>NC_060122.1:73915320-75165320 GCF_021461395.2 Schistocerca americana | reverse complement strand
TAATGTTACTGGTGAAAGGTCATTGATATACACAAGAAAAAGTAAGGGCCCCAAAATGGAACCTTGTGGGCCCCTACATGTAATTAGTTCCCAGTTGGATGATGCCTGATAGCTTGATACATGTCTCTTTCCTAATAACACCCTTTGTTTCCTGCCAGAGATATAAGATTTGAACCATTTTGCAGCATTTCCTGTTATACTATAATATTCTAGTCTACTTAAAAGGATATTGTGATTTACACATTCTTTGACAGATCACAAAATATACCAGTTTCCTACAATTTTTGTCTAATGAATTAAGCACATTTTCACTGTAAGTGTAGATAGCCTTCTCAATATGAGAACCTTTTAGAAATCCAAACTGTGACTTTGACAGTATGTCATTTGAGATAAGATGGTTATAACGACGACTGTACATTACTTTTTCGAAAATTTTTGAGAATGCTGGCAACAGTGAAATTGGACGGAAATTTGATGCTATTTCTTTATCTCCCTTCTTAAACAGTGGCTTAACTTCAGCATATTTCAACCATTCAGGAAATATTCCACTAATAAACGACTGGTTACACAGATAGCTTAATATGTTACATAGCTCAGAATCACATTCTTTAATTAACTTTGTTGATATTTCAACATACCCACTAGATGTTTTTGATTTTAAAGATTTTATGATGGACATTATTTCTGTTGGGGTAGTGAGGGTCAAATTCATATTATGGAAGTTACTTGAAATGTCTGGTCTAAGGTAATCCATAGCAGCATCTACCAAACCCGAGAACCCTATCTTTTCAGTAACAGTTATAAAATGTTTGTTAAAAAGTTCTGCAACAGTATACACATCTGTCACCAATGTATCATTTACTCTTAATGCAATTTGTTCCTCTTCATGTCTGGTTCTACTGGTCTCCTCCTTCACTATATCCCATATTGTCTTTATTTTGTTATCTGATATGACTATCTTTTCCTTGTAATATATTTGCTTTGACATCCGTATTACAGTCTTTAATATTTTGCAGTATTTCTTATAATGTGCTATAGCATCAACATTGGAAATGTTTCGGATTGACAGATACAGTTTTCCTTTTGTTTTACTAGATACCCCTATTCCTTGAGTAATCCATGGCTTCTTTGTAGACTTTGCTCTAACCTTGGTAAGTTTTGGGGGAAAGCAGTGTTCGAATAAGGTAAGCACTTTATTAGCAAAAATGTTATATTTTTCATTCATGTCATGAGCACTGTAAACATCAGTCCAGTGAATGTCTCTGAGGAGTGTCCTAAAATAATCAATTTTTGGCTTACTGATTACCCTCTTGAGCTCAGATTTAACAGATTTTATATCCTGTTCAGTATTAACATTTAACAGAAGGAACTGCATGTCATGGTCTGAGAGGCCATTGACTATTGGCTTTGTAATATAATTTTGTTCATTGGACTTTTCTATAAAGATATTATCAATGGCTGTTTGTGAGCAAGGGGCTATCCTAGTGGGGAACTTTACAGTGGGAATTAAGTTGAATGATAGTGTTACTGACTCAAATAAGTTCTTATTGGGAGAGTCTTTAAGGAAATCTACATTGAAATCACGAGCAACCACTATTTCTTTGTTTTTGGTTGTTAAATGGACCAGTACAGCTTCAAGGTGGTTGACAAACAGATTAAAGTTACCTGCAGGTGCTCGATATACACTTAATATTATGAAGGACTTTTTGTGAAATTCTAATTCTGTTGCACATGCTTCCATATGCTGTTCTAGGCAAAATTTATTAATGCCTATGTAGTTAAATTTATGACAGTTCCTGATGAATGTGGCAACTCCTCCTTTCTCCATTTCTGATCTACAAAAGTGAGATGCTAACCTAAACCCTGTAACACTTAAAAGTTCTATACCAGTGGTCACATGATGTTCAGAGAGGCAGATCATGTCAGCTGGGTTTTGAAGACTCTAATTCATCTATGCAGATAGTTAATTCATTAATTTTATTTCTCAGTCCTCGAATATTTTGATGCAATAAAGATAGCTGACATTTCTCATTGACTGTGTTAAAATTGGGTGGAGTTAAAATATCTGCTGACAGTTGAATGTGGTATTATTCTCGGTGCACAAGCGACGGGACACAGCAGCTCAGAGGTAGCGATGAAGTGTAGATTTTTACTTACGACCATTTCGCGAGTGTATTGTGAATATCAGAAATCTGGTAAAACATCAAATCTCCCACATCGCTGCGGCCGGAAGAAGATCCTGCAAGAACGGGACCTACGACGACTGAAGAGAATCGTTCAACGTGACAGAAGTGCAACACTTACGCAAATTGCTGTAGATTTCAATGCCGGGTCATGAGAAAGTGTCAACGTGCGAATCATTTAACTAACCGTCAATGATACGGGCTTTCGGAGCCAAAGGCCCACTCGTGTACCCTTGATGACTGCACGACTCAAAGCTTTACGCCTCACGTGGGCCCGTCAACGCCGACATTGGACTGTTGATGACTGGAAAAATATAGCCTCGTCGGACAAGTCTCGTTTCAAATTGTATCGAGCGGATGAACGTGTACTGGTATGGAGACAACTTCATGAATCCATGGACCCTGCATGTCAGCACTGGACTATTGAAGTTGTTCGAGGCTCTGTAATGGTGTGGGGTGTTTGCAGTTGGAGTAACATGGGATTCCTGATACGTCTGGACACTACTGTGACAGGTGGTACGTACGTAAGAATCCTGTATGACCACCTGCATCCATTCATGTCCGTCGTGCATTCGACGCACTTGGACAATTCCAGCAGGACAATGTGACACCCCATGCGTCCAGAATTGCTACAGAGTGGCTCAAGGAACACTCTTCGGAGTTTAAACGCCCCCGTTGGCCACCAAACACCCCAGACATGAACACTGTTGAGCATATCTGGGATGCCTAGAAACGTGCTGTTCAGAACAGATCTACACCCCATCGTACTCTTACGGATATATGGACAGCCGTGCCGAATTCATTGTGCCATTTCCCTCCACTACTACTTCAGACATCGGTCGAGTTCATACCACGTCGTGTTGCAGCACTTCTGCATGCTCGCTGCGGCCCTACACGATATTAGGCGGGTGTACCAGTTCTTTGTCGCTTCAGTGTATAAAGCACGTACATGAATTCTTCAATATATTACCGCAGAAGAAATGCGATGACAAATATTAAAGACACATTTTAAAGGCAAATAAAAGCCTATAGAAATGAATACCACCCGCCGATAACGTAACTTATTTTTATAAATACCGTACGGCGATGCAGACGGGTAACATCCTCGGAAAGCTCGACAACGGCCAACGGCCAATATTTTGAGAGTTGAGCGCTGACTGGCTACTCATCCGGTTAAAACGTTGGCGGTTCTCGAGAATGTTAACCTCCTGTATTCCCGTAAGTTGTCTGACGATTCGATACGCCATGAAAGAATCAAATTTCAATTCCTTTTTATTTCACAATTTTTTCTTTAGTTTAGATTAATGGGTAATGGATATTGTCTAGTGATTTTCGCAGACTTTTAAACTAAAGATGAGTCAGTTTGCCATACGTTCGAACTGTTATGCTTCTACTCAGCTGAATACACAAAAGGTATTACAAGCCTTTGTCCTCAGTGTAATGGACGAAAATTGGTACGCCTCACTACTGGAATCTGACTTTGAAGGTATACGATTCGTACCTAGCCGTCAGTAATGAGAGGGAGTGATTCCTGCTAATGAAAGCAGAGGTATTAGTTGCAATTCGTCTGTAGAAGCAAGAGCGCATGTCAAGAACTCTGGGATAATTTAATCGGGTATTAATTATATGTAAATGCACAATATATAATTGGCAATCAAACGAAAAAGAAACAGATGGGAAAAATATGAAGAATGTTTTTTATTATAGCTACTTCTTCCCTACTTTCTGGTCTTTCGCAAGCGCTCTTTACCTCTCACACTCACTCAAAATCCTGACGTTATTTACGGTTGTTGTATGAGTAATGAGTGAGAGATTAAGTTATGCGGAAAACTGTGTCAAAAAATAATTGGAGAAACTACAAAGCTCCCAAATAATACAAAAATTGTCTGTTTTCATATACATAAGATAAACCATAATACAATAACGATCGTACGTAACTGTTGTACGTGACGTGGATTTTGGAAATTTTTGCTACCATCGATATGACAATTGCTTTGGTAAAGGTAACTTTTCTCTAGCCCAAAAAAAAATGTCAGAGGGGGCCCAGAGCAGCCTCAGATAGCCCCGACAACAAGATCCCATATTTTGAGCGGGATGATCGTGTCTGACTGGCACAATATCTCGTCGACGTATCTCGCCAACACCATCAGGTGCTGCTAGTGTAAAGATCGCTCATGGGCGAACTACATTTCGCCTGATTTTAAGTCTTTTGGAAATGAAAATGTTTAAGTATTCATTACTTGGCCATTTCGCATTTGCAGTAAAACTTGGTACACATCAGTTAGGCACCATTTCGACCACCTAGAACAGGCCATTATATCCTCTTAAACAAAAGAACTAAACAAAAGAAAACAAAACCTTGCTAAATACAACTAAGCAATGAATGTTTTTACCGATTGTACTTACATAGTATCTCTACCAGCATGTGCACTCTTTCCTAGTATCACCGGGGGTATGTGGAATCTTTCTTAATACAAAGACTTACAAATCTTGAAATAAATGGAACACTTGAAAAGTTCTAATGTCCTCAATGGTCCTCAGGCATTGAAAGCGTACTGAAGGCATGAAGCCTGCACCTGAAGCCAAGGGATTAGGCCTCCTATCGGCGCAGGACTACTACTCGGTTCCCTAGGCTCTACGTCCCATTGCACGACCGCCCCTTATCACAGTACGTGGAAGTCGAAGGTTTTTACCGCACTGTAATGCGGTTATCATTGTCAGATAAGAAAAAATAGCACATGCTGGTACAGGCATAAGGGTTTCAGAGAACACCGTTCAGCGCAGATTTCTGAACATAAAGCTCCACAGCATACTATCTCTACATGATAGCACGTTGACTAACGACATCGTCAATATAGAGGGTGCTAGTGGTATAGGTACAGATTATTATTATTATTATTATTATTTATTTTATGGCCTTCATTGGACACTGTAGTCAAAATTACAAAGTTCTGAACAAGTTGTTACACATGGATACAATTTGGTTCGACAATAACTTAATATATTTAGGTAATATAATTATTAGAGGCTATTCTTATATGAAAGGTGTTTTGCTCTTCTGTCTGCCCAATATTTCTTCATTCTTTCAGATATTTTCTTTCTTTCTTCATCTGAGACAACTCTTCCCGTACTCCTTTTATTGATTTTCATTTGTAGTCTGGTTTGTGGGTCTTGCAATATTCTGGTTTTCTCTATCTTGTTTTTTAGGTCATCTACTGTAATTTGAAGTTCTTTTGTATCTTCCTTAATTTATGTGATCCATTTAATGTCGCTCTTGCTATTCCACAATTTTTGTATTATTTTTTTACTAATTCTGTTTCCTGGAGTTCTCATCAGATGTCCAAGGAATGAGATGCGTTTCTTCCTGATTGTACTCATGACTGGTTCTATTTTCTTATATACTGTTTCATTTGATGCTATTCTCCAATGTCCATTTATTTTATACTGTTTATTTATACATGTCCTAATTATTCTTCTTTCCATTTTTAGTATTCTGTCAATTTCTGCTGTATTAGTTGTTTTGAAGATAGTTTCAGCTGCATACGTTATTTCTGGTTGTGTAACTGTTTTATAGTGTTTTAATTTTGCATCTATAGATAGGCTTTTATTGTTGTATGTAGTTTTGGTAATGTAATTTGCATAGTTCAGTTTTTTATTCTATTTTGCCATGATGGCTTCTCATTTAGATTGTATGTTATTATTTCGCCTAAATATTTAAATTTATCAACAATTTTGATTTCCTGTTCTCCTATTGTAATTTTGTTTGCAAGTGGTGGATCAGTTAGCACAATCTCTGTTTTTTCAAAAGATATTCTAAAGTCTACTTTCTCTGCTATTTCTTGTAGTGATTTCACTTGTTGCCTGGCTTCTTGAACGGTGTTGGCTAGGAGAGCAAGATCATCAGCTAATCCCAAGCAGTTTAAGCTAATATCATCTTTTGCACTTCCAATTCTTATCCTCTTTGGATTGTCCTTGTACCATTCTCTCATTATATATTCCAGTGCACAGTTGAAAAGTAATGGTGATAGGCAGTCACCTTGTCTTAAGCCTGTTTTTATGAGGAATGGTTCCGAAATTTCCCCTCAAAACTTCACTTTTGATTTGGTGTTAGTTAGAGTGAGTTGTATTATTTTAATTAGTTTTGGATGGAGTCCTAGATTTCTTAAAATTTTTAATACTGAAGGTCTGTGGAGACAGTCATATGCCTTCTTAAAATCTACAAATGTTATTGCCAGAGGTTTGTTCCGTTTCTTGTAGTTTACCACAATCAATTTTAAACTAATTATCTGCTCTGCACAGCTTCTCCATGGTCTGAAACCTCCCTGATATTCCCCTAACTCCTGTTCTAATTGCTCCTTGATTCTTTCATATAGGGTCTTGGATAGAATTTTATATGTGCAATCTAGGAGAGAGGTTCCTCTGTAGAATTCTGGGTTGCTCTTATCTCCCTTTTTGTGTAGTGGGTGGATGATAGCTGTGGTCCAATGTTCGAGAAATTGTTCTGTTACCCAAATTTTTGTTAGAGCCATGTGTAAGGAGGTCTTGACTGTGTCACTTGCATATTTCCACATTTCAACAAAAACCTGACATTCTCCACATGCCTTATAATTTTTTTGTACGTTAAGAATTTCTTCTACTTCTTGGAAAGTTTGAGGGTCTAGTTTGTTAGGTTTGGTTTTTATTGGGGTATTTATGTTGATTTGTAAGAGTTCTTTGGGTTCCTCGCAATTCAGAAGTTTGTAAAATGCTTTTGCCATGATTTCTGCATTTTCCTTGTTACTGTGTGTCATTCTTCCATCTTCATCTTTCAGTATTAGTGTAGGGGCCTCATATTGTTGTAGTTGTTTCTCAAAGATTTTGTAGTAGTTCCTGGAGTTTGTTTTATGATAATTACCTTCTATAGACTTTATAATATCTTTATGAAATCCTCTCTTGATTCTTCTAATATTTTGAGTGAATTTTTTTTCTTTCCTTTTTAGGTTGATGGCATTTTCTTCAGTTTTATGTGTTTGAAACTTTAACCATGCTTGGTGTCTATCTTCATGGAATTTGTCACATTCTGATGTCCACCATGCATGTTTCCTTCGTGGGTTCAAGGGAGCTAGATTCTCTGCTTCTTTTTTAAGATTAGGCACTAGTTGTTCTAGATCATCTGTTAATTTGATGGTTTGTGTTATTTGTTGGTACTTATTATTTTTAATTAGCTGATGTGGGTCAAACCTCCTTTTTATTTTATTAGTTTTTCCGGTCCTCTTCTTTAACGGTGTGAATTTGATTTTAATTTTAACCATATAATGGTCTGAGCCTGTGTCTACTCCTCTCAGTACTTTCACATTGTGGATCTCCCTATGAAAATTTTTGTCCATACGGACATGGTCTAGCTGCCACTCGCCCATCCTCCAGTTTGGATGTTTCCATGTTTTAAGTTTACTTGGCTTCCTCTTAAAGTATGTTGATTTAGATATAAGGTTGTGTTCTCTGCAGAGTTCTACAAGTCTTTGACCGTTTTTGTTTGTAAATTTATGTAGACTCCATTTTCCAATTATATCGTTATACACTCCTGGAAATTGAAATAAGAACACCGTGAATTCATTGTCCCAGGAAGGGGAAACTTTATTGACACATTCCTGGGGTCAGATACATCACACGATCACACTGACAGAACCACAGGCACATAGACACAGGCAACAGACCATGCACAATGTCGGCACTAGTACAGTGTATATCCACCTTTCGCAGCAATGCAGGCTGCTATTCTCCCATGGAGACGATCGTAGAGATGCTGGATGTAGTACTGTGGAACGGCTTGCCATGCCATTTCCACCTGGCGCCTCAGTTGGACCAGCGTTCGTGCTGGACGTGCAGACCGCGTGAGACGACGCTTCATCCAGTCCCAAACATGCTCAATGGGGGACAGATCCGGAGATCTTGCTGGCCAGGGTAGTTGACTTGCACCTTCTAGAGCACGTTGGGTGGCACGGGATACATGCGGACGTGCACTGTCCTGTTGGAACAGCAAGTTCCCTTGCCGGTCTAGGAATGGTAGAACGATGGGTTCGATGACGGTTTGGATGTACCGTGCACTATTCAGTGTCCCCTCGACGATCACCAGTGGTGTACGGCCAGTGTAGGAGAACGCTCCCCACACCATGATGCCGGGTGTTGGCCCTGTGTGCCTCGGTCGTATGCAGTCCTCATTGTGGCGCTCACCTGCACGGCGCCAAACACGCATACGACCATCATTGGCACCAAGGCAGAAGCGACTCTCATCGCTGAAGACGACACGTCTCCATTCGTCCCTCCATTCACGCCTGTCGCGACACCACTGGAGGCGGGCTGCACGATGTTGGGGCGTGAGCGGAAGACGGCCTAACGGTGTGCGGGGCCGTAGCCCAGCTTCATGGAGACGGTTGCGAATGGTCCTCGCCGATACCCCAGGAGCAACAGTGTCCCTAATTTGCTGGGAAGTGGCGGTGCGGTCCCCTACGGCACTGCGTAGGATCCTACGGTCTTGGCGTGCATCCGTGCGTCGCTGCGGTCCGGTCCCAGGTCGACGGGCACGTGCACCTTCCGCCGACCACTGGCGACAACATCGATGTACTGTGGAGACCTGACGCCCCACGTGTTGAGCAATTCGGCGGTACGTCCACCCGGCCTCCCGCATACCCACTATACACCCTCGCTCAAAGTCCGTCAACTGCACATACGGTTCACGTCCACGCTGTCGCGGCATGCTACCAGTGTTAAAGACTGCGATGGAGCTCCGTATGCCACGGCAAACTGGCTGACACTGACGGCGGCGGTGCACAAATGCTGCGCAGCTAGCGCCATTCGACGGCCAACACCGCGGTTCCTGGTGTGTCCGCTGTGCCGTGCGTGTGATCATTGCTTGTACAGCCCTCTCGCAGTGTCCGGAGCAAGTATGGTGGGTCTGACACACCGGTGTCAATGTGTTCTTTTTTCCATTTCCAGGAGTGTATTTCCTTTCTTTTCCCAACTGAGCATTGAAATCTCCCAATACGATTTTTACATTCTTTTTATTTTCTCTGTTCACAGTTTGTTCTAGAAGGTCACAAAATTTATCTATTATGTGTTATCTTAACACGAAGTCACTTTTCCTTGCGTCTAACAGCCTCCTCGTAGTATGGACTAACCGTTTCGCGTCCACATGCACACAGTTCAGTACGTGACCTGCTACCAGCGGAAGATTTGCGTCAATGACTTCCTTGCACCACCCTCACTCTGAGGTACTAACCAACCTCAAACTGTACTACTCGTAATAGCTCTCACTATTAGTCTGCAAGTGAAGCAAATACTGATGACATGTGAAACGTGATTTAACTTTCAAAACCTCTTCTTAAGAATTTATTTACTAGCGATTCATCAAGAACATTAACACATTTAATCACACTATGTGAGCCTGGAAGTAGTTGCCAGGGAGTAACTGATGAAATCAAAATGAAATTGCATTTAACAAATGGGAATTTTATTCCTAAAAGCTTTTCTTTTAAGAAACAGATTTAAAATTATAAGCAGAAAGCACCCTCTAAATATCAAGATACAATTTATTCAGAGGCAGAAAGAAACAAATATGAGTATGAGCTTTTGGGCTGAGAACCTTGCCTCTCCCTTTTGACACGGCCGTAGTCACGACAGCTCGCAACAACATCTGAACGACTACACAGGTGCAAATCTGCAACACACCAGATTACCTTAAAGTAGAAGTTTTAACAATTCAGACAAACACACAAACTATGCACTCCGTAGGAGGGATGGAAATGGTACAAAACACTAAAATTAAAAGATTAACTTGCCACCGAAGGTGCAACTTGATTTTAACTTCTAAGAAAAGTCTTACGGTGGAAGGGTGGCATCTTTATATACTACAATGACCATTTAAATAAAAGCCCATGAAATGCAATCTTACACAAAATTATACAAGGTTGACCAAACATGCTCTACAGTACACATATACCGCCTCTGAAGATGATAGGCAAGATAAAAATATATGTCAGGAATTAGGCCGTTGCACTTCAAGCAATAAATTCGTTAACATACCGAATCCGACAAACATGACAGAGGCAGCTATTAACGTACGGCAAATTGATAGGGCGATTACCGAACAATCCGAACCGCAGGTTGCTCTAACCCGCCCCTACTCCACAAGGGAAAAACGGACCACCCAATTCATAAATAGCCACCTTCCCGTGGGTGGGCAAAGGGAGAAGAATGGAGGGACGACCCCAAAACAAAGCAGCTGATGACCTCACCAAGAAAACAAGTAGAATTTAACGAGTAAATGAAACAACATAGCACCAATCACTTAACTTCTAATAAACTGCGATTTCTGGTGAAAACCTGGCGCAGCACCCCCAAAACGCTCTCCCGAACGGTCCGCTGCCAGCCGCTTCAACGGACGCAAAAAGACACACTGATTTCCCGTCTCACGGCATCGCAGCTCACACCGGCCAGACTGATGTCGTGGGTTGACTCCTGTTGCTCTCGTGTCGGCCGCGAAGCCACTACCCCTTGCTATACGGCGCGGCCCACTGGACTCACGTGGCGACCTCACATGCGCCGACGCTCAAGGCGGACAAGTAATCTTGTGTCTCAGTTCGCGACCGACCAACCGATCGATCCAACCGCCAAGACCGCTGTCTGAGCAACCGGAGCAGACTGGCGGCCTAACGCGCAGACTCAGATACAGGAACTAAGGCCCCGAACGGACGACCACTCGTTGAGTTCTCTCACTGCGCCTCAAATTCGGACGAGAGACAGACTAGCAAGCTGGGGACGAAGGACTGAAAACTGACTCCAGACTCACCCAGACTGACGCCCAGACTGACTGCGACTGACAGACCGGCAGTTTTTTTTTTTCTTTATTGTATTTCAATTCTCCATTGGGATGGGCTGGCAGCAGCATATGCACTGCTCTTCAGCCGAAAGACATAGACCAAACAATAGAAGACAGTGAAAAATATACAAAGGAGAGAATATGGTGAACATAGATATAGAAAAGGGGGAACATCATGGAAGGCAATCGACAAAAAAAGGGGCGACTGTAAAATGGAGATAAAAAACTGTTAAAAACGTAGCGCACACAAAAAACCACACACTGCGACAGTTAAAAGAACACAAGGCAGAGTATGACAGGAGCATAAAAAGTATCGACGGATGGCGTAGCAAATAACAAACACTGATGGTGAACCTCAAGGCAGTACACAATTAAAATCACACCTCTTGATGCACAGGAGAAACAGCACTAAACACGACACTGACGTGGCGCACTGACGATGATCAAAACGGAAGATGTGCCAGGTGCAAGGAGATGAGGGAGACTGGAAGAAGGGAGGAGGGGAGGGAGGGGAAGAGAGGCGGGAGATGGGCGGGGGGCGCACTGAAGAGGGCCAGGTAGGGAGGGATGTGGGAAGGAAAGAGGCAGGTATGGGGGTATGGGGTGTACGGTCTCGGGGGGAGGGGGAAGGAGGAAAATCCGCTCTGGTTAAGGAGGGGAGAGGAAAAAGGTGGCCCTTGGGAGGCGGGGTGGGGAACAAGGCCAGGTTATAGTTGGAAGGAAGAGTATATGTCACGGCAAAGCTCATCATCCTGGAGGGGGAGGCGTTGGAAATTGCCCTAATGAAGGAGATGGAGCGTGTGGAGGTGGAGAGAGGGAGGGATACAGCGATAGAGGCGCGGCAATGGGTGGGCGGTGGAGAGGAAGGGGGAAACCAGAGAGTGGGGGGGATCAAGCCTGCGGACAATGTAAAGGATGTGGAGATGTTGGAGGAACAGGAGGAGGTGGGGGAAGGGGATCAGTTCATACAGGAGCCGTGTGGGGGAAGGAAGGCAGATATGGAAGGCAAGGGGGAGCGCATGGCGTTCAAGGATTTGGAGGGCCTTGTAAAAGCAGATGGGGGCAGAGATCCAGGCAACGCTGGCATAACAGAGGATAGGATGGATGAGGGATTTGTAGGTGTGGAGGATGGTAGAAGGATGCAATCCCAATGTCCGGCCAGACAGGAGTTTCAGAACGTGGAGGCGGGAATGGGCTTTCTGCTGGATGGTCTGGAGATGAGGGGTCCAGGTGAGGTGTCGGTCAAGGGTGAGGCCAAGGTATCTCAGGGTGGGGGTGAGCTGGATGAGACGACCATAAAGGGTGAGGTAGAAATCATGGAGACGAAAGGAGCGATTGGTGCGGCCTGTGATGACTGCCAACACTCAAATTACGGGCAGCAACAAACAGCTGATAACGCCCACTCATACCAACACAAGTCCGCGCATAGTAAAAGTCAAGCACAGGGAATGTACAGAAACACACAGTTTAACTGCAAGCCACAGTGTGAAGGTGGATTTCACCACAACAATTCCGGAAATCATAATAGTAATAAATATCATCAGACCCCGCAAAGGCAGTACAATCCCCCTGTATTTTTCGCAAACGCGGAAGACAGTAACACGTATTGGACACCAGAACAAACGCAACAACATTTTGACACAAGGTTTGTGCATAACAGTAATTTTGTTCCTCAGTGTTCTCATTATGCCAGATTGGTCGAACTTTCTAATGATGAAGGCCAATCAAACCACACAAACAGGAAAGCATCTGAAAGCTCCCTAAGTAATACTGTGAGACAGAATGGGGGCGACCATTTCGACGGAGAGACTAACCATGATGTACTTGTACTGAGATACAATTACGAGATTGACATGAGACAAGAATTATAACAAGAGAAAGAGACGACTGACGGTGATGAACCGATAGATGACGAAGTGCAAGCTATGACAAAACTTCCTATAGCCGGAATTTTGACGACTGTAATCCTAGATACAGGTGCAAATATTAATGCTATGTCCTTATGTTTCTATAAGCTAATAAGTACATTAATCAAAATTCCAACATTACCCGTCCAAGGATGTTCAATAACAGGAGCCATCGGTTCTCAAACACAAAAGGTAAGTATACAAGCTTGGGTACCACTGGAGATTCAATCAATACCCATCAAATGTATTTTCCTCTTTGCCAAGAATTTGGAAGTGCCATGTCTCTTGGGAACGGATTTTGTACGACAATATAGAGCCCAAAAAGATCTTTATACAGGCATTTGCACACTGTTAGTACAGCAAACAGAAGTTGCATTGGGGTTAGTGAAAGAAAGAGTAAAAAACTTTGGCACTTGTAATAGCATTAGATTACAAAGGATAGGCAGAAAACCTCCTTGTCGTAATGATATCAATTTCTTTTATGGTAACTGTGATACATTTAATGATACAATAACAGTCAGTGACTTACCCTCCAGCAGGAAATAACCAATAAGACTAAAGAATCAACAGAGTTATCCGAACCTCAGCGACAGGAATTATTCAATTTGTGGTCACACTATATCAACGTGTTTTCAAAACGACCCGGTATTATAAAAGACTATGAATATATTATGGAAGTGGTGCCGCACCAAGCTTTCTGTCGCACGACATACCCCATACCGTATGCAAGAAGGGAAGCAGTTCGTAATGAAATTAAGAAAATGCTGAACTGGAAAGTCATAGAGTATTCTAATTCGCCATATAGTAGACCCTTGTTGATGATTTTGAAACGGAATAACACCGTACGACTCGTACTTGACGCACGAAACATAAATAAAATTGTTGTGCCAGTACGAACGAGACCTGAAGCGATTGAAGAACACCTCCAGAGATTTTATGGAATTAAATATTTGAGTAGCACAGATTTGAAAATGTCATTTTGGCAAGTGAGACTAAATCCTAACTCACGAAAGTATACGGCATTTGTCTTCGCCGGCAGATCCTATCAATTTGAGGACACGCCTTTTGGACTGAATGTTAGTTCTGGAGTATTCATCTCTGCCCTAGATCATGTTTTATGGTCCACATCTTATTGATTAAGTCACCCTCTACGTTGATGATCTTTTAATTGACACTAAAACCTGGGAAGGTCACGTTGAACTAATACAGATAGTGTTTCAGCGATTCCTGGAATACGGAGTCACTGCCAACTTGCAAAAGTCACACTTGGGCCGAGCCGAAACGAAATTCTTCGGACACGTCATTTCATCTGACGGCATCCGTCCTGATCCGGCTATGCTAAGTGCAGTTAAAAATTTTCCTACCCCATCTTCAAAACGACAACTTAACGGTTATCTTGTACTCGCTTCATTCTTCAGAAGATTTTTCCCAAAGCAAGTAATGACCACCCTGATTTATTGAAATTGTTAAAGAAAAATACTCAGTGGAATTGGACTGACGACTGTCAAAAGGCATTCCTCGATACCAAAGAAGCTTTGTTAAATAGCAACATTCTCTATCATCCAGATATGGGAAAGGAATTTTGTGTGTAATCCGACGCAAGTTTTCAGGGGTTAGGCGCATGTCTCTTCCAGATCCATGAAGCCAATGGAAAACCAGACATCAGAGTAATTAGTTTTGCCAGTAGGATTCTTTCAGAAACTGAACGATCCTATTCTGTTACTGAATTGGAAGCTTTACATCAATGGCAAGAAAATCGAAGTCTATTCTGATCATCAGACTCTTAGTTTTCTTCTGACGTGTAAACTACGTCCTCGCTTAACGAGGTGAAGTCTTTTCTTACTGGAATATACCTTCGAAATAATCTATATAAAAGGCAAACATAACATTATTGCGGATGCTCTATCTCGCATGCCTGAAGGCTCTTCGGACAGTACTGACAAATGTCAAATTACAGAATTCTTTTGATGAAGTATCCAATACATCGGAAATATTTTCTTGATCTTTTGTAACCAGATTGTCCAATTGCAGGAAACTGATCCAAAATGGAGAGGTGTGAAACAGATCCTCGAAACTAATCCTACCCATCGCATGTGCAAATATTACAAATTGCATAATCAAGTTCTTTTCCGCCGAACATCATTGTCATCAGAAAACTGGCTAGTATGCATTCCACAGGAATATGTAGAACACTTACTCTGGTGCACATATATTTCGTGGGGACACTTTGGTCCAGAAGAGTGTAAGCGTAAAATAGGAAGGTACTGCTACATCCCTAACCTTCATAGCAGCATTCACAAGCTCTTGAAACACTGTATCATTTGTCAAAAGGCAAAGCCTTTTAATCTTTCGAATATACAGCCTTTGAATCCTATTATTACAGAGAAACCTAGACCAATCCTAGGCATAGATTTCGCAGGACCCCTCCCACGAGGTCGTGGAGAACTAAGGTACCTTGTAGCTGTCATTCATCTATTTACCAAACATTTGAGATTGTACGCTATGAGATCTGCAAACACTCAACTAATCATCAATCGTTTAGAACGTGATTCCTAGATTCGGAAAACCTGAATCAATTCTCTCAGACAATGGGTCTAACTTTGTCTGCAAAAGATGGAGACTTTTACTTGCTAGTCATCAAATTAGGCAAATCCTTATCTACAAGTTTAGACCGCAGTCGAACTCAACTGCGCGGGTGTTCAAGGAGTTTATTCGTTTTATTCGTACCTTTATACCAAATCAGCAGACTCGCTGAGTTGACTTTGTGTCACCTTTCGAGCAAATTGAGAATAATATACCACATCGGTCTACTGGTTTCACTCCGAGTGAGTTGATGTCTTCTAACCAAGAGAAAAATAAATGGGTCAATTCAATTCCTAAGTGTAACAGCACAAGCGCTAGTTTAGACGCCAGAATAAGACCAGCTCTAACAACGTTGACCACCCAAGCCAATTTACGCAAGAAGGCATATGACAAATATATTAATAAGGTGTTAACTTATAAAATAGGCGAAACGGTCTTGTTAAAAACACACTTTAAACCATCGTTGCTCTTACGCAAAAATCGAAAATGGCAAAGTCTTTTTCAGGGACCTTACGAGATTCTTCGTATACCGCACACAGGTTGTTATCTGATTTCTGATCCCGCAAATGGAAAAATAAAAGGGTTATACCATCACTTTGATGTTAAAAAGTATCATGCTACAGAATAAGTCAAAAGCAAAGTTTTATAATGGCAAGAGAAGGTTAGCCGCTAGTGACTATGTGACAACTGATCTGAGTTCGTTAAAAAAAAAAAAAAATTGCGTAGAATAAATTTCACGACAGTGAGTCTATCTTGCTATACATCAGAGAATTTAAAATAAGTTATCTTGAGGCAAAATTTAAGTACAGATAAGCTGATAAATGAAAACAATTCTTGTTTTACAAAGAAAGTGATCAACTCCTAGAACTCTAGTTTTAAGATTTAGTTTTAAGGAGATAATATTTAAGAGAGGAAATTAAATATAAAGCGAAGGATGCGCCTAACAAGCCGGCTTCTGCGATATGAAATGGTAAAGAAGTGAAAATAAAACATAGTATGTAATAAATTTTTTTTAAGTTCAAGGAGTAACGATCGAGAAACGAAATTTATTTTCGTCAAGGACAAGAGTCGCTTGATAATTATTGGTTCCTGATCCCACTAAAAAGGAAAACAAGTAACTAGTTTCTAAATCAGCTATGTCGAGATTAAGTTCTAACGTACATAGAAATATGGAACAGGTTCATTTCTGCATTAAAACAACGTAATGTTTACGAAGCATGTGAGTTACTTGTAAGTACCAACATGACCACGAAAGCGGTATCCTTCAGCTAGATAAACAAAGTAGCATTAATTGTAATTGCAATACGCAGGTCCGATACATTCAGAGCCATAAGTGAAATAAAAGGGATAAAACGACAATGAAACCGCCGGAAAAACAAAGCACCTAGTTCTTAATTGGAGCGCGTACGCAGACGTACGGCGCAAAGGAAAATTAATTTCTAAGTCATAAGAAACAAGGAGTTGTTTGCTAGATTTCTTCTTCTATGTACTATTATATCTATGTCTCTTTTCTGAATTTGTGTAAATATCCTAACACGCCTAAACCCGTCCCGTAGACATGACGTCACAGATTGAGAAATGCGGTTGACGTGGAAGGCTGGTTTGGCATACGATTTTCAAAAGGAAATGCGTGAACGAAATCGGGAATAGCTAGTTTCGAAATGTCTTTATTTTTCCTTTTAAAGTCAATCCGAGACGCAAACCGAGATCGCAATAAGGAATTTGAATATTTACTTGAATGGTGTTCTGTTCTCATGTGAGAGGGCGATCAAATGTGACTGATTGATCCTCACATCAAGTAAAAAGAAAATTTTGGTTGAAATGACAGTGATAACTTTAATGAATCTAACGAATAGAAAGAACGATTCAAATGAATTAAAATACTCAATAAGCAAGCTTCAAAGTGAGACAAACTATTTGATTATAAGCTGTAAAAAAATTGTGTACATAGTAGTGTATAAGTGAGGGCTTAAATTGGTGTGGAAGTCTGCCACAGACACGAAGCAATGCGTCGTTGTTATAAGTAAGTGATAATTTCATTCACGATGAAGATAAAAAGTGTTAAACGTGCAGATAGGCCGACGGACAGTGATAGTCCGGTTGCGTAACCGAAGGCGGTGATGTGTTTAAGTGCAGTGCATCGGAAACCAAGTGTAAGTGTTAGCTGCTTTGCAAAGTGCGAGCGCTAGCCTACCTTAAAATCTTCAAAATCGGTTGGAAAACGTGGAGACAGGGATGGTTTCAATGGAGTCTCTGTCGCTGGTAATCCTCGTCCCTCCGTACCAGCTCAGCGAACCATAAAATACCACAACACCATCGACGCAACGTGTTCACTGAACCGTGCGCGGAAAAGCCGAAATACCGCGTGGAGGCTAGTGAGCGCCTCGAGTTGCGATTCAGCTTTAACAATCAGCCTGTGCCAACGTCCATCGACGCAACAAACGCGTTAAATTTAAAGTGATGTACCAGCACAGCACTCCCGTGCAGTTCGACGAAACGCACTTTCCATGAAAGCCGCTCCCAAAATAAAAGACTCTTATATGAGTTCACAACATATCACACACTATGCTAATGTTACATCCCATGAATGAAATGCGAACAGCCAAACCACACGCGAATAGTGACAAAGTCAAATTCCTATGAATTCCAAATCCTAAAATTAGATTTAAGCTCAGTTCTTAGACTAATGGGTACCTATATTTTTTGTTACATGTAACGAGTGTACCTAACGTGCGAGCGAGACTCGTCGACCAGAGCTGATGAAAAGTTTTATACTCGGAGAACGCAAAGTAGCGATCCAACTTCTCCAGGGCTTCACCTGGAGAAGAATCGAATTTTAACTTACCTGTCAAATACACAGACAATGAAAGCGTAAAAATCATGACAACTAGTGAGCAAAGGAAAATAGACACGTGTGAGAAATTCCATGTGTGAGAATTATATTTGTATAAAAGTAGACACGTTTGAGAAATTTCATGTGTAAGAATTATGTGTGTATAAAAAGATGAATTCTATGTGTTTTCTTTCAGGAACAAAGAGCCTATGAGCTCTTGACAATAACTTAAGGCCACAAAGATGGTCGCTATGAACTCTGTAATATATATATATATATATATATTAGTGAGCATAATGCATAATCTCCATTGTAAACTTCGTAGATTTACTGTCATAGTTTTTAAATTTTTTTGTGTATCTTTACTTTAAGAATTGCCTTTGTCTATGAATGAGAGATCACCATATTTGTGTAATTCTAATAATCAAATGACAGGAATACTGTGTTTTATCAATGTAAATCTGTAAATTACTCAATCCCACAATGTTAACGGTGACATATGAATCTTGGTAATCTCCTCGATTTCCAAGATTCCCATGGAAGGCAATGTAACATTATGTGATTACCTTATCATTTTAAATCCTTCACTAATCGAGCAGTCGCTCGGCAACAGCTACAGTTAGCAAATAATGTTGCGAGAATGTAAAAGGTGAACGACCTGTGACGTAACTTGTTTATTGTCGAAGCGCCGTCAGTGATACAGTGAATTACTGACTTAGAAAACCGCGGAGCGAAAAACGGACAGAAGAAGAACACTTTTACACATTCTTTTGATGTACGAGATATTCTCGATTAACAGTTACTCAGTTACTCATTTTTTTTCCTCTTGTCTCTTGTACCTCGTGTCGGACGCGCATGTCTTGCCGTCGTATTATTATTATTATTGTTAAAAATAATATTATTTTAGTGTAAAGTAACAGTGCTATACTAAATGTGCAATACTGCACAGCAGAGGGTTTATTGTGCGACATAATTGCCATAAATTCAGAGTTAAATGGAACTGGTGTATGGACTTTTTATTTAGTATAGAATCTATGTCTCACTCCTTCATGAAGTTATTTAACTTCTTTATGTTTCTGCCAAATAGAGAGTTCACAGTCACGAATTGTTTCGTCGAAATCGGATGGAAGTTGCATGCGGCTAAATATTTTCTCCGCGCCGTATTCTACCGGTAAATGCATGATAAACTACGGTCCAAACTACGGTCCCTTAGGAAATTCATATTGAGCTATCCAAAAATAATTATATTTTGAATAGGCATTTACTCTCCTCTGCAATGCAACATCCGACTGATCAGACGATCCAACAAGAAACAGCCGCACACGGTCGGCGTTCGCAAATATATTTCCACCGCTGATTATAGTTATATGTTACAGCACAAAGTAAACATATTGTTATAATTCGTGACTACGAACTGGGACATTTATAACTGTTTATTTATGTATACACATTACGTAAACATATCGTTATAAAGACTGTTGTCTGGTCAAGTGAATCACGTTTCTTCATACACCAGGTCGATGGTCGCTTGCTGATACGTCGTTTTTCAGGTCTGTCCGAAACAGGCGGATGCAGGCTGGTAGGAACAGTATTATGCAACGTGGGACATTCACCTGCGCTTCCGTGGCATCTGTGTTGGTAACCGAAGGTACCATGACAGCTGAGAACTGTGTGTACGCTACTGCTGGCCAAACGCATCCGTTCACGTTTTATGTCGGCCCTGACGGCGATGGCATGTTCTAGCTCGACGTCTGTGGGTGTCAAAGAGATAGAATCGTTTAGATTGGTTTTCCAAGCGTGATAGCGAATCCCTTTTATGTTTGCCAGCATTGTAGATCGGTGTACTGTTTAACAGGCGGCCGTATCATTGGGACTCATCAGTGGCAGTGTCCTCTGGTCTCCCATTGTCAACATGATCGTTCGCTGGCGGAAAATATGACTGGCGAGATGAAGTTATTTAACATATTCCTTTTTCGCCGGTAGGTGGAAAATGTTTCAAAGACTGGTGAACAGTAAGGACGTCCGCACGAGAGAAATGGGATGTCAAAGTACAATAGCGGAGCAACCACAAGACGCATACGACTTTCCTGTATTGGTACGTGTTTCGCTCGACTGACGTCGTTGCTCTACACAAACAGAAACCTTTAACGTGTGGCCGCTGGCGGCCAAATTTCTAGAGAGGGTCTCGTCTGTCGAGCGAAACATGCAGAAGTAAATAAAGTTGTATGCCACTTGTAGATGTACTAAAATGCTATTTTCTACAGTTGCTCTTTTCCCTGCAGGCAATGCAGGCACTCTCTATGTAAGTGTGTGAAAGAGATGGGAGATATTACAAAGAGTTAGAATGCTCGAGAGAATTTTAGACCTCGTTTAGTATAATGTGATGATGTATATGTTGCCTCCTGCGCAGTCGTAGAATATGGGGTGCCTAGGAGACCTGCTTCTCGGATCGCGAGACAACAGTTCAAGCAAATCGTATAATTGAATTTTTATTACAGTAAGATAAATGACATTACTTAACTTTGAGAATGTCAACGTTGGGTCGCAAGCAATGGGCAACAGACTAAATAAGAATATCTCTGTAGTATATTCGATCACCAATACAAGTGAAATTTACAGTTCCAAAGTCTCTGCTATAGACCTCGTAGGACGGCTAGTTTTCAAATGGGCTGCTGACAGGCGGCGCGGCGCTTGTGTCCTCTTCGTGTAGAAGCCGGTGCTGCCTCGATGTCGTTCTAGAGAGGGGTGAGTCAGCGTACTGTTGGCCGACGTCGTCTCACAGCCCTCTGAGCTCTACTGTTCTTGACCGGCGTCCCTGCGCTTGACGTTACGCCTAAACAGTATACATAAGTTTTTCATCTGTTCTAGTGACAGATGGCAGAATTTCCATACACATTCACAGAATACGCGTGGCTAGTAAATATTTAACCTTTAATTACACTGGGATCAGGTCTGAAAATGTTAAAACACGGATTATTCTCGGTAGTCACATTACGATTTTTAGACCAGCATCAGCTACGTGTTAATTTCACTTTATTAGCATTATTATTATTATTAGTAATATTAGTAGTGGCAGTTGTAGTAATAATGCTTGGCAGTTTGCAGGTTTAATCCCGAAATAAAATTTGTAATGATGTTAATGTGACAGACTGAACTACTAAACTATGGTGTCAGATACAAGTTACATTAAGAATCCTTTTTAGGACCCGTGAGAACATTATCAAGATACTGCAAAGTTTTCTGGAAAGGCTCCATTCAACCAAGAACATGCTACAGCAAGTGCCAAGCTGGAACCATTTGTCAAGATCTTTTAAAGGCCTTGACAGCTGCCCATGTGTTATTCATGCCGCCTTAGCATCCACATTTCAGCTCTTGCCTCCGCAAGGGCTGCACATATGCTTTAGCACCATGTCAAATATCACTTTCTTTTTTCTTATTTTTCACAATTTTTTTTTAATTCTGCCTCTTATTCTTCTCTTCCTACGAGAAAATTTCACATGTGGGAATAATGCTCCAGTTTGTGCTAAACATTTCGCGTAGAAGTACATAGCTACTGAAGACGAAAGACAGAAAGCCCATAGTTCGGTGTTGACAGTTCGTAGGGCAATTAACACTGGGTGCTCTCCCTAATCCATTTCTCCGGCATCCATCCTACACGTCTGTTCAGCTTTCTGCTGAAGGGAGATAGGCAGAGAAAAGAGCAAAAACATTTTGTGCCGAGAGAATCTAAATGTTAGTGTAAGGTGCAACAGAACGACATTATTAAGTTGTTGGTGTCACGAACAGACCCGACGAACTACTTTTAAATTATTTTTCGTAAGAGATTATCAAGCGTTTCGTAATATTTTACAGAATTTGTGTCAAAGCAGTGTCTTTTTTGTATTCTATAAATCATTTGAGGGACAAAATTAAAAGAGTTGCAGCCCTCGCTCACAAAAATTAAGTCTTTTTAACCTAGGTTTCGGCCACTTCTAAGAGTGCCTTCATCAGAAATAAAACGTTTCGAACTGGCATGTCACGTATAAAATGGATATAAAGCGATAACGCTTTAGTCACAAAATATTAAAATAGAAAATATAGAAGCAGGCTTCTATTTTAAGATTTTGTGACTGAAACGTTATCGCTTCATAATTATTTTATACGTGACATGCCAGTTTTAAATGTCTTATTTCTGATGAAGGCACTCTTAGAAGTGGCCGAAATCTAGGTCAAAAAGACTTCATTTTCGCGACACTAGGTCAAAAAGACTTCATTTTCGCGACCGAGGGCTGCTATTGTTTTAATTTTACCTTCTAACAGCACAGCCATGTTTAAAGCATTTAAGAGATGTCAACGTAGAAGTGTGTCTGAATAGCTGCAAGGTGCCTTCTAGATATTGTAGGTGAATATGGTGTGATACTCTACTTCGCATTAGATAAATTACTTTGCCATTAGCGTGGCTTTCAGAATAATGAACATGTGAATATTGAGGTTAAACTAGACAATATTTGTTCCACAATGAATAATGCATTAGTTATTTAACATGTGATTGTCTCAGATTTTACCAGCAAGCTACAGTTTGTGAACGAGAAAACTGAAAATTCTTGCTAAAGGCGACAGTGATGTCCGCCAGAGACTAACCTGTAGTCTTCTTCAGTGGTTTCTTTTTCATCATACATCCTGTTGCTTACGATCACATTAGGAATCCATGTTTGTTGTCATTATCCCATCTGTCGTAAAGACGTGAAGTGTGATATAGGAATAAAAACGAAAAAGCTCACTTATTTACGACAGAAATATAATCGGTTGCATCCACGTAAGAAAACTTTGAATATCCTTTCAGACTAGATGCGTATTTTGCCAAAATTTACGTTCGGAGGTAGGCGTTCAGAGCGATTCTCGGAAAACTATCGAGTTGCTTCCAAAAATCGGGGATGTAAGGTGACTTTTTTATTTTTCGGTAGTGGTTATGTCATTGAGGCCTTTTCATTTAAAGACACCTCATGCAGATGGGCTGAAAGACCTTCCTCTTAAGGGCACTGAAGCTATAACAGATTTTGGTACATCATTTTGTCACTGGTAAGTGATAACAGAACCAAACTAAATATATTTCAATAATATATTTCAATTTATTTGTTCCTACATGGTAACGAATTTCTTATCTAATCCATTTAATCCAGCAGGGAGAATATTTTTTTTCATTTCAACACTGCTCAGATATTTAAAAGTATACATAGTAGTTGGTTAAACCATTGTTATGAGAAACAAACATTTGTGTTTCACTGTTTTCTGGATTCATGTAAAGTTCTAACTGGTAGTTTGAGAGACTTAAAATGCCTTCATCAATCAGACGAGAGTAAATTAGTCATGTTGCCACCACCCACTGACACAGGTCGTATTGCATCTCTCAAATATCCAGCGTAAAAATGTTCATTGGCAGCGCAACTTTTTGATGAAGGAAACATTTCAGCTCTGTGCCCTTTTATTTAAGGGCGATGTTCAATATGAAACATTATTATTCTTTCACGGTGGAAAATTTTGCCTAACATTGGTTGCCGCCTCAGAGATCCGTTGCAAGAACCAATACGCTGTGCTGAAGATGCCAGTATTCAATACGTGAGAAATTTGCTAAGTGCATAACGCACTGGAAAACTTAGCACCACCTGTACATTTATCTCACCATTTTGGGAGAATAGCACACGATACATTTTTATCCTTCGGGCCGTCTACTGCGTAGGGCACTAGATTCGGAACCTGAACTCCCTGTTCAGTCTGAGGGTGGGGCAGGGATTTTTCATCTTTCCAGTCCCTTCAGGACCGCTCCCGGTCAATCCAGTCTACTGTGTAATGATTACCGGGATTGTTTCCCGGTGGTAAAAAAAATGGCAGGAATTAGGGACCTGCTAACCCCCCTCCCCCCCCCCCCCCCGACCCTTCCTGGGGCCGTAGCAGATAGAACTCTGCCTGTAGTCTGGAGTATAGCATAGGCACTGGATTGTCCCAAAGTCTCTCCTCACTCATTTCTTTTTGTTGCTGCATAGAACAGCAACAAGCATCCATTTGAATGAAAACGTTTTCGATTTGCGAACTGCAAATATTTGTCATTATCTAACTTTTGGTTCAAATGGTTCAATGGCTCGGAGCACTATGGGACTTAACATCTAAGCTCATCAGTTGCCTAGAACTTAGAACTACTTAAACCTAACTAACCCAAGGACATCTCACACATCCATGCCCGAAGCAGGATTCGAACCTGCGACCGTATCAGTGGCGTGGTTCCAAACTGTAGCGCCTAGAACCGCTCGGCCACCGCAGCCGCCCTTGCTAACTTTCAACCGGATCCCACAAGACTAGGTTTGGTTGCTACAGGCAAATTGGTGGTACGTGTTACCATGTTTCAGTTGCGCTGATATCATACTCCGAAAAAAAACCTGAAAAAATGAGTATATTAAAAGTGTGTTCTATGTTGTTAGAGACGTATTTGGAAAATAACGTCTAATGGTTCGATCTGTCAGAAAACGTGCTTAGAATGTAAATTGCTCATCCCAAACACAGTGGTATGAACCCATACCCATGTAAAACTGTACGTCTTACCATGAGAGACATTTGAATGCTCACCTGTTTCAGGTCTAAGGCAGTACCTTTGGTAATATGAAGGAACAGGGCATCTGTATAATAGCACCATAAATACAAATATTTGTATGGCATAACTTATTGCTGTATTTCCTTCTGCTTAAAATAATTACAATGTCTGATCAACGTAGAGAATCGTCATTTTAACTCAAGGACATAAATGTCCTCCAGAGTGCACGTAATTGGAGTATGTGATAAAATCGATACAGAATACGTAAATCAACTGTTTTCAAAAAAAAAATATACGACTTACCATTGGTTCAACTCTTTTCCTTCACTCCTTGTTGTTCTCTCGAATGGACGGACAGGGAAAGAGATACTGTGTTTAATTCTGTAATATATTTTTAATTAGAATTGCAGTTTAAATCTTTCGTTTCTATAGTCATTTTGATCATGTCCTACTAACTGTGAAACATTTATTTGCTTGCACTTTATTAATCTGTTAGAAGCGGTCGATTTAACAATATGACAATCGGCCGCCATTCGCGCGTTATCATCTGAATATTCACAATACCGCAAGTCGAGCCTGCAGTCGAATTTCCTTCTCACAAAGTCTAGTTATCATGGCTATTGTCATGACAATCGTTTATTACACTGTCAAATAGATTTTCTGATTTCCAGCGACGGCTTTTGGGCCAGATATGTATAAGGACTTGTGAAATTATTCGACAAATTAGGAGTTCCTGATTTTTCATTAACACTACATACTACGTCTCCATGTTATTCTTAATATATTCCAACTTTCGCCCATGCGATTTGGCCCACTCCTCGAACAATTAACATTAAAGACCTTTTTCATCTCATTTATTTATTTTTGAGGGACACATTAGAACAACAAACTTTTTCTACTGGCTAGAAGGGTTGCACCTCTATTCAGTCTTCTAAGTGAAACCACAGTGGAACACAACAATATGAACACCTGTCTAAAGCAAGTTTCTCACATTCAACAACACTTAAGCAGTCAAGCAGTCAAAGGTCAAATGTCACACTAACTGCGTTTTCATGTGATGCTGTTGGTATGTCGCTGTCATAACCTGCCTTTTACCTAGAGTATCGTAACATCCATCTTCGGAAAACTTTCATCTAACAGAGCGCGATCTCTAGGGCCTGTCTAGGAACTCCACAACAATAGGCACCTCGCATCGTCACGTACAGGATTAGGCAAAAAATACGGGTGCCGGACGGCCGCCTCAAGTCTGAATCGTTCAATTTCGGCGGCTAAAAAGAGCGGCCTACCCTTAGAATTCTGTCCGGCCATGTGTACGATTTTTCAACACTGGCAACACTGTACGGCGCAGAAGTGGCTGGAGGGAGTGTTGAATTCTTCTTGACGTGTTGCAGTGCTGTATCAGCGCCTGGTCTAGTTGCACAGTATACCTCTGGCAGGCGAGCTGCATATACGTATGTATGCTGTTTACGTCGCCGCTGCTGCGGGCTGGGCGCCGATGCGAATGATGAGAGAACTGGATGAGGAATTCCGCCTTACGTGAGACAACTTAGGAGTTTTATTTTATCCGGACATGTTTCAGCACTTTTTGTGATATTCATTCTTACATGAAGCAGCTGAAGGTTTAGGTTGGTAGCTGTAAGTCTGCTACACCATCTGCAACTTCTCATGTCTTTGATGTTGTGGTGTTTGTCTCCTTTGTTTGTGGTGTGGTAATTTCCTGATTTCTACCACCATTGTCCTTTCACAGGCATTTTTAAGACATTTTCTGCAATTTTTCGAACTTGGCTCTAAATGGCTCTGAGCACTATGCGACTTTACTTCTGAGGTCATCAGTCGTTTTCAAACTTGCACAATGTTCTCACCACTATTACATGTTGTTGACAACGCGTAATGTTGTCAACACATAATGATGGTGAAAACACTGTGCAAGCTCGAAAAATGTTGTTAACAACACGTAATGTCGTCGACACGTAATGGCAGTGGAAACACTGTACAACTTCGAAAAATCGCAGAAAATGCCAGTGAAACGATAAAAATGGTAGAAATCAGAGTGTTAAAGTACCACAGATAAAGGAGACAAACACCACAACATCAAAGCGATAACAAGTTGCAGATTGTGTAGCAGACACAGCTACCAACATAAAACACTCACTATTTTCATGCAAGAACGAAATAAAGTAGCCCACTGAAGATAGCACAAAAAGTCTGAAACATACCTGGACAAAACAAAACTCTAAAGGTGTCTTGCATAAGGCTGGATTCCTCATCCAAAGTTGCAAGAGTATGTCAGACATAATACTGACATAACGGTGCCATACCAGCTGCGTAAGGAGTTTTGACACCAATATGCACGATCAAGGAATTTCGAAGATGTGGTAAATCTAAGTTTTAATGAAAATATTGGGATTCACTTGTCGGTATGCAGCCGCATGGAATATGTGAAGCTAATAAAATCAGAATGCTATCGTTGCTTCATTAGGAGACGCTTCAAATTCACCCATTTTGACGGGAATATGGGGGAAGTAACAAGCGAAATGGAGAGATTTAGGGCAATACCATAAATATATTGGAAGTTCCGTTCACAGTGCCTTCAGTGCCTGTCAATTCAGTTCGAAGCACATACGGGCGTAAAATGGACAAGTTTCCAAACCTTCCGTCCTAAACGTTTCTACGCAGTTTTAGGTTGACCGTCAGCGACATGCCCCCCACATACGTCCGTATATCAAGGTCTGCGGATGTATAGCGATAATAATGCATAAAGGACAGCCCTGAAAATGTTCAGGATGTGACAAGGAACAAGCCGATGAAGAACTTATGGCTACAGGGGAATGTGTCACACCAATGGATATGGAGCAGACAGAGGTGACAGAATGACCTGTTGAAGGTTCAGTGGTCAACCAGTGATAGAACAGAGCAAATCAGAAAGGTCACCCTGGAAAATACTGGGCCACAGAATGTGGACGACCCGATGCCGCAGTAACAATTTTTTATGAGTCATCAATCTTCTGACTCGTTTGATGAAATCTGCCACGAATTCCTCCCTGTGTCAACCTCCTCATTTCAGAGTAACACTTGCAACGTTCGTCCTTAATTATTTGCTGGGTGTCTGCCAATACTGTTTTTACCCTCCACCGGTCCCTCTAGTACCTTGGAAGTAATTCTCAGTTATCTTCACACAGATATCCTACCCTTCTGTCCTATCTTTTTATCAGTGTTCTCCATGTATTTTCTTACTCGCCGATATTGCAGAGAACCTCCGCACTTCTTACATTATCAATCCATCAAACATTTAACATTCTTCTGTAGCACCACACCTCAAATACTTCGATTCTCTTATTTTCCAGTTTTTCCACAGTCCATGTTTAACTACCATACAATACTGTGCTCCAAACGTACATTCGCAGAAATCTCTTCCCAAATTAAGGTACATGTTTGATATTAGTAGACTTCTTTTGGCGGGGAACGCCTTTTTGCCATTGCCTCTCTCCACCGCCCGTCATGGTTTATAATGCTACCTCCGTAGCAGAATTCGATAACTTCATCTACTTCGTGATTACCTATTCTGATATAAACTTTTTCGGTGTTCTTATTTCTGATGCTTCTCATTACTTTCGTCTTTCTTCTATTTACTATCAACGATATTTTGTATGGATTACACTGTTCATTCCATTCACCAGGTCCTGTGATTCTTCTTCACTTTCACTGAGGATAGCAATGTCATCAGCGAATTCTGTCATTGATATCCTTTCATCTTGAATTTTAATCCCACTCTTGAAACTTTCTTTTATTTCCGTCTTTGATTCTTCGATGTACACATTGAACAGAAGGGGTGAAAGACTACATCCCTGTCTTACACCCTTTTTAATCCGAGCACTACGATCTTGGTCTTCCAATCTTGTTGTTCTGTCTTGGTTCTTGTTCATATTATATATTACTCGTCTTCCTGTATAGCTTACCCATATTTTTCAAAGAATTTCGGACATTTATCACCATTTGACATTGTCGAATCCTTTGTCGAGGCCGACAAATCCTATGAACGTGACTTGACTTTTCTTTAGTCTTGTTTCCATTATCAACCGCAGCATCAGAACTGCCTCCCTGGTGTCTTTACCTTTCGTGAAGCCAAACTGATTGTCATCTAATATATCCTTAATCTTCTCTTCCGTGCCCCTGTGTATTATTCTTGTCAGCAAATTTTTTGGATGCTTGAGCTGTTAATCTGATTGTGCGATAATTCTCGTACTTGTCGGCTCTTGCAATCGTTGGAACTGTGTTGATGATGAAACTTCCTGGCAGATTAAAACTGTGTGCCCGACCGAGACTTGAACTCGGGACCTTTGCCTTGGTAGAGCACTTGCCCGCGAAAGGCAAAG
Source organism: Schistocerca americana (assembly GCF_021461395.2). Lineage (NCBI taxonomy): Eukaryota > Metazoa > Arthropoda > Insecta > Orthoptera > Acrididae > Schistocerca > Schistocerca americana. The sequence goes on along the minus strand of NC_060122.1, from coordinate 75,136,025 downwards.
GTCCCGAGTTCGAGTCTCGGTCGGGCACACAGTTTTAATCTGCCAGGAAGTTTCATATCAGCGCACACTCCACTGCAGAGTGAAAATCTCATTCTGTGTAGATGATATTTTCACTAATATGAAATAGTATATCACCAGACTCAGACATTCTACACACCAACATGAATAGTCGTTTTTTTGCCACTTCCGCCAATTATTTTACATATTCTGATGAAATTTTATCTACCGCTTCTTTCTTACATGATTTTAAGTGTTCCTAAGCTCTTTTAAATTATGGTTCTACGAGTATTACTGGATCCCCTATCTCTTCCTTATCAACACTCGAGTCTTCTTCTCTCACATCATCAGATAAGTCCTTCCGATCACACAGGACCTGAATGTGCTCTTTCCACCTATCCGCTGTCTTCTCTGCGTTCAACAGTGGGATTACCATTGCTCTCTTAATGTTATCGCTCTTGCTTTTAGTTTGACGGAATATTATTTTCATTTTTCTATACCCTGCCCATCACTTCTTTTTCGATTTCGTCACATTTATCGTGCAGACATTTTGCCTTAGCTTCCGTGCACTCCCTGTTTATTTCATTCGTAAGTGCTATGTATTTCTGTATTCCTGAATATCTCTGAACATTTATGTATTCCCTCTTTCATCGATCAGCAGAAGTATTTCTTCTGTTCCCTTCGTCATTTGGCAGCTATCTTCTTTGTACCTTCGAATTCCTTTCCAACATCTGTGAGTGCTATTTTTACAGATGGCCATTCTTCTTCAACTGAAGTGCCTACTGAGCTATTTCTTACCGCTGTATCTATAGGCTCAGAGAACTTCACAATGTAGTATCTGATATCGGAATCTGTGCCTGACCATGATATAATGTACCTGAAATCTTCCCATATATCTCGGCCATTTCCAAGTATACCTCCTCCTTTTGTGATTCTAGGACTCAGCATTCGGTATTACTACCTGAAATTTAATACAGAAATTAATTAATGTTTCTCCTCTTTCATGCCTATATACTCCTGTTATCGTTTCTTTTACTGTTTCCCTTACAAGCACATTCTAATCTCCCTTAGCTGTTAAATTTGCATCTCTCTTTTCGTACTGATTTACCCTTTCAATGTCCTCACATTGACGTTTTGTTTGAAATTTGTTTGCCTTACGTCTTTCAATTCTGCAGCACTGTTTGAAATTATGCAGCACCCATTACTTCCCTTTAAATCACTGTGATCTACGTCGTACGCAATTTTATGTTCATAACGTCGTAGGTTAGTATCATGTACATCCTGGATATTGTATCAAGCATCCTTGATACGCTCAAACACCAGTTTTTGTAACAAGTACTTGTTACGCCTTGAATATCCACAGTTTTCCTTATGTACTGCACGGTCATATTGCTGCGGATGTATTCGAAATCTGTTCATAACTGTCCATGTACGTAATTCGTAATTAAGTTTAATACCCGCTTTTTGGACAACGGTTATTCGCGTTTCACAGAAGAGGCGATTTGTGGTTCCCTGCCCGACAATGATTATGCACTACATGACACGTCACCAGGTACAATATCAGCTTCACTTGTTACGCACGTATCGTCATCACTGTGCTCCCCATGTACATTGTCCACAGAGTTGAGCATATGCTACACTACACATTCCATTGACTCATCTTGAAGAAACACTAATATTTCACCTACCACTTCTTTCTCACTCTGCGAAATTCCATGCATTTCTTTCTGACGAAATATCAACTTCGGCAACTGTTGCTATAGATATAACGCAGTGCTTGCTTTGTTTATCGTTGCCATTGCTCTGCTTTGTACCAATATCACTGGCACTATAGCACTGTTGTGAGTTACTCGTCGACTAAGCAGTCCAGTTACATTCCGTAGCCTCATGCTGTGCTCACCATTGGATGCCTCCAGTCCCGCAGCCTGTTGACTTTCGCCGCCAGTATCGTGGTTGCATGGTGAACAATATGTGTGGCGTCAGATGCCGTAAACACCGTTGGCCTTTTGCGATCGCGCACTGACGTGGTTGCTTGTCAGGTAGTGACGTGGTCAGATCGCGGCACTCACCGCGAAAATGCAAAAAGCTCCTCACAGCGCCACAAAACGCAGACCAAAAGGCGAGGAAAATGCTGGACAGAGCCATCACCCTGGGAGCCCTACCTCTGGGAGGAATATCGGGCGGCCACCAAACGGAATCCGCCTCGTGACTCATCTGGCAACGACCGCGGAGTCGGTAGAGAACGGAACCCACGACTTTCAACGGGCTTCCCGCGCAGTATCGCAACTATTGGACGGCGTCGAGCAGCCTCAGGACGACAGGAAAGTAGACAGATGATTTGGAATGTGATCCATCGGGTGAAGACATGAATGAAGAAATGACTGTTGGTTTCGTGACAGAGAAAGTGCCGGGAATCATGGGAAATACGAATGGAGTCGTGACCCGCCTGTGCGAGAAAACAAAGTTGCCAGAAACAAAGGCATGGATACCATGCCTCCCCTAAATGTATGATTTCAACACAAGCATATAAAACAGGGACGGACAACATCAACAGTAGAAGCAACAGCATGAATCTCCAGACTTTACATGACATGCTGTACCCCCTTGTCGAGTTAGATGTAGCCCTATTGCAAGAGGTGGCAGACATAGATCTCCACAACATTAGTGGATGTACAGCTTATGCTCATCCAGGAATTGAACGAGACCTGGGACCAGCGCTACTTGCAGTGGGAATTATAGCGAAAGACGTGGAGTACGTAGCAACAGTCCAAGGTATTGCACTTACCATACAGGACACATGCCGCATCAACATTTACGAACCTTCAGGCTTTGGAAATGGACGTAAACGGTCGGAATGTTTCAATGAAGAAATGGGACCGTTATTTGCCAGCAAGTACGATCAAAACTGCATCATGTTCCCACAAAACAGGACGCCTGATTTGTAACAGTTTACACTGGACCTGCGTTTCACTGATACTTAGGAGCACATAAATGGCGATCAACCAGGATTCACACATGTCACGAAACCCTCGGCCAGACGACTTGACCGCCTTTACGTGACGCCAGGCTTAAATCATAAAATTTTGCAGACAGGAATATCGCCCACCGTTTTCTCTCACCACGCTGCGTGGATCTGTACAATCAATATCCAAAGACAAGGGATGTACAGTGGAAGAGAGTACTGGAAGTTGAACGGCTCGCATTTGGTTGAATCCGAAAGCTATAAAATGTTTGACACGACATGAGCGGCTTGTGAAAGACAGTTTCCTCAGTATGCCTCGGTGCTATAGTAAGGAAATGCACTGACGGAAAAAAGAATCGAATTACCGAGCGAGCTTGGTCGGTGAGTTTCCACATCTGGAAGATGATTTCTACTTACATTTCGCGCAAGTAGCATAAGAGTGCTTCTAGAAGCTCCACTATCAGGTTGCAATTCAGGTTTGTTTTAAGTACACGCTGTAATGGCCATGAGTGCTAGTTAACTTTGAGACTGAGTTGATGTTAGTCAAGAACTTTGTTAAGGCGACAAAGTCACCATTATCACAACGCCACTGAATTTGAACGAGGGCGTGTAATACGGCTAAGAGACGCTGCATGTTCCTTCTGCGATATTCCATAAAGATCTGGCAGGAATGTAGCTACTGTACATGACTACTGGCAGCGGTGCTCGCAGGAATGTAGGGTCGCAACGAGCCACGACTTCGGACGGCTAAATGACACTACCGGGACAGAGGACCATCGTGTTTTGCATATGAATCTGGAGCATCGTACTGGATCTGCGGCAGTGGTTTGAGCAGCAGTTGGCACAACAGTGACATAAAGAACTGTTACAAATCGGTTACTTCAGAGACACCTCCGAGCAAGGGACCCTTAGCGTGCGCTCCACTGACCCAAACCACCGCCCACTACAGTGGTGTCAAGCGAAAGACCATTGGATGGCAGGGTAGAGGTCTGCTGTGTTTTATGATGCCAACGATGTTCTTGTGTTGCTTAGAAAGGGGCCAGTTGATGGTCTATAAACAAACTCTCTGCGTGCTAGACCCACATTTGGAGTTGCCACATGGGATGTGATTTCGTTTGAGAGCAGGAGCACTCTCGTGGTTATCCGACGTACCCTGACTGCAAAGTTGTACGTCAATCTGATGATTCGATCTGTTGTGCTGCCATTCACCATCAGCATTTCAGGCGCTATTCTCCAACATGATAAAGCTCCCCCACATACTGCTGTTGCAACCCAACGAGCTCTGCTGAGTGAAGACAGGTTACATTGGCCTGCTTGATCACCAGATCTGTCTCCAATCGGGCACATACGGGACATCATCGGCTGACAGTTCCAGGGTCATCTGCAAACAATATTAATCGTCCCTGTATTGGGTGACGAAGTGCGACAGGCATGGGACACAATCCCACAAACTGACATCCGCCACCTGTGCAACATAATTCATGCACTTTTGTGTGTATGTGTACAACATTCTGGCGGTTACATTCGATAGTAGCGTACCAGCATTTCACATTTTCAACGGCTTACCTCTCGATCTTACAACGTGAATCACTGAAATTTGTAACATAGATGTATTCCGGGAGTTTCATTACCATTCATTAATCACTATTTTGTGTGGCGATACCTTTTTTCCGTAAGTTTTCAACGGCTAAGAGTTACGATCACGGCGTTAACACTTAAAACACTGGAAGGGTGCTGGACTAGGCGCGACTTCGAGCGGATTTCCAAAGTGAACGGTCTGTCATAAATCAGGTGATGAGAAGTGACCAGGTATCCACAGGAAGCTCGTCACTGAATTACGAACGACGGGAAGACGACTGATGTCTGCTAGCTGAATACAGGGGAGAAGAAGTGGATGACTCTTTGATGAAAAGCCGAGAACCGGTCACCCGGCCCAGATGGGGAACTCTGCCGCACATTCAAACGTCAGATGCTACCACAAGTAACATGCATATTCCAGGAATTGATGGATCCAGTCAAAGACATCCCACAACATCTAATCGAACACGCGACTGTTACGGTTAATAATACGCCAACGTGAATATCAGCGTATAATGAATTCTACTCTGCTTTTGTAAATGATGAATGTCTATGTGAATGCAGCTTGCCGCTAACTTGGTGTAATGTTTTGTCTGTACAGAAGTGTATCTGTCGCCTTTATCGCTCTTTCCCTCTCACACATAAATCGGTACAATAAAGTCAGGGCTTCGTGTTTTCTAGTTAGGCTGATCCGTGAAAAGACAGAGAAACAATTATGCTACTGGAGGATTCTCTCACTCTCTCTCTCTCTCTCTCTCTCTCTCTCTCTGTCCTTTATCTGTGTACAGTTCAAATATATTATTTACGTGAAATCAGCCTAGTAGAATCTCTGGTGGAGCCCTTCGTCTTAATATTCAGCGGCTGGCTTGCTAGAAAAGATCTTTACATTTGTTATTATTATTAAGCGCTGCATTCAGTTGGGAAAATCGATCGTTTGAACAATTCGTTCAGTTTACGACAGATCCAAAATTTCAGATGTGGACGAAGCCTTTTTGGACGATTTCAAAAAAACTCAGAGATTGCAGGCTCTCTTTGTCACAGCTGAAACTTCCCAATTAATTACAGGGCCCAGACAATCATCAATGGTTCAGACAGAGAACTCATTCGTCATTCACTCTAGAATAAAATGGTCACAAACCTTATTTCTGAGGAAAATTGTATATTGAATCCATTTCCGTACATGTTCCGTTTTCTGTTGGTTCCAAGTCTCATGTAATTTTCTTTTACAGGTTTTTCTTTCTCTTTATCTATCACGCTAGCGGCACAAGCTTTCCTTGCTCGCTTTAGCGCGAAGAAGAGTAAATAAATCTCCTTTAGCAATCCGACAATCTTCCAACCGATACTTCCGAAGCTGTTCCTCTCTCTCTCTATAATAACCATGGAGCATACATTTCTGTACCTCTGTTGTTCCAAAGAATAAACGTACTAGAAAAATACCTTGGCGTCGACGAGCTGTCGGCGCATATATTACTAGAAAATCTGATCAGATACTTTTCAAACGTAAATACATGTGGATGATTTGGTTGACCATTATTAATTATTGCGTGGTAGAGGGTAATTTTCCGTGGGGAGATTACAATGCCCCTCGCAGCGAGCGAAGTTTGTGAGCTCAATTTTGATTCACCGAACACATTTCGCGAGCTATCTATTAGCGTGGATAACCCGGAAGTGATGATTGTCAGTCCTCCGACTGAAAAAGAATATTATATTTGAGACAGACGAAGAAAAGAAATGTTGAAGACAGAAGAAATGAAGAGACCGGTACCGCGGCTGTATTGCTTTTACGTGCATCTAGGTGTTATATTTGCTGTGCACAACCAAGGAAGATGATCTTTCATGAACTGATGTCAGGGTCTACCCATTCGGGAACTTTCTTAAGCAGGGAAACCTTGGAAAACCTTTTAAGCCTAGACCCCCAGCCTACGGTACATAGAAGATAGGAAAGCCTATAGAAGAAAAAAATATATAATTTTGAAATAGATCTCTAAAGGAAAGACAGGGATCAATTTGTATCACGATTTGGAGAAGAGTGGTTTGTGCCTCTAGCAAAAAAAACGTTTTACAATAAATAACGTGAATTCTCGTTTTACAATCTTGCTCCTGGTACAATATCTTGCGGTGCTAAACTCCCCCGGGTCTTGCATGTCCCCGACGTCCACAGTTGTAGTCGGTCTTCTACGCGGCCCCCTCTGTAGTTGATCTTCTACGCGGCCCACAATGGGAAGAGTAGAAGGAACAGGGATACTCGAATTCACATGCAACATTCATTCCAAAAGAATTAGCAATGACCAAAAGGAAAACTCTTCCTGTAAGAGAACCGATTAGGTTGCACCGTCCAAGATTCTCCTTTTTGAAAGCAAAATCCTTATGGCTTCATGGATCCTTTTTGTTACGACGTACTTCAAGGAATTCAACCATTAACTAATGATGTTGCCAAAAGCATCATCCGATTTACTCCCTTTTGAATACTCCTTTTGACTTTGCCTCCCCACTTGTGCTTATAAGTCCAAAAGTTCTAACACATTTTCTATCACTGATTTGTTCTTCGTAATTTAAAGGATTCATGTAACTTACTATAGATTTTGGATTCAAATCATCGAATAATGGAAAGTGTAGTTCATTTTATACCAAGACATCATCCATATTTCCTTGATAAGTCATATAATTTAGCTATACTCAAAACTTTTTATTCTAAATACATATATTTCTTGGCTTGAGTGCTGAAATGTAAAAGTTATTAGCATTGAGGAATGCGGATTCGCTTCTTTCAATTACTCTCTGATTCATACGGTGTTCATCCATGCTCATATATGGAAATGGTTTTTGTCACACAAAATTCCCAAACGAACACGAACCATTAAATTACTACTGAATCAATGAATATTACTTTCTTTAATCATTCATTAATAAATTAAAAACTCTTAACTTCTAATTATAACACCTATTCCTTTTAGAGTTCAACATGAATCAGTTTATCCTCGCGTTTGGTGCGAGTCTCTTACAAGGCATATCTGTATCGTCTATATCGATTTTAATTCTCGCGCCGACGTCAACTGTTTTGCGCGGGAAATTATCTTTGCGGCGTTAACCGTCACTCACGATTCACTACCACAACACATCCCTTCAGACGTTTACACATGTAAGCGTTCACATGAGATTATATATGAATATTCACTCGGATCCTCTTTTGATTATTCCGCGTCATTTGCGGGAAACATTTCATTCTTCTTGAAGGTCAGTTAGATCCTTAATCATTCTTGATGACATTAGCAATGCTAAAGTTCTATGTTCACCCAAACCACAGGTGAAGCCTATCTCCACTATCTTCTTTACAACACTCGATAATAATAGTTAGTCACTATTTCTATACTCTATGCCACTGATTAACTATTTCAATTTAAAGGTTTCTATCACTACACACACAGTTTATTGTTATGTTTTTTACGAGCGTTCATCTCGGTCACTTGCAATGGGGAGCAGTATGGGCTTGTAAACGGTTCGATCAAACCCCATTTCAACATGCGATCTATTTCTTTTTGAACTTGAGCCTTTAACCTCCAGGGAACAGGATAGAAAGTTCTACAATACGTTTCGTGTGGCTTCCATAAAGATGGCATATGTATCCCTTAATAACTCCTGGCCTTTCGTCAAACACGTTTTCATACACTAATAATAATTCTTTGAGCTGCTTCTTCCGCTCTTCAATAATGCAATCGGATTCATTTAACTTCTCATACACTAATTGACCGAAGTCTCCTTTGACTTGGAACTCATTATTTACGTGCTGTTTAGAATTTTGTGCAGTCCTGATTACTTGCACACTGATCCCACTATTATATTTTCTGGTAAGGCTTTCCTTTTTCAACAAGTCCAACTCAATTTCTTGTTTATTTACATTTAACCAAATTTTTCCTGTTTTAAAATCTATTCTGCATCCGTATTGACGTAGGCTGTCGACTCCTATAATGCAGTCTACCACCAAATTTTTTACAACAAGGAATGTGCTTAATATTGCTACATTTCCGACTTCTATACTAAGTAGTGACTGCCCTTTTACATTAGCCAATCTAGCCCCAACGGCGCCTATTATTCTGCAATTTTGAACTGGAAAAATTGGTACTCGTCTTATATTTCTGATCTTGTTGAATAAAGCCTCCGAAATAACATTCGTGGTTGCAGCTGTATCCAAAACCGCCACTATAGGTACAGTCTCCAAAATGACTTGCACTTCGGCTACTGCCACCTGTTCCTTATCCTCATCTTGGAGTTCTAAGTCCTCGGTCAATTCAGCTGCCAGTAATCGTCCATCGTTATACGTTAGAATGGGTACACATATCCTGTTGCCCCTCAACCAATTGTTGACCGCTCCTCCGGGGCACGAGTGGGTCCTTACAAGTTTGTTGGATTTTGATTCGCCTGGTGGTTGACATCGTCCGTCACTTCGGTAATTACCGGTTGATTCGTAGATGTCCGTCCCCACTGATGTTGGTTATTTGAATCTATTCCCCCCGGTTGATTCCACTTTCTATTACTGTTATTGTTCCAGGCTTGCGGTCTGAAATTCCTTTCGTTCCCCCATACGGGATTGTATCGTTTCCCATTCCTGTTGTTCCTTGGATAGCCCCTCGCAACACTATTGCCGGTATTATTATTGAGATTTTGAGGGGTTTCTCCACTATTTATCGATCTCTGTGCGTTCCCTTGCCTACCATTTGGCGGAGGTTCTATCTCCCTATATTGGAATCTGTTGTTACGGGCTTTCTGGTTGCTCTCTTCTATAATGTCTACATGATCTAACGTCGTGAGGAACGACTCCAAGTCTTTATCGTTCCCGTAAATTAATCGATTCCGGATGTTAGTTGGTAATCTTGCCTTAAGTATGTTTATTATGTCTGGCAAAGGCATAGGTCTGTCCCAATATCTAGTTTTGTTTATATATTTTTCAAAATACTTCCTAAGGCTTCCTTTTGAAAAAGAGATAGGCTCTGGGTAGAGCACCTCCTGCCTTAGGCGTTCCTTTACCCCTTCTGACCAGAATTTTGCTAAAAACGCTTTCTCAAAATCGTCATATGTCGAGCAAACAGAAGTCATGTCCGAGGCCCAGATCGCCCCCGAACCTTGTATATACCCAGTCACGAAACTGATTTTCTGCCACTCCGACCTATTTCTGGGTAGCACTCCTCTAAAACGTCGGATAAAAACAATCGGATGGACCCCCCCTTTTGTCAGTGTTAAAAATCTGGAATTGCCGATGCTTTATCATTTTTTCTTCGGCATGGCAAAGGCTTTCGTAATCTCCGTCAGATAAAACTTCACGCGAACAACTAGCTCGTGGCAATTTAATATTCGAGTTACTCACACAAGTCGGTATCGTGTGCGAATGTGCAGTAACTGGCTCTACAGACGCTGCCAACTTCTGCTGCTGGCCGGTATTCATTTGTTCTGAGCCTTGTTGTGAAACGCGTATCGATTCTTCTATCGTTTGTTTCCAATGCTCGAAATCAGCACCTAACTGCTGCCGCACTTCCTCAAGTCCTTTCGCAAACAAATTCTCTTCCTGTTTGCCGCATAGACTCTGGAATGCTGCTTTAACATTTTGCTCAACGTTTTCACACATTAGCCTTTAGTTTTCTAATGTGATTTCGGATAATTTACCCGTTAATACATTAATTTGGTGGTCTATAACGTCTTGATGCTCGGTCAGATGTTCAACACTTTCCTTTAGGTTCGTCTGCGTACGTGCCAATTCAGGAAGTTGCGCAATTGCACATGACATGGCATCTTGCTTTTGTACTAATTGCGGAACCATTTCCACCTGTTCCTGTACGGTATCTATCTTAATAGCCACATACTCCTTCATTTCTACACGTACGCGTTGAGTAGATTCCTCACATTGAGCTTTAACCCATTCTATTTGTGCAGTTAATTTTCGTTCCGTCTCTTCGGCCTGATCTTTAAGTTCCTTTGTCTTCGCCTCTATCCGCTGCTCTAATTCGGAAAAACTGTCATGTAACTGCTGCTTAATCTCAGCTTTCAGATTTTCCTGCCCCTCAGTAACTGAGGCTAATTTCGCATTCAAATTATTTTGCCCCTCGGTAACTGAGGCTAACTTCGCATTAATGTCGGTTTTCATATTATTCATGCTCTCGGTTATCATCTGCATCTGTCTCATGATAATTACTAATGGATCTAATCCATGTTGCATACTTGCTGTTACATCTCCAGCCGTGTCTACCGGGCGATCTATTGCACTATCTGTAGCGATCGGTTCTACAACACTTCTTACTACATCACTATTATCCGTGCTCACAGCTGAGGGCTGTTGCGTGTTGCTCTGCTCTGCTTGACTCATCTTAAACATTGCCCTAGTTAAAGCCGTATAAATGTTCTACAGTCAATACGTATATATCTCCCTTCACACAAGAATACTTCTGTGGCTACTTTCTTATAGTACTTATACAGGTAAATGCAACTAAGGCAGGTCAATCAAACTACGTCTGGCATGAACACGATGAGTAAATGTTCAAATCTACGTCTACTTCCTCAGTACTAGCAACCTTTAATAAAAATTATACATCTCGCCCCTTTTCTGCGCCCAGCGTGCTGCTTTTATTTGTAGATCCACTTAATTTGCCTGCGAGTATTTCTTCTCTTTTCCAAGTTAAGTTGTCTCGTCGTAGTTCACATGAAACAGAGAACAAAATTATTTTAACAACGTCCAAAAACGTGTCCTGTCACGGATTGGCCATTATAATGAATTCTACTCTGCTTTTGTAAATGATGAATGTCTATGTGAATGCAGCTTGCCGCTAACTTGGTGTAATGTTTTGTCTGTACAGAAGTGTATCTGTCGCCTTTATCGCTCTTTCCCTCTCACACATAAATCGGTACAATAAAGTCAGGGCTTCGTGTTTTCTAGTTAGGCTGATCCGTGAAATGACAGAGAAACAATTATGCTAATGGAGGATTCTCTCACTCTCTCTCTCTCTCTCTTTCTCTCTGTCCTTTATCTGTGTACAGTTCAAATATATTATTTACGTGAAATCAGCCTAGTAGAATCTCTGGTGGAGCCCTTCGTCTTAATATTCATCGGCTGGCTTGCTAGAAAAGATCTTTACATTTGTTATTATTATTAAGCGCTGCATTCAGTTGGGAAAGTCGATCGTTTGAACAATTAGTTCAGTTTACGACAGATCCAAAATTTCAGATGTGGACGAAGCCTTTTTGGACGATTTCAAAAAAACTCAGAGATTGCAGGCTCTCTTTGTCACAGCTGAAACTTCCCAATTAATTACAGGGCCCAGACAATCATCAATGGTTCAGACAGAGAACTCATTCGTCATTCACTCTAGAATAAAATGGTCACAAACCTTATTTCTGAGGAAAATTGTATATTGAATCCATTTCCGTACATGTTCCGTTTTCTGTTGGTTCCAAGTCTCATGTAATTTTCTTTTACAGGTTTTTCTTTCTCTTTATCTATCACGCTAGCGCCACAAACTTTCCTTGCTCGCTTTAGCGCGAAGAAGAGTAAATAAATCTCCTTTAGCAATCCGACAATCTTCCAACCGATACTTCCGAAGCTGTTCCTCTCTCTCTCTATAATAACCATGGAGCATACATTTCTGTACCTCTGTTGTTCCAAAGAATAAACGTACTAGAAAAATACCTTGGCGTCGACGAGCTGTCGGCGCATATATTACTAGAAAATCTGATCAGATACTTTTCAAACGTAAATACATGTGGATGATTTGGTTGACCATTATTAATTATTGCGTGGTAGAGGGTAATTTTCCGTGGGGAGATTACAATGCCCCTCGCAGCGAGCGAAGTTTGTGAGCTCAATTTTGATTCACCGAACACACTTCGCGAGCTATCTATTAGCGTGGATAACCCGGAAGTGATGATTATCAGTCCTCCGACTGAAAAAGAATATTATATTTGAGACAGACGAAGAAAAGAAATGTTGAAGACAGAAGAAATGAAGAGACCGGTACCGCGGCTGTATTGCTTTTACGTGCATCTAGGTGTTATATTTGCTGTGCACAACCAAGGAAGATGATCTTTCATGAACTGATGTCAGGGTCTACCCATTCGGGAACTTTCTTAAGCAGGGAAACCTTGGAAAACCTTTTAAGCCTAGACCCCCAGCCTACGGTACATAGAAGATAGGAAAGCCTATAGAAGAAAAAAATATATAATTTTGAAATAGATCTCTAAAGGAAAGACAGGGATCAATTTGTATCACGATTTGGAGAAGAGTGGTTTGTGCCTCTAGCAAAAAAAAAACGTTTTACAATAAATAACGTGAATTCTCGTTTTACAATCTTGCTCCTGGTACAATATCTTGCGGTGCTAAACTCCCCCGGGTCTTGCATGTCCCCGACGTCCACAGTTGTAGTCGGTCTTCTACGCGGCCCCCTCTGTAGTTGATCTTCTACGCGGCCCACAATGGGAAGAGTAGAAGGAACAGGGATACTCGAATTCACATGCAACATTCATTCCAAAAGAATTAGCAATGACCAAAAGGAAAACTCTTCCTGTAAGAGAACTGATTAGGTTGCACCGTCCAAGATTCTCCTTTTTGAAAGCAAAATCCTTATGGCTTCATGGATCCTTTTTGTTACGACGTACTTCAAGGAATTCAACCATTAACTAATGATGTTGCCAAAAGCATCATCCGATTTACTCCCTTTTGAATACTCCTTTTGACTTTGCCTCCCCACTTGTGCTTATAAGTCCAAAAGTTCTAACACATTTTCTATCACTGATTTGTTCTTCGTAATTTAAAGGATTCATGTAACTTACTATAGATTTTGGATTCAAATCATCGAATAATGGAAAGTGTAGTTCATTTTATACCAAGACATCATCCATATTTCCTTGATAAGTCATATAATTTAGCTATACTCAAAACTTTTTATTCTAAATACATATATTTCTTCGCTTGAGTGCTGAAATGTAAAAGTTATTAGCATTGAGGAATGCGGATTCGCTTCTTTCAATTACTCTCTGATTCATACGGTGTTCATCCATGCTCATATATGGAAATGGTTTTTGTCACACAAAATTCCCAAACGAACACGAACCATTAAATTACTACTGAATCAATGAATATTACTTTCTTTAATCATTCATTAATAAATTAAAAACTCTTAACTTCTAATTATAACACCTATTCCCTTTAGAGTTCAACATGAATCAGTTTATCCTCGCGTTTGGTGCGAGTCTCTTACAAGGCATATCTGTATCGTCTATATCGATTTTAATTCTCGCGCCGACGTCAACTGTTTTGCGCGGGAAATTATCTTTGCGGCGTTAACCGTCACTCACGATTCACTACCACAACACATCCCTTCAGACGTTTACACATGTAAGCGTTCACATGAGATTATATATGAATATTCACTCGGAACCCCTTTTGATTATTCCGCGTCATTTGCGGGAAACATTTCATTCTTCTTGAAGGTCAGTTAGATCCTTAATCATTCTTGATGACATTAGCAATGCTAAAGTTCTATGTTCACCCAAACCACAGGTGAAGCCTATCTCCACTATCTTCTTTACAACACTCGATAATAATAGTTAGTCACTATTTCTATACTCTATGCCACTGATTAACTATTTCAATTTAAAGGTTTCTATCACTACACACACAGTTTATTGTTATGTTTTTTACGAGCGTTCATCTCGGTCACTTACAATGGGGAGCAGTATGGGCTTGTAAACGGTTCGATCAAACCCCATTTCAACATGCGATCTATTTCTTTTTGAACTTGAGCCTTTAACCTCCAGGGAACAGGATAGAAAGTTCTACAATACGTTTCGTGTGGCTTAACGTAAAGATGGCATATGTATCCCTTAATAACTCCTGGCCTTTCGTCAAACACGTTTTCATACACTAATAATAATTCTTTGAGCTGCTTCTTCTGCTCTTCAATAATGCAATCGGATTCATTTAACTTCTCATACACTAATTGACCGAAGTCTCCTTTGACTTGGAACTCATTATTTACGTGCTGTTTAGAATTTTGTGCAGTCCTGATTACTTGCACACTGATCCCACTATTATATTTTCTGGTAAGGCTTTCCTTTTTCAACAAGTCCAACTCAATTTCTTGTTTATTTACATTTAACCAAATTTTTCCTGTTTTAAAATATATTCTGCATCCGTATTGACGTAGGCTGTCGACTCCTATAATGCAGTCTACCACCAAATTTTTTACAACAAGGAATGTGCTTAATATTGCTACATTTCCGACTTCTATACTAAGTAGTGACTGCCTTTTTACATTAGCCGATCTAGCCCCAACGGCGCCTATTATTCTGCAATTTTGAACTGGAAAAATTGGTACTCGTCTTATATTTCTGATCTTGTTGAATAGAGCCTCCGAAATAACATTCGTGGTTGCAGCTGTATCCAAAACCGCCACTATAGGTACAGTCTCCAAAATGACTTGCACTTCGGCTACTGCCACCTGTTCCTTATCCTCATCTTGGAGTTCTAAGTCCTCGGTCAATTCATCTGCCAGTAATCGTTCATCATTATACGTTAGCATGGGTACACATATCCTGTTGCCCCTCAACCAATTGTTGACCGCTCCTCCGGGGCACGAGTGGGTCCTTACAAGTTTGTTGGATTTTGATTCGCCTGGTGGTTGACATCGTCCGTCACTTCGGTAATTACCGGTTCATTCGTAGATGTCCGTCCCCACTGATGTTGGTTATTTGAATCTATTCCCCCCGGTTGATTCCACTTTCTATTACTGTTATTGTTCCAGGCTTGCGGTCTGAAATTCCTTTCGTTCCCCCATACGGGATTGTATCGTTTCCCATTCCTGTTGTTCCTTGGATAGCCCCTCGCAACACTATTGCCGGTATTATTATCGAGATTTTGAGGGGTTTCTCCACTATTTATCGATCCCTGTGCGTTCCCTTGCCTACCATTTGGCGGAGGTTCTATCTCCCTATATTGGAATCTGTTGTTACGGGCTTTCTGGTTGCTCTCTTCTATAATGTCTACATGATCTAACCTCGTGAGGAACGACTCCAAGTCTTTATCGTTCCCGTAAATTAATCGATTCCGGATGTTAGTTGGTAATCTTGCCTTAAGTATGTTTATTATGTCTGGCAAAGGCTTAGGTCTGTCCCAATATCTAGTTTTGTTTATATATTTTTCAAAATACTTCCTAAGGCTTCCTTTTGAAAAAGAGATAGGCTCTGGGTAGAGCACCTCCTGCCTTAGGCGTTCCTTTACCCCTTCTGACCAGAATTTTGCTAAAAACGCTTTCTCAAAATCGTCATATGTCGAGCAAACAGAAGTCATGTCCGAGGCCCAGATCGCCCCCGAACCTTGTATATACCCAGTCACGAAACTGATTTTCTGCCACTCCGACCTATTTCTGGGTAGCACTCCTCTAAAACGTCGGATAAAAACAATCGGATGGACCCCCCCTTTTGTCAGTGTTAAAAATCTGGAATTGCCGATGCTTTATCATTTTTTCTTCGGCATGGCAAAGGCTTTCGTAATCTCCGTCAGATAAAACTTCACGCGAACAACTAGCTCGTGGAAATTTAATATTCGAGTTACTCACACAAGTCGGTATCGTGTGCGAATGTGCAGTAACTGGCTCTACAGACGCTGCCAACTTCTGCTGCTGGCCGGTATTCATTTGTTCTGAGCCTTGTTGTGAAACGCGTATCGATTCTTCTATCGTTTGTTTCCAATGCTCGAAATCAGCACCTAACTGCTGCCGCACTTCCTCAAGTCCTTTCGCAAACAAATTCTCTTCCTGTTTGCCGCATAGACTCTGGAATGCTGCTTTAACATTTTGCTCAACGTTTTCACACATTAGCCTTTAGTTTTCTAATGTGATTTCGGATAATTTACCCGTTAATACATTAATTTGGTGGTCTATAACGTCTTGATGCTCGGTCAGATGTTCAACACTTTCCTTTAGGTTCGTCTGCGTACGTGCCAATTCAGGAAGTTGCGCAATTGCACATGACATGGCATCTTGCTTTTGTACTAATTGCGGAACCATTTCCACCTGTTCCTGTACGGTATCTATCTTAATAGCCACATACTCCTTCATTTCTACACGTACGCGTTGAGTAGATTCCTCACATTGAGCTTTAACCCATTCTATTTGTGCAGTTAATTTTCGTTCCGTCTCTTCGGCCTGATCTTTAAGTTCCTTTGTCTTCGCCTCTATCCGCTGCTCTAATTCGGAAAAACTGTCATGTAACTGGTGCTTAATCTCAGCTTTCAGATTTTCCTGCCCCTCAGTAACTGAGGCTAATTTCGCATTCAAATTATTTTGCCCCTCGGTAACTGAGGCTAACTTCGCATTAATGTCGGTTTTCATATTATTTATGCTCTCGGTTATCATCTGCATCTGTCTCATGATAATTACTAATGGATCTAATCCATGTTGCATACTTGCTGTTACATCTCCAGCCGTGTCTACCGGGCGATCTATTGCACTATCTGTAGCGATCGGTTCTACAACACTTCTTACTACATCACTATTATCCGTGCTCACAGCTGAGGGCTGTTGCGTGTTGCTCTGCTCTGCTTGACTCATCTTAAACATTGCCCTAGTTAAAGCCGTATAAATGTTCTACAGTCAATACGTATATATCTCCCTTCACACAAGAATACTTCTGTGGCTACTTTCTTATAGTACTTATACAGGTAAATGCAACTAAGGCAGGTCAATCAAACTACGTCTGGCATGAACACGATGAGTAAATGTTCAAATCTACGTCTACTTCCTCAGTACTAGCAACCTTTAATAAAAATTATACATCTCGCCCCTTTTCTGCGCCCAGCGTGCTGCTTTTATTTGTAGATCCACTTAATTTGCCTGCGAGTATTTCTTCTCTTTTCCAAGTTAAGTTGTCTCGTCGTAGTTCACATGAAACAGAGAACAAAATTATTTTAACAACGTCCAAAAACGTGTCCTGTCACGGATTGGCCATTATAATGAATTCTACTCTGCTTTTGTAAATGATGAATGTCTATGTGAATGCAGCTTGCCGCTAACTTGGTGTAATGTTTTGTCTGTACAGAAGTGTATCTGTCGCCTTTATCGCTCTTTCCCTTTCACACATAAATCGGTACAATAAAGTCAGGGCTTCGTGTTTTCTAGTTAGGCTGATCCGTGAAATGACAGAGAAACAATTATGCTAATGGAGGATTCTCTCACTCTCTCTCTCTCTCTCTCTCTCTCTCTCTCTCTCTCTCTCTCTGTCCTTTATCTGTGTACAGTTCAAATATATTATTTACGTGAAATCAGCCTAGTAGCATCTCTGATGGAGCCCATCGTCTTGATATTCAGCAGCTGGCTTGCTAGAAAAGATCTTTACATTTGTTATTATTATTAAGCGCTGCATTCAGTTGGGAAAATCGATCGTTTGAACAATTCGTTCAGTTTACGACAGATCCAAAATTTCAGATGTGGGCGAAGCCTTTTTGGACGATTTCAAAAAAAATCAGAGATTGCAGGCTCTCTTTGTCACAGCTGAAACTTCCCAATTAATTACAGGGCCCAGACAATCATCAATGGTTCAGACAGAGAACTCATTCGTCATTCATTCTAGAATAAAATGGTCACAAACCTTATTTCTGAGGAAAATTGTATATTGAATCCATTTCCGTACATGTTCCGTTTTCTGTTGGTTCCAAGTCTCATGTAATTTTCTTTTACAGGTTTTTCTTTCTCTTTATCTATCACGCTAGCGCCACAAACTTTCCTTGCTCGCTTTAGCGCGAAGAAGAGTAAATAAATCTCCTTTAGCAATCCGACAATCTTCCAACCGATACTTCCGAAGCTGTTCCTCTCTCTCTCTATAATAACCATGGAGCATACATTTCTGTACCTCTGTTGTTCCAAAGAATAAACGTACTAGAAAAATACCTTGGCGTCGACGAGCTGTCGGCGCATATATTACTAGAAAATCTGATCAGATACTTTTCAAACGTAAATACATGTGGATGATTTGGTTGACCATTATTAATTATTGCGTGGTAGAGGGTAATTTTCCGTGGGGAGATTACAATGCCCCTCGCAGCGAGCGAAGTTTGTGAGCTCAATTTTGATTCACCGAACACACTTCGCGAGCTATCTATTAGCGTGGATAACCCGGAAGTGATGATTGTCAGTCCTCCGACTGAAAAAGAATATTATATTTGAGACAGACGAAGAAAAGAAATGTTGAAGACAGAAGAAATGAAGAGACCGGTACCGCGGCTGTATTGCCTTTACGTGCATCTAGGTGTTATATTTGCTGTGCACAACCAAGGAAGATGATCTTTCATGAACTGATGTCAGGGTCTACCCATTCGGGAACTTTCTTAAGCAGGGAAACCTTGGAAAACCTTTTAAGCCTAGACCCCCAGCCTACGGTACATAGAAGATAGGAGAGCCTATAGAAGAAAAAAATATATAATTTTGAAATAGATCTCTAAAGGAAAGACAGGGATCAATTTGTATCACGATTTGGAGAAGAGTGGTTTGTGCCTCTAGCAAAAAAAAACGTTTTACAATAAATAACGTGAATTCTCGTTTTACAATCTTGCTCCTGGTACAATATCTTGCGGTGCTAAACTCCCCCGGGTCTTGCATGTCCCCGTCGTCCACATCTGTAGTCGGTCTTCTACGCGGCCCCCTCTGTAGTTGATCTTCTACGCGGCCCACAATGGGAAGAGTAGAAGGAACAGGGATACTCGAATTCACATGCAACATTCATTCCAAAAGAATTAGCAATGACCAAAAGGAAAACTCTTCCTGTAAGAGAACTGATTAGGTTGCACCGTCCAAGATTCTCCTTTTTGAAAGCAAAATCCTTATGGCTTCATGGATCCTTTTTGTTACGACGTACTTCAAGGAATTCAACCATTAACTAATGGTGTTGCCAAAAGCATCATCCGATTTACTCCCTTTTGAATACTCCTTTTGACTTTGCCTCCCCACTTGTGCTTATAAGTCCAAAAGTTCTAACACATTTTCTATCACTGATTTTTCTTCGTAATTTAAAGGATTCATGTAACTTACTATAGATTTTGGATTCAAATCATCGAATAATGGAAAGTGTAGTTCATTTTATACCAAGACATCATCCATGTTTCCTTGATAAGTCATATAATTTAGCTATACTCAAAACTTTTTATTCTAAATACATATATTTCTTCGCTTGAGTGCTGAAATGTAAAAGTTATTAGCATTGAGGAATGCGGATTCGCTTCTTTCAATTACTCTCTGATTCATACGGTGTTCATCCATGCTCATATATGGAAATGGATTTTTCACACAAAATTCCCAAACGAACACGAACCATTAAATTACTACTGAATCACTGAATATTACTTTCTTTAATCATTCATTAATAAATTAAAAACTCTTAACTTCTAATTATAACACCTATTCCTTTTAGAGTTCAACATGAATCAGTTTATCCTTGCGTTTGGTGCGAGTCTCTTACAAGGCATATCTGTATCATCTATATCGATTTTAATTCTCGCGCCGACGTCAACTGTTTTGCGCGGGAAATTATCTTTGCGGCGTTAACCGTCACTCACGATTCACTACCACAACACATCCCTTCAGACGTTTACACATGTAAGCGTTCACATGAGATTATATATGAATATTCACTCGGAACCTCTTTTGATTATTCCGCGTCATTTGCGGGAAACATTTCATTCTTCTTGAAGGTCAGTTAGATCCTTAATCATTCTTGATGACATTAGCAATGCTAAAGTTCTATGTTCACCCAAACCACAGGTGAAGCCTATCTCCACTATCTTCTTTACAACACTCGATAATAATAGTTAGTCACTATTTCTATACTCTATGCCACTGATTAACTATTTTAATTTAAAGGTTTCTATCACTACACACACAGTTTATTGTTATGTTTTTTACGAGCGTTCATCTCGGTCACTTGCAATGGGGAGCAGTATGGGCTTGTAAACGGTTCGATCAAACCCCATTTCAACATGCGATCTATTTCTTATTGAACTTGAGCCTTTAACCTCCAGGGAACAGGATAGAAAGTTCTACAATACGTTTCGTGTGGCTTAACGTAAAGATGGCATATGTATCCCTTAATAACTCCTGGCCTTTCGTCAAACACGTTTTCATACACTAATAATAATTCTTTGAGCTGCTTCTTCTGCTCTTCAATAATGCAATCGGATTCATTTAACTTCTCATACACTAATTGACCAAAGTCTCCTTTGACTTGGAACTCATTATTTACGTGCTGTTTAGAATTTTGTGCAGTCCTGATTACTTGCACACTGATCCCACTATTATATTTTCTGGTAAGGCTTTCCTTTTTCAACAAGTCCAACTCAATTTCTTGTTTATTTACATTTAACCAAATTTTTCCTGTTTTAAAATATATTCTGCATCCGTATTGACGTAGGCTGTCGACTCCTATAATGCAGTCTACCACCAAATTTTTTACAACAAGGAATGTGCTTAATATTGCTACATTTCCGACTTCTATACTAACTAGTGACTGCCCTTTTACATTAGCCAATCTAGCCCCAACGGCGCCTATTATTCTGCAATTTTGAACTGGAAAAATTGGTACTCGTCTTATATTTCTGATCTTGTTGAATAAAGCCTCCGAAATAACATTCGTGGTTGCAGCTGTATCCAAAACCGCCACTATAGGTACAGTCTCCAAAATGACTTGCACTTCGGCTACTGCCACCTGTTCCTTATCCTCATCTTGGAGTTCTAAGTCCTCGGTCAATTCAGCTGCCAGTAATCGTCCATCATTATACGTTAGCATGGGTACACATATCCTGTTGCCCCTCAACCAATTGTTGACCGCTCCTCCGGGGCACGAGTGGGTCCTTACAAGTTTGTTGGATTTTGATTCGCCTGGTGGTTGACATCGTCCGTCACTTCGGTAATTACCGGTTCATTCGTAGATGTCCGTCCCCACTGATGTTGGTTATTTGAATCTATTCCCCCCGGTTGATTCCACTTTCTATTACTGTTATTGTTCCAGGCTTGCGGTCTGAAATTCCTTTCGTTCCCCCATACGGGATTGTATCGTTTCCCATTCCTGTTGTTCCTTGGATAGCCCCTCGCAACACTATTGCCGGTATTATTATTGAGATTTTGAGGGGTTTCTCCACTATTTATCGATCTCTGTGCGTTCCCTTGCCTACCATTTGGCGGAGGTTCTATCTCCCTATATTGGAATCTGTTGTTACGGGCTTTATGGTTGCTCTCTTCTATAATGTCTATGTGATCTAACCTCGTGAGGAACGACTCCAAGTCTTTGTCGTTCCCGTAAATTAATCGATTCCGGATGTTAGTTGGTAATCTTGCCTTAAGTATGTTTATTATGTCTGGCAAAGGCATAGGTCTGTCCCAATATCTAGTTTTGTTTATATATTTTTCAAAATACTTCCTAATTCTTCCTTTTGAAAAAGAGAAAGGCTCTGGGTAGAGCACCTCCTGCCTTAGGCGTTCCTGTACCCCTTCTGACCAGAATTTTGCTAAAAACGCTTTCTCAAAATCGTCATATGTCGAGCAAACAGAAGTCATGTCCGAGGCCCAGATCGCCCCCGAACCTTGTATATACCCAGTCACGAAACTGATTTTCTGCCACTCCGACCTATTTCTGGGTAGCACTCCTCTAAAACGTCGGATAAAAACAATCGGATGGACCCCCCCTTTTGTCAGTGTTAAAAATCTGGAATTGCCGATGCTTTATCATTTTTCTTCGGCATGGCAAAGGCTTTCGTAATCTCCGTCAGATAAAACTTCACGCGAACAATTAGCTCGTGGCAATTTAATATTCGAGTTACTCACACAAGTCGGTATCGTGTGCGAATGTGCAGTAACTGGCTCTACAGACGCTGCCAACTTCTGCTGCTGGCCGGTATTCATTTGTTCTGAGCCTTGTTGTGAAACGCGTATCGATTCTTCTATCGTTTGTTTCCAATGCTCGAAATCAGCACCTAACTGCTGTCGCATTTCCTCAAGTCCTTTCGCAAACAAATTCTCTTCCTGTTTGCCGCATAGACTCTGGAATGCTGCTTTAACATTTTGCTCAACGTTTTCACACATTAGCCTTTTGTTTTCTAATGTGATTTCGGATAATTTACCCGTTAATACATTAATTTGGTGGTCTATAACGTCTTGATGCTCGGTCAGATGTTCAACACTTTCCTTTAGGTTCGTCTGCGTACGTGCCAATTCAGGAAGTTGCGCAATTGCACATGACATGGCATCTTGCTTTTGTACTAATTGCGGAACCATTTCCACCTGTTCCTGTATGGTATCTATCTTAATAGCCACATACTCCTTCATTTCTACACGTACGCGTTGAGTAGATTCCTCACATTGAGCTTTAACCAATTCTATTTGTGCAGTTAATTTTCGTACCGTCTCTTCGGCCTGATCTTTAAGTTCCTTTGTCTTCGCCTCTATCCGCTGCTCTAATTCGGAAAAACTGTCATGTAACTGGTGCTTAATCTCAGCTTTCAGATTTTCCTGCCCCTCAGTAACTGAGGCTAATTTCGCATTCAAATTATTTTGCCCCTCGGTAACTGAGGCTAACTTCGCATTAATGTCGGTTTTCATATTATTCATGCTCTCGGTTATCATCTGCATCTGTCTCATGATAATTACTAATGGATCTAATCCATGTTGCATACTTGCTGTTACATCTCCAGCCGTGTCTACCGGGCGATCTATTGCACTATCTGTAGCGATCGGTTCTACAACACTTCTTACTACATCACTATTATCCGTGCTCACAGCTGAGGGCTGTTGCGTGTTGCTCTGCTCTGCTTGACTCATCTTAAACATTGCCCTAGTTAAAGCCGTATAAATGTTCTACAGTCAATACGTATATATCTCCCTTCACACAAGAATACTTCTGTGGCTACTTTCTTATAGTACTTATACAGGTAAATGCAACTAAGGCAGGTCAATCAAACTACGTCTGGCATGAACACGATGAGTAAATGTTCAAATCTACGTCTACTTCCTCAGTACTAGCAATCTTTAATAAAAAT
Source organism: Schistocerca americana (assembly GCF_021461395.2). Taxonomy (NCBI): domain Eukaryota; kingdom Metazoa; phylum Arthropoda; class Insecta; order Orthoptera; family Acrididae; genus Schistocerca; species Schistocerca americana. The sequence goes on along the minus strand of NC_060122.1, from coordinate 75,112,434 downwards.
TATACATCTCGCCCCTTTTCTGCGCCCAGCGTGCTGCTTTTATTTGTAGATCCACTTAATTTGCCTGCGAGTATTTCTTCTCTTTTCCAAGTTAAGTTGTCTCGTCGTAGTTCACATGAAACAGAGAACAAAATTATTTTAACAACGTCCAAAAACGTGTCCTGTCACGGATTGGCCATTATAATGAATTCTACTCTGCTTTTGTAAATGATGAATGTCTATGTGAATGCAGCTTGCCGCTAACTTGGTGTAATGTTTTGTCTGTACAGAAGTGTATCTGTCGCCTTTATCGCTCTTTCCCTCTCACACATAAATCGGTACAATAAAGTCAGGGCTTCGTGTTTTCTAGTTAGGCTGATCCGTGAAATGACAGAGAAACAATTATGCTAATGGAGGATTCTCTCACTCTCTCTCTCTCTCTCTCTCTCTGTCCTTTATCTGTGTACAGTTCAAATATATTATTTACGTGAAATCAGCCTAGTAGAATCTCTGGTGGAGCCCTTCGTCTTAATATTCAGCGGCTGGCTTGCTAGAAAAGATCTTTACATTTGTTATTATTATTAAGCGCTGCATTCAGTTGGGAACATCGATCGTTTGAACAATTCATTCAGTTTACGACAGATCCAAAATTTCAGATGTGGACGAAGCCTTTTTGGACGATTTCAAAAAAACTCAGAGATTGCAGGCTCTCTTTGTCATAGCTGAAACTTCCCAATTAATTACAGGGCCCAGACAATCATCAATGGTTCAGACAGAGAACTCATTCGTCATTCACTCTAGAATAAAATGGTCACAAACATTATTTCTGAGGAAAATTGTATATTGAATCCATTTCCGTACATGTTCCGTTTTCTGTTGGTTACAAGTCTCATGTAATTTTCTTTTACAGGTTTTTCTTTCTCTTTATCTATCACGCTAGCGGCACAAACTTTCCTAGCTCGCTTTAGCGCGAAGAAGAGTAAATAAATCTCCTTTATCAATCCGACAATCTTCCAACCGATACTTCCGAAGCTGTTCCTCTCTCTCTCTATAATAACCATGGAGCATACATTTCTGTACCTCTGTTGTTCCAAAGAATAAACGTACTAGAAAAATACCTTGGCGTCGACGAGCTGTCGGCGCATATATTACTAGAAAATCTGATCAGATACTTTTCAAACGTAAATACATGTGGATGATTTGGTTGACCATTATTAATTATTGCGTGGTAGAGGGTAATTTTCCGTGGGGAGATTACAATGCCCCTCGCAGCGAGCAAAGTTTGTGAGCTCAATTTTGATTCACTGAACACACTTCGCGAGCTATGTATTAGCGTGGATAACCCGGAAGTGATGATTGTCAGTCCTCCGACTGAAAAAGAATATTATATTTGAGACAGACGAAGAAAAGAAATGTTGAAGACAGAAGAAATGAAGAGACCGGTACCGCGGCTGTATTGCTTTTACGTGCATCTAGGTGTTATATTTGCTGTGCACAACCAAGGAAGATGATCTTTCATGAACTGATGTCAGGGTCTACCCATTCGGGAACTTTCTTAAGCAGGGAAACCTTGGAAAACCTTTTAAGCCTAGACCCCCAGCCTACGGTACATAGAAGATAGGAAAGCCTATAGAAGAAAAAAATATATAATTTTGGAATAGTTCTCTAAAGGAATGACAGGGATCAATTTGTATCACGATTTGGAGAAGAGTGGTTTGTGCCTCTAGCAAAAAAAACGTTTTACAATAAATAACGTGAATTCTCGTTTTACAATCTTGCTCCTGGTACAATATCTTGCGGTGCTAAACTCCCCCGGGTCTTGCATGTCCCCGACGTCCACATTTGTAGTCGGTCTTCTACGCGGCCCCCTCTGTAGTTGATCTTCTACGTGGCCCACAATGGGAAGAGTAGAAGGAACAGGGATACTCGAATTCACATGCAACATTCATTCCAAAAGAATTAGCAATGACCAAAAGGAAAACTCTTCCTGTTAGAGAACTGATTAAGTTGCACCGTCCAAGATTCTCCTTTTTGAAAGCAAAATCCTTATGGCTTCATGGATCCTTTTTGTTACGACGTACTTCAAGGAATTCAACCATTAACTAATGGTGTTGCCAAAAGCATCATCCGATTTACTCCCTTTTGAATACTCCTTTTGACTCTGCCTCCCCACTTGTGCTTATAAGTCCAAAAGTTCTAACACATTTTCTATCACTGATTTGTTCTTCGTAATTTAAAGGATTCATGTAACTTACTATAGATTTTGGATTCAAATCATCGAATAATGGAAAGTGTAGTTCATTTTATACCAAGACATCATCCATATTTCCTTGATAATTCATTTAATTTAGCTATACTCAAAACTTTTTATTCTAAATACATATATTTCTTCGCTTGAGTGCTGAAATGTAAAAGTTATTAGCATTGAGGAATGCGGATTCGCTTCTTTCAATTACTCTCTGATTCATACGGTGTTCATCCATGCTCATATATGGAAATGGATTTTTCACACAAAATTCCCAAACGAACACGAACCATTAAATTACTACTGAATCAATGAATATTACTTTCTTTAATCATTCATTAATAAATTAAAAACTCTTAACTTCTAATTATAACACCTATTCCTTTTAGAGTTCAACATGAATCAGTTTATCCTCGCGTTTGGTGCGAGTCTCTTACAAGGCATATCTGTATCGTCTATATCGATTTTAATTCTCGCGCCGACGCCAACTGTTTTGCGCGGGAAATTATCTTTGCGGCGTTAACCGTCACTCACGATTCACTACCACAACACATCCCTTCAGACGTTTACACATGTAAGCGTTCACATGAGATTATATATGAATATTCACTCGGAACCTCTTTTGATTATTCCGCGTCATTTGCGGGAAACATTTCATTCTTCTTGAAGGTCAGTTAGATCCTTAATCATTCTTGATGACATTAGCAATGCTAAAGTTCTATGTTCACCCAAACCACAGGTGAAGCCTATCTCCACTATCTTCTTTACAACACTCGATAATAATAGTTAGTCACTATTTCTATACTCTATGCCACTGATTAACTATTTCAATTTAAAGGTTTCTGTCACTACACACACAGTTTATTGTTATGTTTTTTACGAGCGTTCATCTCGCTCACTTGCAATGGGGAGCAGTATGGGCTTGTAAACGGTTCGATCAAACCCCATTTCAACATGCGATCTATTTCTTTTTGAACTTGAGCCTTTAACCTCCAGGGAACAGGATAGAAAGTTCTACAATACGTTTCGTGTGGCTTAACGTAAAGATGGCATATGTATCCCTTAATAACTCCTGGCCTTTCGTCAAACACGTTTTCATACACTAATAATAATTCTTTGAGCTGCTTCTTCTGCTCTTCAATAATGCAATCGGATTCATTTAACTTCTCATACACTAATTGACCGAAGTCTCCTTTGACTTGGAACTCATTATTTACGTGCTGTTTAGAATTTTGTGCAGTCCTGATTACTTGCACACTGATCCCACTATTATATTTTCTGGTAAGGCTTTCCTTTTTCAACAAGTCCAACTCAATTTCTTGTTTATTTACATTTAACCAAATTTTTCCTGTTTTAAAATATATTCTGCATCCGTATTGACGTAGGCTGTCGACTCCTATAATGCAGTCTACCACCAAATTTTTTACAACAAGGAATGTGCTTAATATTGCTACATTTCCGACTTCTATACTAAGTAGTGACTGCCCTTTTACATTAGCCGATCTAGCCCCAACGGCGCCTATTATTCTGCAATTTTGAACTGGAAAAATTGGTACTCGTCTTATATTTCTGATCTTGTTGAATAGAGCCTCCGAAATAACATTCGTGGTTGCAGCTGTATCCAAAACCGCCACTATAGGTACAGTCTCCAAAATGACTTGCACTTCGGCTACTGCCACCTGTTCCTTATCCTCATCTTGGAGTTCTAAGTCCTCGGTCAATTCATCTGCCAGTAATCGTCCATCATTATACGTTAGCATGGGTACACATATCCTGTTGCCCCTCAACCAATTGTTGACCGCTCCTCCGGGGCACGAGTGGGTCCTTACAAGTTTGTTGGATTTTGATTCGCCTGGTGGTTGACATCGTCCGTCACTTCGGTAATTACCGGTTCATTCGTAGATGTCCGTCCCCACTGAAGTTGGTTATTTGAATCTATTCCCCCCGGTTGATTCCACTTTCTATTACTGTTATTGTTCCAGGCTTGCGGTCTGAAATTCCTTTCGTTCCCCCATACGGGATTGTATCGTTTCCCATTCCTGTTGTTCCTTGGATAGCCCCTCGCAACACTATTGCCGGTATTATTATTGAGATTTTGAGGGGTTTCTCCACTATTTATCGATCTCTGTGCGTTCCCTTGCCTACCATTTGGCGGAGGTTCTATCTCCCTATATTGGAATCTGTTGCTACGGGCTTTCTGGTTGCTCTCTTCTATAATGTCTATGTGATCTAACCTCGTGAGGAACGACTCCAAGTCTTTATCGTTCCCGTAAATTAATCGATTCCGGATGTTAGTTGGTAATCTTGCCTTAAGTATGTTTATTATGTCTGGCAAAGGCATAGGTCTGTCCCAATATCTAGTTTTGTTTATATATTTTTCAAAATACTTCCTAAGGCTTCCTTTTGAAAAAGAGAAAGGCTCTGGGTAGAGCACCTCCTGCCTTAGGCGTTCCTGTACCCCTTCTGACCAGAATTTTGCTAAAAACGCTTTCTCAAAATCGTCATATGTCGAGCAAACAGAAGTCATGTCCGAGGCCCAGATCGCCCCCGAACCTTGTATATACCCAGTCACGAAACTGATTTTCTGCCACTCCGACCTATTTCTGGGTAGCACTCCTCTAAAACGTCGGATAAAAACAATCGGATGGACCCCCCCTCTTGTCAGTGTTAAAAATCTGGAATTGCCGATGCTTTATCATTTTTTCTTCGGCATGGCAAAGGCTTTCGTAATCTCCGTCAGATAAAACTTCACGCGAACAACTAGCTCGTGGAAATTTAATATTCGAGTTACTCACACAAGTCGGTATCGTGTGCGAATGTGCAGTAACTGGCTCTACAGACGCTGCCAACTTCTGCTGCTGGCCGGTATTCATTTGTTCTGAGCCTTGTTGTGAAACGCGTATCGATTCTTCTATCGTTTGTTTCCAATGCTCGAAATCAGCACCTAACTGCTGTCGCATTTCCTCAAGTCCTTTCGCAAACAAATTCTCTTCCTGTTTGCCGCATAGACTCTGGAATGCTGCTTTAACATTTTGCTCAACGTTTTCACACATTAGCCTTTTGTTTTCTAATGTGATTTCGGATAATTTACCCGTTAATACATTAATTTGGTGGTCTATAACGTCTTGATGCTCGGTCAGATGTTCAACACTTTCCTTTAGGTTCGTCTGCGTACGTGCCAATTCAGGAAGTTGCGCAATTGCACATGACATGGCATCTTGCTTTTGTACTAATTGCGGAACCATTTCCACCTGTTCCTGTATGGTATCTATCTTAATAGCCACATACTCCTTTATTTCTACACGTACGCGTTGAGTAGATTCCTCACATTGAGCTTTAACCAATTCTATTTGTGCAGTTAATTTTCGTTCCGTCTCTTCGGCCTGATCTTTAAGTTCCTTTGTCTTCGCCTCTATCCGCTGCTCTAATTCGGAAAAACTGTCATGTAACTGGTGCTTAATCTCAGCTTTCAGTAACTGAGGCTAATTTCGCATTCAAATTATTTTGCCCCTCGGTAACTGAGGCTAACTTCGCATTAATGTCGGCTTTCATATTATTCATGCTCTCGGTTATCATCTGCATCTGTCTCATGATAATTACTAATGGATCTAATCCATGTTGCATACTTGCTGTTACATCTCCAGCCGTGTCTACCGGGCGATCTATTGCACTATCTGTAGCGATCGGTTCTACAACACTTCTTACTACATCACTATTATCCGTGCTCACAGCTGAGGGCTGTTGCGTGTTGCTCTGCTCTGCTTGACTCATCTTAAACATTGCCCTAGTTAAAGCCGTATAAATGTTCTACAGTCAATACGTATATATCTCCCTTCACACAAGAATACTTCTGTGGCTACTTTCTTATAGTACTTATACAGGTAAATGCAACTAAGGCAGGTCAATCAAACTACGTCTGGCATGAACACGATGAGTAAATGTTCAAATCTACGTCTACTTCCTCAGTACTAGCAAATTTTAATAAAAATTATACATCTCGCCCCTTTTCTGCGCCCAGCGTGCTGCTTTTATTTGTAGATCCACTTAATTTGCCTGCGAGTATTTCTTCTCTTTTCCAAGTTAAGTTGTCTCGTCGTAGTTCACATGAAACAGAGAACAAAATTATTTTAACAACGTCCAAAAACGTGTCCTGTCACGGATTGGCCATTATAATGAATTCTACTCTGCTTTTGTAAATGATGAATGTCTATGTGAATGCAGCTTGCCGCTAACTTGGTGTAATGTTTTGTCTGTACAGAAGTGTATCTGTCGCCTTTATCGCTCTTTCCCTCTCACACATAAATCGGTACAATAAAGTCAGGGCTTCGTGTTTTCTAGTTAGGCTGATCCGTGAAATGACAGAGAAACAATTATGCTAATGGAGGATTCTCTCACTCTCTCTCTCTCTCTCTCTCTCTCTCTCTCTCTCTCTCTCTCTGTCCTTTATCTGTGTACAGTTCAAATATATTATTTACGTGAAATCAGCCTAGTAGAATCTCTGGTGGAGCCCTTCATCTTAATATTCAGCGGCTGGCTTGCTAGAAAAGATCTTTACATTTGTTATTATTATTAAGCGCTGCATTCAGTTGGGAAAATCGATCGTTTGAACAATTCATTCAGTTTACGACAGATCCAAAATTTCAGATGTGGACGAAGCCTTTTTGGACGATTTCAAAAAAACTCAGAGATTGCAGGCTCTCTTTGTCACAGCTGAAACTTCCCAATTAATTACAGGGCCCAGACAATCATCAATGGTTCAGACAGAGAACTCATTCGTCATTCACTCTAGAATAAAATGGTCACAAACATTATTTCTGAGGAAAATTGTATATTGAATCCATTTCCGTACATGTTCCGTTTTCTGTTGGTTCCAAGTCTCATGTAATTTTCTTATACAGGTTTTTCTTTCTCTTTATCTATCACGCTAGCGGCACAAACTTTCCTAGCTCGCTTTAGCGCGAAGAAGAGTAAATAAATCTCCTTTATCAATCCGACAATCTTCCAACCGATACTTCCGAAGCTGTTCCTCTCTCTCTCTATAATAACCATGGAGCATACATTTCTGTACCTCTGTTGTTCCAAAGAATAAACGTACTAGAAAAATACCTTGGCGTCGACGAGCTGTCGGCGCATATATTACTAGAAAATCTGATCAGATACTTTTCAAACGTAAATACATGTGGATGATTTGGTTGACCATTATTAATTATTGCGTGGTAGAGGGTAATTTTCCGTGGGGAGATTACAATGCCCCTCGCAGCGAGCAAAGTTTGTGAGCTCAATTTTGATTCACCGAACACACTTCGCGAGCTATGTATTAGCGTGGATAACCCGGAAGTGATGATTGTCAGTCCTCCGACTGAAAAAGAATATTATATTTGAGACAGACGAAGAAAAGAAATGTTGAAGACAGAAGAAATGAAGAGACCGGTACGGCGGCTGTATTGCTTTTACGTGCATCTAGGTGTTATATTTGCTGTGCACAACCAAGGAAGATGATCTTTCATGAACTGATGTCAGGGTCTACCCATTCGGGAACTTTCTTAAGCAGGGAAACCTTGGAAAACCTTTTAAGCCTAGACCCCCAGCCTACGGTACATAGAAGATAGGAAAGCCTATAGAAGAAAAAAATATATAATTTTGAAATAGATCTCTAAAGGAAAGACAGGGATCAATTTGTATCACGATTTGGAGAAGAGTGGTTTGTGCCTCTAGCAAAAAAAACGTTTTACAATAAATAACGTGAAGTCTCGTTTTACAATCTTGCTCCTGGTACAATATCTTGCGGTGCTAAACTCCCCCGGGTCTTGCATGTCCCCGACGTCCACATTTGTAGTCGGTCTTCTACGCGGCCCCCTCTGTAGTTGATCTTCTACGTGGCCCACAATGGGAAGAGTAGAAGGAACAGGGATACTCGAATTCACATGCAACATTCATTCCAAAAGAATTAGCAATGACCAAAAGGAAAACCCTTCCTGTAAGAGAACTGATTAAGTTGCACCGTCCAAGATTCTCCTTTTTGAAAGCAAAATCCTTATGGCTTCATGGATCCTTTTTGTTACGACGTACTTCAAGGAATTCAACCATTAACTAATGGTGTTGCCAAAAGCATCATCCGATTTACTCCCTTTTGAATACTCCTTTTGACTTTGCCTCCCACTTGTGCTTATAAGTCCAAAAGTTCTAACACATTTTCTATCACTGATTTGTTCTTCGTAATTTAAAGGATTCATGTAACTTACTATAGATTTTGGATTCAAACCATCGAATAATGGAAAGTGTAGTTCATTTTATACCAAGACATCATCCATATTTCCTTGATAATTCATATAATTTAGCTATACTCAAAACTTTTTATTCTAAATACATATATTTCTTCGCTTGAGTGCTGAAATGTAAAAGTTATTAGCATTGAGGAATGCGGATTCGCTTCTTTCAATTACTCTCTGATTCATACGGTGTTCATCCATGCTCATATATGGAAATGGATTTTTCACACAAAATTCCCAAACGAACACAAACCATTAAATTACTACTGAATCAATGAATATTACTTTCTTTAATCATTCATTAATAAATTAAAAACTCTTAACTTCTAATTATAACACCTATTCCTTTTAGAGTTCAACATGAATCAGTTTATCCTCGCGTTTGGTGCGAGTCTCTTACAAGGCATATCTGTATCGTCTATATCGATTTTAATTCTCGCGCCGACGCCAACTGTTTTGCGCGGGAAATTATCTTTGCGGCGTTAACCGTCACTCACGATTCACTACCACAACACATCCCTTCAGACGTTTACACATGTAAGCGTTCACATGAGATTATATATGAATATTCACTCGGAACCTCTTTTGATTATTCCGCGTCATTTGCGGGAAACATTTCATTCTTCTTGAAGGTCAGTTAGATCCTTAATCATTCTTGATGACATTAGCAATGCTAAAGTTCTATGTTCACCCAAACCACAGGTGAAGCCTATCTCCACTATCTTCTTTACAACACTCGATAATAATAGTTAGTCACTATTTCTATACTCTATGCCACTGATCAACTATTTCAATTTAAAGGTTTCTGTCACTACACACACAGTTTATTGTTATGTTTTTTACGAGCGTTCAGCTCGGTCACTTGCAATGGGGAGCAGTATGGGCTTGTAAACGGTTCGATCAAACCCCATTTCAACATGCGATCTATTTCTTTTTGAACTTGAGCCTTTAACCTCCAGGGAACAGGATAGAAAGTTCTACAATACGTTTCGTGTGGCTTAACGTAAAGATGGCATATGTATCCCTTAATAACTCCTGGCCTTTCGTCAAACACGTTTTCATACACTAATAATAATTCTTTGAGCTGCTTCTTCTGCTCTTCAATAATGCAATCGGATTCATTTAACTTCTCATACACTAATTGACCGAAGTCTCCTTTGACTTGGAACTCATTATTTACGTGCTGTTTTGAATTTTGTGCAGTCCTGATTACTTGCACACTGATCCCACTATTATATTTTCTGGTAAGGCTTTCCTTTTTCAACAAGTCCAACTCAATTTCTTGTTTATTTACATTTAACCAAATTTTTCCTGTTTTAAAATATATTCTGCATCCGTATTGACGTAGGCTGTCGACTCCTATAATGCAGTCTACCACCAAATTTTTTACAACAAGGAATGTGCTTAATATTGCTACATTTCCGACTTCTATACTAAGTAGTGACTGCCCTTTTACATTAGCCAATCTAGCCCCAACGGCGCCTATTATTCTGCAATTTTGAACTGGAAAAATTGGTACTCGTCTTATATTTCTGATCTTGTTGAATAGAGCCTCCGAAATAACATTCGTGGTTGCAGCTGTATCCAAAACCGCCACTATAGGTACAGTCTCCAAAATGACTTGCACTTCGGCTACTGCCACCTGTTCCTTATCCTCATCTTGGAGTTCTAAGTCCTCGGTCAATTCATCTGCCAGTAATCGTCCATCATTATACGTTAGCATGGGTACACATATCCTGTTGCCCCTCAACCAATTGTTGACCGCTCCTCCGGGGCACGAGTGGGTCCTTACAAGTTTGTTGGATTTTGATTCGCCTGGTGGTTGACATCGTCCGTCACTTCGGTAATTACCGGTTCATTCGTAGATGTCCGTCCCCACTGATGTTGGTTATTTGAATCTATTCCCCCCGGTTGATTCCACTTTCTATTACTGTTATTGTTCCAGGCTTGCGGTCTGAAATTCCTTTCGTTCCCCCATACGGGATTGTATCGTTTCCCATTCCTGTTGTTCCTTGGATAGCCCCTCGCAACACTATTGCCGGTATTATTATTGAGATTTTGAGGGGTTTCTCCACTATTTATCGATCTCTGTGCGTTCCCTTGCCTACCATTTGGCGGAGGTTCTATCTCCCTATATTGGAATCTGTTGTTACGGGCTTTCTGGTTGCTCTCTTCTATAGTGTCTATATGATCTAACCTCGTGAGGAACGACTCCAAGTCTTTATCGTTCCCGTAAATTAATCGATTCCGGATGTTAGTTGGTAATCTTGCCTTAAGTATGTTTATTATGTCTGGCAAAGGCATAGGTCTGTCCCAATATCTAGTTTTGTTTATATATTTTTCAAAATACTTCCTAAGGCTTCCTTTTGAAAAAAAGAAAGGCTCTGGGTAGAGCACCTCCTGCCTTAGGCGTTCCTGTACCCCTTCTGACCAGTATTTTGCTAAAAACGCTTTCTCAAAATCGTCATATGTCGAGCAAACAGAAGTCATGTCCGAGGCCCAGATCGCCCCCGAACCTTGTATATACCCAGTCACGAAACTGATTTTTTGCCACTCCGACCTATTTCTGGGTTGCACTCCTCTAAAACGTCGGATAAAAACAATCGGAAGGACCCCCCCCTTTTGTCAGTGTTAAAAATCTGGAATTGCCGATGCTTTATCATTTTTTCTTCGGCATGGCAAAGGCTTTCGTAATCTCCGTCAGATAAAACTTCACGCGAACAACTAGCTCGTGGCAATTTAATATTCGAGTTACTCACACAAGTCGGTATCGTGTGCGAATGTGCAGTAACTGGCTCTACAGACGCTGCCAACTTCTGCTGCTGGCCGGTATTCATTTGTTCTGAGCCTTGTTGTGAAACGCGTATCGATTCTTCTATCGTTTGTTTCCAATGCTCGAAATCAGCACCTAACTGCTGTCGCACTTCCTCAAGTCCTTTCGCAAACAAATTCTCTTCCTGTTTGCCGCATAGACTCTGGAATGCTGCTTTAACATTTTGCTCAACGTTTTCACACATTAGCCTTTAGTTTTCTAATGTGATTTCGGATAATTTACCCGTTAATACATTAATTTGGTGGTCTATAACGTCTTGATGCTCGGTCAGATGTTCAACACTTTCCTTTAGGTTCGTCTGCGTACGTGCCAATTCAGGAAGTTGCGCAATTGCACATGACATGGCATCTTGCTTTTGTACCTGTTCCTGTACGGTATCTATCTTAATAGCCACATACTCCTTCATTTCTACACGTACGCGTTGAGTAGATTCCTCACATTGAGCTTTAACCAATTCTATTTGTGCAGTTAATTTTCGTTCCGTCTCTTCGGCCTGATCTTTAAGTTCCTTTGTCTTCGCCTCTATCCGCTGCTCTAATTCGGAAAAACTGTCATGTAACTGGTGCTTAATCTCAGCTTTCAGATTTTCCTGCCCCTCAGTAACTGAGGCTAATTTCGCATTCAAATTATTTTGCCCCTCGGTAACTGAGGCTAACTTCGCATTAATGTCGGTTTTCATATTATTCATGCTCTCGGTTATCATCTGCATCTGTCTCACGATAATTACTAATGGATCTAATCCATGTTGCATACTTGCTGTTACATCTCCAGCCGTGTCTACCGGGCGATCTATTGCACTATCTGTAGCGATCGGTTCTACAACACTTCTTACTACATCACTATTATCCGTGCTCACAGCTGAGGGCTGTTGCGTGTTGCTCTGCTCTGCTTGACTCATCTTAAAACATTGCCCTAGTTAAAGCCGTATAAATGTTCTACAGTCAATACGTATATATCTCCCTTCACACAAGAATACTTCTGTGGCTACTTTCTTATAGTACTTATACAGGTAAATGCAACTAAGGCAGGTCAATCAAACTACGTCTGGCATGAACACGATGAGTAAATGTTCAAATCTACGTCTACTTCCTCAGTACTAGCAAGCTTTAATAAAAATTACAGATCTCGCCCCTTTTCTGCGCCCAGCGTGCTGCTTTTATTTGTAGATCCACTTAATTTGCCTGCGAGTATTTCTTCTCTTTTCCAAGTTAAGTTGTCTCGTCGTAGTTCACATGAAACAGAGAACAAAATTATTTTAACAACGTCCAAAAACGTGTCCTGTCACGGATTGGCCATTATAATAAATTCTACTCTGCTTTTGTAAATGATGAATGTCTATGTGAATGCAGCTTGCCGCTAACTTGGTGTAATGTTTTGTCTGTACAGAAGTGTATCTGTCGCCTTTATCGCTCTTTCCCTCTCACACATAAATCGGTACAGTAAAGTCAGGGCTTCGTGTTTTCTAGTTAGGCTGATCCGTGAAATGACAGAGAAACAATTATGCTAATGGAGGATTCTCTCACTCTCTCTCTCTCTCTCTCTCTCTGTCCTTTATCTGTGTACAGTTCAAATATATTATTTACGTGAAATCAGCCTAGTAGAATCTCTGGTGGAGCCCTTCGTCTTAATATTCAGCGGCTGGCTTGCTAGAAAAGATCTTTACATTTGTTATTATTATTAAGCGCTGCATTCAGTTGGGAAAATCGATCGTTTGAACAATTCGTTCAGTTTACGACAGATCCAAAATTTCAGATGTGGACGAAGCCTTTTTGGACGATTTCAAAAAAACTCAGAGATTGCAGGCTCTCTTTGTCACAGCTGAAACTTCCCAATTAATTACAGGGCCCAGACAATCATCAATGGTTCAGACAGAGAACTCATTCGTCATTCACTCTGGAATAAAATGGTCACAAACATTATTTCTGAGGAAAATTGTATATTGAATCCATTTCCGTACATGTTCCGTTTTCTGTTGGTTCCAAGTCTCATGTAATTTTCTTTTACAGGTTTTTCTTTCTCTTTATCTATCACGCTAGCGGCACAAACTTTCCTAGCTCGCTTTAGCGCGAAGAAGAGTAAATAAATCTCCTTTATCAATCCGACAATCTTCCAACCGATACTTCCGAAGCTGTTCCTCTCTCTCTCTATAATAACCATGGAGCATACATTTCTGTACCTCTGTTGTTCCAAAGAATAAACGTACTAGAAAAATACCTTGGCGTCGACGAGCTGTCGGCGCATATATTACTAGAAAATCTGATCAGATACTTTTCAAACGTAAATACATGTGGATGATTTGGTTGACCATTATTAATTATTGCGTGGTAGAGGGTAATTTTCCGTGGGGAGATTACAATGCCCCTCGCAGCGAGCAAAGTTTGTGAGCTCAATTTTGATTCACCGAACACACTTCGCGAGCTATGTATTAGCGTGGATAACCCGGAAGTGATGATTGTCAGTCCTCCGACTGAAAAAGAATATTATATTTGAGACAGACGAAGAAAAGAAATGTTGAAGACAGAAGAAATGAAGAGACCGGTACGGCGGCTGTATTGCTTTTACGTGCATCTAGGTGTTATATTTGCTGTGCACAACGAAGGAAGATGATCTTTCATGAACTGATGTCAGGGTCTACCCATTCGGGAACTTCCTTAAGCAGGGAAACCTTGGAAAACCTTTTAAGCCTAGACCCCCAGCCTACGGTACATAGAAGATAGGAAAGCCTATAGAAGAAAAAAATATATAATTTTGAAATAGATCTCTAAAGAAAAGACAGGGATCAATTTGTATCACGATTTGGAGAAGAGTGGTTTGTGCCTCTAGCAAAAAAAAACGTTTTACAATAAATAACGTGAATTCTCGTTTTACAATCTTGCTCCTGGTACAATATCTTGCGGTGCTAAACTCCCCCGGGTCTTGCATGTCCCCGACGTCCACATTTGTAGTCGGCCTTCTACGCGGCCCCCTCTGTAGTTGATCTTCTACGCGGCCCACAATGGGAAGAGTAGAAGGAACAGGGATACTCGAATTCACATGCAACATTCATTCCAAAAGAATTAGCAATGACCAAAAGGAAAACTCTTCCTGTAAGAGAACTGATTAGGTTGCACCGTCCAAGATTCTCCTTTTTGAAAGCAAAATCCTTATGGCTTCATGGATCCTTTTTGTTACGACGTACTTCAAGGAATTCAACCATTAACTAATGGAGTTGCCAAAAGCATCATCCGATTTACTCCCTTTTGAATACTCCTTTTGACTTTACCTCCCCACTTGTGCTTGTAAGTCCAAAAGTTCTAACACATTTTCTATCACTGATTTGTTCTTCGTAATTTAAAGGATTCATGTAACTTACTATAGATCTTGGAATCAAATCATCGAATAATGGAAAGTGTAGTTCATTTTATACCAAGACATCATCCATATTTCCTTGATAAGTCATATAATTTAGCTATACTCAAAACTTTTTATTCTAAATACATATATTTCTTCGCTTGAGTGCTGAAATGTAAAAGTTATTAGCATTGAGGAATGCGGATTCGCTTCTTTCAATTACTCTCTGATTCATACGGTGTTCATCCATGCTCATATATGGAAATGGATTTTTCACACAAAATTCCCAAATGAACACGAGCCATTAAATTACTACTGAATCAATGAATATTACTTTCTTTAATCATTCATTAATAAATTAAAAACTCTTAACTTCTAATTATAACACCTATTCCTTTTAGAGTTCAACATGAATCAGTTTATCCTCGCGTTTGGTGCGAGTCTCTTACAAGGCATATCTGTATCGTCTATATCGATTTTAATTCTCGCGCCGACGCCAACTGTTTTGCGCGGGAAATTATCTTTGCGGCGTTAACCGTCACTCACGATTCACTACCACAACACATCCCTTCAGACGTTTACACATGTAAGCGTTCACATGAGACTATATATGAATATTCACTCGGAACCTCTTTTGATTATTCCGCGTCATTTGCGGGAAACATTTCATTCTTCTTGAAGGTCAGTTAGATCCTTAATCATTCTTGATGACATTAGCAATGCTAAAGTTCTATGTTCACCCAAACCACAGGTGAAGCCTATCTCCACTATCTTCTTTACAACACTCGATAATAATAGTTAGTCACTATTTCTATACTCTATGCCACTGATTAACTATTTCAATTTAAAGGTTTCTGTCACTACACACACAGTTTATTGTTATGTTTTTTACGAGCGTTCATCTCGCTCACTTGCAATGGGGAGCAGTATGGGCTTGTAAACGGTTCGATCAAACCCCATTTCAACATGCGATCTATTTCTTTTTGAACTTGAGCCTTTAACCTCCAGGGAACAGGATAGAAAGTTCTACAATACGTTTCGTGTGGCTTAACGTAAAGATGGCATATGTATCCCTTAATAACTCCTGGCCTTTCGTCAAACACGTTTTCATACACTAATAATAATTCTTTGAGCTGCTTCTTCTGCTCTTCAATAATGCAATCGGATTCATTTAACTTCTCATACACTAATTGACCGAAGTCTCCTTTGACTTGGAACTCATTATTTACGTGCTGTTTAGAATTTTGTGCAGTCCTGATTACTTGCACACTGATCCCACTATTATATTTTCTGGTAAGGCTTTCCTTTTTCAACAAGTCCAACTCAATTTCTTGTTTATTTACATTTAACCAAATTTTTCCTGTTTTAAAATATATTCTGCATCCGTATTGACGTAGGCTGTCGACTCCTATAATGCAGTCTACCACCAAATTTTTTACAACAAGGAATGTGCTTAATATTGCTACATTTCCGACTTCTATACTAAGTAGTGACTGCCCTTTTACATTAGCCGATCTAGCCCCAACGGCGCCTATTATTCTGCAATTTTGAACTGGAAAAATTGGTACTCGTCTTATATTTCTGATCTTGTTGAATAGAGCCTCCGAAATAACATTCGTGGTTGCAGCTGTATCCAAAACCGCCACTATAGGTACAGTCTCCAAAATGACTTGCACTTCGGCTACTGCCACCTGTTCCTTATCCTCATCTTGGAGTTCTAAGTCCTCGGTCAATTCATCTGCCAGTAATCGTCCATCATTATACGTTAGCATGGGTACACATATCCTGTTGCCCCTCAACCAATTGTTGACCGCTCCTCCGGGGCACGAGTGGGTCCTTACAAGTTTGTTGGATTTTGATTCGCCTGGTGGTTGACATCGTCCGTCACTTCGGTAATTACCGGTTCATTCGTAGATGTCCGTCCCCACTGATGTTGGTTATTTGAATCTATTCCCCCCGGTTGATTCCACTTTCTATTACTGTTATTGTTCCAGGCTTGCGGTCTGAAATTCCTTTCGTTCCCCCATACGGGATTGTATCGTTTCCCATTCCTGTTGTTCCTTGGATAGCCCCTCGCAACACTATTGCCGGTATTATTATTGAGATTTTGAGGGGTTTCTCCACTATTTATCGATCTCTGTGCGTTCCCTTGCCTACCATTTGGCGGAGGTTCTATCTCCCTATATTGGAATCTGTTGTTACGGGCTTTCTGGTTGCTCTCTTCTATAATGTCTACATGATCTAACGTCGTGAGGAACGACTCCAAGTCTTTATCGTTCCCGTAAATTAATCGATTCCGGATGTTAGTTGGTAATCTTGCCTTAAGTATGTTTATTATGTCTGGCAAAGGCATAGGTCTGTCCCAATATCTAGTTTTGTTTATATATTTTTCAAAATACTTCCTAAGGCTTCCTTTTGAAAAAGAGATAGGCTCTGGGTAGAGCACCTCCTGCCTTAGGCGTTCCTGTACCCCTTCTGACCAGAATTTTGCTAAACACACTTTCTCAAAATCGTCATATGTCGAGCAAACAGAAGTCATGTCCGAGGCCCAGATCGCCCCCGAACCTTGTATATACCCAGTCACGAAACTGATTTTCTGCCACTCCGACCTATTTCTGGGTAGCACTCCTCTAAAACGTCGGATAAAAACAATCGGATGGACCCCCCCTTTTGTCAGTGTTAAAAATCTGGAATTGCCGATGCTTTATCATTTTTCCTTCGGCATGGCAAAGGCTTTCGTAATCTCCGTCAGATAAAACTTCACGCGAACAACTAGCTCGTGGCAATTTAATATTCGAGTTACTCACACAAGTCGGTATCGTGTGCGAATGTGCAGTAACTGGCTCTACAGACGCTGCCAACTTCTGCTGCTGGCCGGTATTCATTTGTTCTGAGCCTTGTTGTGAAACGCGTATCGATTCTTCTATCGTTTGTTTCCAATGCTCGAAATCAGCACCTAACTGCTGTCGCACTTCCTCAAGTCCTTTCGCAAACAAATTCTCTTCCTGTTTGCCGCATAGACTCTGGAATGCTGCTTTAACATTTTGCTCAACGTTTTCACACATTAGCCTTTTGTTTTCTAATGTGATTTCGGATAATTTACCCGTTAATACATTAATTTGGTGGTCTATAACGTCTTGATGCTCGGTCAGATGTTCAACACTTTCCTTTAGGTTCGTCTGCGTACGTGCCAATTCAGGAAGTTGCGCAATTGCACATGACATGGCATCTTGCTTTTGTACCTGTTCCTGTACGGTATCTATCTTAATAGCCACATACTCCTTCATTTCTACACGTACGCGTTGAGTAGATTCCTCACATTGAGCTTTAACCAATTCTATTTGTGCAGTTAATTTTCGTTCCGTCTCTTCGGCCTGATCTTTAAGTTCCTTTGTCTTCGTCTCTATCCGCTGCTCTAATTCGGAAAAACTGTCATGTAACTGGTGCTTAATCTCAGCTTTCAGATTTTCCTGCCCCTCAGTAACTGAGGCTAATTTCGCATTCAAATTACTTTGCCCCTCGGTAACTGAGGCTAACTTCGCATTAATGTCGGTTTTCATATTATTCACGCTCTCGGTTATCATCTGCATCTGTCTCATGATAATTACTAATGGATCTAATCCATGTTGCATACTTGCTGTTACATCTCCAGCCGTGTCTACCGGGCGATCTATTGCACTATCTGTAGCGATCGGTTCTACAACACTTCTTACTACATCACTATTATCCGTGCTCACAGCTGAGGGCTGTTGCGTGTTGCTCTGCTCTGCTTGACTCATCTTAAAACATTGCCCTAGTTAAAGCCGTATAAATGTTCTACAGTCAATACGTATATATCTCCCTTCACACAAGAATACTTCTGTGGCTACTTTCTTATAGTACTTATACAGGTAAATGCAACTAAGGCAGGTCAATCAAACTACGTCTGGCATGAACACGATGAGTAAATGTTCAAATCTACGTCTACTTCCTCAGTACTAGCAAGCTTTAATAAAAATTATAGATCTCGCCCCTTTTCTGCGCCCAGCGTGCTGCTTTTATTTGTAGATCCACTTAATTTGCTGCGAGTATTTCTTCTCTTTTCCAAGTTAAGTTGTCTCGTCGTAGTTCACATGAAACAGAGAACAAAATTATTTTAACAACGTCCAAAAACGTGTCCTGTCACGGATTGGCCATTATAATAAATTCTACTCTGCTTTTGTAAATGATGAATGTCTATGTGAATGCAGCTTGCCGCTAACTTGGTGTAATGTTTTGTCTGTACAGAAGTGTATCTGTCGCCTTTATCGCTCTTTCCCTCTCACACATAAATCGGTACAATAAAGTCAGGGCTTCGTGTTTTCTAGTTAGGCTGATCCGTGAAATGACAGAGAAACAATTATGCTAATGGAGGATTCTCTCACTCTCTCTCTCTCTCTCTCTCTCTCTCTCTCTCTCTCTGTCCTTTATCTGTGTACAGTTCAAATATATTATTTACGTGAAATCAGCCTAGTAGAATCTCTGGTGGAGCCCTTCGTCTTAATATTCAGCGGCTGGCTTGCTAGAAAAGATCTTTACATTTGTTATTATTATTAAGCGCTGCATTCAGTTGGGAAAATCGATCGTTTGAACAATTCGTTCAGTTTACGACAGATCCAAAATTTCAGATGTGGACGAAGCCTTTTTGGACGATTTCAAAAAAACTCAGAGATTGCAGGCTCTCTTTGTCACAGCTGAAACTTCCCAATTAATTACAGGGCCCAGACAATCATCAGTGGTTCAGACAGAGAACTCATTCGTCATTCACTCTAGAATAAAATGGTCACAAACCTTATTTCTGAGGAAAATTGTATATTGAATCCATTTCCGTACATGTTCCGTTTTCTGTTGGTTCCAAGTCTCATGTAATTTTCTTTTACAGGTTTTTCTTTCTCTTTATCTATCACGCTAGCGGCACAAACTTTCCTTGCTCGCTTTAGCGCGAAGAAGAGTAAATAAATCTCCTTTAGCAATCCGACAATCTTCCAACCGATACTTCCGAAGCTGTTCCTCTCTCTCTCTATAATAACCATGGAGCATACATTTCTGTACCTCTGTTGTTCCAAAGAATAAACGTACTAGAAAAATACCTTGGCGTCGACGAGCTGTCGGCGCATATATTACTAGAAAATCTGATCAGATACTTTTCAAACGTAAATACATGTGGATGATTTGGTTGACCATTATTAATTATTGCGCGGTAGAGGGTAATTTTCCGTGGGGAGATTACAAGCGTTACATTACCGCCCATTAATCATCATAAGCAGTGGTTACAAGCTACTGCGAGGCTAAAACTGATAATGAACGCAGTCAGAGCCAGATAACAAATAACGGTCGCCGCATTCACGAGTTCCTGTGTAATTTTTTTTTTTCCTGTCATCACCCTTTTGACTGCTCTGATGCGATCCACCAAGAATTCCTCTCCTGTGACAATCTCTTCATCTCAGAGTAGCACCGCAACCTGCGACTCCAGTTATTTGCTGGATGTATTCCAATCTCTGTCTTCGCCTACAGTTTTTAGTCTATACCATGTGCATCTGATATCGTGGGAGTTATTCCCTAATGTCCTATCAAATGTCCTACCATCTTGTCCCTTCTTCTTGTAAGCGTTTTCCATACATTCCGTTCCTCACCGGTTCTCCGGAGAACCTCCTCATTCCTTACCTTATCAGTCCACCTACTTTCCACCTACTTCTCGACATTCTTCTGTAGCATCACATCTCATATGCTTCGATTCTCTTCTTTCTCCCAGTACAGGTTGCACTACCACGCAGTACTCTGCTCCTAACATACGGTCGCAGAAATTTCTTTCGAAAATTAAGGTCTGTGTCTGACACTGTTTAATTCTCTCGAGCAGGAAAGCCCTTTTTTCCAATGCTACTCAGCTTTTCATATCTTCCATGCTCCGTCCGCCGTGGGTTATTTTCCTGCCTAGGTAGGAGAATTCCTTAACTTCATCTACTTCGTGATCACCAGTCTTGATGTTTTCTCCGTTCTCGTTTCTGCTACTTCTCGTTGTTTTCGTCTCTCTTCTATTTACTTTCAGTCCATATTCGTGTAGTCGTTACACTGTTTTATCCATTGACCAGGTCCTGTAACTCTTCTTCACTTTCATTGAGGATAGCAATGTCATCAGCGAATCTTATCATTGACATCCTTTGATCTTGAATTTTAATTCCACTCTTGAAACTTTTTTATTTCCCTCTTTGCTTCTTCGATGTACACATTGAACAGTAGCGGCGAAAAGACTGCATCCCCGTCTTATTTCCTTTTCAATCCGACCACTTAGTTCTTGGTCTTCCAGTCTTATTGTTCTCTCTTGGTTCTTGTACATATAATGTATTACCCGTCTTTCCCTATAGCTTACCTCTGTGTGGTTATCGAGACATAATCGCTGCGGAGGCCGCCTGTCGCATCCTGTGCGCCCTTGTTAAGCTTGACTTTGACCAAGTTTTCGACAGGGTGAGCTACTGGTATTTACTAAAGACCATTTAGGGAGTGAAATTGCCGCACGATTTCGTGACTATCATCGTCGGTCTTCTATGGCACTCGTAATCCACAATACTGATAAACGGTCGGCTGATGGGGCCAATAAAGGTCAATAGCTGAGTTAGACAAGGCTGCCTGATGTGATTGCCACTATTTGTCATTGAGACACTGTTAACTGCTTGAACATACATGTCTGGTACCGCGCGCAGCGGAATTTGGATCCCCGCCAGACGTCATGGACGTCGAAGACGCCGATAGTTGTGGCGGCGCTCGCGTACTGGCCTGCGTGTAGTGTGAGGGCGCCAAAGTGGAGCACTTGGTTCCAGCGGCCAATAGCGACGACCCCGATAGAGTATTTGAGAGCCGGCCTCTCGCTCTGCCAGCGAGTCTAATCGTTGCGTGAGTCTCGACACATCGGCTCGACAAGACTGCGAGTTTATCGTACTTTGATCTCGTTAATCGTGGACGTCTTTGATTCGTTTGGTTGTCTCTGTTACTCGGTTGCGTTTTGCGTGTTGTCGTCGTAAGGTCTTACTGCATCGTCCGTCGTTGTTTTGTGTCCGTTCTTTTCGTCAGTTTGTTTGTGAACGGGCCGCTCTCCGTTTGGACCCGCCGCTCTTTCTCAGCCACCCCGCGACCGTTCCGGTCGCAGTCACAACAGGTTACAACTCTATGTAATAATAACACTGGGTAATAAGTTCATCCCCTGCGCTTAAATGGATGGTGTGGCCATTCTGGTCGAAATCACCACTTAGATACCAACGGCAATGGGCATAGGAGAGAAGTATAGCAAAGTAGCGAGAGCACAGCTGAATGTAATGAAATCCGGTGTACTGAATATCTGCTGCGGACTCTCATACAAGGACAACTGATGGAGATCACGATCATGATGTGCGTGGGAGTGAAATTCACTCGGTGAATGTTTATCATTTTTCTAAAGTAAGTTATGTGACGGAAGTGCCCCCACAGTCCACACGATGGCAAGCAATTTATTCGCTGCCTTTGGCCACTTGGCCAGCCGCGGCCTTATTTTGAAGGTCAAAAATCCTACGGTGAGTCTTTCAGGTTCAGTTGATGAACAAAGCTCATCGAGGTACATACGCGGACAATGTCTCTGTATGTAAGCTGCACACACGAAAGGTGGAAGTACTCACCTTTTTATTGAACGAAATGCAGCCGGCCAACCTTTAAGTATCGGTGCGTTCGCTGCATACCAAGAGATCCCTAGTATCTCAAATACGTTTTTACTGAGTCCAGCTACACTCCTGGAAATTGAAATAAGAACACCGTGAATTCATTGTCCCAGGAAGGGGAAACTTTATTAACACATTCCTGGGGTCAGATACATCACATGATCACACTGACAGAACCACAGGCACATAGACACAGGCAACAGAGCATGCACAATGTCGGCACTAGTACAGTGTATATCCACCTTTCGCAGCAATGCAGGCTGCTATTCTCCCATGGAGACGATCGTAGAGATGCTGGATGTAGCCCTGTGGAACGGCTTGCCATGCCATTTCCACCTGGTGCCTCAGTTGGACCAGCGTTCGTGCTGCACGTGCAGACCGCGTGAGACGACGCTTCATCCAGTCCCAAACATGCTCAATGGGGGACAGATCCGGAGATCTTGCTGGCCAGGGTAGTTGACTTACACCTTCTAGAGCACGTTGGGTGGCACGGGATACATGCGGACGTGCATTGTCCTGTTGGAACAGCAAGTTCCCTTGCCGGTCTAGGAATGGTAGAACGATGGGTTCGATGACGGTTTGGATGTACCGTGCACTATTCAGTGTCCCCTCGACGATCACCAGTGGTGTACGGCCAGTGTAGGAGATCGCTCCCCATACCATGATGCCGGGTGTTGGCCCTGTGTGCCTCGGTCGTATGCAGTCCTGATTGTGGCGCTCACCTGCACGGCGCCAAACACGCATACGACCATCATTGGCACCAAGGCAGAGCGGAAGACGGCCTAACGGTGTGCGGGACCGTAGCCCAGCTTCATGGAGACGGTTGCGAATGGTCCTCGCCGATACCCCAGGAGCAACAGTGTCCCTAATTTGCTGGGAAGTGGCGGTGCGGTCCCCTACGGCACTGCGTAGGATCCTACGGTCTTGGCGTGCGTCGCTGCGGTCCGGTCCCAGGTCGACGGGCACGTGCACCTTCCCCCGACCACTGGCGACAACATCGATGTACTGTGGAGACCTCACGCCCCACGTGTTGAGCAATTCGGCGGTACGTCCACCCGGCCTCCCGCATGCCCACTATACGCCCTCGCTCAAAGTCCGTCAACTGCACATACGGTTCACGTCCACGCTGTCGCGGCATGCTACCAGTGTTAAAGACTGCGATGGAGCTCCGTATGCCACGGCAAACTGGCTGACACTGACGGCGGCGGTGCACAAATGCTGCGCAGCTAGCACCATTCGACGGCCTACACCGCGGTTCCTGGTGTGTCCGCTGTGCCGTGCGTGTGATCATTGCTTGTACAGCCCTCTCGCAGTGTCCGGAGCAAGTATAGTGGGTCTGACACACCGGTGTCAATGTGTTCTTTTTTCCATTTCCAGGAGTGTACATCATGGCGATGCCCAAGACTCACATAGCCACACACCAATCAGTGTACAAATATTTGATCACAGTGCACCCCAAAAACGATATGGATGTTAAGGTTGGAACACCATATGGAAGCGTCCAACAAAGAGCGCGAGGACCTTGTTGTATTATGTGGTCAATAGGATACTCCCCACGAATTCCTGATTGCTTGCGATATATTTGGCGGACTCTCCGCTCTGTGCAACCTGTGACGTGAGAGATACTGATGAACGCCAATTTGTATGTGGACATGAAATATGGAAAGCAGTTAGAAAGCTCTTGGCGTTTCCCCAATACACTACATCGCACAACATTACCGTTTATAGTCTGTTACTTCCGGAAGGCGATGTTTACTCCAACGAGAAAAGAAAGGTCGTCAATTGCCTGATAGGAAAAGCGGTATATTACATTCCTTCCATTGAGGAACATAGAACTGGGGACTTTTGGACATACCTTGGAACACAATTGACTTTAACGAACGCCACGTTAATGGACTACATACGCAAAATTCCTCATTTAGGCAGTTACAGGTCCCCAGCGAAATTGAGAGTGTAAAGTTAAAAAATGGTTCAAATGGCTCTGAGTACTATGGGACTCAACTGCTGAGGTCATTAGTCCCCTAGAACTTAGAACTAGTTAAACCTAACTAACCTAAGGACATCACAAACATCCATGCCCGAGGCAGGATTCGAACCTGCGACCGTAGCGGTCTTGCGGTTCCAGACTGCAGCGCCTTTAACCGCACGGCCACTTCGGCCGGCAGTGTAAAGTTACCAACGACGACTGGGGAAAGGATGGGAAGGAAAACGACATAGTAAAACGATGGAAATACAGCGCAATGAATCTTAAAATTTCGCCAGCCGCCGTGGAAAAATACGATCAGAAAGATCAAATACGGAAAAGACAAAAAGTTATCAGGCCGCCAGTCGGATTGTTTCGTTCAGAGAGGTGGCAGTAATGCAGTGATCCCACTCGCTCTCCCACCCTCCGTATTTATCATAGCCTATATTACATTAGACATTTCATCTACGATACCGCACACAAAGATAAATAAATAAAAAAATTATAAAAAGCACTGCAAATTTGAGTGTATAGATAGGCTGTGATGGAAAATAGTGTAGTAGCCACGGGAGTTGTGAGTTCGAAACATCACGAAGGGAAACTTACGAGACCAGAGATTCTTGTCACCTAGGCGTGTCTACAGCCAGACCGTGGAGGGAAGTTACAAAAGTCAGACGCTGATAAACCCGTTGGGGAAAGTGCTGTGCAAAGGCGCCAGGTTGGTGATAGTCGCGTATAGCGATAACACTATAAGCTGATATAACTGCTGAGAAGGAGCGAGGGTGAGAGTTGAATAAAGAGTGAGAGCCTTTCGAAGGGAAACCTACACGTCATGAGGAGCCCCTAACAAGCCTAAGACATTATAACACAACAAATCTGTGGGCTACCAAATTTTTTCCATGCAATTTTACTTCTCGACGTGCTTTTATTTTATGAACCGAAGTTCGTACGTGAGTGTACTAATGTCTGTGTGATGGAATTGAATGTTTTTTCATTGTACAGTTAAGCAAATTTCAGTTGTAAGCTGGTTGTAAGTAGATACCCTAGCTTTATCAGAGAATATAAGGAACTGCAAGCGCACTAGCAGTTGAGTTCAGTGCAGAGCAGAACGAAAGAGAGCGCGGCTTTTTCTTGTAATGAAACGGTCGTAAAGCAGTGGTTCCAAAGTATGTAATGGCTCGGTGTAGAATTGGTGTGGACGGGCGGAGAATATGGCATTAAACGGGTACAGTCTAATTACCGCAAGGCGATGCGAATTAACGCGGTGAGTACCGTGGGCCAGATTTCATTTGTTACGGAGCTGCAACAAGAAGCGCCTGGGCCACAAATTGTCAACGAACAAAGCGCTAAGTTTTCATATTTATGCAACAGCAATCCCAAAAACAGTAGTAATTGCACAAAATGGTTAGCAATAAGGAACAGTAACAAAAGTTAAAAGAACCGAATGAGTCAGTAAAATCACATCACGAACTTTGTCATTCTTCTGCGATCGAAATTACGCAACTGTAACTGACAGAAAAATTGTTGTTGAATGACGCTATATGATTAAGATAAATATTTAACCAAACGATGGCATTTAGTAATGAATTAACATAAATAACTTGTTAAGTTAAGACAATAAACAATACAGTAAGTGACTTCACGAATTTTGCATTTACGTAACTGTTTAATAGTGATTTGATCTTGTTCTTCTTTGATTATTAGTAATTCATTTCCATAAGCTACTACCCAACTAAAAGGTGTTTGTTCACTTGATATATCCATCTGAAATCACCGCTAGAGCAAAATTTATCAATTTTGTGCTGTTTTCGCTTTGCAACAAAAGCAAGCATTTATGTAAGTTTTTCACCATTAATAGACTGTGACTGTAATGAAACTAATTTTGCTCACGTAGTGAGATGGCGACTGTTAATATTCTTCAATTAATTAATAAAAATCGTAACACTTCCTAATTTCACTAACAACTGTAATTCCATCCGCCCAAATTTTATATTCATTTAACCTTAACCGAGTTTTTATTTCTTGTCGCCATTGCTGCAACTACAGAACATTGCCGATTTGGTTGTAACTGCGCCTACATTTCACGAATTTCACTTATTCTTAAGAGAAGATGGCTTTCCGGCGCTACAGGGAACACTACGTTACGGCCCGTTTGCTTCATGACGAGCCGGAAGTACAGTGGGTGGTTATACCATGATTTAAAGACAGACGCCTCACTCCCTATAGCCAGCCTCCGAAGAATAGTGCATAACTATACCAAAAGATATGATGAGAGCCATTCAACACCACGCCATGTCTGGGGCTGGCGGGGATGGAGGAGAAAATGAATAAAACTCTAAACGACACTCCATGACGTGTATTGCAGTCAGAATAGTACTTTGATATTAGTTGGTGGTAACTACAGAGGCAGCCGAAGACAGTAACTAGGCAGGGCTAAGTAGAGTTATCTGCAGTAGTTTCAGCGCAGTTGTTTAGCTAGGAACTTCTGTATGTAGTGTCGTGAATGTGTGAAATAATACCAATTGGTCGTATAATTAAAACTTGTGCTTCTGGGTGATCAAAGAATGACTCACAGACTCGTGTGACTAGGGCTGAAATGATGATGATTACGACTACAAAACATCCAGTCCCTAAGCGGAGAAAATCTCCGGCCCAGCCGGGAATCGAACCAGGGCCCTTAGAGTTGACATCCTGTCGCGCTAACAACTTTTTTTTTTTACGACACTTTTTTTTTATTCACTAGAAACAGTAACAAAAATGGCTACAATGAAATGACATAAATAAAGTGACAGATAATTGCAGTCATGAATTACAGCATTCAAAAAATGAGTCTTTAGTAGTAGCACAATTTAGCACCTTCACTGTCGCCTTCAACTGGTGGCAGTTCAGCACGCACATTTTCTTCTTCTGCAGCCGGTTCCTCATCATCATTTCCCAGACCCAAATTAATCATTCAGTAAATCCTTGATATGTGTTCTTTCCAGGGTAAATTACATGGACAGAAGAGAAGTCCCGAACAGCGACATCGCAAAATATTTCACTGCCTTGTTATTTTTGTCAGTTTCAGCCTTCTAAACGCATCTATAGGGAGTTCAAGATCTTCCTTTATATCAGACACCAGATGTTTCTCGCCATATTCTTGTATCTGCTGTACTGCTGATTTATTTTTCATGTGTGACTTGCAGGTGAGGTTAGGGTCGGGAAGGTGACCCAATCCATTCCCTCTCCACTAGGAATCCAGTTCCTAACCTATACCCATTCGGTTGAAGACAATTCGGAGCATGTTACCATATTTCTTATTGTGATTCTGATATTTGAGTATTTTCTCGAATTCATTTTCCATATACATCTTGTATTCAATATGTTCATCGCTCCCAATATTGTTAAAAACATAACTTGTATATTTGCCCATTAACCAAATCACTGCGTTATTTTTTGCCTGAGGGTAGTAACTTTCCTCTGGTCTGAAGAAAATGTTAGTCGGTACATTGTTTGCTGAAGTTCTTGTTATTTGAGCAATTTTCTCCCTGGTCCACCTCCAGTTGATAATCCGATCTCCACAAGTGTAACGATGAGGGACACTATCAACGAGGTTGCATTTGCTGCAGAGGTTTGTGTCACTTAAACCGACGGCAAAGAGGCGCTCATTAGTGCTGATGATGTTATTGACTACCTTGTACCACGCTGTTCTCACGTCAGACGAAAGAACATTACTACTGATGTTTTTCCAGACCACATTCCATGCTATTCCAGCATATTTGGTTTCTATGTTATTTTTCCTTTCATGTTTCCGTCTTTCAGCTAAAATCGCCTTTGCTGTAACGTTTTTGGAGTTTAAAATCTTTTTGCTGAGGTAACTTAGTTCAAGATAATACTCCCTAATGTGTTTCAGCTTAAAACTTATTTTTTGTATATTTGTCGGCGGCTCTACACTTTCTGGCCTAACAATATCGTATAGTTTTGCTGTAATGCACCCTGGATCATTACACATTATGCTCCATGTTCGTTTGACATACAATGCCATCGCTTTAGACTTGATGTCGGTTAGACCCATTCCTCCATTGCTTGGATCCAAAACTGCTGTCTTCACCGGCACTCGAAACAATTCCCCTTTCCACAAGAACTTTGCTAAGGTGGACATGATCGTCTTCGCCACCATTGATGGAATGGGGAGAACCTGTGCTATGTAGTAGGCCTTGGATAAAATATACGTGTTGATAAACAATATTCTCTGGAACTGGTCTACGCTACGTTGACAGTTTTCAATCAAAGCTCCCTTGATTTTTCTTGCCACCTCCCGCCGATTTATTGCTATCATTTTTAAAAGGGACGTTGTCAATGCCATTCCAAGAGCTTTGTGTTCATTAACATGGTTCGCCCACTCAATGCGTAAGTTAGCAAGCCGCTTTATATTTAGAAATTTACTTTTATTTTCATTTACCCTCGCACCTGATGCAGAACAGTATTTTGCAAGTATCATCTCTAGTTGTGTCACATCTGTTTGGTCTCTGATGATTACGCCTACATCGTCCGCGTAAGCACCTACCACGGTCTTTGTTCCTTGAATGGTAATGCCTGTCAGCCTGTGCCGTAGCTGTCTCAAGAAAGGTTCCAGCGATATAACGAACAGGAGCATGGATAAGGGGCTTCCTTGGGTAACACCCCTTTTTATTTCAATTTGTTTTGTCAGTTGACAGTTAACGGAGATTTGTGCAGTAACACCCATTGCCATGTTCTTGATGATGTCGATGGTTTTTGGCAGGAAGTCCATTCGGCGCATTATCTCTATCAGGTATTTGTGATTAATTTGATCAAATGCCTTATGGAAGTCTATGAAAAGCAGTCCACATTTTATGTTACTTGCCTGCGCTAGCGCAATGACATCGCGATACAAAGCCGCAGTTTGTAAAATCGTTCTTCTAAAAGCACAAGTCTGCTGTTGGCCTATGATGTCAGCAGTGCATGGTGTAAAGCGCTTGTTAATTACTCGAGCTATAATTTTATAATCTGAATTTAAAAGCGAAATCGGCCGTAGGTTGTTTATTTTTTTGCAGCCTCTGTTCTTCGGGATCAACACGATTTTGCATTGTTTGAACTCTGCAGGCACTGGCTTTCCTTGTAAGACTTCATTGACAATTTCGGTGAACTTTTCTCCTATTAGGGTCCAAAATCGTTTATACAATTCAATGGGCAGTCCGTCAGGTCCTGGAGATTTTCTAGCAGGGGAGCTGCACATGATTTCTAATACATCTTCTATGGTGATGTCCGAAGAAATGTTCTCATCACCATCTCGCGATATTCGTGGAAGATATGTCCCAAAGAGGTCATCGTATTCTTCTTCGTTTGTTTCCCCTGACGCATACATACGTTCATAGTACGGTGAGATCTCTTTAGTTATTTCCTTCTGGGTGGTGATTATGGTACCATCATCTATTTGAAGTTCATCCATGAAACTTCTTCTTCTATTTTTGGCTTGTCTGACAAGGTGGTACAATGCAGCAGTCTCATCTTCAGTGACTGACTTTGCTTTGGATTTAATTTTTAAGCCCCTCCAGTTCCTTACGTTTCAGACTTATTAACTTTCCTTTTATTTTCTTGATGTCTTTTAATCTTGTAGGAATTGCATCTGTCTGATCGTAGAGGTCCCTGAGCACGCTGTAGTAGAATTCTACAGTCTGTTTCCTTTCTCTGGCCATATCTATACTAAAAGATATTAAAACTTTCCTTAGCTTCGGTTTCGCTCGTTGGGTCCACCATTCTATCACACTTGGAAAGTTGTTCAGTGAACGGAGACACATTTCCCAAGCTCTGGTTAGGGCATCTTCTAAGTCTTCTTCTGATAATAACGATATATTTAGATTCCACTGGCTTCTTACTCTTCGGGTAGGTTGTGGTGTTAAATTTACGCAGGTCAGCAACGCACTGTGATCGGAAAAACTAACAGGAACAGTTTCTGTTTTCAGTACTTTATCTGCTAAATTTTCCGATACGTAAATTCTGTCAATTCTACTACAGGAATTCGCAACAATATGAGTGAAGTTCACCATTGTTGGGTATTTTATTTCCCACGCATTTTTTAATTTTAAATCAACAACAAGACGTCTCAAGTCAGTTGAGTAATTGAAGTTGGGGGTTTGATCCTTTCGACTCAATACACAATTAAAATCTCCCCCTATTATAAGTTGGAGGGGGTTTTTCCTCAGTAAATAAATTACGCTTTCATTAAAGAATGTGGATCTTGCAGCTCTATTACTGCTGCCAGAAGGAGCATATAAATTGACTATAGTAACTCCTGCTACATTTATTCCAATACCTCGCCCCGATTCTAATTTATCAACGTCATGTACGGGGATGCCTTCTCTAACTAAAATGGCCGTGCCAACATTCGTTTCAGTGGAAATATTGTAAAAATCAACGTAATTGGAAAAATTTAATTGTGGGAATACCACTTCCTGTAGGAGAGCAATATCCGTCGCTGACTCATACAGAAACTGTTTCAGAACAGCTATTTTAACATCCGACTGTATTCTATTAATGTTTAACGTGGTAATCGTATATGACTGTAACATAGGGGAGTGACCTTTTTCCCGCTAGTCTATCATTTCATGCCACTCCATGCCGGATACTTCCTGAGAATCTGACTGGAGACCACCGTCACGGTTTGCATTAGAACCTTTCTTTTTACTTTTCTTGCGGTTTGCATTGACACTAGCCTCCACCGAATGTCTGCTCCGCCCACCCCTTGAACAGTTTTCCACCGAGAGCGGTGTCGGTGGATCTGAGGGGCAGTCGTGTGCCACCATCTCATCTGCCAAAGGCGGCGCAGAAGCAGTTTGCAAACACTCTTCCAATGCCCCATCACTTCTATGAACACTTTCGTTTACTGTTTGTGTGTTATTGTTGTAAAACTCCGCTTCTTCGTCTTGGGATTTGGGCTGTGACGTCGCCTGTTGTTGACAATCACTCGCTACCTCGTCATGTTTGCTTTCAGTTGCATCTGCGAGTGAATCTGTCTGCATTGATTGACGTACGGGTACTGCAGCGCGGGGTTGTGGCGTCACCAAGAGCAGCGCATTGCCATCTACTGGCGCGTCCAGCGCTACAGAATGGGACTCTGATGTCACTTCGACCTGTTCAGGTGATGGTAGCATATTCGATCTGTCTACTGATGTACTGGACTCAGAGTTCGAATTTATGCTGACAATATTGTCTGAAACAGTTTCCAGTACTGTTTTCTGAATGTCACCTACAACTTTCAGCGATAGGTTGATATCTTCTTCATCTGTGCTACTGCCGTCACAAGTTCGACGTCTCTTGTTAGTGGCTATACTACTTTTTCCAGCCGGATTGTCTACGGTTTCTTTCCAGAGTAAAGGTGGAAATGCTTCAAGAGTATTTTGTGGCCTGTCGTCTACATTCCCCGAAATGCTGGAAACTTCACCACCCGTCATCTGATTTTCAGTCACAAGATCAGCCAGTGTTCACCTTTTACGCTGTTGTAAATTATTCTGCAATACAAACACCTTTTTTGGACAGTTTTGCCGGAGATGCCCACTTTCATTACATATACCACAAGTCAAAGTCTGTCCATTGTATATAACGTGCGCTTTGTAGCCACAAACCAAAATATGAGATGGAATGTTTTGTTTGACATGCATATCGACAGAACGAACGCCACTAAAGCATTGCAATCTATGCTGGCTTGACCATCGTTCATTACGAATTTGTCTGACGTCACCGTATTTAGATAATGCGTCTTTTAAGTAGCAGTTTTCTACCTCAGGAGGCAAATTAAATACTCTGACTTGTTTATAATCAACATCAGCATTTGAAATAGTAACTGTACTCACCGAATTATCGCGATGGCGGAATTCAGCTTTTCCTTCAAATTTCTGCAAAATCCGTTCCAACACCAACGGGGAAAGCAGCTTCACAAAAAAGCAGTATTGCTCCAAGTCATAATAAGCAGTGTGCGTCTGATCCGAAGTAATGCCAATAACGTCAACGATACAGTCATGAATTTCTAGTGAACTTGGCTGAACATTACGGGTTGCTTTGTCAAATCCAAATCTTAGGGTAAGCTTTCTGGGAAACATTGTTGCCATGTCAGCAGTTAACAGTTCGTGAATACAAGGAAACTAAAATGCTGCATCACCACAATCACAATTTTACACAACACTGTTACGCAGAGTCATGAAATCCAAACAGAAGCGCCACGGCGCGTCCGCTCAGGACGGCCGGAAAAGCCGATATTCTGGTTCCAGATAAGCGAAACTTCTGCGTAATTGCTTGTCAGAAGGCTATGAACGATAATGGACACCGCTCAAAGTGTAACTGTCTGTAATACAACTATATTTTTAAATTATTTCACAATGCGAACCAAACTGCGATCTCTGTTTACGTTGCTAAGCAGAGATAATACCACTCAGCTACCGGGTGCGGACGTCAAAGAATAACAATACGTCTCCATACAGAAAAATGGCTCAGTTAGCTCTTACAGTTTACGTAAACAGAGAGATGCTAGTTAGACCCCGTCTCTGTGTAAAGACTTGGTCTTGTCTTGTGCAAAGTTCCTTTAGAGAAAGTGTATCAGGAGTTGATGCGTTTTCTGAATAAAGTCAGAACATGTGATACACCCAACAGTGACCACAGTTCGGTCACTGAGTGTTCCTAAGCAATATTGGTACTGATCACGAGTTATAGTGCCTTTATATTAACTCCTTAAGAAGAAATTAACGGCTGAATCCTAAAAAAATACATGCACTCGAGCGAAGACCAATACGAACATAGTATTTTGCATCTGGTGCCTCAGAGAGTTTTAGGAACAGGAACGTAGTTGCTAATAATACTCAGATGCACCGATTGCAAACTATATAAAATTTAACAATTGATTTCTTTTTCTGCCTCAAGCTTATGTTTTTCTGTCGTAAGCGTACTGAAAACTAAGAGGCTCATTAGCCAGGTGGGGTTCACATCTTTGGAGTTTTCCAGTGGTTATACTGTAAGCGTTATGTGTAAGCGACACATCTTTCGATCACTATAGGCTTTAAAAATATTTGTCTAAAGAACGCTGTCATTGACAATGTCCCCAAAACTGAGGAAGGAACATAGAAAGTTAGCGACATTGTGCTGACTCCATTATGCTCATGGAGAGTTAAAATAGTGTAATGGTAGTTTAGCTTCATGAATCAGCAGGTATGGATATCCTCTGCAAATTCTAGAAACATCTGACCATTCGTGCCGTTGCATTCTGTCTTTTCTCCTTCTTCATCAGCCATTTCCAAAGATTTCCTTAGCGATCTTTTCTTGGATCCAGGTTTTCCCCGCACGTAGTTGGATGCCGGCCCTCCATCTCGCCAGACGACGAACGACACTACTCTTTGATTCCTTCGGACGTAATGCCATCCGTGTTGTGGTCCAGTTGAATTTGTTCGTATCCACGTGTCCTGCACAAAGCTACATCGATTTTGCTTAACTGCACAACAACGTTGTAGTCCCCAGTTTTTCTCATTATCTCTTCATTCTTGATCCAGGACCTTAGACTCACTTAAAGCATCACTCTCTTTATTGCCCTTTGACAGACCCGAAGACGTTGTGTCACAGTTTCGAGCTAGTATGTTGCTAAATTTTTAGGTCTAGCTGTTTTATGAAGAATGTAAGCAAATTATCCAAATGCCGTCAATTCGAGGTCAAGTCACCTGATGGTGACTGCTATTTGTTTATGTTTCCCAAATCACGTTTTATGCCCCAGAAAAACATACAGCATAATTCTGATAAGGGCCTTAGTACTGCCAGGGTTCACGAAATTCGTATTTTGAAGAGTAATTTTGAGGCCTGTAGCTTGGGAAGCATCTATGAATTCTCGGATCACTGTTGGCAATTCGTTTGTTTCACTGCTAAAGAGACTAATATCATTCGGAAACAAAAGTTGACTGAGGAGTTTCTCACGATGATACCTCTCATTCTCCAAGACGAGTATTTGAACACATCCTCTAAATTCAGTATAAACGACTTAGATGAAATTGTGTTTCTTTTGACGACTCTTCTCATTGGAACCTTTCCATATATCCTCCTATATAAACACAGTAGTAAGACATGCTCTTTTATCTGTCAATTATTTATACTGTTTACCTCCTTCCACCAAGTACTACACTCCTGGAAATTGAAATAAGAACACCGTGAATTCATTGTCCCAGAAAGGGGAAACTTTATTGACACATTCCTGGGGTCAGATACATCACATGATCACACTGACAGAACCACAGGCACATAGACACACGCAACAGAGCATGCACAATGTCGGCACTAGTACAGTGTATATCCACCTTTCGCAGCAATGCAGGCTGCTATTCTCCCATGGAGACGATCGTAGAGATGCTGGATGTAGTCCTGTGGAACGGCTTGCCATGCCATTTCCACCTGGTGCCTCAGTTGGACCAGCGTTCGTGCTGGACGTGCAGACCGCGTGAGACGACGCTTCATCCAGTCCCAAACATGCTCAATGGGGGACAGATCCGGAGATCTTGCTGGCCAGGGTAGTTGACTTACACCTTCTAGAGCACGTTGGGTGGCACGGGATACATGCGGACGTGCATTGTCCTGTTGGAACAGCAAGTTCCCTTGCCGGTCTAGGAATGGTAGAACGATGGGTTCGATGACGGTTTGGATGTACCGTGCACTATTCAGTGTCCCCTCGACGATCACCAGTGGTGTACGGCAAGTGTAGGAGATCGCTCCCCACACCATGATGCCGGGTGTTGGCCCTGTGTGCCTCGGTCGTATGCAGTCCTGATTGTGGCGCTCACCTGCACGGCGCCAAACACGCATACGACCATCATTGGCACCAAGGCAGAAGCGACTCTCATCGCTGAAGACGACACGTCTCCATTCGTCCCTCCATTCACGCCTGTCGCGACACCACTGGAGGCGGGCTGCACGATGTTGGGGCGTGAGCGGAAGACGGCCTAACGGTGTGCGGGACCGTAGCCCAGCTTCATGGAGACGGTTGCGAATGGTCCTCGCCGATACCCCAGGAGCAACAGTGTCCCTAATTTGCTGGGATTTGGCGGTGCGGTCCCCTACGGCACTGCGTAGGATCCTACGGTCTTGGCGTGCATCCGTGCGTCGCTGCGGTCCGGTCCCAGGTCGACGGGCACGTGCACCTTCCGCCGACCACTGGCGACAACATCGATGTACTGTGGAGACCTCACGCCTCACGTGTTGAGCAATTCGGCGGTACGTCCACCCGGCCTCCCGCATGCCCACTATACGCCCTCGCTCAAAGTCCGTCAACTGCACATACGGTTCACGTCCACGCTGTCGCGGCATGCTACCAGTGTTAAAGACTGCGATGGAGCTCCGTATGCCACGGCAAACTGGCTGACACTGACGGCGGCGGTGCACAAATGCTGCGCAGCTAGCGCCATTCGACGGCCAACACCGCGGTTCCTGGTGTGTCCGCTGTGCCGTGCGTGTGATCATTGCTTGTACAGCCCTCTCGCAGTGACCGGAGCAAGTATGTTGGGTCTGACACACCGGTGTCAATGTGTTCTTTTTTCCATTTCCAGGAGTGTATGTATAAATGCATTTACTAACAGACTCCAGCTACGTAAACTGCAATTTGTTTAGCCAGTGTACATTAGGATTTCAGAAGCAAAATTTGACACATCGGATCATCATTCAGTTCACTACACACAAGTAGGATGATTCATTGCAAAAGTATCATTTCATGGTATTATATGTAATTTATCGAAAACATCAAAGAATTCACAACATTGTTTCAAAGTAGCTTAAATTTAATGTCGAAAACTCAAGATGAATAAAAATCTTCTTTATACAGTTATTTAGTGCTAACAAACTATAAGTTTCAACACTTTTACCCTTGCAATATGTGGTCATCTATTAAACCAATGACTTGAAAATACGTAGGAATGACATTTCAGCAAAACTTTTCTGATAAACATACTCGTTCTATAAAATAGTGGTATATGAAGACTCTATCATTTACCTCATAATTTTGTTGTGTTGTTATTGGAGAAATAAACGTATTCATTATTTTTTGGTATCTGGACAGCCATATTTATTTCAAATTTATTTTAGTTACATGATTGTATTGTAAGGATGGCTATCTGGATTACATACATGTGTTTGTACCTGATGATGAATTTAGTTTTTTTCTGATGTCTTATAAACATCATTCTGTACTACCAACATTATGGTACAAATGTTATTCAGCTTTGCAGAGCACTAAGATCTAGTCACATCTAGATATAGGATGAAAAGGTCTGTGTAAATTTGTATAATAAATTCTGTAACGTAACATTGGTATTAGTTGCTTGAAACATGTTTCTAAAGTATTCATCTACGTTTTGATAACTTCTTTTGGGTACAGGTCAGAAGCTTTAACATTTTTTTATACTGTCGTGTAAAATTGATTTATAGAATTGTTCTGTCACTGCTATTGATTAAGTTACTTGATGGTACTTGTATGGAAATTGAACTGTGACATTATCAATGTAGATTATGTAACAGATAACATTCTGTCACACACTGCTGTTGAAATCATATTTCTGGGTTTCTTCCTCTGGCTTCTCTCGTCATTATCTTCATGCAAAACAAACCATGGACCTTGCCGTTGGTGGGGAGGCTTGCGTGCCTCAGCAATACAGGTGGCCTTACCGTAGGTGCAACCACAGCGGAGGGGTATCTGTTGAGAGGCGAAGTACTTGAGGACAACATTATGGAAATATTCAGGCAGCTTCAAGCTGTGTTCGCTTCGGTCACACTGCTTGAGGCTGTTGCCAATGGGCATCACTGTGGGGGTCCGGATGGGGGTTTCTCGGGGCCGGCCAGCTCGTCCCACGCACTCCCCGATCGGACTACGACTGTGGCTGCCCGGGATACTGCCCGCATTGCGGCTGATCCCTCACCTGTGGTAAAGTGGGAGGTCGTCTCGAGGTGTGGCAGGGGGTGAAAGACATTCTGGAGGGCTGAACGGAAGGCCTCTCCAGTTTGTCTGACGAACCGGTTTCAGGTTCTGTCTCAGGCTGATACTGATCTTCGGCCAGACACGATGCTCGTCCTGTTCCAGAGGTTGCCCCTCAGTCTGCAAGATCCCGGCGGTCGCAGAGGGTTGGCTTACTGGTAGCTGGGAGCTCCAACGTCAGGCGTGTAATGGGGCCCCTTTGGGATATGGCAGCAAGAGAGGGGAAGAAAACCAATGTGCACTCCGTGTGCATACCGGGGGGAGTCATTCCAGATGTGTAAAGGGTCCTTCAGGATGCCATGAATGGTACAGGGTGCACCCATCTGCATGTGGTCGCTCATGTCGGCACCAATGATGTGTGTCGCTATGGGTCGGAGGAAATCCTCTCTGGCTTCCGGCGGCTATCTGATTTGGTGAAGACTGCCAGTCTCGCTAGCGGGATGAAAGCAGAGCTCACCATCTGCAGCATCGTCGACAGGACTGACTGCGGACCTTTGGTACAGAGCCGAGTGGTGGGTCTGAATCAGAGGCTGAGACGGTTCTGCGACCGTGTGGGCTGCAGATTCCTCGACTTGCGCCATAGGGTGGTGGGGTTTCAGGTTCCGCTGGATAGGTCAGGAGTCCACTATACGCAGCAAGCGGCTACACGGGTAGCAGGGGTTGTGTGGTGTGGACTGGGCGGTTTTTTAGGTTAGATGGCCTCGGGCAAGTACAGAAAGGGCAACAGCCTCAAAGGGTGCGGGGCAAAGTCAGGACATGCGGGGACCAAGCAGCAATCGGTATTGTAATTGTTAACTGTCGAAGCTGCATTGGTAAAGTACCGGAACTTCAAGCGCTGATAGAAAACACCGAAGCTGAAATCGTTATAGGTACAGAAAGCTGGCTAAAGCCAGAGATAAATTCTGCCGAAATTTTTACAAAGGCACAGCCGGTGTTTAGAAAGGATAGATTGCATGCAACCGGTGGTGGCGTGTTTGTCGCTGTTAGTAGTAGTTTATCCTGTAGTGAAGTACAGGTGGATAGTTCCTCTGAATTATTATGGGTGGAGGTTACACTCAACAACCGAGCTAGGTTAATAGTTGGCTCCTTTTACCGACCTCCCGACTCAGCACCATTAGTGACAGAACAACTGAGAGAAAATTTGGAATACATTTCACATAAACTTTCTCAGCTTGTTATAGTCTTAGGTGGAGATTTCAATTTACCAGATATAGACTGGGACACTCAGATGTTTAGGACGGGTGGTAGGGACAGAGCATCGAGTGACATTATACTGAGTGCACTATCCGAAAATTACCTCGAGCAATTAAACAGAGAACCGACTCGTGGAGATAGCATCTTGGACCTACTGATAACAAACAGACCCGAACTTTTCGAGTCGGTAAGTGCAGAGCAGGGAATCAGTGATCATAAGGCCGTTGCAGCATCCCTGAATATGGAAGTTAATAGGAATATAAAAGAAGGGATGAAGGTTTATCTGTTTAGCAAGAGTAATAGAAGGCAGATTTCAGACTACCTAACAGATCAAAATGAAAATTTCTGTTCCGGCACTGACAATGTTGAGTGTTTATGGAAAAAGTTCAAGACAATCGTACAATGCGTTTTAGACAGGTACATGCCGAGTAAAACCGTGACGGACGGGAAAAACCCACCGTGGTTCAACAACAAAGTTAGGAAACTACTGCGAAAGCAAAGAAAGCTTCACTCCAAGTTTAAACGCAGCCAAAACCTCTCAGACAAACAGAAGCTAAACGATGTCAAAGTTAGCGTAAGGAGGGCTATGCGTGAAGCGTTCAGTGAATTCGAAAGTAAAATTCTATGTACCGACTTGACAGAAATCCTAGGAAGTTCTGGTCTTACGTTTAATCAGTAAGTGGCTCGAAACAGCATATCCAGACACTCCGGGATGATGATGGCATTGAAACAGAGGATGACACGCGTAAAGCTGAAATACTAAACACCTTTTTCCAAAGCTGATTCACAGAGAAAGACCGCACTGCAGTTCCTTCTCTAAATCCTCGAACAAACGAAAAAGTGGCTGACATCGAAATAAGTGTCCAAGTAATAAAAAAGCAACTGGAATCACTCAACAGAGGAAAGTCCACTGGACCTGACGGGATACCAATTCGATTCTACACAGGGTACGCGAAAGAACTTGCCCGCCTTCTAACAGCCGTGTACCGCAAGTCTCTAGAGGAAGGTTCCAAATGATTGGAAAAGAGCACAGGTAGTCCCAGCCTTCAAGACGGGTCATCGAGCAGATGCGCAAAACTATAGACCTATATCTCTGACGTGGATCTGTTGTAGAATTTTAGAACATGTTTTTTGCTCGCCTATCATGTCGTTTTTGGAAACCCAGAATCTACTCTGTAGAAATCAACATGGATTCA
Source organism: Schistocerca americana (assembly GCF_021461395.2). Classification (NCBI taxonomy): domain Eukaryota; kingdom Metazoa; phylum Arthropoda; class Insecta; order Orthoptera; family Acrididae; genus Schistocerca; species Schistocerca americana. The sequence goes on along the minus strand of NC_060122.1, from coordinate 75,072,740 downwards.
GGAAACAGCGATCGTGTGAGACCCAACTCGCTTTATCTATTCATGAGACCCAGAAAATATTAGATACAGGCTCCCAGGTAGATGCTATTTTCCTTGACTTCCGGAAGGCATTCGATACAGCTCCGCACTGTCGCCTGATAAACAAAGTAAGAGCCTACGGAATATCAGACCAACTGTGTGGCTGGATTGAAGAGTTTTTAGCAAACAGAACACAGCATGTTGTTATCAATGGAGAGACGTCTACGGACGTTAAGGTATCCTCTGGCGTGCCACAGGGGAGTGTTATGGGACCATTGCTTTTCACAATATATATAAATGACCTAGTAGATAGTGTCGAAAGTTCCATGCGGCTTTTCGCGGATGATGCTGTAGTATACAGAGATGTTGCAGCATTAGAAAATTGTAGCGAAATGCAGGAAGATCTGCAGCGGATAGGGACTTGGTGCAGGGAGTGGCAACTGACCCTTAACATAGATAAATGTAATGTATTGCGAATACATAGAAAGAAGGATCCTTTATTGTATGATTATATGTTAGTGGAACAAACACTGGTAGCAGTTACTTCTGTAAAATATCTGGGAGTATGCGTGCGGAACGATTGGAAGTGGAATGATCACATAAAATTAATTGTTGGTAAGGCGGGTACCAGGTTGAGATTCATTGGGAGAGTACTTAGAAAATGTAGTCCATCAACAAAGGAGGTGGCTTACAAAACACTCGTTCGACCTATACTTGAGTATTGCTCATCAGTGTGGGATCCATACCAGATCGGGTTGACGGAGGAGATAGAGAAGATCCAAAGAAGAGCGGCGCGTTTCGTCACAGGGTTATTTGGTAAACGTGATAGCGTTACGGAGATGTTTAGCAAACTCAAGTGGCAAACTCTGCAAGAGAGGCGCTCTGCATCGCGGTGTAGCTTGCTCGCCAGGTTTCGAGAGGGTGCGTTTCTGGATGAGGTATGGAATATATTGTTTCCCCATACTTACATCTCCCGAGGAGATCACGAATGTAAAATTAGAGAGATTCGAACGCGCACGGATGCTTTCCGACAGTTGTTCTTCCCGCGAACCATACGCGACTGGAACAGGAAAGGGAGTTAATGACAGTGGCACTTAAAGTGCCCTCCGCCACACACCGTTGGGTGGCTTGCGGAGTATAAATGTAGATGTAGATGTAGATGTAGAAGAGGATGTAGATGACGATGAAATGGGAGATACGATACTGCGTGAAGAGTTTGACAGAGCACTGAAAGACCTGAGTCGAAACAAGATCCCGGGAGTAGACAACATTCCATTGGAACTACTGACGGCCTTGGGAGAGCCAGTCCCGACGAAACTCTACCATCTGGTGAGCAAGATGTATGACACAGGTGAAATACCTTCCGACTTCAAGAAGAATATAACCAGTCCAATCCGAAAGAAAGCAGGTGTTGACAGATGTCAAAATTACCGAACTATCAGTTTAATAAATCACAGCTGCAAAATACTAACGCGAATTCTTTACAGACGAATGGAAAAACTGGTAGAAGCCGACCTCGGTGAAGATCAGTTTGGATTCCGCAGAAATGTTGGAACACGTGAGGGAATACTGACCCTAAGACTTATCTTAGAAAACGGATTAAGGAAAGGCAAACCTACCTTACTAGCATTTGTGGACTTAGAGAAAGCTTTTGACAATGTTGACTGGAATACTCTGTTTCAAATTCTAAAGGTGGCAGGGGTAAAATACAGGGAGCGAAAGGCTATTTACAATTTGTACAGTATCCAGATGGCAGTTATAAGAGTCGAGGGGCATGAAAGGGAAGCAGCGGTTGGGAAAGGAGTGAGACAGGGTTGTAGCCTCTCCCCGATGTTATTCAATCTGTATATTGAGCAAGCAGTAAAGGAAACAAAAGAAAAATTCGGAGTAGGTATCAAAGTCCATAGAGAAGAAATAAAAACGTTGAGGTTCGCCGATGACATTTTAATTCTGTCAGAGACAGCAAAGGACTTGGAAGAGCAGTTGAACGGAATGGACAGTGTCTTGAAAGGAGGATATATGATGAACATCAACAAAAGCAAAACGAGGATAATGGAATGTAGTCGAATTAAGTCGGGTGATGCTGAGGGAATTAGATTAAGAAATGAGACACTTAAAGTAGTAAAGTAGTTTTGCTATTTGGGGAGCAAAATAACTGATGATGCTCGAAATAGAGAGAATATAAAATGTAAACTGGCAATGGCAAGGAAAGCGTTTCTGAAAAAGAGAAATTTGTTAACATCGAGTATGGATTTAAGTGTCAGGAAGTCGTTTCTGAAAGTATTTGTATGGAGCGTAGCCATGTATGGAAGTGAAACATGGACGATAAATAGTTTGGACAAGAAGAGAATACAAGCTTTCGAAATGTGGTGCTACAGAAGAATGCTGAAGATTAGATAGGTAGATCACATAACTAATGAGGCGGTATTGAATAGAATAGGGGAGAAGAGGAGTTTGTGGCACAACTTGACAAGAAGAAGGGACCGGTTGGTAGGACATGTTCTGAGGCATCAAGGGATCACAAATTTAGCATTGGAGGGCAGCGTGGAGGGTAAAAATCGTAGAGGGAGACCAAGAGATGAATACACTAAGCAGATTCAGAAGGACGTAGGTTGCAGTAAGTACTGGGAGATGAAGAAACTTGCACAGAATAGAGTAACATGGAGAGCTGCATCAAACCAGTCTCAAGACTGAAGACAACGACAGCAACAACAGACACATCCATTATACTCACCTATATTTTATACATTCACATACTTGTACAGCACAGCTCTCATAAGGTACCAGCAAGGAATGGGGCCATTCTGGACGGCGAAAGGATAGTCAGCAGCGTAACCTGCGATTAAGAGTCTGGTCAATCATATTGTATGACCTCACTTAACTGGTGATAACTGTACAGGAATGAAAACGAGACCCACATCATAGACTGTTATACAAAGCACAGATTAAACATTGCTCAGATTAGATTTGTTTTTGGAGAGGATCTGCCTCGACCAAACATAATTTCTATTTTTAGTTTCGTTCCACAGAGATGTTTCGCAGAAGTTTCAGTATCATCAGTGGATTTTTCATTGTCTTCTTGTTACCACATGATGTGGATTTCCCGGATTTCATATTAATTAATGTAGTTGTTTTCTTTGGCAAGTTGTCATTAAATAAGATAAAATCTAGGAAATACACAACAAGTAGTAATAAAAAGATAATAAGAAAACCACTGATGCTACTGAAACTTCAGCGAAACATGTTTGAGGAATAAAAATAAAAATTGTCTTGCTCAAGGTGGACTCTCTCCAGAACTAATCTATTTGTAAGCAAGCATGGAGTGAAGAGCTTCAATCTCAAGATGATTACTCATAAGACTAGATTATGAATTGCGAATGAAAGCCATATTTTTGCACAATGGTTGATGTTAATGGCATGGGACCTGGGTAAGCTATTGGAACAAGGGGGAATAGGGGATGGGAACACAATGGAAGATGAATCGATTATTTTGAAAAATGAAACAGCGGAAGCAGCTGGTGATCAAATAGCCAAAATGAAAGGTCCAGTGGAAATACTTTGGGACACCCTGAACATGTACTAAATAAAGTAAGCCAAAAGAAATTCTGGCGTCAAAAATATTTGACTGATAGAAGATAGCTGTCCAACAGACTGATCACCACCCACTGTGTCACAAGTCTTCACTTCATGAAACACTCTAAATAGGTTTGGAATTTAAAGAGGAAATTGACGCAAAGACTGGTGATCTGGGAATTTACACCACCACCCCTTCTCCCCTTGTCAGCTAAATACAGGCAGTGCAACTTTCATCCATCTCCAGGCTTATGATCAGCTTACCTCTGAGTCGAGCGCCACAAAACAGGGGCGCGTTAACGACCTTGGCTGAGGAGATGGGTGCCGAACAAAGTAAATCAACTTCATGGCTGTAGTTGCATTATGGCTGTGTGGCATTAAAATTGTTGTTAAAAATATGTGACTTTTTAAAAAAATGGCGTTGGACTTCTGCATACTGACAGTTTCAAGATATTTGTGTTGTAATGTTACTGAAGTGTTTATACTTCTTTTATTCTCATGTCATTTCAAATCTAATGTATTTTTGTTTTTGTAAGTATAACCTCTTTATTTAGTACAGGCATGATTTTAAAGTTGATGGTATGTAGCTCTGTCGATGGTTTACATTTGAAATTTTTGCTAAAAGGTGAATCTGATGGATGAGGTACTACATACAAAACACTATGGTTTAACGAAGATGTTAAGAAATTAGCTACTCACAAGAAGAAAGCATTCCTGAAATGTAAAGCCAGTCAAAGTCAAGACGGTTATACGGAGTATACGTTCAATTGTAATGCGGTGAACTCGGATATTCGGAAAATAATAGAGGATTATGGGGAGTGATGTACCAATGGTATGGAATGAAATCTTTATACATCACAAAAGAAAGTGTGGTGGACGCTCCGAAAGCAAAAGAAGGATGTTAATGAACACATTTAAATACACAATGTAACCAAAATTCGGTAGGAAAAATATTTTAAGATATAAGGACGTAGCAGAGATAGAAATTGAAATTAGTTATCAAACGTAGAAAATGACAACCAAATAGACTCCTTATTGGACTAAATACGGACTGCAGTAAAATGAGTTAAAAATAGAAAATCTCCAGAGCCAGACGGCATATTTAAAGAACAAATAAAAAAAAGGGTTGCAGGCGTTATTTCAACAGCTTCGTACTATGTTTAATAGCATAATGAAGGAAGGCAACATACTAAGAGGACGAAAGGAATGTGTTACAACACGTGAATAAAAAGGACATCAGGAAGAATTAAGGAATTACTGGGGAATTACATTGCTTGATACCGCTGTAAAATAGTTAAAATCAGTAACTACAGACAGAATGCAGAGTTATACAGAAATAACGGAAGAACAGCAAGGATTCAGGGAAAACAAGAGCACTATAGATGCTATTATCGCTCTAAGACAGATTGTGGAAAAATTCACAGAGCTTAATAACCCAGTCTACCTGTCTTCGTTGCCATGGCAGAGCCCTTTCACAGAATTAGGGAAAAGGGTATAATTCAAAACGTAATTGATGGGAGAGTACCAATAGGTTTAGTAAAAGTCATTGAAGATATATAGGAGACTTAAAGAAGGATCCACAGATGAAATTATACTAGATAAAAAGACTAAACAAGAAGACTCGTGAGCACTACTCCTGTTCAACTTAATTATGTACTACACCGTTACGATGCAAGAAATAAACTGGACTAAAAATGGGAAGTAAAATGGTGAATATTATATGTTATGCAGATGACGCCGTACTGACAGTAAATGATTAGGATGATTTCCAAAGTTACTTCACCAGTTTAATAAAACTGCTAAGCAATCTAACATGGAAATCCCATCTAAAAATCTAACCAAAATCAAAAGCAATTGTATAATACATATAAGAAGTAGATGGTGTGTCAATAGAATAAATGGCTCTGAGCATTGTGGGACTTAACTTCTGAGGTCATCAGTCCCTTAGAACTTAGAACTACTTAAACCTAACTAACCTAATGGCATCACACACATCCATGCCCGAGGCAGGATTCGAACCTGCGACGTAGCGGTCGCGCGGTTCCAGACTGTAGCGCCTAGAACCGCTCGGCCACCCCGGCCGGCTCAATAGAATGAGGGGCTTTAATTATCTAGGAACTGTTATCGCCAGCTATAGAGACTTACCATGGAAGCGAGAAATCAAGTGGCAGAGGCAGTAAGGGTAGCCAGATTCCTGCAATATACAGTTTCGAGTAACACATTTATGACAACTGAGGGTAAAAAGAGAAATATATAAAACAATGGTTCCTCCTGCTTTGACATATACAGCAGAAACTAGAGCAGAAACAGATAAAATATAACAAAAGTTTACAGCGGTGGAAATGAAGGTACTAAGACGTATCTAAAGAACAAATGTGTCAAGAAGGGAACACTGTGGACTACCAAATATAAATAAAGGGATTAACACAAGATAAAAGGAACTGATAGTATCATGTGGAAAGGACGGACCGTTCAGGCTATTTCCGATTCTTGAAGTTTTCCCGGCGTATTCAATGATCGATGAGGTTTCGGGGTTGCAGCCGGATCATGTTGACTTCTTGCCTCGATATTTCGGCTGGGAATCGTCCAGCCATCTTCAGGTGAGTGTCCGTCACTGGAGACTGCAAGGTCCCGGAGTCAGCTTTATAGCAAAAAACTGTCGCGAAAACGCATGCGCATTGGTCGCCGTCACAGGAGCGTCCTCTATCGAAATCCGCGCCCTCTGGAGCTACTATTCTACCTGTGGCGCGCAAGCGCATGCGTAAAGGTGAAAACTACATGTCCATCCTACGTCGGAATGAGCGCCCGCGTCGCTAAAAACAGACGTCTGATGTCGCCAAACGTGTCATTATAAATAAACCGTCTTCTCTCACAGGAAATGAGAGAGATCACCGGGTCCCAAGCCTTATCCAGTTGAAAACCACCATCACGATTTATAAGATTTTGCGCTAGGCATATCTCCACAGATTCTTTAATTACTGAATCCCAGAAAGTTTTCGCTGGGGCCAAGATATTGGTAGCAGAAAAATCCATAGCGTGTCCTGTGGTAATACAGTGCTCAGCTACGGCCGACTTACTGGGCTACGAAAGGCGAGTGTGGCGTTCGTGTTCAACGCACCTTTCATGTACTGTGCCTGTCGTCTGACCGCTGCAAGCTTTGCACGCTGGCAAGGAATTTTATAGATCCCGGCCTTCCGCAGACCCAGATCGTCCTTTACTGAACCGAGAAGGGCACTAATCTTCGCCGGCGGCTGGAAGATGTTTCCATAGAATCCTGTCTATTTTAGATGAAAGGTTGCGACGTATGGAAGGAACGCCCTAGTCTTGGATAGCTCCTTATCTTCTTGATTTTGTAGGTGGTCACGTTTCTTCCTTCTTAGTGCTGTTCTAATCTGATGTGGAGATAACCATTACCCCTGAACACCGACTCTAAATTTTCCAGCTCCTTTGTAAGGCTGTCTCCATCAGAAACAACATAAGCACGGTGCACCAACGTTCTAAGGACGCCGGTGGTTTGTGCAGAATGATGGCAACTCAACGCTTGCAGCAAAAGGTCCGTATGTGTTGGCTCACGGTAGACAGAATGCCCTAATGACCCATCCACTTTCTTAGTAACCAAGACGTCCAAAGGCGGCAAGCAACCATCCTTCTCTACTTCCATCGTAAACTAGATGTTATTGTGGACTGCATTCAGATGTTGCAAGAACCGTGACAGTTCTTCTTCACCATGGGGCCACACTACATAAGTGTCATCTCCATATCGCCAGAAAACTTTCGGTTTTAGTTCTGCCGAGACTAGTGCCCTTTCCTCAAAGCCTTCCATAACAAAGTTTGCTACCAAAGGTGAGAGAGGACTGCCCATAACAGCACCGTCAATCTGCTCAAAATATTCGTTGTTAAATAAAAATTAGGTTGAGGAAAGGACGCGATGGAAAAACGCTGTTATGTCAGCCGTGAACTTATTGCTGATGAGCGATAAAGAATCCATAAGAGAAACCGTAGTAAAAAGTGAGATGACATCAAAGCTGACTAGTAGGTCAGTTTCACTGAGTTGAAGTGATTTCATCAGTCTATTGATAAAGTCAGCCGAGTTGCGAACATGATGCACGCACTTCCCCACAAATGGTCTCAGTAGAGAGGCGAGATGTATCGCATAATCATATGTGGGGGCGTCAATATTACTGACGTTCGGCCGTAACGCAAAGTCTTTTTTAGGGATCTTCGGAAGACCGTATAACCTGGGTGGCACAGAACTGTGAGGTCTTAGTCTTTTGGCCACTTCTTGCGGAATAGAATAAGAATTCAGCAGGGCTGATGTTTTCCTCTCCACTTTCGCTGTGGGGTCTTTGTCAATCTTCCGATACATTGATTCACTCAGCAAGATGTAGATCATCTGATTACAAACCTCACGCGGCAACAGCACTGTAGAGTTTCCCTTATCCGCTGGTAAGACCACCGTGTGAGGATCTTCTCGTAGCTTTCGTAGTGCGGCCCTTTTCATGGCAGAAACGTTCCTCTTCTGACGTGGAGCTTTCGTGAGTGCACGGCAAGTTTCACGTCTTATTTCTTCTGCAGCATCACTAGGAAGAGGTCTACCAGCTTCCTCAACAGCACTAATAAAATCAGTCAGAGGCAGGGTTCTCGGCGTAGGAGCGAAGCTTTTCCCAAGCACAGACAGTGTTACCCCGTCTAAAACCGTTATCCGTTAAATTGACCACGGAACGTCGAAAAGTATCTTCTTGCTGCAACGTTGCTGACAGCCGTGCAAACTTCGAAACCTCTCTTGATGTAGACTCTTTATGGACCCAGACCGCTTTTGCCCAGGTCACGCAGCCGGCCGGAGTGGCCGTGCGGTTCTAGGCGCTACAGTCTGGAACCACGTGACCGCTACGGTCGCAGGTTCGAATCCTGCCTCGGGCATGGATGTGTGTGATGTCCTTAGGTTAGTTAGGTTTAAGTAGTTCTAAGTTCTAGGGGACTGATGACCACAGCAGTTGAGTCCCATAGTGCTCAGAGCCAGCCATTAGTTAGGTTTAAGTAGTTCTAAATTCTAGTGGACTGATGACCACAGCCGTTAAGTCCCATGGTGCTCAGAGCCATTTGAACCATTTTTGAACCCAGGTCACGCCATCGACCCATGCCCAGGCAAGTGATGGCAGGCTGGATGCAATCTCCATATGCAGATGAAACAGCTGTTTCGATATGACGTCCAGTTTACGGCGAGTAAACCGGATCCTCTCTTTCACTAGTGCTAAGCTCGCCTTTCGTATAATGAATTTTGCAGCGGCGGTCTCGATAAAATGTCCCACTCTGTCAAACTTTGGGATAAGGCCATTGTCCCGACACTTCAGTAAAAAACACAGAGAACTTAACAATCTCGCTCGCTTATTGCGTAGCGTGTCCGACCTCTGGATTTGTAATGCTATCTCCTCCCCGAAGATGTATCTGATGTGATTCTTGAAGTTTTCCCGGCGTATTGAATGATCGATGACATTTCGGAATTGCAGCCGGATCATGTTGACTTCTTGACACGATATTTCGGCTGGCAATCGTCCAGCCATCTTCAGGTGAGTGTCCGTCCAAATTTGTGTACAAGGTCGATTTCAAGGGAAACGACTACCGAGATGACCACCCAAGAGATGGGACAGTATTTGGTCCAGCATACCCACGAAATGTGGCAGACAAACATGGGAAACCCTAGTCAGCAGCAGCAGAATAGGATGGAGAAGAAGAAGACCTTTGTTAATTACAGACAGATTATTAGGCAAAGCTAAATGAGACAGTTAATAAGTCCCCTCCAGTATACGTGTGAGATCTGATGTGGTGGAGCACTGGGACTGCCGTGATCAACATTATTTTTAGTGAAAGCTCATGCATTATGTATTGTGCCTACAGGCAGTCTTGCACTCTTCATTGCTTTGAAAATTGTCAACATGTTCACACAAGAGTATAGTGTAGAGAAAACGATTTCTATTTCAAGATGGCACAGTTGCTCAGGTCTCTTAAGGGAATATTTCACTTCAGACTGTATCTTATTGCCAAACAAGTTCAATTGAAGAACACAGTGCTGCAGATAATTTCAAGAGAAGATGTCTTTAGCAATTTTGCTGCTGATCGTCATACATTTTCGATATTAACTGCTTTCCTTACTTCGAAATGTTTAAACTTCGTATTCTTAAAAAAAAAAGTGTGGTTCTATTAAGCAATGTACCCCAGCTGGAAAGGTTAAAATCGGCTGGAAAAATGCTTATTAATAATGTAATATCTCTGTGAACAGCTACCAGTACAATTTATTCGTAAAGCTACAGACTTATGTCATTGCTAATACTGTCTGAACGCCTGTTTACGAGACTCACTTTGTTGTAGCTGCACATAAAGCACGTTTAAGACTGTTCCTGTGTTTGGTAGTTACTCCAGTATTTGCAGCAGTCGTCAGTAGGTGGAAAGCCCGTTAATCCTGCAAAAGTTGCTGGGTTGCTACACGAGAATTAGCTTTGATACTACACACTGAGTAACGAATGTAAAACCAGAGTGGAGGACGGACTCTGTACGCATATTAAATGGTATCAGAACGTAAAAATACTAGGGGAGTTTAATACAAGGGAGTACCGACACGCTGGAAGGTAGTGATGAGTGTGAGTCTGACGCTAGAGAAGAACCAGCACGTGAGAACGAGAACTACAGCTGTGCGGTGACGTGCAAAAGCCGATAGAGGTCACTTGAAGGGAGACAAACCATCAAAATTAAATGCTTCAGAAAGTCTTTAAGAACATAGTTTGGCATAGCCAGTGTCGTTAGACCAGTAATCACTAATCGCACATTCAGTTATAGACTCTGGACAGTTCTAAATCTTTTTTGCATTTCGTCAGTACCTCCAAGAAGAATTACACATTTCGTGCAAGCATGTCATTATGATCATCACTCGCAAAGAAATTGAAGAACTATGCAGGCACCTTCCTGGAAAATGTGGAAATTGATGAAGTATAAGCAAGGAATACGTGTGGAGTAGAACCCAGAGGAATTTTTTGTGAACTATGGCACTCTTCAACACGTCGACACATACTGGAAGCAGCAGCTTACGTCATTCAGTTTGCTGATACATCAACTCTCAGTTACGCGGTACTTGTGGTTCTATGACTGGTAGATTAACGTACAAGCTTCACATTTGTCTGCAGGAAACATAGGTGACGCCTTGTCTGCAGGTTGCAAGGAAAATACCGCCAAAGTCACCACAGGCCATTCATGTTGAACTGAGTAAAACATTAAAACTGCCTAATGAGCACATGCAAAATTTTTACTTTAGTCCATCGGGGAATATGTTGGTCCGCTAGGGCCACTAATTGGCGACTCCAGTTCAGGAACCCAGGATACAGTGAGGTTGGAAAATATGTTACAAGCAACAATATTCCCTTGAAGATGCTGTCATCAGTGACAACCAACCTCTGCCATTCCCTGGCTGTATATATTTCTTACACTGCACAATCTCTATGCCTGACGTCTTTTTGATTTTTACGTTTGCAGGTTGATAAACCTCAGGTCATATTGCGTGACTAAAATTTCATCAAACGGCTATACTCTGTTATCAACAATCAACATTCTGCCCCGAGATGTATATCATATGAGGAACACAGGAAAACGAACAAGTCGCGCACCGCGAGGAAACGGCTGTTATGGAGTTTTTGTCCCTTTTACTTTTTTTACACGGAACTTTTGGTTCCATGACAACATTGGGGTGAGGATGACCTCAGACGGATAAGCGATTTTGTTTTTTACACCAGCTGATGGAATTTTAACTGTGCCGAATGCTGTCGTGTACCCAATAAAAGACTGCGGATTTAGCAATTGTCCTGCTGCTTTCTTCATTTTTCAAAATGATACGAATAACGTAATCACTACAGAATTTCATGTTGAACTACCGCAGTGCGAACACACCGAAAATCATGTTGAGTGTCATCAGGTGGCCCACGTCAAGCTGGGGCACTGCCCCACACCGCTGCCTATAATCACATTCCTTTAAATTAAACAGTTGCTCTTAAGCGGCGACTGACGAAAACGGGAAGAAAATACTATAACAACTTCAGCTTGTAGAACTATGTCTGTGTAAGTACTGCATGTGATAATATACATTGCTTCACGCAATGAATCTCCTGGTCGTAATTATATGGGTGGTTTTTCGGGGATTTGCGCTTCAGTTTTGATCACCTTCAAATTTCAAATAAACACAAATAAATCTGTAGAAAAATTACATTGATAGGTGGAAGAATAGGCCAAATTCGAATTTAAATCGTTTTTATTCAGTTTTAGCAGCTAGAGCTGGAACAGATTCATCGTAGTTTACAATGACGAAAATAGTTTTTTCACAAGTTGAAGTGTCAAAGTATATGGCTGTCTTTACAAGATAATATAAATAACAACTACCATCTATGTCCCTGATCTGCACAGAATGCGTAGAATACGACAGTCTTTATGTGATTTCTCATTAATACTTGATCAGCAGCAGTGGTTAAAATACATTCTACAATAAATAATTCACATCATGTGATGTTTATATGAAGATTTAAGTGACGAATGAAAATTCTCACCGAGGCCAGGATTCGATCCTGGCTCTCCTGCTCACAGTCACATGTACTAACCACTGCCCCACCCTGGCACAATGGCTACACACCACTTCATGGACTATCCCAGCAAGCCTACCTTCTCAGTCTTAATTTGGATGACCCCGTCTGAAACATAGGCATGAAACTATGTGATTCCTGAGACCTTTCCTAGTCTGAAACATCTGTGATGTACTACACGCAGACTGAAGCCTTGGATGAAAGTTTGTACCACGGGCGGGATTCTAGCCCACGTCTCCTACTCACTAGGCAGATGCACTAGCCACTACACCACCAGGGCACTGCGGCTACGCACAACTGCATGGTTCACCCTAGTACACGTCCTTTCTCGATCCACATCCCCATGCATGTGTCAGCTCGCATGTGTTCTCTATCAATGAAGTAATGTCACAGGCTTCTGTTCTTTCGGTTGTTTCCGCAAACACAAAAAGAAAAAGATGCAAGGAAGATGCGAAGTTGAGGAAGACCAGTGGCTTTATACTGTAAAAGGAAATGTTTGGACATTTATCGGATTTTACTTAGGGAAAACATAAAGAACCTGGTCCTGGACGGCTCGACAGGCATCTGGACACCAGTATATGAATCTAATGCCTTCCCACTGCACCACCTCGCTCAGTAACACAACATAAGGAGCAACTCTATCTGAAAGACAACAGCACAGTGGAGTAAGTGATGACTACAGAGAAGTATACAACAAAGAGCCCCAGGTTCAGGGTGAGGAAACCAAAGAGGGAGGCCGTGGGCCTCCTAGACGCCATCTGGTGCCTCAGCAGCTTCAGTTCTCTGTGGACACCCACGCTGCTAGCGCTCCCCTTCTGCAGAAACATACAGTCCAGGCGAGTCACATGGCGCGCCTTTGACGTCACAGAGTGGGCAGTCACGATTACCAGTGACACTGGGACTATTTGTGCCATAAACGATGCCCAAAGTACGAGTGTAAAATTATTTTTGGTTCTAAAAATATTTTCCTTTGTAACAGAGAAACACACTGTTGTTACTGTATTGAAGAAAGCAATAATCAGAAAGGGAAGTAGAAATATCTCGTGAGTGCAACTTATTGCTACGGATAAATCGCAGATTGCTTGATACCCTCGCCTGATGGACCGTACCCCAGAGGAAGTAAGAAGACCGTGCTGATTCATGTTGCAGAATTTCTCACCGTGTGCACTTCGTTGACAAAAATTAATATTTCTCTGTCCATCAGTACACCACGTAGACATACGAGAGTTGATATTATTTAATCTCTGCTGTACAAGAAACTGCAGATTAGCGAATCTTGAAACTGCTGTGTAAACAATGGCTTGGTCCTTAGAATAGGTAAAAGACATTAAAATCCACCTTATGTTTTGTCCTGCTGTAGTTGCAATAAAGCCATTTACAATAATCTGTAAAAGCAAAGGTACGAACTGCAACTTCATAAGCTTAGCATACGATCTAGGAACTGATGCATTACTGCCTGTGAGGTTACTGTCGCAGATCCAAATTAGCTGTAGCATCCTTTCATATTCGTCCCTGCTGTATAAAACATCATGCACAATAGCAATGATTGCCAGGACGTCAAAGCTAATGCAACAAACAAATGAAACAATTTGAATTGGTGATTCTCTTGGTAGGAAATCAATGTAGAAAAATATTAGTACACAACTTGAAATGATATGCAGACTTGAGAGAACTACATAAATAAAAAATTCTGTCCTTGTTCTCTGAAGAGAGATATTTGCCACATCAACTGAAAAGGGCATCAAACCAAGGATCTTACAAATAAACAGAAATGGTTTAATATCCAGCAAAAGACGCTCTGTAGCAGCAGGTGGCAAAGGTCTTCTTTCTTGAGCTGACTGCATCTGAAACACAAACACAGTGATATAATAGAATAGACTTTCGTATATACGGTGGAACGGTTATTCAGAGATGTGAGCATTCCCAGACTAAGGTTTCGTAAAAGATCAACGCATTTACGATTAATTCTAGTACTTCCCGAGTAGCTGAAAGGTCACCTCAAATTGTTGTAAATTATCGAAAAAAAATGGCTCTGAGCACTATGGGACTTAACAGCTGTGGTCATCAGTCCCCTAGAACTTAGAACTACTTAAACCTAACTAACCTAAGGACATCACACACATCCATGCCCGAGGCAGGATTCGAACCTGCGACCGTAGCAGTCGCACGGTTCCGGATTGCGCGCCTAGAACCGCGAGACCACCGCGGCCGGCTAAATTATCTCAAAAAAATTTCGTAGTAGAGAAATTTTCAAGTTGAACACGTTTAATGGCGTATTTGATTTTTACCATTTAACTGGATAAAACTTTAGAAAGTGTGAACGTTTGTTTTAAAAGATGCAAAAGAGAGACTTTAAAAGTTTTGGTTGAACATGTTGATGGGATTAAATAAATGAAAGGAGTTGGTATCATTAAGTTATTCAGTTGAAATTGTCAATGATGCTATGAGGAGCTACATTTTCTACAAATAACCAAAATTTGAGATCAAATTGTAGTTATATTTAATTCAAGTACAACACGTACCCAACCAGACTGCATTAAAATATAATATCAAAAAGTCCTTATGGCTAATTGGTTTACCGCTTCGGTTCACATTAATTGAATTACATGAATGATATTCACAATGTGTGCAGGTTTCATAATGCTGTAATAGGAATGCTGATAAATATTTGGTGTTTTTTTGAGTTATGAGTAGTATAATTATCAAAGAAAATAACGTGTTTTTAATAAAAACGCGTGTGTATTAAGGAAACAACCCGTTTCTTTGCTTGAGTTTTATATTTCCTGGTAAAACGTTTACAGTGGCACTATGATATCGCTGTGAAGTCCTGATTCAGAAAACTATGAGTTTCTGTGGATGTTAAGACAACTTGTACATTTCCTAAAATCTATAATCAATCTGAAATGTTATCTAAATATGTTTCTACATAGATTCATCACGCGATCACTAACGCAAGTAAATAATGTATTGGTCCAGGTTTGTTTGAAGTGAGCTATGGACGACATAGAAATTCCAAGATGTAAAACTCTTTTCAAAATAACGAAATGCACCTAACTATTCCTTTAAAAGTCTTAGCGATTTTTCCAACTGACGTATCAGACGCGGCAGTGACTAGGAATTTGATAAGGGTAAGTGTGGAATATCTGAAGTGAATGTTTATTTACATTAGCTGTCCACTGAAAAATTAACCAAAAATTTCATACACAGTAATACCTCCAACATTTTTATAACTGTAAGATGAATCACAGCACAGTTTTTAAACACAGACGTTCTTAATTCTTAATTTTTGTGGTGTGCCCTCCTTGTGTCTTGGGCCCCCTGTCGTAAAAGCAGCTATGGCTGTGACGTCTTTTAAGCGGGAGACCTGTTAGCAACTAAAAGCTCCGCCTGTGTCACATGTATAACGCAGCCTAGTTTTACACAGGAAGTAACCTATTTGTACTGAAGGCATGTACACAACGTAAGTTAGCGACAGGAAGGTCACACACTAAATTCTTATCCTTGTAGTAATGTAACCAGCACTTAGACGTTTGCAACGCATTTATGTTTACAACACACTCCCCGTGTTCTAAGTGCCAAGAAGACAAATATGTAAGATGAATCGGAACACCTACATACTTTAAGGGTCATGGAGCTCATATCTTACAATAACCTTACACCTTTAGTCATAACCAAAAAACCTGATGGCTCGTTGAGGTTGTCTTTTGATTGTAAATAAACAAAAAACACATAGTCAGTTTAGACTCCTAGTGTACATTTCACTCAGAAAAGATCCTATCTAAATGATCAGAAACAAAATCTTTCTCAAACTGAATTCGAGAGATGGATACTTCCAATTATTTCTTGATGAAAAATACGTACAATAGTTGGCGATAAATACACCCTATAGACAGTAGACTCCACTTCCAATTTAGAGATATTTGAAATGTCTTACAGGTGCCACATCCTTCTCCGCAAATTATCTTGATAAAATTGTTGTCATTGGTGACAGCAAAGACAACCACAAGTGCATTTTACAAACCATATTTTCAAGTTTACATGAAGCGGGCCAATAGTACAATCTCAACAACTGCAAATTTTTTTTCGAAGAGAAAGTAGAGTTATTGGTGCGTGTATTGAGTTTGAAGGGAATTATGACTACAGAGAAGCATTTCTCCACGAACAGCACTCTTCCCTGGAAATGCAAATGCTTTTGTCAAAGAAATTACTATTCAGCACAAGACTCTGTTTTACATGATTCTGAACAAGCGTTTCAGACGCTAAAGCGATACTTGTGGCTGGAAACCTCTGTAGCTGCCTATCTACTGCGTTTTTCCCCCGTGGTGGTAGTTGATATTTAGCGGTATGGTGTGGATGCATTTCTCGCACACAGCACTGCTCATGGTTTTGAGTAACTAGTAGATAACCATCAAAGACCGTCCTAAATTTAGGACAGTATAACCCATCTACAAGAGTACGCAGAAATTCTTAATTTTAAATGTGCTGGCGAAAGCCTTATTTTTATCTGCGAATAAGCTTCAGGAGGTCATCAACCACAAAATGCTGATTGTGTTATTTAGAACCCACTTGAACATCTCCAACAATCTCCAACAGTATGGTTCAGAATGCGAAAATTTCGGCTTTATTCCTGAGTGCAGATCTATATGCCATCCAATACAAGCCCACTCAAAAATATTTAAATGCAGATGTACTGTCCCACGTACCAAATGTTGCAAATCCAGGAATCGATAAACAAACATAATGATTTTTCAGCTACTTAAAAACGTGAATGTCACTTTTGACAGCTTATAAATTGCCACTCGGACTGTATCACAAGCCTCTTACACCGGTGACTCCATATTGTCTGGGTGGGTAAAGGAATAAAGATGCTCTGTTTTGGGAATTTTTTACAGTACAGCCCCAGCTTTTTCCAAGGTCTGGTGTTTTGGTCATCGGCATCGGTAGTGAGCAACACAGCGTGGTCATTCCCCCGAGCCTTGCTTCTAAAGTTTCTCATATTGTTGTATGACCTCGGTGAGGAACCTTTCCCAGGAACAAGTGTACTGGCTAGGTATGGCCACAGATACTGAGTGGGTATTCCCCATCCAACCGACTGCACAGAACATGCCAACACAGGGGACAACATTCTGAACATGGATGATTTTACACCATTATTGGAATGAATTCATTTACATTTCAGAAGAACCTTAATGAAACCCGTATCGTAGGTGGTGGTGGACGTGTTGTACACTTCCCCATGTGTTAGTAGTGTCCTCTCCACGTCCATCGAAGCACATTATTGTGGCTTTGCGGAAGGTGATGTCTATTGAAGGATGCCTCAGCATTTCGTTATTAAACATGGACCACAACCAACAGCTAAGACTTTCAGTATTTCTGTACGATAAAAAGCATGAAGTATTTCGTATCCAAACTTTTCGACCCTCTAACTAATACCGATATGGAGTAAATGATATTGACTTTGAAGCAGCAGCAATGGGGAAGACGACCCCCGATTCAGTTTTAACGCTGCTTCTACGAACCATCTGGAAACGGAAACACCCCGCCAAACCTCCACTATCGTTTTGGCTCTTTCAGCCTAGTATGGAAATTGAATCGCAAGAAAGCTATCTGCTGTACGTACACCACAACGGCCTCATGTTATCTACGTGGTAGCTAATCACCATACTAGCTTGACGACTCACTCCAGTCACAGTGCAGATAACCCCTAGCAAGGGAATCACACACCTCAACAGTGCAGGTGAAGCCTCTACCAATTCTGAACCACAGCTGGATCCACATCCGTCAGGACTGCAGGTAAGCATAATCATATAGTGACCACACCTGCACCTTGTTTCTGGCTGAAGCGCTCTGTGAAACTCTGGGACGGCATGAAGGGACACTGAGACAAGCACCACCGGCGAGGTAGGTCCCTCGCCAAGTATCTGCGTACTTGTCGTCCACGATGCCCAGGAGACGTTGATACCGACCCCTCCAATGGGGCAGCTGGCGCCAGCTAGTTGGATACCCTGCTACACCCCACCGTCTTACGCACTGCACCAGTCGGCACCATATTTGGACCTTGGTTTCGAACTGTGCGGAGGACTGGGTACCTCTCAGAAATATTGATAGCAGCCAGTGGTCAGAGATGGCTTTGAAGACAGGAGGCGATCTCTCGCTAGGGCCCAATGCAGAGCAGGGCAGTCTTCGACTACCAATCACGCAGTGCCCGACGAGTCATCTAACAAAGCTTTTCCTGAGACTCAGAAGGTAAATCGCCTGTCACGGAGCATCACTGGCAGTCTTTTGCATCCAGTGTAGAACTCTTGCTCCTGTCGTTTTCTGAAGCTCTGCTACGACGACTCGCGCACGAAAAAAGAGCTATCTGGCAGAGTACTTGCTTGTATCTTGAATAAAAACCGACTGTTTTCGTCAGGGGTTTTTGTATCACTGCCAAACATTCCACAGTCATATCAGTACTCTACTTTCCACTTGAAATTCCTGTAAGTCATCTTTTTTTATACGCTTTTTAAAAATTTGAAGTCTTAGAGTCCGTTCAAGTTACACTTGTAGTTTCACTTTTGAATTTCACCTTCATTCACTCTCTAAATTTGCTTCTCAACACTGAAATTAAATAACAATGAGGATGACGATCGATTCCAATTTACACTTCACATACATAAAGTTATCTCTCCCAGTATTCGATTTTATTAACCCAAATACTTTATTATTATTCGTACTGTAGTTAACGGCTACGTTAGTTGGTTAGTTACACATTCTATTGATCATTTGAACAACTATTCCATAAAAACAATATGGAATGAGTCACTTTACGAGATATGCATTTGCGATCAGATTTAACATTAACGAGTAAATTGCTTTTTAGACCTACTCATAAAATTCTCTTTAGAAACATGGTACTTTTTCCAGGCTACCAGCTTCGTTCATGGAATAGAAGGAACAGCCCAGGAGAAATAATTTTAGGTTGGATTTAAAACTTGCTATGCTACCTATGAGATATTTTAAGTTATTGGGCAAATACTAAAAATTTGGTTCCTGCGCCCTAGGAATTCTCTTGAATTGGATAATGAAGGTTATTTTTCGCTCTAGTGTTGTAGGAATGGGAATCATTGCTCTTCACAAACCATGATGCATTATTCATGACGCATCTGACTAGCGCAATGTGTATTGTGACGACGCAGGTCCTTGAGTAGGTACATACATAATGTCTGTGGTTGAACATCACGTATTATTCTTTCTGTTGGCTTTTCTTGCAATCATTACCTTTTCCAAGTATTGAGTTAAAACAGAAAATTATTCCACAATTATTTCATGAGGATAATTCGTTTGATCGAAAGACAGTAAATAGTAAGATAAGAAAAATTAGCTCAACTTAATTGTTTGAGGAGATTACTCATATACTCCTTCCAGATCATGTTTTCAGTCAGTATGTACACAAAAAGTGATAGCGGTCCCATCCTATTTACTGAATTCTCATGTACAACACAAATTGTTGATATGAATATGTCTCAGAGGAAAATACAGCGTTTTTCCTTCCAAAATTTAGGGAGAATCGATTTGCAGAGAACCACTGCATAATTCTCTGCAAACGGCTCTTCCGTTTCGTGCATTACCAGTGGTATCCGTTAGTGACTCGCCGTTATCCCGTCCAACATCTAGTCGCTTTATCTTTTGAATACAACAAGCAATGAATTACGTAAATGTTGCTACTTACGTGAAATGAGCACTGGTCTGTGAGTTGCTTGTGCAGTCTGCTGATTTTCATACTAAAGCATAAACTGTTCTGCTGGTGCCATAGACCAACAGACGGTTTTTAGCTGCCCAATCAATAAGCCGATATGCCATTAGCTGATTAAAGCACCCTGAATGTTCTTCATACACGATGAGATCGCCGCCGTAAGTAGTTGCCATAACGTATAGCATTCTTTTCCTGCTCACTCTAAAAGTTTGCGGCACACAGCTGTGTAAAGGTAAAAACTAGTCATATGTTTGTGACTTCTTTAACTTAACGTAGCGAAATAAATTCTAATGTCAAGTACTGTAACCGAATTATGTTCAAGAGACAACTTGCAGTGATGAATTGTGTTACTGCAGTTAATGATTAGCTGGGGAATGTACACTTATCAATCTTCTTGATAAGTGCCACTAGTGTAGTTAGTTCAGCCTGAAAAATCTTCTCTAATAGCGACTTAAAATAAGTATTTATATTCTCATATAAACCATATAACAGTGACTCTAATACTACAGACGTACCAAAACTGGTGCACGTTCTTGCATGAATAATAATAATAATAATAATAGTAATAATTCATTGTGGAAGCCCGTGCCACCAGGCTGGTAGCAGTGCTCAAAGAGTGCGCAGAAAAAGAGGAGCTACAGATCTCCTTCCAAAAAACAGAGTTCTTCTGCACGTAATTCAACATACTGAATTTAAACACGAAATATGGCAACATCAACACAGTAACACATTTTAAATACCTTGGGGAAGTGCTCGACCCACAGGAAAGGAGAGAATAACGCAGAATACCAGGTTACTGAAGATGAAGAGAGACTTATAGAAAACACAGGGTATCTACAACAAAAAATGTCTGTCCACTTTCATCAAAATTCGTCTCTATAATGTTGTAATCAAACCTGAGGTGCTATAACGCTGCGAGACACTGACACTACACACCATGAGCGATCTATAGAAGATCCTCACAGAAGAAAAATTATCACGATTATTATTGGCCCAAAACTCACAGACGTAGGACACAGGCTTCACTCCAGAGACACCACAGAGAAGTTGTCCAACGTGGCAGCGGGCATCAGAAAAAGACAATTAAACTCTTACGGCCATATCAGCAGACTCCCACAGACCAGACTCACCAACAGAATAGATACATACAGAGGCTCAAAACTACTACACATTGGATGCCGCAAGTCAAAATTGATTTGGAAACTGTACAGGTAGATTCAGCGGACATTACAGACAAAAGCGTTTATAGACACAAAATACACATGTGGGAAGTAATGTCAGAGAAGACAGCACCTAAAGCTCAAAGACCAAAGTGGACTGAAGAAAGGAAGACGGTCGTTAGCGAATGAATGCGACAGTACTGGAAGAACGAGTAGTTATAAATGCTTCGCGTGGTCTGATAAAGGCCTATCAAGTGTGTACTAATAGTAATAATAATAACAATTCATTGTGCCTCATTGGTCTGGTGCTAGTTTTTCAACTGAAGTTCACTGTGTCTCCTTCCGTTTTCTTCTGGGAAAAGGCGATCTACAGTTTAACGTGGAATCCGAATCACGCTATGTTTCTGGCGAATCTTCACTTCACTAAAAGGCCAAACTGAAATATTCAGTAGTCATTTCCGAACTCGATCTCACGACCTTTCGATATCCAGGCATGCACTTTGCCAGTAGACCACAGTCCTGATTTGATTGTGAAGATTGTTACTTTAGCGCACAACTTCAAGGATTTGATCTCCCATATACGATCTAATAAGAGCGATTAATTTATTCTGTGCAGACAAATATAAACGTATACGCAAACACAAATACACGCACACATACACCCAATGAATATTTTTACTACGACGGTTCATGAAAAAATTTACTTGAAATAGAGTCTGAGTTCAATAAGGAGGTGATCAAGCACTGAGGCAGATGCATGTGGCTGGCTGATCACTTGACCGAAATAGGATGAGTCATCCACGAAAGCCTCCAGGTTGTTAATTTAGCGTGGAGTCCAGAAAATCCACAGACGTTATAGTCGTCTCTTGGTCAGCTAAAAGAGAGGGCAAATCCCCTTTTACAAGGGAAGTACGAGAGCTACAACGTCTAAGACAGACTAACAACTGTTGTGATATGAGAAGATGTGTCTGTCTTATCATCCATCCAGCTCAGTTATCTCTTTGTCGATGTTTGGAGGCCAACGAATATGAAACCTAGTGAAGCACAAGCCGCTGAGAGAGAAAACTGTTTAACGAAAATTGTGACCAGTAAACTGACAAGAGTCATCAGTGAGCGATTATTTGGCAGAGAGTTGGAGATTTCTTTGCAGTAACAAGTTTTCTCAATATTTTCCACTATAGGCGTAACTGTGTTGTTGTACGCTCTTCCCTTACACGTCACGGAAGTGCGAATGTGAAAATATTAAAACGGAGCGGAACGGAACACAGAACACAATGTACTTGGGCATACCATTTCGTTGGCAGCGTGCCCTCGCTGATGCAGTGCAGGATCAAAACCCACAGTGATTACATTATTCCTTTTCCTGTTCAGTTCCTCTTTCAGTACGTCCATCGTATCCCAGTGTGTTCCTTAATTCGTGATACTGTTCTTCAGCTCTGTATCAACAGCGTATTCCGGTGGGCCGTTGAATTCTAACAGTCTTGTTGTTTCCTAAGGAGTGAAAATTTGTACGAGAGATGTGGCTAGGCTCAGGCGTAGGAGATTACACTCTTCGAACATGTCTTTTCTCTTTACGATTATATATTATAGAAAAGTAGGGTGTATTCTGTTGCCATATTTACACACTGTTTAATATTTTTTTTTCTCATGAGTACTTATTATATGAGTTCTGTTACTGTATTAGGTGTTGTAACAAACCAATGGTACTCCGATGCCGTTCGCAGTTCGATGCTTTGGTCTCTGTCCCGCAAGTACCAATGGAAGCGAAGGCCCACCCAGACAGATTCTCCTCTGCCTCGTAAGGCTCTGAAGCGAAGTATGCCTACAGCACACATGGAGCACATACTACGATCCCCACGGTTTCAGGGACACCGCATCTGCTTTACCACACTAGCAGGGGGAATATCAACCATTTACATCCTGGTCTGCCACAGGTTGATTGTCTGGCAGAGAATTTCACAACAGTGAGCAGTTTTGGTTAGTAATTAATTAAAATGGCAATATACCAGAAACTGACGAAGACTGAAAACACGACAGAACTAACACTCCAGTGACTGGTAACTAAGGAAAAGCAATTGCTCGAGCCAGCGCACAACGATAAAGCAACAGTTTTTCATCTGATATAGTAGATCGATAAATAAACAAATGTTTGTTTTTTGCTACGGATGAAGTTAACCTTAGTTATAAAATTGCAAAATAATCATTGAAACTTTAACTCGTTCGGCATCGGGTCCCGTCAATCGACGTTAATGTTCGAAAATTTGCGTCACATTCCGTCTACAACAAACAACTCTGTAAATCATAATCAATTACACGTTTAAAAAAACTTAAAAATGTGTGTCAGCACCGTTGTCGTTCATTTCGTGTATTAATGATATGACACACAACATAACAGTAAACTCAAACCCTTCGCAGATGGTGCAGATATCTCGCGTGAAATACTATAACTCAAAACTTTTTGCAGTTTGAGCAGTTATTTCTACTAAAATACGAAGACAGATAAGCTGCTCAGATATCGAGCTACACTCCTGGAAATTGAAATAAGAACACCGTGAATTCATTGTCCCAGGAAGGGGAAACTTTATTGACACATTCCTGGGGTCAGATACATCACATGATCACACTGACAGAACCACAGGCACATAGACACAGGCAACAGAGCATGCACAATGTCGGCACTAGTACAGTGTATATCCACCTTTCGCAGCAATGTAGGCTACTATTCTCCCATGGAGACGATCGTAGAGATGCTGGATGTAGTCCTGTGGAACGGCTTGCCATGCCATTTCCACCTGGCGCCTCAGTTGGACCAGCGTTCGTGCTGGACGTGCAGACCGCGTGAGACGACGCTTCATCCAGTCCCAAACATGCTCAATGGGGGACAGATCCGGAGATCTTCCTGGCCAGGGTAGTTGACTTACACCTTCTAGAGCACGTTGGGTGGCAAGGGATACATGCGGACGTGCATTGTCCTGTTGGAACAGCAAGTTCCCTTGCCGGTCTAGGAATGGTAGAACGATGGGTTCGATGACGGTTTGGATGTACCGTGCACTATTCAGTGTCCCCTCGACGATCACCAGTGGTGTACGGCCAGTGTAGGAGATCGCTCCCCACACCATGATGCCGGGTGTTGGCCCTGTGTGCCTCGGTCGTATGCAGTCCTGATTGTGGCGCTCACCTGCACGGCGCCAAACACGCATACGACCATCATTGGCACCAAGGCAGAAGCGACTCTCATCGCTGAAGACGACACGTCTCCATTCGTCCCTCCATTCACGCCTGTCGCGACACCACTGGAGGCGGGCTGCACGATGCTGGGGCGTGAGCCGAAGACGGCCTAACGGTGTGCGGGACCGTAGCCCAGCTTCATGGAGACGGTTGCGAATGGTCCTCGCCGATACCCCAGGAGCAACAGTGTCCCTAATTTGCTGGTAAGTGGCGGTGCGGTCCCCTACGGCACTGCGTAGGATCCTACGGTCTTAGCGTGCATCCGTGCGTCGCTGTGGTCCGGTCCCAGGTCGACGGGCACGTGCACCTTCCGCCGACCACTGGCGACAACATCGATGTACTGTGGAGACCTGACGCCCCACGTGTTGAGCAATTCGGCGGTACGTCCACCCGGCCTCCCGCATGCCCACTATACACCCTCGCTCAAAGTCCGTCAACTGCACATACGGTTCACGTCCACGCTGTCGCGGCATGCTACCAGTGTTAAAGACTGCGATGGAGCTCCGTATGCCACGGCAAACTGGCTGACACTGACGGCGGCGGTGCACAAATGCTGCGCAGCTAGCGCCATTCGACGGCCAACACCGCGGTTCCTGGTGTGTCCGCTGTGCCGTGCGTGTGATCATTGCTTGTACAGCCCTCTCGCAGTGTCCGGAGCAAGTATGGTGGGTCTGACACACCGGTGTCAATGTGTTCTTTTTTCCATTTCCAGGAGTGTACATCTCGATAAGATTGCTTGCTTTAAATGTCCAGAGATGTACAATGATAGAGCACTCTACAAGACGCAGTGAAACAAGTATGACTAATACATCTTTGAAGGAAATTAAATTAATGCAACCCATTTCGTGACGCTTTTCTTGGGAACTGTTTGCTATGTTAGAGAAAACATCACGTTTTCATGTCAATCCACTGGGTTGTGTACAGATGTCCAGTAAGTATTTCGCAAACATTTTAATGCCTTCAATTTCCTTTTCATTTACTAGTCTTGTACCTTCACCACAAGTATTTACACACTGGCTTTACAATCTTGATGTGTCCATAGAAATGTTATCAGCTTTTAGTTCTGCTAGTTTCTGTAAATCTTTTTGAAATTTGATGGGACAGAGTTAGATTATGTGAAACGACAAGTTTTCCAGCAGAGCAGATATGCCCCAGAATTTAAACTAAAACGTCGTGTTGATATTATCTCATTCTCTTTAGCTATAATGCATCTAGTTGTTTCACACATATCTCAAAATCATCAGTTATATCCCAATCTTTTGTGACTTCTCAGTAACTATTACTTGAGCAGCATCCACTTCAATATGATAATCACTGCCAATCTAAGTGTATCTCTTCTTCTAGCATTGTGTAAGTTCATACTGTTAGTTACAACTTCGCCTTTAACTTAACTTTGCAGACTGGTTGGTTCTCCCTGAACAACTGTGAATTCAAGTGGAGAGGCCTTACTTCAATAAAACTGGTGAACGCAACAACAACTGATGATTAATAGAAATCAAAAGTAAATACGAAGAAGTCTACGACGGACTGAAGTTGTATGTTGACGACTAAAGGTCGGGTCTTACTTGAAGAAAAGTCTTATCGTCTGAGGGATTCATAGACGTCTCATGCCTTCTCTCTGAACTTCTTTTTACAAGTGTTTTCCTTCAATTCTGCAAACTCCAGAGGTACTGTCCTATGCAGCTTCCCGCACTTGCCTGTCTGATAGAAGACGGGCGGCAACTGATGTAGCAGTACGCTAATTATTCATTTAAAACCGAATTCAATGCATGCGAGAATGAATTTTTTTTGTACACTCACTTTTCATACTCATAACTCCAATGAACTCTGCTGCTGTAGAATCTTTTATATTAGTACGGTCCCTGCGACTCGTGTTGTATCTTTTCTACTGTAAAGTTTTCTTCTTACTAAGATACAAAGGAATTAAAGTCACTAGCCGTCAGCTGGAATTGAATTATATCAACAGGACTAGTCGAAAATGTGTGCCAGACTGGAATTCTTTCTTGGGTCTACTGCTTACTAGGCAGATGCACTGACCGCTACGCCATCCGGGTGCAGCTGTCACCACAACCGCACAGACCACCCCCGCATGTCTCCCGTCAGACCCAAATTCTCAGTTTATACCACACAGCAGTGATGCAGTGCCTCTGCTTATTAGCCTGATTACTCGCTGCATCTCGCCGACTCCCGTAAGAATTTGATCTTGCTGTGTGTCTATTCAAAAGATCAGACACCACACATAAAATAAAGAGAATGACGGCCAATGATCCCCTCAGAGCATACACACACACGGAGCTAATGGGCAGGGACACTACAACAGTGGAGTGTGGTATCACTTGAAAATATGGAGCTGACGGAAGGCAGTCTAAGATAGTCCGTGTAATCGTGATGAACACTCTGTCTGGATGGCGTAGTGGTCGACGCAGCTGCTTACAAGGGAACGTCCCCATCGCACCCCCCTCAGATTTAGTTATAAGTTGGCACAGTGGATACGCTTTGAAATACTGAACACACGTCAATCGAGACAACAGGAAGAAGTTGTGTGGAACTATGAAAAAAATAATCAAAATATACAAACTGAGTAGGCCATGAGCAAGATAGGCAACATCAAGGAGAGTCTGAGCTCAGCTGCGGCGTGGTCCCGTGGTTAGCGTGAGCAGCTGCGGAACGAGAGGTCCTTGGTTCATGTCTTCCCTCGAGTGAAAAGTTTACTTTCCTTATTTTCGCAAAGTTATGATTTGTCCGTTCGTTCATTGAGATATCTGTTCACTGTAATATGTTTAGTGTCTGTGTTTTGCGACGGCACCGCAAAAAAGTGCGATTAGTAGACGAAAGGACGTGCCTCTCCAATGGGAACCGAAAACATTTGACCGCAAGGTCATAGGTCAACCGATTCCTCCACAGGAAATCACGTCTGATATATTCTATACGACACTGGTGACAGCATGTGCGTCACATGACAGGAATATGTTGTCGACCCACCTAACCTGTACACTTGGCGAACGGGTAAAAAGAATCTTCTACGTTGCCCGATTTAGGTTTTCTTGTGGATATGATAATCACTCCCAAAAAAATGATGAAAACGTAAGAGTTTGTCACATAAACGGCAACAAATGAATGCAACAGTTTCACAGTCACAGAGTTTTCCCTGTGCTCTGTCAAAACATATGTTTTTAACGTTTTAAAATTTTTCCGTGTGTAGATCGTCAAATCCTGCATATGTTCAAGCAAATCTGAACAGGTCCCGGAATTTTGGAGAGCGAAGTTGATTATGTGTGAGTGCCTGAACTTTGATAATTGACACAAGATCGCGTAAACAAATTGCTCTGTGTACCTGTGCAGCTTCGCAAAATAATTGTCTGAAAGTAAAAATTAAACTTTTCACTCACGCTAACCACGGGCCCACGGCGCTCCTGAACGCACACTATCCTTGATGTTGCCTATCTTGCTCATGGACTACTCAGTTTGTATATTTTGCTTATTTTTTTCATAGTTCCTGTTTTCTCGAGTGATCTGTGTTCATTTTTTCAAGGCCTATCCACTGTGCCAACTTATAACTAAATCTGAGGGGGGTGCGATGGGGAGGTTCCCTTGTAAGAAGCAGTTAGATTAGTTCCAATATCGTCATTATTATTGATAGTGAGATTGAAACAGGAAACTCGTTCGTTAATAAGCTGGAGATCTGGAATAGCATCTCGGTCCAGCACAAATCTCACCTCGCCGTATTGATGTAATTCAGCGCCCACTGGCAGCTAATGTCATTATGTACTTTGTATGTTAATCCATAGTGTCTGCAGGATCAAAATGGTACAAGATTCAGGCAGCTGTCCAGCAAACACAGTGTAAGGCAAAGTACAATTGTGAACACGTACATCCTGCATGCCTAACCCTAGTGTCTCTGTCACCTGAAACGATTGAAAGGATTATGAGCAGCAGATTTCCCTCTACTGGAAGGATCTTGTCGATGGTTTTTGCACCAGACCACCATAATTATGAGATTTCTGTAATTAGTTACCTTTACCGACGAAGCGACGTTTACTAGAACTGGCATTATCAATAAACATAATCGTAATCTTTGGGCAACAGACAGTCCTTGGGGAATGGTTCTGATATCTCAAGAGCATAGGTTCATTATCATTCTGTGGATCCTTGGCGACCACGTATTGGGTCGGTTAGTATTCCACAACGCCTCGACGGAGGAACGTCTGTGTGCTTCCAGCGGAGTGCTCTGCCTGGTCTGTCTGAGAATATGACTGTGGCAACACGGCGGGTGTGGTCTCTACTTGACGGAGTACTACCTCACTTCTTCATTACATTTCGCCGACACGTCAACAAAATCTTCCCTGGACGTTGGATAGGACACGGAGGCCCTGTCGCATGGCCTGCTAGATCGCCGGGCTTTAACCCTCTTGATTTTTTATCTCTGTGGGCCTCTGAAAGACGTACCAGTTCCTGGTGTGCAAAACCTTCAACAGCGTGTTCACGACACATTCAGTGAGAGGCTGGAACGGGCGGGAGAGTTGGGCACCCCGCGATGTGACGCATGAACGCGTGCATTGCATCCCACGGAGGCCACTTTGAACGTCTTTTGTGATGTGGATGCGATGGAGCTGTGTACTGTGCCTCGGGGTGATTTATTGATTACCGTTGCACGCAGACCGTCCATTTCCACAAAAATGTTGATAGGCCATTTTCTCTTCTATTTCCGTTCAGGAATCCGTTCCTGCAGTTTGTCGGTTTTATTAATGTTCGTCCTTTATTGCAACTTCTTAGTGAGCATCTGAATACCTTACTGTACAGTAGATGAAACATTCGGCTTGTACTTACTGTACTATTACTAGTTGCTGATAGCTTAATGTAGTGCCGGTTTCATGTGGCCCACTACTACTTCATCTCTTACGCCAACACTTTCATCACAGAGCAGTGCTTTATACCATACATACTCAATTATTTCTACACCTACACACTTTCCTTTTTTTTTTTTTTTTTTCAAACCTCTGCGAAGTTCACAACAAAGCCTACTTAGCATGGCACTACGTGGTCTGGTTACTTCCTATTCCAGTTGCGTATGGATGTCGGGAAGATTGGCCACTTTAATGCCCCCGTGCTTGCTGTAGTTATTGGAAACTTGTCTTCGCGATCGCTACGGAAGCGATATGTTGGGGTGCTGACAAAAATCTCTAGATCCTTCGTTTGATAATGGTTTCTGAAATTCACTAAGTAAAGTTACCCAACGTAATTTGCATCTGTCTTTAAGACACTGCCAGTTAAGGTTGTTCTATCTTTCTGTTACGCTCTGTAGTTACTCAAAGATTCGTTTGACCCTTCGCACCACTCTTCTTTGTTATTGCCGTTGTGGTCTGTAGCCCGAAGACTGACCTGATGAAGCTTTCCACGATAACCTATCATGTGTAAGCCTTTTCATATCGGCATTGCTACTCTTATACCTATTTCAACCTGCCTTATGTATTCAAGGCCTTGGTCTTCCAGTTATGACCCTTTAAACTTGCTTCGATTGTAAAAATGACGAACCTTGTTGTCACGAGGTCCGTCTTACCAACTGATTACTTCTTTTAGTCAAATTTTCGCCATAAATTTCTTATTTCCACCATTCGATTCAGTATCTACTCTTTAAGCTTTCTATGAACCCATCTATTTTACAATATTCTTCTGTAGCAGCACATTTCAAAATGTTGTAATCTCTCCTTCTTTGAACTGCTTATTATCAACGTTTCGCTTGTGTACAAGGTTACGCTTTTCATAAATATCTTCAGGAAATGCTTCCTAGCAGTTAAATTTGAATTCGAAGTTTGTAAATTCTCTTTTCTTCAGAAACTTTTTTTTTTTTTTTTTTTTGCTAATGCCAGTGCGTAATTTGTTTCCTCTCTACTTTATCCAACATCAGGAACTCTGCTGCACAAATAGCAAAATTCATGAACTACTCTTCGTGTTATGTTTCAGAAACTAATTTATTCAGAATCACCTGATTTAGTTCGACTACACTGCATTACGGTTGCTTTACATTTGTCAATATTCATCTTATAAACTTTCAAGACAGTGGTTCAGCTGCTCTTGCAAATTCATTGACATCTGACAGATGTATCACACAGTTTTCTTCTTCTCCCTGAACTGTAATTCCCTTTCGAATTTTTTCTTGGTTTCCTTTACTGTCTCTCTCCGTTCAGTCTATCTCATTCTTGCTATGGGTTGTACGCACTTCGTTTTCTGAGTGAATTCTTTTGTAGACTGAATTTCCCAAGTACACTAGCAATGAACCTTAGTCTTCTTAGGCCGGCCGGGGTGGCCGAGCGGTTCTAGGCACTACGGTCTGGAACCGCGCGACCGCTACGGTCGCAGGTTCGAGTCCTGCCTCGGGCATGGATGTGTTTGATTTTCTTAGGTTAGTTAGGTTTAATTCTAAGTTCTAGGGGACTGATGACCTCAGATGTTAAGTCCCATAGTGCTCAGAGCCATTTGATCCATTTTGTGTTCCGTAGAACAGTTTTTATTATTGTGACTTGCTGTTGGAAAGGTCAGATAGTTGCTGTGAGATAAACGCCGTGGGTAGGTGGGTCGCCGTGACGTAATCAAAGCAGGACCGAGACCCAGGAGAAAGGTACGCCAGGAAGATACGTAAGTAGGCCGTTTAGGTTTTTATGTTGGTAGCGCCAGGTAGCGCTCTGTATCAAAATCTCTGACTGTGCTGTGAGCAATCTGTGGCTGGTTGGCTTGTTGGAATACTCTGTATTGTAGTGTTGGGCAATTGGACGTGAACGGCGCGTAGGGTTGCGCAGTTGGAGGTGAGTTGCCAGCAGTGGTGGATGCGGGGAGAGAGATGGCTGAATTTTGAGAGCGGACGATCTGGACGTGTGTCCGCCAGAAAAAGGAAATTTGTAAGACTGGAAGTGATATATATATATATATATATATATATATATATATATATATATATATATATATATATATATATATATATATATGCCTATCAGTAGTCAGTGCCTTGGGTATTTAGAATCTTTTATTTAACTGGCAGTATTGGCACTCACTGTATTGCAGTAGTTTGAGTAACGAAGATTTTTGTGAGGTAAGTGATTCATGAAAGGTATAGGTTATTGTTAGTCAGGGTCATTCTTTTGTAGGGATTATTGAAAGTCAAATTGCGATCCGCCACGTTAGCCGAGAGCGCTAATGCACTGCTTCGTGGACTCGGGTAGGGGCGCCGGCTCCCGGATTAGTGACGACGGTCGGTGTGCCAGCCAGCCTGGATGTGGTTTTTAGGCGGTTTTCCACAACCCCCTAGGTGAATACCGGGGTGTTCCGCACGTCCCGTCTCAGTTACATGGTATGCAGACATCTGGACACTTTCGCATTATTCCGTGGATTACACTTCTCGCAGACATTTGGGGTACACTAAATCCGTCCTGAGGGGTACGGGTGGTGGCAGGAAGGGCATCCGGCCACACCTTAATCTAACAAGTCCAAATCCGATTAACCCCGTGGACCCTGCGTACCTGCGGGAAAGAGGCACGAGCAAAAGAAAGAAAGAAAGATTGAAGGTCAGGCAGCGTTGCGCTAAAAAAAATGTTGTGTGTCAGTTTAGTGTTGATCAGAATAAGTAAAGAGAGAAATGTCTGAGTACGTTCAGTTTTGCTCAGCTGTTTGAAAATCAAATAACGTAGAAGTTAACCAGCACAGTAATTTATAATTTTCCAAAGGGGACGTTTCAGGTAGACCGCCTCGCTCGCTTGGTCAGCAGACAAACTACGCTATTGCACCTGTTAACTGGTAATTACGTGTTTATGTACAAATGAGAATTGCATCTTCTACTGTAATTCGCTGTTATGCAGTCTCACTCTTTATTAGTCCTACAACGATCGAAATTCCTTATGCCTACTTATAATTTGCTACGGCTGTACTGAGTACAATAAAATTTTATCGGTTGGATGAGGCACTACGTTGTGTATAAAATGAGGACTATTAATCAGTAGAGACTAAATACTATAAAAGAGCTGTTATGCCATTTATGAGGAGCAGAGATCTTAAATTGTAGCTAGTGCACAGTTGTACATCCTGTTGTAGTGCTAGTAATCAATAAGACTCGCTAAAAACAGATTTTAGTAGAATATGCAAATACAGTTAGTACGTAAACACCTAGTTACGAGTCGATACGATCAGAAACGCATTTCGTCTGCTGAGCTGAGCAGGCGAGCTAGCTCATCCCTACCCTCGTGACGTACGCGCCGCGGACTGTGTTTCTCGTAGGCCTCAGGCAGGATGGCTGTCGGACGGTCACAGACGCCAGTGCTACATGTAGCGTTGCTTCGTCGGCAGGATCGCTCGGTTGATTTCTACCACCACGTCGAATTACCGCTTATTGGGGTTGGTTAAATGCAGCAGTTGAACAGCAGTATTAGCACAGAAAGAAAATTGAGGACGTGTTAGCTGACGATCAATTAAGGTTTAGGAAAGGTAAAGGCAGCGAAGGAGCATTTGTGACGGTAAAACTAAAGAAAAATTAAGACGGATTCATAGGATTGTCGACCTGGAGAAAGCGTTCGACAATGTAAAAAGGTGCAAGACGTTCGAAATTATGAGAAAAATGCGGGTAAGTTATAGGGAGGGACAGGTAATATACAACGTGTACAAGGGCCAAAAGAGAATAACAAGAGTGGAAGACCAAGAACCAAGTGCTCAGATTAAAACTGTTCAGTCCATACATCGAAAAAGCAATAATAGAAACAAAAGAAACGTTCGGGCTTGTTATTAAAGTTCAAGGTGAAAGGATATGTTTCGCTGAAGACATTACTAAGTGAACAACAGTTATATTTGCTGGAATGAACAGTCTAATGGGTGCGGAATATGGCCTGAGAGCAAATTGAAGAAAGACGAAAGTAATGAGAAGTACGAGAAATTAGAACAGCGGTGGTCACCAAGTAGATGAAGCAAAGTAACCCATGACGGACGGAGCTAGGACGACATCTAAAGCAAAGGGCGTTCCTGGCCAGGAGAACCTCACCAGTATCAAATAAAGGCCTTAATTTTAGGAAGAAATTTCTTAAAATGTACGTTTGGAGCAGAGCATGGACTGAGGGAAAACTGGGAAGGGTATGGAAGCATTTGAGGTACTAAACACGAATCTTGACAATTAAGTGCACTGATAAGGTATGGAATCGAGAGATTCTGCGCAGAATCGGAGAGGAATGGAATACGTGGAAAATATTCAGAAGGGCGAGGGACAGGATGATAGGTCATCTGTTACGAAATCAGGGAATGACTTCCATGGTACTAGGCAGAGCTGTAGAGGGCAGAAACTGTAGAGGGAGAGAGAGATTGGAGTGAATCCAGGACATAATTTTGGTCGTAGGTCGCAAGTGCTACTCTGAGATAAAGAGGTTGATGCAGGAGACGTCTGCACTTTCATTTGAATGGAAAAGAAAATTGAGAATGCGCTAGGTGACGATCAGTTTGGCTTTAGGAAAAGTAAAGGGACGAGAGAGGCAATTCTGACGTTACGGCTAATAATGGAAGCAAGGCTAAAGAAAAATCAAGACACTTTCATAGGATTTGTCGACCTGGAAAAAGTGCTCGACAATATAAAATGGTGCAAACTGTTCGAGATTCTGAAAAAAGTAGGGGTAAGCTATAGGGAGAGACGGGTCATATACAGTATGTACAACAACCAAGAGGGAATAATAAGAGTGGACGATCAAGAACGAAGTGCTCGTATTAAGAAGGGTGTAAGACAAGGCTGTAGCCTTTCACCCCTACTCTGCAATCTGTACATCGAGGAAGCAATGATGGAAATAAAAGAAAGGTTCAGGAGTGGAATTAAAATACAAGGTGAAAGGATATCAATGATACGATTCCTTGATGACATTGCTATCCTGAGTGAAAGTGAAGAAGAATTAAATGATCTGCTGAACGGAATGAACAGTCTAATGAGTACACAGTATGGTTTGAGAGTAAATCGGAGAAAGACGAAGGTAATGAGAAGTAGTAGAAATGAGAACAGCGAGAAACTTAACATCAGGATTGATGGTCACGAAGTCAATGAAGTTAAGGAATTCTGCTACCTAGGCAGTAAAATAACCAATGACAGACGGAGCAAGGAGGACATCAAAAGCAGACACGCTATGGCAAAAAAGGCATTTCTGGCCAAGAGAAGTCTACTAATATCAAATACCGGCCTTAATTTGAGGAAGAAATTTCTGAGGATGTGCGTCTGGGGTACAGCATTGAATGATAGTGAAACATGGACTGTGGGAAAACCGGAACAGAAGAGAATCTAAGCATTTGAGATGTGGTGCTATAGACGAATGTTGAAAATTACGTGGACTGATAAGGTAAGGAATGAAGAGGTTCTACGCAGAATCGGAGAGGATAGGAATATGTGGAAAACACTGATAAGGAGAAGGGACAGGATGATAGGACATCTGCTAAGACATGAGGGAATGACTTCCATGGTACTAGAGGGAGCTGTAGAGGGCAAAAACTGTAGAGGAAGACAGAGATTGGAATACGTCAAGCAAATAATTGAGGATGTCGGTTGCAAGTGCTACTCTGAGATGAAGAGGTTAGCACGGGAAAAGAATTCGTGGCGGGCCGCAACAAACCAGTCAGTAGACTGATGACCAAAAAAAAAAAAAAAAAGAACAGGAGAGAAATTCGTGGCGGGTCGCAACAAATCAGTCAGAAGGCGAATGAAAAAAAAAGTCCGTTCTCTACAGCATTTGTTTTGCCTAGTGTACACAAACGAAATAATGTCAATACATCCATTTTTTATATTACCATTGTTTAGGATGGTTATTTTTAACGTCTCTATTTTCATTTATTCGACCTGCGTTGGCTATTGGGGATCTCAGTTATTAATTATTGTAATGGATTTGTCTCATATTAATAAGTTACTTATTTTAGAATAAAATATACACATGTGGAATCGTAAACTAAAGAAAAGTCCAGAGAACGCATGAGGTGTCCATAGTTTTCGCATATTTTATGTCAAACTTGCTTTGTTTGGACAAAGGTATTTTATGATATATTTAAATGTAAACATTTTATGTGTTACATATGAACTGTGTACTTCTACTTTCTTTCCAAATTCGACTGTGAAATATGAAAAGCAGCAACAGCTCCGTCAATATTGGTTTGCGCGAAAAATTGTAAGGTACCTATCATTCTGGCGGGTATCACCATTGTACGTTATGACTTGATTTTGAAACACACTATAAGGTTGTCGTGTATGTATATACTGAGTGGTCGTCAGATGCATTTTCTCTGGTGCTTTGGCAGATATTTACAATTTCGATTCCGCAATGTGCAGCTGGTGAAAACCCAAGCAAATACTGCTCATCCCATCTATCTTGCGATGCCCAGTGTAGAGAGACAACGTCTGTTTTCTTGCCAGTACGAACAAAATTCGACACAATGGTCGTAAATTAGTCTAGTCCGATATTTGTTTTACAGACATGTGTTAACAGTGACATTAAGACGTGAAGAATAACCAGTACTCCAGTAACGACTAACCAGCTCTGCTGCAGGGCGGCAGCATCAAAGTGCAGGACAAGGAGCTGCTGTGGCTGGTAGAGTATTGGTTAGTGTCCCTGTTAATACACATAGGTAAGATGAATACCGCACAAGACCAGTTTAGGATAATTCTGTCGAATCGGTACGTAAAACTCACCCATAAAAAAAATAAGTTTGCCTGTAGTGCGAAAGACAGTGCGGCTGTCCATGGACAAAAAGCATCGCATCAATGACGTTATGAGCAGTATACACTACACACCGCAAAACCGAAATTGCAAATATGTTTCGAAAATCCAGAGAAAATGCGCTTGACGTCTCCTAGGAGGGGCACCAGGGATTTGTGTACAAGGACCTCTCACTTATCTCGACCACCCCAAAAAGCTTTCTGCACAGAGGCGAAATAAAAAATATATCAAGCGAACCTCCTAAGCTTTTGAAGTCCTATCGTCTTCAATATAACCTTACAATACATAGATAATTATTACTCTGGGACAAACTAACAACAAAACACAGTTTTTGTACCGTTCGCATTTCGCCTGTATTCTTCAAAGTGCATTTTCTGTGGCCTGAAATATATAAATATTTTTGCTTGTACTGTTTATTTTATATTTAGGTTATGATGTTTGGTTTGTGGGGCGCACAACTGCACGGTCATCAGAGCCCGTACCAAGTCCCAATTTTTTGCACAGTCCAATTTCTTTTTTACACAGTCCAATCCAGCCACTGCCACGAATGATAATAATGATGATGATGATGATGATGAAATGGTGACGATAACACAAATACCCAATCTCCGAACAGAGAAAAATCCCCAATCCGGCTGGGAATCAAACCCTGGACCCCGTGATGCCGAGGCAGAAACGCTAGCCACTAGATTATGTATAGGGCGTTGTATATACAAGCTGTAAACAGTTGCAGCACTGCATCATGGAGGAACAAAAAGTGGCAGAAATATTTAAACCTCATATACAGAACGTCATAAATGTAAACTATACTATAAATAAAAATACGAACATGTTCCAGGCCACCTAGGTTTCCCTGCAGAGAATAATGGTCAATCACGTATGACACCAAAATTTTCCTTTATTCTGTTGCGATTAGACGATACCAGGTAATAATTATCAACATTCCGTAGAAGTATCAAAAATGGTGTTTAGCTTCTATGGAAAGAAAAACAGATTTATTACCGTTCTTGTAACATTGTTCTTTATTTGGATATGAAGAGCAGTACTTCTATTTTAAAAAACATCTACTATTTCTTATTTTTAATAATTCACTTCCTCTTCTCATGACCTGTTCAGAAACAGATGGCTACGCATAGTACAGTGCTGTAGTACCGTTCTGTTAAACAATATGTTGTATAAAATAATGCCAGACTTTGATTGATAATTGTATCATCATTACTTTTCTTCTATTGTGATTGTAAACGATGAAAAGTATTGCAATTAGTGTCCTGTTGACTTACATTACACATGGACATCGCATATCTTTTGCCCTCAGCACTGCTGCTGCCTGCTAACAAGGGAACCCCCCCATCGCACCCCCCTCAAATTTAGTTATAAGTTGGCACAGTGGATACGCCTCGAAATACTGAACACAGATCAATCGAGAAAACAGGAAGAAGTTGTGTGGAACTATGAAAAAAATAAGCAAAATATACAAACTGAGTAGGCCATGTGCGAGATAGGCAA
Organism: Schistocerca americana; assembly: GCF_021461395.2. Classification (NCBI taxonomy): domain Eukaryota; kingdom Metazoa; phylum Arthropoda; class Insecta; order Orthoptera; family Acrididae; genus Schistocerca; species Schistocerca americana. The sequence goes on along the minus strand of NC_060122.1, from coordinate 75,035,197 downwards.
CATCAAAGGTAGCAGGAACTCAAGAGCGCCGTGGTCCCGTGGTTAGCGTGAGCAGCTGCGGAACGAGAGGTCCTTGGTTCAAGTCTTCCCTCGAGCGAAAAGTTTACTTTCCTTATTTTCGCGAAGTTATGATCTGTCCGCTCGTTCATTGACGTCTGTGTTCACTGTAATATGTTTAGTGTCTGTGTTTTACGACCGCACCGCAAAACCGTGCGATTAGTAGACGAAAGGACGTGCCTCTCCAATGGGAAACGAAAACACTTGATCGCAAGGTCATAGGCCAACAGATTCCTCCACAGGAAAACACGTCTGATATATTCTATACGTGCGTCACATGACAGGACCCATCTAACTTGTACACTTGGTGAATGGGTAAAAAGATTCTTCTACCTTGCCCGATTTAGTTTTTCTTGTGGATGTGATAATCACTCCCAAAAAAGTGATGAAACATAGCAGTTTGTCACATAAACTGCAACAAATGAATGCAACACTTTCACAGTCCACATTTTTCCCTGTGCTCTGTGAAAACGTATGTTTTTAACGTTTTCAAATTCTTCCGTGTGTAGACCGTCAAATCCTGTATGTGTCCAAGCAAATCTGAACGTGTCCTGGAATTTTGGAGAGCGAAGTTGTGTGAGTGCCTAAACTTTGATAATTGTCTGAAAATAAATAATTAAACTTTTCACTCGACAGTAGCCTTGAACCAAGGACCTCTCGTTCCGCAGCTGCTCACGCTAACCACGGGACCACGGCGCTCCTGAGTTCATACTATCCTTGATGTTGCTTACCTTGGACATGGCCTACTCAGTTTGTATATTTTGCTTATTTTGTTTCGTAGTTCCCCACAACTTCTTCCTGTTTTCTCGATTGATCTGTATTCAATTTTTCAAGGCGTATCCACTGTGCCAACTTATAACTAAGTCTGAGGGGGGTGCGATGGGGAGGTTCCCTTGTAAGAAGCAGTTAGATTAGTGCCAATATCGTCATTATTATTGATAGTGAGATTGAAACAGGAAATTTGTTCGTAATTTTTTTTTAAAACAAATTTCCTGATTTACAGTTGTCTAACGTATGGTAAATCATTGCTATCATTCTAGCTATTGCACGCATTCACAAAGCAGTACTTTATTTAAAATATCAGTCTTCAAACAGCATCTCCATGGACAAAAATTAAGTTCCTTCTTACTTCTTTCGCTGTGTGAACTATTAACACTGACTTTGCATCCAATCGGGAAAAGTGGCCCAGGTGCTAACTTTTCCTATCAATTCATTTTTAATCTGTTTACCACTTGAAACACCATAGCTCTAATGTTGTACTGATTTATTTCGCTTTTGTTTCATTTAATGTTACATCGCTGAGCTTCTGTGAATGTGTGTGATTGAATCGATAACATAAAATTGTATACTCCTTTCTTTGTACAAACTTTGATGTCATGGTTTGGTTCTATGCAAAGTAGTGTATCTGTCATTCTTTGTCCCATTTGGAGGGAACAAAACTTACTGTATGTAATTGTAATTTCTGTGTGAATAATTTTTTTGTGGAAATGTCAATATGTGCAAAGTTCTGTTTTATTTAATGTATTTGGTTACTGTTATGTAAACTGCTGATCCTCACTTAGGGTTCTTAATTAGTTTGCATGTAAAAGGTAGTGTGGTTCCCCTCGGCAACGGAACTGTGTAGCGCGCGCAAATGGTGGTTGACCTAGGTAGAAAAGGTGGAACTGATAGTCGGTCGGAGACGAGCTACGAGTCGGGGACGAGCTACGAGTCGGGGACGAGCTACCAAACTGTGCACTGTCTTGTAAATGTTGCAAATCGTGCTGGTTCCGAGAGAGGCTTTTACTGCTACTTTCCAATGCCTCGGATGGATGGATAAATAGCTGGAACTATTCTGGAATTTGTATCTATCATCGCCACCAAGAAATGACAGAGTCCAGCAATTCTGCCTGCAATTCCATCTACCAACATGCAGTTGCCACCACATTGCGCAATCATTGCATCGGAATGCTATAATGATGTACAGTGAAGGATCAGCTTAATGGATGTGTTAGTGTATTCAAATGTAAGGTAATTTATATCTGAATTTATATACCAACCTTGATTTTTCTCCTCATCATAACACCTATCAAGTTCCTCTCCGTTTGAACTAAAGTGATTTCCGAGTGTCCTTACTGAAAGAAATTAAAGCCTAGAGTTTTGCTAATTGATGCCTCTTGAACACAGTAAAAAGAAAGTTAGAGTTAATGTGGCAAGAGAGTGGGTTAAAGTTAATGATGCTTGCTGAAAATAATTTTCCTAGTAAAACTTCTTATTAATATGTTGTTGCCTACTTCAATATTAAAAGTTCTTAAGATTGAGGCTTATAAAGTTTTGCTTAGTGAATGATCACATTACTGCCTGTTGTAAATCGCAGAAGGTGAGTCAGTATCTTACGTATATGTTAATTTTGTGTTTCACTGTAGTAAAAATGGAAAACTGCATTTGTGAAATGTTATATACTTATGTTTGCTAAGTGTATGTTTCTCTTGTGTATAGGAAGTGCATGTTAATAAAATAACAGGATCCACAGTTTGTCTATTGTATTAATGCTGGGTAATTAGTAATGGAAAGATCACTAATTATAAAAAACCGTAATTTCTTTAAAGCCTGAAAGTAATAGGGTGTTTCGGTATCTATTATAATTTTGCAAATAGTTTCTGCTGCTCTAACTGTTAGTTTCAATCTTACTGTAAACATCTGTATGTGTCAAAGTTCATTGCACTCGCGTGTGACAAAGTATAGGTTGTGTTTATTCTTTAAAATTACTAATAACTATTTGCTTAAACGAGAATGTTAATCATTCTCGCCTAGTTAGGCTGGCGACCGTTTTCTTTATGAGTTGAACGGTACAGATAGGCAAAATTTTGGTCGTGCTGTTCAAATATTTACGTAATTTTGACTTTCATTTTCGATAAGCCATTCCCGTTAGGTACAGCACGGTCAACCTATCAAAATTCCTCTCAGAGGGTAACACTGCTCTGTTGCTTTATACCATAATTGTTTTTACTAGATAATTATATTTCACGACCTGCCTCCTACTTTAAGGTTATGGTATAGCAGCAGCGGACAGGAGTGTTATACACTAAGTTAGTTACTTTCATGTATCACGCATAATACAACAAACTGAGTTTCGAAATATCTTTACATACAAAGCTGTTATCCGTCATACGATCCCCGATCACATACGCGACGTTTCTCAATTAACTAAAAAACTTTGTTGAAAACCATATCTATTCCATTTATCCTAACACCAAATTTCGATTAAAAACTATCAGCTGCAAGGGCTTGGCATTGTTACTAGGGCATCAATGTATCTAGAATACGTGCCCAGAAAGCAAAGGAAAAGCATAGGATGTTTTTGAGACGCTGAAAGATGTCTTTCCCTAAGGCAGCAAAGGAATTTAACTTTTTTACCGAACACGATATAATGAGGAGGTCTAGGAATCAATAGATGCAGTATGTACTAAAAATATTTTGAGAAGATTCAGGAATGGGTTCATTGAATAATAGGGGTAAAAAAGATCAGTTTCATTTTTGAAACGGAAAAGTGATATTATGAATTACAGTAAGTGACATGCGGAGATTAATACTCCAGTTCGCAGGCCGCAACGAAGTACACTATTTTATACTAATAACTGGGCTAGTATTTTCCAGATGGGCCATGTATTTTCGGTAAGCCTTACATGTTTCTTAAACACATACAAAAGCTTGTTATGAAAAAATTAAGTTAATTCGTTAAGTCTTATTAATGCATATATGGGCATTTCTCTCTGACACAGCACATTGTAGTTAACAAGTGGTCTAGTTTGTTATACCTTCACACTCGATAACCAAAGAAGTTTCCTCATGCTATTTCTTTCTTCTGTGCTACATTTCCCAAGATTGTGTATATCATTTTGTCTCATGGACAATGGCAAATATGTACTTTCCTTTTCTATTTCGTTTGATCTCAAAATATGGACTTCCCCTTTCCGCAAAAGTGAGTTTGTGTAACCTATTGTATCCCTTTGAACAGTTTCTTGCTTAAGCCATTCTGAACCCTGGATAGAGGACAAGGGTGCCATCGTGTTATTCAATACTTTTCCAGTTGGAAGTTTGCGCAGCATAATTAAAAGAAAGTACCTAAAGTGAAACAAAGTCTTCAAATAAAATTTGCAACATAGCGTGTCTCAGTTGGTAGAAGAAGTATTTCCGACTGATAGTAAAATGTTGTATTGTAAAGTGTGCAACGTAAGAGTAACTAAAGAAAAGTCTTTTACCCGAGGGGTCTAAGGCGCTGCAGTCGTGGACTGTGCGGCTGGTCCCGGCTGAGGTTCGAGTCCTCCCTCGGAAATGGGTGTGTGTCTTAGTCCCTAGGATAATTTAGATTAAGTAGTGTGTAAACTTAGGGACTAATGACCTTAGCAGTTAAGCCCCATAAGATTTCACACACACTAAAGTCTTTTAACATTCAGTAGTACGTGGCAGCAAAAAAACATAACTGAGAAGTACAACGGATAGAAACCGGAAAAACAATACAGTAAATATTCCTAGTGATATTCCGCCAATTTCATTACAATTCTATGAAAAACTTCGTAAAACTTTCCTTTACAAAACCATCCACCATCCGGAGAATTGTTACAAAGATACGCATGAAAATTTCTTTCTGATTCTTCAACATTAATGAAGGTCTACGTTAGCCCGAGTTACGGAACACCAATACAACAAATCAGAAAATAAAAAATTGGTTATCAAATAATGAAATCACCGACTGTGGAATGATATATTGTAGATGTCATTGTGGGAATGTTTGAAGAAGATGGTCGAAATGAAAATTTTCTAATAAACTTTGATCATTTAGAGATACTTAGTTTTTCCACTATAAGTAAATTGTTCAATAGATCTATAGGTGCCATATGGTTCGAAACCGCTAATCATGACAATATGTAGCTCACATCTTACACAAAATTTCAGATGAGTGTTCTAGTAAGTTCAGTGGTGCTGACATACTTATTTGGTGCGTCGAAAAGGTGTTTTAGAAAGCCCCTACAAGTGATGCACCACTTAAGTTTTTAGATCCCGACATTTCCTTACCATTATGTCACTATTTGACAATATGGCAGTCCTGGATTGTTGTCTGCAACTATTATCACCAGAACTTCGCCGCTGTGAGAAGCATCATTAATTCATTCTACATCAGTGAAGCCGCTTCAGCTGGACTAGTCCAAGACTTAATGTCTAACGGTGAAATATCAGGCTACCTGTCGTATATTACATCAAATTTTTAATTTGTTCCTGCTCCGTTAACTGCTTCGAAGCTCAGATGTGCCAAAAATGTAGCAAAGAGAACAGGGAAATTACATTGTGAAGAAATTAGAAGCTGTTTGTGGTAAAGTGGGAAGAGAAATGCAGAGAAAATGGAAACGTTGCTAGAAAACTAAACTGAGAGTATCATACACTGTGTTCCATTTCTGTGACGTCATTGGGTGAAAAACTGTGTCTTCATCACTTATATTTACATAAACGGTATTGTTCGTTTTAACAATGCTCCTTATTGTCAGATATAGTAGAAAGAAGTTCTTCGAAGTACAGTAATTTGTTAGCTGACAAAACGATATCTTTTTTATTTTAAAGTTTGCAAAAGGTATACATTTACTCAGACCTCACAAACTCGAGTAAAAAAAGAATGAACAGAAACAAAATAAATAAAATATAAATAAAGTAGAAAAAATACACCATGTTCTGATAACATTTACAAAAGGCATACTAAAATACCTAATTCCTTATATTATTTTAATACTGTTATGCATTTTATTCTTAAATAAATAGTTCATTATCATAAACTGACTCACAAATACACACCGAGCGAGGTGGCGCAGTGGCTAGCACACTGGACTGGCATTCGGGAGGACGACGGTTCAATCCCGCGTCCAGCCATCCTGATTTAGGTTTTCCGTGATTTCCCTAAATCGCTCCAGGCTAATGCTGGGATGGTTCCTTTGAAAGGGCACGGCCGACATCTTTCCATAATCCGATGAGACCGATGACCTCGCTGTCTGGTCTCCCTCCTCAAACAACCGAACCGAACTTACAATTACAAATTTATTTTACAACAGAAATTTTACCTTGCACTAATTATCTTACATCATACTCTATCTCATTGTGCATATGTATTTAGATTTTGCCACAACAGTAGATTTTTTGTTTGTTATGGTGATTTTTAGCTTAGCAAACATCCACGACCTACTAATTAGCTGTATGGGAATAATGTCAGGCACTGGCCTAGTCACCTCCTCATATAGGGAAACGTGGACAGTACGAAAGCCGTGAGAAAAATGCATAAAGTTCGTACATAATATTTCCTGTATGTATTAGGGGCAATCAAATGAAAAAGAGACACATGGAGAAAAAGTAAATAAACTAAAGGCAGTCGTCATGATTGTTAACAGATTTACCCCACAGTGAGACAAGACGGTCAATGACTTCATGGAAAAATGAATGCGGTTGCCTACGAAACCACGACTGACCCAGGTGTGCATCTGTTCACTAGACGAAATCTAAGGTCAGAAGTGTCTTTATTCAGGTCTCCGAATCGTGGAAATCGCGTGAGCACACATCGGTACTGCATGGTGGATGTGTAAGGGGTTCTAGTGACACTTCTCAGACGAACTGGAAAGATCGTTACGACTTAATTACTTACATTAAATTACCACAACAATAGAGAGGGTGTTTTAATTCCGTTTTTGCAACAACATGAAAGTGCTTGTTTTTGTCACCAAACGCGTTTCGTTTTGTTGAAATGAAACTTCATCATTAGCCTGTAATGAAAAATTTTTGCTTTCTGCCACGCTTTCTGGATCGAAAAACAATCCGTTAGAAAAAATGTTGACTTTCGCTTATGGCATTTCATGCTTCGATTTTCGCTCATATTAGGAACGGCTGTCTGCTTTGCCTAATGTACATTGATTTCCGAAACTGTGTACTTTTTTAATGTTAAACGCAACAATGTGTAGCAATACCACTGTTTATTTGTATGTTTCTGATTAAATATGTACCGTATGTTAGGTGTAATTTTGCCGTCTTCACTAGTGGTGTTTGTTTAACAAAAACACGTATTTCCTTATAGTTGAGAAGGCGGAATTAATATCCTCGCGGTAATTATAAAGCTACTACGGACAATATAGCCACACCAATGAAGAATTACCAAATAAATTAGTAATTAATACATCTTGAGTTACTACTGTTGTTATATATTTTTGGTATTTAAATGTGTTATCGTCTTTATTATCTCACGTGCAGTTCTCCAGAAAGGATCATGATGAAGCCTATTCTATAGAGGATAAAAATAAACACCTACCAAGCTCTGCGAAATTACTGTGTTTTATGCTGGAGCCGAAGCAGTTTCTGCGAAGTTCAAAAACTTTATATATATATATATATATATATATATATATATATATATATATTTTTTTTTTTTTTTTTTTTTTTTTTTTTTTTTTTTTTTTTTTTTTTGTTGTACTGGTTGATATCAGCTACGACTTTCAAGATTGAATTAAGCTTTCAGAAATATAAATTCAGAATCGGTTCTGCTAGCACTGAAGTATGTTTTCTATCTGTAAGACAGCAATGTGGTCGAATATGTGACGACAACAGAGAAGTAGACGGCGTAGAGGCGCAGGTCCAGAGTAAGAGCGCCCAGCAACGTGGCGGCGGGTCGCCTGGAGAGTGTGTGGCGCGCGAGCAGCGCCACCTCGTGGTGGACACCCCTGTTGCCAGGGCTGTACCTCAGCAGCAGCACGGACGCCAGGCGGGCAGTGCGGCGCGCCTCTGACGTCACACAGTGGGACGGTAGGAGCACCAGCGACACAGAGCCTACTTGCACAAACAGTGTAAAATACATAGCTAACGTGAGACTTACATTTAGGTGAAATAAATTTTCCTTTACGACCGTACTACAGATCATTATCATCGTCGTTAGAAATGCAACTGTCACTATCAGCACAAGGAATTTCTCATGAATGCTGATTACAACTGTTGACAGGTCGCAGAGTGCCACGTACGCCCGCCTGAGAGAATGCACAGCAAAAGACGGGAATGTTGCAGGGTCGTTGGCTGTGTAATGATTACTACAGTGCGGGCTTTGTTGGCAGCGCAATAGATATCCGAGGCTTCTCCTCTCTTTACTGGCACTCCAGACGGACAGACAACAGTTGATACTTTTCAGTCTCTGCTTCAGGAGTAGCTGTAGACCAGCAAATCTTAAAAGCTGCATATAGTTAATAGTTGCGTTATTTACATGTAAAAGAGGTATTAAAATCAGCCGAAAGTCTTCCGTAGCCTGAATTACATAAATACAATTCACCATGAGAAATAAAAGAAAGAGGTGTAACAGTAGCTTCACAAACTTCGCATATGACATGGGAACAGGTACACCACTGATTATGAGGTTGTTATCACACAGTGATATTAGGCGTAGCACATTTTCAAATTCGCTCTTGCTATATAAAGCGTCATGTACAATGGAGACGACTGGTAGGGCGTTATAGACGAAGGTACAAAATAATAGAACATTCTGAATCAGAGTGTTTGTAGATACACTAGAAATGACGTAAAGGAGAACTGCACTGCTAAATATGATATGTAAAACACTGACAGTCATACAAACAGAGAACTCCGTTCTTGTCCTCTTGAGAGTAGCATTGCTAACGTCAACTGAGAATGGCATCAAGCCAAAAACCTTACACATCAAAAGGAATGGTCTGATATCCAACAGCAGAGGCACAGTAACGCCGGGAGGCGAAGCTCTGTATGCAACGGTCGACTGCATCTGAAACGGAAGCACAAAACAAATTACAGTGAATGGTGATTCAGCGGTGCTGAACTGCAAGACAGTTTGTATAATTCGACATCATATTACGAACGATCAACTAATTTAAGTTTTGTGCTTGTGTCTTCACCCGCAGAAATATGCCAGATTTAATATATGAAATATCTTACTGGCTGCAATGTTATGACGCGTAAAGGAGGGCGAAGCGGAAGAAATGGTCATCTAAGCATGTCTTATGCGACTGCTGAAATCGTAGATGCCCACAAGAGAGGAGAATAGGGGGCACTTCTCTGGGTATGGTTTCTTTTATTCATTACAGAATTTTCTCGACTTTCTAACAGTCGTTGTCTGTGACTCCACTACACTACATATTTAACACTGCAGTCTTAGCAGTCAATACAGGGTGTAACTTCCTCACAGGCTTTGAGGACAGGTTCCTTAAACAGTTCTTAAATTGCGTACCTTAAGAGCAATGAAAACTTGTTCATATTCGCTATTGTGATACACAACGTAGACCATATCTACAACATTTGTATTGAGTAAGAATTAGCATCGGCTGGCTATGGCAGCTTAGGTTCGCCTGAGCATGTGGTTCAGACTCCAACGGAATGCTAGAAGAAATCCCACTCAGGATGAAACATTCGTTAAATATACTTAATCCTTTACGTTACAGAGCCTTATAACCAAAAATATTATATGCGAACGAAAAACACATTTTTAGAAAGTACATTAACTACAGCGACAGAGACACAGTTCAAAGAGATGACAGAGGACAGGAGGTATGCGACAGCGTAAATGTCTATGACATGGTGGTGTGAGTACATATTTGTTGCGACGATCGTGAGGGAGTAAATGTTAAGACACACGCGTACCTATGACTACGAACACGTTCATAAACACAAGTGTATCAAATACAGGAGAAACACTCGGCGAACAGTGAAGTGGCTTATGTATCGTGCGATTCATTTCCACAACAGTAGCATAAGTGATTCTAAAGAAATCCAAGAGAAATAAGTAGTTAGAAGCAGGGTAGTGTGATGCAAGGATATGTGACAATTATAATTATACCTGTAATGTCAAATGAAATGTAAGTAAGTTGGATGCAAACACAATATGTGTAAAACCCATTCACAGCTACACTACCTCGAGACATACGGAACTGTGCTCCTAACTGGAGGACTATACATGCCAGGTGTACGCTAAAATGTTGTATAGTGGTAATATCTGCAACCAGTAACGTAGTGGCTGCAAATGTACAAGATTTCCCCACTCTTTACTGCAAAACTCAAGACATGTAGAGGCTGTCGCATTGTAAGATGTGCATCAGGTCCATACCATAAAATATTATTTGACACCCGAAACAACCGGGTAAATTGCGCTGTAGATACCCTGCGGTGCTATGCACGCTTAACAACCTGAAACACTTCACTGTTTAAACCGTAACTGTCCCTCGCAGTGCGCGTTGTGATGTTGCGTTTCGTCGCTCTTCCTATCACCATTTCTAATGTTTGAACATTTCACCGACCACAGGATTATGATTTGCTACATCGATATCCACTCTTCGTTTATTCTACCGTTCCTGGTTGTTTAAAGGTGGACGTTCATTAAAAACACACGCTATTTAAAAGATGCAGCAAAACCATAATTCTGAACATACCGCAAGCTGCAGAAGTCAACAGGTGTGAAAATTTTATAAACATCTTATCACTTTCACTTGTCTTTTCACTTTGCTAATAAATTACTTTCACTTCAATATATTCCGAATTATATAGGATTTTTTACATTTATTTACACTTATTATTAAGCTGTGTTTACTGCTGTATGTAGTATTTTTGGAGAAAATAATTACAAAATTCACTTTGCAGAGGAGGGTCATTGATTCAATAAACTGCACGATTAGGCTTAGACACACAGTGGGATAGGTATTCCGAAAGTAGAACGTAAATATAAATGAAAATGTCTCTAATTCAGTTGTTAATTGGAATAAATTTTTCTTTCTGTGCCAACTTGTTCTCATTGACTCCTTTTCTATTTACTTTTTTACCTAAGCACACTTGCTCATTGACCCCAATTCTGTTACTTTTTTGCCTAAGTACACTTGCTCCTTCGTAATTTTTGTTGTAGGACGGAGTGTTGTAAGAACACATCACTTTTTGGTTTGGTACTTCATTATGGGGCTGATTTTAGAGTCATATCAAGGAACGCACTGCATGGATTGCCAGAAGCGGTTTTCACAATTTTCTAGAGTTTTCTGTTGTTGTGAGATATAAGGTTGTGTTTCGTGCAGCATTTCAAATATTTCACGTACTACATTAATATATTAAAGCTGTTTCTAATGTTTTGTTAATTCTTCTTGTACAGAATTTTATGGTAGGTAATACCGGTGCTATAAAGTTTTATGACTACTTACATAACATAATAAAAAATATGAATGCTGGTAAACTACTAAAAACAACATTGTGAACGCATTATTGTGGCTAGGATATATACGAAGCCCACGCCTACCACACTAGTACAAATTTATATGCCGACTATCTCCGCAGATGACGAAGATATTGGTGAAATGTATGACGAGATAAAAGAAATTATTCAGATAGTGAAGGGAGACGAATATTTGATTATCACGGGTGACTGGAATTTGATAGTAGGAAAAGAAAGAGAAGGAAACGTAGTAGGTGAATATGGAATGGGGGTGAGGAATGAAAGAGGAAGCCACCTGGTAGAATTTTGCAGAGACCGTAACTTAATCATAGCTAACACGTGGTTCAAGAATCATAAAAGAGGGTTGTATACATGGAAGAAGCCTGGAGATACTAGAAGGTCTCAGATAGATTGTATAATCGTAGGACGGAGATTAAGGAACCAGGTTTTAAATCGTAAGACATTTCCAGGGGCAGATGTGGGCTCTGACCACAATCTATTGTTTAGCTAAAGAAACTACAAAAAGGTGGGAATTTAAGGAGATGGTACCTGGATAAACTGACAGAACCAGAGGTTGTAGAGACATTCAGGGAGAGCATAAGGGAACGATTGACAAGAATGGGGCAAAGAAATACAGTAGAAGAAGAATGGATAGCTTTGAGAAATGAAATAGTGAAGGCAGCAGAGGATCAAGTAGGTAAAAAGACGAGGGCTAACAGAAATCCTTGGGTAACAGAATGGATACTGAATTTACAAAATACAAAAATGCAGTAAATGAAACAGGCAAAAAGGAATACAAACGTCTAAAAATGATCTCGACAAGAAGTGCAAAATGGTTAAGCAGGGATGACTGGAGGACAAATGTAAGGCTGTAGAGGTGTATGTCGCTAAGGGTAAGATAGATACTGCCTACAGGAAAATTAAAGACCCTTCGGAGATAAGAGAACCACTTGCATGAATATCAAGAGCTCAGGTGGAAACCCAGTTCTAAGCAAAGAAGGGAAAGCAGAAAGGTTGAAGGAGTATATAGAGGGTCTATACAAGGGCGATGTACTTGAGGAGAATATTATGGAAATGGAAGAGGATGTAGATGCTGATGAAATGGGAGATATGATACTGCGTGATGAGTTTGACAGAGCACTGACAGACCTAAGTCGAAAAAAGGCCCTGGGAGTAGATAACATTCCATTAGAACTGTGGTGTCACCGCCAGACACCACACTTGCTAGGTGGTAGTTTTAAATCGGCCGCGGTCCATTAGTACATGTCGGATCCGCGTGTCGCCACTGTGTGATCGCAGACCGAGCGCCACCACAAGGCAGGTCTCGAGATACGGAATAGCACTCGCCCCAGTTGTACGGACGACTTTGCTAGCGACTACACTGACGAAGCCTCGCTCCTTTGCCGAGCAGATAGTTAGAATAGCCTTCAGCTAAATCCATGGCTACGACCTAGCAAGGCGCCATTAGCCTTACATAGCAATTGATACTTATCGTATAAAGCATGTCTCATCAAGAACGATGTATACAACAAGGATGGATTAAAGTTAAGTATTCCAAAAGCTACGTACTTTTCTTTATAGCATTCATTACGTATCCTGTTTCAGACCTCACGCCATCCTTCGTGTGTTTATAGCGTGCATTGCGGTCCCCTCAAATCACACTGTGTCGGCACTTCTGTCGACACATCAAGAATCATCCTTGGAAGAGCCAGCCTTGTCAAAACTCTACCACCTGGTGAGCAAGATGAAAGACAGGTGAAATACCCTCAGACTTGATGAAGAATATAATAATTCCAATCCCAAAGAAAGCAGGGGTTGACAGATATGAAAATTACCGAACTATCGGTTTAATAAGCCACGGCTGCAAAATACTTACACGAATTCTTTACAGAACTGGTAGAAGCCGACCTCGGAGAATATCAGTTTGGATTCCGTAGAAATGTTGGAACACGTGAGGCAATACTGACCCTATGACTTATCTTAGACGACAGATTAAGGAAAGGCACGCCTACATTTCTAGCATTTGTAGATTAAGAGAAAGCTTTTGACAACGTTGGCTGGAATACTCTGTTACAAATTATGAAGGAGGCAGGGGTCAAATACAGGGAGCGACAGGCTATTTACAATTTGTACAGAAACCAGACGGCAGTTATAAGAGTTGAGGGGCATGATAGGGAAGCAGTGGTTGGGAAGAGAGTGAGACAGGGTTGTAGCTTCGCCATGATGTTATTCAATCTGTATATTGAGCAAGCAGTAAAGGAAACAAAAGAAAAATTCGGAGTACGTATTAAAATCCATGGAGAAGAAATAAAAACTTTGAGGTTCGCCGATGACAATGTAATTGTGTCAGAGACAGAAAAGGACTTGGAAGAGCAGTTGAACGGAATGGACAATGTCTTGAGAGGAGGATATAACATGAACATCAACAAAAGCAAAACGAGGATAATAGAGTGTAATCGAATTAAGTCGGGTGAAACTGAGGGAATTAGATTAGGAAATGAGACACTTAAAGTAGTAAAGGAGTTTTGCTATTTTGGGAGCAAAATAACTGATGATGGTCGCAGTACAGAGGATATAAAATGTAGACTGGCAATGACAAGGAAAGCATTTCTGAAGAAGAGAAATTTGTTAACATCGAGTATAGATTTAAGCGTGAGGAAGTCATTTGTTAAAGTATTGGTATGGAGTGTAGTCATGTATGGAAGTGAAACATGGACGATAAATAGTTTGGACAAGAAGAGAATAGAAGCTTTCAAAATGTGGTGCTACAGTATAATGCTGAAGATTAGATGGGTAGATCACATAACTAATGAGGAGGTATTGAATAGAATTGGGGAGGAGTTTGTAGCACAACTTGACAAGAAGAAGAGACCGGTTGGTAGGACGTGTTCTGAGGCATCAAGGGATCACAAATTTAGCATTGGAGGGCAGCGTGGAGGGTAAAAATCGTAGAGGGAGACCAAGAGATGAATACACCAACCAGATTCAGAAGGATGTAGGTTCCAGTAGGTACTGGGAGATGAAGAAGCTTGCACAGGATAGAGTAGCATGGAGAGCTGGATCAAACCAGTCTCAGGACTGAAGACGACAGTATGGCTTAACTTCCCAGATGTTATACATCTGGGAAGTTAAGCCATACTGCACTTCTTCAGTCTTTCATGTTAAATATTTATTCTGCTCCTTGAAAAGACTAATTTGTGCCTAAAATACAGCTAGACTATTTTGCTTCACAGAAGTTCCTTCAAGTTTGTTTTACTAATTTCTCTTATTGCTGTAAGTTTCCTTTCAAACGTCGTTCTATACAGAGTGTAACGTAACGATGGCTACAGCTGCTATTTCATTCTGGGAAGATATTCTCGATTGCAACGCTTTTTAAATTGAAATAATTTTTGTTTCTAGGTACATGATTATGTTGTACATTGTAACATGTTTTCACAATATGCAAAACTTTAATTTTCTGGAGTAGTTTTTGTAGTTTCAGAAGAACACTACATCACGTAAAAAGTGAATGCCATGATTTAAGAAGGGAATAAGAAAATATATTGAACTTTTATTGCAGGGCTGACTAGGGGCGAAAATCTGAAAAGTATATTATGTTATAATACTTTGGCCTACATAGTCTTTACGTTCGATATTACGTACATTAGTGTTAGCCAGTGGGACAGTGCTATCTCAACATTGGTATTCACTTTTCCTCTATCACTAGTCCCATTCGCAACTGTCCTCACATTTACAGTATAGTCTGTGTGGAACGCAAATGATACTGCAGTGCCCAGAATAGTTATTACTTACGTCTGACGACCGTGATGCGTTGACTGTTAGTCTGCTGTGTTTCGTATTGCGTTCTTAACTGCTCTGCTGGCCCCATGCACTGACGCCTCTCCACTACTCACAGCTGTCGACCACACCGCTTAAAATTACTTAATCAATAAACGTGCGAGCCGTTAATTGATTGTCGAACGCTGAGTGCTAGATGTTAATAGAACACCAGCTGTTCTATACTGTCATTTCAGCATAGTGGCATTGTGTTTGAAACTGCCTATAAATAAGTTATTTTTGTCTTTGTACTATCTGGGGTTCTCGGTGAGCTCTCATGTTCTTCACACGCAGGAAATGACATTCAAATAGCGTAGGATATATATTTCTCTGTACATGTAACGAAAGGACACGGATTATGGTTACCCTTAGTACACAAAATGTTAAATATTTATCCTGCTACTCAAAAATACTGTAGTTTGTGCCTCAAATACATCTAGAATGAAACAGCAGCTGTAGCAATCGTTACGTTACACTCTGTATAGAACGACGTTTGATAGGAAACTTTCAGCAATAAGAGAAATTGGTAAAACAAAGTTGAAGGAAGTTCTGTGAAGCAAAATAGTCTTTCCACGAATGCTGTGTAAAAAAGGTAGTTTTTTGATTTTGGGGCACTGGTGCAGTAACCAAAAATAAATAGATTAGAAGCTATAAGGAATTACATACCATAAGTAGGTCAACTAGCTCAAGGTTCGTTTCATTTGTAATCTGTGGAAATTTCATGCACATTGCACTCTGTGCCCCATTTTTACTAAACTGATACACTATGAAAGAAAAGACACCACGACACATAAATCTGCAAATATTTGGAAAATTAAAACAACTTAAGTATATTACTGTTTACAAGGCCGTTGTTCCTTAATTTAGAACATTTATTAGTAAGAATATTTCTCAAAAATGACGTGATATCTTTTACATATTTAACACAAATCTATGTCTCCCAAAAGTGGGGGTGGTCCGTTGTCATTTCCAGTAGCTGTTTAAACACCTGTGATTTATGCCGATTAGGAAAAAATATTCAAAGTTTTCATGTCTAAGTGTATGAAACAATTTGTACCCGTCCACGACAGACTGAAATATCAAAGCGGATCACGCTGTATGGCGCCTCTGAAGAGATCGAGAATGTGTGATTTAATGTCACTGCTCATCTCCCGGTTGTACTGAACTTATTGGCACTGACACTCGACGAGTAGCCTCCATTACCGTACAGCAAACTTCAGTCATTGTGACACATGAAGCACGTGCCCTAAAATGCTCATAACTGCACAAAAATGTCAAACTAAACTCCGACCGAAAAGGCCTTGGAAGGCTCAACGGTACCGACCGGCCGCCGTGTCACCTTCAACCGACAGGCGTCACTGGATGCGGACATGGAGGGTCAGGTGGTTAGCACACCGGAGCCGCTACTTCTCAATCGAGTAGCTCCTCAGTTTGCGTCGCAAGGGCTGAGTGCACCTCACTTGCCAACAGCGCCCGGCAGACCCATCCAAGTGCTAGCCCAGCCCGACAGCGCTTAACTTCGTGATCTGACGGGAACCGGTGTTAGCACTGCGGCAAGACCGTTAGCATATATATGCAACAAAAGCAAGCATTTATGTAACTTTTTCACCACTGACAGAATCTGACAGTAATGAAAGTAATTTTGCTCACGTAGTGAGACAGCGACTGTTAATTTTCTATCAAAAATGTTCAAATGTGTGTGAAATCTCATGGAACTTAACTGCTAAGGTCATCAGTCCCTAAGCTTACACACTACTTAAGCCAAATCTAAATTATCCTAAGGACAAACACACACACCCATGCCCGAGGGAGGACTGGAACCTCCGCCGGGACTAGCCGCACAGTCCACGACTGCAGAGCCTTAGACCGTGTTATCAAATGGAGTTCAATTTACTAAAGGAAGGGGTTGCAGGCATGCAACGACCGCCACCATGAATCAGCCAAGGACTGAGAAAGATGCTACTGGGGGTACTAAAGGAATAAAACCGGCAAGAAGCGAAACTATTCATACGGGCTCGCAGTCTACGTTAACGAAACATGAAGGGGCGCCAGACACTCACCACGTGGCGTAGGACAAAGTGCACAAGTTTTCAAGCTAGGAAGACTTAAATTCTGAGTCAGATTTTTCACGCGAGAACTGAAAGAGATACTGCCAGACGATGCGGAAAAGTAAGCATGAAAGTATACACTTAGTGCCGAACTGCAAACTACGGTGACTAACTAACACATCGCGCTCATTATGCCCAACTGTACACGGAAAACTTACAGTCTTATAGCCCGGAAAAATTGCGCAAACCGTAATTTAAGGAACGCACATCAGTAAAATTACCTATAAGGTTCCCTCCGGGCCGCTGGGCGCGAAGCTACAGCGCACGTCGGCGCTCATGCTTACCGAAACTTCATCTTCTGGAAGCAGCACGTCCACAGTCACACTAGAACTGCCCACAGCTCCTTTGTCCACTATCCACCCGCGGAGGGCGGTTGGCGCCCACCGGCGAAAAACGGGCGCGCACCTGAACTGGCCAATCAGAGGGCCGGAATCTCACAGGGAGGCGACCTCGCGACGATAAAATCGAGCAGAAATAGCAGTTACAACGTTGGTAAGGCCGGTTGGGGAACTGAGAATAGGAGATACTTCTGCCACTACTGAAGGTTTAAACGACACCACATGCTACCCTGGCGATCGGAAAAAGGATGGGAAACACGAAGCCATCATGTCTGCTAGGAACACTGCTGCGCTCGCCCATAAATAAAGAAAATTCCTAGCGCCAAGCTCCTCTCACAGATCAGTGTGAGACAAACTGCAAACACCGTCAAATAAATTAGGCAACCCACAGAAATTATTAACAGGGCCAGAATTATTATATAACCGAATACCAGAATGCTGGGATTAGAAATATGAAACACGAGCACTGAATGGTGAATGAAGTGCACGTCTGTCACAATGTAACAAGGACGATAATAATGATGGTTAATTTTTCCATAGAAGGCAAACAACTTTTTTGATACTGCTACGGAATGTTGATAATTATTACCTGACATCGTCTAATCCCAACAGAATAAAGCAAAATTTTGGTGTCATACGTGACTGATCATTATTTTCTGCAAGGAAACCTCGGTGGCTTGGGATATGTTCGTATTTTTATTTATAGTATAGTTTACATTTATGACGTTCTGTATATGAGTTTTAAACAGTTCTGGCACTTTTTGTTCCTCCATTATTTACTGCTACAACTGTTTACAACCTGTACATACAACGCCCTAAACATAATCTAGTGGCGAGCATTGCTGCCTCTAGATCACGGGGTCCCGGGTTCGATTACCGGTCGGGTTGGGGATTATCTCTGCTAGGACACTGGGTATTTGTGTTGTCCTCATCATTTCATCATCATCATTCGTGTACGGGCACTGATAACAGCGCATTTGATCACCCCACAAACCAAACATAATTACCTAAATGTAAAATAAACACTATAAACAAATATATTTTTATATTTCAGGCCACTGGAAATGCATTGCGAGCAATATAGGCGAAATTCGAACGGTACAAAAATTGTGTTTTTTTGTTAGTCCCAGAGTAACAAATATCAACGTATTCTAATATTACACTGAGGACGATAGGATATGAAGAGCTTAGGATGTTCGCTTGATATATTTTTTATTTCGCTTCTGTGCAGAAAGTTTTTTGGGGTGGTCGAGATAAGTGAGAGATCCTTGTACACATATCCATGCTGCCCTTCCTAGGAGATGTCAGGCGCATGTTCTCTGGTTTTTTGGCACATAGCTGCAATTTCGGTTTTAAGGTGTGTAGCTGGAGTCACTCCAAAAAATACTGCTCATAACGTCATTGACGCGATGCTCAATGTCCAGGGACAGCCTCAGTATGTTTCGCATTACAAACTAATTTATTTATTATAGGTGAGTTTTACGTACTGATTCGATAGAATTACCACATATGGGCCTAGTGCGGTATTCATCTTACCTATATGTATTAACAGAGACATTCAGATGTAAGAATAACCAGTACTCTAGCTGCGACAACACAGCCCTGTCCTGCACTGAATGCTACAGCCCTGCAGCTGAGCTGCTCAGCCGTTACTGGAGTACTGGTTACTCTTCATGTCTTAATGTCCCTGTTAAGACATGTCTGTAAAAGCAATGTCGGACTAGACTAATTTAGGACCATTCCGTCGAAACGACACAAGAAATTCCGCTTAATAATAATTTTATTCGTACTGGCAAAAAACAGACGTTATCTCCCGACACTGGGCATCGCAAGATAGATGGGATGAGCAGTATTTGCTTGGGTTGACACCAATTGCACGCTACGAAAACGAAATTGCGAATACCTGTCGAAACACCAGAGAAAATGTGCCTGACGACCTCTCTCTCTCTCTCTCTCTCTCTCTCTCTCTATATATATATATATATATATATATATATATATATATATATATATATATATATATATATATGACGACTTTATAATGTGTTTGAAAGTAAAGTAATAACGTATATTGGTGAAACAGTCCGAAATGATAGGTACCTTACCGTTTTCCACGCAAACCAACATTGACGGAGCTGTTGTTGCTCTTCGTGTTTCACAGTAACATGTGGAAAGAGCTTGGAACTATGCAGTTCATACATAACACATAAAATGTTTACATTTAAAGATATCATAAAATATCTTTGTCGAAGCAAAGCAAGTTGGACGTAAAATATGCGAAAACTCAACACCTCATGCGTTCTCTGGACTTTTTCTTCAGTTTATGATTTCACATGTGTATTTTCTTATTTTAAAATAAGTAACTATTAATATGAGACAAATCCATTACAATAATGAACACCCGTAAATAAATGTTTAAAACATTTAGCTTTTTCACACCATGCACGAAATATAAACGAAATTTCTTGACATAATGGACAAAATGATAGAAAACAAAACTCAGCTCGATTCTCTAATTGTGGCTGGGGTGGTGTTCTTATAAGTACCGTCTAAGAGATGTTCCTAAAAATTGAAGTTTATCACCATCATAATTCGTCACCTACGTATTTGCAGGGAGCAATGGCGGACTGCTAAGTAGTTCGTAAGTATTTTGATTTAGTAATGTAAGGGATGCCCCTATCGTGCTGACCAATCTTCAGAGAAATGAACAATTTGTTTGAACTTCTAGTAACTTTTGATCGTCTCTGGAGAACTTTTGCTTTAGGGTCAGCCCTTACCACGTGGTTCAGCGCTGGTTGCCTGACAATCTCAGAAAAATTTTATGTTTGCTGGCTAAATTCCCCAGTGTTCAGTAGTCACAAAAATAATTTAAAAAAAAAATTATTGTTTATTATTTTGAAATGTGTGGCCATATTTTTTACAGGCTGTATGCGTTTTTTCGTATTTGCAAGCATCTACATTTTTTACAGTTATTCAGTAGTGGTTATCTTAAGACTTTCAGATAAAATGCATTTAGTTCAACATACTCTGGCTACAAATTCACAACGTTATCACTTAGCTGAATGTATTCTTCAATATATTTTTAGTAGTTCAAAGTTATCCGCTACAAATTTAAAAAACTCCATTTTTGAACAGTAGCTTTCTAAAGAAAGATTAATTTCTCAGCTTTAATATTTTTTCTGCTATAGCGCTGTGTAGTATAGGTAATTTTTATAGAGTAGTGAGCAACTTACTCTTAAAAAATACACTGTTCTAAAAAATTGATTTTTTTTAATCCTTGCATTTTGTGGCCTGCAATATCTGTGTTGGGGGACCAAATAAAAATCTGAAAATTTCACAGTTAATATACCTTTATAATATCAAACTTCAGTATAAATTTCAACTTTGAGATTCAATTGGAAGTTACGGAAAAAAGATTAAACACGAGTCAAAACTCCGTTTTCTAACATCTGCGATATCTGGTAGGCTAATCAAATAAAGTATACCAATTGCATAATGTAACACGCCATATACTTTAGCTAATGATTATTTGTCGAAAAAATGATGTGGTAATCGTTTCAGCAGGCTGACAATTGCATCTGCAAGCCTGTACAAGTCTGACTGTTGTCTTCCCTCTCCCACCAAAAATTGTCTAGTCACACTTATTTAGCCGGAAGTAATTGAAGTATGCAGTTGAAAAACGGTGTCTCAGTGTTCTGTTGGTATTATTATTAATGAAGCATGTCATAAAAGTGTGTATGGAGTGTATCCTAAAGACATTACTTGAATAGAAGATCACAGTGAAGAAGAAAAGTGTTGTTTTACTTATGAGCCGGCTCAGAGGTCAAATCAAGATGCAAGTAACATGAAATGAAATACTTAAAAGAAATTCATCACCTTTTAGGTCAGTTTTGCATGGACCCTTCTAAGCAATATAAGAAACCTATAACAAAATGTCTGCGAGAAATAACATTTGATCATTATTCTAAAAATAAAAACCTGTTTGTCAATCTCATACCAGGAAAATCACTGTGTCCAACACATTATTGTAAGATATTTGTAATTCATAACAGAAAGGATAGTGAAACCTCAGGTACAGAATTTTGTGAATTATCAGCAACCATAAAAAAGTAGATACAGCTCGTGAAACCCTGGGTATATCACCTTTTGGAAGTTATAGTAAGCAGTATTGACAGTTACAATTGTATGATCAAGGGAAAATGTGAAGATGGTCCAGGCAAACAAGCCTTTTCGACATGTTTGAAGAATCCGATGAAGACGATTTGATGCCTAACAATATAAAATACAAACAGTGGGTGACACAAGACAGAACTCAAATGGTGACAGTCATAAAATTACGAGAAGAGTTTTTTGAAGTGTTGGTGGCTAACCTTGAAAATATGAAACTGCATCACTTTACTGCAAAAGCTGAAAGTAAATTTTTGAAAGACATGAAGCAAACCTTGGCAGCTGATGAATGCTTAGTTCTTGCTGACGTTTCGGAAAATTATTCCTTTGATGTCCAAGATGAAGAACAAGGGCAGCACTGGGTAAACAAACAGGCCACAGTTCAGCCATTTGTATTCTATTATAAAGATGAAAATAAACTAATGAGCCACAGATTTTATGTCATAAGTGACTACCTTGAACACAACACTACAGCAGTATACATTTTTTAACTAAAATTAACAAACTACATTAAACAGCAGCACCCTTCCATAAAAAAACCTGATTTACTTTTCGGATGGAGCAGGAAGTCAATATAAAAACAAAAAAATTATTAACATCTCCTTTCATAAAGAAGATTGTGGGTTTGAGGTTGAATGGAAATTTTTCACTTCATGCCACAGGGAAAAAGAAACGAAATGATTGTATGGCATTGTTGGCCCGGAGGCTCCATTCGGGGGAGTACGGCCGCCGTATTGCAAGTCGTTTCTAGGTGATGCCACGTCGGTGACTTGCGACTCAATGATGATGAAAATGATGACGAAGGACACACAACACCCAGTCCCGTGCCGGGAGTCGAACCCAGGCTCGGCATGGTAGGCGATAATGCTACCGCCACCCTACGGAGGCGGATCCTGCCTTGGGAAGATTGCTTGTGATGGTGTCGCGGGTACAACAAAGCGAGCTGTCACAAAAGCAAGTCTGCAGCGGACCGATGACAATCATAACACCTCAAGAAATGTTTGAATTCTGTAACATATCAAAGGAATTATCTATGTTTTTGTACAATGTGAGGAAATACAGGAAGTTTATAACAGTGTCTTGAAGGAAAGGTACAACACTTATCAGAAGATTAAAGGCAATCGATCTTTTCATTGTTTTGTACCCCATTCACACAACTTACTGAAGTGTAAGATCATATCAACTTCGCCTGATAGTCAACTTCATCAGTGTCGAAAACTTGTACAACTGGTTCTTCAAAATGAAGACATAGTGGCTCGTGTTTACGATGAACAGTGGTGGATTGGCGATGTTGATAAGATTGACTGTCAAAACCAAGATGTACATGTTGCATTTTGTCACCCTCCAGGACCAACTACACCTTTTAAAAAATTGAGACGGATCAAGTTTGGATGCCACTTAAAAATGTACTAAGAAAGCTGTCTCCCATGGAAGTTACAACTGCGACTGGGCGAACTGATAATCTAACACCCAAACTGAGTGAACAAATTTCTCAAATGTTCAGTGAGCAATGCACTATAAACAAATAACAGGAGAAAAATGTAATGTAAATGGTAGGCTTATTTTTAATAAAAAAGTAAGTAAGCATAGATACGATTAAATTATATACTGTAACTGATATATTATATTCCATAAGCCTGGGTATCGCAGATTTTAAAAAACGTATTTTTGACTCGTGTTTGTAATTTTTTTCCATAACTTCCAATTGAACCTCAAAGTTGGAATTTATTCAGAAGTTTGATATCATAAAGATCTATTAACTGTGAAATTTTCAGATTTTTATTTGGTCCCCCAACACATATATTGCAGGCCACAAAGTGCAACGATTTTAAAAAATCAATTTTTTAAAACAGTGTATTTTTTTGAGAGTAAGTTGCTCACTACTCTATAAAAAGTAACTATACTATACAGTGTAATAGCAGAAAAAATATTAAAGCTGAGAAATTAATCTTTCTTCGGAAAGATACTGTTCAAAAATGGATTTTTTTTTAAATTTGTGGCGGATAACTTGGAAGTATTAAAAATATATTAAAGAATACATTCAGCTAAGTGAACTAAATGCATTTTATCTTAAAGGCTTAAGATAATCCACTACTGAATAATTGTAAAAAATGTAGATGCTTGCAAATACGAAAAAACGCATGCAGCCTGGAACAAATATGGCCGCACATTTCTAACTAATAAACAAAAATTGTTTTTAAAAAAATATTTTTGTGACTGTTAAACATTGGGGAATTCACCCAGCAAATATAAATTTTTTTTGAGATGGTCACGCAACCAATTATTTTTTTCTTGGGCCACTTGGTATCGATTGACCCTTTGTTAGCAGTATCAGACGCGGGTGCAGATCTACGACGTTTGCATCGACTTCATATATGGGTGGCGTTAATAACATTCATATTCATGCGTTAAACTGGAAGCTGTTTGCCGCGTCGCTTTGTGAACTGCAGCGATTACGGAAAGTGCCATGTCTGTTTGCTCAATCACAAGTCTCTCATGATTCGAGAATCTGCACATCAAATCACTGCTGTGGCCACTGCTTCCACTGACGTCGAATCAGTTCGTTTCCTTCCTCTACTAGGCTGATCACCAAAAGAACCCGTCTTTTCGAATTTCCGAATCATTTTCTCCCGACTCACGGCAGTCATCTGACCAACGCTTTTTTTCAAACCCTTCAGTGTCCGGAACTTATGCAGAGCGACGTGTGCACAGTCATCATTCATGTAATACAGCTTTACAAGCACTGAGACAGTCATGACGAACATCGCACACGCGAAAGGAGGAAAGGCCGTGTACCCAGTGTATTTTTACCAACTTCAGTGGGTCCTGCGCATGACAGTTGTTTTCATTTATGTATTCTGACACATACAGCGCCATCTATTGACCAGTATTCACATTATTTTTTTCTGCCATACGCTTTTCTCCTGCTTCGATAATGATGGTGATGATGATGAGGTCCCATACTCCGAGGATCGTAGGGGACAATTCGGGATACCTGCACCGCCATACTAGGCAAGGCAATAGCGGAGGTGGTTTGCCATTAGCTTCCTCCGACCGTAATGGGGATGAATGGTGATGATGAAGACGACACAACAACACCCAGTCATCTCGAGGCAGGGAAAATCCCTGTCCGCCGCCGGGAATCGAACCCGGGACTCCGTGCGTGGGAAGCGAGAAGCTGAGTGGTACTCAAGCGTCAACTTTAGGTTACAATATCTCCGGATGTAATTAACATTTTACAATGCAACAAACGGCACTGATCACGTATTTGTTTATATGTTCAGATGTGCTAACAAAACTAACGAGGTTCCATTTAAAATAACGTAGGTTTGTGTTAAAAAACATACTTCCGTGCATTTTTGTATGGTTTGTATTAACCAACTACACTAGCCCCTCTCCTCACGTTCGGTCTGTGTAATTGGTTCGTCAGTATTTGATGTGGTTTACGAAATATATCCAGCGGTAACCTTAGGTGACTCACCCTGCATAATATTCAAAACGTGTAAGACTAAACACTGAATAATGAAACAATCCTCAAATATGCATGCGGGTACAGTGATCAGCCATAACGTTAAGACCACCTACCTAATACTTTCGATATCTACACTATTGAGCACTGCTTTCAGTGCAATACAGTTACAAAGCTAACAGGGGCCAGAAATCAAATGAAACGCAATTACCCAGTAACGAGACGCGGCATATTGTGAGTTCCTCATACCGGTAAACTCAGAAAGTATCCCTCAACAGCCCCAGGGGAATTCTGGTTCACTGTTCCGCGTATACAATGCGAAAAGTAACAGACCAGACTGCAGAATAGTATCGAAAAATCAGAGTGTGATCCTAGATTTGAATTTTGTTAGTGACCCCTGCATTTTATTTGCGATAAAAATTCAGAAACTTACCGTGTCTCAGCGAGAATTGGAGAAATGCTTGAAACGAAATGAAGAAGTGAATCAGGGAACAGACTAGAGTCAGCCGGCCGCAGTGGCCGAGCGGTTCTAGGCGCTAGAGTCTGGAACCGCCCTACCGCTACGGTCGCAGGTTCGAATCCTGCCTCGGGCATGGATGTGTGTGATGTCCTTAGGTTACATAGGTTTAAGTAGTTCTAAGCTCTAGGGGACTGGTGACCAAAGAAGTTAAGTCCCATAGTGCTCAGGGCCATTTGAACACACAAGTGACAATGCAGCCCCATGGTGTGTGCTACTAGCGGCCGTGACAGTACGGACCGCAGCGGCAGTACATTTAAAATGTACGCCCGTGAACAGTGCAGTGACGAACTATTTGAAAACTGTGATTAGACCTTACAGTACGAGAACGCTTTAAGAAGTTCCCGTGTTGGTGATTACGAAAATCTGCTGACACTAGTGAATGTAAAAAATACGTAAAGCCTCGCAAGAAATAAAGGAAAAAGTTGATGTACAAATAAAGATAAAATATCTCGTAATATGCGAACTGAGATCCCCAACAGCCAATTCAGATCGAATAAATGTAAGCAGACACGTCAAAAATAACCATCCGAAACAATGGTAAAACAAAATATCGATGTATTGACACTATTTCCTTAGTGTACACAAGACAAAACAAGTACTGTAGAGAACTTTTTTTATATTTTTTTAAAGCATCCACCTTCTGACATGTATGTTGCAACCTGCCACGAATATCTCTCCTGTACCAACCTCTTCATCTCAGATTAGCACTTGCAACCTACGACCACAATTATTTGCTGGATTCACTCCAATCTCTCTCTCCCTCTACAGTTTCTGCCCTCTACAGCTCTATCTAGTACCATGGAAGTCATTCCCTGATTTCTTAACAGATACCTATCATTTTGTCCCTTCCCCTTCTCAGTGTTTTCCACATACTCCATTCCTCTCCGACTGTACCCAGATCATCCCTATTCCGTAGCTTATCAGTGCACCTAATTGGTTCAAATGGCTCTGAGCACTATGGGACTTAACATCTGAGGTCATCAGTCCCCTAGAACTTAGAACTACTTAAACCTAACTAACCTAAGGATATCACAGAGATCCATGCCCAAGGCGGGATTCGAACCTGCGACCGTAGTGGTCGTGCGGTTCCAAACTGCAGTGCCTAGAACCGCATGGCCACTCCGGCCGGCTGCACCTAATTGTCAAGATTCGTCTGTAATACCTCAAATGCTTGGATACCCTTCCGTCTTTTCCCTCAGTCCTTGCTATGCTCCAAACGTGCATTTTAAGAAATTTCTTCCTCAAATTAAGGCCTTTGTTTGATACTGGTAAGCTTCTCTTGGCCAGGAACGCCCATTCAGCCAGCGCTAGTTTGCCTTTGATGTCGTCCTTGCTCCGTCCATCATAGTCTATTTTGCTTCATCTACTTCGTGACCACCGCTGTTCTAATTTATCCTACTTCACATTACTTTCGTCTTTCTCCAGTTTGCTCTCAGGCCATATTCTGTACTCATTAGACTGTTCATTCCAGAAAATATAATTGTTGTTCACTTAGTAATGTCTTCATCGAAACATATCCTTTCACCTTGAATTTTAATACCACTCCCGAACGTTTCTTTTGTTTCCATCATTGCTTTTTCGATGTATGGATTGAACAGTTGGAGGGGAAAACTACATTCCTCTCTTACACCCTTTTTAGTCTGGGCACGTCGTTCTTGGTCATCCACTCTTATTATTCCCTTTTGGCTCTTGTGCATGTTGTATATTACATGTCCCTCCCTATAGCTTACCCGCATTTTCCTCATAATTTCGAAAGTCTTGCACCTTTTGACATTGCTGACGCTTTCCCCAGGTCGACGAATCCTATGAGCGTGTCCTGATTTTTCTTTCGTCTTACAGTCACGAATGCCTCTCTGCTGCCTTTACCTTTCCTAAACCTTAATTGATCGTCAGCTAACACGTTCTGAATTTCCTATCTATTCTAGTACTGCTGTTCAACTGCTGCATTTAACCAACCCCAATAAGCGATCGTTCGACGTGGTGGTAGAGATCAACCGAGAGATCCTGCCGACGAAGCAACGCAACATTGTAGCACTGGCGACTGCGCCCATCCGACAGCCGTCCTGCCCGAGGCCTACGAGAAAGTCAGGCCGCGGCGCTTACGTCACGAGGGTAGTCCTGAGATAGCTCGCTCGCTCAGCTCAACAGACGAAATGCGTTTCTGATCGTGTTAATTCGTAAATAGGTGTTTACGTACTAACGATAATTGGATATTCTACTGAAATCTGTCTTTGTAGAGTCTTATTGATTACTAGCACTACAACAAGATATACAACGGTGCACTAGCTGTAATTTAAGATCTGTTGTTGTTTTGGTCTTCAGTCCTGAGACTGATTTGTTGCAGCTCTCCATGCTACTCTATCCAGTGCAAGCTTCTTCATCTCCCAGTACCTACTGCAGCCTACATCCTTTTGAATCTGCTTAGTTTATTCATCTCTTGGTCTCCCTCTACGATTTTTACCTTCCACGCTGCCCTCCAGTACCAAATTGGTGATCCCTTGATGCCTTAGAACATGTCCTACCAACCGATCCCTTCTTCTAGTCAAGTTGTGCCACAAACTCCTCTTCTCCCCAATGTATTCAATTCCTCCTCATTAGTTATGTGATCTGCCCATCTAATCTTCAGCATTATTCTGTAGCACTACATTCCGAAAGCTTCTATTCTCTTCTTGTCTAAACTATTTATCGTCCATGTTTCACTTCCATACATGGCTACACTCCATACAAATCAGAAATGACTTCCTGACACTTACGTCTATACTCGATGTTAACAAATTTCTCTTCTTCAATAATGCTTTCCTTGCCATTGCCAGTTTACGTTTTATATCCTCTCTACTTCGACCATCATCAGTTATTTTGCTTCCCAAATAGTAAAACTCCTTTACTACTTTAAGTGCCTCATTTTCTAATCCAATTCCCTCAGCATCACCCGATTTAGTTCTACTACATTCCATTATCCTCGTTATGCTTTTGTTGATGTTCATCTTATAGCCTCTTTTCAAGACACTGGCCATTCCGTTCAACTGCTCTTCCAAGTTCTTTGCTCTCCCTGACAGAATTACAATGTCATCGGCAAAACTCAAAGATTTTATTTCTTCTCCATGGATTTTAATACCTACTCCGAATTTTTCTTTTGTTTCCTTTACTGCTTGCTCAATATGCAGATTGAATAACATTGGGGAGAGGCTACAACCCTGTCTCACTCCCTTCCCAACCGCTGCTTCCCTTTCATGCCCCTCAACTCTTATAACTGCCATCTGGATACTGTACAAATTGTAAATAGCCTTTCGCTCCCTGTATTTTACTCCTGCCACCTTCAGAATTTGAAAGGGAGTATTCCAGTCAACATTGTCAAAAGCTTTCTCTAAGTCTACATGTGCTAGAAACGTAGGATTGCCTTTCCTTAATCTTTCTTCTAAGTAGGGTCAGTATGGCCTCACGTGTTACAACATTTCTACGGAATCCAAACTGATCTTCCGTGAGGTCAGCTTCTACTTTTTCATTCGTCTGTAAAGAATTTTGCAGCTGTGACTTATAAGTCTGATAGTTCGCTAATTTTCACATCTGTCAACACCTGCTTTCTTTGGGATTGGAATTACTATATGCTTCTTGAAGTCTGAGGGAATTTCGCCTGTCTCATACATTTTGCTCACCACATGGTAGTGTTTTGTTAGGCCTGGATGTCCCAAGGCTGTCAGTAGTTCTAATGGAAACGGGGCCTTGTTTCGACTTAGATCTTTTAGTGCTCTGTCAAACTCTTCACGCAGTATCATATC
Organism: Schistocerca americana; assembly: GCF_021461395.2. Lineage (NCBI taxonomy): Eukaryota > Metazoa > Arthropoda > Insecta > Orthoptera > Acrididae > Schistocerca > Schistocerca americana. The sequence continues at coordinate 75,005,737 of NC_060122.1, read as the reverse complement.
TCCCATTTATCTCCCATTTCATCTTCATCTACATCCTCTTCCATTTCAATAATATTGTCCTCAAGAACATCGCCATGTATAGACCCTCCATATACTCCTTCCACCTTTCTGCTTTCCCTTCTTTGCTTAGAACTGGGTTTTCATCTGAGCTCTTGATATTCATGTAAGTGGTTCTCTTTTCTCCAAAGGTCTCTTTAATTTTCCTGTAAGCAGTATCTATCTTACCCCTCGTGAGATAAGCCTCTACATCCTTACATTTGTCCTCTAGCCATCCCTGCTTAGCCATTTTGCACTTCCTCTCGATCTCATTTTTGAGGCGTTTGTATTCCTTTTTGCCTGCTTCACTTACTGCATTTTTGTATTTTCTCCTTTCATCAATTAAATTCAGTATCTCTTCTGTGCCGGCCGGTGTGGCCATGCGGTTCTAGGCGCTTCAGTCTGGAACCGCGTAACCGCTACGGTCGCAGGTTCGAATGCTGCCTCGCGCATGGATGTGTGTGATGTCCTTAGGTTAGTTGGTGGGTTTAATAAGTTCTAAGTTCTAGGCGACTGATGACCTCAGAAGTTAAGTCACATAGTGCTCAGAGCCATTTGAACCATTTTTATCTCTTCTGTTACCCAAGGATTTCTACTAGCCCTCGTCTTTTTACCTACTTGATCCTCTGCTGCCCTCACTATTTCATTCCTCAAATCTACCCATTCTTCTTCTACTGTATTTCTTTCCCCCGTTCCTGTCAACTGTTCCCTTATGCTGTCCCTGAGACTGTGTACAACCTCTGGTTCTTTCAGTTTATCCAGGCCCCTTTTCCTTAAATTCCCAACTTTTTGCAGTTTCTTCAGTTTTAATCTACAGTTCATAACCCATAGATTGTGGTCAGAGTCCACATCTGCCCCTGAAATGTCTTACAATTTAAAAGCTGGTTCCTAAATCTCTGTCCTACCATTATATAATCTATCTGAAACCTTTTAGATCTATGCTCTTCATAAATGGTATAACAGCTGTTTTGCAGTATTTAGTTTCCACTGCTTAACAGACCTCATTGTATACACGACGTAGTGCATCATCCAACCGATAAAATTTTATTATACCCAATACAGCCGTAACAAATTATCAGTAGCCATATGGAATTTGGATCACTGTAGGACTAATGAACAATAAGACTGCATAATAACCGATTACAGTAGAAGATGCAATTCTCATTTGTACGTAAACACGCAACTACGAGTTATCAGGTGCAGAAGCGTTGTTTGTCTGCCGAGCGAGCGAGCGAGGCGGGCATACGTTCCTGACGTACGCACCGTGGCCTGTTTTTCTCGTGGGCCTCGGTACTGGCTTGCTTACGTCACGGCGACCTACCTAACCACGACGCTCATCTCACAGAAACTATTTGACCTTTTCAACAGCAGTTCACAATAATAAAAACTGTTCTACAAAACACAAATTAAGTAAACTAAAACTGAAAACAAATTTCCATAGCATAGTTCCAAACCAAAATTTACAGTAGTCCTCAATTATGAAGATTTGTAAAGACACTGTACTAAAACCATTGAATTTATTAAAAATTGTAGACATGAACACCGAAGTATGACAGAATGTGCCAATATATGAAAAGAACTTAACAAAATGTAGTGTATGATATATCAAGAAATGAATACTAAAATCTTTCCCTGCTTTTAACATGCTTATAAGCTACTGTATATTATTTATAATTTTTATGCAATTGCATTAATTATTAAGAAGACTAAATGCTTCAAACGGCTCTGAGCACTATGGGACTTTACTTCTGAGGTCATCAGTCCCCTAGAACTTAGAATTAAACCTAACTAACCTATGGACATCACACACATCCATGCCCGAGGCAGGATTCGAACCTGCGACCGTAGCGGTCGTGCGGTTCGAGACTGTAGTGCCTAGAACCGCTCGGCCACCCCGGCCGGCCTAAGAAGACTAAGGTTCATTGCTAGTGTACTTGGGAAATTCAGTCTACAAAAGAATTCACCCAGAAAACGAAGTGCGTAGAACCCACATCAAGAATGAGATAAGGGTGTAGCTCTCCCGATCTTATTCAGACTGAACGGAGAGAGACAGTAAAGGAAACCAAGAAAAAATTCGAAAGGGAATTACAGTTCAGGGAGAAGAAGAAAACTGTGTGATACATCCGTCAGATGTCAATGAATTTGCAAGAGCAGCTGAACCACTGTCTTGAAAAGTTATAAGATGAATATTGACAAATGTAAAACAACCGTAATGCAGTGCAGTCGAACTAAATCAGGTGATTCTGAATAAATTTGTTTATGAAACATAACACGAAGAGTAGTTCGTGTATTTTGCTATTTGTGCAGCAGAGTTCCTGATGTTGGATAAAGTAGAGAGGAAACAAATTATACACTGGCATTAGCATGAAATGTGTTTCTGAAGAAAAGATAATTTGTAAATTTCGAATTCAAATTTAGTTGCTAGGAAGCATTTTCTGAAGATATTTATGAAGAGTGTAACCTTGTACAGAAACATGGATAATAAGCAGTTCGGTCAAGAAGAGACAAGAATATTTTGAAATGTGCTGCTACAGAAGAATATTGTAAATTAGATGGGTTCATCGAATGCTTAAAGAGTAGGTACTGAATCGAATGGTGGAAATTAGAAATTTATATCAAAAAATTTGACTAAATGATGTAATCAGTTGATAAGACGCACCGTGTGACATCAAGGTTCGTCATATTTACAATGCCGCGCGTGATTACCCGAGCGGTCTAAGGCGCTGCAGTCATAGACTATGAGGCTGATCCCGGCGGAGGTTCGAGTCCTCTCTCGAGCATGTGTGTGTGTGTTTGTACTTAGGATAATTTAGGTTAAGTGGTGTGTAAGCTTAGGGACTGATGACCATAGCAGTTAAGTCCCATAAGCTTTCACACACATTTGAACATTCTTTGAACTTATTTACAATGGAAGATGTTTAAAGGGTCATAACTGGAATACCAAGGCCTTGAATACATAAAGCATGTTGAAATCGGTATAGGTAGTAGCAGCAATGCAGAGATGGCAAGGCTTACACAGAATAGGTTATCGCGGAAAGCTTCATCAGGTCAGTTTTCGGGCTACAGACCACAACGGCAATAACAAAGAGAAGTGGCACGAAGGGTCAAACGTTCCTTTGAGTAACTACAGAGCGTCACAGAAAGATTGAACACCTGAACTGGCAGTGTCGTGAAGACAGATGCAAATTACGTTGGGTAAGTTTACTTACTGAATTTCAGAAACAATTATCAAACGAAGGATCTAGAGATTTTTGTCAGCACCCAAACATATCGCTTCCGTAGTGATCGCGAAGACAAGATTCGAATAACTACAGCAAGCAAGGGGGCATTAAAGTGACCAATCTTCCCACGTTTCATACGCAACTGGAATAGGAAGTAACCAGACCACGTAGTGCCATGCTAAGTAGGCTTTATTATGAACTTCGCAGTGGTTCGCAAAAAAAATAAAAAAATAAATAAATAAATAAAATAAAATAAAATATGCAGGTGTATAAATAATTGAGTAAGTATGGTATAAAGCACTGCTCTGTGGTGAAAGGGTTTGCGTAAAAGATGAAGTAGTAGTGGGTCACACGAAACCGGCACTACATTAAGCTATCAGCAACTAGTAATTGTACAGGAAGTACATGCCGAATGTTTAATCTACTGTACAATAAGGTATTCAGATGTTCACTTAGAAGTTGCAATAAAGGACGAACATTAATAAAACCGACGAACTGCAGGAACGGATTCCTGACAGTAAATGGAGGCGAAAAGGGCCTATCAACATTTTTGTGGAAATGGACGGTGTGCGAGCACCGGCAATCAATAAATCACCCCGGGACACAGTACGAAGCTGCATCGCATCCAGGTCACAACAGACGTTCAAAGTGGCCTCCGTGGGATGCAATGTACGCGTTCATGCGTCACATCGCGGGTTGCCCAACTCTCTCAGACAGGCCAGGCAGAGTACTCCGCTGGAAGCACACAGACGTTCCTCCGTCGAGGCGTTGTGGAATACTAACCGACCCAAATACGTGGTCGCCAAGGATCCACAGAATGATACTGAACCTATGCTCATGAGACATCTGAACCATTCCCCAAGGACTGTCTGTTGCTCGCAGATTAGGTTTATGTTCTAATAAAGGTAGCTTCGTCGGTAAAGGTAACTGATTACAGAAGTCCCATAATTATGGTGTTCTGGTGTAAAAACCCACTAAAAGATCCTTCCGCTAGAGGGAAATCTGCTGCTGATAATCCCTTCAGTCGTTTCAGGTGACAGACAGTAGGGTTAGGCATGCAGGATATACGTGTACACAATTGTACTTTGCCCTACACTGTGTTTGCTGGACAGTTGCCTGGATCTTGTACCATTCTGATCCTGCAGACACTATGAATTAACATACAAAGTACATATTGACATTAGCTGCCAGTGGGCGCTGAATTACATCAATACGGCGAGGTGAAATTTGTGCTGGACCAAGATGCTATCCCAGGTCTCCAGCTTACTAGGCAGCTGCCTCGAACACTGCGCCATCCAGACAGAGTGGTCACCATAATCACACGGACTATCTTAGAAGGCCTTCCGTCAGCTCCATATTTTCAACTGATACCACACCCCACTGTTGTAGTGTCCCTGCTCATTAGCTCCGTGTGTGTGTATGCTCTGAGGGGATCATTGGCCGTCATTCTCTTCATTTTATGTGTGGTGTCTGATCTTTTGAATAGACACACAGCAAGATCAAATTCTTACGGGAGTCGGCGAGATGCAGCGAGTAATCAGGCTAATAATCGAGGCCTCTGCGTCAATTCTGTGTGGTATAAACTGAGAATTTAGGTCTGACGGGAGACATGCGGGGGTGGTTTGTGCGGTTGTGGTGACGACTGTACCCGGATGGCGTAGCGGTCAGTGCATCTGCCTGGTAAGCGGCAGACCCAAGAAAGAACCCCAATCTGGCACACATTTTCAACAAGTCCTGTTGATATAATCCAACGCCAAATGACGGCTAGCGACTTTAATTCCTTTGTATCTTAGTAAGAAGAAAACTTTACAGTAGAAAAAATTTAACATGAGTCGCTGGGACCGTACTAATATTAAAGATTCTACAGCAGCATAGTTCATAGGTGTTAAGAGTATGAAAAGCAAGTATACAAAAAATTCATTCTGGCATTCCTTGAATTCGGGTTCAAATGAAGCATCAGCGTACTGCTAAACCAGTTGCCGCCCGTCTTCTATTAGACAGGCAATTGCGGGAAACTGCACATGACAGTGCCTCTGGAGTTTGCAGAGTTGAGGGAAAATACTGGTAAAAAAAGTTCAGAGAGAAGGCATAAGACGTCTATGAACACCTCAACCGATAAGACTTTGTATCAAGAAAAAGCCGATCTTTAGTCGTGAACATACAACTTCAGTTCATCAGTAAACTTCTTAGTATTTTCTTTTGATTTCTATTAATCATCAGTAGTTGTTGCGTTCACCAGTTTTGTTGAAGTAAGGCCTCTGCATATGAATTCATAGTTGCTCAGGGAGAACCAACCGATCTACAAAGTGAAGTTAAAGGCGAAGTTGTCACTAACAGTAAGAACTAACTAAATGCTAGAAGAAGAGATACACTTAGATTGGTAGTAAGTATCATATTGAAGTGGATGCTGCTGAAGTAATGGTTACTGAGAAGTCACAAAAGTCTGGGATATATCTGACGATTTTGAGGTCTGTCTGAAACAACTAGATGCATGATACCTGAAGAGAATGAGATAACATCAGAATGACATTTTAGTTTAAATTTTGGGGCTTATGTGTTACGCAGGAAAACTTACGTCCCTTGTCGTTTCACATTATCCAACTCTCTCCCTTAAAATTTCAACAAGATTTACAAAAACCATCAGAACTGCAAATTGATACATTTTTATAGACACACCAAGATTGTAAAGCCAATGTGCAAATACTTGTGGTGAAGGTACAAGACTAGTGAATGAAAAGGGAATTGAAGGCATTAAAAGTTTTGCGAAACACGTCGTGGTAAGCTGTATACAACCTAGTTGATTAACATGAAAACGTGATGTTTTCTCTAACATAGCACACAGTTCCCAAGAAAAGCGTCACGAAATGAGTTGTATTAATTTCATTTCCTTCAAAGATGCTGTAGCCATACATTTTACACTACGTCTTGTAAAGTGCACTATCGTTGTACATCCCTGCACATTTAAAGTAAGTTCTGATCGTTATATCTCTTTTAAATCTTATCGAGAGGTAGCTCGATATTTGTGCAGCTAATTTCTCTGCGCATCTTAGTAGAAAAAATTGCACCATCTGTAAAAAGTCTGGAGTTACAGTACTTCACTCGAGATATCTACACCATCTGCGAAGGGTCTGAGGGTACTGTTGTGTGTCATATCATTAATACACGAAATGAACGACAACGGTTCGGAAACACAGTCTTAAGTTTCTTTAAACGTTTAAATAATTATGATTTACAGTATTGCTTGATGTAGACGGAATGTGATGCAAATGTTCTAACAGTAATGTCGCTTGACAGGATGCGATGCCGAATGAGTTAAATTTACAATGGATACTTTGCAATTTTAGAACGAAGTTTACCCTTATCCATAGCAAAAAGCACACATTTGTGTATTTATCGATCCCCTATATCACATGAAAAACTGCTGCTATTATCGTTGTGCGCTGGCTCGAGCAATTGGTTTTCCTTAGTTACCAGTCACTGGAGTGTTAGTTCTGTCGTGTTCCCAGTCTTCTTCAGTTTCTGGTATATTGCTATTTTAATTAATTACTAACCAAAACTGCTCACTGTTGTGAAATTCTCTGCCAGACAATTAACCTGTGGCAGGCCAGGATGTAAATGGTTGATATTCCCCCTGCTAGTGTGGCAAAGCAGATGCGGTGTCCCTGAAACCGTTGGGCTCATAGTATGTGCCCCATGTGTGCTGTATGCATACTTCGCTTCAGAGCCTTACGAGGCAGAAGAGAATCTGTCTGGCTGGGCCTTCGCTTCAATTGGTACTTGTGGAACAGAGACCAAATCATCGAACTGTGACTTTCAACACCTAATACAATAACAGAACTCATGTAATAAGTACTCATGACAAAAAAAAGTATTATTAAACAGTGTAAATATGGCAACAGAATACTCCCTACTTCTCATAATATATAATCGTAAAGAGAAAAGAAGACATGTTCAAAGAGTGTACGCCAGAGCCTAGCCACATCCCTCGCACAAATTTTCACTCCTCAGCAAACAACAAGACTGTTAGAAATCAACGGCCCACCAGAATACGCTGTTGATACAGAACTGAAGAACAGTATCACAAATTAGGGATCACGCTGGGATACGATGGACGTACTGAAAGAGTAACTGAACAGGAAAAGGGATAATGTAATGACTGTGGGTTTTGATCCTGCACTGCTTCACCGAGGGCACGCTACCAACGGAATGGCATGCCCAAGTACATTGTGTTCTGTGTTCCGTTCCGCTCCGTTTTAATATTTTCACATTCGCACTTCCGTGACGTGTAAGGGAAGAGCGTACAACAACACAGTTACGCCTATAGTGGAAAATATTGAGAAAACTTGTTACTGCAAAGAAATCTCCAACTCTCTGCCAAATAATGGCTCACTGATGACTCTTGTCAGTTTACTGGTCACAATTTTCGTTAAACAGTTTTCTTTTTCAGCGGCTTGTGCCTCCAAACATCGGCTTGTGCCTCCAAACATCGGCAAAGAGATAACTGACCTGGATGCATGATAAGACAGACACACCTTCTCATATGACAACAGTTGTTAGTTTATCTTAGACGTTGTAGCTCTCGTACTTCCCTTGTAAAAGGGGATTTGCCCTCTCTTTTAGCTGACCAAGAGACGACTATAACGTCTGTGGATTTTCTGGGCTCCACGCTAAATTAACAACCTGGAGGCTTTCGTGGATGACTCATCCTATTTCGGTCAAGTGATCAGCCAGCCACATGCATCTGCCTCAGTGCTTGATCACCTCCTTATTGAACTCAGACTCTATTTCAAGTAAATCTTTTCATGAACCGTCGTAGTAAAAATATTCATTGTGTGTATGTGTGCGTGTATTTGTGTTTGCGTATACGTTTATATTTGTCTGCACAGAATAAATTAATCGCTCTTATTAGATCTTATTAGATCTTCACAATCAAATCAGGACTGTGGTCTACTGGCAAAGTGCATGCCTGGATATCGAAAGGTCGTGAGATCCAGTTCGGAAATGACTACTGAATATTTCAGTTTGGCCTTTTAGTGACGTGAAGATTCGCCAGAAACATAGCGTGATTCGGATTCCACGTTAAACTGTAGATCGCCTTTTCCCAGTAGAAAATGGAAGGAGACGAAGTGAACTTCAGTTGAAAAATTAGCACCAGACCAATGGGCCACAATGAATTGTTATTATTATTACTATTAGTACACACTTGATAGGCCTTTATCAGACCACGCGAAGCATTTATAACTACTTGTTCTTCCAGTACTCTCTCATTCATTCGCTAAAGGCCCTCTACCTTTCCTCAGTCCACTTTGGTCTTTGAGCTTTAGGTGCTGTCTTCTCTAACATTACTTCCCACCTGTGTATTTTGTGTCTATAGACGCTATTGTCTGCGTTATTGTTGTTTTGGTCTTCAGTCCTGAGTCTGGTTTGATGCAGTTCTCCATGATAATCTATCCTGTGCAAGCTTCTTCATCTCCCAGTACCTACTGCAACCTACATCCTTCTGAATCTGCTTAGTGTATTCATCTCTTGGTCTCCCTCTACGATTTTTACCCTCCATGCTGCCCTCCAATACTAAATTGGCGATCCCTTGATGCCTGAGGACATGTCCTACCAACCGATCCCTTCTTCTCTTCACGCAGTATCGTATCTCCCATTTCATCTTCATCTACATCCTCTTCCATTTCCATAATATTGTCCTCAAGTACATTGCCCTTGTATAGACCCTCTATATACTCCCACCTTTCTGCTTTCCCCTCTTTGCTTAGAACTGGGTTTCCATCTGAGCTCTTGATATTCATACAAGTGGCTCTCTTTTCTCCAAAGGTCTCTTTAATCTTCCTGTAGGCTCTATCTGTCTTACCCCTAGTGAGATAAGCCTCTACATCCTTACATTTGAGCCATTCCTGCTTAGCCATTTTGCACTTCCTGTCGATATCATTTTTGAGACGTTTGTATTCCTTGTTGCCTGCTTCATTTACTGCATTTTTATACTTTCTCCTCTCATCAATTAAATTCAATATTTGTTCTGTTACCCAAGGATTTCTAATAGCCCTCGTCTTTTTACCTACTTGATCCTCTGCTGCCTTCACTACTTCATCCCTCAGAGCTACCCATTCGTCTTCTACTGTATTTCTTTCCCCCATTCCTGTTAATTGTTCCCTTATGCTGTCCCTGAAACTCTGTACAACCTCTGGTTTAGTCAGTTTATCCAGGTCCCATCTCCTTAAATTCCCACCTTTTTGCAAGCTCTTCAGTTTTAATCTACAGTTCATAACTAATAGATTGTGGTCAGAGTCCACATCTGCCCCTGGAAATGTCCTACAATTTAAAACCTGGTTCCAAAATCTCTGTCTTACCATTATATAATCTATCTGATACCTTTCAGTATCTCCAGCATTCTTCCATGCATACAACCTTCTTTTATGATTCTTGAACCAAGTGTTAGCTATGATTAAGTTACGCTCTGTGCAAAATTCTAACAGACGGTTTCCTCTTTCATTTCTTAGCCCCAATTTTGTATTTATAACCCTGTATTCAAATGACCAAAAGTCTTGTTCCTCCTGCCACCAAACTTCACTAATTCCCACTATATCTAACGTCAACCTATCCATTTCCCTTTTTAGATTTTCTAACCTACCTGCCCGGTTAAGGGATCTGACATTCCACGCTCCGATCCGTAGAACGGCAGTTTTCTTTCTCCTGATAACGACATTCTCTTGAGTAGTCCCCGCCCGGAGATCCGAATGGGGGACTATTTTACCTCCACAATATTTTACCCAAGAGGACGCCATCATCATTTAACCATACAGTAAAGCTGCATGCCCTCGGGAAAAATTACGGCTGTAGTTTCCCCTTGCTTTCAGCCGTTCGCAGTACCAGCTCAGCAAGGCCGTTTTGGTTAGTGTTGCAAGGCCGGATCAGTCAGTCATCCAGACTGTTGCCGCTGCAACTACTGAAAAGGCTGCTGCCCCTCTTCAGGAACCACACGTTTGTCTGGCATCTCAACAGATACCCCTCCGCTGTGGTTGCACCTACGGTACGGCTATCTGTATCGTTGAGGCACGCAAGCCTCCCCACCAACGGCAAGGTCCATGGTTCATGGGGGGAGTGATGTCCGCTGAATCTACCTGTGCAGTTTCCAAATCAATTTTTACTTGCGCCATCCAATATGTAGTGGTTCTGAGCCTCTGTATGAATCTAATTAGTTGGTGAGTCTGGTCTGTGGGAGTCTACTGATGTGGCCGTAAAAGTTTAGTTGTCTTTTTCTTATGTCCGTTGCCAGATTGGACAACTTCTCTGTGGTGTCTCTGGAATGAAGCCTGTGTCCTTCGTCTGTGAGTTTTGGGCCAATAATATTCGTGATAGTTTTTCTTCTGTGAGGATCTTCTATAGATCGCTCTTGGTGTGTAGTGACAGTGTCTCGCAGGATTATAGCACCTCAGGTTTGATTACAACATTACAGTGACGAATTTTGATGAAGGTGGACAGACATTTATTGTTGCAGATACACTGTGTTTTGTATACGTCTCTCTTCATCTTCAGTAACCTGGTAATCTGCGTGATTCTCTCCTTTCCTGCTGGTTCGAGCACTTCTCCAGGGTATTTAAAATGTGTTACTCTGTTGATGTTGCCATATTTCGTGATAAATTCAGTATGTTGTATTACGTGCAGAAGAACTCTGTTTTTTTCATTTTTTTTTATTTTTTTAAGGGGATCTGTAGCTCCTCTTTTTCTGCGCACTCTTTGAGCACTGCTACCTGCCTGATTGCCCGCTCTTCCACAATGAATTATTATTATTGTTATTCAGGCAAGTACGTGCACAAGTTTTGTTACGTCTGTAGTATTAGATTCGCTGTTACATGGTATATATGAGAATATAAATACTTATTTTAAGTCGCTATTAACGAAGATTTTTCAGGCTGAACTATCTCCACTAGTGGCACTTATCAAGAAGATTGATAAGTGTACATTCCCCAGCTAATCATTAACTGCAGTAACACAATTCATCACTACAAGTTGTCTCCTGAACATCATTCAGTTACAGTGCTTCACATTAGAATTTATTTCGCTTCATTAGGTTAAGTAAGTCCCTAATATATGACTAACTTTAACCCTTAAACAGTTGTGTGCCGTAAAATTTCAGAGCGAGCAGGAAAAGAATGCTATACGTTATGGCAACTAATTACGTCGGCGATCTCATCGTGTATGAAGAACACTCAGGGTGCGTCAATCAGCTAATGGCGTGTCGGCTTATTGATTGGGCAGCTATATACCGTGTGTTGGTCTATGGCACCAACAGAACAGTTTAGGCTTTAGCATGAAAATCCGCACAGTGCACAAGCAACTCACAGACCAGTGCTCATTTCACGTAAGTAGCAACTTTTACGTGGTTCAGTGCTTGTTGTATTCAAAAGATAGAAGAACTAGGAGGCTAGATGTTGGATGGGATAATGGCGAGTCACTGACGGATACCACTGTTAATGTATGCAACAGAACAGACGTTTTCCACAGAATTATTAAGTGGTTCTTTGCAAATAGATTCTCCCCAAATTTTGGAAGGAAAAACGCTGTATTTTGCTCTGAGACATATTCATATCAACAATTTGTGTAGTACATGAAGAGAATTCAACATACTGACTGAAAACATGATCAGGAAGGAATTTATCAGCAATCTTCTCAAACAATTAAGTTGAGCTAATTTTCCTCGTCTTACTATTTACTGTTTTTCGATCAAACGAATTATCCTCATGAAATAATTGTGGAATAATTTTCTGTTTTAACTCAATTCTCGGAAAAAAGTAATGATTGCAAGAAAAGCCAAGAGAAAGAATAATACGTGATGTTCAAACACAGACATTATGTATGTACCTCCTCAAGGACCTGCGTCGTCACAATACACATATACGCTAGTCAGATGCGTCATGAATAATGCATCACGATTTGTGAAGAACCTTTATTCCCATTCCTTGAACACTAGAGCGAAAATTAACCTTTATTACCCAATATCCAAGACGCCAGTGGCTCAGAAAAAATTTGAAAACGCAGCAACCAAATTTTTAGTATTTGTCCAATAACGTAAAATATCTCATAGGTAGTATAGCAAGTTTTCAATCCAACCTAAAATAATTTCTCCTGGACTACTCCTTCTATTCCACGAGCGAAGCTGGTAGCCTGGAAAAAGTACCTTGTTTCTAAAAAAAATTTTATGAGTAGATCTAGAAAACAATTTACTCGTTAATGTTAAAACTGATCGCGTATACATATCTCGTAAAGTGACTCATTCCATATTATTTTGATGGAATAGTCGTTCAAATGATCAATAGAATGTGTAACTAACGAACTAACGTAGCAGTTAAGTACAGTACGAATAATAATAAAGTATTTGGGTTAATAAAATCGAATACTGGAAGAGATAACTTTATGTATGTGAAGTGTAAATTAGAATCGATCGTCATCCTCATTGTTATTTAATTTTAGTGTTGAGAAGCAAATTTAGAGAGTGAATGAAGGTGAAATTTAAAAGTGAAACTACATGTGTAACTTGAACGGACTCTAAGACTTCAAATTTTTAAAAAGCGTATAAAAAAAGATGACTTACAGGAATTTCAAGTGGAAAGTAGAGTACTGATATGACTGTGGAATTTTTGGCAGTGATACAAAAACCCCTGACGAAAACAGTCGGTTTTTATTCAAGATACAAGCAAGTACTCTGCCAGATAGCTCTTTTTTCGTGCGCGAGTCGTCGTAGCAGAGCTTCAGAAAACGACAGGAGCAAGAGTTATACACTGGATGCAAAAGACTGCCAGTGATGCTCCGTGACAGGCGATTTACCTTCTGAGTCTCAGGAAAAGCTTAGTTAGATGACTCGTCGGGCACTGCGTGATTGGTAGTCGAAGACTGGCCTGCTCTGCATTGACCCCTAGCGAGAGATCGCCTCCTGTCTCTTCAAAGCCAAGGTCTTCGTCACCAAGGTCCAAATATGGTGCCGACTGGTGCGCTGAGTATGACGGGGGGGGGGGGGGGGGGGCGTAACAGGGTATCCAACTAGCTGGCGCCAGCTGCCCCATTGGCGGGGCCGGTATGAACGTCTCCTGAAAAGGCATCTGGGTATCGTGGACGACAAGTGTGCAGATACTTCGCGAGGGACCTACATCTACATCTACATCTACATCTATACTCCGCGAGCCACCTTACGGTGTGTGGCGGAGGGTACTTATTGTACCACTATCTGATCCCCCCTTCCCTGTTCCATTCACGAATTGTGCGTGGGAAGAACGACTGCTTGTAAGTCTCCGTATTTGCTCTAATTTCTCGGATCTTTTCGTTGTGATCATTACGCGAGATATATGTGGGCGGTAGTAATATGTTGCCCATCTCTTCCCGGAATGTCCTCTCTCGTAATTTCGATAATAAACCTCTCCGTATTGCGTAACGCCTTTCTTGAAGTGTCCGCCACTGGAGCTTGTTCAGCATCTCCGTAACGCTCTCGCGCTGACTAAATGTCCCCATGACGAATCGCGCTGCTTTTCGCTGGATCATGTTTATCTCTTATATTAATCCAACCTGGTAAGGGTCCCATACTGATGAGCAATACTCAAGAATCGGACGAACAAGCGTTTTGTAAGCTACTTCTTTCGTCGATGAGTCACATTTTCTTAGAATTCTTCCTATGAATCTCAACCTGGCGCCAGCTTTTCCTACTATTTGTTTTATGTGATCATTCCACTTCAGATCGCTCCGGATAGTAACTCCTAAGTATTTTACGGTCGTTACCGCTTCCAATGATTTACCACCTATGGCTTAATCGTACTGGAATGGATTTCTGCCCCTATGTATGCGCATTATATTACATTTATCTACGTTTAGGGAAAGCTGCCAGCTGTCGCACCATGCATTAATCCTCTGCAGGTCCTCCTGGAGTACGTACGAGTCTTCTGATGTTGCTACTTTCTTGTAGACAACCGTGTCATCTGCAAATAGCCTCACGGAGCTACCGATGTTGTCAACTAAGTCATTTATGTACACTCCTGGAAATGGAAAAAAGAACACATTGACACCGGTGTGTCAGACCCCCCATACTTGCTCCGGACACTGCGAGAGAGCTGTACAAGCAATGATCACACGCACAGCACAGCGGACACACCAGGAACCGCGGTGTTGGCCGTCGAATGGCGCTAGCTGCGCAGCATTTGTGCGCCGCCGCCGTCAGTGTCAGCCAGTTTGCCGTGGCATACGGAGCTCCATCGCAGTCTTTAACACTGGTAGCATGCCGCGACAGCGTGGACGTGAACCGTATGTGCAGTTGACGGACTTTGAGCGAGGGCGTATAGTGGGCATGCGGGAGGCCGGGTGGACGTACCGTCGAATTGCTCAACACGTGGGGCGTGAGGTCTCCACAGTATATCGATGTTGTCGCCAGTGGTCGGCGGAAGGTGCACGTGCCCGTCGACCTGGGACCGGACCGCAGCGACACACGGATGCACGCCAAGACCGTAGGATCCTACGCAGTGCCGTAGGGGACCGCACCGCCACTTCCCAGCAAATTAGGGACACTGTTGCTCCTGGGGTATCGGCGAGGACCATTCGCAACCGTCTCCATGAAGCTGGGCTACGGTCCCGCACACCGTTAGGCCGTCTTCCGCTCACGCCCCAACATCGTACAGCCCGCCTCCAGTGGTGTCGCGACAGGCGTGAATGGAGGGACGAATGGAGACGTGTCGTCTTCAGCGATGAGAGTCGCTTCTGCCTTGGTGCCAATGATGGTCGTATGCGTGTTTGGCGCCGTGCAGGTGAGCGCCACAATCAGGACTGCATACGACCGAGGCACACAGGGCCAACACCCGGCATCATGGTGTGGGGACCGATCTCCTACACTGGCCGTACACCACTGGTGATCGTCGAGGGGACACTGAATAGTGCACGGTACATCCAAACCGTCATCGAACCCATCGTTCTACCATTCCTAGACCGGCAAGGGAACTTGCTGTTCCAACAGGACAATGCACGTCCGCATGTATCCCGTGCCACCCAACGTGCTCTAGAAGGTGTAAGTCAACTACCCTGGCCAGCAAGATCTCCGGATCTGTCCCCCATTGAGCATGTTTGGGACTGGATGAAGCGTCGTCTCACGCGGTCTGCACGTCCAGCACGAACGCTGGTCCAACTGAGGCGCCAGGTGGAAATGGCATGGCAAGCCGTTCCACAGGACTACATCCAGCATCTCTACGATCGTCTCCATGGGAGAATAGCAGCCTGCATTGCTGCGAAAGGTGGATATACACTGTACTAGTGCCGACATTGTGCATGCTCTGTTGCCTGTGTCTATGTGCCTGTGGTTCTGTCAGTGTGATCATGTGATGTATCTGACCCCAGGAATGTGTCAATAAAGTTTCCCCTTCCTGGGACAATGAATTCACGGTGTTCTTATTTCAATTTCCAGGAGTGTATATTGTAAACAATAAAGGTCCTATCACGCTTCCCTGCGGTACTCCCGAAATTACCTCTACATCTGCAGATTTTGAACCGTTAAGAATGACATGTTGTGTTCTTTCTTCTAGGAAATCCTGAATCCAATCACAAACCTGGTCCGATATTCCGTAAGCTCGTATTTTTTTCACTAAACGTAAGTGCGGAACCGTATCAAATGCCTTCCTGAAGTCCAGGAATACGGCATCAATCTGCTCGCCAGTGTCTACGCCACTGTGAATTTCTTGGGCAAATAGGGCGAGCTGAGTTTCACATGATCTCTGTTTGCGGAATCCATGTTGGTTATGATGAAGGAGATTTGTATTATCTAAGAACGTCATAATACGAGAACACAAAACATGTTTCATTATTCTACAACAGATTGACGTAAGTGAAATAGGCCTATAATTATTCGCATCTGATTTATGACCCTTCTTGAAAATGGGAACGACCTGCGCTTTCTTCCAGTCGCTAGGTACTTTACGTTCTTCCAGCGATCTACAATAAATTGCTGATAGAAAGGGGGCAAGTTCTTTAGCATAATCACTGTAGAATCTTAAGGGTATCTCGTCTGGTCCGGATGCTTTTCCGCTACTAAGTGATAGCAGTTGTTTTTCAATTCCGATATCGTTTATTTCAATATTTTCCATTTTGGCGTCCGTGCGACGGCTGAAGTCAGGGACCGTGTTACGATTTTCCGCAGTGAAACAGTTTCGGAACACTGAATTCAGTATTTCTGCCTTTCTTCGGTCGTCCTCTGTTTCGGTGCCATCGTGGTCAACGAGTGACTGAATAGGGGATTTAGATCCGCTTACCGATTTTACGTATGACCAAAACTTTTTAGGGTTCTTGTTTAGATTGTTTGCCAATCTACCTCGACGGTGGTGCTTGTCTCAGTGTCCCTTAATGCCGTCCCAGAGTTTCACAGAGCGCTTCGGCCAGAAACAAGGTGCAGGTGTGGTCACTGGATGATTATGCTTACCTGGGGTCCTGACTGATGTGGATACAGCTGTGCTTCAGAATTGGTGGCGACTTCGACTACACTGTTGAGGAATGTGATTCCCTTGCTAGGGGTTTTCTGCACTGTGACAAGAGTGAGTCGTCAAGCTAGTATGCCATCAGTGGTGGTTAGCTACCATGTAGATAACATGAGGCCGTTGTGGTGTACGTACAGTAGATAGCTTTCTTGCAATTCAATTTCCATACTACACTGAATGAGCCAAAACGCTAATGGAGGTTTGGCGGGGTGTTTCCGTTTCCAGATTCATACGATGCAGCAGATACTGGTTGATGCCTGTGAAGTTCTTTGGTCTGGATTATTACAATCACTAACATTGTATGGTTGGTAGAAGCAGCGGTATAACTGAATCGGGGGTCGTCTTCCGCATTGCTGCTGCTTCAAAATCAATATCATTTGCTCCATATCGTCATTAGTTAGATCGTTGAAAGGTTTGGATACGAAATGCTGCATGCTTCTTATCGTACAGAAATACGGAAACTCTTAGCTGTTTGCTGTGGTCCATTTTTAATAACGATAGTCTGAGGCAGACCTTCAATAGACATCACCTTCCGCAAAGCCACAATAATGTGCTTCGATGGTCGTGGAGAGGACACTACTAATACATGGTGAAGGGTACAACACGTCCACTAGCACCTACGATACGCGTTTCAGTATGGTTCTTCTAAAATGTAAATGAATTCATTCCAGTGATGGTGTAAAGTTAGACATGTTCAGAATGTTGCGCTTTGTGTTGGCATGTTCTGTGCAGTCGGTTGGATGCGGACTACCCACTCAGTATCTGTGGCCATACCTAGCCAGTACACTTGTTCCTGAGAAAGGTTCCTCACCGAGGTCATACAACAACATGAGAAGCTGTAGAAGCAAGGCTGGGGGGCAATGACCACGCTGTGTTGCTCATTACCGATGCCGATGAGCAAAACACCAGACCTTGGCAAAAGCTGCGACTGTTGGATTAAAAAATTCCAAGACAGAGCATCTTTATTCCTTTACCTGCCCAGACAATATGGACATGACTGATGACCTACCTGACACTGGATTCAACTGGTGTAAGAGATTTGTGATACAGTCCGAGTGGCAATTTATAAGCAGTCCAAAGTGACATTTACGTTTTTAAGAAGCTGAAAAATCAAGATGTTTGTTTATCGATTCCTGGATTTGCAACATTTGGTACGTGGGACAGCACACCTGCGTTTAAATATTTCTCAGTGGGCTTGTATTGGATGGCATAAAGATATGCACTCAGGAATAAAGCCGAATTTTTCGCATTCTGAACCATACTGTTGGAGATTGTTGGAGATGCTCAAGTGGGTTCTAAATAACACAATCAGCGTATTGTGGTTGGTGACGTCCTGAAGCTTATTCACAGATATAAAAAAAGCTTTCGCCATTATATTTCAAATTAAGAAGTTCTGCATACTCTTGTAGATGGGTTATACTGTCCTAAATTTAGGACGGTCTTTGATGGATATTCTACTAGTGAAATAGCAACTACCACTACGGGGAAAAAACGCAGTAGATAGGAATGTAGAGAGGACTCCAGCCAAAAGTATCGCTTTAGGATCTGAAAAGTTTGTTCACAATCGTGTAACACAGAGGCTTGTGCTGAATAGTAATTTCTTTGACTAAAGCCATTTGCGTTTCCAGGAAAGAGTGCTGTTCGTGGAGAGATGCTTCTCTGCAGTCATAATTCCTAACAATCTCAACACACGCACCACTACCTCTACTTTCTCTACGAAAAAATATTTGCAGTTGTTGAGATTGTACTATAGGCCCGCTTCATAAAACTTGGAAATATGGTTCGTAAAATGCTCTTGTGGTTGTCTTTTCTGTCACCAATGAGAACAATTTTATGAAGATAATTTACGGAGAAGGATGTGGCAGCTGTAAGATGTTTCAAATATCTCGAAATTGGAACTGGTGTCTACAGTCTACAGGGTGTATTTATCACCAACAATTGTACGTATTTTTCATCAAGACGTAATTGGAAGTATCCATCTCCCGAACTCAGTTTGAGAAAGATTTTGTTTGTGATCATTTAGATAACATCTTTTCTGAGTGAAATGTACACTAGGAGTCTAAACTGACTGTGTGTTTTTTGTGTATTTAAAATCAAAAGACAACCTCAACGAGCCATCAGGTTTTTTGGTTATGACTAAAGGTGTAGAGAGGTTACTGTAAGATATGAGCTCCATGACCCTCAAAGTATGGAGGTGCTCCGATTCATCTTTCACATTTGTCGTCTTGGCAATTAGAACACGGAGAGTGTGGCAAACCAGTGAAATTGGTAGTTGCTTAAAAGACATAGGAGCCACGAAATTTCCTACACAGCCGGGAAGCTATGCAAGCCATGTCGAGACCTCTTGGCATACTTGTACCAAAATAATTTATCTAGCAAATAATTATTCAGAGTCTTGGGTTGTAAACATAAATGTGTTGCAAACGTCTAAGTTCTGGGTGTATTGCTACAAGGATAAGAATTTAGTGTGTGACCTTCCTGTCGCTAGCTTACGTGGTGTACATGTATTCAGTACAAATAGGTTTCTTCCTGTGTAAAACTAGGCTGCGTTATACATGTGACACAGGCGGGGCTTTTAGTTGCTAACAGGTCTCCCGCTTAAAAGACGTCAAAGCCATAGCTGCTTTTGCGTACATGGGGCCCAAGACACAAGGAGAGCACACCACAAAAATTAAGAATTAAGAACGTCTGTGTTTAAAAACTGTGCTGTGATTCATCTTACAGTTATAAAAAATGTTGGTGCTATTACTGCGCATAAAATTTTTTGGTTAATTTTTCAGTGGACAGCTAATGTAAATAAGCATTCACTTCACATATTCCACACTTACCCTTATCAAATTCCTAGTCACTGCCGCGTCTGATACGTCAGTTGGAAAAATTGCTAAGACTTTTAAAGTAATATTAACGTGCATTTTGTTAGTTTGAAATGAGTTTTACATTGTGGAATTTCGATGTTGTCCATAGCTGACTTCGTACAAACCTGGACCAATACATTATTTACTGGCGTTAGTGATCTCTTGATGAATCTATGTAGAAACATATTTAGATAACATTTCAGATTGATTATAGATTGTAGGAAACGTAATAGTTGTCTCAACATCGACAGAATCTCATAGTTTTCTGAATCAGGAGTTACAGTGAGGTCATAGTGCCACTGTGAACGTTTTACCAGGAAATATAAAACTCAAGCAAAGAAAAGGGTTGTTTCGTAAATACAAATGCATTTTTATTAAAAAAAACGTTATTTACGTTAGTAATTATACTACTCATAACTCGAAAAAACACCAAATATTTATCAGTATTCCTATAACAGCATCTTGAAACCTGCACATATTGTGACGATCTTTTAAATAATTTTATTACTGAGAACCGAAGCGGTAAGCCAATTAGCCATAAAGACTTTTTGAAACTTACGTTTTAATGCTGACTGGTTAGGTACGTGGTGTACTTGATTTAAATATAACTACAATTTCATCTCAAATATTTGTTATTTGTAGAAAATGTAGCTCATCATAGCAGCATTACCAATTTCTGTTGAATAACATAATGATACCAACTCCTTTCATTTATTTAATCCCATCAACTCAATGAACCAAAACTTCTATTTTAAGGTTTGTCTTTTAAATTTTTTAAAAGAAACGTTCACACTTACTAAAGTTTTATCCAGTTAAATGGTAAACATCAAATACGCCATTATTTGTGTTCACCTTGAAAATTTTTCCACTATGTAATTTTTGTGAGATAATTTAGAAAGAATTTGAGTTAAACGTAAATGAGTTGATATTTTACTGAAACTTAGTCTGGGAACGTTCACATCTCCGAAAAACCGCCCCGTCGTATATACGAAAGTCTATTCTATTATATCACTGTGTTTGTGTTTCAGATGCCGTCAGCTCAAGAAAGAAGGCCTTTGCCACCAGCTGCTACAGAGCGTCTTTTACTAGATATTAAACCATTTCTCTTTATTTGTAAGATACTTGGTTTGATGCCCTTCTCAGTTGATTTGGCAAATAGATCTCTTCAGAGAACAAGGAGAGAGTTTTTGATTTGTGTGGTTCTCGCCAGTCTGCATATCATTTCAAGTTGTGTACAGATACTTTTCTACATTTATATCCTACCAAGAGAATCACCAATTCAAATTGTTTCATTTGTCTGTTGCATTAGCTTTGACGTCCTGGCAATCATTGCTATTGTGCATGATGTTTTATACAGCAGGGACGAATATGAAAGCATGCTACAGCTAATTTGGATCTGCGACAGTAACCTTACAGCCAGTATCGCACCAGTTCCTAGATCGTATGCTAAGCTTATGAAGTTGCAGTTCCTTCCGTTGCTTTTACTGCTTATTGTAAATGGCTTTATTGCAGCTACAGAAGGACCAAACATAAGGTGGATTTTAATGTCTATTAACTATACTAAGGACCAAGCCATTGTTTACACAGCAGTTTTAAGATTCGCTAATCTGCAGTTACTTGTACAGCAGAGATTAAATAATATCAACTCTCGTATGTCTACCTGGTGTACTGATGGACAGAGAAATATTAATTTTTGTCAACGAAGTGCACATGGCGAGAAATTCTGCAACATGAATCAGCACAGTCTTCGTACTTCGTCTGGGGTACGGTCCATCAGGCGAGGCTATCAAGCAATCTGCGATTTATCCGTAGCAACCAACTGCATTCACGAGATATTTCTACTTCCCTTTCTGATTATTGCTTTCTTCAATACAGTAACAACAGTGTGTTTCTCTGTTACAAAGGAAACTATTTTTAGAACCAAAAATAATTTGACACTCATACTTTGGGCATCGTTTATTGCACAAATAGTCCCAGTGTCACTGGTAATCGTGACTGCCCACTGTGTGACGTCAAAGGCGCGCCATGTGACTCGCCTGGACTGTATGTTTCTGCAGAAGGGGAGCGCTAGCAGCGTGGGTGTCCACAGAGAGCTGAAGCTGCTGAGGCACCAGATGGCGTCTAGGAGGCCCACGGCCTCCCTCTTTGGTTTCCTCACCCTGAACCTGAGGCTCTTTGTTGTGTACTTCTCTGTAGTCATCACTTACTCCACTGTGCTGTTGTCTTTCAGATAGAGTTGCTCCTCATGTCGTGTTACTGAGCGAGGTGGTGCAGTGGGAAGGCACTAGATTCATATACTGGTGTCCAGATGCCTGTCTAGCCGTCCAGGACCAGGTTCTTTATGTTTTCCCTGAGTAAAATCCGATAAATGTCCGAATATTTCCTTTCACAGTATGAAGCCACTGGTCTTCCTCAACTTCGCATCTTCTTTGCATCTTTTTCTTTTTGTGTTTGCGGAAACAACCGAAAGAACAGAAGCCTGTCACATTACTTCATTGATAGAGAACACATGTGAGCTGACACATGCATGGGGGTGTGGATCGAGAAAGGACGGGTAGCAGGGTGATCCATGCAGTTGTGCGTAGCCGCAGTGCCCTGGTGGTGTAGTGGCTAGTGCATCTGCCTAGTGAGTAGGAGACGTGGGCTAGAATCCCGCCCGTGGTACAAACTTTCATCCAAGGCTTCAGTCTGCGTGTGGTACACCACAGATGTTTGAGACTAGGAAAGGTCTCAGGAATCACATAGTTTCATGCCTATGTTTCAGACAGGGTCATCCACACTGCTCAATGTTGAGGTGCTATTCCAATACAGCTGAAGAGCATCTGCAGTGATGTTCGAGTTTAGTGGGAATACCAGGTGAGCTGAGGCATCACTGGAAATTAAGACTGAGAAGGTAGGCTTGCTGGGATAGTCCATGAAGTGGTGTGTAGCCATTGTGCCAGGGTGGGGCAGTGGTTAGTACATGTGACTGTGAGCAGAAGAGCCAGGATCGAGTCCTGGCCCCGATGCGAATTTTCATTCGTCACTTAAATCTTCATATAAACATTACATGTTGTGAATTATTTATTATAGAATGTTTTTTAACGACTGCTGCTGATCAAGTATTAATGTGAAATCACATAACGACTGTAGTATTCTACGCATTCTGTGCGGATCAGGGACATATTATTTTGTAAAGACAGCCATATAGTTTGACACTTCAACTTGTGAAAAAACTATTTTCGTCATTGTAAACTACGAGGAATGTGTTCCTGTTCTAGCTGCTAAAACTGAATAAAAATGATTTAAATTCGAATTTGGCCTATTCTTCCGCCTATCAATGTAATTTTTCTACAGATTTATTTGTGTTTATTTGAAATTTGAAGGTGATCAAAACTGAAGCGCAAATCCCCGAAAAACAACCCATATAATTACGACCAGGAGATTCATTGCGTGAAACAATGTATATTATCACATGCAGTACTTAAACAGACACAGTTCCCCAAGCAGAAGTTGTTATAGTATTTTCTTCCCGTTTTCGTCAGTCGCCACTTAAGAGCAACTTTTTAATTTAAAGGAAGTGATTATAGCCAGTGGTGTGAGGCAGTGCCCCAGCTTGACGTGGGCCACCTGATGACACTCAACATGATTTTTGGTGTGTTCGCACTGCGGTAGTTCAACATGAAATTCTGTAGTGATTATGTTATTCGTATCATTTTGAAAAATGAAGAAAACAGCAGGACAATTGCTAAATCCACAATCTTTTATTGGGTACACGACAGCTTTCGGCACAGTTAAAATCCCATCAGCTAGTGTAAAAAACAAAATCGCTTATCCGTCTGAGGTCATCGTCACCCCAATGTTGTGATGGAACCAAAGGTTCCGTGTCAACAAAGTAAAAGGGACAAAAACTCCATAACAGCCGTTCCCTCGCGGTGCGCGACCTGTTTCTTTTCCTGTGTTCCTCATATGATATACATCTCGGGGCAGAATGTTGATTGTTGATAACAGAGTATAGCCGTTTGATGAAATTTTAGTCACGCAATATGACTTCAGGTTTATCAACTTGCAAACGTAAAAATCAACAAGACGTCAGGCATAGAGATTGTGCAGTGTAAGAAATATATACAGCCAGGGAATGGCAGTGGTTGGTTGTCGTTGATGACAGCATCTTCAAGGGAATATTATTGCTTGTAACACATTTTCCAACCTCACTGTATCCTGGGTTCCTGAACTGGAGTCGCCAATTAGTGGCCCTAGCGGACCAACATATTCCCCGATGGACTAAAGTAAAAATTTTGCTTGTGCTCATTAGGCAGTTTTTAAGTTTTACTCACTTCAACATGAATGGCCTGTGGTGACTTTGGCGGTATTTTCCTTGCAACCTGCAGACAAGGCGTCACCTCTGTTTCCTGCAGACAAATTTGAAGGTTGTACGTTAATCTACCAGTCATAGAACCACAAGTACTGCGTGACTGAGAGTTGATGTATCAGCAAACTGAATGACGAAAGCTGCTGCTTCCAGTATGTGTCGTCGTGTTGAAGAGTGCCATAGTTCACAAAAAAATCCTCTAGGTTCTACTCCATACGTATTCCTTGCTTATACTTTATCGATTTCCACATTTTCCAGGAAGGTGCCTGCATGGTTCTTCAATTTCTTTGCGAGTGATGATCATAATGACATGCTTGCACGAAATGTGTAATTCTTCTTGGAGGTACTGACGAAATGCAAAAA
The DNA here is from genome assembly GCF_021461395.2 of Schistocerca americana. NCBI lineage: Eukaryota > Metazoa > Arthropoda > Insecta > Orthoptera > Acrididae > Schistocerca > Schistocerca americana. The sequence continues at coordinate 74,981,409 of NC_060122.1, read as the reverse complement.
AGATTTAGAACTGTCCAGAGTTTGTGACTGAATGTGCGATTAGTGATTACTGGTCTAACGACACTGGCTATGCCAAACTATGTTCTTGAAGCTTTTTGAAGCATTTAATTTTGATTGTTTGTCTCCTTTCAAGTGATCTGTCTCGGCTTTTGCATGTCACCGTACAGCTGTAGTTCTCGTATTCACGTGCTGGTTCTTCTCCAGCGTCACACTCACTACTCCCCTCCAGGGTTTCGGTACTCCTTTGTATTAAACCCCCATAGAATTTTTACGTTCTGATACCATTTAATATGCTTGCAGGGTCCATCCACTACTCTGATTTTAAATTCATTATTCATTGTGTAGTGTCAAAGCGATGTACTTGAGGACAATATTATGGAAATGGAAGAGGATGTAGATGAAGATGAAATGGGAGATATGATACTGCGTGAAGAGTTTGACAGAGCACTGAAAGACCTGAGTCGAAACAAGGCCCCCGGAGTAGACAATATTCCATTGGAACTACTGACGGCCGTGGGAGAGCCAGTCCTGACAAAACTCTACCATCTGGTGAGCAAGATGTATGAAACAGGCGAAATACCCACAGACTTCAAGAAGAATATAATAATTCCAATCCCAAAGAAAGCAGGTGTTGACAGATGTGAAAATTACCGAACTATCAGCTTAATAAGTCACAGCTGCAAAATACTAACACGAATTCTTTACAGACGAATGGAAAAACTAGTAGAAGCCAACCTCGGGGAAGATCAGTTTGGATTCCGTAGAAACACTGGAACACGTGAGGCAATACTGACCTTACGACTTATCTTAGAAGAAAGATTAAGGAAAGGCAAACCTACGTTTCTAGCACTTGTAGACTTAGAGAAAGCTTTTGACAATGTTGACTGGAATACTCTCTTTCAAATTCTAAAGGTGGCAGGGGTAAAATACAGGGAGCGAAAGGCTATTTACAATTTGTACAGAAACCAGATGGCAGTTATAAGAGTCGAGGGACATGAAAGGGAAGCAGTGGTTGGGAAGGGAGTAAGACAGGGTTGTAGCCTCTCCCCGATGTTGTTCAATCTGTATATTGAGCAAGCAGTAAAGGAAACAAAAGAAAAATTCGGAGTAGGTATTAAAATTCATGGAGTAGAAATAAAAACTTTGAGGTTCGCCGATGACATTGTAATTCTGTCAGAGACAGCAAAGGACTTGGAAGAGCAGTTGAATGGAATGGACAGTGTCTTGAAAGGAGGATATAAGATGAACATCAACAAAAGCAAAACAAGGATAATGGAATGTAGTCTAATTAAGTCGGATGATGCTGAGGGAATTAGATTAGGAAATGAGGCACTTAAAGTAGTAAAGGAGTTTTGCTATTTGGGGAGCAAAATAACTGATGATGGTCGAAGTAGAGAGGATATAAAATGTAGGCTGGCAAGGGCAAGGAAAGCGTTTCTGAAGAAGAGAAATTTGTTAACATCCAGTATTGATTTAAGTGTCAGGAAGTCGTTTCTGAAAGTATTCGTATGGAGTGTAGCCATGTATGGAAGTGAAACGTGGACGATAAATAGTTTGGACAAGAAGAGAATAGAAGCTTTTGAAATGTGGTGCTACAGAAGAATGCTGAAGATTAGATGGGTAGATCACATAACTAATGAGGAAGTATTGAATAGGATTGGGGAGAAGAGAATTTTGTGGCACAACTTGACCAGAAGAAGGGATCGGTTGGTAGGACATGTTCTGAGGCATCAAGGGATCGCCAATTTAGTATTGGAGGGGAGCGTGGGAGGTAAAAATCGTAGAGGGAGACCAAGAGATGAATACATTAAGCAGATTCAGAAGGATGTAGGTTGCAGTAGGTAGTGGGAGATGAAAAAGCTTGCACAGGATAGAGTAGCATGGAGAGCTGCATCAAACCAGTCTCAGGGCTGAAGACCACAACAACAACAGTGTCAAAGCTAATTCTCGAGTAGCAACCCAGCATCTTTAACGGGCTCTCAACCTACTGATGCCTGCTGCAAATACATGTACGTCACCACCAAACTCAGGAACAGTCCCACACATGCTTTATGTACAGCTACAACAAAGCGAGTCTCGTAAACAGGCGTTCAGACAGTGTTGGTAGTGACATAGGTCTGTATCTTTACGAATAAATTGTACTGATAGCTATTTAAAGAGATATAATATTATTTCATAACCATTTTCCAGTCGATTTTAAACTTTCCAGCTGGGGTCCTTCGCTTATTAGAATCACATATGTTTCAAGAATACGAAGTTTAAACATTTCGAAGTCAGAACGCAGTTAGCATCGAAAACATGCGTCAATCAGCAGCAAAACTGCTAAAGACATCTTCTCTTGAAATTAACTACAGCAGTGTGTCCTTGAATTTGGCGATAAGATACAGTTTTTGATTTTGGTTAGATTTTTATATGCGATTTCCATGTTACATTGCTTACCTGCTTTATTAAAGTGGTGATTTAACTTTGGAAATCCTCTTCGTTATTTGCTGTCAGTACTGCATCATCTGCATAACATATAATATTCACCATTTTATTTCCCATTTCATAGTCCAGTTTATTTCTTGCATCGTTAATGATGTAGTCCGTCATTACGTTCAACAGGAATAGTGTTCATGAGACTTCTTGTCTTGTCCCTTTAACTAGTATAATTTCATTTGTGGATCCTTCCTTTGTCTTAAGTGTAGTATACACCTTCTATGACTTTTACGAAACCTATTAGTACTCACCCATGAATTAAGGCTTGAATTACATCCTTTTTCCTAATCCTGTGAAAGGCTTCTGACATGGCAACAAAGCACAGGTAGACAGGGTTATTAAACTCTGTGAATTTTTCCACAACCTGCCTTAAACTTATAATAACATCTAGTGTGCTCCTGATTTTCCTGAATCCTTGCTGTTCTTCCGTTATTTCTGTATAACTCTGCATTCTGTCTGTAGTTACTGATTTTAACAGTTTTACAGCGGTATCAAGCAATGTAATTGCCCAGTAATTAACTGATTCTTCCTTATGTCCTTTTTATTCACCATGTTGTAACACATTCTTTTCAACCTCTTAGTATCTTGTCTTCCTTCATTATACTATTAAACGTATTACGAAGTTGTTGATATAATGCCTGCAACCCATTTTTTTTATTTGTTCATTATGTATGCCGTCTGGCTCTGGAGATTTTCTATTTTTGAGTCATGTTACTTCAGTTCGTATTTAGTACAATAAGAAGTCTATTTGGTTGTCATTTTCTATGTTTGATACCTAATTTGAATTTCCACCCCTGCCCTGTCCTTATACTATAACTTAAAATATTTTTCCTGCTGAACTTCGGTTACATTGTGTATTTAAATGTATTCATTAACATGGTTCTTTTGCCTTTGGAGTGTCCACCACACTTTCTTTTGTGATGTATAAAGATTTCATTCCATAGCATTGGTGCATTACTCCCCATAATCCTATTTTATTTTCCGAATATGCGAGTTCACCTTATTGCAAATGAACTGATATTCCGTATAACCGTCTTGGCTTTGACTGACCTTACATTTCAGGAATGCTTTATTCTTGTGAGTAGCTAATTCTTTAACATCTTGGTTACACCATAGTATTTTGTACATAGTACCTCATCCATCACATTCACCTTTTAGCAAATATTTCAAATGTAAACCATCGCCAGAACTACATACCATCAGCTTTAAAATCATGCCTCCACTAAATAAAGAGGTTATAGTTACAAAAACACAAATACATTAGGTTTTAAATGACATCAGAATAAAATAAGTATAAACACTTCAGTAACATTACAACTCAAATATCTTGAAACTGTCAGTATGCAGAAGTCCAAAGCCTTCTTTTTTTTAAAAAAAAAAAAAAAAAAGTCAGCTATCGTTAACGTCAATTTTCAATACAGGAGAAAGTATAACCACACAGCCATAGTGCAACTATAGCCATGAAGTGAATTTACTTTGATCTGCACCCACCCCCCAGCCAATGTCGCTAATGTACGCCTGTGTGGTGTCACTCGACTCAGAGGTAAGCTGATCACAAACGTGGAGGTGGATGAAAGCTTCACCGCCCATATTTAGCTGTCACGGGGAGCAGGGGTGGTGACGTGAATTCCCAGGTCACCAGACTCAGCGTCAGTTACCTCTATTAAATTCCGAACCTGTTCAGAGTGTTTCTTGATGTGAAGAGTTGTGGCACTTTGGGTGGTGATCAGGCTCTTGGACAGGTACCTTCCATCAGTCAAATATTTTTAGAAGCCTGAATTTCTTTTTGCCTACTTTATTTAGTACCTTTTTTGTATTTTCTCCTGCCAGTTAAATGCCATATCTTGCATGTTACAAAGGATTTCTGTTGGACCTTTAGTTTTGGCTATTTGAACTTCGGCTGCTTCTGCTGTTTCATTTTTCACCATTATCGATTATTCTTCCTCTGTGTTCCCATCCTCTGTTTCAAACTATGTTTCGATAAGGCACACATCTAAACTCTCGAAAGATTCTTGTTCCTATACCTTACACAGGTCCCAGGCCACTAACTTCTACCATTGTGCAAAAATACAGCTTTCATCCATAGTTCATAAATCTAGTCTTAGGAGAAAACATCTTGAGACTGAAGCTCTTCAGCCCATGCTTACTTACAAGCAGATTAGTTTTTGGAGAGCGTCCACATTGAGCAATGCAGAATTTTTACTTTTATTTTTATTCCCCAAACATGTTTCGCTGAATTTTCAGTAGCATTAGCTGTTTTTTTATTATCTTTCTATTACTACATGTTGTGTATTTCCTGGATTTTATATTATTTGATGACAAACTGTGAAAGAAAACAACTGCATTAATAAGGTCCAAGAAATCCACATCATGTGGTAACAAGAAGACAATGAAATAGTGTACCGATGATACTGAAACTTCTGCAAAACATCTCTGGGGAATGAAAATAAAAATAGAAAATATGTTTGGTCAAGGGAGATCCTCTCCAAAAACAAATTCAATCCGAGCAATGTTTAAACTGTGCTTTGTACAACAGTTGATGTGATGTGGGTTCCACTTTCATTCCTGTACAGTTACCACCAGTTAAGATAAGTGAGATCATATGATATGATTGACAGACTACTAATCGTGTGTTCAGCTGCTGACTTTCCTTTCACCATCCACAATGGCCCATTCCTTGCTGATACATTACGAGAGCTGTGCTGTACAAGTATTTGAATACGTAAAATATAGGTGAGTATAATGGATGTGTCTGTTGTATGATGCTGTGTTTGTCTTGCTTGATGATAATAACGAGAGAAGCGAGAGGATGAAACCCAGTAATATGATTTCAACAGCAGTGTGGGACAGAATGTTATCTGTAACGTAATCTACATTGATAATGTCACAGTGTAATTTCTATACAAGTACCATGAAGTGACTTAATCAACAACACACCCAAAACAATTCTACAAATCGATTTTACACTACAGTATGAAAAAATTGTTAATGGCTCTTACCTGTACACAAAAGAAATTAACAAAACACAGATGAATACCTTAGAAATATGTTTAAAGCAACGAATACCAATGTTATGATACAGAATTTGTTATACAAATTTACACAGACTTTTTCATCCTATACCTAGACATGACTATATGTTAGTGCTCTACAAAGCTGAATAACATTTGTACCATGATCTTGGTAGTACAGAATAATGTTTATAAGAAATCAGGGAAAAACTAATTTCATCATAAGCTACAAACACATGTATGTAATTCAGATAGTCAGTCCCTACAATAGACTCATGTAACCGAAATAAATTTGGAATAAATATGGTTGTCCAAATACCAAAAAATAATGAACATGTTTATTTCTCCAATAACAACACAGTTATGAGGCAAATGATAGAGTCTTCAGATACCACTATTTTATGGAAGAACTATGCGTATCACAAAGTTTTGCTGAAATTTCTGAACTATTTTCAAGTCATTGCTTTAGTAGATGACCACATATTGCAAGAGTAAAAGTATTTACTCTTACAGATCGTTACTATTAAATAACTGTATTCAGAAGATTTTTGTTCAGCATTAAATTTGAGCTAGTTTGAATCAATGTTTTGAATTCTTAGAAGTTTTCGATAAATTACAGATAATATCTTGATATGATACTTTATAAGTGAATCACCTTACTTGTGTGTAGTGAACTGAATGATGATCTGATTTGTCAAATTTTCCTTCTGAAATCCTAATGTACACTGGCTAAATAAATTGCAATTTACTTAGCTGGAGTCTGTTAGTAGAGTAATTTATGCATAGTCCTTTATGGAAGGAGGTAAACATTGTAAATAATTGACAGATAAAATAGCATGTCTTACTACTGTGTTTATATGGGAGGATATATGAGAGGATATCCATGCCATAGTCCCACCTGCCTGCAATTATGTGATGCCAACACACTATGTGACTCTGTATAGCGCTCATGTTTGTAGAAGTGGAACATTTACTTAAAATGGAATTGATACAGTGGACATTACCTCATTTGAGGGATTTAACTAAGCTCTTGAATGATTTGGAGCTGGAGAAATAAGTGCATGTTTACGAAGGCTACTAATAAATCGTCGTTGTAGAAATTGTGCAATACCTTTTCACAATTATATCTTTTGTTATAATCAACCCCTCCGCTCTATGCGTTTTTCAATATCCCCTTTCACCATAATGCCTGCTGTACACAGTAGTAAAATATCTCGAAATCGTAGACAACTTCCAGTAAATTAATGAATAAGCCAAATTTTATAGATCAAAATTCCAAACCTCTACATGTAACTGTAGAATATTCTGAGATTCGTAATTTCATTTTGTCTTTACTAACATTTAAGCAGCAGCTCGTTAATATGTAAAACTGAATTACATATAGCGAGCCACTTTATCTCAAGTTCCTATTATTGCCACGATATATGATTTAGGAGCGTTCAGAGAAATTGTGCGTCATATTACTCACTTCACTGTGTACACCTGTCACTGGCATGCTTTTTCCTTGGTCCCACATAGTCGTGAATTAAGTCTTGTTTTCCTCTGCCGTTGGTGGGCCTCTAAGAGTGTTCAAATGGATAACATACCAACCACTCTTGCATTAGTAAAATTAGTATTTAACTTACGTGCTACATGCTGGGAAGGCTGGTTATATGAGGGTATAACATTCCACTGACAACGTTAACCTAGATGTAAATGTAAATGTTATGTGACTAGGGCCTCCCGTAGGGTAGACCGTTCGCCAGGTGCAAGTCTTTCGATTTGACGCCACTTCGGGGCCTTGCGCGTCGATGTGGATGAAATGATGATGATTAGGACAACATAACACCCAGTCCCTGAGGGGAATCGAACCCGTGCCCTTACCATTGACATTCTGTCGCACTGACCCCATAGCTGCCGGGGGCGGCCAACCTAGATGTCAAAGCTAATGATGGAAGCATTTATCACAACTCCCACAAATTATGAGTTTAACTCATCTGACTGGCATGTAGCACTTTTAATGTTCGTCTTTGTGTCCAAGTCGTTCTTCAGATCTCACTGTTGCTCTGGTGCTCAGTAGTTCTAAGAATGGTTTGACGCAGCTCTCCACCGTGCTTGTCTGGTATAAGATTCCTTATCTCTGAATATCCACTGCAATCTACATCCGTTTGAAGCAGCTTACTCTATTCAAACCTTGGTCTCCCTCCATACTTTCTACGCCTCTCCCGTTTCCCTCCCCCACCCTTAATACCACAAGTTGTGCCCTATTGACTAATCTCTTCTTTAAGCAAAGTTGTGTCATAAATTTAATTCTTCCACAATTATGTTCAGTACTTCTTCATTAATTATCCTGTTTCCCCATCTAGACTTCAGCGTTTCTCGCCAACACTACATTGCGAAAGTTTCTATTGTTTTCCTGTCTGAACTCTTTGTCATCCAAATTTCACTTCGTAGAAGGCTACATTCCAGACATGTACCTTCATAAAAGACAGCTTAACACTCGAATTTATATTACATGTTCATAAACTACTCTTTTTCAGAAATCCGTTTCTCACAATTGTCATCATGTATTCTGCATCCTCTCTTCTTCTGACATCTTCAGTTACTTTGCTGTCCAAATAGGAACACGGACGTATTGTTTTACTGCCTCATCATTAATTCCCTAAACGTCATCTCCATTATTTGTCCTAGTAACACTACCCTTGTTTTACTGTGGTTAATGTTCCTCCCTTAACCTCTTTTGAGGTCACAGTACTTTCCCGTGCAATGTTCTTACAGTTCTTTAGCCATCTCTAACACATATAAAATGTCGCCAAAAAATATCAAAGATTTTATTTGTCCTCCCCAGACTGTTATTCCCTTTTCCAAATTTCTCCTTTATTTCATTGACTGCTTGCTCAACGTACTTCGGGGTTAGGCTGCTAGCCTGCCTCATTATTTTTTCAGCTAATGTTTACTTCGACATATAGCTGCAGTGTAGCTTCTGTTCTTTTCGCTCTTTGTACTTTATCCTTCCTAACTTCAGAATCTCCAAAACATATTCCAATCAATACAGACGAACTGTTTCACTTAATTTAGAAATTGTATAAATGTTGCCTTCCTACCTTTAACATATCTTCTACGATAAGTCTTAGTGCCACTATTGCTTCGTGTGTTCCTAAATTTCTCCAGAACCAGATCTCATCTTCTTCGTGGTAGACTTATATCAGTTTTTCCATTATTGTGTAAAAAATTCGTATTAGTATTTTGCAAACATGAGTTATTACGCTGACGGTTTAGTGTATTCGCTCCTCTCAGCATATGCTTTACATTCTTATTGAAGTCTGTGGGTATTTTGCCTGTTTTGTATATTGCGCACATCTACTACAACAGTTTTCTCTAGGTAGTCTCTCAATGATGTTAGTATTGCTAAGGTAAGGACATATACTCCAAGATCCGTGTTTTCACTTATGTCTTTCAGTGCTCTTTCACTCTTATGGGGTATCTCACATCTGCATACAGATCCTCTTCCTTTTCAATAATATTGACTCGAATTTGATTTCCATTCTATATCCCTTGTATCTATTCTATCTTTCAGCTTTCCCCTCTTCGTTTAGTATTGGCTTGATATCTGTGGTCTATTCATGGATCACCTGCTTACCTTCTTTAGAAAAGCTATTTCAATTTTCCTATAGGCAGCACCTGTCATTCCCTAGTCATGTATGCTTCTACAACCTTGTCTTGTCCTCTGTCTATTCTTGCTTACCCATTTTGCACTCTCTGTCGTAATCTAATTTTCTCTATTACTTTCAGTATTCATCTGTTAAATCTTGTATGTTTGTCCATTAGTTCTCTATTGCTTCCACTGTTTCATCTCTCGAAGTTACCTGTTCGTCTTGTATTTAACTGTATTACCCTGATTCAGTCAATTACTGTTTACTGCTGTGTTTGAAATTCTCAGCAACCTCGGTTTTTCAATTTATCTGAGTCCAGTTTATTTAACTTCCTTTCTTTCTACACTTTCTTAAGTTCTAATCTGCAATTCATCACCAATACATATGGAAGGAGTGCACAGATGACTGTAGATATGTTTCATAACTTCCGAAGAGGTTTCAAAACCTAAGTCCTACAATTCTATGATGAATTTCAAACATTCTAATGTCTCCATATCTCTGTGAGTCTTAAACAATGTGTTTGCAAATATTAAATTACGCTCTCTGAAAAATTCCACCAGTTTTGTTTCTCTCTCATGTCTTGCGGCCGTTCCTTGTTCTCCTACTACTTTCTGTTCTCCTACTTTTTCTACTATCTAAGTCCACTACCGCATCACAACCTAATTTTCGTCCTCCTTAACAATATGAATGTTTTCTTATATCTTACAGTATAGTTTTTTCCAATGTAATCATGATCTGCATATCTGATTAGCATATATACTTGTTCTATTGTGTGAAGGTGTTGACTTCCTGCTTATCTTGTGTAAAGTAATGGGTTCAGAAGGCTGTTCATCCTAGCTTACCTGCATTCCCATTTTCGTCTACATTACTAGAACTTTTCCTAAGTTCCCCAATTTGATTTTGTATTTAATTCCTCGTTAACACTTGACCAGAGTCCATGTTCCTCCTGCCACATCACTATTTTACACTAAATCTAATTCCAACCTATCCAACTCCCTTTCAAATCCTGTAACGTACTATCTGATTGAGACGTCTAACATTTCTTTCGCGAGCTTGTCAAATGCCTGGAATAGAAAAGCAACTGGAATCACTCAATAGAGGAAAGTCCACTGGACCTGACGGGATACCAATTCGATTCTACACAGAGCACGCGAAAGAACTTGCCCCCCATCTAACAGCCGTGTACCCCAAGTCTCTAGAGGAACGGAGGGTTCCAAATGATTGGAAACGAGCACAGATAGTCCCAGTCTTCAAGAAGGGTCGTCGAGCAGATGCGCAAAACTATAGACCTATATCTCTTACGTCGATCTCTTGTAGAATTTTAGAACATGTTTTTTGCTCGCGTATCATGTCATTTCTGGAAACCCAGAATCTACTTTGTAGGAATCAACATGGATTCCGGAAACAGCGATCGTGTGAGACCCAACTCGCCATATTTGTTCATGAGACCCAGAAAATATTAGATACAGGCTCCCAGGTAGATGCTATTTTTCTTGACTTCCGGAAGGCGTTCGATACAGTTCCGCACTGTCGCCTGATAAACAAAGTAAGAGCCTACGGAATATCAGACCAGCTGTGTGGCTGGATTGAAGAGTTTTTAGCAAACAGAACACAGCATGTTGTCATCAATGGAGAGACGTCTACAGACGTTAAAGTAACCTCTGGCGTGCCACAGGGGAGTGTTATGGGACCATTGCTTTTCACAATATATATAAATGACTTAGTAGATAGTGTCGGAAGTTTCATGCGGCTTTTCGCGGATGATGCTGTAGTATACAGAGAAGTTGCAGCATTAGAAAATTGTAGCGAAATGCAGGAAGATCTGCAGCGGATAGGCACTTGGTGCAGGGAGTGGCAACTGACCCTTAACATAGACAAATGTAATGTATTGCGAATACATAGAAAGAAGGATCCTTTATTGTATGATTATATGATAGCGGAACAAACACTGGTAGCAGTTACTTCTGTAAAATATCTGGGAGTATGCGTGCAGAACGATTTGAAGTGGAATGATCATATAAAATTAATTGTTGGTAAGGCGGGTACCAGGTTGAGATTCATTGGGAGAGTGCTTAGAAAATGTAGTCCATCAACAAAGGAGGTGGCTTACAAAACACTCGTTCGACCTATACTTGAGTATTGCTCATCAGTGTGGGATCCGTGCCAGATCGGTCTGACGGAGGAGATAGAGAAGATCCAAAGAAGAGCGGCGCGTTTCGTCACAGGGTTATTTGGTAACCGTGACAGCGTTACGGAGATGTTTAATAAACTCAAGTGGCAGACTCTGCAAGAGAGGCGCTCTGCATCGCGGTGTAGCTTGCTCGCCAGGTTTCGAGAGGGTGCGCTTCTGGATGAGGTATCGAATATATTGCTTCCCCCTACTTATACCTCCCGAGGAGATCACGAAAGTAAAATTAGAGAGATTAGAGCGCGCACGGAGGCTTTCAGACAGTCGTTCTTCCCGCGAACCATACGCGGCTGGAACAGGAAAGGGAGGTAATGACAGTGGCACGTAAAGTGCCCTCCGCCACACACCGTTGGGTTGCTTGCGGAGTATCAATGTAGATGTAGATGTAGACAGCATTGTCCGGAGTATTCCTCGCTCATAGGCCCGAATGAAGGAAATTTTTCCTTCAATATATATCACATAATAGAATGCAATCATCGTTTTACCATGCCATCTGGAAGAACAATAGCTGCAGCTTCTCCTTGCCTTCAGCTTTCGCGCACTCACTGTACCAACATAGTACCGCTATTGTTATTGTGTTTTTCATTCCAAAGACTGATTTGATGCAGCTCTCCATGCTACTCTACCCTGTGCAAACCTCTTCATCTCCGAGTAACTACTGAAAGCTACATCCGTCTGAATCTGCTCACTGTATTCATCTCTCTCTTCATCATTTTTACCCCATGCAGTTCCCTCCAGTACTACATTGGTTAGCCCTTGATGCCTCAGAATCTGTGCTACCGACAGAACCCTTCTTTTAGTCGGAGGTTGTACCAGAAATTGCTCTTCCCCTGTGCAATTCAGTATATTTCTATCTAATCTTCAGGATTCTTACGTAACACCACATTTCAAAAGCTTCTATTCTCTAAACTGTTTATCGTCCGTGTTTCACTTCCATGCATGGCTACACTCCATACAGATACGTTCAGAAGACTTCCCAACACTTAAATCTATACTCCATGTTAACTAATTCCTCTTCTTCAGAAACGCTTTCCTTGCCACTGCCTGTCTGCATTTTTTATCCTCTCTAGTTCCACCATCGTCAGTTATTTTGCTGCCCAAACAGGAAAACACATCTGCTACTTTAAGTTTCTCATTTCCTAATCCAAGTCCCTCAGCATCACCTGATTTAATTCGACTGCATTCTATTATCCTTATTTTGCTTTTGTTGATCTTCTTCTTATATCCTCCTTTCAAGACACTGTCCATTCCGTTCAACTGCTCTTCCAAATCCTTTGCTGTCTCTGACAGATTTACAATATCATCGGTAAACCTCAGAGTTTTTATTTCTTCTCCCTGGATTTTAATTCCTACTCCAAATTTTTCTTTTGTTTCATTTACCGCTTCTTCAATATACAGATTAAACAACATCGGAGATTTGTTACGACCCTGTCTCACTCGCTTCTCAACCACTGCTTCCCATTCGTGCCCCATGTTTCTTATAACTGCCATCTGTTTTGTGCACGAATTGTAAATAGCCTTTCGCTCCCTGTATTTTACCCCTGCCACTATTAGAATTTGAAAGAGAATTTTCAGTCAAATTTGTCAAAATCTTTCTATAAGTCTACAAATGTTATAAATGTAGGTATGTCTTTCCTTAACCTCTCTGCTATACGAAGTGGTTGGGTCAGTACTGCCTCGTGTATTCCTACATTTCTCCATAATCCAAACTGATCTTCTCCGAGGTTGGATTCTAGCAGTTTTTCCATTCTTCTATAAAGGATCTGTCTTAGTAGTTTGCAGCCGTGACGTGTTAACCTGGTAGTTCTGTAATTTTAAAGCCTATCAGCGCCTGCTTTCTTTGAAATTGGAATTATTATATTATTTTTGACGTCTTATGTATTTCGCCTCTTTAATACATCTTGCTCAACAGGTGGAAGAGTTTAGTCATCGCTGGCTTTCCCAAGGCTATCAGTAGCTCTAATGGAGTGTTGTGCACTCCCGGGGCCTTGTTGTAACTTAAGTCTTTCAGTGCTTTGTCAAATTCATTACGCAGTATTATATCTCCCTTCTTACCTTCACCTATGTCCTCTTCCATTTCAATAATATTGCCCTCAAATACATCTCCCCTGTATAGACTCTCTTTATACTCCTTCCACCTTTCTGTTTTCCCTTATTTGCTTAGGATTGGTGTTCCGTCTGAGCTCTTGATATTCAAATAGGTGGTTCTCTTACCTCCCAAGGTCCCTTTAATTTTCTGTAGGCAGCATCCATCTTACATCTATTGATATATGCTTCTACATTCTTACAATCTGTATGTTCTCTAGCCATACCTGCTTAGCCGTGTTGCATTTCCTGTCGATTTCAATTTTTAGACGTTTGTATTCCCTTCCAATTGCTTCATTTATTGCCTTTTTATATTTTCTCCTTTCATCGAATAAATTCTGTATCTCTTGCGTTACCCAAGGATTTCTACCTGCCCTCGTCTTTTTGCCTACTTGATCCTCTGCTGCCTTCACTATTTCATCTCTTCTTCTACACTGTGTTCCTTTCCCTTCCTCTTGTCAGTCGTTCTCTAATGCTCCCTCTGAAGCTCTATAGAACCTCTGTTTCTTTCAGTTTACCCAGGTCCCATCTCCATTAATTCTTTCCTGTTTGTAATTTCTTCAATTTCAATCTTGCGTTCAAAGTCCACAACTGCCCCTGTAAATGTCTTATCGGTCCTAAATCTCTGTCTTACCATAATATAATCAACCAGAAACCTTCCAGCGTCTCCAGATGTCTTCCATGTGTACAAACTTTTTTCATGCTTCTTAAACTACGTGTTATCAATAATTAAACTATGCGCTGTGCAAAATTCTACCACGCAGCTCCCTCTTTCATTCTTTCTCCCAGTCGATATTCACCTTCTATTTCTCCTTCTCTTCCTTTTTCTACTATCGAATTCTATTTCTCCATGACTATTAAATTTTCATCTCACTTAATTAACTATGTGAACAATTTCTTTTATCTCCTAATAGATTTCGTCCATCTCCTTCTCATCTGCGAAGCTAACTGGCTTATCAACTTTTATTACTGTGGTGGGTGTGGGCTTCGTTATTATCTTGGCTTGTATGGCTATGATGTTTAAATGTTACAAGTTTAGAATAGTTAGTCGTCTAGACTTTACCACCTGTAACTAATGTTAAGGCTGCTGCCTGTCATGGAACCACAGATTAGTCTGGGCTCTGCATAGATACCCCTCCATTGCCGTTGTGCTTAAGGGGACTGAACAAAATTAAGGAAACATTACGAGAAACGTAGTCAAGTCTTAAAATTGGGCTGCTGTGTTTGACAACGAACATCATCTGTACTATGTCCTCAATGAAATACGTGTTCTGCGTAGTTATGAGTTTGAACACCTCATTTAAATCAATTTCCCACCGCCAGACCATCCATCACCCACCACACAGCCATGTTTTATGTACAGAGTGGGCATCTGCCCCTGAAACTTTGAAGGGTTGCAGCTCCCAAACTAAAAGCGATAGGAATGTAATTTAAATTGATGTATACTGATTCCAGTGCATGATAGAAAAAAAAACTATTGTTCCATTTAAAAAATTGTGCCATTTTGCTGTAACTCTTTGTTGTGTCTAGACAAGACAGCCTAGACACAATGAGAGGAAGCCGAAAGGCACGCGCTACGTTCACGCAGATGGGCGTGAGGTCTGAAACAGGAGACGTAATGAATGCTATAAAGAAAAGTACGTAGCTTCTGGAACACTTAACTTTAATCCATCCTTTTGGTACATCTGGAGATTGTGGCGATACAAGTGAGACTCTTTAGATACATGCAATGTTACTAATGGCGCCTTGCTAGGTCGTAGCCATTGACTTAGCTGAAGGCTATTCTAACTATCTGCTCGGCAAAGGAGCGAGGCTTCGTCAGTGTAGTCGCTAGCTACGTCGTCCGTACAACTGGGGCGAGTGCTAGTCGGTATCTCGAGACCTGCCTTGTGGTGGCGCTCGGTCTGCGATCACACAGTGGCGACACGCAGGTCCGACATGTACTAACGGACCGCGGCCGATTTAAAACTACCACCTAGCAAGTGTGGTGTCTGGTGGTGACACCACACTACGACATTAAACTATGTTCAAAGCTCCGCAGACAGTGTAGCGTTTCTTATGGTGACCTACCGCAATAAATATTTCCGTCGCCTATTACTTCGTAACTTAGAGAGGCAAACACATTTAGTGAAACACCCTGTATACATTGGCTTCATCTTGGTATGTCTCCTTATTCGGAAATAACTAATCTTAAAGTGGGCCAGCCTTATTGTTGCCAAAGATGTTTCGAGTATTATGCAGAAGATTTGCTGGGAAGCCCCTCCACATTCTCCATACAGTCCCAATATATCCACATGCGACTTCCATATTTTTGGAGGTTTGGGAAAGACGTTCATGGCCGTCAATTTGCTTCAGATGAAGGGGTCCACGCCCAAGTACGATCATCGTTCTGTAGACAGCTGCAAATACCATTCCATGCTGGTACTAATCTTATTGTCCCACATTGAGATAAATGTATTAACAGTTAATGCAAATACTTTTGAAGCAATAAACAGCCTACACACTTTTCGCGATTCATCTCGTTTTCATATGACTACCCATTACGTAACAGTTAGCTTCTATGTTAAACAAACTCTAACAAATTACTCTCACTTTTACAGAAAAATTGTAGCAACTCTCACTGTGCGTTATAGCATAAATGTTGATGTTACAAACAAACTGGAACTAATTGTCTTCTGTATTATATCAAACTCTGACAAATTGTCATCAGCGTTACAGCAGCACTACAACAAAACGCTCACTGTGTGACATTAGAATTATAAGAGACTGCCCATGTTATAAAAATTGTCCTTCGTGTTCCAACATAACTCTAACAATCTACTCAAAATACAGCAAAACTGTAACAAATATCTGCTTCCTGCAACGCACACATGTTCGAAAACTGATTTGCAACTCACATAAATTTTCCAAATGCGTCCAAAATCAAGAGGTGCATTTATCACATAGAGAGCATAGTGCATGTATATATTTCTGAAAAAGAGAAAACGATGGCTCTGAAGCCTCTCAGGAACCTTAAATTTTATCAGATAAAGAGGTTGATAAGTTTTGTGATGTGCTATTGTGGAAGAGAGTCTTTAAGCCATAAATGAAGAAGTTATGAAGTTATACAAATTTAGTAGTATATATCAGGAATATCGACTGAGCTTAGTGTGGTGCGCATTCCACCAACGCAGGAGTCATATTGTTCCAGCAACATTGTATAACGTTGTTTGTTTGCACTATGTCCTAGAAGTTAAACCGTAAAAGTACAGGTTTTTATGTATAGACAAGAAAAATACGAAAATAGAAATATGCTGAAAAGGGTGAAAATATCTACTTTCCATACATAAGTACCAAAAGGATATAATGATTATCGAGGTGGTAAGGGATGCCTTATGTGTTGGCAAATATCAACACAAGTGCTACCCAGATAAATTTCGGATTTAATCCATTAAATGTAAACACATATTTTCAGCGATTTTCAAGTAGAGATAAGATTTGTACCAGACAATATGAGCCATTTCCTCCAGACTACTGTGTAGATGGGGACCATGTCCTCAGTTGCTTACATGAGGATTGGAAAGAAATGATAATGGAGGAGTGTAAGAAGAATACTTTTCAGAAAATAATAGTGATGTAGTTGGTTTCCAGTTGTTTCTGCCAGAACTGCCTACCCTTCCTGAAAAACCATTCAATCTGCCTCTTCCACAGCACAAGAGGCAACCTGTCCTCTTCTGCAGCCACAGACTTACTGACCTAGGTCACAAAACCACTCACCAAAGGGCGGGAAATGCGATCTGGCAACACAGCTTCAATAACGTGATCGTGACATCAGGCATATAAGGCGAACACAGCAGCTGACCAGTCTCAGTAGCAGTCAGCCAGTGGAATGAGTAACTATGAAGTATCAGCTATCAACAGCAGCAGCGAAGCTCATGCACACCCTCCAAGCAAAATAAGACGAAGTGGAAGAGTGTCTGCTGTAGTTGCTGTTATTATTATTACTATTGTTGCATGTAATGATTCTTCTTCTTCTTTTCTCGGCATCAGCAGTGATTTCAAGCTTGTGAGGAACTGCAGTGGCAATGTCCTCCAGCTTTTCAAGACCTGCAGCAGCACAGCAGCCCAGCTTGTCGGGACTTGCAACAGCAGCATCGACTTTGGGCACATGAGATCCTGTAGCAGAAGCATGTTGGAGCAGGACAAGGATCAGGTACTGTCCGTGCTACTCATCAGTTTGTGCGATGAAGACACCCAAATGCAAAGGTGCACTGGGGATCCCAAACAGCATGGTGCACGTCAGTACTGCATTCCAACATACACACCATCCACTGAACCACGGAAAATTCCAATGATACTACAAGGGAAGGTTGTTGATATCGTGAATGAGAAGATACTCATTGCTGCCTGTGCTCTACTACTGTTCACGTCTATATAAAATTACCGTCTAGTGGGTCAGATTGTCTGAATATTGATACAGAAGCAGATGGTGCCAGACACATGGTGATGGAGACTCAGAATGTGATGAAGGGTGTTAAAGTGCAGTTTTCTCAATTAGAATGGGTTGAAATATGTTGTGCAATGCTGTACATTTACGCTCAGATGACTATAGAATACAATCCAACTATTTCTCACCAGGACATTTTCTGTGATGGGCTGACTTAATCTGTCACATCACTGTACGATGAAGCAGCATTCAGGGTGAAATCTGGAGTTCTACTCTTTTATTTACAGCACTCTGCGCCACAAACTTATTTGGCCTAAGGAGGGTGCAGTCTCTAGTATCAGAGAACTTCATCACCGTCTATTGTATATTGAAGTTGTATACAGTGACACTGTGAGCTATCATTGTGTGTATAGTGCATATGGGAATAATTGAGAACAGTTCAGTGCCAAAGTAAGCCACAATTTCGCCAAAAAGCATGGAGCCCATCGAGGTTAAATTTCCCAATGGAATGCCTGAGTTTTGTCATGCTCCTATCAGTCTGAGATAAATACAAGCAGAATTTACTGTATACAAAAAACAGTTAGTTGGGAAATACTGTTCTGCTGAGAAAAATAAACCAGTGCATTTAGCTGAGTACTGCAACCTTTCTATCACTGCTGTTTTTTAAATAAAGAAATAAATTATTGTCATAAAACTTATGTTTTTCTTACCTAATAACAAACTCATTATAATGTACAAATATATAGCCATTGCACCTCAGTCAGCAAGGTGCTATCTACTGATTGCACTATAGTGGCTACGAGTATAATTAGTACAAGTTTTTTTTCTATAAAAGGCCTTTGCATATCAATACCTAAATATAGCTGCTATCATGGCAGTATGGATGAAGCATCCAGGTCACAAGGAATTTCTTGTAAGCGTAAAAGCATAGAAGACGAGAAGAAGAAGAAAAATTGGGTACTCCTTCCTGTAATATATGAGCGATAATTGTGGGTATAACCAGTTTCAGCAAGCTAAATGTTCTCATATCGCTGTTGATACATCCAGATGGAGTCCACTTTGATTTTGTATGTGTGTAACAAAAAACGCTATTTCAGTCCCCAATAACAGATATTCCAGGAGATATTCCAATGTGTTGATGTTGCGACATGTAAGACAGTCAGTGAAAGCAGTGACATCCCTCCACTGGTAAAAGTAAAGCCGTATTTGACGACGTTGATGTGGAAAACTGGGTTCAAATTCGACAATACTTCTGTGTTACTAGCCATATGAGTGTTGATGTACTTTATTTGAGCCAGATATCCTCCACAGACCCAAAACAGTTGGTTAGAGATAATCCAAACCCCATTATGGACTATTAGAATTTAAACCACGTACCAAGCACATAGAAACTGATGTATCATTCAACGAATTTGTGAAGATATGTGTAGGTTGCTGGCCTCATACACAGTATAGGTTATTGATAAAAAAAAAGGTATCTGAATTATGGTAGATATAGACGAAACTTCCCAGAGTCTATGTATATATATTGTAGCTGTAGAAAGAGGTGAGTACATAAGTGTACATCACACTATTGACAATTTCGCATGCATTTCGGGCACTCGGTATGATGGGATGGCTGTAAATAGATGTAACATTTGTTTATACATGGATTCATAGTCTCAAACATAAAGTTTAGCATATACACAGAGAACTAGAGATGTACTATTTCACTCTTCTGAGACTGATCAAAAAATTTAATATTAGGGTTAATGTAAGTGAAAAGAAAGTAAACACCTTAACTGTGAAGATTGGTGTCATTGAAAAGAAGGAAGACAAGAATGTCTATACGGTGTATCCTGCACAGAAAACTGTTTAATCTGTGACAAGATGTAAACTACACATAAAGAAATCGAGGCATAGAATGTTGTTTGAGAGAAGTTGTGGCTGCTAAGATTAATACATTAGGAGTTGGTGCAGACACTAAGAGAAACCTTAGAAACCTCTAAGCTAGTTATTGAATCTCTCGGGCAACTCTCGCAAAATTACGTGATTGCAACGATGTCAATGCCAATTTCAGTAACAATCACAGTGATACTAGAATAGACAGAATATACGGCATCAGCACAGCAAAACCACATGCAGTGCACGCAGCTTGTACGTTTAACAGATAACACAAGAAAGATCGGTGATAAGGAATTAACATAAGGTCTACGTAACCATATTTTCGAAAGACCCTCAAAACCATGAATTATTCGAAGAAAGATCTGCAACCTTGTGGTGAGATAATACATTTTACAGATGTACATAAGGAAGCTGATGCGAGACTAAAAAAGTCAAAGCAGCGTGAAATACAAATCCACTATCAAACCTACATCAGATGGTGAACATAGCAGCGGTGATGGTATTGACATTCAGTATAACACAGTGAACAATCGATTCCCACATATATAATGACGATACCACTGAGCTAATTGTTTGGCTACGACTACTCATGGTAGCAGAGCTTAGAGGGAGAACTGGCATCGAATAAGAATGGAAGCAGTATGATAAAATCTTCTCGAGTTGACAGCCGTGTGAATGCGTTGTTCTCCAGCAACGTTTCAGCAAGTTTCTTACTTGCCATCTTCAGGTGAAGGGTCGGGTTCACGCCTCGTCCTGATCTTTAGAGCCGCTGGACCATGGGCTTCTCTGCATCCTCAGCACCAGCAGTCGGGCCAGTCAGGCGCGAGCAGAATCGGCGCCGCAGCGCGTGGCGGAGGGGGGGGGGGGCGGGGTGGAGCGTGATGGAGCCGCGGGTGCCGACTCCTGGCGTCTATTCTCGGTACGGCCTGTTTATTCCATTTACCACCATCGACCCCCTCCATCGGTGCGCTCTCGTCTTATTCTTGAGTTACTGTGTTCCACACGGTGCTCAGTTGAAGGCCACGATCCCGATTGACCAGGTTATCTATCATTGCCCCGGCTTCGTTAATAATCCTCCAGCAAAAATCAGAAATATTCTGGGCTCAATGAAGGACTACTTTTGTTTAAGAACACCGGGTATCTATAGCATTTCCTGTGAATGTGGGAAACAATATATTGGACAGACGCAGCGTTGGATAACACAACACATCTACGAATGTGTGAGAAGCGTTCGCCTCGGAAAACAAGAAAAATCCGTGGTAGCGGAGTACAGGCTCAGTGAAGAACACATATTTCATGTTGAAGAAACCAAGAGACTGTGTAGAGCGAAAGGTTTCTGGGACTCTGGTATTGACAAGGTGGGGCAATGATAGATAACCTCGTCAATCAGGATAGTGGCCTTACGCTCAGCACCGCGTGTAACACAACAACTGAAGAATAAGACGAGAGCTCACCGATGGAGGCGGGTCGGTGGTGGCGAATGGAATAATCAGACCGCACCGAGACGAGACGCCATGACACGGCTCCCGTGGTTCCCCCCCCCCCCCCCCCCCCACCACGTGCTGCGGCGCCGATTCCGCTCGCACGTGATTGGCCCGACCGGCGCCGAGGTTGCGGAGAAGCCCGTGGTCCAGCGACTACAAAGATCCGGACGAGACGTGAACCTGACACTTTCACGCACACGCGACGCACGCACTTGCGCCGTGCCTGCCGAAGTGTGAAGACGCTCTGTGCTGAGGCTGCCGAAGCTCGTGATTTTGTAGCGACCGCTTGCGTGGGTTCACGCATTTGCCTACTCGCCTTGCGTGTCCTCGCTAACCAGCGTTTCTCTCTTTCTTTCAGAGTCGACAACAGCCTGAAAGGGCCCTTAGGGACTCGTGTGGCAAAATCTACGTGGCGTGATCCCCCCTATCTGAGAAAGCAAAAACTGTCGTGTCTTTCTAAGGAGGCAAAGTTGTCGTGTTGAGGGTTACGACATGAAGGAAGAGCCGGAACAAGACGATAGCTCCGGCGAGACGCAGGGTGTGGCAGACAACGGTCGAAGGGAAGTTTCCTGGACGATGGCAGCGTCTGACGCCCCACCACCGACAAAGACGACGAGTGAGAGTGTTGCTCGCGGCCGCTGGATGGACGCGGAAATTTCCGCGAACGGACGGCACCGCGACCGCACACTCTCAGGACGGAGGCGACGCATCGAGCCGCCGACACCTCTGACAAAGGAGGAATTTGCCGCCGCCATCGCCAGGCTGACCCGCGAGGAGAGTTGCATCTGCATGCAACGCTTGGCCATGGACACCGAAGCGGACATGGAAGAGGTACTTACGAGACTCCGGTCCCTGGTACCAGTGGGTCGCGACAGGCCATCGCCTGTCGCAGTCGCCACGACAGCTGCCGCGCCAGCAGCCGCACCAGCCGTGCAGGCTACAGAAGCCGCCACGCCCTCACCAACGTCCAGGCTGGCAACACCCGACGAGTCTGCAGAGGTCGAGCAAGCCCCACAGAAGCGCCCAGCCGCGGCCTTAGAGGACACTCCCTCCCCCAGGCAAGTTCCTGTCGCGTCGGGCGGAAGAAGAGGAGGGTACGTCGCAGGACGACCGCATCGCCGAGGAAGCCTGACGAAGAAGGCTTCATCGATCCCCCCCCCCCCCCCCCGGCGCCACACAGCGAGAGCCAGGTCGTTCGGACCGGTGACGCCGGAACAGGTCAAGGCTGCAAACAGGTTTGCAGATCTACCGGAAGTAGCCGAGACCGACGGGGACTGGATCACGCCGACTACGGCGACAAAACCGCCCCGCCGCCCGCCACTGATTACCATCCAGTGGAGTGAGGGCTGTAGCGAGCTCAGAGACTCAGAGAGAAGCTCTACTCCGTCGCAAAACCGCGGAAGATGATCGGGGGGACCGACACTTACAAGGTCAGAGCAGAGTGCATAGAGGACCACGCGAAACTCATGCAGCTCTGTCAGACCGTGAAGTGGAACTGCTTCACGCAAGCACGGAGCAGCTGAAGCAGCTGAAGGTCGTCTTTCGTCACCAGCAGCTGAAGATGGGACCGGCGTTCCTACAGCGGCAGCTGGGGGAACACAGCCTGCAGACCCACCACGTCGGCCTGATGAGGTCGCCCAGGACCCACAGGGACATACCCTTGTTCCTTGTGATCTTAGTCGACAATGTTGCAACCGGAAAATTTTTCAGGTTGAAAACATTGCCGACTTCGACGTAAAAGTCGAGCCACTCTGCGCAAAAGGAAGACGACCCCAGTGCTTCAACTGCCAACGCATGGACCAGGTGGCGAGGTTTTGCAGGATGCATGTGCGTTGCTGCAAGTGCGCCGAGGAGCACCCGTCGCGGGTCTGCTCCTAAGAAGAAGGAAGACCGGTCGACTTGCTGCAACTGTAACGGGGACCACGTCGCCTGTTACCGGGGATACGCCGCATTCATGCGCGGGAAGCGTGCCAGCCGCGTAAACCCGAGCCGCAGCTTGGCGGACGTTGCTAAGTGGAAAATTACAACTTAAGCTTTGACTCTCCTACTGTGGACAAGTGCTACAAATGCATCCGGTTTCAGTTGAAATTAGAAAGCGGAGAGAAATAGGTTGACATTTATTTCAATCTCCACAAAAAGAGGGTAGAAACATTCTTTAATTTACTGGAAACTGAAATGAAAATGAAATCACCCTATCCTTTGACTGGCAAAAGAATTTGGTTTTATTCAAAGTCCCTGACCAGGCAGCTTACATTAGTCGACAGTTCTATTTATTGAACTTTACTATCAGCCAAGGTATATCTTAAGATAAGCAAACAAAATACCGTGTTTTTATATATCACTGGACAGAATCGGATGGTTGTGGAGGACAAACAGGAACAGTTCAATGATGATTATCCTTCAATACTGGTTGGTAAATGAAGTGCCGCCAAATATTAAAGACATTGTTTTAGTACTCCCTGTACCAGGCTATTCGTATATGCCGCCTAGCCGTGTATTTGGCAGAACTGAGAAGGAAATTCAAAATTATGGCACTATTAATAAGCCTGAGAAATACATCGAAATCTTTAAGGAATGTAGAACTGTTTCCAGTGTGATTGAGAGCTGTAATATTTTTGACTGGATGAAGGCATGTGAAAATTGCCAAACGAAGCCTGGAAATAGGCACCTAAATTTTCAACAGCTAAAAGATTTATTACAACACTAGGTCATGTGCCAACCTGTGCAGTACTCAAACCTGGATTTAAAGTTCAAAACTTTGAACTACCGTTAGTACTACAGTAAAAGAGCCGAGAGTGAAAGGTGCCAACAAGCTTCTGACTCTTCACTTTGGGGAAAACTGGGCTCAAAATGAAGACCTGGCCTTTTACAAAAATATTATATTCCATCCAGTAGAGAATAGACCCGAAGAACAATCTGATGATGAAAACGTCGGTGGACACATAGACGATGAAAATGACTTTTAATTAGTTCACAGCAGTTAATAGGACAAATCCAGATTGAAATATGTAAATGACTACCCTTAAGGCACTTTCAAAATTATGTTTTCTGTAATGTGTGTAGGTTTAATGTAATGTTATTTTTTAATAATTTTCTGGTAAATGCATGTTTGTATCTGTGTCCCTAACTTAACCCCCCTCCGAGAGGCCACGGCCGCTCGCATGGGAGGCCGCACCGGCACCGCAGCCGCCGCAGCTGCTTTCGCCGGCGGCACCGCCTGGAATCGGGTAGGCCGACTGCGGGAAACGTCGCGAAGGAGTCAGACCTTCCCGAAACGGCGAAGGAAGACACCACCGCCGAGCTGGCCGCGCTTCTGGGGTCGCTCAGCCAGCTGATGACGCCGCAACCAGTCCTCGTGGGAGCAGTGACGGTGGCCCTCCAGGCCACCGCCGGCAGAAGCCAGCCTTAAAATGGATAACGACCGTATTCATGGGTTAACCATTTGCACTTTCAACGCCCGGGATCTCCACCCCCAGCAGGGCGAGTTTCGCCAATTCCTACGGGACGAGGCGGTCGACATCTGCTTTCCGCAGGAGACCTTCCTCAAACCCGGGGTCGACGTGCAAGAAGCAAATTTTTGCTGCTACCGAGATGACAGAGCAATCCACTGGCGCGGCACTGCCATCTGCGTGAAGAAGTCACTGCGCCAACACCGGGTTCAGCTGCCGCCGCTCAATGCGCTGGAGGCCACAGGAGTGGCAGTCAACACTACCGCCGGAAGGATTCTTTTCGTGTCGGTGTACCGGCAGCCTGGCAGACCGCTAGACGGAGCCGACTTCGACGTCCTGCTGTCGCTGTAGGGGCGAGCTTTCATTGCCGGCGATTTCAAAGCGAAAGACACCGAATGGAACTCGCGAACTGTTAGCCGCAGCGGGAGCCGTCTCTCCCGCGTTGTTCATCGTAACGGCGCCATCGCCGTGAGACCGTTTGACCCCACGATCTTCCCTGCACGGAGACAACCGGACGTGCTCGATATTGCTCTTCTGAAGGACGTCGGGCAACTCGCGACCGCCGAGACGCGTAACGTCCTTTCCTCCGAACACGTACCGGTCATTTTTGGCCTCGACGTGTTCGGAGCTTCTCTTGCAGAGAGCCGTCCGAGCTATCGCAGACGAAAGGCCTCGAACTGCTCGAGGACGCGCCAAACCCCGCTGAGGTAGGGGCAGACTCCGCCCTAGCATTCTTCACCCGAAGAATACTCCGAGTAGCAGAGGAAGCCACGCCATCGCCAAGGGCCACGAGACTTCTCGCGACAGCTGCCGCGCCCTATCCTCGACGCGATCACCGAGAAGAACCGATTGTTTCGTGAATGGCAGCTCACTCGCCAACCAGACACGGAGCACCGATTAAACCACATGAGACGGGAAATTAAGTCAGCAGTCGAGCAACACCGGAAACAGGAATCGGAAGACCTTGTGTCTACCCTCAATCCTGAAGATGGCAGTGCATGGAGGGTGGTAAAGTCCTTCCTACGCCGGCGACAGCGAACACCAACTTTACAGGTCGGGAACGACTTCGCTAGCGATCCCGACGCGAAAGCCAGCGTCCTGGCTGACGCCTTTGCAGCGAACTTCACACCGGTGGCCGACGTCATCGACGACGACCACATACGGTGGGTTAACGAGCAACTTCCGCGCCGCAAGGGAGGAAGGCGACGTTATCGAGTCGATAACGGAGGAGGAAGTTGCTGTGCAGCTTCGCTCGCTGAACCCCTAAGAAGGCTGGAGGCACCGATGGCGTCACAAACCTGCTGAAGAACCTTCCGCCGTGATTACACCGGCAACTTGCCGATGTTTTCAACGAGATCCTCCGATCAGGTGGCTACCCCTCTACGTGGAAACGCGCGGAAGTCGTGGCCATTCTGAAATCCGGCAAGGACCCACGTCAGGCATCGAGCTACCGACCCATCAGCCTGCTCCCGTCCTTCAAGAAAGTGTTCGAGAGGCTGTAAGCGAGAAGACTGATGCGACACGTCACCCAGGAGGGCATCACCCGGACGAGCAGTTCGGGTTTCGAGAAGAACATGCCACTTTCCACCAGTTCCTGCGGGTGGTAGAACCGGCGATGAGGGCACTGGAAACAAGAGAATACTTAGGGGCATTGTTCCTCGACGTCTCCCGAGAAAGATACACTCCGATGGGGGATTAGTAAAACTTAATCCCTCAGCAGGTCAGGGCAACGCGTGGTCGGCTTGTGATGAGGTTGTTGGCCCAGTCCACGGATGAGCCGACGGTCAGACTTTTTGAACAAGGGATACCGACGTCCCACATGACGCTACTGCGGTCGTACCTGTCTGAACTAACCTTCCACGTGAGGGCTGACGACGGTACGTCCACAGACCGGCAGATACGTGCAGGGGTGCCGCAGGAGTCGGTCCTCGGCCTCTCACTATACTCCCTGTACACTGCCGACGACGCGCCGAAAGTGGCAGGAGTCGAACTGGCGCTGTGCGCTGGGAATGCAGCCCTGTTCACTCGCAGCATGAATGCCCAAGTGCTGAGAAACCGCCTCCAACGCGTGTGCGACGCCTTGGGCTCATGGGCAGCAAAGTGGCGTCTGAAATTCAACGCCACGAAGAGCCAGGCAGTTGTCTTCACCCGAAGACTTCTGCCGCCATGGCTTACGCCAGTCGAAATCCTGGGAGAACCTATACCACGGAGTGGGACCGCGAAATACCTAGTGGTTACCCTAGAACGCAGGCTCACCTGGAAGCATCACATCCGAGATGTGAAAGGGAGAGGATTAGGACGCCTTCGTGACCTGTATCCGCTGCTAAACCCGCAGTTGTCATTGCCACCTCAACACGGCATCACGCTTTACCTAACATTGGTTGGCCCACTGTTAGAGTATGCGGCCGTGGCCTGGGGGAAGCCGCAGATGCTCGCATTGTGACTCTGCAGCGGATACAGAACCGAGCCATGAAGATTGCTATGCACCTTCCGAGGCGCTTCTCGACGCGCCAACTCCACGAGGACACCGGGATCCTATCCTCTCCGAGACAGGTTTCGCGCCATCGGGAAAGCGGGACGCTCCCGCAACCGGCTCATCCGTGGACTGGGCCAACAACCTCATCACAAGCCGACCACGCGTTGCCCTGACCTGCTGAGGGATTAAGTTTTACTAATCCCCCATCAGAGTGTATCCTTCTCTTTTCCAGGTTACACCAGCTAGGACCAATCAACAAGAGTGGCAATATACCTTTCTTTCTTTTACGGGAGCCGCAGGAATGACAAATTTTGTCTAAACTGCACCACCTCGAGCCAGGGATAGGCTCGTCTTTTTCAGCGTCAGCGAACCTGACACTTCGCCTGAAGATGGCAAGTAAGAAAGTTGCTGAAACAGTGCTGGAGAACAACGCATTGTCTTGGCTGTCAACCCTAGAAGAGTTTATCATCGAGATTCGCCAAGAAAGCCTGCATTCTCAGACATGGAAGAAGTAGTTCCCGAACTACACAAATAGGCACCCAAATCATACACTCATAGACAAAATACAATTAAAGGTTTGGATGGCTTATGGTAAGAGTATCTTGTAGATGTGAGGGATTATTCACGTATCAATAATGATTTCAAATACATTCAAATGATTATTGATACATACTCTAAATTTGCTTGGTCATTACCGGTAAAAATTGTAAGAGATGTTATTCAAGGGTTTCAGTTTCTTGCTTGTTCTGCAAGGTTCGCAGGAGAAAAATGGCTCTGAGCACTATGGGACTTAACATCTATGGTCATCAATCCCCCAGAACTTAGAACTATTTAAACCTAACTAACCTACGGACAGCATACAACACCCAGTCATCACGAGGCAGAGAAAATCCCTGACCCCGCCGGGAATCGCACCAGGGAACCTGGGCGTGGGAGTTCGCAGGAGAGCTTCTGTGAAGTTTGGAAAGTAGGAGACGAGGTACTGCCGGAAGTAAAGTTGTGAGGACGGGGCGTGAGTCGTGCTTGGGTAGGTCAGATGGTAGAGAACTTGATCGCGAAAGGCACTGGTCCCAAGTTCAAGTCTCGGCTCGACACACAGTTTTAATCTGCCAGGAACTTTAATATCGGCGCACACTCCGCTGCAGAGTGAAAATCTCATTCTGGATACATGTCCATGATTGAGAAAAACTTAGCCCCCTTCAGACAATCTAGGGTATCGTCAGTTCGTGGAAGAGGGTAAACGTCCTTTTTAGTTATCTTATTAAACGCCCTGTAATCAACACAAAAGCGTCAACTGCCATCCTTATTCTTGACGAGAACCACTGGTGACGACCATGGTCTCTGCAATGGAGGAATGATGTCAATTTTCATCATTTTCTCTACCTCGTCGCGAATTATTCGACGTTCCGTTGCTGACACACGTTATGCTCTCTGGCTTACTGGTTGATGGTCTCCAGTGCTAATCCGATGCTTCACAAATGGATTTGCCTAATTTGCTCTTTACCTGTGGATTGAAGCATTCACAGAACTCTGAAGACAGGAAAGTAGCTTCTTCTGTTGTTACTTAGTGAAATCTGGTGGTGGTCGAGCTAGAAGATCTTGTCTCATAGTAGTAGCGCTAATTTCGCCCACAGACTCGGCATGGGAGGTTTCTATGACACCCGGTTGTTCTTCAATATAACGGCTCAGCGTTTGCTACGCACATGCGTCTTGGAACGGTCTACGTTTCTCGGCGACAGTTAACTGTCCACAATTCACCGAATCCGTTTTTAAACGAGACGATAGAGGCTGGGATGCCCAAGTTATTCTTCAGTGATATACTTCTCTTATATTCCACTACAAGACCCATTGGTTGATGCATGGCATAACATATTCCATTCTAGCGCTGACTGCAGGAATGATCACTTCATCTAGCACACATAATCTCCACATACTCGGATGCACATATTCCTGTCCACAGTATCTCATCTCGTCTAGCATAATCTTCGAGCGACCACAATCTATACCTGCCTTTCAAAAAGTCCCATCCGAGAAAGACGTCATGAGTACACTCTTGTAATATGATGAATTCTAAGGGCTGCGTATGGCCACTTATACCCACACATTTTCCTGTAGGTTTTACATATTTCCCATTAGTCACCTTCAGCAGAGATGTTTTGCTGTCAACAAATACGGTTTTCTGCTACTGGCGACGGTACTTCTCCGAAATAACTGAAGATAATGTTCCAGAGT
Source organism: Schistocerca americana (assembly GCF_021461395.2). Classification (NCBI taxonomy): domain Eukaryota; kingdom Metazoa; phylum Arthropoda; class Insecta; order Orthoptera; family Acrididae; genus Schistocerca; species Schistocerca americana. The sequence continues at coordinate 74,952,064 of NC_060122.1, read as the reverse complement.
CCACAAGAGCTTGGGCTAGTCGACCATCCATGAGGATATCGACGTAGTTTCCTATCATTTTTGTAGTGATCGACGGGGGAGTATTTTTTTCTTCGCTGGCCTGACCTCCAAGGAAGATCGCACCCTTTAGTTTTCCAGGTTCAGGCTGCTGGGTGATCGGCTGTAGCTTCTAAATGGCGACGGAGCCCTTGGCGTGTTGGGAAGCGTCCTCTCCAGCAGCTAGCTGGCGGCGTTGGTGCCCTACGTCGTCCTGCACCCACATCTTCTTGTTCGTCTTCATCGTCCCAAAGAGTTAAAGACCATGAACGAAGCCCTCAGAAAAAAAGGGCGTAGGACAGGGCTTCAGCCTTTCCCCTCTACTGCTCAATCTCTACATCGAAGAAGCAATGATGGAAATGAAAGAAAGGTTCAGGAAGGGAATTAAAACTCAAGGTGAAAGGATATCAATGTACGATTCACTGGTGACATTGCTATCCTCTGTGAATGTGAAGAAGATTTATGGTATACGTTGAATGAAATGAACAATTTAGTAAGTACAGCATATGTTGTTGTTGTTGTGGTCCTCGGTTCTATGACTGGTTTGTTGCAGCTCTCCATGATACTCTATCCTGTGCAAGCTTCTTCATCTCCCAGTACCTACTGCAACCTACATCCTTCTGAATTTGTTTAGTGCATTCATCTCTTGGTCTCCGTCTACGATTTTTACCCTCCGCGCTGTCCTCCAGTACTAAATTGGTGATCCCTTGATGCCTCAGAATATGTCCTACCAACTGATCCCTTCTTCTAGTCAAGTTGTGCCATAAATTTCTCTTCTCCCCATTTCTATTCAATACCTCCTAATTGGTTATGCGATCTACCAATCTAACCTTCAGCATTCTTCTGTAGCACCACATTTCGAAAGCTTCTGTTCTCTTTTTGTCTAAACTATTTATCGTCCACGTTTCACTTCCGTAAATGGCTACACTCCATACAAATACTTTCAGAAACGATTTCCTGACATTTAAATCTATACTCGATGTTAACAAATTTCTCTTCTTCAGAAACGCTTTCCTTGCCATTCCCAGTCTACATTTTACATCCTATCTACTTCGACCACCATTAGTTATTTTGCTCCCCAAATAGCAAAACTCCTTTACTACTTTAAGTGTCTCATTTCCTAATCTAATTCCCTCAGCATCACCCGACTTAACTGGACTACATCCCATTATCCTCGTTTTGCTTTTGTTGATGTTCATCTTATATCCTCCTTTCAAGACACTGTCCATTCCGGTCAACTGCTCTTCCAAGTCCTTTGCTGTCTCTGACAGAATTACAATATCATCGGCGAACCTCAAAGTTTTTATTTCTTCTCCACGGATTTTAATACCTATTCCGAATGCTTCTTTTGTTTTCTTTACTGTTTGCTGAATATACGAATTGAATAACATCGGGGAGAGGCTACGACCCTGTCTCACTCTCTTCACAACCACTGCTTCCCTTTCGTGCCCCTCGACTCTTGTAACTGCCATCTGGTTTCTGCATAAATTGTAAGTAGCCTTTCGCTCCCTGTATTTTACCCCTGCCGCCTTTAGAATTTGGAAGAGAGTATTCCAGTCAACACTGTCAAAAGCTTTCTTTAAGTCTACAAATGGTAGAAACGTAGGTTTGCCTTTCCTTAATCTTACTTCTAAGATAAGTCGTAAGGTCAGTATTCCCTCACGTGTTCCAACATTTCTACGGAATCCAAACTGATCTTCCCTGAGGTCAGCTTCTACCAGTTTTTCCATTCGTCTGTAAAGAATTCGCGTTAGTATTTTGCAGCTGTAACTTATTGAACTGATAGTTCGGTAATTTTCACATCTGTCAACACCTTCTTTCTTTGGGATTGGAATTACTATATTCTTCTTGAAGTCTGAGGGTATTTCGCCTGTCTCATACATCTTGCTCGCCAGATGGTAGAGTTTAGTCAGGACTGGTTCTCCCAAGGCCGTCAATAGTTCTAATGGAATGTTGTCTGCTCCCGGGGCCTTGTATCGACTCAGGTCTTTCAGTGCTCTATCAAACTCTTCAGGCAGTATCGTATCACCCATTTCATGTTCATCTACATCCTCTTCCATTTCCATAATATTGTCCTCAAGTACATTGCCCTTGTATTTGACCCTCTATATACTCCTTCCACTTTTCTGCTTTCCCTTCTGTGTTTAGAACTGGGTTTCCATCTGAGCTCTTGATATTCGAACAAGTGGCTCTCTTTTCTCCAAAGGTCTCCCTAGTTTTTCTGTAGGCAGTATCTATCTTGCCCCTAGTGAGATAAGCCTCTACATCCTTACATTTGTCCTCTAGCCATCCCTGCTTAGCCATTTTGCACTTCCTGTCACTCTCATTTTTAAACGTTTGTATTCCTTTTTGCCTGCTTCATTTACTGCATTTTTATATTTTCTCTTTTCATCAATTAAATTCAATATTTCTTCTGTTACCCAATGATTTCTACTAGCCCTCGTTTTTTTACCTACTTGATCCTCTGCTGATTTCACTACTTCATCCCTCAGAGCTACCCATTCGTCTTCTACTGTATTTCTTTCCCCCATTCCTGTCAATTGTTCCCTTATGCTCTCCCTGAAACTCTGTACAACCTCTGGTTTAGTCCGTTTATCCAGGTCCCATCTCCTTAAATTCACACCTTTTTGCAGTTTCTTCAGTTTTAATCTACAGTTCATAACCAATAGATTGTGGTCAGAGTGCACATTTGCCCCTGGAAATGTCTTACAATTTAAAACCTGGTTCCTAAATCGCTGTCTTATCATTGTATAATCTATCTGATACCTTCTAGTATCTCCAGGATTCTTCCATGTATACAACCTTGTTTTATGATTCTTGAACCAAGTGTTAGCTACCATGAAGTTATGCTCTGTGCAAAATTCTACCCGATCGCTTCCTCTTTCATTTCTTACCCCCAATTCATATTCACCTACTATGTTTCCTTCTCTCCCTTCTCCTACTCTCGAATTCCAGTCACCCATGTCTATTACAGTTTCGTCTCCCATACAGCATACAGAATGAGAATAAATCGAAGAAAGACGGAAGTAACGACAAGCAGCAGAAATGAGAACAGCGAGAAACTTAACATCAGGATTGATGGCCACGAAGTAGATGAAGTTAAGGAATTCTCCTACCTAGGCAGTAAAATAACCAATGCAGGATGGAACAAGAAGGACACCAATAATTGACAAACACTGCTGGCTAAGAGAAGTTTACTAGTATCAAACATAGGCTTTAATTTGAGGAAGAAGTTTTTGAGAATGTACGTTTGGGGCACAGCATTGTATGGAAGTGAAACAAGTCCTGTGGGAACAGCAGAACAGAAGAGAATAGAAGGATGTGGTGCTACAGGCGAATATTTAAAATTAACTGGACTTATAAGATAAGGTATGAGGAGGTTCTGCGCAGACGAAAGGAATATGTGAAAAACACTGAGAAGGAGAACGGACAGGATTATAGGACATCTGTTAAGATATCAGAGAATGACTGTCATGGAACTAGAGGGAGCTGTAGAGGACAAAAACTATAGAGGAAGACAGAGATTGGAATATATCCAGCAAATAATAGGAAACGTGGGTTTCCAGTGCTAGATGTTGGTACAGGAGACGAATTCATTGCGGGCCACATCAAACAAGTCAGAAGGTAGATGACCGAAAGAAAAAAAGCAAGCAAAACATTGCACAATATAAATGAGAGCTATCGATGTTTGTGAGAATGGACTCCTAGATACAGTATATGAACCTGTTTAAATGGTGAATCCACTCAAACAGAACTTTAATGTTGGTGATTTACTACATATTCCAAAACACAAGACATCATTAGAGAAGTCATTCCTAACAAACAGATCATGTGAGATAATTTCAGATTCCAAAATGCAGAGATCAAATCCCTGAACATACATCTCAAAGGGTAGCAATGATACTGAAATTGCAGGATGCTACTACACAGAGGACATTCAGAAGAGCTCGGAACCATATGTGCTTCTCATAGCGAAGGTCATAAGATGTAGAGGCAAAAGAGCACTAGCTAAATGACTTGGTTTTCCTGCAACACTCCTGTAAATTGTTAAACAATTAGCTTGAGAGGCTAGTACAAATGCGTTATGTCCTGCTTTTGCTATCGAAATTGGGTCAGCTCTCACTTCACCTCCAGCATTAGCCAGTAGTAACACAGTATTCTGAGGAGGGATAAAAAACTTTGTGTTTGGAGACTGGTTAACACATACAGAGGAAGTAGCATCTTGAAAGAGACAGAGATAGTAACTGTCTGAAATTTCCTCAGTCAAGAGAATTCATCAACCTGATGCTTTGTTTGGGCAGTATGATTAAAGGAGGCCAGCATCTGGTCCATGATGAGTGGTGTTTAGTATCGCGATCTGTAGTTAGGACATTAGGTGGGTTTTGACCTCTGTGGTGGTGCACAGACGACAGACACATGTGCAGGAGACCTGAAACCATGCCTACCATAACATACTTCGTTCCATTCCTCAGTGCTTACAGTTACAATATCGCAGGAAGTGGGGCTGCAGGGTGCAGACGTGGGGTCTACCTAAGGGGAGGACACTGTTTCCCGTAAATGTGTTCGGGTGCCAGTAGTCAGCAATAGGCCTAAAATCCCGGCCCTTATCCTTAGGGACAAAGACTATATGGGAAGCATAGGCAGATGTAGAAGGCCTAATAACACCTCCTCAAGCATTTTGGATGTTTTAGCTCTTAGTATTTTCATAATAGGGAGTGAAAGACGATATGGGGACTGCTTAACAGGAATGTCGTCAGATAGACGGATATGGTGGTTAAGAACATCGGTTCAAATGTGTGTGAAATCCTACGGCACTTAACTGCTAAGGTCATCAGTCCCTAAACTTACACACTACTTAACCTAAAGTATCCTAATGACAAACACATACACCCATGCCCGAGGGTGGACTCGAACCTCCGCCAAGACCAGCCGCACAGTCCATGACTGTAGCGCCATAGACCGCTCGGCTAATCCCGCGCGGCAACATTAGTAATGCCCAACCTATCACAAAGAAGCTCAGGGAACGTCTGTAACAAATCCTGTAATAGAAAGCCTGATGTGGCGAGAGACGGGTAAGATCGAACTCATTAGGCACAGCCTCAACAGCCAGGGTGCCGGCATTTCGATGCACAGTAGGTTTAGCACACTTGCAGAAACCAAACTTCTCCGCAGGAGCGAACTCAAAGAAGAAGGTGTGCCCGGAATAGTCCAAGACTAAACCATTTTTATTGATGAAATCACACCCCAAAATTAAATAGACCAGCAGCTCCTTGACTAAGGCTAATGACAAAGGCCATGAGATATCCCCAACCGATATACTCCCTCAGGCCCAACTATGCAGAGGCAACATCTGGCCATTGGCCATCCGAGATCTCCGCACCGGAGAAGGGACAGACCGAAGTTTCGTGAGATGACCAAATTCAAAAAACCATTTCAAGCTCAATAGCGAAAAGAGCTACCAGAATCCAAAAGAGCACAAATAGGTTCGCCACCTACTCGAGGCAATGAGGGAGCGACAACACGATTATGCCAAGGTTTAAAGGCTCGATCCCGAGGTCACTGCCCAGCCAAACGTCATTCATTGGCTCTGAGCGCGCGAGGTTAACCGCGAGAGCGCACCAAACGATCCGTGCTACAACACCTGAAGCTAGGCCGTGGTTCCACTTTAACGGCCTCAGACGATGTAGACAGTTCGAAATTTCCCTTGACAACGCCCGTGGGCTGACCCTTAACTTCACGACGTACATCGTCCGCAAGCGGCAACGCAGATATCGCTACAACACAAGCACGAAGCTCTTCCCAGTTTGAAGGACGATAACGGAAAACAAAGTGCGACTTATCCAGCCGTTCGCATCCCCCTGAGAACAATAGACACCAACTCACGTTCTGGAAAATCGATCAACAAGGCCAAGCAGGCCGTCTGAACTCTGTCCACATTCTGATGTAGCTTCTCTTTATCGTGCTGCATCTCCCAAATATAACGACACTCAAGATGTTTCGGAACTTCGGTGATCAATCTCTGGTTAATGACAAGCTCCCTCAGTTGCTACAAGGAAAACCCTTCTGTCATGGTTCGGGATACGAGATTCCTCAACTCACCTCTAGCTAATGGGTACAGTAATCACAAAACTACTTGGTGCGGAACCCGTTAAAGCCGAACAACAACCATACTAAGTTTTCAGCCTGCTCCAGTCGACCTACAACTACTTCAGTAATATCTCGAAAGAAATACGCCAGAGGATTAGGCAATTTGGCAAACACTCCGTCAAACTTCTCAGAGGATGTAACAACACCACTCCCCAGATGGCTCCCGGTTCCCCCTTGATATAGCAAGTCCCGCTCTTCAATCTTCTTCCCATCCAGTTCTCAACAGGTAAGCTTAAATTGCAATGCATTAACGAAAGACTACAATGCGGTGGTTAATTTTGTTTGATGATCCTCCGAGCCTAACATTCCTAAATCCGCTATCCGATTGGTTAGTTGCACTAACTATGCACACTCTCTGTCTAACTGTCTACCCCTAGGTTGAGTGCCTTTCAAAACACAAAAGGTGTCCTCAAGGCCACTAATAGCCTTCTGTCTCACCCATCACATCCGGCATGACGTCAAGTGGGTGAAGATCGGTAGCACGCAAACGGGCCACTAAGTCTGGAACACTGCCCTCAATAGACTGGTGCAATACCGCCAACTCATAAACAAGATGTTCCTTCCTCGACAGGCTAATCTCCGGGCACTGCCATTAAAATAGGTCACTTCAAACAATCAGCAACCAAGACAATATGGTGCAACACTAACAGAAATACAATTCAAACCAACAGTCACTGTAATGGCAATATCACAATCATAACCACCCTCTGCTACCATTTGGAACTAGGTTGGTAGGTACTCAGAGAGCGCACAGGGTAAGGTTAAGATTGTGGATGGGACCATAAACAGTTACTGTGCGTTGCACAATCAAACACACAACTCTATTTTTCTAAGAACCACTCATTTACACATTGCTTTAAAAGATCACAATTAAACAATATGGCTGACGGCCTAGTTAAAGAACTTGAGATGCTTTCTGGGCTGAAGGCCCGAAAACCACACCAAAAACCATTCAGCCGTTCGGCTGAAGGCCTAGTTTAAAAATCAAAAGCAATTAAAAATAGAAGGTAATTTTTTCCTTTTAAAAAAACATGCAATTGAGAAAGATTAGTGGCTGAAGGCCTACACTACACGTCTGAAGGACAACTATAAATAAAACACATTTTTCCAACAAAGAAATTTCTTTTTAAGCTTAAAACAGAATGGCCAAAATCCTAATTAAAGAAACATTAACTTATTTCATGACTGAAGGTCACAAACAAATATAAAACAACGGCTGAAGGCCTGAACAACAAGTCAGACAAACAGTTTGAAATAAACCCCTCTTTCTTATTAAAAAAATTTCCTTCAGAGAATACACATGGTTGAAGGCCTTATTAAAAGGGATTCACGTAAGTCTTCGGCTGAAGGACACACATAATACATCGAACAACTAACGACTTATAGCCTGGATTACCAAACAATTTCAGATAGAACAAATTTTAAGGAATTTTTTAAAATAAAATCAATCTTCAAAATTTTAATTTAACGCATCTGAAGGCCTTTACGTAAAATTTAAAAAGAACTGAATTAATACACAGTTGAAGGCCTCGTGCAATACTTCAAAAATGAAAATCACAATCTAAAACAAACAGAAGATGTGGTGCTCAGAAGTGTTCCAAGGGTCAGCCTGAGAAGGTAGCTCAAACGTAAGGTGTGAGACGGGCAGCCAAAACTGAAGTTAAATAATCGGATGGCAACCCAAACTAGGAACGGCCCAAGGACCGACCAACAATTTAACCAATTCCCTTCTGTCCAACCAACGTCACAACATTGGAAAGTATTGGCGTTTAGAAACAACCAAGTGAACATTAACTAATCTAAGGAAATATGAACGAAACAACTTAAAAGACTGTCAAACTACAGGCCTTTCTGGACAGCATCAACACGACGAGGAAAGGCACACTGCTGGAAAAGTACACTATCGACCAGGCCAGGTAAGTGGGGCGTTAATGGACACAGGGCAGAAAATACCGTTGATGCACTTTACTGGTAAGTAGCCGTCAGTTTAATAATTAATCACAATATAGGAAGACGGCTCCAAGATCTTGCCGACCCCAACACATCAAATGTTGCTGCTAGCCTGAACGGTCCAGGGAGCAACAACCCGCAAATGAAGGAAGAGATGTCACAATATTTGAGGCATCATAACAGATTCACTGATCACTCAACATCAGCGTCCAGGTTCGGTGGGCAACGATCTTCATCGCTCTCGCAGCTAGCGCCTCATAATCAGACAGCCCTTTCACGCCGCCAGCATTCCTGCCCCGTCCTGGCGCCTTGGAGAGTTCCTCGCTGCTCCGTTCCAACTGACTGACTGCCCCACACACCACCAACACCTGGAAATACTAGCGGTCACACCAAAGATAGTATGACAGTACTAGTATCGATAAGCGATGCTGCTGCCACTCAAGGAGGCAAGCCAGCCACTTCGCTATGCCAGTATGTAAGGAAGAAACAAGACGACACTCGATGTGACAAAATGCGAAAGAACAAACGGCATGAACGTGAGCCCCACATGGCTCTCCTACTACCATGTCTGTCATCCTGGACTCTTTTTTAAACTCTACACCTATGCTCTTCCCATCAATTTTGTCCATTTCATCACTTCCTTCCTCTCCCATAGTCCCTCGTATGTCACTATCCACAGTACCAACTCCTGTACTTTCTATCCCACTGCTGGTGTGCCCCACGGCTCTGTCCTTTCCTCTCTCCTCTATCTCCTGTATACTGCAGACATGCCCAAGCCTTCCACACCTGTTTATCTCCTCCAATATCCTGATACGACTGCCTTCCTGGTCCTCTATCCTACCCTTCAATCGCAACATACCCTGAGAACCCACCTTCAACAGTTCACCTCCTGGTGCAACAAGTATCTCCGTATCAATCCTTCCAAGATGCAAGCAACCACTATAGGTCATACCAACCACCCCTTCCAGCTCCAGAATTTTTACCTCACCATTTATGGTTGTCCCATCCACCTCACACCTACCCTGAAATACCTTGGCCTCGCCCTCGATTGTCACGTCATCTGCACGCCCCACCTCCTTACAATCCAACACACAGTAGACGCTGCCTCCTGAAACTCCCATCCAGCTGGACTTGGGGATTGAATCCTGGCACCATACTTCATGCCTACAAAGCCTTTATCCACCCCATCCTTTGTTATGCCAGCATCACTTGGGTTTCCGCCTCTCCAAGGTTCTACAGAGCTCTCCAAATCCTTGAACGCCATGCACTCCACCTCGCTTTTCATATTTGCCTCCCATCCTCCACAGAGATCCTGTCCAACCTAATCCATTTCCTACATCCTCTCCTTTTCCTCAAACACATCCGTACCCTGCACATCGTCTGCAGACTCCCCCATCCCCCATCCCATGCTGCACCTTTATACCCCCGGCCGGGGTGGCTGAGCGGTTCTAGGCGCTACAGTCTGGAACCGCGCGACCGCTACAGTCGCAGGTTCGAATCCTGCCTCGGGCATGGATGTGTGTGATGTCCTTACGTTAGTTAGGTTTAAGTACTTCTAGGTTCTAGGGGACTGGTGACCTGAGAAGTTAAGTCCCATAGTGCTCAGAGCCATTTGAACCATTTTGCACTTTTACCATTGTGTCCTGCTCTCTTTCCATCTCCACACCCCTCACCTCCTTACGCAATGCATTTTTCATTTCCTACCCCTCCCAGATGATGAGCTTTGCCCTGATCTCTGCACTTCCTACGAACTCTAACCCTACCGTCCCTCCTACTCCTCAGGGCACCATCTTCCCACCTTTCCCTTCCCCTGACTCGTTTTCCTCCATTTTCCACCCCCCTGCCTTTCCCATGCATCCCTTCTATGTCTCTGCACTCCCTCCTGACTTGCCTTTCCTCTCCATCTCCCACCCTGCCCGTCTCCTGTCCCTTGGTGCGACCCCAACCCCCTTTTTCTTCTAATCCCACCACTTTTGGCCCACTCCCTCACTGCGGTTTCCTCTCCCCCTTCCTCTCAGGCTTCCTCTCCCTCAGCAGATGCCTCTTGGCAGTTTTTAGTCTTCGTCATGTGTGCTCAACGTATCAATGTGATTTTTTAAGTGTGTTCGTTCTGGAGTGTTTTTATACTGTGGCCAACTTTCAACATAAGCATATAACTTCAGTGTGTCCAATGTGCTCCATGAATCGTCAACAGTGTTTTTTAACTTTATGTAGACCTTTTTAACTGCCCCTCAATGAACGTCTCCACTTTCAGAGTATATTTTAACCCCCTTGTCTCAGTATGTTTTTATGTTCCCCATTTTTTTGCCTTCTTTATGTACAGTTTTCTCTTATTGAACTGTAATGAACAGCAGTGGATTGCGCCGCTGCCAGCCCTCCCATGTCAATATGGTGAAGGAGAATGAAATCACAATAAAGGAAAGAAACTGGCATGGTGGGAGAGTGGTAGCTCTGCGAATATTATCATTGCCCATTCGTAAGTTCCTCCCAGCAGCAGCTACTTACTTATAGATCGCAGGAGGATACTCCCATTTACTTCATTGTGATATAAGTTTACTGGGTAGGCTGCCTGGAGCAAATCTAAAGTGCTAGACTAATAGCGAAATATCCTCTCCACATCGAGCATGTATTCACTTGTAGATCAGCAGGAGGCCACTCTCTTGTAATTTAGTGATAGCGTTCTGTCATATTACAGTTATTATTATTATTACTATTAACACCACCATCACCCATCCTACCCATACAGGGCCGCTTTATACACTGGCTGGAGCAACTCTGCAGTGCAGGATTAATAGCCAAAATATGGACTTTACAACTAGCAGTTATTCAAGAAACTGGATGGATCTACTGTCTACTATTCCTTCAGTGGCAGCTCAAATTGTTTAAATAAGCGGTGTACTGCACCATATACAAAATAAAGTCTTAAATCGTCATATCCAGTGGGCCAGCACAAGCTGTCCTCTTCCCACCAATTTCCAGATGGAGAGAGTGGGTTGGTGCCAAGAGTGCTCACTGTATGTGGTGTTGTGAACTAGGTCAGTTTGTCTCCAAACCTCAATCTGGACACACAAAATTTGATATTCCCACGAAAGAACTTGAATTTCTCTTTTTTTTTTTAATTTCCCACAAAAACTTCAATTTCCCACCATTTCCAGGTGTCTAAGGGGGAGGAAAGGTGTGGGAAGTGGGAAAGGAGAAGGAGGGAGGCGAAGGGGAAGGAGAAGGGGGAAGGGCAAGGGATCCACAGGTTGGCTGCTGGAAACCCCCGATATCTTTCAGGGTTGGGATAATTAATTGATCAATTTAATTATTTTGCATAATTAATTTCATATCTATTTGATATCCAAAGTGCGCCAGGAGCCCCATCATTCCGATGCTAGCATCCTACCTCTTCTAACACAAAATTACATTTCCGTGTGCTCACCATCAGCTGTGCACCATTAAATCTCTCAAAAACTTCTTGAGAAATTGTCTAGTCTGCTCCATGTCTTTTGAAAATACGGTGACATTATTCAGGTAAATTAGACAATGACATAGTTTAAAATCCCATAACGCACCACATAATAAACTCAGACACGTTTCAGGCGTAGTTTTCAATCCAGCCCAAAATGCTCACTTCGATTGGTCTTCATAATCAATCCCCAATTGATGGTAACCACTCCTGAGATCCATGGTTAAAAAGTACTGTCATTCTCTAAAGTTACCAATGGACTCTATAATGCTGGGTGTGGGGTATGCAACTATTGTCCTCTTCTCGCAGAAGTTTTATTTTCTGAACCACCTAAAGACTACTTTTGGTACAACCACTATCCCTGCACCCCATGGACTACAACTGCCTTCTGTTATCGCATTAGCTGTCTGCTGTCTAGTAAAATCTTCCATAATAAGGTGTAAATGCCTAGGAAACATGATATGGTTTCCATGATATACCGATGTTTGATTCCCTATTGGTAGGCAGTGTTGAATCATGGGCACTGACAGTAATGGATTCCATCGAAAAATTAAACCCTCAAATTGAAACAAGTCCTCAGTCCACTCTTTCTCTACTCCCTTTACATGCTCCACTTACCTACATAACGAAGTCGTAACGGCGACTTCTGGTTGCTTGAAGTTCACACTCCTTGTACACCATTCATCTTCACCTGGAATATCTGAACTCGCTCTTAAAGTCCCCGTCCTCAATTTTACATTATCAGCGATAAATGATCTATAATGTCTGGAAATACTCTCCTGCCATACTGCTCTTGTACATATACAACGCTTCTCTTAATAAAAACAATCATCTGCATCCTGTATATTTTTGTCCTCCAGAGACTGTACAACACAATGCACGCACAGTAGACCTGGATTCCCACCGGCACCTGGCACATAGTCAGGCAAAACGTGCCGTAGTGCAACTGCATGTGTTTGAACTGGTGTGTCCAACAGTCTATACGTCCCTTGCGACAGTTCTACAGCTTCTCTTAGCTGGAATGTCATTCTACTAGAAGCTGTAGATCTCGCTTATATGCAGTACTACATCTTCACACTGCTTAAATTGAACAGTCGCTACTCTAAAATCTTTGTTCATTGACGCCAGTGGTCTGACATCATTAAGCACTACCTGACATAACATATAGTATGGCAGGTTCCATTGTCTCTGACTCGTTAAGTTTCTACAGGCAACTGAAACATGTGTCCTGTGTTTAAGAAAAATTTATACTCTTGATCTCTTACAGCACCTATTACTGCACACCCACTTCTACGTGCATATTTTCTGCGTGTAATTGTAATGGGAACGCCTTTAGGTGCACTTCAGGCTGCTTGCCACATCCTCATATACCCCTTGGTGATACCTTCCAATCCTTGTATTCCCCTATGTATGGTATCAATGCCTGTGTTAGTGGCTCTTCTGTTCAAATGTGTAATATTTAATGTTCGCAGAAAATACCCAACTTTTATATTGTATCCGTGCTGATGTATCAATTTTTTCGCTTTCTGTCACTAAAATAATAGTAGAATACACATATTTTGGTGCACCAGTACGCACCCCTTCTTGACGTGTCTGATGGCAATCCCTTCAGAAAAGCCTTCGGGCGCCGTCTGTTCAGTTTCTTGCAAGAAACAGCATTTACTACATCACTCTGTCCCAACTAATATGTGTGTTCATTAAATTTGATTATCCTGTCCGTGAAATCTTCCTTAGTTTCCCCACGCCTCTCCACAATAGTGCACAACTGTTCCCAAAAGTACCTTACACTGTTCTGTTTTTTATACCTTTTCAAAATCCTTTTCTCCAACTTTCAACGCTTGCTGTGTTCTTTAATGCTTCCGTATACTCATACATGGTTTTTCTTCTCTCATGGGTCGCAGTTTTGCTGCCCACAACAACTATCAATCAAACCACATATCTCCGCAGACATTTCAAAGACCTCTACAAACCAATTCACAATCTTAGATGATTTTCCAGGAAAGGGAATAATTAATCCTGCAGCGGCTGGAACCCCCTCATGCTGCAGTACCTGAAGCAATGGTAACTGTTAGTCCTAGCTATTGACAGCTAATGTAGCTGCGTATTATCCGCTGTGAGCTGCACTACTTTTTCTGACAAGACCTGGACTATTTCTGGTTGCAAAACGCCTTTCGCCTCTGACACTGCCAAGCAACAATCTTACTGTCTAGGACACATAAAAAGACAAAAATTAATTACAGCTGTAAAATATAATCACAAATTACTCCGTACGTCGTACTGTGATTTATCTTGACTCTCTAAACTGCCCCACAATATGTCCATATCGATGACATGTATATGCGGTTTGTAGGGGTGACTCTGTGAGTGAACCAGTTTTCCCAAGTAAGATACACTGCATAAGCACTATGTGATCAAAGGTATCCAGACACCCCGAAATACATATGTTCTTCATTTTAGGTACAATGTGCTGCCACCTACTGCCAGGTACTCCATATCAGCGACTACAGTAGTCATTAGACATCGTGAGGGAGCAAAATGGGGCGCTCCGCGGAACTTCGAACGTGGTCAGGTGATCGAGTGTCACTTGTGTCATGCGTCCGTACGCGACATTTTCACACTCCTAAACATCCCTAGGTCCACTGCTTCCGATGTGATAATGAAGTGGAAAAGTGAAGGGACATGTACAGCACAAAAGCGTACATGCCGACCTCATCTGTTGACTGACAGAGACCGCCAACAGTTAAAGAGGGTCGTAATGTTTAATAGGCAGACATCTACCCAGACAATCACACAGGAATTCAAAACTGCATCAGGATCCCCTGCAAATACTACAACAGTTAGGTGGGTGGTGAGAAAACTTGGATTTCATGGTCAAGCGGCTGCTCATAAGCCACACATCACACCGATAAATGACAAACGAAGCCTCGCTTGGTGTAAGGAGCGTAAACATTGGACGATTGAAGAGAGTAAAAACGTTGTGTGGAGTGACAAATCACGATACACAATGTGGCGATCCGATGACAGGGTGGGGGAATGGCAAATGCCCAGTGAATGTCATCTAACAGCGTGTGGAGTGCCAACAGTAAAATTACAAGGCGGTGGTATTGAGGTGTGGTTGTGTTTTTCGTGAAGGAAACTTGCACCCCTTGTTGTTTTGCGTGGATCTATCACAGCACAGGCCTTCATTGATGTTTCAAGCACCTTCATCTTTTCCAGTGTTGAAGAGCAGTTTTGGGATGGCGATTGCATCCTTCAACGCGATCGAGCACCTGTTCATAATGCACAGCCTGTGGCGGAATGGCTACACGACCATAACATCCCTGTTATGGACTTGCCTGCACAGAGCCCTGACCTATAGAACACCTTTGGGACGTTTTGGAACGCCGACTTCGTGCCAGTTCTCACCGACTGACATCGAGACCTCTTCCGCGAGAGTGAAGTCTGTCATCAAGGCTAAGGTGGGCCAACACCATATTGAATTCCAGCCTTACCGATGGAAGGCCCCAGGAACTTTTATGTCTTTTCAGCCAGGTGTCCGGTTACTTTTGATCACATAGTGTACCTCACAGTCACCAACAACTGCTCTCTATAATTACCTTATACTGAGATATCAGTTGTTTCCTTCAGCCTTCCAAGGATAACGCTCAAGATATGATGACAGTCAAGCCTCACGTCAATATCCTTCACACCCTCCAAACCATAACCGATGGTTCGTCACTCACCATACCATGTTGAAACTGTAGGTTGTGGTCCCAATTCCGTGCCACAAATTGTGACACCGACTATAGGTCATCCTCGAGCAGAATGGGGTGACTATGAGCGAGGAGGGTGTCAGCGGGTTGTGGAGGCGATATCGAAGGCTAGGAAGCTCCAGAGAAAGGCAGCTGCAGATGTATTACTTTCTTTTATTGATACATCTGCACTGTTTGATACCCAGGGTCAGTGGCCAGCTTGCTGTTGAGCTGTGCTGGTCTGGCTGCCTGCACACCCTCAGTGCTGCCACGACTGCGCCGCTGAACGCTGGTAACGTCGTTATGGTCCCCACGCCATCAGTGTGCACCTGCCTATGCTGTATTAGCAACTGACCCGGGAGACTCCTGTCTTGTTCACGACTATGGATATGCACCATGCCGAGACTTGCCTCCAGCAATGACAGATGATGGTGCGCATGTGAAGTGACCTGCTAGCCTCTGGGCAGGAGTCCGTCATGCTGCTCGAGATGACCTGTAATGGCCTGCTGTACCACTGGACAAAGTCCAGGGAAGGACTCAGAGTATAGAGTTGCTACACTGCCATGTCTCCGAATTGGTGAGTTCTACTGACACGTCCATATGACATCATCATCTGACACAGCCCCTCGATCTGGCTAGACTGTGAGACTGAGGATAATTGTGTTATAAAATAACAGCAATTGTAGTCAGCATCGCGCAGTTGTTGTGCAAATGCCCAAGTGCCAGTCAACTATCCTAAAACACTACTGCCACGGTCAATGTGGAAATCTGTCTTTCCCTAGATGCATTACACTGTGCAGTACCACTGAGTTCGCTGTTGCAGCAAGCAACCGACCTCATAACATTTTGCTGGCTTTGTTGATTTGTTACAGTGCAATATCCCCCACTATCCTGCTGTCGGCAATGCTGTTAATACCTCGCACTAGAGTTGCTTTACTGCAGGAACAGAGAGTCACAAGTGTGAAATTTCAAACATGTGGAGAATTCTACGGATTTACGCAATAATTAATCTTTCTTGCTTTGCCAATCATAGGGGTACGATTTCCCTTTTTGTAAGCTGACGTGCCAAGTGCATTGTTGTGTCTAGTTAAATATTTTACACGACACCTCGAATGCTGTTCCACAAATCTGCTTCATTCATCATACGTTTTCATTGACTGCCAGAGTTTGGAAACAGAGGAATAAGCTAAGTGTCAGTTTTGGAAGGATCGATCTCTCAGTTTCACGTGAAGTGCTTTTCATGTTAGAGTTGTATGTCTCCCGTTGTGACTGACACTACAGCATTATTGATATGTTGATGGTAGAGGCATCACTGTAGGAGATTAATCTATAAACATATAAGCTCTTACAGTATATGGCACTCAACTGTAGGAGCCACTGTACTATTGCCACTGGAGAAGGAAGGTTTTTGTTTACAGCTGCTGAGGCTTAAAATTGATGATGAAATTCTGGAGTAATTGTGCTCCTCCCAATCACTTCCTTTACCTACTGACTATATGAAAACTCCTGCTAGACCCGGATATGTATAAAAAATTCTCGTTTCTTGTTTTCTTTTTATTTAGTTGTGAGCTTGAATTTCAGTAGTTAACAAGAAAAACACCTTGTACATGGAGCAATCTCTTTTATTTTATTTGAGTTTTGTATTTGTTGCCATTTTTACGCATCTTCATTAGGTATCTTGCAATATTGCGTGTTTCTTCCGCTGTGAGATTTAAAAAAAAAAAAAAAAAAAAACAGTTCAACTGGACTGGAAAACATGCTGATTGGTCTCATCTGGCAGACTAGTTGAAAGCTTCCAACAGTTTGTGTAGCGACTATTTCTCACATCATTTTTCAACATCCATTTTTCTGTGACTAAAGTGTATCCGACTGTAAGTGTATTGAACTAAGTTTGTTTCTTCTTTTTAGTTTTTCATTTTTGTTGTTATTTTTATTTATTTATATATTTATTTATTTGCTATGGACAGGAATATGTTTTGAGATCATTTGTTTGGAAGACTGACTATTATGTAATCGATCAGTCTAATACGAGGCGTGTTTTTTAAGTAAGTTCCGTTTTGAAATTAAAAAAAGACGTGCTAAGATATTTCAATAATTTTATTTTTACGTGAAAGCCTGTACCTTACTCTACTTCTCTACATAATTTCCGTCAATATTGGGGCACTTGTCATAACGTTGTACCAATTTTTTAATACCGTCCTCACAGAAGTCTGCCGCCTGACTTGTTAACCACTGCATCACCACTGTTTTGACTTCGTCATCCTCTTGAAGACGCTGACCACCCCGGTGTTTCTTCAAGTGCAGGAACAGATGGTAGTCACTGGGCGCAAGATCGGGGCTGTACGGAGGATGATCTAGAGTTTCCCATCGAAAAGATGTGATGAGATCTCGTGCGGACGGGCATTGTCTTGTACCAAAACGATGCTCTTGCTCA
Organism: Schistocerca americana; assembly: GCF_021461395.2. Classification (NCBI taxonomy): domain Eukaryota; kingdom Metazoa; phylum Arthropoda; class Insecta; order Orthoptera; family Acrididae; genus Schistocerca; species Schistocerca americana. Next base: position 74,934,315 of record NC_060122.1, on the reverse strand, counting down.
ACTTCCTTGGACCGTTGCTTTGATTCTGGTGTGACGTAGGCCAACCATGTTTCGTCGCCCGTAACAATTTGGCTTAAGAAATCATCAGCGTCGTTGTGGTACTGCTCAAGGACAGTCAATGCACTGTCTAAACGTTTGGTTTTGTGCACATCCGTCAACGTTTTCGGTACCCAACGTACCCACAATTTTCGGTAATTCAAGTGCTCGGTCACAGTTCCATACAAAACACTACGAGAAACATTAGGAAAGTCATCCCGCAAGGAGGGAATCGTAAAGTGCCTGTTTTCTCTCACCTTATTGTCCACTTCCTGCACCAAACTTTCATTAACGACCGAAGGACTCCCACTCCGTTGTTCATCATGCACATTTGTGCGGCCATCTTTAAATGCTCTCACCCACTTTCTTACATCACTCATAATGTTTTCACCGTAAACTGCACAGATCTCACGATGAATATCGATCGCTTTTAGGCCTTAGCACTAAGGAATCTTATAACAGCCCGTACTTCACAGTCGGCGGGACTCACGATTATCGGAGGCCTCTTAAACACTCAGTACACAACGTAAATAAGGAAGTGTCAGACTGTAATGGCGTCAGTGGGTAGATTAAGGTTTAGACTTTCACTGGAAAGACAAACTCACAGGCACGGCAATATTGTCTGGGCCTAAGAATTACAAGTTCCGTGGAGCCTTTAGTAGCACGTTAAACGCCTATGACGAAAATGAGATGTCTCGTCACGTTGGATTCATCTCAGTACCTTAGTGCTACTTCGAAGTTACTCTTCCGTAAACCTGCTGTCCTACACACATTCATAACTGTAATATTTCAAGAAAAGGATGACTCTGTCAGTGAAATCTCTCTAACAAGTCGGCAGTCGTTGTGAATCACAATAACACTGTAGACTGGTATCGGGCACAAAACCAATGAAATTTGTACAACCTGCAAACTGCCGTTACTCAGGTACCTCTGTTTCATTGGAAAACGAGTCGATACCATAGATGGTATGCAAAAAAACATGAATACTATCTTGGTATAATTAACAGGAAATATAAAGCAGTTACTGGACTCCAATTTTATAACAGCGCAGCACTCTGAGCTATGAGGAAAGTGGTGTACGCAACTGCCCTCACAAGTCCCTAGCAGGAGGGGACTCGGCCGCTCGTCACGCACATGACGGAGCAGCGTCCAGAGGACAGGAGTGAGGAGGAAGTCCCTCTTTGCTCGGTCTGCAGACAACGCCAACCGTCAGCTGTCTGTCCATAGAGATTTGCCGACAGATATGCCAGTCAGGGCAGGCGGTCAGGAGGTCCCAAGTGCCACCTGAAAAGCGTTGATTGACTCTTTCATGTGCACGTAGCCTGAAAGCCACATCTTTACGAACCCCAGGCGAAGTAATAAGCTCATTATACCCTATAACTAAACAAGAGATATGAGTATAAAATTAAAATTCTCTTGAAGAAAAAGCGAATGAGCTGATGCAGAACTTTGTAACATAATTTTTTTATCAAATCCAGAGTGATAAAGACGTAGAAGTGAGCTACGAAGACTTCTCATTTGAGTTGAGTAAGTGAGTTGTAAAATAACAACTTTCAAATGACGCCGCAATGTGTGGTTTCGATAGCTCAGAATAACTATGGTTGCATATATAACTGGCGGGGGAAAGAGAGCTCATTCACTAGAGAGGGAAACATCAGTTTTCTCCTGTCAAGTGTCGCAGTGAGTCTCTTGCTCACCAGCAGCGGTACGGTACGTGTGAGAGATGTTCGGAGATGAGCGATATAACTGGCGAGCTGATGGAAAAATTCTGCTCCTGAGCCAGACAGAAAATTTACGACAGTTATCGGACATGGAATCATTCAGCGTCATGGATACTGTTTCTACACGGACAGTAATGATATTAGAAATAATATGATTTAGTTGGGAAGTTGAGTATTTGATTTGAAGTGGAAGTATGATAGTGCCTTGAAAATTCGGCGTTGATTAACAGCCACCCTCACAACATGCTCTCGGTGTACTGTCTTGTTTTGGAGATACAACAAATTCAGTGAACGTTCTATGAACTGCTTCCTTTACAAATATTTCGTGTTGCATTATATTATAGAGATCTGTTGCTGCTCCGAGACTAGATTAGTTTACTAACATGCCAAAAGATATAAGCCTAAAATATTAACCAACAGCTTCTCAAGGGGCCCTGTTATACACCCATAAATCCTGAATCCATATTCAGTGCGATATTAACACCAGATTTAGTGCGATATTAACTCCTGGAAACAGGAAGGACGATCGCAATGAGTGAACTGCATAATCTATAGTGATACCTCAATAGTAAATAACAGTAAATAAAGAAGCTTTCACCATTATGGTCAAGTGGTATGTTTATGTATGTCTATGGATACAAATGTCAGACTGTATAGACTATGCGTTTGTTGACACTAATAATAAAAAGGAAGCAAGAGCTGACATTAAGCACTCATATAACTGATTTCCTCTACGGGCAATTGATCCACCACATTCAGTGCAGTTGCGCGGTTACGTCTGATCTCCTGTGGGATTCTCTATGCAACGAGCCGGGAGGAGATGCACAGGAACTGCTAACAGGTGGTGCTAGGTGAGATCGTGGGTTGGCCGGGAGGCTTGCTGAGTTATCTGCGCAGTGGCGATAAACAATGTGTCTAGGTGGAAATTTGGTTAATGGAATTGCCTAGTCAGCAGGAGATCCTGGGTTCGAATCCCAGTGTGACAGACATTTTCAATAATCATTACTTACGCCGCACCAAGTCCTGATGTAGCTGATATCAATAATCCCGTCCCTTTCCTTTTCTTTCTGCCCCCCCCCCCCCCCTCCAATTTGCGAAATATTAGTCGCCTCTTTCTAGGCGTTGCAGACAAGTTCACCACTTTGCAAGAAAGAGGAAATCACTGTTTGTCATAACAGGTAGCAGCTAATTTATCAGAACTGCGAGAAACAGATAAAAAATGTCAGTTGTATGGGGCGGTGAGACTGCCGTTGTTATGGGCAGTAAGATGGCCAACAAACAGGTACAGTTCCCAACGAAAGACCGGAAAGCGAGACAGGTGCGTCAGTGCTGGGGGTCAAGTTGCTGTGGTCAGAAACGTAACCAAAAGCGACTGGAAAAAGAAATGCGACATCGAACATCTACGCAAGGGGACTTGGTACGGACAAATACATCAACTGATATCTAATGTTCAGCGGTACGCGCTAACTTTAATACTGACCTAAGTTTCACTGACAAAGGGGGAAATGTTGGTTCGTGATCACAATAGTTATGGCCGTATTAATTTTCAGCCGTGTCTGTCACTGACTAACCCTCCATAGAACTTACATCATACCATCCGCACAGTGTGACTTTGAGGAGAACCAGGACCTAATCTTCATATATTTTAGCAGCCTGTGACACGGAAAGGAATCAAACTGATTATCGACGTACATGGGTGAAGTAAACAAGGAGCTTCCTTCCAGTGTTCCTTCCAGCGCATTGCTACTAGTGTATTTCTATGTATGTATTTGCTTGTTTATGTATGTATGTGTGAGTGTGTGTGTGTGTGTGTGTGTGTGTGTGTGTGTCTGTATATGGGTGTGTTTGTGCGTGTGAGTAAGAGAGACAGAGAGAGGAAGAACGGAATTGTAGCGGTAAGTGAGTGGCGAAGCGGAAGAGGTTCAAATGGTTCAAATGGATCTGAGCACTATGGGACTTAACAGCTACGGTCATCAGTCCCCTAGAACTTAGAACTACTTAAACCTAACTAACCTAAGGACAGCACACAACACCCAGCCATCACGAGGCAGAGAAAATCCCTGACCCCGCCGGGAATCGAACCCGGGAACCCGGGCGTGGGAAGCGAGAACGCTACCGCACGACCACGAGATGCGGGCGCGGAAGAGGCAGATGTATATCTGGTTTATTTTGGTTATCTATTATCTAGTTGTTAACATAAGAATTTCACTCCTTTGTGTATCTTAAATTATTGTTCATTACATGTGAAAAGCAGATTGATGCTTCACAGCAAACAAAAACATAGCCAAAGCCGTGCAGACAAACAAAAATTACGCGAAGCGAAATATAGTGTGAGGAGGGCTATACGAGAGGCGTTCAATAAATTCGAAAGTAATGTTCTATGTACTGACGTGGCAGATAATCCTAAGAAATTTTGGTCTTATGTCAAAGCGGTAGGTGCATCAAAACAAAATATCCAGACACTCTGTGACCAAAATGGTACTGAAACAGAGGATGACAGACTAAGGGCCGAATTACTAATGTCTTTTTCCAAAGCTGTTTCACGGAGGAAGACTGCACTGTAGTTCCTTCTATAGATTGTCACATAGATGACAAAATGGTAGGTATCGAAATAGACGACAGAGGGATAGGGAAACAATTAAAATCGCTCAAAAGAGGAAAGGCCGCTGGACCTGATGGGATACCAGTTCGATTTTATACGGAGTACGCGAAGGAACTTGCCCCCCTTCTTGCAGCGGTGTACCGTAGGTCTCTAGAAGAGCATAGCGTTCCAAAGACTTGGAAAAGGGCGCAGGTCATCCCCGTTTTCAAGAAGGGACGTCGAACAGATGTGCAGAACTGTAGACCTATATCTCTAACGTCGATGTTGTAGAATTTTGGAACACGTATTATGTTCGAGTATAATGACTTTTCTAGAAATCTACTCTGTAGGTATCAGCACTGGTTTCGAAAAAGACGATCGTGTGAAACCCAGCTCGCGCTATTCGTTCACGAGACTCAGAGGGCCATAGACATGGGTTCCCAGGTAGATGCCGTGTTTCTTGAGTTCCGCAAGGCGTTCGATACAGTTCCCCACAGTCGTTTAATGAACAAAGTGAGAGCATATGGACTATCAGACCAATTGTGTGATTGGATTGAGGAGTTCCTAGATAACAGGACGCAGCATGTCATTCTCAATGGAGAGAAGTCTTCCGAAGTAAGAGTGATTTCAGGTGTGCCGCAGGGGAGTGTCATAGGACCGTGGCTATTCACAATATTCATAAATGACCTTGTGGAAAAACATCGGAAGTTCACTGAGGCTTTTTGCGGATGATGCTGTAGTATATCGAGAGGTTGTAACAATGGAAAATTGTACTGAAATGCAGGAGGATCTGCAGCGAATTGACGCATGGTGCAGGGAATGGCAATTGAATCTCAATGTAGACAAGTGTAATGTGCTGCGAATACAAAGAGAGAAAGATCTCTTATCATTTAGCTACCATATAGCAGGTCAGCAACTGGAAGCAGTTAGTTCCATAAATTATCTGGGAGTACGCATTAGGAGTGATTTAAAATGGAATGATCATATAAAGTTGATCGTCGGTAAAGCAGATGCCAGACTGTGATTCATTGGAAGAATGCTAAGGATCCGAAAACAAAGGAAGTACATTACAGTACGTTTGTTCGCCCACTGCTTGAATACTGCTCAGCAGTGTGGGATCCGTACCAGATAGGATTGATCCAACGGAGAGCAGCGCGCTTCGTTGCAGGATCGTTTAGTAATCGCGAAAGCGTTACGGAGACGATAGATAAACTCCAGTGCAAAACTCTGCAGGAGAGACGCTCGGTAGCACGGTACGGGCTTCAACAAAAGCTCGAGAACATACCTTCACCGAGGATTCAAGCAGTATATTGCTCCCTCCTACGTATATCTCGCGAAGAGACCATGAGGACAAAATCAGAGACATTAGAGCCCACACAGACAATCCTTCTTTCCACGAACAATACGAGATTGAAATAGAAGGGAGAACCGATAGAGGTACTCAAGGTACCCTCCGCCACACACCGTCAGGTGGTTTGCAGAGTATGGATGTAGATGTAGATGTAGATGCCCTCAATGAAAAGGCAGTATTGGGTTTGAACTGGCTGGTTCGTGGACGCTAATAATAAAGAAAAACTAATGCCACAGCCAAGGCATTCTCAAAAGAAACGGCAGTTCTCTTTTCTTTTCCTCTGTAGCCTGTATTATGCTTGTGAGTGACTTCGACGATTGATCTGTTATGCTTATTGCTCGGCAATTCCCGCAGTTACCTGTCCTTCTTTCCTTCGAGATTTTTTCGATGTTATTTTTCCGATTTCATCAATCTCATAGATTCCATCAGCTTGAATCGTTATCTGTCGAACACTTCCGCCAATAGTTTAAGAAATTCCGAAAGATTGTCATCTATACCTTCCCCAATAAATACTCTGCTAAACCCTGATACTTTACCCCTATATCTTCCATATGGACACGAATTTCCCTTGTAGAGATCCTCAGTGTATCGTTTGCTCCTATCTGCTCTCTCTCTCTCTCTCCCTCTCCCTCTCTCTCTCTCTCTCTCTCTCTCCTCTGCATGTAACAGGAGAATTCCCAGGACTCTCTTAACGTTGTCACTACTCATTTTAAATTCACCGAATGTTGATTTGATTTTCTATATGCTGAATCAAGCAAAGTTAGAAGACGTTTCAGATATCTGTACAAGAAGTTTCCTTACCATTCTGTGTAATAACCGTATTTGTTTGTAATGGAATTTCAAAAACGATTTACAATTTCTTCTTTGAATAGAAAATAACGGAATGTGTGGCATATATCACTTAAGTAGGAATCAACATGGATTCCGGAAACAGCAATCGTGTGAGACCCAACTCTCTTTATTTGTTCATGAGACCCAGAAAATTTTTTGATGCAGGCTCCCAGGTAGATGCTATTTCCATTGACTTCCGGAAGGCGTTCGATACAGTTCCGCACTGTCGCCTGATAAACAAAGTAAGAGCCTACGGAATATCAGACCAGCTGTGTGGCTGGATTGAAGAGTTTTTAGCAAACAGAACACATCATATTGTTCTCAATGGAGAGACGTCTACAGACGTTAAAGTAACCTCTGTCGTGCCACAGGGGAGTGTTATAGGGCCATTGCTTTTCACAATATATATAAATGACCTAGTAGATGGTGTCGGAAGTTCCATGCGGCTTTTCGCAGATGATGATGTAGTATGTAGAGAAGTAGCAGCATTAGAAAATTGTAGCGAAATGTAGAAAGATCTGCAGCGGATAGGCACTTGGTGCAGGGAGTGGCAACTGACCCTTAACATAGACAAATGTAATGTATTGCGAATACATAGAAAGAAGGCTCCTTTATTGTATGATTATACGATAGCCGAACAAACACTGGTAGCAGTTACTTCTGTAAAATATCTGGGAGTATGCGTTCGGAACGATTTGAAGTGGAATGATCATATAAAATTAATTGTTGGTAAGGCGGGTACCAGGTTGAGATTCATTGGGAGAGTCCTTAGAAAATGTGGTCCATCAACGAAGGAGGTGGCTTACGGAGCTCTCGTCCGACCTATACTTGAGTATTGTTCATCAGTGTGGGATCCGTACCAGGTCGGGTTGACGGAGGAGATAGAGAAGATCCAAAGAACAGCTTCGCGTTTCGTCACAGGGTTATTTGGTAAGCGTGATAACGTTACGGAGATGTTTAGCAAACTCAAGTGGCAGACTCTGCAAGATAGGCGCTCTGCATCGCGGTGTAGGTTTCGAGAGGGTGCGTTTCTGGATGAGGAATCGAATATATTGCTTCCCCCTGCTTATACCTCCCGAGGAGATCACGAATGTAAAATTAGAGAGATTCGAGCGCGCACGGAGGCTTTCCGGCAGTCGTTCTTCCCGCGAACCATACGCGACTGGAACAGGAAAGGGAGGTAATGACAGTGGCACGTAAAGTGCCCTACGCCACACACCGTTGGGTGGCTTGCGGAGTATACATGTAGATGTAGATGTAGATGTAGATGAAGTAGGCTTTTACCATGATTTTTGGCAACAAAACGTTACACAAGCTACAAAATGAAGGAAATTGAAGAAACAGAAGTGTTACATGGTTTAAGAAAAGAGAAATGAAATATAAGCCAATTAAGATATAAATCTTATCTAATAATATGTGTTTTCATGATCGTATCTTAACCAATCTCAAAGAAAACAGGTGTTGACAGATGTTAAAATTACGAAGCTCTCAGTTTAATAAGTCACAGCTGCAAAATACTAACACGAATTCTTTACAGACGAATGGAAAAACTGGTAGAAGCCGACCTCGAGGAAGATCAGTTTGGATTTCGTGGAAATGTTAGAAGACGTGAGTAAATACTGACCCTACGACTTATCTTTGGAAATAGATTTAGGAAAGGCAAACCTACGTTTCTAGCATTTGTAGACCAAGAAAAAGCATTTGAAAATGTTGACTGGAATAATCTCTTTGAAATTCTAAAGGTGGCAGGGGTAAAATACAGGGAGCAAAAGGCCATTTACAATTTGTACAGAAACCAGATGGCAGGTATAAGAGTCGAGGGACATGAAAGGGAAGCAGTGGTTGGGAAGGGAGTGAGACAGGGTTGTAGCCTCTCTCCGATGTTATTCAATCTGTATATTGAGCAAGCAGTAAAAGAAACAAAAGAAAAATTCTGAGTAGGTATTAAATTCCATGGAGAAGAAATAAAAACTTTGAGGTTCGCCGATGACATTGTAATTCTGTCAGAGACAGCAAAGGACTTGAAAGAGCAATTGAACGGAATGGACAGTGTCTTGAAAGGAGGATATAAGACGAACATCAACAAAAGCAAAACGAGGATAATGGAATGTAGTCGAATTAAGTCGGGTGATGCCGAGGGAATTAGATTAAGAAATAAGACACTTAAAGTAGTAAAGGAGTTTTGCTATTTGGGGAGCAAACTAACCGACGATGGTCGAAGTAGAGAGGATATAAAATGTAGACTGGGAATGGCAAGGAAAGCGTTTCTGAAGTAGAGAAATTTTTTTACATCGAGTGTAGATTTAAGTGTCAGGAAGTCGTTTCTGAAAGTATTTGTATGGAGTGTAGCCATGTACGGAAGTGAAACATGGACGATAAATAGTTTTGACAAGAAGAGAACAGAAGCTTTCGAGATGTGGTGCTGCAGAAGAATGCTGATGATTAGATGGGTAGATCACATAACTAATGAGGAGGTATTGAATAGAATTGGGGAGAAGAGGAGTTTGTGGCACAACTTGACTAGAAGAAGGGATCGGATGGTAGGACATGTTCTGAGGCATCAAGGGATCACCAATTTAGTATTGTAGGGAAGCGTGGAGGGTAAAAATCGTAGAGGGAGACCAAGAGATGATTACACTAAGCAGATTCAGAGGGATGTAGGTTGAGGTAGGTACTGGGAGATGAAGAAGCTTGCAAAGGATAGAGTAGCATGGAAAACTGCGTCAAACCAGTCTCATGACTGAAGACCACAACAACATCTTAACCAAATCTTTAATTGTACTAAAGAACTATTTTTATTGTAATCATGCTAATTTTTTATTTAAAGCGAACTCACATTGAAACAAAAGAGTTCATGACAGGCTGGTCAGATGTGGATACAATGCCAAATTCAGGGATTAGCTACGGTTTTTCTACAATGCCGTGTACTTGTTGTTCTCCAACAGTATCTTTGCGACGACCGGAAGTGCAATTTCATTTCAGAAATCTTCCAGACAACATTTAAGGGCTAAGAAAGTCGTCATTATTCTCGACACAAACAGCCCATTTCAACAATACAACCAGAATGAATACCTCTTTCCATGATTCCACACGAAGGAATAATAAATTCTAGAGACTACGCAAAATTTTCGAGGAAAAAGAAAATGAGCCTTCGTTCCCGACTAGGAGTACCACCATTCGTGTCCGTATTTTACTTGGAAGCCTCTTCGTCATTTCTTATGCAGGAGAATCGCACCCCCGGGACATGGAATCTTTTTCAAACCGTACCCGTCTCAGCCCCTGCACCTTCCCGATTTATGGCAACGGCTGCGAAGCGGTGCTGCGCGGTCGGCGTGATTCGCTGCACCATTCTTCGTCAGTACGCTCATAGGCACACTGCTACCAACGCCTTTCTTGCAGACTCCGTGTTCAATACGACGAGCTTTCTATGCATGTAATTTTGTAACTGGTTAATAACGATTTAGTGATAACGAAGAGTAGACTGTATTTTAAGGGACTCGTCCAAAAGAATCAGTTTCAAAAGATGTGGGATACTGCACTGCTATGATGTGCGTTGTAGTTCTCTGAGCCGGCCGGAGTGGCCGAGCGGTTCTAGGCGCTACAGTCTGGAACCGCGCGACCGCTACGGTCGCAGGTTCGAATCCTGCATCGGGCATGGATGTGTGTGATGTCCTTAGGTTAGTTAGGTTTAAGTAGTTCTAAGGTCTAGGGGACTGATGACCTCAGAAGTTAAGTCCCATAGTGCTCAGAGCCATTTTGTAGTTCTCTGAGACTCTAGATACTGCGATAATGAATATTACAATCGGCAGTTCGGCTGAAAAGGAATCGACACCTCTGGAAAGTGTAATAACAGCAGCTGAACACACAAATGTAAGTATAGGAAAGACTACTGCAAAGAAACTCTAGGTAACCAAAGAAATACTACAACTGATCGACGAAACAAACAAGTAAAATGTGATCAGGGAAATCCAGGACCACTGCACCATGAGTATTTTAGGAGACTAGTACAAAAGAAGAGCAGGGAAGATACACCAAAGTGGCTGCGTGAAAAATGTGAAGAAATAATCATTGCAAAAACCGATTCAGTATATAAAAATTTAAAACAAGTTCCGGCAAAATTAAAATGAAAGACAAAATAACTGAGAGAGCGATACCAATTATTATTTCAAAGACACAAGGAAAAGCGTGTAGATGGAAGGGGTAAACTGAACGACTTTAAGAGGGAGGCTACTGCCTGAAGGCGTGACGGAAAAGGATTGGAAATTGATGAAGAAGAGAAAGGGGATCCAGCATTAGAGTCACTGTTTAACAGACCTCTGCAACAGTTCCGATTAAATAATACGGAAAGTACCGATAACATTTCTTCCAAATTTCGAGAATCACAGTGGGAATTTGTAACTAAATGACAATTCGAATTGGTGTGTGGATTCCGTGAGACTGGAGACACACTATCACATATTCCGGAAAACATCGTCCCAATTATCCTAGAGATGATAAGCAAGTCAACTGTTGTGACGTCGCTTGTCTCATCTCTACAATATCAACAGACTGTACAAGCTCAAGTCTGGACTCAAGATTATCAAGACTTGACCTGAGTTCCTCACGTAGCTTGGTTTTCTACAGTTCTGAAATTTCCTCGAATTTACGAATTAAATTGTCATTAAACTCATCCCGAGGCAATTTGAAGTTCTCTTCCTGTAACTTGAAATTTTGTTCATGTTTGCTACGAGATCCGTTGATCTTGTCATTCATCTTGTCACTAGATTTTTTAATCCCATCAAGTTGAGCTAGGATTAATTATTACATTATTACTCAAAGACAAACTTATTTTGCTCTGTAGAAGTACAAGCAATACGTGAATCTCTCATAACAAAATCGGACTGTGTTACGATATCACGACCATCTGAACTGCGTGTAGTTCCCTGCAGTTCATCACGCATGAATGGCAAACAATAGCCTATACTCCGATATTTAAAAAATTCTATGAAAGTTCCCTGACTTCATTATCCCGAGAAAAATTTCCCGCACCATGTCTCGAATTTTCCGAAACTTCATTTGAAGCTGCTTCTAATGTCTTATCCACTCGTGCCAGTGCTCTAGTTTTCATTGCCGTAGTATCAATAAAGAAATTGCGCTAAACTGCAAAACAACTTTCTGAGCAAAAAACTGTCAATTTCACTACTACAAAATAAATACTGAACTAGAAAATTGCTGAAATAAAATTTTTGAATTAACGGAAAGCAGCTCGCAAGCAACAAAAATGGTATGAAACAACTACTGATTACGTACTGTTGCAAAAAAGTTTGCAAATGCAGTAGCTAGACAAAACATCTCTAACTGCCAAATCGTCCAAGCAAACGAGTTTCTGGTAGCAGGTCGGAGGTGAAACAGAGTCGTAAATTATTTTAAAAGACGTACGTAAATTTGTGTTCGTCGTTCCGTCTCTGACAATGATAACATTCTGACTGGGAACACATAAAACCGAAAATTTGGACAGAACATTCGTTACTCCTCCCACGAATTAAAAGGAAATCAATTCACAACCAACTGACGGCGAGTTTTAATATATCTTCTGGCGTCTGCTTATAGCTGTTCTGAAATGCACTTGTGAGCAACAGACAACTTACCTCGTCTTGCCGCTGCAAATGCGTCATCAGCAACACGCTAAAATATTTTAAAAAGCAATACTGTGATCCATGCAGAGTGCAATGCATGGACTAATTGCCACAACTACTTCCATATACAAAGGAATTGAATTATCACGAGGGGTTTGGTGAACTAAACATAAACGATGTAAATATAATTAAAGGAACCAATAAAAACTTTTAATTTACTCTATACAGAAAATTTATGATTTCAATGCTGACGAACTTTACACAGACTTCTAATTATTCTGCAATGTCTATACTCAATAAACACGTTTCTGACCACAACAAAGAGACGAATATGATTCCGAGTGAATGTATACGTAAACCTGAGAAAATCCCTCCAGTGAGTAATCAAGCAACAACTACGTGCAGCGAAAAGGCAAATTACCAAAAACTCCTCAATTAATACCAAAGTCTCCTCCGGTGCCACCAGCACGATCACGGCAGGCTGCGGCCTGTCACGTGAGACAGCTTCTCTCCACCGCACTCTGCGTCCGACCACTTCCGACTCCCCTCGACAACTGCTGGCTCGCTACTACTCGCGATAATAATGTCTCAGACTCAGAGTTTGTGTATGCACGCAGCAGAATCGTAGACGTCCAACTTTCAGAAGCATTAAGTGAAGTTTCGACCCACAGGCCATGACGACAGCTCTTCTGTGATGAGTGACGGATGATTTGCCTTTACAAAATGTGGAATTCTGTAGAAATTTTTGTCTTTGTGGTAAAAGTTATCTCGTACTTTAGGTCGAATGATAAAGGAACAGCCACGCCTGTGGATATATGTGTACACCTGGCATCAAGTCTGTTCAGAAGATATCAAGGCTTCCTTTCCGCCAGCATATGGAACCCACTTAATAACTGCTTGTTCTTTTCAGCGTTTCCCCTTATGTTCCTTTCTTCGCCGATTCTGCAGAGAACCTCCTCGTACCGTATCTTATCGGTCGACTAGATTTTCAACATTCTTCATTAGCACCACATCTCACATACTTTGGTTCTCGCCTGTTCCAGTTTTCTCACAGTCCATGGTTCCCTGTTGTACAGTGCTGTGCTCTGAATGTACATTCGCAGAAATTTCTTCCTCAAATTAAGGCTTACGCTCGGCACCATGAGACTCCTCTTGCCCAGGAATGTCACGTTTGCCTATTATGATCTGTTTCCTTGTTGCTTCGCCACTGAGGAGTTGGTTTGCTTCGTAGGTAACAGAGCTCCTTAACCTCTTCCACCTCGTCACCACCAATTTTATATTAAGTTTCTTCCTCTTCTTATTTCTGCTATTTCGCACTACTTTTGGCTTTTTCACTTTTACTCTCATAACCATGTTCTGTACTCATTAGAGGGTTCATTTAATTCAATAAATCTTGTAATTCTTCGTCAATTCCGGTGAGGATCGTAGCGTCACCGGCGGATATTACCGCTGGTATCTTCTGAATATGAGTTTTAATCCTACTCTTCAACCCCTTTTGTATTTCCGTTACTCATGCGCTTGTACCACAAAAAACATGGACTCTATTCAGTTTAAGTGTTTCCAGTTCATGTAAATAAAGACCTGCATTAATCCACGTGTACACTTGCGTTGCAGAAAGAGGATATGAGCAACGCATAACAAAACCATCTCCCTTGCTTCCTCGCAGTGCAAAACCTCAGTTCATTGTATTTTTCTGTTCGTTTTAAATTACTGCGAATCAGTGAAAACTCATAAACTTTGTCTACGAATCTTGTCAGAATTGTTTGGAATATCTAAGATCTGATAGATTTATATTGTTAAGACAACAGTAATTAACTATTTAGTGACTCCATTAATTATCTTAGTATGCTTACTGCCGCCATTTAAGGGCTGCGTAGTTTTCGCTATCTTTGTTCAGTAACGTTCCAAAGAAAATACCGTAAATGTTATTATATCACTGATACGACACTGTCGCCTAGCATTTGTCTTTTTACCAGTGCAGCACTTCTCTGCATTCAGTTTCCACATTTCTGGCCCCAGTCTTTGTACTAAATTTTCATGTTCCCATAAGATCACATATCAAGGTGCAAACAGAAATATTTTTTGCAGCGGTATTGATTCAGGAGCGAGTCGTTAATGCATTATTATAGTCGTGAAAAGATTAAACAAGGTAAAATAACAATGTATGAAACATTAATTCAAAGTAAAATATATATTTTCATTTATTATTACTAATCATCTATATATGTTCAGTTGTTATGAGCAAAATGTGTCGTTGGAATGTAGCGTACCATGAAAGGACGATGATAAGCTATGGTCGAGGTAGTAACTAATTAATGTGGGAATATTTACCTCCTTGCAGATTAGCTGAATTTTTCGTAATCAAATACTCAAAACAAATATATTCCATTAACATTATTTATTCATTGAAATAACAATGAATATATGTTATATATTATTTTATTTTGACGGACATTACATCTTACACAGAGTAGTTCTGGCAATACATGTCGCCAATGCGCCATCAAGATGAAACTAAGGCCCTGTAGCGTGAGCATGGAGAACGCAGAGTGAGCCAGGGAGTCAGGGTGGCCTTCTAGAAGTTCTTTATTTCACAGATAAAGTTTAAGGTTCGTGCACAGTCTTCGTCGACGTAATCTCCAGTTGCTCTCATAGCGACGCAGTTCTGTTTGACGTCGCCATTTGGTTCCTGGGCGTGCCAGTGATTGAAGTCTAAGTCTTCCATAAGCTTCCCTGTGACAAAAGCAAAGACAGTTAGTGGAAAAAATAAACAAAAATACTGAGTCGTAGTGGATGTGCAGGAAGTTCACAAGATAGTGGGAGGTCTGGATGAATGTGGCTGGTAATGTTGGCGTTGGTATAGTGATGATTCCGAAGGCTGACTTCTCGTGACACTTCAGTCGGAGTTCGCAACTTCGTGATGTGAAGCCGGTAGATAGGTTTAGTTAACAGAGATATGTCCTTACGATGATAACGCAGGAAACCATCGATTTTGTCAAAATTTGACGATGCAAGTAAAGCGAGAACGTCTTATCAAAGAAGTCCATCGTGAAAGACTTCGTTACCAGACTTGTTTCTGTTTTCATCAAGATTTCTTGATATATTAGTATGGCAATCTGATATGAAATATCCATCTTATGTGCTCATCACCGGTATTATAAAGGGTGTTCGGAAATTCTACAAACTTGTAGGACTTCTAGAGGGGAGTGAGTACATAATATTTTGAATAGGAATTCATGTCCGGAAACGCAGTGTTTCCATTCTACGACGACTTCATTTCAGATGTTTATCTCATCAACTTCTGCTTGACGAATTGAGTTAGACGTGACGCAGTACAATTATTCAAAAGAACACATAACGCAGCATCCATTTATCACGTAATCAAATATGTTTGTATTAACACTTAAACATACAGTGTTTACATTATTGAAAGACCAAACAGAACATAGAATACTGTACATACAGAACAGTACTGATGCATTACAACAGTGAGTCGATGTGGCGGCCGCCAACATTATTACAGACATTATACCTAGGAAGCATGTTGTGCTACACTCTGGCCGTCCCACTTAGTGCCTCTTCTGTTTCTAGTGAAGCGGCCAGAACCTGTGCCAGCAGATCTCCCTCTATGTCTAAAGGAGTCCCGTAAAATAAACTTTGTGTACGGCCCCACGAGAAGTGATCCATAGAAGCACATGTCATCCGGTCTACCTCATTGCACACCGGGACAGCTATGAGACTATTCTCTTTCCCTTAGCAGACGTGAACGTGCTATACATCTGAACTGAAACCGTTGTAGAACGGAAAGAATAAGCTTCCAGACATGGGTTCCTATTCAAAATAATATGCGCTCGCTCCACTCTACAAGTATTAGAAGTTGGTAATTGGAATTTCCGAACACCCTGCATGTTGACGGAAAAGAAAAAGTGGCTAAAGTCTAATGCTATCTTCTGAATGTACGCGTCACGGATGTAGTTGTGTAACAGGATGAAATATCATGAATGTCTGTTGATTATGACTTAATTCAGATACACAGGAGAATCGGTTTTAAGGCATATCAACTGCGTTATTATTGGTCTTAATGTGGAGAAGAGTTGCTCGGTGGTTAAATTAATTTTCAAATTTTGTTACATAACAATGAATGCAGTTCTTTCATCAGTGATTGCTGCATTTGAGAATTGTGTCATTACAGTTTTCTTCAAACTGTGAGAAACACATATTTCATTAGTTATCTTAATTCAGCAGTGCGTGACAGTCACCCTACACAGTTTTAACATATAAAATAACCGGAATGTGTCGGGACGAAATGCAATAAAAAGAAATGTGAAAAATTTGGCGAACTGCTACAGCCCATTCCAATTGCCTGAGGATCAATCCCCATTCCATCCACAGATAACACATTCTCATTGTCACTTCTGTCACCTTAATCAATGGATGGTGGAAGTTGCTGCATCTTTAGAAGTACAGTTAAAATGTACGGAATCCTACAATAGATTAAGTAGAACATTTGACATGTCACAGATCGGAAATGTTCCAGCGTCAAGTCAAGCGCATCACGCCAGGCAGAAACGTTAGAGCAAAGAGGGCAGTGAGACGACGTCAGCCAGTTGCATGCTGACCAACCCCTCTCCAGGACTACAACGTGACGGCAGCGCCCTCTGCACGAAGACACAAGCGACGGGCTACCTGGTCGTAGCCAGTTCTACGACTTCTACAGCGGCATCCAGATTAGGCACCACTATAGCAGCGACTTAGAAATTGTATATACTGAAGAAATTGTTTATTTTGTCTGTCGTCCTTTGCTTGCGAAACATCTATGCATTTCTCAAAGTACTGTCATTTATTTTCTGTAATAAGACTCATTAATACGATTTACTTGAATTGTTGTCTAGCGATCTGAGAAAACAGGTTTCCTAGGCACTCCATCTTTGACAGCTAGGCAGAATACAACAGGAACGGGCAGAACATCTCCTATAGCACTATGATAATAAAAAAATTGCTTTGGGGAAAACTCTGCATTTTTAAGCTCAGAAATTAATACTGCAATGGTAGGCAGAAACGTAATTAATTCAAAACAAAGAGGTAAATTCTGTTATCAGTAAGAAGAAAAAGAATGACTTAGCATTTTTATAACTAACAAAAACAGCTGTTATGCTGTGGTAGTTGGGATCTCACTTTAAAACCCGACGTTTCGTCCCCATCTGCGGAGGACATTGTCTAGGGGGATTGTAGCTTTGTTGGCTCTGTTGAATGTCACACTCACAGCCTGGCTCGCCTCGCTACTGACTGCAGCAAAGTTCTACCGAGCGAGGTGGCGCAGTGGTTAGACTGGACTCGCATTCGGGAGGACGACGGTTCATTCCCGCGTCCGGCCATCCTGATTTAGGTTTTCCGTGATTTCCCTAAATCACTCCAGGCAAATGCCGGGATGGTTCCTCTGAAAGGGCACGGCCGACTTCCTTCCCCATTCTTCCCTAATCCGATGAGACCGATGACCACGCTGTCTGGTCTCCTTCCCCAAACAACCAACCAACCAACCAGCAAAGTTCCGCTTCCGCGAGCTCCGGCGCAGTGGCGTGACGTCACATGTTTTGAATACGCGAGCGCAATTAGCCATTGTCGACTGCCGTCATTCGTGTTACTACCACCCCATGGTAGAAGAGTGGTACACATCTTCTTCAGCACCGGAATCCCAATTTCATTCAATTTCACGCCCTGTCCCATCCTTCTGAAACTTCTGTGGTGTTTCACAATCTCTATGGCCTCTCTGTATAGCCTTTAGTGGTATCCAGATGTGGTGATCTGCTGGCTGTAAGGCGTGTTCTGCAACAGATGATTTGTCTGTCTCCCCTCTCCTACAATTGCCCTTGTGCTCTTCGAGTCGTTTTTTGACAGTTGCCTACACCTCCCCACAACTACACGGAATCCTATAAAAGTCGACGGCCCCCACTGACTGATTGTCGTGGCTAGGGTTCACGCTCGAGATGCGTCCTGGACGACAGCAGACTCTGCTCACACTGGCAACTGGATGAGTCCCGGTGTTTGTCAGGGAGTCCAGATGGCGGACGCTATACGCAGCATATAGTTGGGGGAAGGACTTGTAACATAATGGAAGCAGATCAAGAGACAGACAGATCAAACATTTATGAAACATAAAATTTTTATAATCCAGGAGTTTATCTTCCAAAGAGAACTGTCAACTCCAGCAAAAAGGAGGTGATGTTACTAAATTAAATGCAGTGTCACTAAGATAAACAGTTAGAAAAATGTGGTTAATGCATCTTCCGCTGGGCACTTAAAGTCACCCAGTGCTAAGATATTTTTTTTACAAATATTTGTATTTGTATAATTACATTACAATGTGGCCAATCATTCTGAAATAGGCATTCAGATACACGAATGAAAATGTTCCTCTGTGATTATCTTTAAGATTAGGACGGTACAATTTTCAACACCTGCTATTTTCTCAGTATCTCTGAAGATGGTACGGTCAAGACAACCGTTGTAGATATTCTGAAAGACAGAGCTGAGATGGACTGCTGCTTTTGCCAACATTCCATATGCAGCTAACTTGAAATTGTGCAAAATTTATTTAGCGTGCGATCTGAAAAAAATGTATTTCATATCGGGAGTAAATTAATACACCTACCGGAAACTGCCATTACAAATCTAGTAAAGTGTACAGTTTAATCTTTCGTTGGTTTATAACCAATGTAGTTGCAAGTATCACGAAATGAATTCAATTTTAGTGTCCTCTAAAATAATGTGTAGTGTTATATCACGTAACTGTAATTAATGTGCCGGCCGAAGTGGCCGTGCGGTTAAAGGCGCTGCAGTTTGGAACCGCAAGACCGCAACGGTCGCAGGTTCGAATCCTGCCTCGGGCATGGATGTTTGTGATGTCGTTAGGTTAGTTAGGTTTAACTAGTTCAAAGTTCTAGGTGACTAATGACCTCAGCAGTTGAGTCCCATAGTGCTCAGAGCCATTTATTTTTTTTGTAATTAATGTACGCAAATTCGTTTATTTTTGTGCTACACAGGGGCATGACCACTGCGACATTTTGATTTGGTTCCAATATATGTGCATTTCGGTTTATTACGGTTAGGAAAGACAAACGCGTGACGGGCGCACTGGTGGCGGAACAGAGAGGGAGACGGGAGGAAATCCAGCGCGCCATCGCGCCAGTCCCATAGCAGTTGTCACGGCTTTAGCCGTATGTGAGTTGAGTAAATCACAGAATGCGTAACACTGCTTGGCGTGAAGAGAAGCATCGTTGAACGACCTTGTACACCACAGTAGTCGTGAAAGGAACGCTGCAGAGCAGATCGAGCATCTGGTGGTAGAGAGGCAGGCATTTTGTGCTCCGTCATTAATCCATATGTAGTCGTAAACGAGGTATAAAGTTACCACTTAAATAACAATGTGGAACCTCAGAAGTGACACAAACAGGTCAAAAAAGTGCTACAGGAACGCGAACAGATATTCACTCACCACATCGATCAATGGATGTTCGTAACCTCTCAGTATAATGAAGAGCTTCGAAACTAAATAATTAGCGCTAATATACACTGAAGCGCCAAAGAAACTGGTGCAGGTATGCGCATTCATACACACAGATACGTAAACAGGCAGAATACGGCGCTGCGGTCGGCAACGCCCACATAAGACAACAGGCGTCAGGCGCAGTTGTTGGATCGGTTACTGTTGCTCCAATGGCCGGTTATCAAGATTTAATTGTGAGTTCGAACGTGGTGTTACAGTCGACACACGAGCGATGGGACACAGCATCTCCGAGGTAGCGATGAAGTCGGGATTTTCCTGTACGAACATTTCGTAAAACATCAAATCTCCGACATCGCTGCAGCCGGAAAAAGATCTTGTAAGAACGGGACCATTGACGAATGAAGACAATTGACCAATGTGACGGAAATGCAACCCTTCCGCAAACTGCTGCAGATTTCAGTGCTGGGCCGTCAACAAGTATCAACGTGCGAACGATTGAACATCATCGATATGGGCTTTCGGGGCCGAAGGCCCACTCGTGTACCCTTCATGACTGCAGGACATAATGCGTTACGCCTCGCCTGGGCACGTGAAGACCGACATTTGACTGTTGATGACTGGAAACAGGTTGCCTGGTCGGACGAGAATCGTTTCCAACCTTATCGAGCAGATGGACGTGTACGAGTGTGGAGACAGCCTCATGAATTGAGGGACCCTGCATGTCAGCAAGGGACTGTTCAAGCTGGTGGAGGTTCTGTAATGGTGTGAAACGTGCGCTGTTGGGTTGATTTTGACCCCTGATGCGTCTAGATACGTTAATAAGCAAATAATAAGCACCCTGTCTGATTACCTGCATCTAATCATGTCCATTGTTCATTCCGACGGACTCGGACAATTACAGCAGGACAATGAGACACCCTAAATGTCCAGAATTGCTACAGAGTGCCTCCAGGAACATTCTTCTGAGCCTAAACACTTTCGCTGGTCACCAAACTCCACAGACATGAACATTATTGAGCATACCTGGGATTCCTTGCAACGTGATGTTCGGGAGAGATCTCCTCCCCCTCGTACTCTTACGGATTCATGCTGACAGTTCCCTCCAGCACTACTTCAGACATTAGTAGAGTCCATGCCACGTCGTGTTGCGGCACTTCTGCCTGCTCACGGGGGCCCTGCACGGTATCAGGCAGGTGCACTAGTTTCTTTGCCTCTCAGTGTATAATCAACATTCTTAATAGCATAAATAATTAAGAAATTTACGCCGGCTGACGAGCACAAGTGTCTCGAATAAATTAAAGTACGATTAATTAACTTGTGGCGATAAGTAAAATTTTACGACAGGAATCTCCGACTTTTGCTGGAATGGGATATTGAAATAACTTAAGGACGACAGATGAAAATTTGTGCCAAATCGGATTCGAACCCGCACTTTCCGCTTTGCGAAAGCGGTAGTGTGTGGCATATGAAAAGTTGGGTCGGAAGCGCCACGTTCTTGGACAGACGAGGCAGTTACCCCTAATTCGGGCTTCCGCGTTCGATTCCTTGTCTGGCGCAAATTTCGCTTTGCCATCATTGACTTACTTCAGTGCCCCACTGCAACAAAATTTTCTTCCTCAGATATATACTATATACGATACGAACAGATATATACTATATACGTCTGCAGGTCGACAGATTTACATCCTCATAATAGGGACACACGATTTCAGCATTTATTCACTTCGATACGAACAGTCGATGAAATGAACATGGAACTTCTGGAACTATGTAGGTTCAAGAGTGAATTTCTCCTTAGTCCTCGCTGTCCATAATACTGTGTTGGACAATTGCAGTTCGTTTCCTACTCTTGATCAATATTCTTTCCACAGAGATATACTATAAAATTCTCATTTGACTGATAAACTAAAATTGCGTATCTTTGCGTTTCTGGCGCCGTACTGAATTCAGCTCTCCACGTACATGTACCAATTTCTCGTGGATCGCATTTAGTTATTCCGACTGGCTGAGTTCCAGGCTCAAACTTATATTGTTTTTAAGATGTTCCATAGCAAAAGCTTGCTTTTCCTCGGACATTCATGTTCCTGATATCTCCCAGTGCGTTGTTTAGTTCATAATTTTTGAATTGGTGTCAGTTTTACCTCAGATACACTTAGTGTCATGTCTGCTGTTAGTCACTACAAGTAAAATCCTTTGCGAAACCAGGCACCATACTTAAGGGGGTGCAGAAGCCGGCCGGTGTGGCCGAGCGGTTATAGGCGTTTCAGTCTGGAACCACGCTACCGCTACAGTCGCAGGTTCAACTCCTGCCTCGGGCGTGGATGCGTGTGATGTTCTTAGGTTAGCTAGGTTCAAGTAGTTCTAAGTTCTATGGGACTGATGACTTCAGATTTTAATTTCCGTAGTGCTCAGAGCCATTTGAACCATTTGGAACGCAGAAGCAGAAATGTCTCTCGTTCCCCAACAAGCATACTGCAATGTGACTGCATCATTTGGCGTAAAAGAACAATATCCTTTGACCAGCTCTGCAACTGCCGGATTATGCACCTGATCAGTAATTTAGTTATTCAAACGATACTGAATTTCTGAAAACAAGTGAAGTGCGCAGTTTATTTACGTGACTGTCAGTAACTTTCAGTACTCCTGTTTCATCGAGAAGTATTCCTTTAAGATACAGACTACTCTGGCGTGGCAGTAGGTAAGTGTTTTCATTTTGTAGCACAGTCGATCCTGAACATTTACGAACGAAAAACTTGTTGACTAAGTAATTTATACATAGGATGTTCAGCTCGAGTCATAGAGGCGTCATGTAGACTTTCTCTCTGATATTCAGAATGTAACTCATCATCATCCTCATCATCATTCATCTTCTTCTTTACACACCACAATGTCGAATCAGACAACACAGAGAATAATATTAGTATTTATAACACTATGTACCCTAGTGACATGGTATTTGCCAATTGCAAAGAGTTAATATATTTTTCATATTATAATTCTTCTTCTTCACATTGGTTTCTCTTCTTCTCGCACATAGCATGTTGCCTGTATACGGTGTCCTTTATGTCTTCTTAGCTGTAAACGAACAGTTATTTCTTCATCATCCAAATCCATAAATCTCCTTAAGTGTAATCGACCAATTATTTCTTCACCATCGAAACCTATAACAAGTATGTCTTGATGTCTAATTGATATACTTAAATGAATCTCGAAACATTACAGTAAACGTTAAGATAATAGATCTCTGATTATATGCTGGATGTTCTACTGTCGTTACGGTTTCTTCTTGAGTTATATTTATCTTAAAACCAAAAACAGATCCTATATATACACGGTGTATCATAATAAATGACGTAAACGCATACAGTTGAAAGTACACGACACTGTAAGCAAAAAAGTCACAGTAAACATAGGGCAAGAATGCATACCTTAAGAGCTTCGATAATGTGAAACAAATCTCTTCTACAAGGAAAAAAGTACAGCAAACATGTGCTCTAAAATGCATTCCTTAAGAACTATGACTTCTTATTCATCTTTGCTACTTTGAAACACAACTCTTCTAACGATAAAGTGCTCGTAACTTTTAAAGTATGCGTTTTAGAGCACATGTTTACTGGACTTTTTTTCTTGTTTTGCTCCATATTATCACTTCCCAAAATATGGAAAGCAAAGAACTGGCAATAGAAGAGATTTGTTTCACAGTGTCGAATATGAAAAATTGCTCGTAGCTTAAGGTATGCATTTTAGACCCTATGTTTACTGAGACTTCTTTGCTTTTAGTATTGTGTACATTCAACTGTATACGTTTACGCAATTAATTGTGATACACCCTGCATTGATTCACCAAATCATCTTCGTAGTTATTCTTGATGTTGTTAGACTGTGTCCCTCAAGAAGTTGGGAATTTCGTGATGGATATCATGAGCTCCAACTTGTAATGTGTCTGTCCGAAAGTCGTTGACAACAAAAACTCACGAACATGGTTATATATTACCCAATAAAACTGGATTTATTATGTCTGACCCTGAAAATTGTGGAAAATTAATGTGATTATTAGCCTTTTCCTTCATAGAGAGGGTATCAGATTTAAGAAGGAATATATCTATATTTCACATCTCGTCAGGAATGTTTGTATAAACTTCTAGGACAAGTACTTGAAAACTTGAATAATACTGAATATTTCATATTTTCAAGTATGGAGCATGTAATGTTACCCCATGTTACGCTTCGATTTTCGAATATTACTTTCGATAATATTTGATGCGATAATCAGCATCATATGAAATCGTACTTCTGCATGTGTCGCGATTATGGTGTAGACGGCTCTTACGTATGTCAAACATACAGCAAAATTCCCAAACTGTTAAACGGAGATAATGCTAATGTAATTATCCTATTCGAACAAGCTGACCATCATTTGAGTCACGTATTGAGAAATCATATTGACCCTGGTATCACATGTACTTGTATCTCGAAACGTGTAAATGGCCATAGAGTGAGAATGCCTACTGTCTTCCAGTTTTAAGCAAAGATGGCGATTTAACTAATAAGCATTGTCGTACTAATTTCGATAGTTACCTTTATATTTAGAGGAAATACATTGTCTGCTGCATGTGACCAGAATAAATAATCAACAGAAGATGCAGAGTATACAACTATCGAAGAAATCAGAGCTCAGAAAATAAAATATAACTTACGAACAAACAGTTAATGCACTTTCAACGGACTTGCCCAAATATATCACTTAACGTTAGAATAACGGAGTAGAAATGAGTATACAACTTACTGCACATTAGATACTAATACAACAGACCCTCTGAAATCATTGAAGCTACACTCAAGGCCATGAATTAAGACACACATTTAACAACGCGCGTTGAAATGAATACCTGATCTCATCCAACAATCAGATTCCAAACCTGGCCAACCAAAGCAACACCCTACTAACTCCAAACAGACAAAGCAGAGAGACAAAATGCACTGCACAGTGTATTAGAATGTCTGTACACTAAGCTACAGAATACCAGAACGGTAAAGGAATGAATTCCAACAGCAGCGATAGTCTGATTTTACCAAGGCACGCCTCCTTCATCCAGTACACCTTCAGCTGAACCCAGTAAACCCGACTGTGGGCTCTCCGCGTTTCACCGCGTATCGAAGAGGCCACTTTAACAGGCCAGTCCCTTCGCACTTGTTTGCACTCCAGACAGCACTTATCATAGCATGCACAAAATCCTTTAAGTGTTGTGTCCAAAAAGACACTGCAAAAAAATGGTTCAAATGGCTCTGAGCACTATGGGACTCAACTGCTGTGGTCATAAGACCCCTGGAACTTAGAACTACTTAAACCGAACTAACCTAAGGACATCACACACATCCATGCTCGAGGCCGGATTCGAACCTGCGACCGTAGTGGTCGTGCGGTTCCAGACTGTAGCGCCTTTAACCGCTCGGCCACGCCGGCCGGCAAACACACTGCAGCAACCTGCTCTTCACTTCAGGCTGTGCCGCGTTCGTTTGGCTCGTCGAGTGCTGCTGCGGCTGCCCCCCTGCTCTGTCTCACATTTCTGCTTCGTTTCTCCAGGAAGCGGTCCTCGCCGTCCAACCTGCTGATGCAGCTCCGTTCTCTGTCAGATTCGCAACTGTTCTCGCTTCACCACATTTACATGTCACAGAGCGGTAGTGGCGCTCCAAACAGATGGCGGATCGGCTACTGACTTCTCACGTGTTCTGTCGCCAAATGAATTCATACACTATTAGCGGCGGGGTAGACGAACGTTTCATCTTCACAGCACAGTACGTATGGTAAACATAATATGTTTCTACATTTTTTCTTCTATTTATTGTCTGAAAGAGTGTTTCTTCATAAATCTTGCGTACAATTTACTTACTGTTATTTACTTACTGTTATTATTCCCATTTTTTACTTGTTCTGTAGTCCACAGCTGTTTCTATCGTTACAAAATGGGGGATAAGCACCATTTACTTCTTTATTTAGCATAACGCATAGTACATCACGTCAATTAATTGCATATAAGTAGTCTACAATACGAACACTGTGAATCCATGCTGAACATGCAGGTCATACAGCGAGAAAACTGGCCAGGTGCAGGTGCGACGCGCACACTGAGGCTTCCGTACGAACTTAATTGTGTATACAGATAGTTCATCCGTTCTGAGAACCGGGACTAAGTATTATTTTTGGGTGTTGCCGTCATTGATACTGGCGAAATAACAGTCCTAAGGATTCCGAGATTTTTGAGAGTGTTTTAATTTCAATAACATGAATGTGACGTAAAATCATGCAAGAGGCAGGCAACCATTATTATAGCAATCAGCAGTACTGCATTCAGGCCGACTGGGTCCCAATGGTAAAAGACAAATATCAGGCAAGGAATGACTTTAATGCTCATATGACGTGTTTCGGAATTTATCCGTCGTCAAATATTCAGGAGTGATTACTTCTACGTAGATTTGGCTTTCCAAGCTACATGTGAAAACGAAATTCGCAGATTTGTTTTCGTGTTATATACTTACATATCTGCAGATTTCTGATTTTTTTTTCTTTGGCTGTATTGTGAAATCTTTCTTTTTGCAACAGGAAGCACGTTAGAGATTTTGATCAGTAAGTTTCCGAGTATTAAACTACGTGACATATGTGACGGTACATCTATACTTCAATGCCTTAAAAACTTCAGCTTTTCAAAACGCCAAGGGATCATAGATTTCACTATGTGACATAATTTTTATCTATATACGTCTACACGTTCCTGAGAGAAAGAGTTTAACCGTTGGACAGACAGACGGACAACAAATCGGTCCCATAATGGTTCATGGTTCCGTTTTTACCAACCCCCTCCCAGGAACAGTTATACGGACACAAAACATATATAGACAGCCACAAAATATATTGGAACACAACTACAGCTGGATGTCCATACTGCCGATACACTGCAGCGCCTTTTCGGTAGCGTGTAAGGACTCGGTGCGGTCCCCTGTGACGGCTGTTAGCGGTGAGTCTTCCGAGATATGTTTTACAGTTTGCCTCCCAGCGCCGTAATCACAATTAGGAGAAGCAGGTTTTCTCCAACTATACAGTGAATCAGCACATCTCCCACAGTGTGCTCCTATTCTGTTTGGAATAGCCCAGATTTTTCTAGGCTTGGCGAATCCTGGGAGGTGCCCTGGTGAGGCAACGCTCATTATGAACGGCAGGGGGTGCCTGTTTGGTTCAGTCCTCTTTCCAGCGACCTCTCGGTCTTAATCAGTTTTCATGTAATATTATTGCACCTTATAGGGGTGGATTTCCTGAGTGCAGTCTGTTTTCCTCACTGTCAGGGATGCCTTCATAGATTTACAGAACGGCGTTATTCTCGATACTTTTCAGTTCTCCTCTCGTCGCAGATATCGAGAACTTATATTGCTTAGTGCGGGTAGTCAGTAAGCTATAGCTGCCTTTATTGTGCCTGTTATGTGGCACATGGTTTGATTTAGTTGGACATCGATGCAAGTAATGCAAATAATGTTGAGTCACATCGGTGCACAATATTCTACTACCAGATAGACTAGACCTAAAGCTGAAATCCGTAGCATGGTGACTGAAGTTCCCCTTTAGGTGGCACTAAGTTTCTGCAAGATGTTATTGCGAGATATAAGTTCGGCTGCTGTGCCTGATATATGATACTTGAAGATCACCTAAGGATTTTGGATGTCAGCTGTTGAACAGTACTTTGTTCTCAAAGCAAATACTGAGTTCTCTAAGGGCTAACTTGTTATTTAAGTGGAACGTAGATGCTAGTGTCTTTGTAGCACTGTATTTCCTAATAACTTTCAGATCGTTCGTCAAGGCGTCAGCGCTGTCGATTTTCTTACAACTTACTGCCCGGGGCCAATCGTCGGCCTTGTTTTGGGCAGAGCAGCTACATATAGGCTGAATGACAGGGGAACCAGAACAGGTCCCTGAGGGAGACCATTGTTCAGCTTCAACTGCGCGCTCAGTGTGTTACCCATGATCACTTGGAAGCATCTATTAGAAGGCATACCACTGGCCAGGATGATGGTAGTTCTTCAGGGGATCACTTTCGTGAGGTTTAACGTCATTTCCCTCTCCAAACTGTGTCGTTTGAAGTGTAAGGCCGATAAACACAACTGATGTTGTATATCTTTATATCATTGTGGTACACACTTGACATGTCTGTGTGAGACTCGTATTGCCAAAATGTCGCAATCTGACACTGGGATCTGGCGACGTAGTTGATACCGTCACGCTGTGTAAAAGGCAAGGCTCCCAACACATAACAGTTGTGTCTCCTTTCGAGAGAGTCAGTCGCTCTCTGAGGCAGCCATTTCGTTTTGCGGTATATTAGTCGATTATTAATATAAAGTAAGACGTCAAAACACTCTTCTTCATCTCTCTCTCTCTCAATCACCATAAGCTCCGCAAACAGTGTCCTGCCTCCCTGAAGTTCCATTAGCCTACTGGCAAGAAAAAGTGCGCCAACTGTTCTAAAGCACAGAACGACGAGAACAAAAGCTTACGAACTCTAAGGTTTATCTTCTCATGTTGCTTCTTTAAAGAATCAGCAGAAATAATGAAAACAATAAGTACACCTCAACATTGTCATATTCGGTTTTAAAAATTTTGATATTTTGATCATCACGATTACTCGAATACCAATATGTGCTGCACATTTCTTTTCATTTTGCACCTACGATACATCAGTAAATATTGATGCTCTCACGTTTGATTTGTCTTTATGATTTTTCCTGTTTTTGTGAGAAGCTTATTATGTATTCTCGTGACGATTTCTGGAATGTTTGTGGTCTGACAAGCGTGCTATAATGTGACATTACAATAGTTATCCTTCGGAAGCGAGTCGGTGTGGCCGAGCGGTTCTAGGCGGCTCAGTCTGGAACCGCGCGACCGCTACGGTCGCAGGTTAGAATCCTGCCTCGGGATGGATGTGTGTGATTTCCTTAGGTTAGTTATGTTTAAGTAGTTCTAAGTTCTAGGTGACTGATGACCTCCGATGTTAAGTCCCATAGTGCTCAGTGCTTTGAACCATTTTTATCCTTCGGAAAGATTCTGTTTAGACATTCACCATTATTGTTCAGCCGTGCTGGCTTTAATTTTGGCCGGAATGCCACTCCCCTGCCCCACTAACTACTTGTACAGCCTACATCGATCTTCGTAATATAGCAGGGTTAGTGTCCATGGGTTTGGCGCCCCGTGGTACGGGAAGCCACATGGCTTGGGAATTGGTTTCTGTGGCACTCCTGCTTCCCATGCGTGGTGTTTGTGAAGCCGCGAGTTGTTAAGTTGGTAGCAGCCAAAGTTTTTCGTCTGGATTAAGTACTAACAGCGGCCAGTTGCGGGTAGGTGAGCTAAAGCTGTGTGTAAGCTGGTCGGCAAGCACTGTTCCAACACTGGAAGTTTAAACCTTATGGCACCTGCAGATTACCTGCACAGACTGGAAGCAATAACACCTCTGCTTGTAATCCTCGAAGTCATGGCTCCTTTGCACCAGAGTGGAGGTAGGGGTGGGATATTTTATTTGTAGTTGTGATCGTAAGACCGCGTCTGTGTTAATATTGAATTAGATTCGTCACGTTCATTACGACTAACAGTGATTGTGTAGACGATCACCGGTGTAATTGATTTTAATATGTTTGTCCCGGATTATATTCATTGCAAGTGTATGAATACTCTCTGTAGTAAACTGAGTTGGTGTAATTGGGACGGCAATACAGTCTATGTCTATGTAGGTGGCTGTAGTTCACGATATCAATTTGCACGTAATATTAAGGAGCGTCAAGTTCGTAACTTCCCCAGTAAGTTAATATTTCCACATCTTAGATATTGATGTTTGTAGCCTTATTTGAGCAGATTACGATTTTCGTTAAGATGCTTGTTGGCAGGGTATTTCGGGTAGCAGACGACGTGTTCCTGTTTCCTGGGCCTGGGGCAGGGACTTGTTTTTTTTTCCTGCTGAGGCGACACCTCCATCGTCGTACGACATCTAAGTTTGTCTGCAGCCTGGCGCCCCTATCAGCTGCCCAATGTTAGCTCAAGTTAAGTAAATTTGATCATTAGTGTACGTGCCATGGCCGAGTGTAGCCCAATTAATTCCGGGAGCCTTGATCTATTCAAATATTGAGAACTGAGCAAACAAGCCTTGAAGTGTATTCTGCAAGTGACTATTACTATATTAGCCCTTTAATAACTTGCTGAAATATTGCAGACGCTATTTTGCTATTTCTGGAGCGTGATTAAAGGCTTTTACACATGAATATGTACTGTTGAGTCAGTAGCTGAGTACGGTCATTGTCAAATCTTCTTGGCTGCTTCCATGTTGCTGTGATTACTGGTTGCTGCAATTTATCATTTTTCTTGTGTTTTTGGGGATTGTGTATTTCTTTAAGGATCATTATTCCCATTTCTGCTGTTGTGTACCACGTGGGGTCATATTTAAGTTTTATGCCTGGCCCGCTTTTCTTGTGTTTTGCGGGATTTCGTATTTGATTGCTTAAGGAATTTTATTAAGGTTTATAAATTGATAAGGGCCTTCCAACGGTCACTTTCAGCGGCGTGAGCTGTTATCTTTTATGTATTTTCGATGGCGTCGGCCCCTGGTAGCTGAACGGTCAGCGCGACGGAATGTCATACCTAACGGCCCGGGTTCGATTACCGGCTGGGTCGGAGATTTTCTCCGCTCAGGGATTGGGTAATGCATTGTCCTTATCGTCATCGTTTTATCCCCATCAACACGCAAGGCGCCGAAGTGGCGTCAACTCGAAAGCCTTGCACCAAGCGAGCGGTCTACCGCCGGGACGCCCTAGCCACACGCCATTTCCATTTTTATTTTAAGTGGCCATTGTCTGTTTGCTTAAAGGTTTATCCCTACTTGGGAATTGTTAGCATTTCTACTGCCTGTCATTTGTATATCATTTTACTTTTAGAACTGGAATAGCCGTCACTAAATCTGATAGCATTTCGAACATCTTAGAAAGCATGCACACCGAGGATCGATCACGTTTGGTGTTTGCTCGCCATCCTATAAAGCTTAGTGAACTGCAAAATTTACTAGATTCTATTCAGGCCCTCACCTTTTGTGGCGTAGGGCAGATGGAAGTTTGACACTGATCCCTTCAGTCTTCGAGGTGACAAACCCTCTTGCAAATTTGATTCAATCAAGTGTAGGTGCTGTTTTCATTGTGGTGCGCTCAATCATATTGTTCTTTGCGAGTGTCCTGTTGTGCGAGCCCCCGGACCTAAAGCTGACGCCGTTGGGGAGGCAGGGTTCGTACGTGTTAGAGGATGTCAACCCATTGGTGTGCACATATCCATGCTGAGACGAGATTGTCCCTCCTTTATGTTTTTGCCCGTGTCGGACAAGAAACTCTGTGCTCATTATTGGACTCTCGTAGTTCCGTCTCGTTACTCGACTGTAAGTGGTATTTGGAGTTCGACCATTAATTATCTCCCGTGTGCCCCTGCCCTTAATGATGTCATGTGGCCAATGGGCAAGACCTGCCTCTCGTTGGGGAGGTGCACGGTATCTTATCTATTTGTAACTGCTTGGAGCCGATTACTCTTCTGATTGCAACTGACGTAGCACTTAATTTGTTGCTTGGATGCGATTTTATCGAAAGAACTGGGTTGGTCCTTGATTCTGCAGGTCGTGCCTTCTTCTTTAAATTCTCTCCAGGAGAGAAGATATTTGTCTGTTCTTGACGCCGTCCGAGTGTGATTAATTCTATAAGTAGCGAGACTGGGGAATCTGACATGGCTCATCTCCAATCGGAGCATGCCACGCGTTTGTTGAGTCTGTTGGGGGAATTTCCTAATGTTTTGTCTAATGAATTAGGAGTGACTAGTGTAATCCAATACGATATACGTCTGATAGATGATGTTTCTGTTCGGCAGTCTCCTGAACAACTTTCAACCGCCAAAAATGAAAATTTGAGGTGGAGGCTCGGTTATATGCTGCCGATTTTTCTTGTCCCCAAGGCTCAGGATCGAGACTATAGGCCGGTAGTGGATCACAGGCTGCTGAATAAAAAGATTGTTTTAGAGTTAGACCCCTTTCCGATCTGCACAACTGTTTCACGTGATTCTCTGGTGCTAAGTGCTTCACTGTGCTTGACGTGAATCAAGCCTGTTATCAAATCCCTCTTAGCAAGGAATCTAAGCACCTCACGGTCCTTCGCACCAATGAAAATCTCTGTGAGTTCATTAGCGTGCCGTTTGGGTTGTCAAGTGGAGCCGCTGTTCTCTGTCGTTTGTTGGATCATATCTTGCGGCATTCGAACTTCATCTGCGTATCTAACTACCTGGATTATGTCATGATTTATAGTGGTTTGAGGAACGGCTTTCCCATCTCGGCCAGTTGTTGTCAAAGTTTCTTGATGCTGGATTCACTGTCAAGACGTCTAAGGGTATTTCGCCACAGATCGGACTTCATTTTTGGGCCATCTTATTCCTGGGGATAGCGTTAGTATGGACCATAAGCGAACAAAGCATTTGAAGAGCTTGCGACAACCTAGAACAAGGAAGGAGGTAGCTAGGTTTATCGGAAAGGCGGATTATTTTCGTAGGTTCGCTCCCAACTTTGGTCATCTTGCCATCCCTCTTAACAACCTGCAGAGAAGGGAAGAAAACTTCGTGTGGGGTGAATGCCTACAGTGCGCCTTTGAAGCTGTTAAGACCGCCATCACGAACGCTCCGGTCTTGGCCTGCACGACTTCGACACAAGATTTATTGTGCAGAGCGATGCGTCCAACGCAGGGATTGCGGCAGTTCTCCTCCAGGAGGATCAAAGTCAAAGACGCACTTTAGATTTTGCGTCAGGGAGGCTGTCCAGCCCCAAGTTAAATTATCCTGAATACCAATGAGAAGCATTGGAGGTTCTGTCCACCCCACAAGAATTCCAGTTCTGTCTAGAATATAGGGAGTTTAATTTAGAAACCCATAATTAGGCAGAGGCATGAATACACTAAACAGATTCAGAGGGATGTAGGCTGCAGTTGTTACTCGCAGATGAAGAAGCTTGCACAGGATAGAGTATCAAGCAGAGCTGCTTCAGAACAGTCTCTGGACCACAAGAACAACAATTAGGCTTTAAGTTTGGTCCCGGCCAGACTCAGGTGGTCGGTCCGGATTTCGGCGTTTCATTTCACGCTGCACCACATTAAAGGCTCCAACAACCCGGTAGCCGATGCGCTCATTCGCATGTTTGAGCAGGAAGATGCCACTGAAGGAAACCAAGCCCGTGGCTCCTATGATTTTCCTTGTACCATTCTGAGCGATGTGCACCGATTATTTGTTGATCTTAAAATTAAGCAGTATCAGGATCCAATATGGGAACCGATTACGAAGCAATTATTCAAATACACTCCTGGAAATGGAAAAAAGAACACATTGACACCGGTGTGTCAGACCCACCATACTTGCTCCGGACACTGCGAGAGGGCTGTACAAGCAATGATCACACGCACGGCACAGCGGACACACCAGGAACCGCGGTGTTGGCCGTCGAATGACGCTAGCTGCGCAGCATTTGTGCACCGCCGCCGTCAGTGTCACCCAGTTTGCCGTGGCATACGGAGCTCCATCGCAGTCTTTAACACTGGTAGCATGCCGCGCCAGCGTGGACGTGAACCGTATGTGCAGTTGACGGACTCTGAGCGAGGGCGTATAGTGGGCATGCGGGAGGCCGGGTGGACGTACCGCCGAATTGCTCAACACGTGGGGCGTGAGGTCTCCACAGTACACCGATGTTGTCGCCAGTGGTCGGCGGAAGATGCACGTGCCCGTCGACCTGGGACCGGACCGCAGCGACGCACGGATGCACGCCAAGACCGTAGGATCCTACGCAGTGCCGTAGGGGACCGCACCGCCACTTCCCAGCAAATTAGGGACACTGTTGCTCCTGGGGTATCGGCGAGGACCATTCGCAACCGTCTCCATGAAGCTGGGCTACGGTCCCGCACACCGTTAGGCCGTCTTCCGCTCACGCCCCAACATCGTGCAGCCCGTCTCCAGTGGTGTCGCGACAGGCGTGAATGGAGGGACGAATGGAGACGTGTCGTCTTCAGCGATGAGAGTCGCTTCTGCCTTGGTGCCAATGATGGTCGTATGCGTGTTTGGCGCCGTGCAGGTGAGCGCCACAATCAGGACTGCATACGACCGAGGCACACAGGGCCAACACCCGGCATCATGGTGTGGGGGGCGATCTCCTACACTGGCCGTACACCACTGGTGATCGTCGAGGGGACACTGAATAGTGCACGGTACATCCAAACCGTCATCGAACCCATCGTTCTACCATTCCTAGACCGGCAAGGGAACTTGCTGTTCCAACAGGACAATGCACGTCCGCTTGTATCCCGTGCCACCCAACGTGCTCTAGAAGGTGTAAGTCAACTACCCTGGCCAGCAAGATCTCCGGATCTGTCCCCCATTGAGCATGTTTGGGACTGGATGAAGCGTCGTCTCACGCGGTCTGCACGTCCAGGGCGAACGCTGGTCCAACTGAGGCGCCAGGTGGAAATTGCATGGCAAGCCGTTCCACAGGACTACATCCAGCATCTCTACGATCGTCTCCATGGGAGAATAGCAGCCTGCATTGCTGCGAAAGGTGGATATACACTGTACTAGTGCCGACATTGTGCATGCTCTGTTGCCTGTGTCTATGTGCCTGTGGTTCTGTCAGTGTGATCATGTGATGTATCTGACCCCAGGAATGTGTCAATAAAGTTTCCCCTTCCTGGGACAATGAATTCACGGTGTTCTTATTTCAATTTCCAGGAGTGTATGTTCAAAATTGTGTGAATTCCTAAGGGACGAAACTGCTGAGGTTATCGATCCCGACACTTACACACTAGGTAAGCTAAAATAAACTAACTTTTGCTAAGAACAACACACACACCCGTGTCCAAGGGAGGACTCGAGCCTCCGGCGGGAGGGGCCGCGCAATCCGTGTCATGGCGCCTCAAACTGCGCGGCCACCCCGCGGGCCAAGCAACTATCGTCTGGGAAGGAGCAAACCCGGGGAATTCAGGATTTGCTTGCCTCTTTAGCTAGTCCCCTTCATCTTTAATTACTTCCCCATTTCGTTGCTGGGCGGGCCTGTACAAGACCTTGGCAAATATATGCGCTCGCTTGCACGGCCGTCATTTTACAGGAATGTCCGGCGATTGGTTAGTGAGTGCGACTCTTGTAGAAGGGCGAAACCCAGTAATAACACGTCGAGGGAGTTATTGCTACCCGAGCATGAACAGTACACTCTTTATTGATTCTCTGGGACCCCTTATCCATAATAACAAAGGAAACGGTTATATCCATTTGGTCATTAACGCCTTTTCGCCATTTGTTTGGCTTGTCCCTAGCCGAGGGGTTACTGCTGCCATTACTACCAGACCCCTGACCAACATCTTCTCTTGGTTTGGCTCTCCAGAGACTCCAGTCAGCGAAAATGCTCCGTCGTTTGGTCCTAAGCAGTTTATACAGTTCTGATTTCGTAATGCCGTTAAGCATATCACTACCACGCCATATTATCCTCAGGCGTCTTTTGCCGAAAGACTTGACTGCAATCTTAAATGGGCCTTGATTATATAGAATTAGAAGTTCTAGAGTATACGGGATACTACCCTCCCTGGCTCAACTTTGCCTTTAACCCCACTCAACACGAAGCGTCAAAGGCTCTACCTGCCGCCCCTATGCTGTCGTATACCCTCGATTCTCCACTACTTAACTTATGAAATATTAATGGTCTTCTGCCCGCATGTATTACTCCTGATATCCTTAAGGAAAATTGGCAGTGGGCTTGGAACAATATAGAATCGGCCTATCATTGCCATGAAAAGTACTATAAACATGGTAGACGCCCCTCACAGGGTAAGATAAGGGATTATTTTTCGTAAGAAACTACGAGCTCAGGGTGGTGGTAGACTTGCAAAGTCAGCCCCTGATTTATTGGTCTGTGTTCCATTGTCAAGGGTCTAGAGCTGGTTAATTTGGTGGTCAAAGATTTAGCCATTGGCAAGGTCCTAAGAGTCCACGTTAATCAAGTTGAGCCAGTTAGTTCACCTCAACGCCTTTTCCCGAGGAAAAGGGGGGGGGGGGGGAGCGGGGAATATTTCTTTAAGGGGGATAAGTTGAGCCATGGAGGCTTTGATTTTGACGCTCATGCCCCTCCACTGGCGCCACTAACTACTTGTACAGCCGATGTCGATCCTTGGGTTCTTGGTTGAAGAATGTTTTGTTGGCTTTGGCGGGCAGTGGTACGGGATTTACAGGGATGCCACGTGGCTGCCGAGTTGGTTTTTGTGGCACTCCTGCTGCCTGTACATGTAGCTCGTGAAGCTGCAAGTTGTGAAGATGGTCACGGCCAAAGTTTTCTGGCTGGATTAAGTATTGATATCGGCCAGATGCATGAAGGGCAGCTGACGACAACCTGGCCAGCGAGCACTGGGCAAATTCTGGAGGCTTAAACATTACAGCTCATGTAGATATCCAGTACAAATTCGAGGCAATGACATCCTTGCTTGGCATCCTCATAGTCATGGCTCCTTTTCGCCTGAGTGGAGTTAAGTTTCATTTTATTGGTAATTGTTGTCGTAAGTCCGTCTGTGTTAATGTTGCATTAGCTTAGTCATGTTCAGTTGGCCTCCAAGTGATTGTGGGGATCGTCACAGGTCAATATAAGTGATTTAAATCTGTTTGTCCCACATTATATTCATTGCAAGTGTATGAATACTCACTGTTACAAAATGAGTTGATGTATTGCAGTACAGTCAGTGTCGAGGGCAATGTACTATTAAAAGGGGATGTGGCCTGCTACCCTGGTATTTGGATTTGCGGGTGGTTGCAGTTCACGACATCAATTTGCATGTAATATTAAGGAGCGTCAAGCTCGTAACTTGTATGTGTAACCACTTCCGCAGTAAGTTAATATTTCCTACATCTTAGATGTTGCTTGTAGCCTTATTTGGGCAGATTACTATTTCCTTTATGATGCTTGTTGGCAGGGTATTTCTGGTGGCAGACGACGTGTTCCTGTTTCCCGGGCAAGGAGCAGAGACGTGTTTTCTTCCTGCTGCGGCTACACCTTCATCATTGTACGACATCTAAGTTTGTCCGCAGCACGGCGCCCTTATCAGGTGCCTAATGTTAGCTCAGGTAACTTTGATCGTTATTGTACGTGCCATGGCGGAGTGTCGCCCAATTAATTCCGGGAGCCTTGACCTATTCAAATATCGTGATCTGAGCAAACACACAAACCTTGAAGTGTATTCTTCAAGTCCGAAGTTCCTTCTGACTGTATTAGCCCTTTAACAACTTGTTCAAATATTCTAGGCGCTATTTTGCTAGTTCTGGAGCGTGTTTAAAGGCGTTTACTCATGAGTATAGCTCTGTATCAGCAGTCAATGGCTAACTTCGTTCATTGTCAAACTTGCATGGTTGCTTGCAGTTTGCTATGATTACTGGTTACCGTAATTTGTCATCTTTTGAGGGACTGTATATATATTTAAGGGATCCTATTAATAGTTCGCCTGGTGTGTTAGACTTGGGAATCACAAAAAAAAAAATGGTTCAGATGGCTCTGAGCACTATGGGACTTAACTTCTGAGGTCATCACTCCCCTAGAACTTAGAACTACTTAAACCTAACTAGCCTAAGGACATCACACACATCCATGCCCGAGGCAGGATTCGAACCTGCGACCGTAGCGGTCGCGCGGTTCCAGACTGTAGCGCCTAGAGCCGCTCCGGCCGGCTGCGAATCACATTTATATTGTATACCTCCCCAGGTTTTCTTGTATTTTGGGGACTGTGTATTTGTTGAAGGGTCACTGTTAGTGTTCCTGCTGGTGTGTACCTGCAGTGAGTCACATATAAATCGTATGCCACCCAAGTTTTTCTTGTATTTTTGAGGGATTGTGCTTTTGGCGGCTAAAGTGTTACAAATTGTTAAGGGCCTTCCAACGCCACTATCAGTGGCGTGACTTGTCATCTTCTCTGTATTTTGGGTGGATGTTATCTATTTGTTTAAAGTTTTATTCATGCTTGGAAATTGTTAGTACTTTTAGTGGCACAAATTTTAATTCATTTCTTCTGCTTCGATCATTATCGTATATCACTTTAGTTTTAAAACTCAGTTATTTTGAACCAGCTTACAGTCTCACCTACTTGGTGTGACTTCTTACTTGAATTTGGAGACTTAAGTACACTCATGGTTTTAAGCCGTATTGTTAGTGATATAAATTGTTAAAGCTTTTTATTAATGAATTGATCCTTTTCAAGTTCTTTAAATTATTGTGTCTGTTGTTATTCATTTTTACATGGTTTTTAATTTGTGATCAAAATAATTGTTGTTAAGCAATAAAGTGTATTCCATGAAATGACAAACGACGAAATATGTGGGCCCACCTTCCATGTGTTTTTCCTTAGAAATATCCCAACTCTTGTTGTGAGGTATCGATTGTCATATAGTGAGCTTTACTAAGTGTAGATAATCAGATGCTGCTGCTACGAAATGTAATCGAATGTTTTCAGGGAGAAGCATTTGATCAGGAACAGTTAACTGCATAAAGACATTTTATATCTGATGACGGTTCGTTTATTTATTTATGGAAACCTTTTGCTTAGTAATGAATATTTTGCTTGAAGTAAATCTATATAGTGACACGAGAATCTCACAAGACTATATACTCTGCGGATTATATCTATACGTTAGATTAATTCAGTATACAGGGTGTTACAAAAAGGTACGGCCAAACTTTCAGGAAACATTCCACACACACAATGAAAGAAAATATGTTATGTGGACATGTGTCCGGAAACGCTTACTTTCCGTGTTAGAGCTCATTTTATTACTTCTCTTCAAATCACATTAATCATGGAATGGAAACACACAGCAACAGAACGTACCAGCGTGAATTCAAACACTTTGTTACAGGAAATATTCAAAACGTCCTCCGTCGCATGGAATCCCTGATGCGCTGATGCAGCCCTGGAGAATGGCGTATTGTATCACAGCCGTCCACAATACGAGCACGAAGAGTCTCTACATTTGGTACCGGGATTGCGTAGACAAGAGCTTTCAAATGCCCCCATAAATGAAAGTCAAGAGGGTTGAGGTCAGGAGAGCGTGGAGGCCATGGAATTGGTCCGCCTCTACCAATCCGTCGGTCACCGAATCTGTTGTTGAGAAGCGTACGAACACTTCGACTGAAATGTGCAGGAGCTCCATCGTGCATGAACCACATGTTGCGTCGTACTTGTAAAGGCACATGTTCTAGCAGCACATGCAGAGTATCCCGTATGAAATCATGATAACGTGCTCCATTGAGCGTAGGTGGAAGAACATGGGGTCCAATCAAGACATCACCAAGAATGCCTGCCCAAACGTTCACAGAAAATCTGTGTTGTTGACGTGATTGCACAATTGCGTGCGGATTCTCGTCAGCCCACACATGTTGATTGTGAAAATTTACAATTTGATCACGTTGGAATGAAGCCTCATCCGTAAAGAGAACATTTGCACTGAAATGAGGATTGACACATTGTTGGATGAACCATTCGCAGAAGTGTACCCGTGGAGGCCAATCAGCTGCTGATAGTGCCTGCACACGCTGTACATGGTACGGAAACAACTGGTTCTCCCGTAGCACTCTCCATATAGTGACGTGGTCAACGTTACCCTGTACAGCAGCAACTTCTCTGTCGCTGACATTAGGGTTATCGTCAACTGCACGAAGAATTGCCTCGTCCATTACAGGTGTCCTCGTCATTCTAGGTCTTCCCCAGTCGCGAGCCATAGGTTGGAATGTTCCGTGCTCCCTAAGACGCCGATCAATTGCTTCGAACGTCTTCCTTTCGGGACACCTTCCTTCTGGAAATCTGTCTCGATACAAACGTACCGCGCCACGGCTATTGTCCCGTGCTAATCCTCACATCAAATGGGCATCTGCCAACTCCGCATTTGTAAATATCGCACTGACTGCAAATCCTCGTTCGTGATGAACACTAACCTGCTGATGCTACGTACTGATGTGCTTGATGCTAGTACTGTAGAGCAATGAGTCGCATGACAACACAAGCACGGAAGTCAACATTACTTTCCTTCAATCGGGCCAACTGGCGGTGAATCGAGGAAGTACAGTACATACTGACGAAATTAAAATGAGCTCTAACACGGAAATTAAGCGTTTCCGGACACATGTCCACATAACATCTTTTCTTTATTTGTGTGTGAGGAATGTTTCCCCAAAGTTTGGCCGTACCTTTTTGTAACTCCCTGTATGTGTAGTACAAAAGTTTTGAGACCGTCATATGCCAGATTTATATTTTATATTCCTTGTATTTATATGTGTAATGGTTACTAAAATCACTTGTTTCAAGAGAAATAGCAGATTATCTCAGGTTTAGTGTAGATCACAGCACTTTCTCCTTGATAAAGTTAAATTAAAGTTTACTCTGTGTGTTAGTAAGGCCATCTTGCACAAAGAGAGTACGACGATTTAGAGCCATATTTTCTAATGTGAATATTTTTGCGTTGTTGCTCAACCTATATCCGTCTGAAGGAATTAATTTTCCACCGGTGGGGAGGTGTTAGGTACTCGCAACTCCCGCACTGCCATGTTACGCATTCATTAACGCGTAATTGTGAACAACTTTGAACTATGTATAAAGTTGCACACGGTTGTTGGTGCCATTGCGATAATGTATCCGATAATACAGTTACTCTGTATCACTGTGTGATGCTGCTTCTTTGTGAAACATCATAGCCAGATCTCAAACATTAGAGTAGGTTCCTTAAGTCAGTTAGTGTACACGTCCCGTTTGATGTGAATAAACCTAAATGGCGAATTCTAGATAAGCATCAGCCCGTGTGAATGAACTTAATTATATCTCAGTACGTGCGGGAACAATTAAGTAATTCCTACCCCTCCATA
This sequence comes from Schistocerca americana, assembly GCF_021461395.2. NCBI lineage: Eukaryota > Metazoa > Arthropoda > Insecta > Orthoptera > Acrididae > Schistocerca > Schistocerca americana. Next base: position 74,893,716 of record NC_060122.1, on the reverse strand, counting down.
CTTTCGATAGCGTTGAACAGCATTGTCGCATAGCATCTGATACGGAGGTATTTCATTTTGACGTACAGACCGTCATTGACAGCATTCATACAACCCTCAGCGATTATCTAGAGTGGAGAATAGCATTCAGGCAGTGAATGCAATAAGCCTACTCACTTGACCGCATTGTTGCAACGAGCCAATGCTTTGTACAAAGATGTATCCACATGTTCATTTGCATCACATTGCAGTCACTGTATTGCGCCATGTGGCTCGATCAGCGATATTCCCGCCGCCGGTATGGGTCATCTTTCCCGTGGTGTGCACAGAGCGCGCGGTGGCGCCACCAACCAGGCCGATCGGGGAGCGAGGGGTAAGCTACAGTAAGCAGCGCGGATTTTTACTTTGGGACGCCAAGCAATAACGTCGTTTGCCAAGTCTGGCGGACAGTACAGGTGCCGCGCGAGGCAGCAGGAAAAGCACATCTGAAAGGGGCTGTTTACACGGGTGGCGGCGCCGGAGGCAGTATCGCCGGCGTGGAAGCAGTCACCGGTTCTAGGTGCTTCAGTCTGGAACCGCGTGACCGCAACGGTCGCGGGTTCGAATCTTGCCTCGGGCATGGATGTGTGTGATGTGGTTAGGTCAGTTAGGTTTAAGTAGTTCTAAGTTCTAGGGGACTGATGACCATAGATATTAAGTCCTATAGTGCTCAGAGCCATTTGAACCATTTTTGAAGCAGTCACGTTACTGGGAAGCCTTAGGTGCATTTCCCTTCCTGCATGTCTCCTGGCAGCGGGATCTGCTGTGGTTGCCTTCGTCGAACAAACAAGAGGGTAGGGGCCTGCTTGTGCTGTGAATTGTGGCCAGAATCGACAACTGGGCTCTGTGTTGTTGACTCCATTTTCTTGGCCGGTCGTTGCTACTCCTAGTGAGTCTGTCCTCAAATGCGTTTAATTTCAACTTGCTTAGTACGTAATGTTCTACTGAGAGCTGTATGTGATGTGATGATTAAAATTTTCTAGGGCGTGGAGTGCTGATACATTGTTTGCAGATGGCTACTGTCAGTGTTTAACCGTCATTGAAAACAGTTTCGCTGGCCCTCTTCTACGTGCCACCTGGTTATTGTATTTCTATCACACAGAGTTAAGCTGGCCAATGGCGTGCGCTTCTGGGCATAGTATGTTAAATCCCACGACGCTGCTTTGTCAGATGAAATTTTATATTTTTTATCCTTCAGTGTACGGTGCCTCCCATTTAAGTAACGTGGTTATGTGCCATGGTATCTGATTTGTTGTTGCCTGTACTCTGAATTATTTTGGTAATACCAGTCACTGCAGTAACGAAAGAACACATTTCCTAGTTAAATTTTAGTAAATTGTTCTTCAGGTTGATCATAGTTTTCGAGCAAATAATTTTAGCTCATTTCACCATATGTGTAATAGGCCATAAGTACCGTAGTTTATGAATGTTTAAATTTTGAAATAACTTGTTCTCGCCTAAATGGTAATGTTAACAATGTGTTGGTTTTATTTGTTACTCGTCTTGTTTAAATGTGCCAAATAAATGTTCAGTGCAACTGTCGATGGTGATTGCCTGATATGTCCCTTGGTCCAGTCCTACCACCCCACAGCCTGTTGTGTTGAGCTTGTTTCATTGTGTAAAAGTTGAATTCTATGCTGTACTGTCACATCATTGGTAGCAGAGAGAGATTGTGTTCTAGGGCCCTGAATTAGGCATCCATTGTTGTATCTGGCGATAAATTAGATTATCTTGTATTTTTTTTCTGTGAGCAATCTCTGTTGGCTGTATTATGTTACAGGACGACGAAGCCTGTCACCCGCAGCCCCGGGGGTGTCCAGGATTGAGCCAGCTGAGGAGAGAGAGCAGACAGGTTGTGAGCTTAAGACACGTGGGGCACAGACTGATGGGACGGTGACGGATGTGAACGCGCGTTTGCGGGGAGTTTTGGACCGTCCGGTACGCCTCGCTGGGGAAGGCATTGGTGAGGTAGGTTCGGTGATGTCCATGTGTGCTGAGTCGCTTTCCCACGTGTGGGACACTTTCGAGTTTATGAGAGATAGTAACTCTTCCCGTACACAGATTAGCCAGGTTCAATGCCAGCCCATTCACTGGGTTAATAGATTGGGAAATTTAGAACACTTTAACGTTACCCCTGAAGAGAAGGCCAATATTGGCGACTTGCGTCAGAGAGCTATGGCACTGCAGTTCGATCTTAATGCAGTAGGATTGCAGGGGGAAGAGAGCGTAGGAGGAGGTACATTGGTACAAGACCTGGTTAATGAATCAGTGCTGACAGGGAAATCAAGCTGGGCAGCCATTGTTCGAGCCATTTGCTAAGTTACCCAACCCTACACTTTTTTTTAATACAGGGATTGAGCCTTCTGGTGGTGCAAGAGTTTCCATGTGTTGTCGAGGTTCTGTGGTTATTGGTACGTTTGGAAACCCACGCCGATGCAGTAGGTGTTGACAACCGAGTTATTCTTCAACTGATTTATCCTTCGGCGAAGGGGTTATTGAGTAATATTATTAGTGAAGTATTGAGGGTTAATTGTAGCCTTTCCGATTTGCGGCGGAAGATCATTGAACGTAAATTCACTCCAAGCACTAAGCATGATTTGGCAGGCCAATATTTTTATCGTTGCCAGCGTCAAGCCGAGGCCGTCGAACAGTATGTTGATGAAATTCGTGTCGCCATTACAGCGCTGGACTTAAATATAACTGAGAGGAAGGCTGTAGAGAGTTTATTGCAGGGCACCAGATCGAATGACAGGTCGCGGGTTATGTTTGCCCCTAGGCCAACTAACTTTCGTGAACTTGGGACTTTGGTTTATCTGATCGAGGGGCTCCGTTTTGCTGATAGTAAGAGCCAGGGTGAGAGAGGTGGGTACTATAACTACCTGGGAGCAACCTCATCGTATTGAAGGAAAGATAAATGATGTTGGGAATAGCTGTTTTTGTTGTGGGAGTTTCGATCATTTGGTGCGTGGTTGTCCGCGCCAGAGTAGCCGACAGTTAAGGAACAGGGACACCATTAGTCAAGAGCGTCCGATGAAGCGATGTAATCTCATAAGAACAGTTAGTGGCCAGCCACTGCGGTTCGTGTGCGGCACCTTGAACCATGAACCAGTCTGAGTTAATAGATTCTGACAGTAGTATGTCCTTGTTAGACCATCAATGGTATCAGAAGTACCGTTCAGTATGTAAGCTACCTCCCTTCCAACCGACCTCACAGGGATGTCGTGCAGTTAATGGGAAAAGGTTGCCCCTCATAGGCTGCTGCCGAGGAAGTGTATCGATGCAGATGTTTTCGTGGCCGATTCATTTGTTAGTGGCGGAAAACCTGTCCGTTAATTTGCTGTTTGGCTGCGATTCGATACAACAGATGGGTTTGGTATTAGATTACGCCAGTAGGATGTTTCATTTTCGGTTCGCACCTGCAAAGAACTTTAGTCTGTGTTCATGCCAGAGACAGACCGAGGTAAACAATACATCTGTTCATGATTCTGAATTTGGGCTCAGTCATTTGCCAGGTAGTCAGACAGAGCAGTTACTGGCGCTTCTGAGTCGTCTTCCTGACGTGCTGACTAATAAGCTCGGTGTGACGGATAAAAATCGTCACCACATCCACTTGACCGTTGACGTGCCAGTTCGACAACCACCACACAGACTGTCACCATCGGAGATGGATGCGTTGAGCCAGTTAGTTGATAAGATATTGGAGGAAGGAGTGATCAGAAAGTCGACCTCTCCTTACGCTTCTCCGATGTTTTTGGAGCCTAAGGCAGAGGCTGTGTATCGCCAGGCAGCGGAGTATAGACGATTAAACCAGAAGGTTAAACCATTGTTTTACCTGGTTTGCGGGAGCAAAGGTCTTTACCATCCTGGACCTCAAATAGGCTTACTAACAGATTCCGTTATCCGAAGAGTCAAAACCAGCCACTGCATTCAGCTCGGACTGGAACCTTTATGAGTTTAATCAGGCGTCATTCGGGTTGTCCACGGGTGCGGCAGTCCTGTCTCGGCTGCTAGATAACATCTTGGGGGATGTCAAGTACAAGTTTGTTTATAATTACCTTGACGATGTAGTAGTATGTAGTCCTACGTTTGAGGAGCACCTTCAGCATTTGGAGCAAGTCTTACACCGCTTGCGGGAATATGGGCTCCCGGTCAAGCCTTCTAAGACAAGTTTGGAAAGCAAGGAGATTTCGTTTTTGGGTCATTTGGTCTCGGCAGGGGGTGTGAGGATTGACCAGGGAAGAACGAGGGATCTGCAGAAGTTTTCGAGTGCTAAGACTAAAAAGGGAGTAGCGCAATTTATTGGGATGGCTAATTTCCTCCGTAAATTTGTGCCACATTTTGCGCAATTTGCTGCTCCACTAAACCAACTTCGGAAGAAGAACATAGATTTTCAGTAGCGCGAATCCCAGCAATCTGCATCTGATGCTATTAAGGAGGCCTTAGCCAATCTACCCGTGTTGACTGCACCAGATTTTGGTAAGAGTTTTAGTGTTCAGACGAACACATCTAATTCTGGGGTGGCAGCAGTGCTGCTCCAGGAGCATGAAGGCGAACGTCGTCCGATAGCATACGCATCCAGAACACTCTCGCCTGCTGAGTTAAAATATTCTGCGGACGAATGGGCAACGCTGGCAGTACTCTTCGCTTTAGAAAGGTTTCCTTTCTGCCTAGAACATAGACATTTCGACTAGGAGACCGATAACCAGGCATTAAGCTGCGTACGTACGAGCCCCAGGAAAACCGGACGTGTTGCCCGGTGGGCAGTCCGCATATATGCCTTCAGATTCAGCGTTAAGCATATAAGGGGAAAGGAAAATTCTATAGCGGACCCGATGAGTCGGATGTTTGAGGAGGGACAGGAAGAAGACCAAGATACTGCTGGCGTAGGGAATGTAATTTTGGTCATGGGTGTTCTAATAGAAGTTCCCGAGTTCTTTGGCAGTTTGAGAGAAACGTAGGGCATGGATCCTACCTTGAGTCACATAAAACAGCATATCCTAGAAGGGAAGCAGGTGCCGGGCTATAGCATAGGAAAAGGCGTCTTATGCTATCAAACTAAGAGCGACGGAAGGGTTAAGATCTGTCTGCCGAGTGAACCAGTCCAGGCGATTTTCCATTATTTCCATAATTCTGTGTTGAGAGACCACTTTGGAGGCGCCAATACTATTGCTAAGATTCGGGAGCATCTAACCGGGACGACATTGTATAAGCACATTCGTAGATTAGTAGAGCAATGCCATGTTTGTAAGGAGTCCTCTAATGGTTCAAATGGCTCTGAGCACTATGGGACTTAACATCTATGGTCATCAGTCTCCTAGAACTGAGAACTACGTAAACCTAACTAACCTAAGGACATCACACACATTCATGCCCGAGGCAGGATTCGAACCTGCGACCGTAGCGGTCACGCGGCTCCAGACTGAAGTGCATCGAATCTCACGGCCACACCGGCCGGCGAGTACTCTAATGCGAGGAGAGGGTTGCTGCAATCTACCAGGGAATGCACCAACAGACAAGGTGGTCTTTGATTATATCGGACCTTTACCGAGAACGCAGAAGATATATATTGGTAGTAGTGGATCCTTTCACACACTTTATATGGTTCATCCCTAGTAGCGGAATTACAGCGGACTTAACCATTTGCCATCTGACTAATGTTTTTTCGATCCTTGGTCCACCATGGTCGCTTGTTAGTGATAACCCCCCCTGCTTTCGTGTCGCGGCAGTTTAGGAGATTTTGTTTCGAAAGTGCTATACATCATGTCACTACTATTCCCTACTACCCGCAACCTTATTTGCGGAGAGAGTGAATCGCAACCTTAAGGCCGCTTTCATAGCCTTCCACCGGAAGTCGCAGCGAGGGTGGGACGAGACGATCCCTTGGTTGAACGTAGTCTTCAACTCCGCCCGCCACGAAGCGAGTAAGGTTGCCCCTCTCTCTTAGTGATCCTTTGACCTCCCCACTCGCCAATTTGTGCTCCATCAATAATTTACTTCCTGAGGAGGTGACCAGCGAGCTCATTCGGTAGAATTGGAAAAGTGCTTGCGCACCGGAAACTAGGACAGCGCTACAATGACCGGAGGCCGTCCATTTAGGTCCAACCAGGGGCGACAGTTTTCATCCGTAGTTTTGCGGCAGGTGGCATGAGAAAGACAAATTGGAAATTTGTGGTAAGTCCTATGGGACCAAACTGCTGAGGTCATCGGTCCCTAACATTACACACAACTTAATGTAACGTAAACTAAGTTACACTAAGGTCATTGCGGGCTTTCAGAATAACTGACTCAGAGTTACAATATTAATAGTTTTGGCTGGTATCGTTGTCTAGGGGCTGGGATACGTAGTTGCCGCATTACAAGCCAAATACTGCTGAGTCTAGTGTACAATGTAAATATAAACATGAATCGAATGGTCAAAGGTTCTTGTCACTCGCCAATTGTGAATTAATATAGAATTTCATAAATGAAAGATTGCAATTAAATAAAATCTGCAGGTGCTATTTTAACGACTTTAAATGAGTACGATAGCAGAATTTCTTTTGAAAATGCCGTATATTTCTACAAATACTTACTGGTGTCGATGGTCCAGCAATTAAATAAAATGTAGGGTGAATAATAGGGAAACAATAGATTCCTACTGCACGTAATTAGTTATGAACGACAGCATAGCTAGCAAGATATTCACTTCTTAACGCACACTACGTCTTCACTGTAGAAGCCACGGAAATCTCGTAAGTACACAAGTCGGCAGTCCGAAGTATTTCTATCTCTCGCGACCACGCGCAAACCGCTGCACACTGTCCAAGTCTTTCCGCGACTCCGCGTGCGTCGCGCCTTCGCGTCCAGCACTTCCCGTGCCGTGTCGTACCGCCCGTGTCCTGTGCCGTCCTGTCCAGGACTACCCCGTGTCCTCTCTCGAAACGATGCTCTTCTCCCGCTTCCATCCAGTCTCCCCATTCACGAACGCTGTGATTGGCCAGAGCGCTCGCGCCAGGTCTTCAAGCTAACGCACCCACAAAGATATTTAAGCACATGCGAAATACTGGATCTAAATTTAAATACTTGAAATTAAATAAATATTCCTACGGCTGGAACATAAACATGCTTTACCATACATTATGAAATACATAAACTATTAAATAAACTTGTATCAAAAGGAAAGAAGCAAAAGTTAGGCCAGAAGCCTAATGGCTCTGTGCTTTCCACACCGAGCGAGGTGGCGCAGTGGTTAGACACTGGACTCGCATTCGGGAGGACGGCGGTTCTATCCCGCGTCCAGCCATCCTGATTTAGGTTTTCCGTGATTTCCCTAAATCACTCCAGGCAAATGCCGGGATGGTTCCTCTGAAAGGGCACGGCCGATTTCCTTCCCCAACCTTCCCTAATCCGAAGAGACCGATGACCACGCTGTCTGGTCTCCTTCCCCAAACCAACCAACCAATCTGTGCTTTCTAAAACACAGTAAATGTGTAACAAATTTCTTCATGAATAGTATATATGGGATATAAACTAAGATATAGATGAATAAATATATTTATAAGCAAGCTGCTACCGTTTTTTCGTGTAACTGCGGAGTACTTATGGCCTGACGCGATCGATAGTAATCGGCCACTTTGACCTCCAATAACTCGTGTAGTATTCACGTTACATGCCTGTAATTTATACCAATATATGTTTACACTAATAGCTTTCTATAGACACGTAGATCGACGAAATAGGTTGAGCCGTTTAGATTTTGGAAATTCGTTGCTGGGTGTTACTTACATAATTTACCGTCAGATGTTGAACATTAAACTAATAAAGATATTGAAAATCTTTTTACACCATCAGAATCCTCGTGAAAACAATAGTAATGTACATGTTTCTCTTTGAGGTATCATGATTCATTTGGCACGTATTAATTTCTATACGAACTGTGAAATGTCTGCTATGATGGTTTCACAAAGGCCGCTATCTCTGGCACTCACGGCAAACATGTATCTTTCATTGATATAGCGTCACCCTGGAATTACCGGCCACGCGGCTGGACCGGCCGTTCTGCGGCATCACACGGTTGCTGAGCTAACGTTTGGCACCACGTGGTGGCTGCCTGGCTGTGACCCGCCGTGAGGCCCGAAGCTCGGCCACGCCAACTCAGAATTCAGAACTTAGAATATTTTCAGGTCGCCACAACTCGCCCGTTACCTCGCAACATCACACACACCCACGCACCCATGCCCGAGGGAAGACTCGAACCTCCGACGCGGCGAGTAGCTCGGTCTGTGACAAGGCGCCCTACACCGATCGGCAACCACACGCAGCTGGGAAAGACAAAATCTCGAGCAAGTTATCACCACGTTTCGCAGTACCCTGCCAGGTGTTACAGGTGTTAAACCCAATCAGTTCGCTGGTTCGGAATAGTTGGCCGGGAAAACCTCAAGGGTCCACATTTCTCAGGTCAAGGGTGGAGGGAGTGGATGAGCCACGTGGCCCGGTGAGCGATATTCCCGCCGCCGGTATGGGTCATCTTTCCGGCGGTGTGCGCACAGCGTGCGGTGGCGCCTCCTACTGGTCCGATTGGGGAGCGAGGGTTAAGCTCTAGCAAGAAGCGAGGATTTTGGCTTTGCGATGCCTAGCAGTAACGTCGTTTTGGAAGTCTGGGGGACAGTACAGGTGCCGTGCGAGGCAGCAGAAAGAGCACATCTGAAAGGGGCTGTTTATCCGCGTGACGGCGCCGTAGCAAATATCGCCGGCGTGGAAGCAGTCACGTTACTGGGAAGCCTTAGGTGTATTTTCCTTCCTGCATGTCTCCTGGCAGCGGGATCTGCGGTGGCTGGCTTCTCCGAACAAGCAAGAGGGTAAGGGCCTGCTTGTGCTGTAAATTGTGTCCGGATTCGACAACTGGGTCCTGTGCTGTTGACTTCATTTTCTTGACCAGCCGTTGCTACTCCTACTGAGTCTGTCCTCGAATGTGTTAATTTCAACTTGCTTAATACACAACGTTCTAGTGAGAGCTGTATGTGATGTGATGTGATGTGATGATTAACATTTACTGGGTCGTGGAGTGCTGATACATTCTGTTTGTTGATTGCTACTGTCAGTGTTTAACCGTAATTGAAAACAGTTTCGCTGGACCTTGTCTAAGTGCCGCCGCATATATATATATATATATATATATATATATATATATATATATATGGATAAAATTTTCCCTGGATATATTTTGCTGAGAATGGAAATAACGTGACTGTTACGATTCTGTCTGAAGTGATAGTGTGTGTGAGAGATATGTGTCTAATAATAAGTAAGTAGTTTCACAAATTCTTGCAGTGTACTGAGAGGTGAGTTGTTATTATGTGTTTAAATAGTTTGAAACGGATTCTGTTAATGAAAGTACAAGAATTCCTTCAATGACAGTATGTAGATATGGTAATTAATTCTGATTTAATCACAAATTTAAGTGTGGCTGTTTGTTGTAAGTTGGCTGCGTCGCCGGGGGGGGGGGGGGGGGGGGGGGGGGTTCTTGATTGCCTGCAAGCTAGTTACTTGCATTTGATTTCGTTTTATCGGGACTTGTGCTGTTTGACTGGGGTAGCGGGTGCGAGGTCCTGGGTTGCGTCCTGCTTGAGCTGTTGTGTATTTTCCGCCCCCTTTGCCCGCGCGTGCCGGCTGGCCGTGATATAGTTCGCTCGCGGCTTAATGTTTAATTGGCCTTACGCACATAAGATAATATATTTATACTGCTTAGCTGATGTTCATTAATTGGTTCACTAATTCCACAGAAGATGTGCTGTAATGAATTATATCTTTCCAGTTACTTAAGGCAGATGTCAGTCTGTTGTAGATACCCACTAGTTCTGCATTTTTCGTGCCTATTCGTGACAGTTGCTGCTCCCGTTTGGGGGTCCATGCCGAGCCTGTATTGGAAACAGCTGAGCGGGCAGGCGTCCATTTCTGGGCGTAATTTGTTGAATCCTACGAGGTTGCTTGGTCACATGAAATTTTATATTTTATATCCTACAGTGTAGGATGCCTGCCATTTAAGTAACGTGGTTGTGTGCCATGGTATCTGATTTGTTGTTGCCTGTACTACGAATTACTTTTGTGATACCAGTCACTGCGAAAGAATACATTTCCTCGTTAAATTTTAATAAATTATTCTTCAGGTTGATCATAGTTTTTGAGTAAATAATTTTTAACTCATTTCACTTAATGTGTAATAGGCCATAAGTGCCGTGGTTTATGAATGTTTAAATTTTGAAGTAACTTGCTCTTACCTAAATGGTAATTTTAAAAATGTGTTGGTTTCATTTGTTATTTGTCTTGTTTAAATGTGCCAAATAAACGTTCAGTGGGGCTGTCGATGGTGACTGGCTGATGTGCTACTTGGTCCAGTCCTACCACCCCACAGCCTGTTGTGCTGAGCTTGTGTCGTTGTGTAAAAGTCGAATTCTATGCTGTGCTGACACAACAGTGCCAAAAAGGCGAGAGAATTGTTTCAGTAGAGGCAGCATGTCTCTGGGGAAGCCTTACAGTGTGTGGAATCAATGGTAGTGGCGGGATAGGATATTCGAGATACTTTTGTGTTAAAACGATATGAAACTTGTCGTAAATACCGAAGAATTTATAATGGCGCTTTTGCGGCGTCTACATACCTTGGCTGGAGACAAACTGTCCTTCGACCTCTTCATCAGAGAAGTCTACCCAGAAGGAATTCTTTGGTTTTATTTTCTCGACAATGAAAACCACTTGGTCATAAGTTTCGGGGGCCACAAGCGTTGCTTGATCCACCTCACACCTCTTCCTTGCAGCCGCATGGGATAGTTGTTCCGTGTAAAGCTTGCAGAAACACCGAGCAGTCCAGACCCACCAGTAGCCCGCGGGAATTTCCCTCATGTGCCGTTCACATACGACATCCTCATATGTGGTGTAACAACTAATGTCGTTCAGTTTACCAGACTCCTTCATTTCGATGCAGTCCTCGTCGAAACTGTTGTCTGGCATTTGAGGCGTCCAAGGGGCATGCGATGGTGGTGGGAGTCCTTGAAAGAAACAGTTAACTCTAATTAAAAGTACTCAGACAGTTCCATCTCTGTCAGCAATCAAAATAAGTTACTTGCAATTAATTCAGCACAATGTTTTAAGCGTATGTGATGCGTATGTTCGAAAATGGAAGAGGTCGGCAAAAGAATTTTGAACTTCTGCATGCTATTTGTTTGCTTAACTTAAAAGATAAGAGCATAATTCCAAAAAGATAAAACAATTTCTCAGCAGGAGAATGCTTTCTAGCGTTACAGCATACGGCTCGTTAGGAAACACCTCACGCAAAGTGATGAAAGTAGTCGTTAGCAAACACAGTTAGCACATTCTTTCGCCAACCACTTCTGTTATCGCCTTCCCGCTATAATATGAGCGAGATGTGTGAGAATTAACACGGAACACAGACGTCTGGTACAAAACACAGTCAAACATTAACAATAGATACTCTGCTACGGAGTCGTGCCTGGCTATTGGCGTCAGTAAAAACTTCTCTCGCGACTGGCAAGGATATAGATTCCATTCGATACCCGCGTTATACAGGGTGTTACAAAAAGGTACGGCCAAACTTTCAGGAAACATTCCTCACACACATAGAAAGAAAAGATGTTATGTGGACATGTGTCCGGAAACGCTTACTTTCCATGTTAGAACTCATTTTATTACTTCTCTTCAAATCACAATTAGCATGGAATGGAAACACACAGCAACAGAACGTACCAGCGTGACTTCAAACACTTTGTTACAGGAAATGCTCAAAATGACCTCCGTTAGCGAGGATACATGCATCCATCCTCCGTCCCATGGAATCCCTGATGCGCTGATGCAGCCCTGGAGAATGGCGTATTGTATCACAGCCGTCCACAATACGAGCACGAAGAGTCTCTACATTCGGTACCGGGGTTGCGTAGACAAGAGCTTTCAAATGCCCCCATAAATGAAAGTCAAGAGGGTTGAGGTCAGGAGAGCGTGGAGGCCATGGAATTGTTCCGCCTCTACCAATCCGTTGGTCACCGAATCTGTTGTTGAAAAGCGTACGAACACTTCGACTGAAATGTGCAGGAGCTCCATCGTGCATGAACCACATGTTGTGTCGCACTTGTAAAGGCACATGTTCTAGCAGCACAGGTAGACTATCCCGTATGAAATCATGATAACGTGCTCCATTGAGCGTAGGTGGAAGAACATGGGGCCCAATCAAGACATCATCAACAATGCCTGCCCAAATGTTCACAGGAAATCTGTGTTCTTGACGTGATTGCACAATTGCGTGCGGATTCTCGTCAGCCCACATATGTTGATTGTGAAAATTTACAATTTGATCACGTTGGAAGGAAGCTTCATCCGTAAAGAGAACATTTGCACTGAAATGAGGATTGACACATTGTTGGATGAACCATTCGCAGAAGTGTACCCTTGGAGGCCAATCAGCTACTGATAGTGCCTGCACACGCTGTACGTGGTACGGAAACAACTGATTCTCCCGTAGTAGCACTCTCCATACAGTGACGTGGTCAAAGTTACCTCGTACAGCAGCAAGTTCTCTGACGCTGACATTAGGGTTACCGTCAACTGCACGAAGAATAGCCTCGTCCATTGCAGGTGTCCTCGTCTTTCTAGGTCTTCCCCAGGCGCTCGAATGTTCCGTGCTCCCTAAGACGCCGATCAATTGCTTCGAACGTCTTCCTGTCGGGACACCTTCGTTCTGGAAATGTCTCGATACAAACGTACCGCGCCACGGCTTTTGCCCCGTGCTAATTCATACATCAAATGGGCATCTGCGAACTCCGCATTTGTAAACATTGCACTGACTGCAAAACCACGTTCGTGATGAACACTAACCTGTTGATTCTACGTACTGATGTAGAGCAATGAGTCGCATGTCAACACAAGCACCGAAGTCAACATTAGCTTCCTTCAATTGGGCCAACTGGCGGTGAATCGAGGAAGTACAGTACATACTGACGAAACTAAAATGAGCTCTAACATAGAAATTAAGCGTTTTCGGACACATGTCCACATAACATCTTTTCTTTATTTGTGTGTGAGGAATGTTTCCTGAAAGTTTGGCCGTACCTCTTTGTAACACCCTGTAATTCTCTTCTTCCACAAAGTCGCGCGGTACAGTGGTTCCTCAGCCTTGGGCGCTCAACAGCAGGACGAAAGATAGTGAAAGACGGAATTCAAAGGAGGAGGGGACGCTTTACCACTGGTCTGTTCAGTCGGCACCGTATCGTCACACGAGTGTTGGGGAAACTCCAGCGGTATTTGCCACAGCAAAGTGTTGTGCACAGCGAAGAGCATAACACTCTAATTTTCGAGAACTCAACTTGATATGTAAATCAAGGAACATTTCGTTTTACTCCATGTATCACAGGCAGTACTTTTAAGTCCCAATTACATAAATTCTTCCTTACGGGAAAGTATATTTACTCTCAGGCTTGTCGTGTACCACCCGCGAATGAAATAAGAAAGGCGAAGAAGTATATCTGTGGCACATTGTGAGTCATCCGTACCACTCACGTTCCGTGACGGTCCAAACGCAGATTTGAGGATTATGAGACATTTAAATATACCATCTTTGTTCTCAAAATTATTCCGTTGATGAATACATAAGGATTTTCGGTCATATGTAGAAAACGGAAGCTTAGAATTCAACACTCCTCCAAAATTAGGTCAGTAGATGCACAGAACAATGTCTGATCAGACTTGAGAAGGGTAAAGTAGGAAATAGATCTGGGTTTGGCGCAGGAAGCTTATCATTTAGGCATGCAGCAAGCAAGTGTCGTGTCACGTCAAAATCGCTGCTGTTACTTCTGTGGAACGTCGTTTTTTCGTCTCTAATGACCAGAACATCTACGAGCTTTCAAAGTCACATCTCTCCATTCTGTCTCACATTCTTCCCTGGCATGTTTCAAAGTTCTGGAAAAGGTAATAATACTCTCGAACGCCATAGAGTAGTATAGGCGTGCGTACTCAAATACAGAGATAAGTAAAGAGGCAGAATACGGAACTGCGGTCGGCAACGCCTATATTACAAGTGTCTGGCGCAGTTGTTAGATCGATTACTGCTGCTACAATGGCCGGTTATCAAGATTTAAGTGAGTTTGAACGAGTGTTATAGTCGGTGCACGACCGATGGGACAAGCCACTCCGAGTTAGCGATGAAGTGGGGATTTTCCTGCACGACCACTTCACGAATGTACCGTGAATATCTGGAATCCGGTAAAACATCAAATCTCCGACATCGCTGTGGCCGGAAAAGATCCTGCAAAAACAGGACCAACGACGACTGGAGATAATTGTTCAATGTCACAGAAATGCAACCCTTCCGCAAGCTGCAGCAGATTTCAGTACTGGGCCGTCAACAAGAGTCAGCTTGCGAACGATTCAATCAAACATCATCGATATTAGCTTTCGCAGCCGAAGGCACGCTCGTGTACCCTTGATGACTGCACGACACAAAGCTTTACGCCTTGGGTGGGCCCGTCAAGACTGACATTGGACTGTTGACGGCTGGAGACATGTTGCCTTGTCGGACGAGTCTCGTTTCACATAATATCGAACGGCTGGACGTGTACGGGTATGGAGACAACCTCATGAATCTGAAGCTGGTGGAGGTTCTGTAATGGTGTGGACCGTGTGCAGATGGAGTGATAAGGGACCCCTGATACGCCTAAATACGACTCTGACAGGTGACACGTAAGTAATCATCCTGTCTGATCACCTGCATCCATTCATGTCTATTGGCCATTCCGACTGTCTTGGGCAATTCCAGCAGGAAGATGCGACACCCCACACGTCCAGAGTTGCTACAGAGTGGCTTCAGCAACATTCTTCTGAGTTTAAACACTTCCGCTGTCCACGAAATTCTCCAGACATGAACATTATTTGACATTTCTGGGATGCCTTGCAACGTACTGTTCAGAAGAGATCTCCCCCTTTCGTACTCTTACGGATTTATGGACAGCCATAAGCCCGCATCTCGTGGTCGTGCGGTAGCGTTCTCGCTTCCCACGCCCGGGTTCCCGGGTTCGATTCCCGGCGGGGTCAGGGATTTTCTCTGCCTCGTGATGGCTGGGTGTTGTGTGCTGTCCTTAGGTTAGTTAGGTTTAAGTAGTTCTAAGTTCTAGGGGACTGGTGACCATAGATGTTAAGTCCCATAGTGCTCAGAGCCATTTGAACCATTTTTTATGGACAGCCCACCATGATTCATGGAGTCAATTCTCTCTAGCACTACTTCAGACATTAGTCGAGTGTATGCCACATCATGTTGCGGCACTTCTGCGTGCTCCCGGCGCCCTTTAAGACGTTAGGCAGGTGTACCACTTTCTTCGGCTCTTCAGCGTACATATGCTAATAAAATAAGTTACGTTCACTGAAACAATTTCGTAGACGAATAGACTAATGAAACGAAATCGATCAAGTCGACGGCGGTTTTCTTTCAACAGATACATTGGCATGTGGCTTGAAAAATAAATCATAAACGGAATACGTTCTTTCATTTTCCCCCTAGCACACGCAACAACTTCCTTCTTGTTGTCTATGAACGGTATCATGTGTTTTCCGCTAATATTAAATAGAATGAAAACCAGTACAGCAAGATGAGAATACGAATGTAGTATATGTAGAAAATGAGAATATATTGTAAATAACAAGCGACTAATGTACTCATATTTGGCCCACAAGAATACTATTTGAATCAGGATGATTTATATTATCTGCAGACAACAACTCACCGTTACCGCAACGTATGAGAACTCTTTGAAGACGCAGTTAAATATTGTTGCCTTAATATTGTTTAATTCGTTTGTTGAGCAAATAGTGAAGGCCTGTAGATCGAATGAAGTTCAGGCGATGAAGAAACAACGTCTTAAAATTTACCTATTTATGTAGCACCCTATATGATAACAAAGGAAGTCTTCTGCATAAAAATCATTTAATAGAAACAATTAGAAAAATGATTATTTGTATATAAATCCAGACGATACTTCGGCGCGCATGCAAAGTAATCCAGAAACTCAGAAGCAACCACATCTTAGATGGTCCCGGACATCACAACCTCCAAATATTTGTAGACTGGAAGTACACTTTTTGCAAAACGTGAAACGTTCGATACTACGGAAGTAAAGATGACAGAAAATAGAGTTTGGGCGTTTTAGTCCCATACAGGCATGTTGTTGCGGTTGTTGTTCTTGTGGTCTTAAGTTCTGAGACTTGTTTGATGCAGCTCTCCATGCTACTGTCCTGTGCAAGCTTCTTCATCTCCCAGTGCCTACTGCAGCCTACATCCTTCTGAATCTACTTAGTGTATTCATCTCTTGGTCTCCCTCTACGATTTTTACCCTCCACTCTGCCCTCCAGTACTAAATTGGTAATCCTTCGACGCCTCAGAACATGTCCTACCAACTGATCCCTTCTTCTAGTCAAGTTGTGCCATAAACTCCTCTTCTCCCCAATTCTATTCAATACCTCCTCATTAGTTATGTGATCTACCCATCTAATCTTCAGCATTCTTCTGTAGCACCACATTTCGAAAGCTTCTATTCTCTTCTTGTCTAAACTATTTATTGTCCACGTTTCACTTCCATACATGGCTACACACCATACAAATACTTTCAGAAATGATTTCCTGACACTTAAATCTATACTCGATGCTAACAAATTTCTCTACTTCAGAAATGCTTTCTTTGCCATTGCCAGTCTACATTTCATATACTTTCTACTTCGACCATCATCAGTTATTTTGCTCCCCAAATAGCAAAATTCCTTTACTACTTTAAGTGTCTCATTTCCTAACCTAATTCCCTCAGCATCACCCGACTCAATATGACTACATTCCATTATCCTCGTTTTCCCTCTGTTGATGTTAATCTTATATCCTCCTTTCAAGACACTGTCCATTCCATTCCACTGCTCTTCCAAGTCCTTTGCTGTCTCTGACAGAATTACATTGTCATCGGCGAACCTTAAAGTTTTTGTTTCTTCTCCATGGATTTTAATACCTACTCCGAACTTTTCTTTAGTCACCTTTACTGTTTGCTCAATATACAGATTGAATAGCATCGGGCAGAGGGCAGAGGTTACAACCCTGTCTCACTCCCTTCCCAACCACCGCTTCCCTTTCAAGTCCCTCGACTCTTATAACTGCCATCTGCTTTCTGTACAAATTGTAAATGGCCTTGCGATCCCTGTATTTTACCCCTGCCACCTTTAGAATTTGAAAGAGAGAATTCCAGTTTACATTGTCAAAAGCTTTCTTTAAGTCTACAAATGCTAGAAACGTAGGTTTGCCTTTCCTTAATCTTTCTTCTAAGATACGTCGTAGGGTCACTATTGCCTCACATGTTCCAACATTTCTACGAAATCCAAACTGATCTTCCCCGAGGTCGGCTTCTACCAGTTTATCCATTCTTCTGTAAAGAATTCGCGTTAGTAGTTTGCAGCTGTGACTTACTAAACTGATAATTCGCTAATTTTCACATCTGTCAACACCTGCTTTCTTTGGGATTGGAATTATTATATTCTTCTTGAAGCCTGTGGGATTACGCCTGTCTCATACATCTTGCTCACCAGATGGTAGAGTTTTGTCATAACTGGCTCTCCCAAGGCTGTCAGTAGTTGTAATGGAATGTTGTCTACTTCCGAGGCCTTGTTTCGACTCAGGTCTTTCAGTGCTCTGTCAAACTCTTCACGCAGAATCATATCTCCCATTTCATCTTCATCTACATCCTCTTCCATTTCCACAATACTGTCCTCAAGAACATCGCCCTTATATAGTCCCTCTATATACTCCTTCCATCTTTCTGCTTTCCATTCTTTGCTTAGAACTGGGTTTCCATCTGAGCTCTTGATATTCATGCAAGTGGTTTTCTTTTCTCCAAAGATCTCTTTAATTTTCCTGTAGGCAGTATCTATCTTACCCCTCGTGAGATAAGCCTCTACATCCTTATATTTGTCCTCTTTCCATTCCTGCTTAGCCGTTTTGCACTTCGTGTCGATCACATTTTTGAGACGTTTGTATTCCTTTTTGCCTGCTTCACTTATTGCATTTTTGTATTTTCTCCTTTCATCAATTAAATTCAGTATCCCTTCAGTTGCCCAAGGATTTCCACTAGCCCTCGTCTTTTTACCTTCTTGATGCTCTGCTGCCTTCACTATTTCATTCCTCAAAGCTTCCCATTCTTCTTCTACTGTATTTCTTTCCCCCATTCCTGTCAATTGTTCCCTTATGCTCTCCCTGAAACTCTGTACAACCTCTGGCTCTTTCAGTTTATCCAGGTCCCATCTCCTTAAATTCCCACCTTTTTCCAGTTTCTTCAGTTTTAATTTACAGTTCATAACCAGTAGATTGTGGTCCGTCCACATCTTCCCCTGGAAATGTCTTACAATTTAAAATCTGGTTCCTTAATCTCTGTCTTACCACTATATAATCTACCCTCCTGGAAATTGAAATAAGAACACCGTGAATTCATTGTCCCAGGAAGGGGAAACTTTATTGACACATTCCTGGGGTCAGATACATCACATGATCACACTGACAGAACCACAGGCACATAGACACAGGCAACAGAGCATACACAATGTCGGCACTACTACAGTGTATATCCACCTTTCGCAGCAATGCAGGCTGCTATTCTCCCATGGAGACGATCGTAGAGATGCTGGATGTAGTCCTGTGGAACGGCTTGCCATGCCATTTCCACCTGGCGCCTCAGTTGGACCAGCGTTCGTGCTGGACGTGCAGACCGCGTGAGACGACGCTTCATCCAGTCCCAAACATGCTCAATGGGGGACAGATCCGGAGATCTTGCTGGCCAGGGTAGTTGACTTACACCTTCTAGAGCACGTTGGGTGGCACGGGATACATGTGGACGTGCATTGTCCTGTTGGAACAGCAAGTTCCCTTGCCGGTCTAGGAATGGTAGAACGATGGGTTCGATGACGGTTTGGATGTACCGTGCACTATTCAGTGTCCCCTCGACGATCACCAGTGGTGTACGGCCAGTGTAGGAGATCGCTCCCCACACCATGATGCTGGGTGTTGGCCCTGTGTGCCTCGGTCGTATGCAGTCCTGATTGTGGCGCTCACCTGCACGGCGCCAAACACGCATATGACCATCATTGGCACCAAGGCAGAAGCGACTGTCATCGCTGAAGACGACACATCTCCATTCGTCCCTCCATTCACGCCTGTCGCGACACCACTGGAGGCGGGCTGCACGATGTTGGGGCGTGAGCGGAAGACGGCCTAACGGTGTGCGGGACCGTAGCCCAGCTTCATGGAGACGGTTGCGAATGGTCCTCGCCGATACCCCAGGAGCAACAGTGTCCCTAATTTGCTGGGAAGTGGCGGTGCGGTCCCCTACAGCACTGCGTAGGATCCTACGGTCTTGGCGTGCATCCGTGCGTCGCTGCGGTCCGGTCCCAGGTCGACGGGCACGTGCACCTTCCGCCGACCACTGGCGACAACATCGATGTACTGTGGAGACCTCACGCCCCACGTGTTGAGCAATTCGGTGGTACGTCCACCCGGCCTCCCGCATGCCCACTATACGCCCTCGCTCAAAGTCCGTCAACTGCACATACGGTTCACGTCCACGCTGTCGCGGCATGCTACCAGTGTTAAAGACTGCGATGGAGCTCCGTATGCCACGGCAAACTGGCTGACACTGACGGCGGCGGTGCACAAATGCTGCGCAGCTAGCGCCATTCGACGGCCAACACCGTGGTTCCTGGTGTGTCCGCTGTGCCGTGCGTGTGATCATTGCTTGTACAGCCCTCTCGCAGTGTCCGGAGCAAGTATGGTGGGTCTGACACACCGGTGTCAATGTGTTCTTTTTTCCATTTCCAGGAGTGTATTAGAGGCACTACTGCCATCCAGTGTGTTCATCACAAGGCCCAGAGCCCAACTGATCTAGTACACAGTACCACCCCCAGAGATCGCTGTCGTCCATTCTGTGATGTAATCCAAGATGACAGTCATGACGTTAGCTGGTGACACAAGTACCATTATCGGAGATGGCAGGAAATAGTGTGGTTGCCATCATGTCCGGAATCCAACTAACCTTGTACACAGTACAGCCACCCGAGGGTATTGTCACCCCTCCTGTGACCTAATCCAAGAGGGTGGTCTGGAGGGGGAATATGGCGCGAAAATGACTTAGCCTGTGCCAGGTTGCTGGGGAGTGTAAGGAAGGAGTGTATTTATTTTGAAACAATTATTTATGGGTGTAGTATATTTATCACACTGATACAAAACATATGCTTGGTGTCACACCACACAGCCCACAGACCTGTAAACTACTCCTAAATAACGATCCGTAGACATGCAAACAACTCCTAGTTTACCAAAATAATTTCAGTAAAGACATGCAGACTTCTCCTAAATAGTGCAGTACACTGATATGTAAACACACTCAGTAATCGTAAGCTGTCCAAATAATGCATAGCACAGCTTACACACCTGCTCACAAAATAATGAAACAGACACGCAAACAACATACACAGGCACTGCCCATCACCCCCTGTCTTTCGTACCGCACAGGAGGCTACCCCTCACACTCCCAGATGTTTGGAGGCACCGACACTCCCTGTGAAGTGATGCACAGATGCCCGTTTGGTTCCCGAAAATATGAGGTGGCAACATCCTTTCATACTTGGTACCTGAGAAGTTCCTCTTGAAATATGTGTTCATGTAGGCACCATTGCAGACACGACCGGATGGGAGCGAAGACCTATTTACAGAGCAAAGACATTTCGATGTGGGCAGTTCACACGTGTGTTTGCTGCAGTTGGTGTGAAACCTTCCTCTACCTGTAGTCTGGCAAAGAGCTAATTGCTGAGTGACGCTGCAGAAATCCTTTCCAAAATAGCACAAGCTGCTTTTTCACTAGGGATTCTAATGGACCATGTATGATGTGTAGCTAATGCATCACCATGTGTGGCACATCTACCAACGTTCTCATTGTTATACTGAAACCACATGACTATCTAAAATAATAAGCAACTTGCCAGCCGGTGTGGCCGTGCGGTTCTAGGTGCTCCTGTCTGGAACCGTGTGACTGCTATGGTCGCCAGTTCGAATCCTGCCTCGGGCATGGATGTGTGTGATGTCCTTACGATAGTTAGGTTTAATTAGTTCTAAGTTCTAGGTGACTGTTGCCCTCAGAAGTTATGTCGCATTGTGCTCAGAGCCATTTGAACCATTTTTAAGCAAGCTGATCAACAGTGAATTGTGTAGTGGCCCAGAAATACTTAATGTACGCTTTTGTAGGAGTTTACATGATGTCTCTGCTTGTATGCATGGACATCTTGCACTAACAGAACCCGTTTACGAAAATAGCGCAGAATAACATCGAATGCAGTCTTCCTAGCGGTCCTAACGTGGCACCCCATCAATCACATATTAATCCTCCTGCTTTCAACATCAAACGTTCTCACCGCTATGTAGAGACTTCTGTATCCCTGCACAAAGGATGTCTTGTGAATGAATTGTGGATTATGATTGGCGGTTATCGAATTTGTCCGCCGAATTGCTGACGCCAACAGTGTGGAAGCACCATCCACCTTTCCTTTTTCTTTCTGCAGACGAGACTTACAGTGGTAAAAAGCTATTTTACACTGATCGCCATATTGCACTGACAACTAAACATCGCAATGTGCCCTACATATCGTCAAACACAGAAAGACACTTACTCAATTACACTGCCCTCCCAATGAGGACAGGAGTTTGAATATTAGAGCATGAAACTGATCTCCAACCCAGAAATATATCACCATGTACCGTGTCCATCTACTAAAAATATAATTCCTATCCTATGCCATACAAATATCGCCCCTTTTATGTCATTCATACATATACTTTGAAGACAGACTGCACCATAGTTATATTCGCAGCACTAAATAATTCCCTGTGAGGTTGGTGGTCATCCACTCACGACGTGTGACCAGAGCGCCCTGAGCAGGCCAAAGTCACTCTCAGAACTGTTCTACAAATTCAGGCTCACACCCCTTCAACACAGTGTTACTGTTTCAGGTCTGGACCTGCTTCCTTGCTTGCTTTTTTCTATGCCCATCTCCAGACTCATGGATTACAAGAACAAATATATTTTCACATAATTCGTTCACAGCAATATCTTACTGATCGCTCACGCAAAACAATTCCGAAGATGCAGACTGTAAATTATTTCTCAACAAACCATCAATTTCAGCGAGGTGGAACATGATCTAGACCACTGGGTAACTAGAAACGTATCCTGTCTGCGATGACCTTTACGTGAGAACTCTAAACAAACAGAGGAAATAGCTATTTCCACTCGCAAATAACGATGTCGGTGATGTAACAGATTCCAAATCATCCCTATAATTCACAAGGTTAACTATGGTGGTTCTTTTGTCTAGAGCACTGGCAAACGTGTCTTCCACATGCTAGACACACACACCACAATCGATATTCTCTCAACTAAATAAAGATGGGAAATGTGAAGAAACAGTCAACCAAACAATTTACACAGCAAGAATAATGGTCCAGCTCAAATGCATCTCCATATTCAATATTCTGAAATTTCCACTTGATCAGGGAAGCCATCCCACACATACTAAGTATTAGTTCGCTATAGGGTCGTCTAGAGGACAACACGGTTAATTCATCTACATTCTTACACTCCCACATGCCTCCCCATTCTGAAGGCTCCTGTCGTTAGCTGGAAACGTGAATCATTCCCTCCACAATCAATGTATACACGGTATCACCCTATATTTGGTGGCTATACTTCCAATTAAATGTTATGATCGAGGACTCTGTTGAACAACTGTCGACAATGAGCTTAGTATCGGAAATAGAACCTGCTGACATATGTGGCTCTGGAAATAGAAAAATCTGCACCATCAATATCACTTTAGATACTCTTCCCTTTGCTATCACAGTGCCCAACTTCAACTCCATACCTTCCATTTTGCACATGTCGGAACACAAACACATACTTTATAAGCCTGATGCTCGAGGTGAGCCTATCACACGTCCCCTACTATGACTAAGTAGGATATGTTAAAAGATTACATGCGATATGAAAAAATACTGAGAGAATACCAGCGATGGGTGGACATGTCTCATAAGTATTTCTTGCAAGTGCTACCACTGTGTCTTAGAAAGACAGATGTAATCGGCCAGATGTTAAAAAACCCGATCGCAACAACTACTGTGCGTTACTGTCACGAGTGGTCCTGCTTCTACAGGTGTACACAAGGTCCATGTTAAAAGCTATACTTGCTTTATAAATCTAGGTATGACATTACCTCTGAATGAGATGGTTTTTCTGGAAACATATCGAGACATGATCGATGGAGTGTATATCATCAGACCAGCAGTCCAATTACATGTAGCCCACGATGCAACTTCGTGATAAAAGCGCTGAATTTTGAAAGGATTCAGCTAAGGAACGTGGCATGTAACAGGTATTTGCGAATCCCTCACGCCACTGCAGCCAGATATTTCTCCATGTAAGAGGTTCTGCGGAATATCCACTGATAGGCCATGACTGATTGAGAAGATCACAAACAGCAGTAGATGGTTTCCTGATTGAGGTCGTATGAAATGTACACCACCTTTTCAGATGTCCACTGGAAATAATGCCTACGATTTGGAATCAAGTCCTACCACTCAACCATATACATGCATTGGCTCAAAGCTACAAGTGAATCATATTTCTGGCACTCTCATATCTCGAAAGGAGACACCTTTCTCGAACCCGTCTGCTACAGTAGAAATCCAATCTGGTTTTAGTCAACCCCTGCGCATGTTGCAATTTTTCCCATTTCTACAGCTTAGCGCATGTGATCACTCAAAATTAATTTGGAAATGAGCAAAAGTCGGAGAAACCCATATCCAGCACCTTCTGCAATCCATGTAGAATCAAAACGACCTGAGTTACTGTAACAGGACCGTGTTTTGACCATTCGGTGGAAATGTACACGTTGTAGTGCGTCTCCAAACTAGATACAGATACTACACTCCGAAGCAAATCCATGTGCATTCGAATCTATCAGCCCAACATGCTATCATCGTTATTCTCTACCCCCAACAGAGAACAATTAAGAACTATAGAAGCTTCAGTAACTTCTTCCGATACAGAAGTCACCTAGGCACTATTGCTCACGCGATGATGCATAGGTGCAGTGTGGTCCAGTGCAGAGAGAGAGATTTCACAATGCTTCCCAGAAAGCACAGTGTGCATCCCTCCTACATTCCTGATCGATCACCTCGTTCCTCACTGAATTTACACCTCAACCTGCTGATGCTGGTGTGAGACGATCCTATTAAATATACAGTTTTCGATTCACTGCAGAGGCCCGTTTAATGTTTCATCATCTGTACTGTAGCAGAATGATCGTATCCCACGAACTATACTGTAAATCGCAAGAGGCGCTGCCTGTTGCCCTGTCTCGTTGTTTGAAGCATTATTTGTTTCTGTAGTAGCGCGGTTTGTACGTCGCCATACAATTTATTTTTCTGTCACGACCTCATGGTCAGCGTCTGGTCCTAAACTGACATTAAGGTGCTCTGATCCACGGACTCTCCCAGCAAAACTAGACATCGCACAATGTAAACCATATTGTTACTGTGGCTACCATAACACGCCGCAAACGCAGTATAATTTTAAATAAGACAGAGTTACAGCATAAGAAAACTGGAAGAGTTTTATAGCGTTTGTGTAGATTTCCAAACTACATTTAAACTCTGTTGTCATAGTCACGGAATAGCTGATGACTCTACATTCCGTTTCGACTGTTTCATCATACTGCAGTCATGTACGCGATGAGTGTTTCGGTGCTATTCACCCCAGAAGGTGCTGTCCATCGACCAAAACTCTATTTCAACTCAAACAAGCGATATCAGTTAATCATTATGCGGTAACCAACAGCGTGGCAGTGCACGGATAGGATGGAAAAGGCACCATCGATGTACTCCAATAATAAACATCACAGTTAATAGTGCGAACAGTTTTACAGTAATTTCAACACTGAACAATGATGTGACAGCATGTTCAATTTCAGTATCATAGCTAAATCACCCCTTCTCCACTTTGCGAGTATCACTGCAAATGTGGATAGATGATTGTCCAGTACGTCCAGTCAATGTCAATTCTCGAACACGTACACAAAGTATATCAGACAGCACTCTACATATTACTAACACCTCTAGCATAGTGTTTAATTTACGATCTGTCTCCCTGCATGTGAGTCACAGAGAATTCTCGCTGTCTTAGGGTAAAATTAGAGAGTGAAAGACCCTCATCACACTGTCAGTGGCCAACCCGCTCTGCAGCACCGTTATCCAATTAACTGCAACTGACCAGAAGTAGACCGCTACACTCCAAGTCTCGTGAATGAATGGAGCTTTACGAGTCCTCACTCATCCAAGTACACACGATTTCTCGAGATGCGCCCATGTCGAGGAGCTTAGCACTCCTTATCGATGTATACTATGAGATTTCAAAGTGTCGTGATGTAATAGCAAACAGTTAAGAAGAACAAGAAAGGAATGATTTTTATGCACGATGGAGCTCCAGATGGATGGAGTTCATACGCATTTTTACGTAAATCAACCAAGCTATCAACTCTGAAGTGTTGTTCTAGTCTAGGATCGGTACCAGGAAGGTACTGGTGGGAGAGAACATAAATACACGCACTCCTAAGGCTAAAATGTTCCGCACTTAAAACAGGCTATAATGCTACATCCCTTGCGTTTTCGACCTAACAGTCGTTTGGAATGTAGTGCTGTTAATATTCCAGTGTAAGAAACAAATTGCAAGCGGATGGCATACGTCCTTCTTCCTGGTTTCTCTACGATAAACTGTGTTAACGAACCGTAAAACGAAAAAACTACTTCTTAAAACATGCGCTCTTTGTGATACAATATAGCTTTCCGGAGATGTATGGCGCCCACTATTCACATCCTATCACGTTTAGAAAATTATACTGTGCCTGCATCAGCCCTATATAAAATGATCGTTAGTAACGCCGAATACATCTTACATGGAAACAAATGCATTGCAGCTGCATCCGAATTGTGAAAATTACAAGTACTTCCCTCACTAACTCTGTAAACAGAGCATCCGTCAGGCAAATGTATACACAGCGATTGCACCGCCTCACAAGCACCTATCGCTACCTTAGTTATGAAGCTGAAGTATTGATTTTACACCCAAGATGCGACGGGGGGATGGAGTACATCGCATAATCATAATTCGTTTAGAGGAATGCGCCACGTTTCATCACACATGAGATGGAAGTCCTCTGATGACCTACACGTTTAACATTATCGATAGCAAGTAGACAGAGCTTTAAATCACATACAGAAGTCGTGGCAGTATACGAGTCGAACTCATGCTATGCTACGCGACTGATGCATCTTAATAGAACAGTGAAAAATTGACCTGCAGCAACTTCACACGTTTCTAGAATTCATCATCAGTCGACAATTAAATCGAACTTCGTTACAGCTCGATCTCAATCGATCACCCCATGCACTCTGCTATCCTTTACCACAGATGCATGTGAGTTTATAGGTGGATGGTTCTCAGTCTCCCTGAAAAGTGTCAAATACAGTAGCCATGGGCCGTTATTCCCGCCAGTGTAAATTGTTCGGTTGACTGTTTCTTCATACTCCCCATCTTTATTTAGTTGAGAGAATATCGATTGTGGTGTGTGCATCTAACATGTGGAAGACACATTTGCCAGTTCTCTAGACATGAGAACCACCTTAGTTGACATTGTAAATTATAGGAACGATTTGTAATCTGTTACATGACCGACATCGTTATTTGTGAGTGCAAGTATCTGTTTCCTCTGTTTGTTTAGAGTTCTCACGAAAAAGGTCTTCGCAGATAGGATACGTTTCTAGTTACCCAATGGTCTAGATCATGCTCCACGTCGCTGAATTTGACGGTTTGTTGAGAAATAATTCCCAATCTGCATCTTTGGAATTATGTTGCGTGAGTGATCAGTAGGATAACGCAGTGAATGAAATATGAGAAAATATATTTGTTCTTGTAATCCACAAGTCTGGAGATGGGTGTGGAAAAAAGCAAGCTGGGAAGCCGTTTCGGACCAGAAACAGTAACACGTTTGTGTCGAGGGAGAGCGGGCTTGAATTTGTAGAACAGTTCTCAGAGTGACTTCGGCGCACTGGTCACACATCGGGAGTGGATGACCGCCGACCTCACAGGGAACTATTTAGTGCTGCGAATATAACTATGGTGCAGTCTGTCTTCAAAGTATATGTATGAATGACATAAAAGGGGCGATATTTGTATGGCATAGGATAGGAATTATATTTTTAGTAGATGGACACGGTACATGCTGATATATTTCTGGGTTGGAGATCAGTTTCACGCTCTAATATTCAAACTCCTGTCCTCATTGGGAGGGCACTGTAATTGAGTAAGTGTCTTTCTGTATTTGACGATATGTAGGGCACATTGCGATGTTTAGTTGTCAGTGCAATATGGCGATCAGTGTAAAATAGTTTTTTACCACTGTAAGTCTTATCTACAGATAGAAAAAGGAAAGGCGGGTGGTGCTTCCACACTGATGGCGTCAGGAATTCGGCGGGTGAATTCGGTAAGAACCAATTAAGATACCCCTTCATTCACAAGACATCCTTTGTGCAGGGGTACAGGAGTCTCTACATAGCAGTGAGAATGTTTGATGTTGAAAGCAGGAGGGTTAATACGTGACTGACAGGGTGCCACATTAGGATCGCTAGGAAGACTGCATTCAATGTTATTTTCGTAAACAGGTTCTGTTAGGGCAAGAATTTCCGTGCATACAAGCTGAGACATTATGTCAACTCCTACAAAAGTGCACGTTAAGTATTTCTGGGACACCTTGCAATTTACTAGAGTTCGACTCAGTTATTATTTTAGGTAGCTATGTGGTTTCAGTATAACAGTGAGAATGGTGCTAGATGCACTTGCGATTGTATGTAGCTACACATGGCGATGCATAATCCACATGTCACACATTGTCCATTAGAATTGCTAGGGAGAAAGCAGCTTGTGCTATTCTGGAATGGATTTCTGCAGCGTTGCTCGGCAGTTAGCTCTTCGTTGGACCACAGGTAGTGGGAGGGTCCACGCCAGCAGTGGCGAACACACGTGTGCACTGCCCACCTTGGAGTGTCTTTGCTCTGTAAATAGGTGTTTGGTCCCATCCAGTCACATCAGCAACGGTGCCTAGGTGAACACGTATTTCGGGAGGACCTTCTCAGGTAGCAAGTATGAAAGGAATGTCACCATGTCACCACCTCATCTGTGCGTCACTTCACAGGGGGGGGGGGGGGGGGGCGGTGCCTCCCGACATCTGGGAGCATGATGTGTGGTAGCCTCCTATGCAGCCCAATGGACAGGGAGTGGCAGGCGGTGTCTACACCTACATCTAAATGATTACTCATTCACACTCAAGTGCCTGGTAGAGGGTTCATTGAACCATTTTCACACTACTTCTCTACCATCCCACTCTCGAATGGTGTGTGGAAAAAAGGAACACTTGAATCTTTCTGCTCATGCTCTGATTTCTCTTATTTAATTATGATGATCATTTCTCCCTACATAGGTGAGGTGGATATCAACAAAATATTTTTGCGTTCTGAAGAGAAAGTTGGTGATTGAAATTTCGTAATTAGATCTAGCCACAGAGAAAATCGCCTTTGATTCAGTGACTGCCACCCCTACCAGCATATCATATCAGTGACACTCTCATCCATATTGCGTGATAACACGAAACGAATTGGCCTTCTTTGCACCTTTTCGACGTCCTCTGTCAATCCTACCTGGTAAGGATCCCACACCGCACAGCAATATCCAGCAGAGGACAGACATGTGTAATGTAGGCTGTCTCTTTAGTGGGTTGGTCGCATCTTCTAAGTGTTCTGCCAACAAAGTGCGGTCGATGTTTCACCTTCCCCACATGTTATCTATGTGGTCTTTCCAATTTATGTTGCTTCTAATTGTAATTGCTAGGTATTTAGTCGAATTGACAGTCCTTAGATTTGTGCGTTTATCGTATACCCAAAATTTATCGGATTTCCTTTAGTACCCATGTCGATGACCTCACTCTTTTCTTTGTTTATGCCAGTTGCCACTTTTCGCAGCACACAGAAATTCTCTCTAGATCATTTGTAATTGTAATTGATCGTCTGATGATTTTATTAGACCGTAAATGACAGCGTCATCTGCAAATAATCTAAGGGGCTGCTCAGATTATCACCTAGATCATTTATGCAAATCATGAACAGCAGAGGGCCTCTGAAACTACTTTTCTGGATGACAGGTATCACTTCTGTTCTACTCGATGAATTACTATCACTACGAACTATGACCTCTCTGAGAGGAAATCATGAATTCAGTCACACAACTGCGACGCTATTCCATATGTACGCAATTTGATTAATAGCCGCTTGTGTGGAAGAGTATGAAAAGCGTTCTGGAAATCAAGGTATATGGAATCGATCTGAGATCCCTTGTCGACAGCACTTACTTTATGGTAATAAGGAGCTAGCTGTGTTACACAAGAACGATATTTTCTGAATCCGTTTTGGTTATGTATCAATAGGTCATTTTTTACAACGTGATTCATAATTTTCGAGTACAGTATATGTCCTAAATCCTACTGCAAGTTGAGGTCAGTGATGTGGGTCTGTAATTCAATGGGTTACTCCTATTTCCTTTCTTCAATATTGGTGCGACCTGTACTACTTTCCAGTCTTTAGAATCAGACCTTTCGTCAAGTGAGCAGTTGTTTATGATGGTTAAGAAAAGCGATATTATGTAAGCATCCTCCGAAAGGAACCTTATTGGTACGCCATCTGGAACGGAACTTGCCTTTCTTAAGTGAGTTGAGTTGTTTCGCAACACCTAAGATATCTACTTTTATGTCACTCATGCTAACAGCTGTTCTGGCTTCGAATTCTGGAATATTTACTTCGTCTTCTTTCGTGAAGGAATTACGGAAAACTGCATTTAGTAACATCTCTTTAGTGGCACCATCATCGGTAACATTTCCATCGCTATCGCACAGTGACGGTATTGACTGTTTTTTGTCACTGGTTTACTTTACATACGATCGGAATCTCTTGGCGTTTTATACGATATTTTGAGACAGTGTTTCATTGTGGAAACTATTAAAAGCATCTCGCATTAACTTTCGCACTAAATTCGAGCTTCCGTGAAACTTAGCCAGTCTTGGGGATTTTGCGTTCTTTTGAATTTGGCATGCTTTTTTCGTTGTTCTGACGTGATTTGTGCACCATGGTGGATCAGTTCCGTCTCTTATCATCTTACGCACTATGAATCTCCTTCTGTCGATACTGTATCTTTCAATTTGAGCCATATCTGGTCTACATTTACATAATTCAATGGAAGGAATGGTGACTCTTAGGAAGGCAGCAAGCGAATTTTTATCTACTGTTTTAAATAGGTATATTTTGCGTGCATTTTTAGTGGTTTTGGTTGATATGGTTTTGAGCCTAGCTACAATGAACATGACCTTGTATTCACTAAGAACTGTATCCGTCATGACGCTCTCTATTAGATCAGGATTATTAGTGGCTAATAGGTAATGTGTGTTTTCGCAAAAAATTACAATTCGCGTGGGTTCAAATGGTTCAAATGGCTCTGAGCACTATGGGACTTAACATCTGAGGTCATCAGTCCCCTAGAACATAGAACTACTTAAACCTAACCAACCTAAGGACATCACACACACCCTTGCCCGAAGCAAGATTCTAACCAGCGACCGGAGCAGTCGCGCGGTTCCAGACTAAAGCGCGTAGAATCGTTCGGCCACTGTGGCCGGCTAATTCGTGTGGGCTCATGAAGTAATTGTTCAATGTAATTCTCAGAGAAAGCATTTAGTACAATTTCGGAAGATGTTTTCTGTCTACCACCGGCTTTGAACATGTATTTTCGCCAACAAATCGAGAGTACATTGAAGTCTCCACCAATTATAGCTGTATGAGTGGGTACTAATTTGTAATGAGATTAAAGTTTTGTTTGAAACATTCAGTTATTATATCATCTGACTCTGGGGGGCTGGTAGAAGGAGCCATTTATTATTTTGGTACTACTGTTGAGTATAACCTCTACCTTTAGTAATTCACAGGAACAATCAATTTCAACTTCACTACAAGATACACTAATACCAACAGACACACTGTGTGTTCGTTTTTTGCGTGTCCGTTGCATTATTTTGCGAGCAGGTCTGTTGGCTGCGCTATGCGTTATTTGCACAGTTTACGATTACTGAACATGTCTACACATCAGTGTACTTCATTATTTAGGAGGAGTCTGCATGTCTGTATTGAAATTGTTTCGGTAAATTAGGAGTTGTTTGCGTGTCTGCAGAGCGTTATTTAAGAGTAGTTTAAAGGTCTGTGGGCTGTCTGGCGTGAACCAAAGCAAGTGTTTTGTATCAGTGTGATAAATATATTTTATCCCTAAATAAATTGTTCCAAAATAAATACACTCCTTCCTTTTCCCCCCTCCAGACCACCCTCTTGGATTACATCACAGGAGGGATGACAGCACCATCTGGTGGCTGTATTGTGTACTAGGTCAGTTGGAGTCTAGATCTCGTGGTGGAGACACTGCCAGCAAACTAAATACTTATGTCCATCACAGGCAGAATCGTTTTTCCGCTATTTTCCCCTACCCCAAACCGCCATCTTGGGTTATGTCATGGAATCGATGACAGCACCCTCTGGTGGCAGTACTGTGTACTAGGTTAGTTGGTCCCCAGACCCCATGGCAACCACACTGTTTACGCCATCTTGGATAACGGTACTTGCATCATCAGCTGATGTCATGGCAGCCATCTTGGATTACGTCACAGAACAGACAACAGCGACCTCTGGTGGTGATACTGTGTACTATATCATTTGGACTCTGGACCTCTTGGCGAACAAAGTGGATGGCGGTAGTGCCTCTAATTGTTTAAATAAAGACTGGTGCATGAAATCGAAAGTTCAAAATTGGCAAGCATGTTTCCAGAGTCTTTTAGGTGGATTACTATTTTGACGATTTACAGGTTGTTTGGGTCTCTGGACATAAATGCATTTCATTGTAATGGTTGTGCAATGCATTATTTTGGGTGTTTACAATTAGCAGGCGCATGTGTACAGGATTATAAAATGGTTCAAATGGCTCTGAGCACTATGGGACCTAACATCTCAGGTCATCAGTCCCCTAGAACTTAGAACTACTTAAACCTAAGTAACCTAAGGACATCACACACACATCCATGCCCGAGGCAGGATTCGAACCTGCGACTGTAGCGGTCTCGCGGTTCCAGACTGAAGCGCCTAGAACTGCTCGGCCACTAGGGGCCGGCACAGAGCATTATACATGGGTTTATTTAGAAGTAGTTTGCAGCTCTGTATGCTATGTGGCGTGACCCAAAGTATCTCAGTGTGTGTTCTGTATCACTGTGATAAATAAACTCCATCCCTAAATAAATTGTTCTGAAATAAATAAAATCCATCCTTTCTCCTTCAGCCCAGTGCAGGCTGGGTACTGACCCAGTCATTTCCTAGGAGGAGGTGGAGGTCGGGTGACTATATAAGTGTGATACCTGGCATGTAATGGAAGGCTGTGGTTTTAGTGGACTTTTATTAATGATAGGATGCAATACCTCTATACTACTCTTAAAAAAAAGACATTCAATGCCTATAACAGCTTATAAAACGTTTCGCTGTATGACTATCGTTTTAACATGGAAGTCGATTACACAAAAACTGCGATAGTGGCAGCTGTTTTGGAATGGTGGCATTCAGAGTTACTCTGCCAGATGATTAAAATCATCTCCTCTACCCTGGTTACTTGCTATAGAACCAAAACTGGGAAACTAGCTTTCTTATGCTCTCGCAGCTATGGCTGGTAGAAAGAGTCTTTCCAGATGTTTTAATGTTCCACTACACAGTGTAAAGTCAGTGTGGTATTACCTGCTATTGGTCTTCGTATCAATAATTGTTTATGACATACATGTTTCGGATTTACGTGTTATGTTACGACGAAATACGAAATTTGATCGACAATCTGAACTGCTTACCATGTAGGTTTGATGGATATGTTCTATAGTCGTCTTAAGAATCAGTTTCATATTAGCCTATTTTACTGATAATCTAGTGCTTACATAGGTATAATTCTGAACAAATATTATATACAGATTCATTATGTTTTTCATGCGTGGGTTACTGCTGGTAAGAGGATTAAGCGAACATGATGTCGCTGTCGACAAGAGACACATCCACAGTGTGCTACTTGTGCCACTCACAAAAGCAGGGCTGGAGACAGGATTACGTCGACCCGTACGACTTATATTTTTCTTTACATTACTTTCCCTGTGGATGGCGGTTCAGAATTACTGACTTCGCCAATCAAAAAAGAACATTGCGCTACTGGTTTCCCTGGAAATATCTTCCACTTACTACGGAGTGTGTGACCGCGATTTCATAAGCAATCAAAGATTCACTGCTACAAAGTGTGGCCAGAAACCTTATAAGACACACGGTTTCATCGCAGGTCATGTGTTTCTTTGTGTGTGTGAGAGTATATCTTGTAATAAATCGATCGTAATTTAATAGGACGTACGTTGCCAGAACACATTTTTATTGGTTTTCAACACGATTGCACACATGACACAAGTTACTACATACTTGTGTGAGAATGTTCCTTTCCTTGCGCAATCGACTTTAAGAAAATATCGATGGGCAGGAAAACTCCGCTACCAATCCTCCCAAAAGTATCAGGTTATGAACTTGAGTTTGGTGTTACCTGATTTTCGATTTGTCATCGATGACAGTCTGGTAGACGGGACGTTGTCGGAGCTATAACGACAAATGGGAACGGGTGAGTTCGCGGTAAAGTCTTAACGTTTAAAACCCGATATCATTATAATTGGACAGATCACCTGTTTTGATTTTAAATAAAGCTTTTCTTCTTTATAAGACTGTGTGGACAGCAGCTCACATACCATAATAAAAATAATTTTAGCGCGTTTTTTTCATGCATATCGCTTCCAAGCGACCGCATGTTCACCGTCCTAACATGTGGCGTGAGTTGCCTGACAAAAGCTATTGCGAGCCCCTGGAAAGATCTGTGGATCGTTACTCCCAGAGAAACAGACAGATCGATAATTCCCGTCCGTTTATCAGTATGCACAGGCCACTCCGCGTGCTTCCCATCACCCAGTGTCCGCACTTTGAGGTTGCGGACCTCGCTACTGGCGAGAGAGCTGTCGCACGGCTGAGGTGTGGTCATTGCTGCCAGGGCCGCCCGCGGGTTGGCGGCGGCGATGTCTTCCCCCGTTGCGCACAACAGCTCCAGAGCTGACAGATACGAGCAGCCTCTCGTCACAGATGTGGCACTGATCGCGGTGTTGTCAGGTACGCGCAAACCGGTTTTCCGACGGCCAGTGTGCGTTTGTTTGCAATCTGAACCACAAGGTGGTAGGTTAACCGTAACTGAGTACTTGGAAGACAGTCTTCTCAACATACGGTGCTCGATCTCTGCTGCACTCTAAGCACGCATTTTATAGAATCGTGACCTCTATGAGTCTGTGACTTTGCATGTAGAAATGGTTTCGCTTTTTTTCTGCACTGGGTCTTTGCTCAGTATCGTTTACGAGTGGTGACGATGTATATACTTTGAACTATTCCGGATCTACTAGTGACGTCGTGCCGTCATATAGTGAGAGTTACATGTCTGGGAACGCTGGCAGGTCTAGCCCACAGTCGGCATGGTTCCAATCTGTTTGTATTTTGCCGTTGAATATATTTCCGATGTACCTAGTATGGTCCACGTGTAGTGCGGGATATGCCAGTTGCACCAGGATACTCATTATTAATGCCCAGATAAGTTTCCGAAGCCCCCCCAGGGGATCCACAACTCTTTTGTGGATACGTGCGTAGCGAGCACGGGGCCCCGAGCTAATGTGGCCTTCCTTCCTTTCCGGGCTGCATACCTTCCCTTTCCGCATCCTTCCCCATCCCCTGTCTTCACCCCCCCCTCACCTCTTGCTCTTTCCTTCACTTTCTCCCCCTCTGGGAGTATGGTTTGCGCCTACGTCCGGAGACGGACGCTTGTAAATGTACTGCATTCTTCTTCTTCCTTGCTTGTATGTCTTCTTCCTTCCTTTGTCCATCTCCTTTCCTTACCTCTTCTCTTTACCCTTTTCTCCGCTGCGGCGTTTGAGACCCCCTCTTCTTTCCTTTCCCTTTCTCTTTCTTCCTCCCTGTGCGTGTCTGAAGGCCGACCCACGCACTTCCATGCGTAGCCGGTGACGGGGTAACGCGTAATTCCCCGCCCCGGGTAGACAGGTAGGACACGTACGTACCCCCTGGTAAAGGCCAGGCCCAGGGAGGGGTGATTACCCGAGCTGATACCTTCCGAAAGTGCCGATTGGTCCCTCCGTCCGTATGTCGGGAGGTGTGACCTGAGGTGTGAACAATCACCTAAGGCGGGTGTGCCCTCGGTGAGGGCCCCCACAAGGGAGGAGCGCGCCATCGGAGACGCCGGTAATCATGGGGGATTCTTCCGCCATGGTTTCCTCACCTTCCACTATGTCTGCTCACAAACGTAAGTTCACTGAGTCTCAGCCACAGACGGTTCTTCCATCGTTGCCACAGTTCCTTGTTGTTTCTCGGTCTGACGAAGGTCACGACTTTTCCACGGTCAACCCTTTCATTATTCAGAAAGGTGTCGACGCAATTGCGGGTCCTGTAAAGTCTTGTTCCAGATTACGGAATGGTACCCTGTTGTTAGAAACACACAGTGCCCTCCAGGCTCAAAAATTGCTGCGTACTTCTCTGCTCCACACCTTCCCTGTCCGGGTGGAACCGCACCGTACCTTAAATTCCTCGCGTGGAGTCGTTTATACACGCTCCCTCGATGGATTGTCTGACGAAGAAATTCAGCACTACCTGTCTGACCAGGGCGTCACCGCTGTTCATCGGGTTATGAAAAGGGTTGACTCGAACATCATTCCAACCCGCACTGTCTTCTTGACTTTTGACAAAGTTCAACTCCCATCAAAAATCAAAGCAGGCTATGAGATAATTTCCGTTCGCCCTTATGTCCCAAACCCTACGCGTTGCTATCGATGTCAGCGGTTTAATCACACCAGCCAGTCCTGTTCCAATCCGGCCAAATGTGTTACGTGTGGCAGGGATGCCCATGAGGGTGCTTGTCCACCTCCATCCCCTCGCTGCATCAACTGTATGGGTGACCACGCTGCTTCCTCTCGAGATTGCCCTGTTTTTAAGGACGAAAAGCTGATCCAGGAAATAAGAGTGAAGGAAAAGGTGTCGACCTTTGCTGCTCGAAAGTTACTCGCCAGTCGACAGCCCACCGTGCCTCAGAAAGGAAAATACAGCGCTGTCCTTGCTTCTTCTCGGCCAACAAAGGAGGCGGCCACGCAGACTTGCGACCTCACATTTAGTACCACGGTCGTCAGATCGGCCAGCGCAAAGATCGCCCGTTCAACCTCACCTCTTTCGCCTGCCCACTCTATGGCTCACCCTTCGTCGGGTTCTGCTAAATCTCGAGCCCAAAAGTCAGACGCCAAGTCTACAAAAAAAGAGCATTCTCGTGAAGAGTTTTTACGTACTGCAACTTCACAACCATCGGTTCCTCCTTCATCTAAACATACCTCCAAGAAGGCTACGAAGAAACACAGTTCCTCTCCTTCTCCGCCAAGGCGTGTCCCATCTACAGCACCACCTGGCGGAAATCGCCCTCGGCCATCTTCTGTGTCGCCGAGGCGCACTGTTGGTGGCCGGTCAACTGGCCGATCGTTGGTGGCAGGAGCTGCTCCTGACCAACCTATGGATCAGGATCTTCTGCCTTCGACTGAATGCCATTCCATGCTGTCGGTCGCAAGCTCTGAGCAGTCGTTGAGTTGACAGCACCCTTGGTGCCGTTCCTCCATTTTCTGTTCACCCTATGTCCATTATCCACTGGAATATCCGCGGCATTCGCGCCAATCGGGAGGAATTGTCGATCCTCTTACGATCCTACTCGCCGGTCATCTTCTGTCTTCAGGAAACAAAGCTGCGTCCCCATGACCGCTTTGTTCTCCCTCATTTTCAGTCCGTCCGATATGACCTCCCCTCAGTTGAAGGCACTCCAGCCCATGGAGGACTCATGATTCTGCTCCATGATACTCTCCATTATCACCCAATCCCCTTAAACACTTCCTTCCAAGCTGTCGCCGTCCGTCTTTCCCTTTCTGGATACACGTTCTCTCTTTGTACGGTATACATTCCATCGTCTACACCAATGGCACGAGCTGATCTCCTTCATCTTCTTGATCAGCTTCCACCCCCCTATTTGCTGGTTGGGGACTTCAATGCCCACCACCCGCTTTGGGGATCTCCACATCCTTGTCCACGTGGCTCACTATTGCTAGACGTCTTCCACCAAGCGGATCTAGTCTGCCTCAACACTGGGGTCCCTACATTTTTGTCTGCCTCCACGGCAAATTTATCCCATTTGGACCTTGCGGTCGGTACTGTTCCGCTAGCTCGGCGCTTCGAATGGTTCGCCCTTGATGATACACACTCGAGTGACCACTTTCCATGTGTTCTTCGACTGCAGCCTCAACTGCCATATATGCGCTCGCGACGCTGGAAGTTTGCCCAAGCCGATTGGACACTTTTTTCGTCTCTAGCGACATTCGATGACCGTCGCTTTCCCAGCGTCGACGATGAGGTCACACATTTTACCGACGTTATTCTCACAGCTGCGGAACGTTCAATACCACGCACCTCCGAATTGCCCCGGCGCCCTCCAGTTCCTTGGTGGAACGAGGCCTGCCGTGACGCAATACGTGAGCGGCGACGTGCTCTTCGCATTTTCCGTCACCATCCAACTTTGGCCAACTGTATCCGATATAAGCAGCTCCGTGCGCGATGCCGTCGCGTCATCCGCGATAGCAAGAAGGCAAGCTGGAAATTCTTTACTAGCTCATTTAACAACTTCACTCCCTCCTCGGAAGTTTGGAGTCGGCTTCGACGGTTCTCAGGCGCGCCTAGTTTCTCCCCGGTCTCTGGGCTCACTGTCGCGCATGATACCTTAGTGGACCCCGTCGCAATTTCTAACTCATTGGGTCAGCACTTTGCTGAGATTTCGAGCTCTTCAAATTACCCGCCAGCGTTTCTCCCGAAGAAACGTGCAGCAGAAGTGCGGCATCTTGCTTTCTCCTCTCAAAATCGCGAAAGCTACAATACTGTTTTCTCCATGCGCGAACTCCAACATGCACTCTCTACTTCTCGCTCCTCCGCCCCAGGACCGGATGGTATCCATGTCCAAATGTTGCTGCATTTATCAACCCATAGCCTGCGTCACCTCCTTCGCCTTTATAATCGAATTTGGACCGACAGTACCTTTCCCAGGCGATGGCGGGACGCTATTGTCGTTCCCGTTCCGAAACCTGGAAAGGACAAACATCTCCCCTCTAGCTATCGCCCCATTTCTCTCACGAGTAGTGTCTGTAAGGTTTTGGAGCGTATGGTGAATTACCGTTTAGCTTGGTGGCTGGAGTCCCGCAGTCTTTTAACACCAGCCCAATGCGGGTTCCGAAAGCATCGTTCTGCTGTTGACCATCTTGTTGCTCTCTCCACTTATATCATGAACAATTTTCTCCGGAAACGCCAAACGGTAGCAATATTTTTTGATCTGGAGAGAGCGTACGATACCTGTTGGAGGACAGGCATCCTCCGCACACTGTTCTCTTGGGGCTTTCGAGGCCGGCTGCCCCTTTTTCTTCGCGAATTTATGGCAGAGCGCACATTTAGGGTGCGGGTGAACACTACTCTCTCCCGTACTTTCTCCCAAGAAAACGGGGTACCCCAGGGCTCCGTGCTGAGTGTTGTACTGTTTGCCATCGCCATTAATCCAATTATGGATTGTCTCCTTCCTGATGTCTCGGGCTCCCTCTTTGTGGACGATTTTGCGATCTACTACAGTTCTCAAAGGACCAGCCTTCTTGAAAGACGTCTTCAAGGATGTCTCGATCGCCTCTACTCG
This sequence comes from Schistocerca americana, assembly GCF_021461395.2. Classification (NCBI taxonomy): domain Eukaryota; kingdom Metazoa; phylum Arthropoda; class Insecta; order Orthoptera; family Acrididae; genus Schistocerca; species Schistocerca americana. The sequence continues at coordinate 74,854,597 of NC_060122.1, read as the reverse complement.
TGGAGCATCGAAACCGGCTTCCGTTTCTCACCCAGTAAGACCGTTTGTGTAAATTTTTGGCGACGTAAGGAGTTTCTTCCGCCCTCCTTACATCTAGGTCCTGTCAACCTTCCGTTTTCCGACGTCGCTAAATTCTTGGGTCTTATGTTTGACAGAAAACTGTGCTGGTCCTCCCACGTTTCCTATCTTTCGGCTCGCTGTCTGCGTTCCCTTAACACCCTCCGTGTCCTGAATGGTACCTCTTGGGGAGCGGACCGGGTGGTCCTTCTCCGCCTCTATCGCGCCTTAGTGCGCTCGAAATTGGATTATGGAAGCATAGTCTACTCCTCTGCTCGGCCGTCTATTCTTCGGCGTCTCGACTCTATCCACCACCGTGGATTACGTTTAGTGTCTGGAGCTTTTTACACCAGCCCTGTGGAAAGCCTTTATGCTGAGACTGCTGAACCTCCGCTGTCCAATCGGCGGGCAGTCCTTCTGAGTCGTTATGCTAGCCATCTGTCTTCCATGCCTGCTAATCCAGCCCATAACCTTTTTTTCGACGCCTCCTTTGATGTCGGGTATGCAGGCCGCTCCTCCTCCCTACTACCCCCGGGAGTCCGCTTCCGTCAACTGCTCCATTCTCTTTCCTTCCGCTTTCCTAAAACCTTCTTGACAACTTGGGGTACAGCACCGCCTTGGCACCGTCCCCGGATCGACTTGCTCCGAGACCTATGTCAATTTCCCAAAGATGGTACCCCTACACTTGTTTACCGTCGGGCATTTGCTGCTCTATGTGCACAAATGACGGAAGCCACATTTATTTACACCGATGGCTCGAAAACATCGTTAGGTGTAGGGAGTGCCTATATTGTTGGCGACACCCCAAATCACTTTCGGCTTCCCGACCAGTGTTCGGTTTATACTGCAGAGCTTTACGCTGTTCTCCAGGCTGTCCACTACATCCGCCGCCATCAGCGGATACAGTACGTAATCTGCTCAGATTCTCTCAGCTCTCTCCTAAGTCTCCAAGCTCTTTACCCTGTGCACCCTCTGGTCCACCGGATTCAGGACTGTCTGCGCTTGCTCCACCTGGGGGGCGTCTCAGTGGCGTTCCTCTGGCTCCCGGGACACGCTGGTATCTGTGGAAATGAGGCGGCCGATATAGCGGCCAAGGCTGCAGTCTCTCTTCCTCGGCCAGCTCTTCAGTCTCTTCCGTTTACCGATCTACGGAGCGGTTTATGTCGCCAAGTTACTCATTTATGGCATGCGCATTGGTCAACACTTCCCCACAATAAATTGCGGGAAGTGAAAGCCGTTCCTTGCGCTTGGACCTCTTCCTCCCGAACGCGTCGTCGGGAGGAGGTAATTTTAGCTCGACTCCGGATAGGGCACTGTCTTTTTAGTCATCGACATCTTTTAAGCGGTGATCCTCCCCCACTCTGCCCCCACTGCTCTCAGCTGTGGACGGTCAGACACCTTTTAATTGAATGCCCCTATTTTAATCCGTTACGCTCCCGTCTACAGCTATCGCCTGATCTATCGTCGATTTTAGCAGATGACACGCGCTCAGCTGACCGCGTTCTACAGTTTATTAGTGACAGTGAAATGACGTCAGTCATTTGAAGCTTTTTTTTGTGGACAACCAACCCCTTTCTATAGTGGACTTTTAAGCATTCCTTCTGCCTTTAGTTTCTCCAATTTTCTGACTATGTTTCCATTGCTGCTGATTTTAAATTTCGTTTTTTTCCTGTTTTCTACGTCACGGGCTGGGCGCTAATGACCATAGAAGTTTTGCGCCCTAAAACCACAAACAAAAAAAAAAAAAAAAAAAAAAAAAAAAAAAAAAAGTTTCCGAAGCAATAGTTTTTTACGCACTACAGTGTTTTAGCTGTCCAGCACGTAACGTTGGAATTCTATGCATGAGTCTAAATTATATTAATATCAATGATCAAAGTCTCATTTTCGTATAGTTAATGTAAAAGGCTTATAGTAATAATAGTGTACGGTCTGTGTTGTATAGGCATCGTAATTACATTTCCTTATTCTACCTGGGAGTAACACCTTCCTTAAAATGGTGTGATCCTCGAAAGGATTAGAAGCATGATGGCTGCAGGTGGGGGAGGAATGGAACCCCGTTTCTGGTTCGTCTGTAGAGCGAAAGGGGGAAGAGGTTAGAGAAAAGTGCTTGGCGCTACAACCATTAGCAACCTTTACCTGCAAAGGCATCCACAGAATTCCTTTCGTGAGCGTGTTGGCGTCTGCAAGCTGTAACTGGCTAGCGTAGAGGGGTGGGGGGGCGGGGTGCCCTCCCTCCGAGTGTTCTTTGTACCGGTCCGGGCGCGAAAGACTACACTGTTGAGCGCCCATAACACCATACCCATCCATCCATCCATCCATCCATCCATCCATCCATCCATCCATCCATCCATCCTGTACCGGTCATCAGCTTGGAGATGATTACACAGACATTGCGCAATTTTTTCTATCATGCCTGAGGAATCAGCCTGACAGAAGTGAAGATCTTCCTCGTTCGCGGCTATGGATTTGCTGACGTCCGCGGCCAGTCGAGAAGTTCCATGCACTGACAGCCTCTCATTTGACTCGCTCCACTGGTATTATTCGGCGAAAACTGAGTGGAGAGTTATTCGTGATCTAGATGTGTATGGGCAGCCTGCTTTGAAATTTCCATCGACGTGTTGGGATCCGTGTGTCATTATCACTGTAGGTAACAACATGGCCAGAACCGATATGGCAGCTACGAGTTAATCATCGTAGTCTGAGGTGAGGGCTATCCTCCAGTCTACATGCATTTCGTAGGGATTGTTGATTGTTGCACATACTGGTCACCTCTCTAGAGGCGTGATTTGTAACGGTGTGCTACAAATACTGTAACTTTGGTTGGTAGCATCATAATTCTCCTATGAAGTTACGCAACATGCTAATGTTGTGGAGCTTTGGCAGGGATTTATCTATCCCAATGTAGTACTTCTTATGTAGTATCTTCGGTTATAAATTTATAGTGTTCTTCTGACATCATTGGCATGACGCCATTGTTTGTAACACTATAACGTCAGACACAGACACGCATGCTAGTAATGGAGTTCAAAATGGCTCTGAACACTATGGGACTTAATATCTGAGGTCATCAGTCCCCCGGTAATGGAGTGATGGTTTAGCATTGATACGTAAGTCAGGAGAATGTTGGCTTCTGATTGGCTGAGATCATCATGACGTCGACGCTACACCGTGTCACAATGCAACATGATGTTGACGGTGACACATACCTCATGTAATTGGGTAAAATGCATAAAAGCGGGGAAGATATGGAATAATAATAGCAATTACGTATCTGCCTATGTATTTTCTCCCAAGGTGCCTCTACTGACGAAACATTAATTTGTTATTAACAAATGGACCTCGGGGATGTGACTTAAGGTATTTTGTTGTTAAAAAATGGAGGCAGCCTACAACCTCTCACTATGCTGTCCACTCAAGTGTTCCAGCTAGGAAAGATGGCGGAGAGGAGGGGCGCTTCCACAACAGTGATATCTAATTCGGGCACATACTACACTGGGATTGCCTTGCATACAGGTATGGAGACAGGATTATTTTTCAGGGAGGAGGACCCCAATTCGGAAAACTAATTTTGCCTGGTGTGAGTTTTTATATCACAAAATAAATATAAATTGAATTAAATATTTTAATAGATCAGACAGGTGTGGAAAGAACTGATTTGCTGCTCTTATTCGTCTTAAGCGATCCATAACCGTGTTAATAGCACAAACTTCCGCAAACCTACTGGCTAAATATTTATTTAATTTACAGAAGTGTTACTGAAGACAAAAAAACGTTATAAAGAAAGTCAAGTCGTCGAGAGGATCGAGCAAAAATGTTAGTTATAGCGTTGGGGTTCAAATTAATGTGTCGGCTAAGGGACAGGCGAGCCAGTCCACTCTGCCTCATAGTCGAGCGCGTGTAAGTTTTCATTCGGCGCAGGCTGCTAAAATTAAACTCACAGCTGTAGGTTGATACAGAAACGGCAGCAAATATTTGAAGCACTGTCCGAATGTTTGGGGAAAAACCCTCCGCGCACATCCTCGATGTTTCGACTGCGTTCTTCGTGTTGTCTCTCCGGTCAACATTTTCCCATTGCTTCTTCGATCTCTCGAATTCATAATTTACAACACTTTCTGAATTTGGGAAGTCAGTACTATAGGTGCAAATAGTAGACTGTATGTTTGAAAAGTTTACTTCTGTGATGAGTTTCGGGATAAGATGTAGTAGCTTAAGACACTCATTCTGATGTCTGTTCACCATCTGTTCAGCTTTGCAAGTGCTGAAATCTCATATAGTTTCATGAATCTTCCTCTGCCGTTCTTCATCAAGCTCTTTACACCTGAAACTCCTTTCGCTTGACTTTATCATAATGATGAATTAATAATATTAAGAAAACATTTTGGAACTAGAGGACTTCCGCTGTGTCTAGTATAAATCGAAACAATTCGAGGGAGTGGGGGGAAGGGGACAGATGAGTCCCCTGCATCCCCCTCTCAGCGCGTGGGTTTGCTTGTGTAATTGAATAGAACTCATAGAAAACCCAGCGCCGGCCAAAGTGGCCGTGCGGTTCTAGGCGCTGCAGTCTGGAACCGCGAGACCGCTACGGTCGCCGGTTCGAATCCTGCCTCGGGCATGGATGTGTGTGACGTCCTTAGGTTAGTTAGGTTTAACAAGTTCTAAGTTCTAGGGGACTAATGACCTCAGAAGTTGAGTCCCATAGTGCTCAGAGCCATTTTTTTGAAAGCCGAACACATATAAGAAATAGGTAAAATATCCGTAAAATTGTGAATGGGGGGAAAAATATGGACTGATGAGGGTATGTACTTATATTGGAAGGTATAATTTTACGGTTTGGGCATCCAAAACTTAACTATATGATTAAATATTTTAAATTCTAAGAAGCTATTGAAATCTTCTAAAAAGCTTTCTGGTAGGTGCATTAGCTGTCAGCAGTTCCTTTGTAACAGAATTACCTACAACCGGTTTCAAGATAATTTAATCGCATCCTCAGGTGTATATATATGACGAACTTAACACTGGTTCTTTAGATCAAATTATAAGATGAAACATAAAATATTACGAAGAGTATCAGGAAGTGTACATGAGCACTTTTAGTTGCGGGTATGGACGAGTAGTGAAAATCAACGAATTCTTGCAAAAGTCTCATGGTGGAGACGTGACAATGCCTCATTTTAGGAAGGCCGAGCCAGCTAACAGACCAGATGACGTAATGTTATTGAAACTGCTGGCTCCCCAATTCGAACACCATTGATCTGTTGAGAGACCGTGCTCTTCAACGAACCAGTTTTAAATTAGGTATATGCTTACACCTGAGTATACTCTTAAATAATTGCAAAATCGGTTGAGTGTCATCCTGTAACAAGTAATTGCAGGTTTCAAAAAGCCTTCTAGGTCATTTTCAATATCTTTTTTTTTTATTTTAAGAATATTTTATCACTTACATATCTGCCCGGATGCGTCCTCTGTTGGTACCTTGAATGATGTAACATTAAATTGTTACTAACAAACAGAACTCAAGTTATGTGGGTTAACGTAATTTGTTACAAGAGTCTACAAACTATCCCTATACTGTCCAGCTGCAGAGTAGCCCCTCCGAGTCAGGTGCCCTAATTATAAAAGATTAAAGTGTGGACGGGGTACTTGATCCTCATTGGTCCAGAGGGGAGCGGGGGAGGGGGGAGAGAGGTTACCGCCATTTGTATTTTAAGTGACGCAGTTGCCTGGTTCAATCACTTGTGGGCCCTTGATGAAGACCCAGTAGTTCCCAGTGGGGAGAAGTAGTGGGGGCACCAAGGACTCTAAGTGTGTAACCTGACACTGGATGTCCTTATCTTATCTACAGGTAAAAAACCTGTTATAACAGATCGTGGGCCTGAACTGTCATTACTATCCTTCTGACATGATTTAAGAAAATACCGTATGACCAAATGCAAGTTGGGTAAACACGTTTGTGTAGTGGTATTTGGTATAAAGGTGCTGTATTAAGTGAGTAGAAAGGTATTTGGCTGAGTTGTCCAGATAACATGTATCCGTTCGTCCCATATTCAAAGAAATCATGACTAACGTTCACTGGCTCTTGAGAGTAACATCCTGTATCCAAGAGTCCTGCTCATTTCGATAAAGTTCTCGTAGAGGAGTGGCTCAGTGACCACAACGCAATTAGAGCAGGTATGATTACTGCTGTTGCAATAAGTACTAAGAAAAGTGCTTAACAGGAATCAGATTTCAGAGTATCTGTACGGTCAACGTCAAATATTTACCTCGCAGCCGACAGATCTTCTGCGGAAGTAAATAAGTTTCGAAACCATTGTACAACACAGCTTAGACACGTATAAGCTGAACAAGGTTCTGTGGCGGCCTAATTCTGGAGGGCTCGCTGCCGTAAGGAAGCCATATGCCGTAACACACTGAAGAGGTGATGATAATGGTTAACAGCATTGCACCGTGACTCCCAACTACGCGCTGCATCCCACCTGTCGGTAGGTGACCCACGAGGCACCGAAACTAATGCCGTTTTGGCACCTGCTCTGCGTGATACTTGTGGCTGCCGCTACATGAGAAACCCGCTTTGACGCACATAATGACCATATCGAATCGGCGGCTCAGCGACTTGGCAAGTCATTGAGTTGGCGTCTACTGCGGTGTGAATTTCCGCCACGAGGCCGCCAGCGCGCAGCCGTCATCCAGATAGGAGGGTCTGCCAGGCGGTCCAGCTGCAGCATTGGTGGGCTGAGGTGGAACTCGGGCCCTCGCAGCCACGGAGCCGCCCGTGTGTCCGCCAGCACCAAACGCCGCCAATCAGCCTCGCCTGCGGCCGAGACCAGCCGTGCTGGCTCGTGCTGCAGCTGAGCTGGCGCCGCCAGCCGGCCAAGTATGCAAACGTCGCAAGATCCCTGCATCACTGTGCTTAGATACATGTGGCAGCAGCTAGCCAGCTGCATCACCACAATGCGTCTTGCACAGAGGTGCGCAGGTAAGCGCCCACCACCCAGTGCCGGCACATGTGGGCACAGGCCAACAATACACGTTGTTGAGAAGTAAATAAAGACCTCTGCCGGCCAAGAGGTGTTCTTGATTCCCGCCGATCTTCCAACCCCTACCAGAGAAAAGCCACAGTTGTTATAAGTGGTGTTAGAAGTACTGACGGAGACTACGGTTATAATTCGACTTCCTCAGCAAGGTAGGGCCACAGTGGCAGCAGCAGTTCAACAGTAGTGTTAAATACAAAATGCATATAAGTGCCACCTCTTAGCTTTTGCACAAGTCTATATCGATGTTTGTTTACATCTCCGTTCATTTACTTCGGAAATCTCTTGTTTTTTACTTTATGTAGTGATAGTAATCAAAATTGCACCTATGAAAATATTTCGTCGCAGAAAACACTGTAGCACTTGTTGACTGAGGTTTCTCAAAGGTGAATTTAGAACTGCTTAGGGCACTTGAAGGTTAACAGGAGAAGAGAAGGGAACAGTTCTTCCCTAACTTATCTCTACCTCTCCTAGATATCTTTACTGTCTCATTTGCAATTCCTTTTGCAGGTAAATCAGGGTAAGATATTCTGACTTTTATAGACTATATACCTACAGCTGCGATATCAGAGTGATGTAATGACAAACAGTTATTAAATAAGGATCTGTTGAAGTTGACAGGGAATGCTGGCAATGCCACGAGAAGTTACGAAATGCTTAGTCTTTTCTCGAACTACAAGAAGGATAAATAGAACGCTATAGGAGCAAAAATACTTCTACGTTCGATATAAAAGGGAAAATACTTCTACGTTTTACCGTGAGCAACTTAATAGTGTAGCACAGAGACAGGAAAAGTATATGGAAAACTTTGTTAATTGGATTAGAAAGTTGAAAAATAGTACTTATCAGCTAACGAATGATGATAACGCCAACAAAGCTATTCTCTGGGAGGCAGAGTTATGGGTGCTGGATACATTCTTGTGTCGAAATTTTGCACAAATTTAGAGTGAAAATATCAATCCTTAAACCTTGCTGCAGCGATTGCGATATCACTAGTAGAGATAGATGCAGTAGCTCTAACTAAAGGAATAATGATGGTCTTTAAGGCGGAAATCGTGTGCTGTCGACGTCGTCCACCCGCTGACACTAGGCGGAACTGACGTAGCAGTTACAAGGGGGAATAAGAAGCTCAGAACTGGCAGTAATGTCATCATTGTGTATCTTTTATTGCATTGCAGATCTAGATTTCAACTGACAGTGCTGCTATCATCAGTGCTCTAAGTACAAATAATACAAGATCTAGACATAGAAACAGCGTATTGATGTCACCGTTGTACACTATTACAATTTCACAGCTACATACCGTTATAAGTAGTCATGTAGACTGAACGCAATTCTAACGACACACATTCCAATCTAACTCAGGCATGCACAAGCATTACGTCAATTCAAGAACGAAATTTTCACTCTGCAGCGGAGTGTCTGCTGATACGAAACTTCCTGGTAGATTAAAACTGTGAGCCGGACCTTTGCCTTTCGCGGGCAAGTGCTCTACCATCTGAGCTACCAAGCACAACTCACGAACCGCCCTCTCAGTTTCAGTTCCTACAGTATCTCGTCTCGTGCCATCCAAGCTTGACAGAAGTTCTCCAGCGAATCTTGTAGAACTAGTACTCCTGTAAGGAAGGATATTGTGGAGACAGGGCTTTGCCACACTCTGGGGTTCCAGAATGGAAGACGTGGTACTGGCTGAATTGAAGCTGTGGGGATGGGTCGTGAGTCGTGCTTGAGTAGCTCAGATGGTGCCGGCACGGTAGCTCAGCGTGTTTGGTCAGAGGGTTAGCTACCCTCTGCAATAAAAATCTGAGTGAACGAATCAACGAAGAACCTGAACGGGTGTCATCGGACGTCCGCCAAGAACAGATTCAACCTACAATATAGAACAAAAATGAGATCAACCAAATAAAGTAAAGGTGGTAAAGCATTAGCCCGTGAAAGGCAAAGGTCCCGAGTTCTAGACTCGGTTCGGCACACAGTTTTAAATTGCCAGGAGGTTTCATTAGGCCAACTGACGCTGCTGTTTACAAATTAACACAGAAAACCTCGATTTAGGTCATGCTGGAGAGCCCACATCTTCAATTTACAAGGAATTCAAATAGTAATTATAATAGAATACGATACTGTCTGAGTTTGACCCTCTTTCTGTCCTGGATTACATCACGATCGTGGGGCACAATAATTCACATATAATCGAACATGATGGAGCTGTAAGAGAGTTGGATACTCAGAACGGAAATGTCCGTGCTACTTCACATAGGCATAGGCAATATGGTCACATCTTAGAGCTCGCGTCCCAGCGTCAAACTGGCGTTCCCAGTGAATATGGGCACACGATACACGATACCCGTATGCAAAATCAGTGGCAGACCATTATATGACAGGCTATGTAGGGGGAAAAGAGTGTAAGTTTGTACTGAGCTGCAAGTGTCCATGCCATGTCACGATATACTTAGTGTAAGGAATTTTAGCTCACCTCATTGTTGACTAACTAGAGAATGGTCCATTCGACATGTCAAAAACAATCCTGAAAGTTCTTGCACAGGAAGAATACACCGAAAGAAACACGCTCTCAAAATTTTAGCTACTAAGGTGCGCTGCAAGTATTTCTAATGTTACTCATTTCTGCCGCTTGAAGAACTCCTTATAAGAGTTGTTTATACACTCCTTCCCTCCTAGCGCGAATCGGCGAGTAAGCAGACGCAACCGTAACAGAAGAACATGTACACGCGAAATTGCAGCACTTAAAACCATACCAGAAATGACTGAAATCATGAATTTTTTTTGAATAAGCTACAACTAAACTGTTTCAGATGTAATCGTTATAAAAGTGACTAGAAGAGGAAAGGAAGTCATTACATACGGCTTACATCAATCGCGATTGTAATTTGTTAACATCAAAAATTTCATGCCAATATCTATAGCGCAGACCTTACGAAAAGTTTTGAATGACTTATATTTTATTAACGATGATGAAGTTCCTTGTTTATTTCCTGTTGTCGTCACAAAAATACGAAATATCTATTGAAAGAGGAAAACCAACACTTTCCTTTCACCAGTAACACCACATAAAAGAAAAACTAATGGAATCAGTCACTTCATAATCATTAATAGTTTTATTTAGACAGAACTGGAATGGGGTGATAAGTAATCGTAACTCTTGTCCTGCATATTGTGATGCATACTTGGTCAAACTCGTAATATGTTGTGATGCAAATTGACAAAGCAGAAATGACTGCAGTTTAATTATACTGTTGCACTGATAAAGTTGAAATGAGAAAGAACTATAGTATATATTGCAGCCTGACAGTTTTTTGAAAAATGCTTTACGATGTTGAAATTAGAAGGAATGTCAGCGTTGGCCGTAATTTTGATGGTTTATTGACAGCAAAATCGATTTTCAATCACATAGTGGTCATCTTAAGTGCTGTAGTGTACAAATTAAACTCATAGGCACTGGTGTCAAGCTACTATCAGTAACCAAAGCTATGTAACGATCACAATAACTCATGTGATCGTTACATACATCTGGTTACTGATAATAACTTGACACCAGTGCCTATGAGTTTAATTTGTACACTACAGCACTGAAGATGATCACTGTGTGATTGAAAATCGATTTTGCTGTCAATAAACCATCAAAATTACGGTCAACGCTGACCTTCCTTCTAATTTCACATGCATGGTCGTTGTGCACACAGCACTCTATATAGTCGCCAGTCGACGTTGAAATTCTTTTTTACTGAGAGGCTAAATCACACTATTAGTTCTGGGTAGAATCCAAATTATATTAAGAGATTTGCGTCGTCCTCCTAACGACACAGGTGTCGTTATGTCAACGTCAAGAGTCCAATAAACTCAATGAATTATTTTCTGCAAGCGGTGGGAAGACATGTAGACTGAAGATGTAACACTGAAAACTGTTTTCTCCATTTTTATGTATATCTATTTTCCCAGATTTAACTATGTCGATTACAAAATGTTTTCAAGTAAACAGATCTTTTCTTTTAATTTTTGGTCCTAATTCGTCTTGATGTTCCTGTAAGCAATATAAAGCTGCGGAAACAGTAATCCCCGATAATTTATCACTGTCATCGTTGTATGTGAATGTGATATATCATTCATTCTCTGATCAAGCGACTGTCTTTTTTTCGCTCGATATGGTAAAGTGTCGTTTGCACGCGGTTCTTGTACGAAAATTCACTGACTGGCTTCGTGCATAACATTTTAGCGGATTACAAGAAGCTTCGTCTTCATGTCAGCTACAAATTTCTCCATGGTATTATCTTAAAATGGTTCAAATGGCTCTGAGAACTATGTGACTTGGAAGTCCCCTAGAACTTAGAACTACTTAAACCTAACTAACCTACGGACGTCACACACATCCTTCCCCGAGGCAGGATTCGAACCTGTGACCGCAGCAGCGGTACTAGTGTCTATTAATGACATCTCTTGTACACGGTTTACTTGATCTACACTTAGTAATATTGCTGCTCGCTTTTCCATGGATTTCCTGAATTTGTTTAACCAGGTATAAGATGCCTGGAAATCAGTACTGTTCATCTCTCTTGCAGTTCAGAGCACCCCATCTCACAGATCTCCCTCAGCAACAATGCACTGACTCTCACGAGCACTTGTAAATCTTTTGACTAGTTTCATTTCACACTTTAGCGTTTTTTTTCACCTAGTTCCAACTTCATGTAAATCTTTTTTCCATTTATACAATTCATGTTCAGATTTTACGAAGTGAAACTGGCTTTGCACTGAGCTTAAGTTTAAGTGTTTTCTCCCTCTTCCATTTATCCAATTAGTTTACAGCCTTTTCTTTTTCACTGAAAACTACAACTGTTCGTGTTTTCTTTGCGCTTTGAAGGCACTCCGTTTTTATTCTCAACATTAATTAGCAAAACAATCATCAATTGTACCAGAATTCATGGACCTGTCAGACTTATTTCCTGTTTCCAATAATTTTTCTACAATTACAAACGAAATGCAGACATAATTCGAATGAATCTCCAAGAAACTAACAATAAGTGACATACATGTAGATATTCATGAGAAGTAAATAATTTCGCTTGCACACCATGTTCATCATGTATTATCTTTGCATGGTTGAAAACATTAACTGGATTCCACATTACTGTGATGGTCTGGAACCTGCAGAAAAACAGTCGCTATTATCAATCATACACAAGGAAAGCACAAAGAAAATTAATTCAGTTTTATCTCCATTGTTCACATTTAACTATATTGCAAAAGTAACCGCTAGTTAGAATGGGTATTAAATGAGTTGCAAAATCGAGCAAATAGTAACCGTAAATAAACGAGTCAACGACTATCAACGGAAACTGAAATTTACTTTAGAATTTACGGTCGCGTTGTACTGTGTTATCTGTTTACCAATGTGACGTCAACCAAGGACATGCACCACCCGTGTTAGGCATGTGTTGTCTGCTGCAACTAGAGCAGGAGTATACATACCTCCAGCCACCTGGCGAGATTCGAATTTGGCGTTTCACAATACTTTAAAAAAATACTTCTCGTGGGTCTTCAAAGCAGAAATTTTGGCACTCGTTTCTTTCGATGTATTCTTCCTGTTTAGAAATTTCAAGCTACGTTGTGACATACCGGACTCGACAGTTCACTTTTAAGTGGCATAAGTAGGTCTATTATTCATTAACTAGGGTCGACGTCGACGTGGATGAACTTCCAAGTGAGAGAGAATGTCAACGGTGCTTACACGAAATTGCTTAGTTGCATCCGCAACAGCTACAGCGTCATACGTATTTGGACTTGATTTTCTGAGTAAACTTCACCCCAATGTCGGTCTGAAACGGCACGCAGTGGAGCTGGATATGACCTGTTTACGTTTTACTGATGGAAAAACCATAATGCTGTAAAGTAAGTACCAGACATTCGAAAAGCCATTTAAAATGTATGCACCGTCACTTAGGCGTGATTCATCAGATAAAATACAGGTTCGGTGCAGGGACTGAAGTGTGGTTAAGCGTAGGAGCTGATTTTCCAGTTAACACCCTGCATGTTATTGAGCACTTGGGAAAAATAACTCTAGTAATGTCTATTAATGTCATTATTATGCGTGGTCAGAATGGGCTACATGGTAATTCGAGAATAAGTTAGTTCAATTCTGGAAAACGATATACAACATACCAATCCCATTAGGACATGCCTCAAAATCGGAATAATACTCATCCACGCACGGACTGTTACGAAACAGAACGACGGAAATGCTACAAAGGTGGTCACATCTGGTCGAAAACTGTGGATCCGATGCGAAATTCTCTAAATTTATAAAAACAGTCAACTAATCAATGTAGTGATATACAGATTACATTGCAGCTAGGCAAGCTTATATATGAGATCGGGTACGAACGCAAAATGAATACCACAAACGATAATATTGCAGAAACAGATAGAAGAATAGAAGAATCCCATTCCCAATCACTACATTAGGCGTAAGTTAGGCAAACAAACAACAGATCACATGGTCACTGATCATGTGATCAGTGACATTAACACAGTAAAATTTGGAATAAAGAACCGTGCAGAAAGGTAATACTGACTCATAAGGCCAAATTAGCGCTTAGAAAAGAACTTGAGGAAGACCAACAATATAATGTCACATATAATAGAGAAAAACAGTAATGTTGGCCATTAACTAGAAGAAAACGAAGCAACAGCTCTAAAATCTGTTAAAAGAAATGCCAGTATCATAATGAAGGTAGATGACTACGTACAATAAACATAAGAAGTTTCTGCCATAAACTACATAAAAGAACCTTGCAAAGATTCAACATGGTGTTTCCAGAGACAGATCGAAGTAACAATGAAGATCCAGAGTTTCTTCTGCACAGTTCCAGAAGCTAGAAACATAATTATGATGAATCCGCGAGTGCCTACCAAGTCCATAAACCAGGAGTCCCAGTAAGACATGTTGTTAACCCTAGACGGAGCCCAGCATTCCAACTAAATAAGAAACATCCTCAAGAAGTCATACGCCTTTGAAAACAACAGATCCATCAAGAACAATTAAGAATTCACCCAGGCAGTCAAGAAGTTGCAGGTACGCACTGCGACTAGACTGTTATCTTTTCATATTGTAAATCTGTATGCCAGTGTCCCAATCAAGCCAACGTCCACCTCGATAGCTGAGTGGCGCGACGGAATGCCATGCTTCGATTCCCGGCTGGGTCGGAGATTTTCACCGCTCAGGGACTGAGTGTTGTGTTGTCTTCATCATCATCTCATCCCCATCGAAGCGCAGGTCGCCGAAGTGGCGTCAACTAAAAAGACTTGCACCAAGCGACCTGTCTACCAGGCCCTAGCCACACAACATTTCATTTCAATCAAGTCAACATTAGGCAGCATTTGGGAAAAAAATTTAAGGTAACTGCAGAAACATAAATTAAAGAGCTTGTTGAACTCATTGTACTTTTATTGGAACATAATTAATTTCAGTATAAGAATAAAGTTCATGAACAGTCAGAAGAAGTAGCCATCAGATGTAGTCCCTCTGACTTGTTGACTGACATTAGCATTGATCACTTAGAATACCATTTTTTAAATTCTAATCACGCATTAGTTAGTACAATAATTTGCTATTGCCGATATGTCGATGACGTTATCATACTTTTGCAGGGCAACAGAATAGTTATGTAGCCTTTTCAATCAAACATTAAATTGTTTGTGTGGTGTCACCGCCAGACACCACACTTGCTAGGTGGTAGCCCTTAAATCGGCCGCGGTCCGTTAGTATACGTCGGACCCGCATGTCGCCACTATCAGTGATTGCAGACCGAGCGCCGTCACACGGCAGGTCTGGAGAGACTTCCTAGCACTCGCCCCAGTTGTACAACCGACTTTGCTAGCGATGGTTCACTGACAAAATACGCTCTCATTGCCGAGAAGATAGTTAGCAGAGCCTTCAGCTACGTCAATTGCTACGACCTAGCAAGGCGCCATTACCAGTTACTATTGATACTGAGTCATGTACAGTCAAGAGCGACGCTCATCATTAATGGATTAAAGTTAAGTATTCCACCAGCTACGTCCGTTTTTCTAAAGTCTAAATTCCTTGTCCTGTTCCAGACCTCACGCCAGCCTGTGTGAGCTAAAACGCGTGCCTTTCGGCTTCCTCTAGTACCCAGTGTTGGCTCTCCTGCCAACCCACAACAGTTTGGACCAAACTGTTTGCTGAAAAACAACAGATTAAACTTCACCATGTTCAGAAAATAAAAAGCTACAGACAGAATTATTCACAACAGATTCCCTCATCTCATCATTCAAATGCTAGCAGCCAACAGAAATATGGTTCACAGGACAGTGAATATTCTAATGCAACTCATGTTCTTTCCATTGAAATTGCATCAGTCAATCAAATAGTCACTTAAAACGGATATTCACCATCCACAGTTCATCGACTCGTTCGTCACATGAATATTGATGTAATATAAAGGAATCAACACCCTTGTTAATAACGGACAACTGGCCAATCATTTCAAAAGATATGGCCCAACGAGTAAATATAGGTATAGATGTTTGGAATTCTTAAGAATTTTGTCGATATGTGGCCATAAAGTAAAAGTGACTAGTGGACTCATAGGATAGCAGGTGCTGGCAATGTTGTTATTCAGGAAACAGTTATGCGAGGCATGTTTACGATACCACTCGCAGGGTGGACATGGGTGTGTAGTAATCACATGCAACACAGAGCACTGATGTGCTATGAGAAATGTATACATTGTACTTACATCTGCAACTAGTAATCTGTAAGTGGAGTCTGAAGCAGACTAGAAAAAGCTAATGTTATAATTATGTTCCCTCCAGATGGACTACACCGGAGGTGTGGGAAAAGGAGTATAAATAAAAGAGCCCATAGGGTCAAGGCAAGCAGTCGCGTCGCCGTTCTGTCTGTGTCTGAAACCGAAGAGTGAGAATTGTTTTAGTTGCAGTCCAGCCACGATGATCACATGCTGACGAATTTCGGTAAGCAGCCAGTCCTCTGAATCAACCACCAAGTTCAGCAGACGGACGTGCCACAGTGATGGCGAGATGTGTCTGATGCTTGACACTGCAAGGGTGCAGGGAGCAGATGGCGGCTTGCGTCTGCTCTCTGGGTGACGCCGTCAGATGGACTCCAAGCTGAGGCTTTACTACTGTGGTATCGATAGTTCCGATCCCACAGCGTAGGTTGGCACTACGAGAGCAGAAGATCTACACCGACGACAGCCCCTCGAGCAGACGCTGTGCAGCCCAACGAGCGCCGCTCGACTTTTGCGCATTTCATGAAGAGCAGACGGCCGAGAACCGTCGCTTTAGCTCAGCTTACTATTGAGACTGTCTTATCTGGACTTTGGTTGTACACCTAGCGCTCATCACCTAAAGTTATGTAACATGTTTGCATATGTTTATACTATAATAAAATCGCTTTTACTTGCAGTACCGACGTGCTTTACCTCCCCTGCTCCTACTCGCTTCCTTTCAATCGGCCTCTTTGTCAGATTACAGGAGCAGACCCACGTGCCGCCTTCCAGACGGAATACAAAAACTGCAACGGCAGATGCTGGCTGTCATTCTTCGGCACTCTACATGATGATCGCAAGAAGCGCTTGTGGGAATAGCTAGGCAAGCTCTAGAGGTCAGGGACCTCCGCTTGGCTAACACATGCTGCCGGTCATGCCACCTGGGCAGTGACAGGAATCATTCTGTCATTCAGATGCAGTGGCCAGGCACTGTAGCCGCAGATTCCAGTGCTGGAATTTTCTCTGGCACATTTACACATTTCGGGATCAGCAGAGATAGTGTGTATTTTTCGGAATAAAATGACTCAATATCAAACTTGCTGTGTAGCTCTGCACAACCCAGTGTGGTTCATCCCTCTCTCCCAAACCATATCTCTTTCATCTTGACCTATTATGCACTCTGAGGCGGGTCTTAACAGTCTGATGTCAGAATGTTCATTTCGCTTCCCAAAACAATCCGTTGTGTTCGTCCACATCCAACACTACGGTTTAGTGAGCGAGTTAGTATTCGCGAGTAGTGAGCGAGGAAGTGGAACTTGAGGTGTGTTCGGTTTTACCAGTTCAGCACAACGTGGTATGGTATGGTCCAGATTTATCTATGCTAGTTTTAGTGTTTGCTCTCAGTGTCAGATTTAATTGTGTGAGCTACGTTATGGGATGTTTAGAGTTACCTTTGTAAAGCAACATGATCCCGTGAACTTATCTTTGTTTACAGCTAATGATTGACAGGATAATTTAGTTGCAGCTAGGTATCCATTTTGTAATTTGACTGCACACGATTTGCTCTGTACCAGAGCTGCAGCAGCTACTTGTTACGTGTGTAGGTGGAATAGTTATCTGGCTAGTATCTGTACTGATCGAAGATGGGCGGTGATTCGCCAGAAGAATTAATTTGTGGTTAGATTTTTGCGGATGGCCTGGTTAAATGAGAGTTTGTGTCATTTTTTCTAAACAATGATTTAAGGTAAATGTAAAGTACACTAAACGATGGAAACATGTACCGCTACTACTTCAGAAGCTGTTTCTGCTGTATTTCAGCGATTGTGTGTCTAAACAGAAAAACTGGAGCACCAGTGCCAAAGAAATTTCGAATTTATTGGTAAGCTAAGAGCTTGGAAAGCCAATCAGATCCAGCCTCACTTGGAGTCAGACGAGAATATGTCTGGTCTGAGAGTGCCTTCTTTTCCATATTACCTATCAGTGGTCGGATGAATGAACCCTTTCTCTGGAAAGGCAATGGAGAATGTGGCAATGTTTATTAAGGATGTTAGGGAAGCTGTGGAAGTGCCTGTGATTACCATGCATTTGGTAGGAACCATCACAGTATATGTTGTATATCATGAGAGCTTGAGTACAAACATTTCAGGTGTGGGTCGCTAGACTGTGCCTGGGAAACCACAAAGAAAATAGTGTGCACTTTTTTCGAAAGAAGCTAACTACTTTGTCAATGCAATCCAGCGAGTCTGTGGAAGCATTCTCGGATAGAGTCTGTAAACTGAATGCAATGGTATATGTACATCCACAGACTATAGAGGCTAATAGGGTGTCATTGCAAGAGGCACAAAATAGAACAGTGAACGTTTCTTTGTGTGGTACACCCACAGAGATGTCACAGATGGTACGAATGGTAAATCTGGTGGTCTTAGCGTCAGTTCTTAGGATCGCAACACATATAGAGGTGGTGGATACCGCAACATAGCATAGAGTGGACCACTGGGTGTACGGTTCCGACATCAGGTCTTGTAGACGATGTCTGGAGGGGCATATAAGGAAGCAGTGTAGACAACCAGACTCATATGAGTCAGAGTGGACCAATGAGCATCTGCCTACAGGAGTAGCAAAGGTGGGAAACACCGTTAAGGAAGGCAGCTATTAAATGCAACGGTAGTGCTTCAACAATCGGGAGGCAGTCCTGATAGACTGGGCACAGATGGAATGCTGCTTAGTGGACTTGGTGAACGGCAGGGAACAGAGGTTTTTGGTAAATACAGAGCGCTTGTGTTTATAATCAGTCTGAACCACATGGGTGAGAGGAGACTCAGTTCGCCGTGGTGTAGGTTATGTGAGTTTGACAATAGTAGTGTGGAATTATTGGGAATGGGAGTAGGGGATTTTAGGCTGTTGTTGCAGTTCTCCATGCTACTCTATTCTGTGCAAGCTTCTTCATCTCCCAGTACCTACCGCAACCTATATCCTTCTGAACCGCTTAGTGTATTCATCTCTTGGTTACCCTCCACGCTGCCCTCAAATACTAAATTAGTAATCACTTGATGCCTCAGAACATGTCCTACCAAACGATCCCTTTTTCTAGTCAAGTTCTACCACAAATTCCTCTTAGCCGGCCGAAGTGGCCGAGCGGTTCTAGGCGCTACAGTCTGGAACCGCGCGACAGCGACAGTCGCAGGCTCGAATCCTGCCTTGGGCGTGGATGTGTGTGATGTCCTTAGGTTAGTTAGGTTTAAGTAGTTCTAAGTTCTAGGGGACTGATGACCTCAGCAGTTAAGTCCCATAGTGCTCAGAGCCATTTGAACCATTTCTCTTCTCCCCAGTTCTACTCAGTATTCAGTACCTCCTCATTAGTTATGTGATGTACCCATCTCATCTTTAGCATTCTTCTGTAGCACCACATTTCGAAAGCTTCTACTCATTTCTTGTCAAAACTAAATTCCAGGAATGTATAGAGATACATCCATGTGCAAGCCAAGAATATTCAGTGATTCTCAGGCTAGACCTTCTCGATAAGCATCTTTGGAAATGCACAGTATAACTCAGTGGGACTTTGTTCTAGTTGGAGGAAACAGTTGCAACTGAGGCGATGGAGTGATATTTACCTATCATGGGGCTGACGCTAACTGAGCTTCACACGTTTTCAGGAAAGATCAATCAGCAAGATAAAATATCAGCAGGTATGGGATGGGTAGTGTGGGTTTCAATGGAAATAGAAACATTATATATGGTTGAACCACTCTTAAGCAATGAAGAGTTGCATAGTTCATAGTGTTTCCTCCAGAGGACTTTTGCAATTGTGTGTGACAGTGGGGAATGGATGAGTCTGATTAGTGTGGGTGTGTTTGGCGGAAAGTGAGTCTGTTAAATTGTGCAGTAATAGCGACTCAAGAAGTCTTAGGTGATGAGAACACCGACAAGTCGAATCTAGAGGAAAATCACATGGAAACGGTTGACATGGGAATGTTACAAGGGAAAGTGGGCCACCTGAAAGGCAGAGATCGAAAGCGTATGGAAAACTTGTTGAAATTTAACGATTTATTTTGTATAGACGAAAGGTTACCAGCATCTGTGGTGGCACAAATTCATGTACTGACAGGGTAGAGCACACCTTTTTGCATGGAGCCATACGGTATAGTATGGCAAATGCAACCATTAGCAGAAGAGTGTACTGAGCAACAACTATGGGATGGGATCGAAGAGCCGCGTTATAGCTCCTGGAGCACAAATATAGTGGTCACGCTGAAGAACCCGGTGGTTGGAAAAAGGTAATATAGATTTTGATGTGACCATAGGTATCTAAATGCACAAATCATTTCGGATACTTATCCAATTTCAACCATTACCGAAACTTTGGATTACCTCTGTCAGTGTTGGTTCTTTACAACTATGAAAATCAGGAGCAGGTGCCATCAGTGGGAAGTGGCGTCCAAGGATAGGCTGAAAATAGCATTTGTGGTACTGGGTGGCCACTTTCGTTACAAGTGCGTAACGAACCAGGAACTTTCAGATTTAAGCCAAAATCTTGAATGGTGTATCTGGATGACATAATTGTGTTTCCAGGCGATTTAGTGGAGCATATGAGACGCTTGGAGGATGTCTTTAGTAGACTATGGTCACCAGAGCTGAAATACGGGCAAATGCCATTTCCTGCAGAATTAGGTAAATCAGTGGGGCATGTGATTAGTTAAACCGGCATATATACCGATCCTCATCGTACAGAAGCACCATGACCAACTGAGCAGGTACAGTCATTCATCAGCCTTTGTAATTACTCGTATTACAGATGGTTTGTGAGGGAATATGCAAAAATAGCCGAACCATTGCTAAAACTACTGAAAAACAGCGCAAACTTCCACTGATCGCAGGCATATCAAGTGGCATTTGAAGCATTAAAAAATATATTACTTTCAGATCCAATAATTTTTTTCCAGATTTCGAGAAAGAGTTTATGCTTTCATGAGATGCTTCAAATAAGGCTGTGGTTGCATTTTGGGACAGATGGTAGACGTTCAGAAACATCTGGCGCCTTATGCTTTGAGGTAGCTAAATATGGTGGAGCATAACTATTCAATGACTGAGA
This sequence comes from Schistocerca americana, assembly GCF_021461395.2. Classification (NCBI taxonomy): domain Eukaryota; kingdom Metazoa; phylum Arthropoda; class Insecta; order Orthoptera; family Acrididae; genus Schistocerca; species Schistocerca americana. The sequence continues at coordinate 74,833,664 of NC_060122.1, read as the reverse complement.
AATAGATGTTGGCAGTCACATATGGTATTACATATTTTCGATGTTCATGTATGATGGAAGTTTAAGGTCATGACAGACCATGACTCACTGAAATGGAAGCTTGGTTTAAGGGATCCACCTAATACATTAACTGAGTGGACACTTTGTGAGTTTATGTACGAGGTAATCCATAATCCAGGGAGATAGCATGCAAATGCATGTGGATTAAGTCGTGGTGTAGCAATACTGAGGATTTTAGGAAGGGGGATGGAGGAGTCGCAGGGGGCAAACGATAAGAAGTTCCAGTTATTTAAGTCACAGCCACATATTGTTATTCATGAGGATTTTTGTTTGTAGAACATCGAGGTGTGGGAATGTGTGATGGTTCCAGCGGTTTTTCAGAAGGAAGTATCGCAGCCCGCCCATAGCCATATGTTGTTAGGTCATGTGCGATGGATAGACGTGTAATAGAAGAATAGGAAGCGTGACATGGAACATTTTGCTAGAGATTGTGTGCCATGAACGCAAAGGGCTGACACTGCAAACCAGAAAGTGCAGTTGGAAAGATTACGAGACGTGTCCAATTCGTTTTCTATGTCGGGGCTGGATGTCCTCAGGCCATTTAATAAGAACCTGCAGTGATCATCATGATATCGGATTGAGCATACAATACATTAATGAATAAAGGAAGAATCAGAAAGAAACATCACTAGGCAGGTGGCCTCCATTCAGATAACTCAATAGTGAAACAAACATGAGAAGCTATGACAAAAATTCCCTTCGAAGCAAGAATTATATTGCAGGTAAACTGGCATACCAGTGTGTGAAGTGTGTAGTTAAGAAGACTGAAAAATAGAAACGAGGGATGAATTCTCCTTCCCTTAACATATCGCAATTGCCAAAGCAGGAAACGTGCATTGCAAATGAAACCTTACCGTGACTCTCACTGAGGTGATTGCCAACAAGTCAGGGGACAAAGAACTGTGACCATTAATAACTGTTGCTAGGTTGAGCCGATGCGATGAGATTGCCAACTGCATAACTCACCATCCTCCTGATTAACCGCAGTGGAGGAATATAATTTCAAAGTGGAACTTTGAAGAATTGACAGAGCGCCAAAGCCAAGAAAAACACGTGCAAGCGTAGTGCCAGAGTAGCCTCGGGAAGCAGAAGTTTGAATCAGATTATCTATATGAATCCGAATACAACTACGAATGCCTCCCACAATGTTTGGTATCCTTTTTTGAGCCGTCATAAATGAACCCTGCACAGTCTTTTCTAACTAATCGCAGAAAGGGGCTTAGTGCTCTTTCAATCAGGGATTTGGAAGACCCTTCTGTAACTCGCACCACTGATGCATTGTTAAAATTTATCTACCAATGAGATACATTTACATGGAAATGGGAGACGAATGTTGCCCTGTTCCCACGTACAGACTTGTTTGTCGGAAAATCTGGAAATTTCATTGGGCTTCGTACACTGTTCCCATGGGAAGAGCAAAGATTGGAAATTTGCAGACACATGAGTGGTTTTATATTTTGCTCGAGGAAACTTGTCTGGAGACCACACACAGCACCACAAAAGCAAATGGACAGCAGATGACTTCTCCAAAGTTCATTATCAAGGCAAAGTTCTCACCCCTTCCACCTGCGGTTTCCCATTCTGCTGTTGATGGCACCAGCCTTCTATTGCATCAGTCGTCGCCCACGGAAGCTTATCCAGGAACATTATCTCTACATAGGCTGATCCGACTGTCCGTGCAGCCCACTAGCATGAGACCCTGCGTTCTAAGTGCCCTGAGGCTTTTCCAGAACGTTGAAAATTCCTCCCCTTTTTGCAGCAGTGACAAGGAGGTTCCTTAGTGAAGAGCAGATGCATTTAATGGAAAAAACTAGTACAAGAATGAAATGCTATTATGGAGGATTACCTACATTGCTACATGCTACCAACTAGCTATTCGTGTAAACAACATTCAGCATAGGTAGAATGCTGACAAATAAAATGCATCAGAAAGTAAATGAAGCAAGAGTCTTGTATACAAATTCAGGATGCAGACAGGATAAAATATGAGAAGAAAGGCCTGAATCAGTCCACCACTTGACATGATCACTCCTCCAAACAACTTTCTATTTTCATATTGGATTTCATCAGTTATACGAATGGAAATATTAGTAAATCTAATAACCCATTGCATGATTGTAACAAGAGCTAGTAAGTACCATTGATGTTGAGTAGTATTGTAATAATCATGTTCAAAAGTTTCAGAATATAGGTGCTAATGTGGAAGTTAGTCACCAACACAGAAGACGAAAGTCATGTGGTCAAAGCAGGCAGTATGATACTACACTTTATTTCTGTCATTTCTCTTATTTTACCACATTAATACCAGCTGAGGTATAGCTAATCTAGTTAAATTAAACAACTATGTCGTTGTCACTGTTAGGTGAAAAGGTGAAGCAGATGCAACACCCAATACATCCATACAGTCCTTGAAAATGGAGGTGTAGCTAGGAAATAAAAATTTGCGACTAAAGACGGAATATTATTTATCATTAATCGTTAACAGTGAAACTTCAAAGATATTTCATGGTTTAATGTCTATTAATAACAAGAATAAGGAAAAACTGTGTATGTCACAGTGCTTTGTACAATGGAGGCTATTACACGTGCAAGAGATTGGAAAATGCCAGTACGACAGGGGAGCTGTCATGATGTGCACTGATGGCGAGCCTAGATTTGTTGGAGGTATTAGAGTTGGATGTAGGTTTTCATAATACGTTTTCTGCTCGTTTATCTGCCTTGCAGAGGCATGTGTCATATTCGCAAAAAATCGATAGGTAGGTAAGGCAAAGGTTGTTAGTGGAATACATAAAATTATTCACCTGTCCGAGACCATTGGCAGCTGCAGCAATAACAGAGAATATAGTTCCATCTGGGAACGAACTACTGGTGCACTGGTGCACAGGAAACCACTGCAAATTTCACATAACCTCCAGCAGGTGACAAAGGAGTCTATAAACGAACAGTTCAATCAATAAATAACAGAAAGGAGTACCCAGTCGAAGGGGAACTAGTGCTTGTACTGAAGAACAGCCCAAATGGTAGTACATCATAGAGATTCTTTTATGACTATAAGCATTTGAATCAGCATATGGTTATGTATCCATACCCATTGCCAAACACAGAAAATTTGAGTAACTGTAGGCAATGCTGTTATTTTAAGGTCATGAATTTGTGATGTTGGTACCATGTGTAGCAGATAACCCATAGGGCAAGTCTAAGGCCGCATTTACGGTTTCATCTAGTCACTAGTGTTATCACTGCATGCCATTCGCATTGAAGAATGCACTGGTGACATTACAAACCTATTGGACAGGGTATTAAGAGGTCTAAAGTCAAATCATTGTATGTTGCACATCTATGGCATTATAGTTGTCTCTAAAGACAACCAAGAAAACATATCACATTCACTGGAATTCTTTAGTCGATTACAAGTAGCAGAACTGTTGCGTAGTTTGGAAAAGTGTCATACTGTTATGAAAGAAGCTGGTTATTTGGGCTGTGTTATTCGCCGGGATGGAGTATGAACAGAACCGGAGTTATTACAAACCACGGAAGACCTTCTTATTCCTGTTACAGAAACAGGACATAACACCACTTTAGGTTTTGCTAATTATTACAGGACTTTTGCAATGAAATTTGCAGAAACAGCGGGACCCCTTACACAATTGTTAAGAAAGAAGCAATGCTGTAGGTCTGTGAGCAGGCCTTTGTGTGATTAACATACCTGCTGATTATGGTGCTCTTCTCAGTGTCTTGGATTAAAAAAAAACTCCATACTAACCAGTGATGTAAGCAATCAGGGTGCGTGTTAAGCAAGGAAACAGATGGCACAGGGCACATGATAGCCTGCGCTTCTAGGAACCTAGATGAGCTAAGGTGTATCAACTGCAGAGAAGAAAATGCCCAGTCTGATTTCTGGAATCATGCGTTTTCACTATTATCTATTTAGTAAGAGTTTCAAAATTGTAACAGCTCATGCACCACTGAAATAGTTAAGGATCTTAAAGATCCAATTAATAGCTGGGCCCAATGAGCTTATGGTTAGAGAGCTTGATTGTGAAGTAACATGCCACCCCAGGAAAAAACATAGCAATGGTGACAGATTAAATCACAAAATACATGCAGTGAACATGTTGATATTTCTGCTCATGAGTGGCAAAGGCTCCAGGTAGTTGTTGAGATTCGCAGCAGTTCTTGAGTCAGGCTAGTTCTGTCCCAACAATGGAGACCCGTAGAACCAAAGTACACATGATGTATAATCGTGATGGCAGGTTAACGTGATGAAATGTTGAGGCAGGCCCACATCTGTGTCATAGAAGGGCATGGAGGTCCTCGACTGAGTAACACATTGCAGAAAACTGTTACTGGGATACGTGCAAGCAAGACCTGAATAACTGTGTGTCCTGTGCACACAGTTCTGCAGGTCTGTGCTTTGAATTAAGCAAATTGCTTTAAAGAGGTTGTCAGAGGATGTCAGATAATTCCAAATGATTTACGTCATTTTAACAAACAATTCTGAGGAACAAAATGGTTCAAATGGCTCTGAGCACTATGGGACAACATCTATGGTCATCAGTCCCCTAGAACTTAGAACTACTTAAACCTAACTAACCTAAGGACATCACACAACACCCAGTCATCACGAATTCTGAGGAACCGATGTATCTTGAAAAATTATTTGTCTATGACTCCTAAGCCATATCACTAGGCTGAAATAGTAGCTCAGGCATTGGTGAACCACTGGACCTTAAAGTTTGGAGGTTACGACAGATGATCAGGATACTAATTCTCCGTGCAAGGTAGTTGAACTGTTAAATAGACTTTCACAGATTCAGAAGTTGTCACCAAATGCTTTACATCCGCAAGTGAATGAGAGGACAGAACAGTTGCACAGAATCGTAGGAAAAACGTTAATTAGTTGTATGAATAGTCATGATAGCTATTGAGACGTTTTGTTACAGTGATAGTTTTAGCTTATAACTCAAAAGTGCATCAAAGTAAAGGATTCTCTACACATGGGGTTATTTATGAACAGAAGATGTCCACCATTTCAGGACTGCATAAACCACTCTCAGCGAAAGACGTATTGCCTGTGTGTATGTTTGTAACTACATCACCTTACTAATTAATTGTTTGACAAAATCTGCTTTGTGGTAGTATTGTCCCATCAGACTAGTTTTCATCATTGCCCATCATCAGTGGTATCTCTATAACAAAGACACATATTTCTTATAACAAGTTACTTAAAGGTATACTGTATTATTTCTTGTATTTCTGGTTTTTCAGTTAATTATAAATCGTAATACTCCTTAGACATGATATTCTGTAGCGTATTCCAACTTAAAGGTATACTGTATTATTTCTTGTATTTCTGGTTTTTCAGTTAATTATAAATCCTAATACTCCTTAGACATGATATTCTCTAGCGTATTCCAGTGAATATAATGCTACTTGTAATTAGTGTTGTCTCTGTTAGCAAGACAAAGAAATGTCTTTAGTTAAAATATTGTACTAAAATTTTCCATTAATTTTTATATTTGTTTTTTTAGATAGATCTGTTTGTTTAAACAATGTCAAGATATTTTGTGACATATGTAGAGATTTATATTTCTTCTAAAATCTTTTGTAAACTGCCTTTTTGGGCACAATGTAGCACTGTTAGGTGTGGGGTTTGGTTCTTTTAAGTGTGTACTAAACAAAGGTAGCCTCAAGTTAGTAAGTTTCAGATGGTCTTTAAATCTAGTACTGAAATCTCGTCCACTTAAACCTATACAAAATTTTTAACAGTCATAACATTCAAATTTATAAGCACCCAAATGTGCAAATTTGCACGATTGCTCAGCAATATGTAAAATTTGTGATCACAGTTTTCTTTGTTCTGAAGACCATTTTTATGTTCCGTTTTTGGAGTGCAAGTCTGATTTTATCTGTAATTTTTGCTCAGTGTAGTATGACATTGAATTCCATGTTTTGTATAATATGTCATTGCTAAGTTAATGCTACCTTTGTTTTCTTTTCATTTGTATGTGCTTTTCTAGTATAAATCTTGTCGATTATGGTGTGGTAGTAATCATTATTTTTTGCTGTTATACTTAGAATCGTTGATTTATATATTAGGTTTAATTTAGTGATTGGAAATTTTATCTGCCTCTCAACAGGGTTGAAAAGTTTACTTCTGTGTGTGCTTTGAGATGCTGTTGTGTATTAAACTGTATGTAGTTATTTGTTTTCAGCATACATTCAAATTGTACATTTTTCTATTCCCTTTGGTTTTGAGGTCAAGAAAATATAGTTTACCATCTCGTTAATTCCGATTGTAAATGTGTTGTTTTCATCAGACTATTGCACTGTGAGTGGAAGATATCCATTATGTCCTCTGATCCTTCAAATAAAATTAATGTATCACCTATGTTTTGCAGTAGTACTGAATTTTATTAATTTATTCTAAGGTTTTCTAAAAAAAAGTATTTCTCGCTATCGTGGAAAAAAATGTTAGCTTGAGTTTCAGTGAGGTAATTTCCCATTGCAAAACCGTGTTCCTGTGTATATAGTTGGTTGTTGGAAGTTAGTTATAGGACAAGGGCAATTTCAACAAAGTAATAAAATATTCAGTTCCAGTTCTGCGCACTTTGCCATGTGAATGTAAACTATGTTAGACAATTTCAGTAGTTTTATTAACTGATATAGCAGTGTACATGCTGGTTATCTTTACAGAAATAGATTTAGCATTCTCTATTATGTGAACATCTTCATTTTGTTGTATAAGGTCGACTGAGATCTTTACTGTGTATCGATTAACGTTTTGAGTTAGAATTTATTTTAATTTTTTGCCAAGTCGATGTGCTGGATTACTCACATAATTAACTATAAGTCTGAAAGAGGTGTTTGCTTCATTATTTTGGTTGCAGTGTAATTTGGGTGCAGATGGGTTGAACATGGTGATTACACTTTTCTTCTTTAATTGAGTTAAAAATCAGTTTAATTCAGGACTTTTTAAATCAGATTTTTGAATCGCTAGGTTGGGTCTTTTTCTATGCAAGTAGTGTTTTTGCTAAAAAATGCAACTTTTTATTTGTGTAGATTGTGCTGGAGGTGATGATTACTGTGTCTTCTTTGAGTACCATACCATTGTTTGCTCCTAATGTTTCACAAATTGTACAGATCATTTCTTTTCCTTTTGTGTAGAATTCCTTATTTTTGCTGTTACAATCATGTTTTCTAGTCGTTTTCAATATGTAACTCTGGCATGCAGTGGTATTATTACACGAACATGGCAAATTATTTTCATCCTAATATACTAGAGAACATCACATTTAAGGCAAGTTGAAGTAAAATTATCTAAAAAATGGCATATACACAAAATTATACAGTATCCTTCTAAGCAACGTTTTATAAGAACATGTCTCTCTTGTGTAATACAGATACTGCCGATGATGGATATGCCTAAAACTATCATGGCAAAATAAAATGTTAACACAAAGCAGCTTTCGTTGAACAGTTGATTCATAAGATGACATATTTACAATTTCTAGAAACTACAGTGATCGAAACATTCTTCTTATTCCCAGACAAGACTTTTGTGCTAATCTCTCAAACCAGAAAACATGATTGAAAACAGTGAGAAACACTGATGATACATGTTTTAACACAAAATTAAGTTAAACCAAAATATGCGCATGTGAATACAAAAAGAACAATAAAGCTAGCCATGTGTGTAAAACAAGAAAGTGAAGTGATGTAGGTAAAAGATTTCCAAGACAAATATCGAAAGAAAGTCTTATTACAGAGAAAACTACATTTAGCACTTTGAGAAATGGGTAACTACTACAAACATCTAAGTTTGGCACAATTATGTAATCCTTTAATGAATATGACAAAAATGAACACCAAAAATTAAATCATAGGCATAAGAAAAAACTTAGTTCATTGACACAAAATTGTAAAATTGAGCAGAAGTAGAGTGTGACACAAAATTTAAATTTTTCGATAGAGTGAAAAAATTTGACAGAAATGGAATTTAATAGTAATGAAACAGATTTATGACATAAAGACCTAGCATATAGTTCTCCAGATAAACCAAGTCATACTAATATAACAAACATTATTGCACATGTGGAAATAGGAACTGAAGCACCGATTTCAAGAAGGAGACTTGTCCACTATTTTACATTTTTGTTTTGCGGCATATACCAGTGCATCTGGCATTATCGAACATAAAAACGAGGCCTATTGCACACTGGATTCATACGAAAATTTCTGACTTATGTAGAAAAATAAGACTTGTCGTTTGACATGTCCTTTTGTTCCATGAAACTCTTTGCTGTTTGACAGGATGATGACACATGGTCACATTCATTTGCTTGTAGTAGTGGCAGTACGGCGGACAGTAGTAGTGATAATCAATGCTCTGCATTCGTTCAAAATACTGAGACCTGAAATTTGGAAAAGAAATATTTCGCAACTGAATAGAGAAAGTGGTGTCAAACATAAAAATTCGAAAAAAGAACTTTTTAAAGCAAAATAAATTACTGCAGGTAAATATGTTTAATAATAAGCTAGTCATTCATAATCAAACATTTATCGAAGTTCCCTCATCGTGGCTAACCCACCAAAAACCAAAGAACCACAGGATAACAGTATACATCAGCCTCCAAGGTCAGCAAGCTGCTATTATAAGGTGAGCAGTAATTCAACGATTGAATATATTGTCGCAGAAAAAGCTGAATAGCTCCATGGTGTATTGGTTATGATACTTAACTGTTCCATGGAGGGTCGTGAGTTCAAAACTCACCTGGACTGTACAATTTTAATTACCATGTTCGGTTCGAGTTCATTCTAGAAGTATCCACAAATGTGAAGAATCATTGTACTGGAATGTTCTGTAGCTGTGTATATACTGTATATGTTCTGGCCGGAGGCAGTTTGCTCCGCGCTCATGTCTGTACAAGAGCTGAATAAACCTTCGTTAAAGGAAGTTAGTGTTCGTCATTGAGCCAATTACACCTTCTTCTACGTGACATTATTCTGGTGGAGGCGCCGGGTATCAGATCTTGTGATAGCGCACATTATGGACGACACAGTGGCTCCCATCAGGCCACGACAGAGCCGCCGTTTACGTGGCGAGAAACCAGAGTTCGTACCCTATTCAACAGATCGCAATCTACTGAGACAGAAGAAGAAGAAGATGTTACGATGACAGCAACTGTGTGCCACCACATGAGACGTCCTTCCGGGTTCTCTGGTGACGATGGCCAAGATCCAAATAAGTGGCTGAGGGTATATGAGCGTATAGCCCAATTTAAGAAATGGGAAGGCACCGTGGGTTTGGCTAACGTATTTTTCGTCTTGGAAGGCACAGCCGAGCAATGGAATGAGGAGGAGAAGTTCACAAGCTCGGAAGTGTTCCAGGCGGAACTGCGCAAGTATTTCGGCTGAAGATAAAGTCCAGGGCACAGCATCCTACATTCAAGATGTCTTGCAGCTGTGTAAAATAGTGTACCTTCGAATGAAGGAGGAAGATAAGGTTGCACATCTCATGAAGGGTGTTGCTGACGACATGTATCAAGCCCTACACCTGAAGGTGGTTTCCACAGCAGGCTTCATAAAATTGTGCCACTATATCGAGTCAATGCATCAAAAAAGAACTACATGCAAGAAGTTTGGACGGCTTTCAAACGTCGTATCGATGTCTGTGATGGAGGAAGCAAGTGGTTTCACAAGTGTTCTTCGTCAGATAGTGAGAAAGGAAGTTCAGAAGGCACTTGCAAGGCGAGCAAAAAACCGAGACGCTTCAAGAGGTCGTAAGGGAGGAATTGGAACAGATATTTAACCCAATCTCTCGTCCTTCATTTCCCTATGAAACGGTGAAAAATTCGAGACCAAGGTGAAGTTACGTTCCTACAATGCTGCATGAGGAACCTGTTTGGGCACAGGGAAGACTGACACCTGGAGGAAAAAAGATAACCAACCAATATGTTTCCATTGCAGACGACCGGGAAATGTGGTGCGCTATTGTCGAGAAGGGCTGCAGATATTTGATGACGCCCGCGCGAGAAGACAGCAGACCGATCTTAGTCGACGCCAACTCCGGGACGACGAAGATGAACAAGAAGATGTGGGTGCAGGACGACGTAGGTCACCATCGCCGCAAGCTAGCAGCTGGAGAGGACGCTCCCAAACACGCCGATCAAGATCTCCATCACCGTTCAGAAGCTCCTGCAGATCACCTAGCCTCCGCAACCTGGAAAACTAAAGGGTGCGACCTTCCTTGGAGTTGAGGCTGCCGAAGAGAAAAAATCCTCCGCCGTCGATCACCACAGAAATGATAGGAAACTGTCAGCAGCTCGTGGTCTTGGGTAGCGTTCTCACTTCCCGCGCACGGGATCCCGGGTTCGATTCCTGGCGAGGTCAGGGATTTTCTCTGCCTCGTGATGACGGGGTGTTATGTGTGTCTTTCATCATCATTTCATCATCATTGACTCGCAAGTCGCCGAAGTGGCGTCAACTAAAGAAAAGGACTTGCAATACGGCGGCCGAGCTTCCCCACACGGGGCCTCCCAATCAACAATGCCATACGATAGGAAACTGACAATATAAGCATGGATAGCCCAGCAACCAAAGTTCTTGTGGACTCTGGAACATCATATTCAGTCATTTCGGAAATGTACCGTGGCCAGTTGCAGAAAACCGTGCTCGTCGACAACAAAACATCTCTGCTGAATGTGGCTAATGGGAAATAAGTAAAACCTACAGGAAGATGTACCAATCGTGTGGGTACAAGTGGCCATAAACAGCCATTAGAATTCATCGTCTTACAAGACTGCAGTCATGATGTCATTCTCGGATGGGACTCTTTGAAAACTTCTCAGACAATTATGGGTTGTGGTCGCTCGAAAATTATGCTAGACGAGATACTGTGGACAGGAAGATGCGCATCAGAGTGTGTGGAGACTATGTGTTGTGTACATAGTTCCGCGTAGTCAGCGCGTACACAACTTTCCCACTAGAGCGCGCCCCGCTAGGCACAACAGCGCAGGTGCAGCGCTTGTCAGTCTCTGCACTACGAGATGGCGCTGCCATAGAGATGGACCAAATTCTGCTTCCGCCGATCCGCGTCTTAATATGTAACGCAGCCAATGAGATTGCTGCTAACATAGAACCTTTTCTCCTCATGAATCACACTCGCGCAGTGATACCTGAACGCTCGAGGTATTATAACGAGTGTACAGACCTCCGATTAGTCTGCATTAGTCTGCATCAGCCTATAGTCAAGTTTCAGTCTGCGTCTAATAAGATTATCACATTCCTGTGCAAAACCATGAAGATAAATGTATAGACACTTTTGGCGAGTATCAGAGATATGTGAGAATAAGATTAACGTACCAAAACCAAAGGAACTTCAGATTGTCAATTGTAAATAGCATCCAGAACCAAGTTAAGTTTTTTCTATGCTTGTTATTATTTTAATAAATGTGTCTGAAAATTAATCAAGTTCTGTTTAAAGTTGGTCACCGTCAATCTGCTACTCTAAGCGTGAAAGTGGCATTTCTATCGTCTGACCTAACGGCAGAAGATAAACACGCCACGATAAGACCACGAGACATATTGCTGACACTCGCATACTTCGTTAGAGCGCCAAGTCAAATAATCTGATGGTGAGTGCACCGAAGGTCTTACAGTATGCACACCACACTATGTGTGCTTAATGAAGTGATCATTCTTGCGGTCAGCGCTAGAAAGGTAACTGTCATGTGGCATGCCATGCTTCAACCCATGGGTCTTGTAGTGGAATGTAAGAGAAGCGCACCACTGTAGAATAACTTGGTCATTCCAGTCCCTGTCGTCTTGTTAAGAACGGATTCGGTGAATTGTGGATAGTTAACAGTCGCCGAGAACTGTAGATCCTTCCAAGATGATGTGCGTAGCAAACGCTGAGCCGTTAATTGCAGAACAGCTGAGTTTCATAGAAACCCCCCCATGCCGAGTCTGTGGGCGAAGTTAACGCTACCACTACGAGACAAGATCTTCAAGATCGACTATCACGAAATCTCACTAAGGGACAACAGAAGAAGATACTTGCCATTCTTCAAGAGTTCTCTGAATGCTTCAATCCACAGGTGAAGAGCAAATTAGACAAATCGATGGTGTAGCACCGGATTAGCACTGGAGGCCATCAACCAATAAGCCAGAGAGCATACCGTGTGTCAGCAACGGAACGTCGAATAATTCGCAACGAGGTAGAGAAATGATAAAGAATGACATCATTCAGACTTCGCAGAGCCCATGGTCGATACCAGTGGTTCCTGACAGGAAGAAAAATGGCAGTTGGCGCTTTTGTGTTGATTATAGGAAACTTAATTAGATAACTAAAAAGCACGTTTACCCTCTTCCACGAATTGACGATACACTAGATTTTCTGAAGGCGGATAATTTGTTCTCAACCATGGATATGTACTCGGGATACTGGCAAATCGAATTAGATGAGACTGATCGTGAGAAAACTGCATTGAGCACCCCTGAGGGCCTGTATGAGTTTAAGGTAATGCCGTTTGGTTTGTGTAAGGCACCAGCAACTTTTGAATGGATGGTGGATAATCTTCTACGTCAAGTGAAGTGTGTTGTTTAGATGACATTATAGTGTTCTCAGAGACATCTGATGAACATATAAAAACACTGAGGGCCGTTGTTAAGTATCTCCAACAAGGCTGACTGAAACTTCATCCAAGAAAGTGTCTCTGTGGAACAAAAAGAAATCAAAATAGTTGGACATCTTGTGTCGAACGAAGGTGTGCGGCCAGACCTAGAAAAGGTGAGAGCTATAACGGAATTTCCTATTTCTAGAAGTATTAGAGATCTGAGAAGCTTCCTCGGATTATGTTCTTATTACCGTCGTTTTATCAAACACTTTTGTATCAAACCCAGGCCGCTGTTCTAGTGCAAATTTCGGATGAAAAAGAGAACGTTATAGCCTATGCTTCTAGGACACTTACAAAAGTCGAGAGAAACTACTCAGCTACAGAAACAGAATTTCTTGCTGCGATCTGGGCCATGTGCAAATTTCGACAGCATCTCTATGGAAGGACATTCACAGTTGTTACAGACAATCATTCACTTTGTTAGTTGACAGGTCTTAACGACCGAGCAGAACGACCCGCCAGGCGGGCACTACGTCTTCAAGAGTATGACTTTACAATAGTGTACAAAAGTGGAAGAAAACACCAAGATGCCGTCTGTCTCTCAAGAAAACCTGTGCAAGACCATCAAGACTTTGATGAAGATAGTGACTGTCTCGCTGCACTCTAGGAACTCTCTGCTGAGCAGAAGAAGGGCGCCAAGATATCTTAAATTATGTTTGCCTTAAGTCGGTCAGAGAATGTGAAAGGACGGTTTAAGGTAGTTAATGGATTGCTTAGCAAGTAAAACATTGATCTGTTTGGAAAGAGGTGGCTACCAGTGATTCCTAAACACATGCGCTTTGATGCTCTACAGCAATTCCATGACACACCTGAGGCCGGAAATTCAGGATTTATTAAGACATACAATAGAATCCGCAAGAGATTTTTCTGGTCAGGTTCATTTAGGAATGTCCGTCACTATGTGTCGCACTGTCGAGAGTGCCAGAGGAGAAAAGCAGTTCTTCAGAAGCCTTCCAGCCGACTCATACCAATTCCATCAGCCGAAACGCCTCCTCGGACGATTTCCAAAGTCTGCTAGTGGCAATGGATGGATTATTGTTTGCACTGATTATCTGACACGCTATGCCATTACAAAAACCGTGAAAACATCCGAAGCATCCCAGGTAGCCAAATGCATCGTGGAAGACATTATATTAAAACATGGTGCCCCTAGGTCGCTAATTACGCATCGAGGGAAAGTTTTCCAATCGAAGCTTGTGACAGAGATAAACCGTCGGTGCAACATTACTCATCACATGACGACTACCTACCATCCGCAAATTAACGGGCTTACTGAACACCTTAATAAGACCTTGGCCGACATGCTATCAGTGTTCGTCAATGTTGATCAGAGCAACTGGGATGAGGTGCTACCTTTCGTGACATTTGTCTACAACACCGCCAAACAAGACACTACACGATTTACACCGTTTTTCCTGGTGCATGAACGTGAGGCGACGACGACGATGGACACCGTGTTTCCGTTACATCCTGATGACGTGGACGACGAATACATCGGCCATGTGTTAACCAGAGCTGAGGAGGCTCGGCAGTTAGCTCGATTTCGCACGCTGCAGGCTCAAGAAAACGATCGCCGAAGGTATGACGCGAGCCACAGCCGTGTTGTCTACCAAACCTGGTGACCTCGTCTGGATCTTCACTCGTATTCGGAAGGTTGGTCTCTCTGAGAAGCTCCTCAGGCTCTACTTTGGACCTTATAAGGTTGTAAGACAGTTGTCTGATGTTACTTATGAAGTTGAAGATGTGGAGCCCGACACAAGACGACAAATCATCAGAGATACGGTCCACGTCCTTCGTATGAAACTCTACAAGAATCCTACAACCTAGGTAAATTCGAGGCTCCAGAGACAGACAAAAAGAAGAAAGGTGAGGAAGAGCTTAGCGTCAAAAGAAGTTCTAAGAAAGTCTCCGGCAGGGCGAGCACCAGTCATCAGGAGTCGGAGTATGCAGGACCGATGACTCGTTCCCGGAATAGGACGACGTAACACCGAGACGCTGTTCCCTTAAGGAGGAAGCATTCCCGCAGAAGAAGCTGAATAGCACCGTGCTGTAGTGGTTATAATCCTAAACACTTGCGTGGAGGGTCGTCAGTTCAAAACTCACCTGGATTGTGCAATTTTAATTTCTATACCCGGTTCGAGTTCATTCTAGAAGTATCCACAAATGTGTAGAATCATTGTACTGGAATGTTCTGTAGCTGCATATATATATATAGGGTGTCCCAGCTATCTTGTCCGCCCAAAATATCTCTGGAACAATAACAGCTATTGGAAAACGACTTTCACCGGTATCAATGTAGGGCTGGGGCCCATGAATGTACATATTTGGAAACATTCTAAAACGAAAGCATATGTGTTTTTTAACACAAACTTATCTTTTTTGAAATGGACCTCCTATATTTTTTCTTCAGCAATCCATAGCATGACAAAGCACATACAGAATGGCGTTGATTGCATCGCAATATTCCCGTTACATCCCGAGATATTGAGACGCGAAGTTGTCGCTTGAAACACCCGACATGCGCTGCTAGCGCACGTCCTGAGGCTCAGGCGTGAACCCCATGCTGCCCGTAATCGCGATGTGATTGACAAGTAAGTGTCCCTCTTGATAAGTATGGAGGTGTGATTACACATGCCAATCACATCGCGATTACGGGCAGCATGGGGTTCACGCCTGAGCCTCAGGACGTGCGCTAGCAGAGCATTTCGGGTGTTTCAAGCGTCAACTTCGCGTCTCAATATCTCTGGATGTAATGGGAATATTGCGATGCAATCAACGCCATTGTGTATGTGCTTTGTCATGCTATGGATTGCTGAAGAAAAAATATAGTTCCATTTAAAAAAAAGATAAGTTTATGTTAAAAAACACATAGGCTTTCGTTTTAGAATGTTTCCAAATATGTGCATTCATGGGCCCCAGCCCTACATTGATACCGGTGAAAGTCGTTTTCCAATAGCTGTTATTGTTCCAGAGATATTTTGGGCGGACAAGATAGCTGGGACACCCTGTGTATGTATATATATAGGGTGAGCCACCTAACGTTACCGCTGGATATATTTCGTAAACCACATCAAATACTGACGAACCGATTCCACAGACCCAACGTGAGGAGAGGGGCTAGTGTAATTGTTTAATACAAACCATACAAAAATGCACGGAAGTATGTTTTTTAATACAAACCTACGTTTTTTTTTGTTTTTTTTTAATGGAACCACGTTAGTTTTGTTAGCACATCTGAACATATAAACAAATACGTAATCAGTACCGTTTGTTGCATTGTAAAATGTTAATTACATCCGGAGATATTGTAACCTAAAGTTGACGCTTGAACCCTCCGACGTTCAGTTGCGTGTTGTAACAAACACGGGCCACGGGCGTTTCACGGGACGTGGAGGACGCATAAATTGGCCAGCCCGTTCTCCTGATCTTACACCTCTGGACTTCTTTCTGTGGGGTACGTTAAAGGAGAATGTGTACCGTGATGTGCCTACAACCCCAGAGGATATGAAACAACGTATTGTGGCAGCCTGCGGCGACATTACACCAGATGTACTGCGGCGTGTACGACATTCATTACGCCAGATTGCAATTGTGTGCAGCAACTGATGGCCACCACATTGAACATCTATTGGCCTGACATGTCGGGGCACACTCTATTCCACTCCGTAATTGAAAACGGAAACCACGTGTGTACGTGTACCTCATCCCTCATGGTAATTTACATGTGCGTCAGTGAAAAAGACCAATAAAAAGGTGTTAGCATGTGGACGTAATGTGCTGTTCCAGTCTCTTCTGTACCTAAGGTCCATCACCGTTCCCTTTGGATCCCTATGTAATTCGGTGCTCTCCGATACACACGATCGAACAGCGGAGGAGTGGTACTCAAGCGTCAACTTCAGGTTACAATATCTCCGGATGTAATTAACATTTTACAATGCAACAAACGGCACTGATTACGTATTTGTTTATATGTTCAGATATGTTAACAAAACTAACGGGATTCCATTTAAAAAACGTAGGTTAGTGTTAAAAAATATACTTCCGTGCATTTTTTTATGGTTTGTATTAACCAATTACACTAGCCCCTCTACTCACGTTCGGTCTGTGGAATTGATTCGTAAGTATTTGATGTGGTTTACGAAATATATCCAGCGGTAATGTTAGGTGACTCAGCATATATATATACTGTATGTGTTCTGGGCGGAGGCAGTTCGCTCCGCGCTCTTTTATGTGCAAGTGCTGAATAAACCTTCGTTAAGTGAAGTTAGTGTTCGTCATTCAGCTAATTACAACTTATTCTACGTGACAATATTATTAGCTAGAGAAGAAAAATGAAATAGTAATAAATTAATCACTTTATTCCTTTTTAGGTTGAAGTTTCTTTAAAGACTGTCATGTGCAAAAAGTCATTTGTAGCACATTATGGCTTTATGAAGCAACGATTGGAAAGTCTATTTCGACTTCTTAAGGACGGTGTATTTCGCCATCAGACAGTTGAGGAAAACGCAACTGACAGCTCAAGAGTACAGAGAATACCAGTGTCTTAATAGAGCAGTTTATTCGTTCATATCCGTACAGGGTTGTGCATTGTGGGAAAAGAAGCTGATTGGAAGAAGTATCTAACATGTAGCTTATCAGTCATCAAGTTATGGAAGCTATTCACAAATAAAAACGACCCACATATGTACTTAATTTATCAAGATATGACATCCAATGGAACTGAAAACAATGCATTCAACCCAAAACTAAAATACTTTTATTTCTACAACTATTCCAAAGATAATTTCAACTACACAATTGGACGTCCTGCATACATTTGGGATCTGTGCACAACTTAAATGTAGAATTAACAGTTATACAAACATAACCTCAAAGATACAAGGGGGAAAGGAACTAAAACCTCACAGAGTATGCGTGAAAGCGTTTTTGTAGTATGAAAAGATGGGTAGATAAAGGGGATGAGAAAGGAACAGCAGAAGTAACTATTTCCGATTATACGCAGGACATTGCAGCTCCAGATGTACCTGTAGGGAAGATATTCTGTTACATTCGATGTTGGGTTTTTATTTTTGAGATACACAGGTTATCTGCTGATGGAGGCCAAGTGTACACGTATGATGTGACAACTGCTGCAGAATACCCAAATGAAGTTGTTTCTCTGTTAGTGAGTTTTACTGAAATTAATATAGCTATTACCATTTTCTCAGATGCTTTTACGGACCAAATGAAGAAATGTTCAGTTCCTCATATTTGGTACACTTTGGTGCACAACAGAAGATTTTCTGTAGTAACCCGTATGTCTCCTTCATGTGGCCATTCAGATATGGTATACGATCGAGACTTCTCTGCAATAGAACTAAAAAAAAAAAAAAGAGATTACAGTAATACGACTTATTATGTACTAGGCTGACAAAGCTGGTGTTCGAAATGTGTCCTAAAAGAGTGTTTTTGGATTTTGCTAATAATTTTTATTCCTTTCGCAAGACATTTGTTACAGCGAAAGGCAATACATGGGCCCTAACTTAACATAAAGTATTTGAGTTTTCAGCAATATCAAAACGCGTACTTTGTCTCATCATCCCAGTGGCCTAGTTACCTACGATTTCTCACACGTAAAACCTGGTACGTATCCTACTGTATGAAGTATGCCCCCAGCTTACTCTGACGAAGTACCAATAAAAGCTGCCAGGGCCAATGATGTTGCTAAAATGCTTGAACTGGCACCTTTAGAATACCAGAATTATTTCAACATCTTTGTTGAGCGATTTTCTGACACAGGAAAACAACCAACACCACAAGATTCAGAAATCACACATGGGATACTGACTGATTTCACATTTGCTTTTAATATCCATTTGAAAAGTGCCGGAATGACTCTAATCTTGTTCAGTTATGTTTAGTTGAGTATGTCAGTGTATGAAGAGATTAAATATACTGGTTGTTTTTATATTATGTGTTTAATCAAAATAGGACCCTCCTGTTAACTGTAAAAAGAAGACCTGCTGGCAGTTTCTAAACTAATTTTAATGACTGTAAAGCTGCCTCAGATTTAACTTGTATGTAATGATGTACAACACCAGAGTGGATAAATAATTAGTCCTACTGCAAAATTATTCAATTTATAAAGTTTTTGTTGCTTTCCCAAAACGCTTGCTGATAGATTAGTCCCCTTCTCTTTTCCCCTCCCTCAATTCTTCAGTTTACGCAGCTAAGCTTATCATGGGACATCAAAGCCACAGTACTGGAAAGAGACCCAAAATGATTAGAAAACATTATTGTTACAGAAAGATAAGAAACTCTACAAAAAGAAAATGAAAATTTCTATACAAATTGTGAGGAAATAGAAACAAAGAATGACTTAGTACGAGCAAACAAGGGAAATGCAGTGGTGATCATGTTCCAAACAATGTACATAAATTAAACCTCAAAATTTTGCATAAAAACAACATTACTTGCACAGAAAATGAGCCAAGCTATCGTCCAATGTCCTAAATTACAAAGCCCTGAGGAAAACTGATTTTTTTGCTTGATAAAAGAGAAAAAGCATAGTCACCAAGCTGAACCGCTCTGCACCGAAATTACAATCCCAGCTGAAAGGTCATCAACCAAACACCACTGTCACACACTTAGTTAATTGTATGAGCAGTCCTGCAGATTGACTTGGCAAAAAATTTAGTTATAATCTGACTGAGAACTATGTATTGATAATGAATATACTGTACATAACTCAGTCGACGCAGTGAAACAAGTCAGAGTTGTTCACGTCAAAGAAAATACTAAATTTATTTCCTTAGATGTAACCAACTTGTACACTAACGTCCCAGTTCGAACATGGCAAAGTCTATGGAACTGACATTGAAGAATCCATTCTCTGATTGAAATTTCCTATAGGTTTAACATCCAAAAAGATGTAGAACTTATAGGAAAGTGGCAGTTTCGGTAACAAGATATTCTTAAATTTCGGATATTGACCTTATATGAAGGTAGTAATTTCAGTATGAAAATGAATCTTTGTTTACATACACTACTGGCCATTAAAATTGCTGCACACGAAAATGACGTGCTACAGACGTTAAATTTAACCGACAGGAAGAAGATGCTGTGATATGCAAATAATTAGCTTTTCAGAGCATTCACACAAGGTTGGCGCTGGTGGCGACACCTACAACGTGCTGACATGAAGAAAGTTTCCAACCGATTTTTCATACACAAACAGCAGTTGACCGACGTTGCCTGGTGAAACGTTGTTGTGATGCCTTGTGTAAGGAGGAGAAATGCGTACCATCAATTTTCCGACTTTATTAAAGGTCGGATTGTAGCCTATCGCGATTGCGGCATATCGTATCGCGACATTGCTGTTCGCGTTAGTCAAGATCCAATGACTGGGGTTCAGGAGGGTAATACGGAACGCCGTGCTGGATCCCAACGTCCTCGTATCACTATCAGTCGAGATGAAAGGCATCTTTTCCGCATGGCTGTAGCGGATCGTGCAGCCACGTCTCGATCACTGAAACAACATATGGGGACGTTTGCAAGACAACAACCATTTGCACGGACAGTTCGACGACGTTTGCAGCACCATGGACTATCAGCTCGGAGACCATGGCTGCGGTTAACCTTGACGCTGCATTACAGACAGGAGGGCATGCGATGGTGCACTCAACGACGAACCTGGATGCACGAATGGTAAAACGTCATTTTTTCGGATGAATCCAGGTTCTGTTTACAGCATCATGATGGTCGCATCCGTGTTTGGCGACATCGCGGTGAACGCACATTGGGAGCGTGTATTCGTCATCGCCATATTGGCGTATCACCCGCCGTGATGGTATGGGGTGCCATTGGTTACACGTCTCGGTCACCTTTTGTTCACATTGACGACACGTTGAACAGTGGACGTTACATTTCACATGTGTTACGACCAGTGGCTCTACCCTTCACTTGATTCCTACTAAACCCTACATTTCAGCAGGATAATGCACGACCGCATGTTGCAGGTCCTGTGCAGGCCTTTCTGGATACAGAAAACGTTCGACTGCTGCTCTGGCCAGCACATTCTCCAGATCTCTCTCCAACTGAAAACGTCTGGTCAATGGTGGCCGAGCAACTGGCTCGTCACAATATGCCAGTCACTACCCTTGATGAACTGTGGTATCGTGTTGAAGCTGCATGGGCAGCTGTACCTGTACACGCCATCCAAGCTCTGTTTGACTCAATTCCCAGGCGTATCAAGGCCGTTATTACGGCCAGACGTAGTTGTTCTGGGTACTGATTTCTCAGGATCAATGCACCAAAATTGCGTGAAAATATAATCACATGTCAGTTCTAGTATAATATATTTGTCCAAGGCTATCCGTTTATCATCTGCATTTCTTCTTGGTGTAGTAATTTTAATGGCCAGTAGTGTATATATATATATATATATATATATATATATATATATATATATATATATATATATATATATATATACATTACACTAGTAGTGAAGAATATATATATATATATATGCCGTGAATAACTTTGTTTTTAATTTTTAAAATCCATCCAGAATGAACTAATAACGTCCAATACTACTGCAGATACAGTGATACATTATTTTTATTTGAAGGAAGAGAAAGCGAAATAGATATTTTTCTCTCACAGTGGAGTACCTACACGAAAATGCCATGTTTACGAGATCGGATGTGAGTCTACCATTAAATAGCCATATGATATCTATTTCGTCAGCGTTTAAATTCTCCTTAACAGGGACATTTTAATGGAAGTAACCATTCACCTCTTCCAGCGACTTTGCAACAATGGTTAGGCCGGTTACCGTCAGATCACTGAATTTCAGTGCCGTGGGCATTGGCTAGCACTTGGATGGGCGACTTTCCGAGTCTGATGGATGCTGTTGGCAAGCGTGGTTCATTCAGCCATTGTGACGCCAATCGAGGACGTACTCTACTGAGAAATATTGACTCCAGTCACGAAAACTAACAGCGGCCGACAGAGTGGCGTGATGACCCCACGTCCCTCCATACCCGCGTCCACTCACTATACCCATATTACCTCCAGATGTCAAGGCGGTCGTTCGGTAGCGCTGGGCTTCCCGAAGCCTGTTAGAGTGGAATTAGTCTGAGTACTCATCCTCTAAATTCCGACTCTTCTGTGAGGAAAAAAATGCAAAGGTCCCTTCTGTGTGTGGCAATGCAAAAAATCTAAAACAAAGCAGTGAAAATGGTAAAACTATATCAATTTCACACATATAACCCTGAAGCCTAACGCTGGAGCATAGTCTCGATAGGTTGGAGTAAAGACATACCGGTACTTAGATATTACCCAATGTCGGAAAAGAAACGAGAATCGTAAAATTTCGAAAAATGATCACCAACACTGTTAGAAACTGTGACCTGCAGCGTTATTTCGATATGTAAAAATTATGAAGCAGTCGTTGAAGTCTGAGTAATCACAAAAATTTTCACATGTTATAAAAACTGTTAAACCTGTTGAAACTGGGGACTCTACTTTAGACTTAGAATCCATTTTAGATAGGTACGAGCAATGAATTCCTTATATAGCGCTAGTAGAGATCATAATATGTGTAAAATTGCGACCCGTCCTCAGAATAGCAAAATTTACGAAATTTCTGTAATTTGTCTCGTACTCAGGATTTGGCGAGCCACAATGATATGACCCCATCATTTTCAAATAGGACAAATTACTCTTTCCCGCATATTGAATTTTTAGTTAACACAAATGATCCATTGAGGTTATCTTGGAATTGACCAGCCTTATTTACATCGACAAAATAATTAGTTTCGCCTTCTAGAATTTTGTATGTATCTTGGTCCTTAATACCATTGAATTCGCTGCTCATTTCATAAAACTGATATCGATTACGACAACTTTATATAATACATCTCGATTTCTTCATCGGGCAACTGCTTTGTACAGCATTACCTAAGAGTCTGCCTGATGAAAGGTGGTTTTGATGCACAACAAAGACATTCTGCCGTGACCTAAATTTATTTGAAATTATTCGTTTATTTCTATATAGATCTTTCAACTTGTATTTTATTTATTATATTTCTTCCTGTAGTTTAAGGTATTCTAATTGGTATCTGTTTTAGAAACTATCAGCAGCTATACTACCATGCACTGAAATCTGGAACCACATATTTGCAGTGGCGTAACACCTTCTTTGGGGTATGATTTCCACGTACTTATCTTGGAAAGCCTAATTTGAAAATACTGTTCATTTCTACTTTGACACTTTGATAGAAAAACTTTTTGAAGCAATTAAGGTATTTCAGTTAAATCACAAGGTCAAGTTACCTCTATTCTGATAAATAGTTGTACTTATTATTTAATGTTGGAATTAGTATTAACTACCTGAAACGTCAATAAAGATATGTCGATAACTAGAGTATATTTATCCTAGATACAATCCTGTTCCAGTTTTGTCATAGTCTGATCAAACCGAATCGACTGAAATATGCCACAACGTTCTGAGTTACTTCTACTTTTTCACTAGCTGATAAATACGGTATAGTCCAGTACGTAATTATAGGCGTGCCTAAGACTTTGTGTGTGTGGAATTTATTTTTAATTTATAAAGCTTATTTGTATACACCGTTTGATGCAATATGATTGGCGGCATGGACGAAGAGATTGTTTGCTTCACTAACTTGGGACACAGCCACATAGTGCTAGCTGTGCGAAAGGCAACAAAGGTCCATACATGTAAAATCGCGCCTTGTTCTTTTTCTATTGCTATGGCATAACATAAGCTAACTGGTAATTGCACACGATTCAAACGAAACAGTAAGTCATTAGGAATAATCAGGATTTGGGATATAAAACTCGCTCTCCTGATCCACTTCCCATCAACATTTCTGCTTCTATGATGCTGCAATGGAGAGATGTGCCTTTGAGCCTCTGTGAGTGAAGAGTTCTGAGGAGCAATATAATGCATGATGCTTTCCATCAGACTCTCGCTACATCTCGCTTACGGAAGGACAAGAGTAAGTTAAAACCCTATGTTCTCAAGCTGCAGCAAGGTTCGTCTAGCGATCTTCCATAGATTCTTAAGACAAAACAGTCCACAGACTTAGCCATTCTGGTGTATTCAGAAAGACTTGAGTGTTCTCGAGGCAATTTTATCTGTACGTAAAAAAAATAAAAATGTAATGCATAGGCGTTCTAATCACAAAACAAACTCAGTAAATTCTTTTATCCCAACAAAGGAAATAAATAAAACCTGTCTAAAGAAACAAAGCAGGTTTCAACATACAACGTGAAATCAGTGAATTTGCACATCCTAGCGAAATAAATTCACTGTGGTTTTTATTTGCAAATAAAATATCGGGCATTTAAACCTGTGACTGATGTTAACTTCCACAGTACATGTTTCACCAAACTAAAAGATCGATCTATTACTTCATTTGAAGCACTACAAAACTCACAACGCCATATATTTGTTTTTGGTGTATTAAGTCGTGATAACGAAACGTCTGAACTACTAAGTTGAGCAGACCATTTTCGACTAAATTTTATGCTCTGATATCTTTGTGTGTGTGTGTGTGTGTGTGTGTGTGTGTGTGTGTGTGTGTGTGTGTGTGTTCCAGTTTTGATGATATATAGCCTCTATGTTGCCCCAAGCTTTGCTCAATCTTCCTGAGAAAATACCATGAAAATTTGCCTAGTAGTTTTGGAAATTAGCATGTTCAATCAAATAAACGAACAGACATAACTGTTTTGTATAAAACTTCCCATCAGCGTATATATTTTTTCTACGACCAGATTTTGATGAAAATAAAGCTTACATGTTTCCCTGAGCTATTCTCAAGCTACCTGTGAAAATTCCATGAGAATCCGTCTAGTAGCTTTGGTGTGCTTACACAGAGAGACACGTTAGTTTTATGGTTTTATTATTAGTATAGATATATAATCACACGTTTCACTAATGAATTTTGTTTTTGCACGATTTTAGCCCTTGTATCCCTCTTTCAACACGATATACATGTGAAAAGAACCGGTAATTTTTGAAGATCACCATTTGTCGTCAGGATGCACTGAATTATCTGTGTAATGACTCACAATTATAGCTTTAAATCATATTTAACTTAAAACTAATATTTAACTTAAAACTATTCCTTAGGAAATTATTGAGTGGAAATATGCAAAATATGTCAGAGGGTTGGTTTATTTTTCCAAGATTAGCCACTAAACGAATAGCTAAAGCAATTGAACTTACTCGGTTAAGAAGCTCCGTAATTATATTCTACCGGTTCAAGTTTTCATCGATATGTACACTCAGTAATTTGGAACAATGTGCATCACTTGCTGACCCCTGGTCAGGGGCTACACCAGTTGTTTGTATGAGTTTATTTGTTGTAACAGACTGAATATAGCGTGTTCGCTCAAAATTTAGACAGAGTCCATTTTCTATGAACGATATTATAATTCTTTGCGTGATATCATCTACCATCCCTTCTGTTGCTTTGTCTCTAATGGTATTTTTGCAGTTCTCGTTGTTGAATGTTAAGTGGAAGGTCATTCGTACATGTATAGGAGTGGATCCTAAGTTAAACCATGTGGGACTTTTTTAGCATTTCTCCACAATGATTAAAATTTTCTACCCTTCTGGCATTCTTTGAATTTTCAGAATAACCTTTTGCTCTCTGTTCGTTAAGTACGATTCAACCCAGCTGAGCATAAATCCACCAGTTCCACAAACCCTCAATTTTTCTAGAAGAGTAATAAAGCTTTACAATCAAATGCCATGGATAGATCACAAAAAATACGAACTGGCTATATTTCATTATTTGAGGCTTGTGCTGTTTCATGAGTTTCTGAATTCAAACTGTGATATGCTAAGTGAATTGTTTCCACTTAACTTCAGTACATTACTTTCTCGAATATTTTTCAAAAAGATTTCAGTAAGGAAATTGGACGATAATTTTTAAGTCTGGCTTGTCACCTTTCACATGAAGCTGTTTAACAACTTCCCATTTTAACATGTCTGGAAAAATCCACTGTGCCAGTGATGCATTGTATGTATCACTGAGGACATTACTTCTTAAACTGCGAAGCTTTTCAGAATTCTGTTTGAAATTATGTCAATACCTCATGTCCTTATGTTTCTTTAGAATTTTTCTAATTGTATTAATGACAGTGAAGGCTTTTGGTGTTACTTGTAGTTGCTTAATCTTTTGTGCAATTGCATTTTTAATGTATTCTCTTGCTTCTCCAACTGAACAACTGGTCGGAATCCATATAACTAGTTATGCCCTTGTGTTGTTCCTTTATGTGTGCTATCACAAGTATTGTACAAGTATCGGTATCGAAACTTTTCAGAATACGATATCTCGTAAACGACTCACCCTAGAATCCTGCAACAAACACCACCGACATTGTGATTTACCATACATTTTGTCTGATAACGTGAATCAGCATTGTTCCATTCAAAAAAGTATATGTTTGCACAAAAATATACTTTCTATGTTTTGTTACAATCTGTATATTGTCCAACAACACGAGCTCCTAATTACCATGTACATCATTAGCACTTTCCATTTCCGCAATATTTTCGGACCAAGTTTTAGGTGTTTCGCCCTGTAGAATTTCTCCATCCCTGTGGTTGTGTGGTGTTCAGAGAGGCACGAACATCTATCACTTTAGGATTTTCCTCAACTGCTAGGCATACAAGAAGCTCATTTATCTCGTTTTTCAAAATTCTAATATTCTGAGGAAACGAATTAATTTTATTTTTCTGGAACTCTGATTCTGTTGTGCTCAATTTCTTTCATTATTGTTTGTCTACAGCCTTCCTCTATCGCCCAAAAAACTCTCTCTTTAACACCAGTAATCACAAGGATTTTGTCTTGTGCGCTTGTGCCCTCCCTCACGCGTTCTGCAAGAGGCTCATATAATCCTTTTCCCATCCTATGTAGGTGCTGACCATGATAGTGTATCCCCATCTCTCGAACGCAACAGAGGCCATGGCAGAGTTACGAGACTGTTTCTGTTAAAAGTAATTCCCTCGGCTCTCAGTTCACACTACTAACAGCCGTGATAACACATGGCTGGTCATGTGGCTGCAAAACCTCCACAAACCGCAACGAGTGTGTGCTGTTGGTGCACCTGTTGCCTCCAGGTCACTTCTGAAGTAGTATTCTAAGTTGTTAGCGAAGCTCTTTCCTGCTCCTCCTACTGTAAGTACCTTTTCCTTCTTTGTCACTTGGCTGATCTTGGCACTAGGTTACCCGATGCTTGTGACGTGGTTTTCTGCACCTACGTGGGCAGGCGTTAACACTAGCTTGCAAACACACCATCGATATTCGCTGAAAGTAGATTTTAAGTCACGGAAAACACGAATCGAAAGAAACCTCTAAAAGGCACGGTATTTATAAAGCACTCCGTCTTCAGGCCACAAGTGGCCCATCGGGACCATCCGACAGCCGTGTCATCCCCAGATGAGGATGCGGATAGAAGGCGCATGGGGTGAGCACACCGCTCTCCCAGTCGTTACTATGGTTTTCTGTGACCGGAGCCGCTACTAGTCGGTCGAGCAGCTCCTCAATTGGCACCGCGAGGCTGAGTGCACCCCGAAAAATGGCAACAGCGCATGGCGGCCTGGATGGTCACCTATCCGAGTGCCGGCCACACCCGATAGCGCTTAACTTCGGTGACCTCACGGGGACTGGTGTATCCACTGCGGCAAGGCCGTTGCTACGGTATTTATAGCAACAGTATTAAACTGTCTCTGTCTGGAAATTGTGGAAAGCACTGCAATACTGAATATCCAAAACAACTTTGTAACTCTGGGCGCATGGGTGCCACTGTCCATCACGGCGGCCAACTGGCGGTTGGCTATTGCTTAACGTGAAGGTGGCGACAATAATGCAGTGACATAAAGTAACGCCATCTCACTAGCGCTGTGTTTCTGCTTTTGTAGGCAAATGAACAAACATTACTCAAAGGTTTCTTTTGTTATTTATAAAGTCCCAATTACATCAGTGACAAAATTCGACCCAGGACCTGCATTTCTCAACAACCAACGGCCTCGAAATAACTATTTCCACCCCAACTGTGGATCTTAAAGTCTTCATGGAGACTCGCTTTTTGTAAAATGAATATTTATTTTCTCCATCAGAGTATTTGCCTACCGATAATTTTCAACACGACACTGACGGAGGAGAGATTGCAAGCTTTGTTATTATGTCATTAGTACAGTTAGAACATGTGAATAACATTAACTGTTGATCATTGCTTTTTATAGTTAAACTGTTTCACAAAGCCAAACGGTCAGCTTTCTGTAAAATTTCAGGAGCAACGCACAGCATATATCTACGAACTATAGCAACTGTAGCAGTTTTCTTCAAAACTCTATCTTGCCTCTATTGCCATCCTTTCAGAGTTTACAAATATCTCACTTATCAAAAATAAAGATGTGATTATTATGTTATTAAAAACAGAAATCGACCTAATAATCATATCATTAATTCTGCTTCGTTACCCAGAGCTATTTTTCTTACTCACCGTTATCGTCGACGAAACGACCCTCCACTCTCCGATCCGTTGCGCCTATGAACAAGTTAGACAGCTTCCTATGTGAACTCATTCTGTTCAGGCTTTTGTAACCCTCGCTAGTCTCCGGCACGACTATTCTTCCACCATCCTGGTCGCAGACCACTTGCGCCAGGTTGTATCCCAGTTTCATGTTGTGCGTCCTGAGGAGACCCCGCACTCCAGTGACGTAATAGTCGTAGACAGTTAGGAATGGCAAATTCTCTAAGAGGAAACAAATGTCGTTGACCATTCAAATGAAACATTTTATGATGAAGATAATAAAGAAAAGGAATTGGAATAAATTTATATTAATAATTCAGTAGAAAGATTCAATGTATTTTTAAAAAACTAACCTGATGTACAGGTGAGGCCAGCATCCGCTCCCTGAAAGTTTAAAACGCACAGCACAGTTGATAAAAGCAAAATCTTACGAAGAAACACACTAAGTTTCAGCTTACTCCTGCTTTCACTACTGACTAAAATTAAGTGTTACTTATCACAGACCTTAGTGGGCTCCGAAGCTTCCAAAAATACTTTTTTGAACTGAATTCAATGTCCAGAACTGCAAACCAATTAGAAAGGTTCAAAACAGGAGCAACACTGGGTGGACGCAACAAACATATGTATGGACGCAGACGCGAAATCAGCATTGTGGCGTATCAGAGTAACTGACGCTAGAGAATTTTGCTTTCAGGAAGCTGACTGCAGCTTGGGATTCATGTCTTGAATAGACCTCTTAACCAACCTATTTTCCAAAGTTGCACAAAACTGTTAAGAATTATTGATATCACGTTTGTAGAATATAAGGTAAGTGACCCCATTGCAAACTTGCATGTCTCTGATAGATTTACAATACGTTATATCATCTATTCCACAATAACAAAAGGAGAAACTGATTTAGACACAAACATCCAGACCGACCGAGTATACAGTATAATCAGAGAGAATTAGGAACTCTTAAAGACAGTACTGTATTTTAAATTCTGTCTTTAAGAGTTGCTAATTCTTCCTGTGGAAGCGAATTTGATACGGACGCCAAAGCCAACGAACTGTTGCGACCTTTGAAGATGACGCAAGACAAGGCAATCCCAACATTCGTTAGAATGCCATAAGGGTTTAAAATTACCTGGTGCCCCACCCTATTGACATTTATGACAAAGAGCAAGTCAGGTGCGCAGACAAGCTTGTAGCCAACAATGTTCGATCACCCATTGTATTATGTACCTTGACCTGATCCGACGGGATGTTGAGAACACACAAGGAGACATCAGTGTAGTACCTGCTGATAACTCTGTGCCCCGATTATATGATGCTGGAAGACACAGAGTACTATCAAGTATCTTCGCTGTAAATTACTAGAGCACCATGTAAGTACCAGGACTGCGTGGCCGTGCGGTCTAACCCAGGTCTTCCCGGGCGGGAAGGAGGGCCTGGTCCACGGCACGAATCCGCCCGGCGGATCTGTGTCGAGGTCCAGTGAACCGGCCAGTCTGTGGATAGTTTTTAGGCGTTTTTCCATCTGCCGCGGTGAATGTGGGCTGGTTCTTCCCCAATTCCGCCTCAGTTACACTATGTCGACGATTGCTGCGCAAACAAGTTCTCCACGTACGCGTACACCACCATTACTCTACCACGCAAACGTAGGGGTTACACTCGTCTGGTGTGAGACGTTCCCTGGGGGGTCCACCAGGGGCCGAATCGCACAATAACCCTGGGTTCGGTGTGGGGCGGCGGAGGGGTGAAATGGACTGCGGTCGTCGTCGTGGGGTTGTGGACCACTACGGCTGCGGCGGGGAAGGTGTCTCTCCGTCGTTTCTACGTCTCCGGTTAACATACAGTACGACATACAATACAATAGGACTGCGACCTCATTTGCCAGGAAAAAGTGAATTGTTGGTAATTAAGTGAAAGAAGAAGAAAGCCCCTGGGCCGGAAAGGTTTTTGTTGGAAGTGTTACATCAGTTGGCAGATCAAATTCTTCCATACTTGACGGTGTTTTTAAAGGAAAGTCTTCTTCAGGAACGGCTAGCCAGCAACTGGAAAATGTCTGATACATTATAATAAAAACAGGGAAAACAAAGTTCTTCAATCTGTCAATGTGGTTTGTTTGGTAAGTGCTCTAGCCGAAGGAAGGACAACCTTCTGTGTCACACCCAGAGGGAACACAGACTGGTTCTTAGGATGTTCCTGTAAGGGACTATGCAATAAATCGCGATTTGTATATTTTGAGCGACTCAGACGACAAGTATGTTAGAGGCATAACGACAGACATGTTTCATGCTTTCGGTAATTTATGGTTTCAGAAGCCTGAAACCTATGGACTGTACCAGGTGTATCTGTAACAGTCTGTTGGAGTATAATAAACACAGGCAGGTCAAACTGGAATGCCCTGGAAAGCAATAATTGTCAAAAGTACCATCGAAGGTTGCCAAAAGGAGTCTGTTATTGGTCCAGAGTTATGGGAGAATGGCGTAGAGGGACTAGTGTACCAGCTTAGGATTATGAGAATCACTAGAGGCTGCATCGACTACGAAATCGATCTGCTTATTATTGCGTCTGTCAACACAAGGGCTAAATTAGTGGAACATAGTACGGAAGTTATCGAAACACTTAGAAATTGGTGTGTAGAAAACTAATTAACGACAGCAGCACACAGAACAGTTTATTAAAAAATGTTCCAGTGCACAGTATGAAGTCAAATTTTACCAGCGTATTACTGACGCAGGGGTAAACGTGATACTATGACAGAAATAACATTTAACTAAAATTTTAGCAGTAGATGGCTCTTTAAGCGTCTTAACGCAAACATAGTTGGCTACAAATGACAGAGGGGTTACAATACGACGGCTACTGTTTCAGTTGCACCTTGCATCAACATTACTTTCGATGTGCACGGCTGCACAAGATCCGCAGTCAACAGTTATGGCACTATTAGCCATCTAAGCCCATCCACCAAAATCTGTTTTTAATTGTCCTGAGGCCAAAAAGCGAATAAAAAGCAAAATGCCATCGGTTTTTAATCGTCTGGGACCAAAAAACTACATAGAGAGAAAAATGACATAGGTCTCCAGCTGTCGTGAAACCAGCACAAGACATTTTCTATATGCTACCCGCTGTTTTCTGCTACAGATTGAAATTGAAGAACAGTGTGTTCCACAGTAGGCCGGTGTGTCTGGAGGGTCACATTGAGAACGCGTTGCGCAATGCGTGCCTTCAATTAAGCTACGTTCGTAACTGGAGCACTGAACAAATGCCGGCCGGGGTGTCCGAGCGGTTCTAGGCTCTACAGTCTGGAACCGCGCGACCGCTATGGTCGCAGGTTCGAATTCTGTCTCTGGCATGGTTGTGTGTGATGTCCTTAGGTTAGTTAGGTTTAAGTAGTTCTAAGTTCTAGGGGACTGATAACCTCAGAAGTTAAGCCCCATAGTGCTCAGAGCCATTGGAACCATTTGAACTGAACATAACATCTTTCAGATAACCCTACAACCTGAAGTCACATGGGTTAAGATCAGGTGATCGGATAGCCAGGCTGTTATGAAATGGCGGCCGATAATTCTACTATTTCCGAAATGCCTCTGCACCAACCGCTTCACTGGCTGTACAACGTGCGTTGGAGAGCCATCTTGCGTAAAAAATGATCCTACCCACACGTCCATGCCGCTGAAGAGTTGAAATGACGTCGGTGCACAAAAGTCTCTCATAGCCTTCACCAGGCACAGGTAACAGTACCCGTAGGTCTCATCTCCTCGGTCAGCCTGAAGTCACTCCTGAACACGGACAATTTTGTATAGATAGCAACGCAGGACGTTTCGTAGGATTTTATGAACCATGCTCGCAGACACTTGTAACATTTGGCCAAGTCCCCATGCACTACATGTTTGCTGACCACCTCTTCTGTAATACTGTGAACACACATTCGACAGATGTCGGACCAACTGCTTACCTCCCTCTGCCACATTTCACTTCAAAATAATCTGTTTTTTCTAATGTTGTAGTCATTTACTACAGACACTTAGCAGATATTGGGTTAATACGTTTTCTCATACCCTTGAGTATCGGGATCTTCTGCAGGGCTAATGCAGCACAGTTACTGTTCTTGTTAAAGCGCTTTACTGGCAGTGTGCTCCTTCCTGGAGACAGTCATTTTACGCGTCTCGGACGCAGACTGAGCAACGGGCATGTGCTGCACGTCTTTGGAGTGCATATTCCGAAGTTTACAGCGCCATCTATTGGTCAAATTGGTGAATTCTTTTTTTTCGTTTTCCCATGGTGTTTTTTTCAATGTCAATAACAGATGTGCAAATTTGAAGTCATTGTGAGCAGTGGCTGTCTTTGTACAGCGTTTTGAAACTGGAACATTAATTATGGACGCTATGTCAAAGTTCTGGTTTATATATAAGTACTATGTCAAAAATGTTCAAATGTGTGTGAGTTCCAAAGGGACCAAACCGCTGAAGTCATCGGTCCCTAGACTTACACACCGCGCGACCACTCCACGTGGCAATTGATACGTCGAGAGTGCAGGCTCGTAGAGCTAGAAAGGTAAACTTAGTGTCTGTACGATGAGCACAAAGACGTGTGTGTGGTGTGTGTGTGTGTACTCCTGAGCCTGACAGGTACACACAGAACAACGCCGACTGAGGTACTCCTTGGTTGTACTGGGCTTATTACCTCTGTGCCTAGCCATAAGAAATAGAGGTGCACAATACTGGCTCAAACTGGAGAATGAGTGCATACTGGGCAAAAAATCAATCGATAAAGAAAATAGAGAAATGCATTAACAGAGAAGGGCACAAAATCAGGGATAATGGAGAAACCTGGAGGAGACCCTACCACTTCTTCCTAACGTAAAAGAAAGATCAAGAATATCACACTCTCCCCGACCAAAGTAGCCACACACAACCATTAGCGGTATGGTCCATATCTAAACTAGTTACTAAAATCACGCGAGTGTATCACAGACAGTTGAGAAACAAGGAGTATTAGCTGGAAGTTTGCTAGTAGAAAAATTGTTATGGACCACGACAGGGGTGTCTTTGGCTATACCCCAGTCTGTAGTATAACAAGGAATAAGGAGCTGTGGAACAAGGTAAACTTGCTGATGGAAAAAAAAATTCTTATGAACTGCAAACTTATGTGGCCAAGACACGACCAACAATAGGCCCATCATGATAACAAGATCCATCACTTGAAATATGGCAGTGATATAACGTCTTACACTTCAGGGGTACAAAGTTTGTGCATTACAATAATGATTAACCTTTGACTGACGTAGTGACAAACGTGGGAGACTAACAAAATAGTGCAATCAATGTGTTCCCTTACTTTTGAATACCTTTTAATTTCTCTGTTTTGCATGTGAAAGTGTCGTTAATATAAATTAAATAAACATGATAATACATATCATTAACATTAATTAATTGCTGGCAAATTATCATTTAGATATATTTAGCAAAACAACTGCACACCTCGTAAAGTAATATGTTTCTGTATTTTCCGTTACCTAATGATAAATAATTCAAACATTTTGTATTACTTCTCAAAAAACCATGTCAACAGAAAATATAATGCTTTTAAACTTGAAAAAAACACATTAAAAATAAGAGTGCTCCAAGTTACAAGTTTTCACAAAACTGCTTGTAGATCTGGTAAAAGCACTGAATGCATATTCGTTTTCTTCCAGATATAGCAAACATCTTTCTTCTGGGACAGATTCGACATGATTTCCCATTTTTAAGCCCTACATCTGCTACCACTGTGTCCTCTGTTGGAGCATCTTGACCTAAAACACAGCAGCACATTAATCGTAACTGCTGCGGAATTATTAGATTCTGAGTCCGTATTTGCATGTTTTTTCGCACGAGACAACGGGATAACTTTGTTAGGAACATACGTCTGTCTACAGGAGCTTTATCTGATCTGTATATCATATGCATTCAGTGTGCTGATGTTCAATAAGCGCTAGAATTAACACATCGGATTACAGGAGCATATGTAGCACATTTTCTCCAGTTCATCGACGCCTCCTTTGGTGGTGTTGTGGTATGATATGATTTGTGGTGTCTGACAAGACAAATCCCCAGCAGGGCTATGAAAAATGTGTATAACAAGAAGAACCACTTTGTTTCTCTTTGGCACTTGCGACAACAGAGCGGTGTCTTTCATAAAAACATACAACGACGAACCAGCTGGTATATGCTTCTTTAGATGAAATGCTCCTGCAGTCTCCCTCTCTTATTCATTTTTAGAGTACCAAAAAGTCTGTTTCTTAAATCTTCTACTGTCTGTATTGAGCTGAACGAGTTGTCAGCAGTAATGTTGCTATTACTGCCAGAGATTTGTTTACACACTCGCTACATATATTGAGTATGTGTCATTCGTTTCTTTTTATTGTTAGCGATGTACCGCCATCGCAGCCTTTCCTACGGTATGTGTATCCATTATAGAAGTAGCTGGTCTTTTCATCACACATTGAAATCAGTTATTAGCCATATTTATCAGGTTTCTTGGAGATGTAGACCACAAATGAGCATTTAGCATGGAATAAAAACAAGATACCCATCTACGTGTGCCTAAACTGTAGTATTTTTGTTAATTTCCGATAATTTTTCTAAATAGAAAAGAAGCTCCTGCCATGTCGTCAACTTTGAGCTCTCTTTTCTAGTTTGAAAGTCGTCAAACTGTAAGCAGTTCGATAACATTAAGAATTGATTCCTAGACGTGACAAATTTGAACATTTCCACACATGAAAAATCAGTTATAGAAGCCAGAAATTCATCTAAATTCAGGTTCTGAAGTTCAGCTTTGTTTTCTCAGAGTAGTTCTGCGTGATAAAATCTGTTGCTGCATATTATATTCGTAGTTGGAAGTGATCTAGAAGTTCATCACCAAAATAGAGGTGCCATAATGAAAATGTGTATTTTGAATCTCCTTTAGTCACCTTGGTTGATGGAAACTCCATGATGATATTATGGCGAGGAGATATAGTTGAGATTGGAGATGCTTTGGTACATTTGTATTGATTATTGACATTGAAGTAGTGGCTTCTGCGTCTGTCATCACATGGATCACTACTTCCATCAATCATTTTCTGTTCCACTTTGCAGTGAAAAAGCGTCATGCTCACTCATAGCGTGATCTATTTCTTAAGATTATCGACATAGTCTCAATAGACTAATTCCTCTGAGCATCAGCTCACAGTTTCCTCAGATCTAGGATGTGAAGCATTCACGAGTTGTCTTGTATCTGATTCAGGTACTTCGACTGCTGGATTACTAGATTCCACCACATTTCAGAAGCAACGAATTAGAATATATCAAAAACATGCAACTAAAATGAAAGAAGAAAACAATTACATAAACAATGTAGCGCTTTTAAAATGACTTTGAGTGGTTTCCAAAAGGACGTCACTAACGATATAGAGGCTCTGGAATAATACCTCATACTTAGCTGGTCTCTTCACATTTCAACAGGGAGGTAACGAGTCGATAAAACAAGTCAACTGCGATGAAAGAGATACAGAACAATGTTATAACAGATATGTTAAAGCAAAACATAAATATTTGATAGATTACAATCCAAATAAGGAATGAATTATTCAAAGCAATTAGATACGAATAATTATATGGCTTTGTTATGAATCAGTATTTGCAACAGAAATTTTGAGTGGGAAAATGACTGAGATATTGATCTGATGAAAATTGCTAATAACTCCGAATACGGTTATACATTTGAGCTAGAGTTATAATACGCAAAAAAAATTTCAGATAATGAACATAAAGAATTACCATTACCTCCTGCAGCTAAAATTGTGCCTGAGACTAAGTTTTTACTATTCTGAATTCCAAAAATACTTATGTGGTTCATTACTAAAATCTTAAATTGTATTTAAGTCTAGGAATGAATGAAACAAAAATATATAGAGCATTAAAATTTAAACACTTTAATTGGCTAGAAAAATGTATTCATCACAATATAAAAACCAGAACTAGCGCAACAAACGATTTTGATAAATTTTTCTTCAAGCTCATGAATAACTCAGTATTTTGAAAAACGATGTAGAAACCAAGGATCAGAATGGATATACGATTAGTTCCAGATGTAAATAAGAATGAAAACTTATAGCAAAACCAAATTTCCAAGAAAGAACCATATTCAACGAAAAGCTTGGTGAAAATTGCATGGAAAAAAGTAAAGTCACATTTAACTGAACGATTTACCTTGCAATGACAATACTCGATTTATCTAAACAATTCATAAACGATTTTCACTACAGAGCTGTAAAACCAAAATATGAAGAAAAAGTAGAACTTTGTTCTCATGATACTTACAATTACCTTCACAGTACAAAAACTAAAGATGTTTGATAAATTTGGTAATAGCGATTATCCAAAAAATTATATTTACAGTGATTCTCAAGTAAATGAAAAAGTATTAGCTAAAATGGAAGATGATTGTTATGGAAAAATAATGGTGGAATTTTGTGTTTAAAGATGAATAATGTATGCATATAAAATTAGAGATATTATACAGAAAAATTTAACAAATTTAAAATATA
The DNA here is from genome assembly GCF_021461395.2 of Schistocerca americana. Taxonomy (NCBI): domain Eukaryota; kingdom Metazoa; phylum Arthropoda; class Insecta; order Orthoptera; family Acrididae; genus Schistocerca; species Schistocerca americana. Next base: position 74,796,812 of record NC_060122.1, on the reverse strand, counting down.
TGCTGACAAATAATATAGCTTTACAAGATTATGAAGACAGCTTGTTTTAAATATAGAACAATATGGAACTATGAATTTCATAAAAAGTAATAAATATGTAATTTATCCAGTTGTGGTGTAATCCTCTTCTACATCTACAATTACATCTACATCCATACTCTGCAAGCCACCTGACGGTGTGAGGCGGAGGGTACCTTGAGCATCACTATAGGTTCTCCCTTCTAGTCCAGTCTCGTATAGTTTGTGGAAAGAAAGACTGTCAGTATGCCTCTGTGTGGGCTCTAATCTCTCTGATTTTATCCTCATGGTCTCTTCGCGAGATATACATAGGAGGGAGCAATATACTGCTTGACTCCTTGGTGAAAGTATGTTCTCGAAACTTCAAAAAAAGCCCGTATCGAGCTACTGAGCGTCTCTGTTGCAGAGTCTTCCACTGGAGTTTATCTATCATCTCTGTAACGCTTTCGTGATTACTAAATGATCCTGTAACGAGGCGCACTGCTCTCCATTGGATCTTCTCTATCTCTTCTATCAACCCTATCTGGTACGGAACCCACACCAGTGAGCAGTATTCAAGCAGTGGGCGAAAAAGTGTACTGTAACCTACTTCCTTTGTTTTCGGACTACATTTCCTTAGGATTCTTCCAATGAATCTCAGTCTGGCATCTGCTTTACCGACGATTAATTTTATATGGTCATTCCATTTTAGATCACTCCTAATGCCTTCTCACAGGTAATTTATGGAATTAACTGCTTCCAGTTGCTGACCTGCTATTGTAGCTAAATGATACAGGATCTTTCGTTGTATGTATTGACAGCACATTACACTTGTCTTCATTGAGATTCAATTGCCATTCCCCACACCAGTGGTGCATTACAATAAAAGATGTACTTTTTAGAATAAAGTGGATACATTACCATATGGACATTATCAGATCATTAAAATTTCTGAAAAATTTGCGTTTAATATCTTTTCAAAATTTAAAAATTTGTGTTTAATATATTTATGGTGTTCATTAAAACACAGATCAAATATATGTTCTTTGATTACTATACTGTATTTCTAGGTGTTGTATCTAGCTTTTGAAATTATAACATCACTAAAATCTGAAAAATTCCATTACTATTCTTAATGAAGAATGTGTGTGTGGGTAATTAACATTTTCATAGATCACATGACACCTTTTATGCTTTTTAAAGCATATTTATTGTAAAAGTTTCCTAACTCTTTGAAGTATAGAAAACGCTAATTTTTATTGGAAAACTTTATAAACGTTTTAGGGAAATAAAGAAGGGAACTGAAAAATTATTACTTGTGATACTAGTGTTTCCAATCTTCAGCCCACATCTTCAAGAAAAATAAAAAGAGTAAAATATGAGGAAATTATTTAAAACCTTTATATCCAGAGTTTATGCATGAAATTTATAGACATTTTTTGTTTTAAATATTTATTTCTCGTAGCTGTAGTTTCTATGTTTTTTCTCAGTTTGCAAGAAAATGAAAGAGACTGCCACCAGGGACAGATGTTGCCAGGCAGTGACACTAACTCAAATAGTGATGGATAATGTGGCAAGGAGCGAACTATTTATCAGTTGTTAGGAACACCCATAATATTTCTGAACTAAATGATCGATATGAATGAAGACTCAGCAGATTCCTCTTCACCAGGTGAATTGGAGGGTTTAAGTCGTGTGGACAGAATTAAAAGGGAACTGAACGGTACTAAAGCTTACAGTCCTGATATATACTCGACACAAGTACTGTTGACGATGAAATGGGAACATAATCTCCTAGTATTGTGTTAACAGGGCAAGTAAAGTTGGGTATTGATGACGATTGAGAATTAACAGGTTTTTTCTGAGGCACTTGTCTTGAGAAGTGGACTTGTATGAGCAAAATATTTTGCTGTTGTCACAAGTTCCAACACTGGGTAACATCAAGTAAGAATTGAAGACGATAGTGATAGGTTAAGAGAAGAAATGAGTTAAGTAAATTTAAATGTGGAGGCAGGTGAATTCAAATATGAAAACAAAGATTTGCAAGGTAAATCCTCTTAAGTCAATATAAATGGCAAAGTCAACAAGGGACTAAAATGTGACACTGAAAAACACTTTTCTCACTAGGTAGTACAAATGGAGCATCTGTTTGGTGAAGAAGAAAGATTGTTTCAAAGGTAGATTCACATCTCAGCGAAATGTCCAAAGGTGCAACAGCAGCGCAAAGAAGACTAATATACAAATCACGTAAAGGTTGGCAGTTGATCATGCTCTTTGTCACAGATTGATGGGAAAATACAACTATAGTAGAAAGCACATGAGGAGGTGATAGGCAAAGAAGTAATGATGTAATACCTTATCAGGGTGCTAATTTTAATATGCATAACAACGAGGCGAACTGCATGTTTGTCATAGAGTGAATAGCTTGTAAATCATTTCAAAAAGAGCAGGGCATGCATAATTAGGTAACTGATGTGAAACTTGTAGAAATAGACCAAGAATTTTAAAGTTGCCATGTAAGAGAAACGACAGTAAAAACTGGGCCACATTTGCTACTACACAATAGCGAACTCTGCTGATTCCACAAACTAAACTATCCAGGAATTTGTTCGGAAAGTCATACCTCAAGCACTTACTCTTCTGATCTTATGGCCTCAAACTTTTTGCCTTTCCCACTCTTACCGGACAACTGTCAAGAAAATTGCTTTACGATGGAGACAGTAATATTGAATGGACTCATTGCTTTGGTCTTGTGAAGGTAAATGTTGAGGCTGATAGCTTTGGAATCAACTTTGAATTCTCAGATCATTGTTAACAGTCTGTTTACATGACTACTAAAGAGGATAGTTTCCACAAGTCTCTGATCTCTGCTTCTTCGAGATTGAATTAATAGTTCATCTCTCCTCTAATTTCAGTCATGTCATTCGTGATATAATCTTCTCCTGACGCCTTACAATTCTTGAGTTCTTTTAGAGCTGTGCCCATTTCATTTTTATCGGCAGTGTCCACTTCTTCACATCCCACATTCATAATAAATCTTCGTGATTCATCGTCCACGGTTTGGCTTGTCAGTGCCTAACTGTGGAGCTTACTATGAAAACTACAGTTTTTATAAATTTGTCTCTTTCGGTAAAAACTATTCCTAGGCCATTGTGCATGTTGTAGATGTTAAGCTTCGGTTTTTATTCACTGGAAGGAAGGTTTCTCATATTCAAATTGATTTTCATGGTTTCTTTGATCAGACTTATGTTTGGCGTTCGCTGATCTCTTCTGATAGATTTCTTTAAGTTTTTGGTGAAATCTCTGTATCTGGGTGTGTTCGGGTCGGTGTTTCGCCGTTCTTCTATACGTTATTCTTTGTAGAAGCTGAGTCTCGGAATTTTATTTTTCTTCTCTGCTGCTCTTCGAATACTCCTGGTAACTTCGGTCGAGATTAACTTCAGTTCCATTCCTCGTAATTTTCTTTTTAATACTTCCTTGTCTATGTACTGGCTGAATCCACTTCTTTTCTCTTTTAGCTCATTTGTTGAGGGTCGGATCTTCCTTTTCATTGTACATTTCCTGCAGAGTTCGGTGTTAATACTTGTATGGGTCAACTAGTCTGTAGTTACTACCTGTTATGTCTGACACAACTGAGCAGATTCGGTTGTTCGATGTCAGGATGTAACTTACTTCATTATTAATGGCACTTCTCCTGGTCTATTCCCTATTCAGATTTTTCTTGTAAAATATGTTCAAGCATTATAAACGTTTATTGTTCAGAAAATTCATCATTTCTCCTCCCTGGTTCCGCGTTGATTGAAAGTCCGTAATTTTCAATGAAGAGACGGTTGTCTGTGGATCATTGTCTTACCTTGGCAACAAAATCGCGAAGTATTAAATGAAATGTGGTGGTTTATGAAATTCTTGCCGTTCCAGTTACCCATCGGTTGACGTGCGTAGGCAAAAACAGTTTAAAGGCAAACTCCAGCAGCTCAAGTACACTCCTGGAAATTGGAATAAGAACACCGTGAATTCATTGTCCCAGGAAGGGGAAACTTTATTGACACATTCCTGGGGTCAGATACATTACATGATCACACTGACAGAACCACAGGCATATAGACACAGGCAACAGAGCATGCACAATGTCGGCACTAGTACAGTGTATATCCACCTTTCGCAGCAATGCAGGCTGCTATTCTCCCATGGAGACGATCGTAGAGATGCTGGATGTAGTCCTGTGGAACGGCTTGCCATGCCATTTCCACCTGGCGCCTCAGTAGGACCAGCGTTCGTGCTGGACGTGCAGACCGCGTGAGACGACGCTTCATCCAGTCCCAAACATGCTCAATGGGGGACAGATCCGGAGATCTTGCTTGCCAGGGTAGTTGACTTACACCTTCTAGAGCACGTTGGGTGGCACGGGATACATGCGGACGTGCATTGTCCTGTTGGAACAGCAGTTCCCTTGCCGGTCTAGGAAAGGTAGAACGATGGGTTCGATGACGGTTTGGATGTACCGTGCACTATTCAGTGTCCCCTCGACGATCACCAGTGGTGTACGGCCAGTGTAGGAGATCGCTCCCCACACCATGATGCCGGGTGTTGGCCCTGTGTGCCTCGGTCGTATGCAGTCCTGATTGTGGCGCTCACCTGCACGGCGCCAAACACGCATACGACCATCATTGGCACCAAGGCAGAAGCGACTCTCATCGCTGAAGACGACACGTCTCCATTCGTCCCTCCATTCACGCCTGTCGCGACACCACTGGAGGCGGGCTGCACGATGTTGGGGCGTGAGCGGAAGACGGCCTAACGGTGTGCGGGACCGTAGCCCAGCTTCATGGAGACGGTTGCGAATGGTCCTCGCCGATACCCCAGGAGCAACAGTGTCCCTAATTTGCTGGGAAGTGGTGGTGCGGTCCCCTACGGCACTGCGTAGGATCCTACGGTCTTGGCGTGCATCCGTGCATCGCTGCGGTCCGGTCGCAGGTCGACGGGCACGTGCACCTTCCGCCGACCACTGGCGACAACATCGATGTACTGTGGAGACCTCACGCCCCACGTGTTGAGCAATTCGGCGGTACGTCCACCCGGCCTCCCGCATGCCCACTATACGCCCTCGCTCAAAGTCCGTCAACTGCACATACGGTTCACGTCCACGCTGTCGCGGCATGCTACCAGTGTTAAAGACTGCGATGGAGCTCCGTATGCCACGGCAAACTGGCTGACACTGACGGCGGCGGTGCACAAATGCTGCGCAGCTAGCGCCATTCGACGGCCAACACCGCGGTTCCTGGTGTGTCCGCTGTGCCGTGCGTGTGATCATTGCTTGTACAGCCCTCTCGCAGTGTCCGGAGCAAGTATGGTGGGTCTGACACACCGGTGTCAATGTGTTCTTTTTTCCATTTCCAGGAGTGTATTATGTAGATCACTGTGCCCCAAATGGACATGGTCTTGGTGATGAGGTGTTTCCTCCTGTTGTGAATTAACAGGTCTATGCCGTAAATATGCGGATTTACATCTGTGTTTTTCTGACATAGGAGATGCCCAGACCTAAGGATAGTAGTCGCTTCCTCTCTGCGCCTTTTCTCACAGATTATGAGCACATACCATTTCATGTTGAGCAATTTGCGCTCAAAAAAGCCAAGATGTTCTTCAAGTCTCATGGAGGGAATATTATAGACTGCTACACAGAAAGTTACGTTCAAGTTGTTCCCATAACTTTGGTGTTAATTTTATTGTTTAATTCGATTAATCGACTTTTTTGCCTCCCCCTCTCCTCCCACTTCCCATAGAATCCAATGGGTAGACTGACGTTTCAGTGCAGGGTTCCAAATGTCCAGTTCTACTTGCCAGAGGTGTGGTTGTTCAAAAGTTCGACATTTCTGTTCAGAGATGGTTTGGACTCAACTTCTCGTGTTGGTCAAATGTGGGTTGAGAAAAGTGGATGGTTGTACAGAAATTAATTAAGATTTGGGTGGATAAGAGCTTTAGGACATGATCCCTTCACGATATGGAAGTGAGGAGGGACAAGTGCTCATATAGGGCAGTGTCGCCACCCACTAAAATGATCATGCTGCCACTCGGATCGTGAGACGGAACCACCTACTTCCACAGCTGTCGCATTAACGTTCGATAATTCTCATATGAATATTGTGGTAGCCTGGTGGCGTCGTTCGTATGAATTCATCAGGGACTAGATTAATATCACTCTGCACCAACCGTCAGGTGCTGTGTAGAAAATTAGTACCGCACGCACCTTGGTTCTCTCCATGTCAAGCGTACTGAAAGAGAAAAAGTTCTTCACAGAGACGGGTTTTTCTTTTACTGACAAAGCACCAGAGGTGGAGATATTGCAACTATCAAGGAAAGATTATTTTTGTCGTTCCTTTAGTACACTACTGCCCATTAAAATTGCTACACCAAGAAGAAATGCAGATGATAAACGGGTACCCATTGGACAAATATATTATACTATAACTGACATGTGATTACATTTTCACGCAATTTGGATGCATAGATCCTGAGAAATCAATACCCAGAACAACCACCTCTGGCCGTAATGACGGCCTTGATACGCCTGGGCATTGAATCAAACAGAGACTGGATGTCGTGTACAGGTACAGCTGCCCATGCAGCTTCAATACGATACCACAGTTCATCAAGAGTAGTGACTGGCGTATTGTGACGAGCCAATTCCTCGGCCACCATTGACCAGACGTTTTCAATTGGTGAGAAATGTGGGGAATGTGCTGGCCAGAGCAGCAGCTGAACACTTTCTGTATCCAGAAAGGCCTGTACAGGACCTGCAACATGCGGTTATGCATTATCCTGCTGAAATGTACGGTTTCGCAGGGATCGAATGAATGGTAGAGCCACGGATTGTAACACATCTGAAATGTAACGTCCACTGTTCAAAGTGCCGCCAATGCGAACAAGAGGTGACCGAGACGTGTAATCAGTGGCACCCCATACAATCACGCTGGGTGATACGCCAGTATGGCGATGACGAATACACGCTTCCAATATGCGTTCACCGCGATGTCGCCAAACACGGATGCGACCATCATGATGCTGTAAACAAAACCTGGATTCATCCGAAAGAATGACGTTTTGCCATCCGTGCACCCAGGATTGTCGTTGAGTACACCATCGCAGGCGCTCCTGTCTGTGATGCTGTGTCAAGGGTAACCGCAGCTATGGTCTCCGAGCTGATAGTCCATGCTGTTGCAAACGTCGTCGAACTGTTCGTGCAGATGTTTGTTGTCTTGCAAACGTCCCAATCAGTTAACTCAGGAATCGAGCCATGCGGGTAAGATGCCAGTCATCTCGACTGCTAGTGATACGAGCCCGTTGGGATCCAGCACGGCATTCCGTATTACCCTCCTGAACCCACCGATTCCATATTCTGCTAACAGTCATTGGATTACGACCAACGCTAGCAGCAATGTCGCGATACGATAAACAGCAATCGCGATAGGCTACAATCCGACCTTTATCAAAGTCGGAAACGTGATGGTACGCATTTCTCCTCCTTACACGAGGCCTCACAAAAACGTTTCAGCACGCAACGCCGTTCAACTGCTGCTTGTGTATGAGATATCCGTTGGAAACTTTCCTCATGTGAGCACGTTGTAGGCGTCGCCACCGGCGCCAACCTTGTGTGAATGCTCTGAAAAGCTAATCATTTGCATATCACAGCATCTTCTTTCTGTCTGTTAAATTTCACGTAAGTAGCACGTCATCTTCGTGGTGTAGCAATTTTAATGGCCAGTAGTGTATTTATAGACTGAATGAGAGATTTCCTTAAGGTGAATTATTCTTGACTTTACTGTCAGCGTCCTGTGTTGCTTGCACCACGTTCTGATTACACCTCCTCCTGTTTTCATGTTAGCAGGCGTAATTCTCCGAGCCTTTTTGAGCCTCGTTTTTCGATCATGACGAAAGATTTCCAAGTACGATAGACTTCCCCGTTTTGGAGATTTGTGTTATTCATAGCGTACGAAGTCTCTTTGTGGATGTTCACGTTTTGCGATTATTGCTGTGTTGTTACCTCGCTGTGTTTTGTTCCACTGTTTTTGGGATGAAGTTAATGATAGTGGTATTAAAAAAAATGTTTTGACACTCTATAATGATCAAAAGATGTGTTGTTCAAAATGGCTCTGAGCACTATGAAACTTAACTTCTGAGGTCATCAGTCGCCTAGAACTTAGAACTAATTAAACCTAACTAACCTAAGGACATCACACACATCCATGCCCGAGGCAAGATTCGAACCTGCGACCGTAGCGGTCGCTCGGCTCCAGACTGTAGCGCCCAGAACCGCACGGCCACTCCGGCCGGCGCAAAAGATGTGTTGTCTACTCAAAATATTTACAGTATAACGATTCGACAGCTCCAAAAATGTGAATAGCATTTGATGAATGAGCAATTTAGTTTTCGGTGTGCTTCAACCAAAAACCTGGCAATTACTGTTACTGATTTACAGTAATTAATTTACTTTTGGTGCAAGTAAACAGTGTTATTATCTACGATCAAGGCCCTAAGCCCAGTTACAGAAACGGGAATAAAATTCAGGGACACATGCTTTCGGATTTCTGACCCTGAGCAGCAACGTCTTTGAGAAGTAAGCTGTAGTTACTTCTGACGACGCTCCAGGTACATATTGGTTGGTATTTTCCCTGATGGTAGAATAACTGAATCTTGTCAACAGCCCAGAACAAGTTTAGCAAGTCTGTAACTGACGGTTTACTTCCTGGATGTCATAGTCTTGTCCTCCCAAATCCACTTGATTTTACTTGTAATTTCCATTGAATAATTTCTGTGATTTTCAAACAAGGTGTGACATAAACTTATGAATTTATAATTTTGAATCCAGGAAAGTCGTTCCACGCGTAAACTGCGGCTAATCTCGCCCTTCACGTTCCGATTTATCTGTACTAGCCAATAAGTGAGACACTGACATGTGTCTAGCTATGAGGTAAAGTGGTTGGCTGCAATGAGGAGACTACTTTCGTCGTGGTAAATGATGGACTTTTTGCTGTTCGGTTACAGAGCTTCACGCAGCCACTTCTATAATCAACACGGAACTCTCGCATCACATGTTATCTCATTACTTTCAGTATCTCGTAGCGTTGTGACACTGCGCAACTAATAATGCCTCTTTCTACTTCTGCTGACATAATGTTTGGTTTTTGTGAATATACAGTTCTTTTTATGAAATGTGACATTTACTACTTCAGTATGACACTGGGCAATAAGTAAACACACACCTTTTTGAAGTCCAGATTGATTAATATCTTAGTAAACTGTACCGATATCGGCCTGCTCTTATTACAGATACTTTATAATTTACTGGAAGAGTTTTTCCTTTTGTTTATTCAACACAGCAGTAATCATAAAAGAGAAATTATTCATTAAAAATGTATTCCCTCACATTATCTATACAATAATCTGATTCCACGCTTGAAGAAATCTATCGGTAGAGTGAAGGGCTTCGTCAAACCGGGTCTGGAGTGCGTTTTCACCAGGAAAGCAACTTTCTTGATTGTTGTTCCAAAAGGCATAAACATCTGAGAGCGTAATGTCACAAGAATAACTTCATGGGGGATATTTTCCCAAATCAGTTCCTGGATACTTTAGTGTCTGGAATCAGCAAAGTCAATTATCGCCCAGTAGCAACTTGTAATACAGCTTAGTCATACATTTTTCTTTCACCGCAACCAGAAGGCGTCTCAGTTACTGGCAACAAATACCTGCAGCGGTTGGCTTTCTCCTAGGGAGACGTTTGTTGCGCAAAACAACGTTTTTAAGCCATGAGATGCTGAATATTATGTTCACATTCGCCTTTTCTCGATTCTATGTATTTTGTCAGTGTTCACTAGCTATTTTTTTCTTAACGTATTGACATAAAGGTATCATAACTCTTCAACAGTAGCAACGTTGCAAAGGAACGTTGAGTAAGCGAACTGACGACGTTCAAGCAAAAGTCAACCCTATAATTTTTTTCTTTTCTTTTTTTGCTTTGAATTAGAGCATCGAGTGCTCTTACATCCAGTTTAAGAATCTTGCCTATTGGAAGTAAATGTCTCACCGAGGTTAAATAGTCGCAATGCATCATGTCTGTCAGATATTGAGGTTTCTTGAACGTGGAAAATCATTCATGGCACAACTATCTTTTTTGGAACAAGAAGATCCTTTTCTCTTGCCTTTGCGCGAAAGCGCTGGTCTGACACACAATAAACTGGTTTCGAGCTATCACCACTGCCTTCATCCCTCTATAAAAACCCAGTGCGAAAATGTGACGCCTACGTTCGACTATTTCCTATTTGTGACTATTTTACAACGCTTCAACAACGTTCCTAGGCACTGTGCAAAATCCAATACGTAACTGGATGTTGATGTTACAACTTCAAATATAAAAATACACGCAACGGGTCGCGCCGCGTTCACTGTGACGGACGGCGCCACATGTGAGGTGGTGGGTGGGGTGTGGCGAGCACCCAGTGGCCGCTGTGGGGCGCAGATTGTTCAGATCTTGATGCAGCCACAAGCTGTTTTGCGGCATTGTTATTGTTTCGAGGAGTTTTCACGCATAATGGTGGGTTAGAACCTGAAGCAGATAATACTTTCGATCCTATCAGACTGATAACATTATCAGACAGCCGAAATGCGATTAAAAGAAAAAAAGACTAAGGAGTTTAATGGAACACGAGACTTTGCTTCTACATTGCTCTTTGTTTACCGCTAGACAACAAGCTGATACAACAGTATAGCAGTTCGAGAAAAAGACAACACATCCTCCAAACACGTCTGCTTTCTTCAGTGGCATCACACTGAGCGTTTGGCTGGACTTAAAATTCTGAGAAAAGGCCAGTTTTACTAGCATCCTTAAGGCCAGGTTCTCATTCAAAATTGTCGAAAATCGTATTTTTTTGTCAGTGCATTTTTTAAAGGTGTATGTGTCAAGAATGTAAGGACGAAAAGGCTTTTTTAATCCGTGCATTACGTAAGTTTTTACAGCCCACTGTTCGAAGCAGTGTCATGGCCGCCGTGGGATGCTCGCAGGTGGGAACCCCGGGCTCAGGTAGAATACTTCTTGTGCCGTGATTTATATTACAACGTGCATGAAGACAAATCCGATGAAAAATCTGACGAACTGTGTGTGCAGGAGCTCAGCATATCCAGCCTAACCAGATCTGTTTTTCTCACCAAGAAGAACGAGATAGATCTGCAAGAACAATTAGAGGTAGAGGAAGGGTTGATATATGGTCCTGGGATTACAGACTAAACGTAAGTAACGAAAACACCTTTTTGGGCAAATTCTGGTCAAAATTGGTCAAAACGCAATTTTTGGTCCTCCACATTCGATTAACTGTTTCGAATTTTGAATATCAAACTTGAGATTCGTGTTCAGTAACATCAAAAATATGTAATAACAGGTACTTTATACAAGCTGCACAAATAATACAGATAAAAGTTATCCCTAAACTTAAAACGGGTTTTTCTCAAAAAATGATTTTTCAAAACTGTGTGCAGCATCAAGTAAAAGGGGTTCAACCTATTAACTTCTACTTTTGACCCCATAAAGTAAGCACTTATCTTAGCAGCTTATATCTCTAATAAATTAAATTCGTTAATCTTTATTTTTTTTTTTTTTTGTAATGTCGTAAAGCGTGAAGCAAACGCCCAAAAATCGAACTCGAAGTTCGAGTTAGTACCATATCATTATATTTAAGTTTATTTCATTATGCTTAGGTATAGTCTCCCACAAATATAATGTAGTATCGAATGATTTTACCCATTTTTGATTTGAGATAATTCCTGAGGGGCTACACAGCACATTGTCTGTGTAATTCAGACTCGTAGGCCCTCGATCAAATCATAACTACGGACGTCATTTTCTTTTTTGTATTTGTATTGAAAATCTAAAATAGAATTCACAGTATAATCAATTACAGTCCACAAATAGATCCTTTGTATGTATTTTCATCGTCTTAAAGTATCCAATTCTGTCTATTTTTCGCTGATTTGAATGAGAGCCTAGCCTTAAGTGAACGACTCAGACTTAGTGTCGTCGGCAGCCAGCCAGCGGCCAGGTTTCACTGTTGAGACTATACACTACAGTGGTAGAAAAATGGTTGGTATACATTTGTGTCCTTCTGACACATACAGGCATCTTGATACAAAACCATAGCCAAATGTGCTCTTAGATACTAAGCTTAAGCTGAAGGGAAAAGAGGGGCTTATCATATTTTAATAACTGTGCTAAAAAATAACTAGGAAATGAAGTGAAACACTACCTACACAAGAAGGTACTTATATTTCTATGACATAGCTACAAACGTTTCTAAGTTCTGTTTTGTATTTGAAGTTTCTGTTTTGCATTACCAACCCCCATAGATCCTAGAATTTCGCACACTGCACCTAGCCTCTGGGTCATCTTTCCCTTCCCTAAACGTTTCATCTAGCAACTCATTAAATTCTCCGCACATCTCTTCCATACTGAAAGCCGCTGAATATCCAACAACGCGCTAATCTGACATTAATGACCCTCTAGTTTCGCCCCAGCCTTCCAGTCTAAGGCTTATGCTACTACCATACCAACACATTCCGCATCCTCTCCCAACGAAAATTTAATCACTTCGCCTTACCCAAATATGAAATCCGATCAAACAACACCATCTGACCAGATCCAGCAAAATCGCTTCTCCTCCTTGTGTTAGGGCTCCAATCCTCCCTAGCGGCCTCCACCACATTTTAAGGCTTGGTTAACAACCTCATCCCTTGTTACCCTACCGAATGCTTAAATCCACATGAAAACCCAACTACAAAACTCCAAAAATATTCAAAGCCTATAACATCCTGGCAGTCTGTAGCAGCTGATCACTTCATTGTCAATGCAAGTGAACATGCAGAAGGACATCCCTGTTCATACATAAATTGAACTCTCTGACTCTATTTGTCAGCCAACCTCATATCCTGCAGTGAGGTATTTGATGGCTGTGACGAAAAGATACAATGATTAACCAGAAAGGTTTGCACCACAACCCGAGTGGGCAGTAGTGCCTTAAGTGAACGGCTAGTTTGGGAATATGGTTCGTCCACGGAAATACTATAAAACATAGATAAATAACAAAACATTAGCATTAATTTGTCATTTTGACATGTCAGCCCCCTTGGAAGACGCGACCAAATAGGTTTCCACTGCTTTGTGAACACTGACAAAATGTTTTGTATCATGTCGGTAACATTAGCGGATGATCCGATAAAGATGGTAATCCATTACAGGTATGAGAGGCTGAAAATTTTAGAAGTTTTAAATTTTCTATTCTGTAACATGGTTTTGAAAGACGAAGACATTTTCCAGATGCAATGTGACTTCCTTGGAAACTGCATGTAAATCAGGATACTGGACGACGTAATACATCTTAATGACGTGACTAAAACTTGTGTGGGGGGGGGGGGGGGGGTGGCCTTAAGAACTATAACGTTAAAGTTGATAACGGAGTTAAGAATGTGATGATCATATTTCGAAAGTACATTCCCCCACACATACTGATGCATTGTTACAAAGTACTTCATCTCTATGATGGATAGCCACACACATGAGTGATTTTTGTCCCTGTTCGTCACATTATGTCACTTACCCGAATGTCAAACCTGTGCTAAGAGAGTATAACAGCAGAATTTCAGGAGATTCAACTGTATCAGGGAGAATGATGTGGGTGGACCGCTCGCTGGCTCTCCTGTGGCGAGCGGATGCAGGTTCCAGGAGGCCGCCACTGCACAGCACAGCCATCGAGCTTTGCGATAACAACGTGGCAGGTGACTAGCTGCTGGCAGCCCCAGAAGGGAACGCTGGTAAACAGTGTCGCAGGGACTGTCATGCCGAGAAATATGACTATAAATACATGCCGCAAACTGCCAGAGTTACCATCAGAAATTGAAGAGCTAGAACCAACTAAGTGGAGTCAAGTTCCTCATAATATTGAACTTACGCTTTCTTGTAATTCACTCGAAGCTTCAAGATTGCGTGAAAAGAAATACCAGTGAATGGAAAACCTACAGGAAAAACCTTCAAAGCTGGAAAACCAATCAGGAAGCAAAGCGATGAAGGAATCTATAAATACAGAAGGAATTATAGTGGACAAGTAAGATGTCTAAAAAAAGCAATAATGACATTACAGATCCTGAATAAGATAAAAAAGGTATTACCCATACAAGATAAATAGATGTTGACATGTATCTCGACAATCAGGAAGAAAAAGTAATGGTATCTGACCAGTCACAAACCTCTGACAAGGCAGTAAGATGATCTGAAGATACAGAATAATGAAAGTTTTCCATTTACACACGCAAGCCTATAAAATATCTACTCTTTACATAAAATGAATTAAACGGATCACGAAATTACGAAATTATAATGCCACAGACATACAGATATAAATACTGCTGTAGGTAGATACACAAAAAATAATAGACCTCTCTGCTTATGATACAATTCTTAACAGATGAAATTTATCTGTAATAGCGAATACAAACTGTGGTGTCACCGCCAGACACCACACTTGCTAGGTGGTAGCCTTTAAATCGGCCGCGGTCCGGTAGTATACGTCGGACCCGCGTGTCGCCCCTATCAGTGATTGCAGACCGAGCGCCGCCACACGGCAGGTTTAGAGAGACTTCCTAGCACTCGCCCAGTTGTACAGCCGACTTTGCTAGCGATGGGTCACTGACAAATTACGCTCTCATTTGCCGAGACGATAGTTAGCATAGCCTTCAGCTACGTCATTTGCTACGACCTAGGAAGGCGCCATTACCAGTTACTATTGATGCTGTAAAACATGTACCGTCAAGAGCGATGTTCACCAATTATGGATTAAAGTTAAGTATTCCGGAAGATACGTACGTTTTTTGCTAGTATAATTACCTTATCCTGTTCCAGACCTCACGCCAGCCTGCTTGAGCTTAAACGCGTGCCTTTCGGCTTCCTCATAGTGGGTTGGCTGTCTTGCCAATCCACAACACAAACAACAGCCAGCTGTAGAACGGAATGATGATAATGGAGATTTATCCTGAACCGGGACTGAAATCAGAATTTCCCACTTTACTTAAGCAACTGCCTTAATTGTTTTGGCTATCGGAGCTTGATGATTAGACAGATCCGCACAGCCACATGTCGTCGTTCCTGCGTCACATCCTGTACTCATACACACCATATATAATTCCCGTGGAGGGGAGGATATTTTAATTGAAATTAACTGCCTAGTATCAGTGCGTAAATACGATTTAGCAGTGTCTGGGTTGTTAAGAATAACATGCAGTGTTCATATGGACATGCATGCATGTCCAGAGGAACAGGTACTGTGGCGACTATAGCCATGATGAAATACATGAAATGTATTTGTAGTTGCAAATATGAAGAATTATCAGTTGTTTAAGCGAATGGCGACGGTAAAAAACTTTGCAAAACCGAGAAATTGGATTTCCCCTTTACGTGAGCACAGGCCTTAATCATTTTCGCAGTCCCTACACAACTCACAGACAAACTCAAACTCCCGTATGTTGCCATTCCTGCATCACAGCCTGAACCCTGTCCCCATGACTGGGGATAAGGCGGTGGGGGCTTGCCCCTCCCCCTTTCGCTGTCAGAGAAAGAAAAGAAATTAGTGAAGTCTAGTATTGTTTTTCTTTCAAGAATATGATTTAAAAGTTGGTATTATACAGGTATTTAACAGAGGCACTTCCGAAACATTTTTATGGCTTCTTACAGTCGCCACTGACTTCCAGAAAACTATAAATACTTAACGAACCCACCCCCAACGCGGTTTGCCCCACTCTACAAACTATCGCATGAGCACTCTTGTCGTACGCTTATTACATGATATTCCCATACAGCGGAGGACATTTTAGTTGGACGTCGCTGCCTGGTATTGGTAGATAAATACAGTACCTGCAGTACCTGCGTTGTCTAGAAGAGGGATGCAGTGTCCCTTCAGATGTGATTGCACGTCCTAAAGAACAGGTGCTGTGCCGACTGCAGCCTATACGGAAATTACATAATATGTATATCAGTACACGCTGTGACACAGTAAAAATGACATATGGAAGCTTGGGTCTGGGCAGAATGGTTAAGGCGATAACTTGATTAAAGTGGGAAATCCGGTGTGGAGTCCCAACCCGGCACATATTTTTATTGTCTTCGTTGCCTTACGCAGCTGACTATTGTTCATATTCGCAACTCAAGCATGAGTGACTGAAAGAACATTGCATTGTTAATCTTAACAACACAGGTACTGCAATATTGTGGAATTCTTAACACTGGTAATGAATCAGGTAGGGCAATCTTATTTAAGGTGTAGATACCAGGTACAGCAAAAACGATTCTCGACAATGGCAGAGGTATCATTATGCAACTCAGTGATCTGCATTTGGTAAACATCAGGTAGCCATAGCAAAAGTGGTCATATGAATATGTTTAGCAATGGAATAGCTAATCTTTTAACCAAGGTTGGATTGGATGATTGGGGTTCGACAGATTTTTGCGTCCACCGACACCCATATGTCAAATATGGAGTAGAGTATCTGCTAGTAGACTGGATTGATTCCTATGAGAGGTTACGTATTACGTGCGTCAGTGATGAGATTCGGCCTCTTACTTTCTCTGACTACTTTGCACACAATTTAACAGTTCAACAGTGTCTGTGAAAAACCTCCATGCACACAGGGTATGGCGACTAAATCTGTCACTACTAGATGATGAACTGAAGCAAGAGACACATGGAATAAATACCTTTAGCAGTTACTGATAAACTGGGAGTGTGTAAAATGATGGGCACAATATGATATACCCCATACCCATAAATCTATTATTCAATACGCTTGCAATAAAGCTTACTGGCTATGGAGCACACTGGAATACTACCTTACATTACTGCATGAGTAGTATCACAAAGCAGCGGAGATCACTGACGACACCCTTTACTGTGTAACACATCAAAGCATAGATCATTGCATAGGTTCAGGAATCTCTATACAGCAGGCGAGTATATGCGCGCAACATGAATGACGTAGGATATAAAGGTGGTTTGGCGTACCATATACTTAAGGAAAGTAAGTGTGTGAGACTAAAGATTAGCACTACTCTTAGGAATTAGTATGGTAAAAAAAAACTATGTTGTCTAATTCCAAACGCATTTCTACTACAGGCAGGAGATCAGACAGCAGGAAATGATATTGCATGTAACAATCTCATGATGCAATGAAAATCGCAATAGCCAAATCTCCAGGGAAGAAATTTGCAGGTCTTGATGGCTTGCCAATTGAAATTCATATAAAATTTTGGGATGTGACCTGTTGCGAGCTTTCGGACATGTATAATGTACTGTTGTCAAGTATTACCTTTCCACTTTTTTTCTGGGCGTACGGTTGTTCTCACACCCATTAAACAGCAAAGTACAAATTCTGGAAATTTACGGTCTACTCTTCGAGGCAGACGTTAAACTCATAGCGTGGATAATAAACAATAGAATGAAAGCCATTCATCCAAATGAAATCGCAGCATAGCAAGCCTGCGAGGTCACAGGAAGATCCATGATGAATGTTTTGTGTGATTATAGATATATTGCGCATTTAACTTGGGTCTGCAAAAGCAGAGTTTCTATTATGTTTCTAGACTTTCATAAGGCTTTTTAAATAGTTAATCACCTATTTTTACAACGCTAGAAAGGGGTTTCAGTGGTCAGTTCGCGCAACTGATACGAAACTGTATAGTCTAAGTTTAAAATCAATGAACAGTTAACATCTCCTGTATATATCAAGCAGTTAGCGTGACAGTAATGTCCACTGTCTATGACTTTATATGCTATTGCTGTTTTTCAAATTCCACGTTACATTAAAACAGTTGAACTTTTTTCAATGCGATGACAGTGAGTTTCATTCACACTGATGACTTTAATGTCATCGTTGACAGTGAGGCGAAGGTAGATGAAATATGGCGAAGCATCATACATTATGCTGACTCCTGGAGTGCTATTCTTAATCCATAAAAGTACAGAATACCTTAAGGACACTAGGCAGAATGTATGGACACCTACTGCCTCCAGGTAACTTGAAACGTCCCCTTTTGAAGAATTATACACGAGACTGTGCTTATCTTGACACACAATATTTTTAGCGCAACGCAATCTGACTTTCAGAAATCCCTACAAAAGAATGGCCCTGACTAACATTAACCTATGCGTTTCACAAATCGCTTACCTCACAAAAATCTTGGTTACTCGAACTACTGCAATACAGCGAGCGCCACTACTGGCAGCTAAATAAAAGATTCGAACTACGGAAGGCACTAACTACTGATAGGCATAGTTAGCAAATGAAAGATTTTTATAGAGAACAAACAATGTATTTACCTTAATAGTGTTGAAAAATCATAATATACATAGCAGTTCCTAATATCCAGTATTACAAATTTCAAAACTCCGCCATCTCTCTCCCCACATCCACCACTGCTGGCGGCTCACCTCCAACTGCGCAACGCTACGCGCTGTTAACATCCAGCTGCCGCTGCCCAACAGTACAATGGCAGACAACAATGCAAACTAGCCACAGACTGCACACAGCACAGCCAGTGATTTTCATACAGAGCGCTACGTAACGTTGCCAATAAGAAAACATAAACAGCCTACTTACAAACTAATATGATTCACCACCTGGGTATGACGTTCAAGCCGGCCGGAGTGGCCGTGCGGTTCTAGGCGCTACAGTCTGGAGCTGCGCGACCGCTACGGTCGCAGGTTCGAATCCTGCCTCGGGCATGGATGTGTGATGTCCTTAGGTTAGTTAGGTTTAATTAGTTCTATGTTCTAGGCGACTGACGACCTCAGAAGTTAAGTCGCATAGTGCTCAGAGCCGTTTTATGACGTTCACACCGAACCCACAGGTTCATAATATGAGGACACCAGATAGGCAACAGAGAGTACTATCATCAACTGTTTTTTAATCAATAAGATCTCCCACACCGCTGTGGTGCTACCAATCCCCAGTGTCATCATGCAGATAATTCTGGCGGTTGCATGCTCACATGTTTGGAGAGGTAAGATTTTCAAAAGTTTCGTTTCAAAGTGCCACGTTACCTCGAACGAAGGATTTTGTGTTAAAGACATCCAGTCACAATGTACAGCTGTCTTTCTGGATCGCGCCAGCAAATTACTGCACAGGTTTATCACCTTAGTTCCTAATGACCGGTGACGATTTCTTCAGGAGAAAGAGCTCCAGAAATTGATCAAGTCAGTAACATGTTAGTCCACCTCTAGTCCTTATGCAAGCTGTTATTCGGTGTAGCTTAACTGAATGAGTTGCTGGATGCCCTCCTGAGGGATATCGTGCCAAATTCTGCCCACTTGGCGAATTATATTGTCAAAATCCCTAACTGGTTGGTGGGGCTCCCGGTAATGCTCCAGAAGTTCTCAGATTGGGAGAGAACCGAGAAACTGCTGGCCAGGGTAGGGTTTGGCTAGAACGAAGACAAGCAACACAAATGCTATGAAATGCAATGGCACCTCAAATCATTACTCCTGGTTGTTGGGTGGTATGGCAACCAACAGTCAGTTTTCTGGTCATGGGGGGGGGGGGGGGGTGCTCAGTTCTAAGCACGACACATCACGGAAGACAATCACACTCCAGTCAATCACATTACATGCTGAAGATGTATCTGAAGACACCACGGACGGTGGTGTTACACCAACCTAACTGTCGCCCATACAACTTGAAAACAAGGAGTGATAGTCTGTGGTCCACTTCTTTTCACAGCAGAACCCCTTTGTTTGTCATCCACAACGCCGTTGCAGCACAACGGTACGTCGACGATATTCTACACAGTTGTGTTTTCCTTCATGGGGAGCCATGCCGAGCTTACATTTCACTAAGATAATGCCCGCCTGCACACGGCGAATGTTGCTAATGCCTGTCCTCGTGCTTGCCAAACACTGCCTTGGTCAGCAAGGTCCCGAGTCTCTCCTCAACTGAGAAAGTTTACAGCATAATGGGCAGGGCCTCCCACCAGTTCGGGATTTCGAGGCCAGAATGTGGCCCAGTACCCCTCAGGAGGACATCCATCTACTCTTTCAATCAGTGCGAAGGCAGATAAGTATTTGAATAAGGGCCAGATGCGAACCAACACGTTATTGACTTGTTCAGTTTGTGAAGCTTTTTCTCGTGAATAAATGATCCAGTGTTTCAGAAACTGTAGTCATTTATTTATCTGTACATGTGCATCGCATCTACCGGTTTCCGTCCCATTCGGATAATTCCTCCGTGGTGCTTCGTTTTGTTATCTTGTCACGTATGCCGACAATTTCAGAATAACGATTTCTACCTCCCTCACATTAGCAAAAGCATTTCGCCATCTTAATTCACAATAAACTCTTCAAGCAATGGACAGTGAGTTACTCAGCTTTGAAGTATCAAAATATATAAGACCAGTAAAGAAAAAAATAACCAACTCATCATCTTAGCCAGTTGTTCGTCTGGAATCGTTTGAGAACAATAGCATAGCGAATCCAAAACATGTGTTTTATTTCTCGTGCTTCAGGTGAAACGTTTCCTGAAAAGCTAATTCAGCAACTTCTCTTCGTTTACAAACAGTATTTTGATTCAGCAGCTTAGCAGATGACTTAACTCTCAGCTTTCTGCCTTGTTTTAATCAAACGTAGATATGAACATGATTCTTTGCCTGGCGCAGAGAAGAAGTCTATCATAAAGAGACCACAACAAAGAATTCCTACAATGAGTGTCAACAATGCATAACAGTTTGTACTTAGCTTCACAAGAGGCTGCTGTAACATGGGCTAAATATTAACACATGTGTCTTTTTCTTATTTTTATCTTTAATTTGTACCAGTTCATTTAGCGTTCGATACATACTGAAATACTCACACGCACATACACCGATGATTCGCATACAATATCAACACTAATGTAGACACGTTACTTCCATCTCAATCTGTTCCCATCACTGTCATGAGTTATCATTCATAATGCCAATTCAGTATGTAACACACAATATTCATGCCTCCACGCAACTTTCCTTGTATCGTGTAACTTACATGAAAGTCATGATATTCAGTAACTTAACGTTGTACTCTGAAATTTATCCACAGCTCTACGCAGTGGCCTGCAAACAAAATACACTACGCCAAACAAATCGTCTAGCTGTAGATACTTAATATCGCCCATTATGTCTTCCATATCAAACTGGCATTCTGTAACTGTCGCCATATTTCGAAATTTGTGTGTCTTCATCGTTGAGAGGTGAATGCTAGGTTAAATGGCAGAGTGAAAAAAAGTGAATAAACCAGGACTCGATCTCAGAACCTCTCAGTTTCCAGCCACGCACTCCTCTGCTTTTTTTAACCATCGTGTTTATTGCTTTAAAACTGTGCAGCTTCTAATTTGCAAGCGATAACCACATAGTGAAGTAAATGATATTAAAGTCTTATAACAAATCATCAACACAACCTTCATTTCAGATTCTGAAAATCGTGAAAATTAAGAAAAGCTGGTAATCTAACGTTTTAACTTTGTAAAAAAAAATACCTTGATGGTTAAGGGAATTAAATACAAAAGACGACATATTCTATGCAAACATGAAAACACGCTGTAAGCAAAAGAAGTGACAAAAGGGTACTTGAACTTTTAAGCAGTGTCTGCCGCACACGTAAAGGAAAGCATACCTCGCTGAGAGCTAGGACTGTTTACTCCTCGGAGTGTGACAGTAAAAGAAGGCTGATCGATTCCAAGGCGCACGACACGTTAAAACACGTCTCTTGCACGAGGTCTCGACGCTGAAGATTTAGAGCACGTGCTCACCGTATCGCGTAGAGCAACCACTTTTGAAATGAGCCGCAGGTTGCCAACAGCTGTAGGGATTGTCGCTGATCTACACCGTCAGACTCATTGTTGAACATGCCATATATGCGCGTTTGCACATTTACCAAAATAAAGTGCACACTATAAAATCATAAAAAACTGAAAACTTATAATACCTCCAGTAAAAAGGGTATGACTATTATGAAAATCTGTTTTACATTTGATTTATATTTACGTATGTATATTGTTCTTGTCTGTGCCATGTTGGTGCAGATCAATTTTTTTTTTTTTTTTTGTAGAAACTAATATTATAATACGATTGTTTCACGAATCGTGAAATGTTGGCGCTGGTGAACGTATGCGACTAGACACCGAGGTGGGAGACAACTAACCGACGTTGCGTACTTCGAACAGCAAGGTGCACTAACGGAGCTCGCGGTCATCACCCGTCAACTGACGTCATAGAAGCTATTTGCGACCACACTCCAGCAGTGGACCGACATTCTGCACAAATATCTGTGTGAAAACATGTCAGTGAAATGATATGCCGTCCCGTCCTCAGAACAGTGATACTGCTCGCACACTGAATTAACTCATCGTGCAACTACAATGCCAGTGACTGAAAATAACTTGCCAACCTGTTTGCTTGAAAGAAGTATAGTTTTATATTGTTTCTTTCTCGTGAATACCAACCTTATAATTTTTTGTATGTTGTGTGTTAAGTTGAATGACTACTCACGAAACACCCTCTAGCGTAGTCATTTAAGAGGGCAGATATAGCACCTCCATATCTAGTTTTCTTTTTCTGTCTCCTATGTGTAAAGTTTAAAATGTTCGTCATGAGAGACAGGACCAAAAGAGTGCACTAATGATGTTTAACCTATATACTTAGGTGACGAAACTCATTGGATAGCGTATTGTACGTATACAGAAGGCGGTAATATCGCATGCACAAGGTGCAAAACGGCAGAGTACATTGGCGTAACTGTCATTGGAACTCAGATGATCCATGTAAATAGGTTTACGACGTAATTATAGTCACAAACAGAAAGTGGAACTAGATGCATGGGACATTCCATTTTGGAAATCATTTGGGAAGTCAAGATTCTGAGATTCACAGTGTCAAGGGTGTGCTGAGAATACCAAATTTTAGGCATTTCCTCTCTCCACGGACACTCCAGTGACCGAAAGCCTTCACTTAAAGACCAAGAACAGCGGCGTTTTCGAAGAGTTGTCAGTGCTAACAGACAAGCAACACTGCATGAAGTAACCGCAGAAATCAGTGTGAGACATACATGAACTTATCCGTTAGCATGGGGTGGCGAAATTTGGCGTTAATGGCTCATGACAGCAGACGACCGACGCGAGCACCTTTGCTAACAGCACGGCGTCGCCTGCTGCTCCTCTCCTGGGTTCGTCACCGTGTCATTTGGAGCCTGGACAGTAGAGGGCCGGTGCCTGGTCAGATCAGTCCCAGTCTCAGTTGGTGAGGGCTGGTGGTAGAGTTCTAGTGTGGCGCAGACCCCACGAAGCAATGGACCCAAGTTGTCAACAAGGTACAGTACAAGCGGGCGGTGTCTCCATAGTGGTGTGAGCTGTGTTTACATGGAATGGTCCAGGTCCTCTCGTCCAACTGAACCGATCATTGACTGGGTATGGTTACCTTCGGCTACTTAGAGATCATTTGCAGGCATTCATGGACTTCATGTACCCAAACAAAATTGTTGTGTCACTGGGCTACAATTGTTCACAATTGGTTTGAAGAACATTCTGAACAATTTGAAGAAATGATTTGGCCACCCACATCGTCCGACATGAATCGCATTTATGGGTCATAATCGAGGGATCAGTTGGTGCGCAACATCCCGTACCGGCAACATTTCGTAGTTATGGATAGCTATAGAGCCAGTGGGGCTCAATATTTCTGCTGGGATTTCCAACGTCTTGTTGAGTCAACGTCATATCGAGGTGCTAGAGAGCGCTAGCCAAAAGGAGGTTTTACACGATATTAGGAGGTATCCGTACTTTTGTTACCTCAGTGTAATAAGATCTCTTATAGATAAAGAAAGGCGCAGCATTCACTTTGTTATGCGAGCAGCAAGGAGATGTCCACTGTTTCTCTCTGCTGTCTTGTTCCACCTACCATTGTATAAGCATCAGCAGATTAGTCTCTCATTAGTTAATAGTAAACTGAATTCATTGTATAATAATGCTATTATATTATGTTATGTTATATTGTATATTAACACTAGTATCAGCTTCTCATTTACAGCTGTTATGTGAAAGGAGACACAAAATTTCAGACGTGGGACCTGTCCACCATTGGCCTTTTACGAAATGCTAGTTTATCAGATCATTTTCTTTTATTTGTGCACAAGTGAACCTCCAGACTCTCAGAAACAAAGTCCGACACTTAATTAACAATAGGGCGTAACGTGATTGACCAATCGCGTTATGCGTATACTTCTCAAAATTACGATAGTCTGCGTCTTTAACTTAGTAAATCCTTCGACTACACGTCTGAGGTAAACTACAATCATCGCATTCAATAAAATATTACTGCGTTTGTGACCGCATTGGCAGTATGTAAAACTACCGACGTTTCAATCCTTGTTGCAAGTGGCCTTGTCCAGTGTGTTTTTGTTTACTTATACTGCCTGGAGAAGGTCACTTGCAAAAGGGACCGAAACGTCAGTAGTTTTTCAATATGACAATGCGGTCACAAATCCATAAAAATTTTATTCAATGTCACAATGGCTGCGGAAACCTAGGTTTATATACAATGATCAGCATCAGTATTCTTAGTGAGTAATATTCTTCGCGGAGCGAAACTTTTCCAGAAAATGTAGTGGTTGACCCTTGTGAAGGAAAAAGGAATTGCAGTCTTTATTCTTTACTTCCTTTATCTTCTTTCCGTCCTCCCAGGCAGCGGCCAACTCATAGACACTAACGTCGTCGACGAAAGCGTGACATACCATTTTTTTATTGTATTGAAACCCATGTGATTTTGCGTTTAATTTGAAAAACGGTGGTTCTACTGCAATTGCATGTAAACTCATTGGCAGTGGGCATCATTGCCTCCCTGACACGTTGATATATACAGGAGTCATTAATTGTCCATTGACTGAAAACCTCCCATACCGTTTTTTGTCAGTTGAGTGAACTAATCACGCAACCCTATTTTTGCGTTGTACCCAGTAAAAGGTAAGTGACTCACTCCGTCAAAAGCCTTATTGAAGTCTGGAAACATAAAAGATATTCTACTTTTGCTGATCCAAATTAAATGCGTAATATTTCTATAACCAAACAAAATATTCGTCATGGTTCAGACAATGTGATTGCATAGGCTTGACATACTCCACTTTCTTTCGCAAGAACAGCCTTAATTTAGTTCTCTGTTGTATACGTTAGGAGTTTAACGTCTCTTTTGAGAAGAGTAACAGGTTGGAAATTATGAAATATTTTGATTTGCAGTTTTTTTGGGTATCAGGATAACTGTGTCGTCGGTAAAAGCACCTAAAAGGCAGTAACCGACAATAGTTTATTACACAATTGAGTAACCCTACAACCAACCATATTCCAAAAATTTATATAAATTTCAACCCGCAGGTCATGAGGACTTGCAAATTTTTTGCGTGTAGGCTTGGCTGTTGTACTTTTCATTGCATCTTCTGAAATAATCGCTAAGAGTTTAACATTGTCATCATTTCTGATTGTAGTCAGAGTGTTGGCATAGGAAATCACGTTTTCCGGTTTTATCTACTGCCTGTAATAGTTTTGACCACTCAGTTACCATCACTCTTCCTTCCTGATTATCGATATGCACCTCGATGTCTACTTTTCTTCCATAGGCAATGCCTTTTTTATCTTCTTGGGCATCTGTTATATCACTACTGCCCTTTTTAGGCGCCTTACTAGTCCACTGCAATTTTTGCTCTGTGTCCTAAGTTTCTTCATCGTTTTGTCTCTTTAGTGGTTGTTTTTCACTCATGCAGATTCTTGCCTGTGGATTTTCCTTTCGCTGGTATTTCCTTCCATGCGATCTTCAAACTTCAAGTGAATTACGAGAATGCAGTAGTGTGTACCGGCGTTCCCTCCTGTAGTCACCTGCCGCTTTGTTATTCCAAGCGCGAGGGTCGGGCTGTGCAGTAGCGCTCTCCTGGGACCGGCCTCTGCTCGCCACAGGTGAGCCAGCGAGCGGTCCCACCTACGTCGTTCTCCTTGATACAGTTATATCTCCTCAAATCCTTCTATTAGAATCTCTATACACATGTCCGACACGAGGACAAACGGATTTAATGTGATCAGGTGAGCCACAAACAGCACATTTATGTAGCTACCCGCAATAAACAACAAGAAATTTGAAATCAGGAACCATTACGTGTGAAGAAATGTGCTTTCGAAATTCGATTTCCACATTTTGACACCACAGCCAACGCTACAGTGCTTAAGGGAATTTAATTTTTCAACATTTATTTGTCACACTATACCATTTGTGGAAGGTAAATGTCTGATCTGTGCAAAATCGGTTTTAAAACTCAAACTGAAAATATAGTCTAAAGACCTAAATCACCAGACTTCGCCGCTATATAAATCAAAGGTAAGAATGACAACCCCCTCCCCTCCCTCAGTTTTAGACATGTCATGACGACATACTGCGTTGTCTAGGTTACTATGTAGTTTTCAAGGAAATCATACTGCATCTTGAAAACGGCTTCGCCTTTCAGATAAATGTTACTGAATAGAAAGTCTACATCGTCTAATTGTTTAGGCCTCTGACACCTGTAAGGGAACGCAGTCTTTATCGTGCATTTCCTTAACGCGCCCTCCATGAAACAAAATAATTTGTCAGTACTCTCAAAGCTGCATGAACCTGTAAGGCACACATGGTTCAAGAACTATCATCAACTGAGTTCACCTGCGCCATGACAAGACTCGAAACTTATTTTTCCGCATTGTCGAAGGAGGCTTACATGTCAAAATGCACAAATTAATGCCAATTTCCTGTTAATTTACCTATGTTTTTAGCATTTCCTTGAACGAACCGTATTCCCACATTTGTTAGGGTGTTAAGGAATTGCTGCGTTCTCGAGTAATTCCGGTTGTTCAATAGTTGCAATGGATTCTTTTTCACATCTTAACTCGAATTCAACATAATTCACGAAATTTTTACAAAATATTTATGAAGCATATGCAAAAACCTTCTTCATGAATCAGACTATCTATTAGTTAAAACCGGTTCAAGATTACTGCAGTAGTTCTTCAGAGTAACCGTCACATACACATGGCTGCAAGCAATGAAAATCCCATAAATGTGAACAATCATCCGTGTCCTAAATCAAAATTGTTAAAGTTTATGTTCATCGAAACAATATTGAACTGTGGCTTCGTGGGCAACTTTGAGCAGAACGAGCATGTATTTCTGGAGATTTTGACTTGTTATATCTCAGCAAATATTTTTTTTTAAGGAATTGAAATTTGGCCATCTTCGACAACTGAATGGTTTCTCTTATGAATATTAGTAAACAGAAATTCACGAACTATATCAGGCAGAGACTTTTAGTCAAACTCGTTCGAAAATTTCAAAGTTCGGCTTCTTATACCTCTGAGACTAAATGCATGACAACGTGAAAGTTGGCATGCATTAACCTAACAACACAAATTTCCCAGACACAAGATTTCATTTATGTACCAAATTCCAATGCTGATTAAATAAAGTGCAAAATGGAAAATTTTTAAAAAAATAAAAAAAGCGATTTTTTCTACCTGGTTTTGGAAAAAATTGTTTTATAAAACTTTATAAACACGATTCATTTTAAAAACCATGGTTTTAACTGCTAAGAAAGTGTATTTGACTATCCAACGTGGTTAACAATGCTAGATAATTTGAAACAAAGTTGGGCACGATAATAGCGGCAAGAAAAAATGTAAATTTAGGATTCTTGTAGCTGGTATAGTAAAGGTTTGATGAAGATGAAACTTAATACACGTTAGGTTAGTAGCACAAGGAAATGGAGCACAAAATTTCGCTGACATGCTATTTTCCAGTAATTTACAAATCCGCTGAAAAGACGATTATGTCGCTTTGTATTAAAGCTTCAAAACCACCGTCTATTGAAACGTCATGTTTTAAGCACCAACCACCCCCCTCGCCCCCCCCCCCCCCACCCCCCACCTCCCAGATCAGTGGATTTCATTTCCTATAAGGGCTATCGATCCTATATAAATTGTGTGAAAGTAGCCAGAGAAACTGCACTGCGACTAAAGTTTTAAATTTGGTTTCATACATCTCATTGATTAAAAGTACGATAAACCACGTAGCAACAAGGGTTTTAAATATAAAATATCATTGATTTTTACAAAATCAGTTCCATCTTTATTTTGAAGTGTCTAATATACCCTATTTTCACATTTTCACAAAAATTGTCCTTGTTTCGAGGAATTTGTAGACTATTAGAAAATAGTAGGTGAATGAAATTTTTTATTTCATATCTTTGCGCTACCAACCTATTGTGTAGTAACACTAGAATGGCGGTAGTGTTCACAATGACTCATGGCATACTTTTTTCGTTCATTGTCGTATGCTACTTATTTACTTCGTTAATGAAACTGTGGCTTTTCCTAATTTTTTCTCCTCTTTCTGAAGATGTTTCAGTATTTACAGGATATTTTACTTTTCTTTGCCATTTCATTCAGTATACCTAGAACGTTGGAAGGGGTCTATTTGACCCCACTGTATTTTCTTTTCTGAGTACAAGTAAATTATCCAACAAAACAGTGGCAACAGTCAGCAGTAACACAGAGCAGTTGTTCCTCATTTTTTGCAACTTGGCACTGTACTTTCTATTCGTCCACAGCTTATGTTGTGTCACACAGGCAGTCATTGTCCATGAAACACGTTTTCGAACATGTATCGTCAGTTTGGACTTTCTGACGAAGAAGTGTTACATCTCTTAGAAAATTCGGAAGTTGAATCGGAAATTTACTCCACTGTTGAAGATGATAATTATGTACCTGACACAAGGGAAGATGAAGACATTGTGAATGAGGGGCAATTAGTGGAAGAGGATTCAAATGCTGATATACGTCAATCATCACCTCTTTCACCACAGCAGGTACAGTTGGAAGCGTCTGCAAAGATGACTGCAAGGGATGGAACGGTATGGGAGATTGGAAATTATTCATCTTATGGAAGGTGGTCAGCTGTGAATGTTCTGAAGGAGAGAGGAAGTCCCACTGCATATGCATGCCAACGAGTAGACAGGTCTGTCATCAGTGCCTTCGATCTTATTTTTGATGAAGCAATGCCACGTCTCATGAAGAAATACACAGAATCAAATGCTCGGAAACTACTAAAAATCAATGACTGGACTGTATCACTTGAGGAGCTGGCAAAACTGATCATCAAGTAAGATGTTCGGGGTGTATTGTGCACACAAGGTATGTCTATGGATGATTTCTGGTCGCATTCTTATGGGCCTGCTCTTATCAAGGACATTATGCCAAGGGATAGATTTCAGGAGCTTCTCAGATTTCTCCGTTTTGATGAAAAATCAACCTGGGCTGATGCTTAGCAACCAATAAATTCGTTCTTGTGTCTGAAATTTTGGGGTCGTTCATTGAAACCAGTATTCATACTTACTGGCCTGGAGAAAATATATTGACGGACAAAGCAAGCTACAGGTTTACTCAATTCATGTCCAACAAACCAGACAAATATGGCTCAAATTCTGGTTGGCTGTTGATGTAATGACAAAGAATATATGTAATGCCTTCCTATACCTCGGCAAAGAGCACATGATAGAGAGAAACAACCACTTGGAGACTACGTCGTTTTTCGTCTCATGGAGCCATTTGTAAATCAAGGAAGAAATGTGACACAGACAACTTCTTTACATGTCTTCAACTCCCTAAAAAACTCAAAGAAAAGAAAACTTAATTAGTTGGTACAGTGAACAAGATCCTACAAGAAATCCCCGATGAAGTAAGGACGCCGAAAGCTGAAATAAATCTATCACAATATTGCACAATAGTGGCAACAGAGACTGCACCTTGACTGTATACCAAGGGAAGATGGATAAAAAAGCCTTTCTTTTGAGTCCGCTGCATGCTGAAATAGCAAGCAGCAAGTAACAAACATAAAAACCTGAAACCGTAATGTTCAACAAATTCAACAAAGTACGGGGTAAACATGGTTGATCAAATGACCCATAAATATACTACGAAGGTTGCATGTAGGAGATGGATAATGCATGTCTTCTACAACATACTGGACATGGCGGCAATAAATGCGTGGGTCATGTATGACATAGCAACGAATAATAGAATGGAAAGGAAGACGTTTATACTTCAACTGGCAAATGAACTCAACGGAACTAAAGAGCAAGAACGTCAGGCAAAGGAAGAGGATATGGGACTGAAATCACCTAGAAAGCGGGGGAAGTGCTAAATCAGCCTCTTCAAAGGCAACAAGACAAGTCAAAACTGTGTAGAGCGCCACAAAGCCTTGTGCAGAAAACGTGCACGTAAAAAAATAACTCGCCTGTGCTAAGTGCGTCTAGCTGCTTCAAATGACTTGAGCGAAAAGTAATGTAGAGCTGTTTCTAAAACACGTGTGGCAGTAAAGTAGACCAAATATACTAAATGTGTCTAGAGGGATGTATGAATAGCTAATAAATTAAAATCTGTAGTTAAGAAACTTGTCAGCAGTAGCAACAATGAACTTTTATCATACGTTGTTGTTCAAATAAAATTTTAATTACTATTTATAGTTGTAAATAATTGCTGTGATTACTAGAAATAAAGTATGGATTAACAAACACTAAAAAAGGACTTGTTTGAGTCAAAATTGAAAATATTTTATGTGGGGTCAAAATGACACCTTTCCGCCGTTTTAGAAATGTCAGAAATTCCGCCGTTCTAGTGTTAAGTGTCACGTTCAGCAAGCATATATTCTACGAGCTGTATGAATCCGAAGTTAACAATTTTTTAGTGCCGTGAGTTTCATTCCCCACTTTGACTAAATTTATCTAGCATCCCACTCTGGATAGTCAAATACTTTCTTTTTATCGTTTAAAACCATGATATTTCCAGTGAGCCCTGTTCAGAAAGTTTCATAAAACACAGTTTTTGACAAAATCAGGTCGAAAATATGGCGTTTCTTATATTTTTATAAAATCTTCCATTTTGCACTTCATTTATTCGGTACTGGAACATGGTACCTGAATGAAACCTTGTGTCTGAGAGCTTTGTGTTGTTAGGTTACTATTGTTAGAATACTACATGCTGCCGGGCGGCAGGTGGATTTTAAATATTCGTCGCCGTTTTAAAAGAGCTTGAAAACTATTTTTGGACCCATAATTTACAGTCTGCAAGTCCACATTATTCTTGTGCTCATGAAACAAAATACTCCCACTTGCTGTCTACTCTGTGGGATCAGGAACTATAGCTGTAAATAAATGTTTTCAGTTCTTACTGATTAATGTAGTCACTAAAAGTTCAGATGCAGAAACTATTCAGTAGAAGTTCAAATTCACAAACATAACATTATTCCTGACGGTAATAACAACAATATTAATGTCTTTATTGGATACAGCACTATTAGCAGTCCAGAGACGACCTCTAAGGTAAGTACCAAGTAAAATTATCTATCGCCCTGACTTCTAATGATCAAAGTTAATTGCTCGCCACAAAAGTGGAAGATCACTTGCATGCAGTTTAGCCAATATTACAGGTGCACACAAACAGTTTCTTTCGCGAAAACTAAGCGATCCAGGATAGTGTATAGTTCTCGCGAGTTTAATTCCTGCTTTTATCGAAAACACTTTTCGTAGGTGCCTAGGTCTGACGTCATCCGAGGCACAGCGTATGCTGACCTCTGACTAAAGTGGACAGATTGATGCCTTGGTGTAAAGTGTCTCCTTTCACTGCCTCTCTGTGTCTATTTATATGGGGTTTGCCCAGAAAATAATGTACCATATTTTTTTCTTCATCAGTTCTTTACTGAACATAATGAGAATTACACACGCGAAAGAATGGTGTTTTATCTACATATCCTATTTTTCCACGTAATCTCCATTCCGTTCTATGGCCATCCTCTAGCACGAAACAAGGACGTGTATGCCCTGTCGGTACTAATCCTTGTCCTCGTGGCGGAGCCAGTGCTTCACTGTGTGAATCACCTCCTCATCGCCCTCAAAATGTCTGCCACTAATGGCATTTTAATGGCCCAAACAAGTGGAAGTCTGAGGGGGTGTGTCAGGAGTGACAGCCGTGGGCGCTGCAGATCGTGGAGTTCGGCTGAACTGTGCCCAGCGACTAACTGTACTTCTGTCGACAGCAGATGCTCCGTAGAGTTTGCACAAGCGTTTGTGGGTACTTCCGATAGTCTCTTTCTCTGCTGTGAGAAATTCAATGACGGCAC
The DNA here is from genome assembly GCF_021461395.2 of Schistocerca americana. Lineage (NCBI taxonomy): Eukaryota > Metazoa > Arthropoda > Insecta > Orthoptera > Acrididae > Schistocerca > Schistocerca americana. Next base: position 74,764,537 of record NC_060122.1, on the reverse strand, counting down.
ATTGCTTGTAACGTACATCACGTACAGCCGCCATTTTGAAGCCGTCCTGCAGCTACACTATCTGTCTGAATTGACTGGAACTTGACGCGCTCACTCAGGAGACTTCAAATAACACATACGTAAAGATTCGCATTCGTAGCGTTGTTTCCGACTGAGAAAAAAATGCGATGCATTAATTTCTGGGCAACCCTCGCGTATGGGGCCAGAGGACGGCCGAACAGAAAATCTGGTATCAAACGCTGAAGCACAGGTGGCAGCATCTATGTGGTGTCACCGCCAGACATCACACTTGCCAGGTGGTAGCCTTTAAATCGGCCGCGGTCCGTTAGTATACGTCGGATCCGCGTGTCGCCACTGTCAGTGATTGCAGACCGAGCGCCGCCACACGGCAGGTCTAGAGAGACTTCCTAGCACTCTCCCCAGTTGTACAACCGACTTTGCTAGCGATTGTTCACTGACAAAATACGCTCTCATTTGCCGAGACGATAGTTAGCATAGCCTTCAGCTACGTCAATTGCTACGACCTAGCAAGGCGCCAGTACCAGTTACTATTGATACTGTAATCATACCTCACGCCAGCCTGCGTGGGCTAAAACGCGTGCCTTTCGGCTTCCTCTAGTACCCGGTGTTGGCTCTCCTGCCAACCCACAACAATCTAAATGGCCACTTTCTAGGACAGGTATTATTTAATAACTCTGCCGTGTAACAATTTACAATTTTCATAATTTTCACATATTTGGAGTTGACTTAAGTTACTGAAAAAGTTTTGGCTCGACTGCATTTAAGATTTGCTGTCTAGAATTTTTATAACGGAATAAAAAGTAGAATATGACCTTTGAACTACCTCTTAAACAGTCCTTGTACTGATGTTAGTTACACAAAAGTCTTGAAACTTGGTACAGCTGCACTATTTAATGAATGTAATCAAGTACTCTAATTAAAACCTTCTATCATAAATACAAATAATAGTTAATCTATTATGATTAAGGACGTTCCTGTCCCACATTTAATTTTTGCTAAATTGCTTGAAAACTTATAGTTGTCGCTTAATGGAGTTACATAGTTAATGATTTTATACAAAACTGAGGTCCATACGAAAATTCGTCTTTCTGACTCTAATATTTACCTCCTTCAATTTTTCGTAAAAACGACGATTTTGATCAAAATATTGCACCGATCAAGCTGAGACTTCTAACTTTTCATTGCGACAAACAATTTCAGTCAAAACTTTAAGCTTGCTAGCTGCGTTATTTAGGGCCAGTTATTTTTTTCTTAAGGTAACATATTTATCAAAACTTATTCATCTGATCATTCTGAAATTTAACAGGTTTCACGTTAATATACCAAAGCAAACATTGCCAAAATTTCGCAAACCTATTTTAATTTTTAAACACATTCTTAGATAATGGCGCAGACTTTGTGCGCTATGCACAGGCGCGTTATAATGATATGGTGCTAGTAACATTGGACTGGGGTGAGACACAGCACACTCGCTCGCCTCTGAATCTCTCACAATGATCACAGCTCTTGTTTTGCCACAATGCCTACTTTCATATTAGTCATGCAATTGGTCCCCAGGACATAGTACGTTAATATTGAAATTGTCGGGTGCCAGTTTTCTCTGGCGACATTATTTAAAATTTTCTCACTGAATAAGGCTTGTAAAATTATTTTCATTATTATTCTGAAGAGAAGGCATAAATTTGTAGGAGATGGCCAAATTTCAGTTCTTTCAACAACATACTCCTCGACCTAAGGCAGCTCAGATTCACCAGAGATTCACACTAGCTGAAATTAAACAGATATGATAAATATGTCCATTCTGCTTCTTTCACCATAATCAACAGCAAGCAGTATCGCATTCCAGTCAGTATATGAGTGACCTTTTTTTCACAGTGCACAGCCTGCAGTAACGAATTGATACAAACAAAAGAAAATTTCAAATACTGTCAGATATTTCCTTTATGGACTTCTTAGTTTAAGTATTTTAAACAATCAATAAATCAGCTTTTCATCTTTTAACCATAGCAAGTCCCTTCTCTATTTTATTTTGTGAAAACATTCAGTTTTTAAGCCATTAGTAGTCATTTCTGAAATCAGGTAAACAAATCTCACAGGCCTCCTCTTGTCCACCAATCACTGGCACATCAGTTTTCTGCTAAACTTTTCAAACAATCCTTACCCAAGAAACCCATAAGCTCCTTGCAACACACTCACCCAACCCTAACACTAATTGTTCTTTTCCTCCGAGCTATCTGATCGATGACCAACTTCGTTACATTGTAATCGTTGTAATCGTCTCTTCCATTGATTAAATAAACAAAAATTGGTCATATTTGTCTCTTGATATTTAAAATAACTTTGACCATATTGTAAGACGTGTGCTTTGCCAGCGATGGGCGAGGCATGACAGAATCTCTGACCAGAGAGTAGTTTATCGTTAGTTGTTGCTTGTCGCTAGTCTGCGCTTGTCTGCGCGAGTCGACAGTAGCGAGTCTGGAGTAGTCGGTCGGCTTTAGTAGCGAGTGGGTAGTAGTCTGCGTGAGTCGGCGGGAGTCGGCATGCGTCGGCTGTGTGCTCTGGTCGCGACTCTGGTCAGGACTCTGGAGGATGAGTATTGTTGTAGAAGGTAAAGAAGCAGCCTTGCGCATATTTAATAATGTATGTTAATTGTAATTTAATTTGTTCAAAAAAAATGCCCCAATAATAATTTTTATAATATAAAGCAACTGTTTTAAAGAAAAGCATCCGTTTCAATTTAAAGAATTTCCAAATAGGCCAGCATTACACGAAACTGTGTCGGAAAATGACTAATTAAGAGCAGATATAACTGCAGTTTTATTGAGGTAAGAATTTTTGCTTTTATTTTTATTCAGAATACAGGGCCGTAGGTCAGCGCCGCTGTCCTCATAAAATTCATCAGGTTACAAAACTTTTTTTATTATTTTGGTGTTTAGGAATTTTTCTGTTTCGAACTTGACATTAAATGAGAAAAGAATTTTGTGGTAACATTAAATGTGAATGCATTCCTGCACACAGACAATAAATGAGAGCCAATTTTATTCAGATGTTACAATATTAAAAAATTTATTTAATTTTTTTTTTTTTTTTTGGGCTAGGCTACGCTTGGCACAATTTTCATTATTATTTTTGTGGGGAGGTTACACTTGGCGACATCCGGCCAGGATCGTATTTCTTTGGGAATCTTCTGATAAGTAGTCATATATCTGCTCTTATTTACTTAAACGTAGTTTGCATCTGGCGCAACGCATTTACTAATTTGTCACTCTTTCTTTCACAGATCATCGGCAATTCGTTGCTCTTTGTTGATTGTGTTTGTTGCATTTTTGCATTGTCCTTGCTTCATTTGTGCTTAATTTTGTTTTGTGAAAAATGCCGCGAAAAACTGTTACCAGTACATCGCGATGTGTAATGAGTGAAATAACCGACTCGAATAATTTGACCGATAGTACTTGCGACATGCAATGTAATGATGACAATCCTCCATTTACAGATAATCAGTGCGTACCAACCGCTAGTAATGATTTTTATCCTAATGTTGAGCAAACAAATTCGATTGTGTCGTCTGTTAATTTAACGACAATTGATGACGCGGCACGTTCTGTTACAATGAACGCTGCCCAGCTTAACACACCCGGTTTGCAAAATTTGCATAGTGAACAGATAAATTTTTCTAACGAAAATGAACTGTGTAATCAGAATACGTCAGATTTATTTAATTCCGATGTTGTGAATAACAGTGCACATCCAAGTGGCGAAGCTATTCAAGAATCACAAAATGACCGAATGGTTACATAAAACGTGACAATTGCAGGTACGCCATTAAACAGCACAGAGAATAGAGTAGGTAGTATTGGCTTGGATCAAATTATGGCAGTATTACTACAACATAGTGCATATTTCGAACAACTTAAGGAATCGTACAAACAACGCAATGAAAATTTCAAACAATTCTGTGAAAAACAAGACAAATATTTCAAACAACTTAATGAAGCGTACAAACAACTTAATGAAAGTTTCGACAACCATTTCAATTAACTTAATGAATCGTGCAAACAATTTAATGAAAGTTTTAAACAGCCAAACGATAAAAACGACAATCTTAATGAACAGAACAAACAACATAGTGAACAGATTACAGCTGTTACCGTGCACCGTCACGATACTAAAAAACAACTACGTGACGAAATTAAGGCTTGTGCTAGTAACAGTAGTGAAGAAATTAGATCTGTTGCACAAGAATTAAGTAATACAGATGCAGCGACAACAGAATCACATAGAGATGAAATTAATGCAGTCACTGAACAGTGTCCTAAAAATGCAACACAGATACGCGACGAGTTTAATTTAAAGTCACCAGAACTTCCACACAATCTGAATACGGAAGTCGATAAGAAATGTGAACAGCAGAACAGCCAAATTGACGAACGTATTAAAGCGACAGAAATGAAAAATGTTTCAGTCACTAACACGTCGCAGCATACGGCACATTCCGAACATTTGTCACACTTACACAGCCAGTATAACTTCGGTAATTTACAGAGACCACGTGACTTAAAATCCGAAAAGATACAGACAAACAGATTCTTATGTAATCGTGAACCTATTTACACATTCAGTGACGAGAACGTTGATTATAAGCAATTTGTATATGTAAAAAAATCTAAGGTATTTGAAAATGACAGAGCACAGGTACACGCACTGAAATGGATATGTCGATTTATTTTTATACTTTCACCGCCATTACCTGTAATGCAGAAACTAGAATTATCAAGGGTACAGCAATTTGCTTCTGAATTTTTACCGCCATTGCCTGTAACGCAAAAGCTAAGATTTATTTGCAGCGCGTAATGGACCTCAGGGGATTCATTATGCTTTAATGAATATGTGCCGTAGCGTGCACAGGGCCCCGAGCCATAGTAGTGTTGTTTCATCTTTAGTTTTCTGCACTGCTGCCTTCTCTTCTACTATCCTTTATATCTATTAAAACAGCTCTTCAACTATTGCTCTACATAGGATTAAGAAATGAGTAAAGAAGATCTGATATGACAAATTTTGCCAAAAGAAACAGTTCTCTTTAGACACTCCCGAAATGACAACTATCGCCGCAACCTTAATAACAGTAAAAAAAATTTTTTAATCATCAGTATGTGTAAAATTATCAGCAACAGCAAACACATTTTGGTAACAATAGAGGTTTTTCTCCGCAACAGCATCAAAACCAGCCGGTTAGCATACCTAACCACCAATGTAATGTACAAGATCAACCAAGCTTTAATGTTTCGCCGCGTACACCTATAGCATCAGCTGCAACAAATAGTAACACACAGCAGCAAGGAAATAACTACGTACGGAAAACACACTATTTCAGTTCCTATCGCAATGCACCGTATAGACATGACTATCATGACAGACGTAAAAATAATGAGCACAATTTTCAGTGTACATTTAATAACACTCTAGCTTATCAGCAGCAAGAACATCAGCAACAACATATTATCATGAATGAACCAGACAGTAGGTATCATCCAGAACGTAAGACGTCAGGAAGAAACAACAGAACAGTACAAATAGTGGGAATGCCACAGCATCCTCCCGAAAGTAATGACACGTCAAATGGAATTTGACCACATACAGTACAGGTTGCATATTCCAGTAACGCAAGCAATACTTTTGACACGCTGAATCTTGTTCACGAGAATGTTATTTGAAACATGCTTTGTTGAATGCACCACTCTTATCGCACCCAGATCTTACCAGAAATTTTTCCATTGCCACTGACAGTTCTAACACCGCTTTAGACGTGCATATTTTTCAGGAAATTGAAGAAGATGGTTGTACAGTAATTAAAAACATCGCTTTTGCAAGTCACATTCTGTCACCTGCTGAACGAAATTATTCTGTTACAGAACTTGAAACATTATGTGTTGTATGGGCTTTTACCAGATTTAGGCATTTTCTTTATGGAAGACACACTACCATTTACACAGATCGTAGAGCGATACAATTTTTACTTTCCGCTAAATTTACACACTACAGATTAAGTAGATGGAAACTTTATTTACAGGAATTTAATTTTACAATTGTTCACATTCCCGGCACACAAAATATTGTAGCAGACGCACTATCCCGTTCTCTTAACAACAATCAGCAAGACATCGCAGCCAACTTCTGCAAAGCAAATTTCAGCGTCATGTACATTCAACAAGTTGCATTTGAAAATTTCGTTTCGTCGTCATTACAAGACATAGCACAAGAGCAGAGTAAAGACAACGTGTGGAAAGAATTTAAACACCTTTGGCAAGATAAGAATAATGTTACCATTAGAAACCATTACAGTGTACGCAATGACATTCTGTTTCGCCGCTCTCATCCTGACAGCAACAATTGGTTATTATGCATTCCTGACGAACTTGTTAACAAATTAATCTGGTATACTCATTTAAGTTACGCACATTACGGAGCCAGAAAATGTTTTCTTATGCTGAGACAGAACTGTTATTTTACCAACATGGAGAAACGTATGCGACGAGTTTTAGCGTCGTGTAAAATCTGCCAGAAAGCTAAATCAGACACGACTTCACATGTTCCTCCATTACATCCCATTGTACCTGTTAAATTAAGACATAAGGCCGCTGTAGACATTTTTGGTCCGATTCCCAGAACTAATAGAGGCTTTTGCTACATCTTTGTCGCTGTCGAACTCACTTCAAAATTTGTTACCTTCGCTCCACTACGCAAAGCTACTGCTAAAACTGTTTCGAAAGCATTTGTAAAACAATTTCTATTTCATGTAGGGCACGTGTTGAAAGTAATTTCCGACAATGGACCACAGTTTCGATCTGCTATATGGACACGTATGTTACGAGCTAGAAACATTTCTCCGATCTATATATCCAGGTACCATGCCTCTTCGAACCCTTGATAACGATTAAGGAAAGAAATTGGTAAACTGTGTAGAATATACTGCCATAAAAACATATTGATTGGGACACACACATACTCTAATTCCAAGATGTAATTAATTCCATACCAAATGAATCTACTATGCTATCTCCGTCTGTTATACTGAAAAATGTTGAACTACCTAGCAAAATTAAAGAATTAGTAACATTTCCTACATCTCGTCAACTACGACACCATGAAATAATTGACATTGCGCTGAACAACATCAAACGTGCCGCAGAGCGCCGGAGAAGACAGCAAAAACATGTTTGTACACGCCGTGACTTTCACATTGGACAGAAGATATTAGTACGTACACACTATTCATCCAACAGAAGAAAGAGTAAATGCAGTAAATTTGAGCTTCTATACGCAGGTCCATATCGGATTCGCAGCATTCCTCACCCCAATGTAGTACACGTCGAAACTTTGAGAACCAGAAAAACCAAAGGGAACCACCACATGTCGAACATCAAACCTTTTATTGAATGAACATACTTTATGATTTATCACACTGTAATGCCATTTCCTAATTTTTTATGACCACTTATGCAATTATATCCACACGAACATTTACTGATGATTCTTGGCAAGTGCCCGGCAATGTAAGGTTAGCAGGTCGCTTTTCTAGTCGTTACACATCAGACCGTGCACATTTTTCCAGATAAACTTACGTATCTTATGAATAATTATGCAATTTCATCTAGTGACACATTAATTTTATTAAATTCTCTCTCCATTAAAGTCTTCAATTCTCGCCTCTATTAACTACACAACATACAAGCTGAACACAAAGAAGGTCACATTTCTGGTCATCATATTTTCCATTTTTTATGTATGTATGATTGTTTTCCTGTTTTGTTTGTATGCACTATGAAATAGTTAAGATATAATAAACACCAGTTGACTTTAACATTTTTGCTATGTGATATCTCAACATCGTTACTACTTTACTTTTCTTTTTTTTTTTTTTTTTTTTTTTTTTTTTTTTTTTTTTGCTGCTACATTTTTGCTTCTGAGCGCTGTCGATGTTTTTGACATATTACGTTTTCTGTCATGCTATGCTGTATGCTCAATTATGTTACTATAAACCAGTTTTTACTTAATGGGTATATGAATTAAATGAAGGCATTAATCTTTGTTCATCATTTTCAGAAAGAAATAATGTGTAAACAAAATAAATTAAACAGAGATGGGAATTTCACCTTCAGATTGAACGAAAGAAGATGCAATACTTCGTGACTAAGAGTAAATGGATCAGAATTAACAAGCATTAACAAGAATATACTACACACATCGTAGAATAGCAGTCTTAACTAATTTTTTCTTTCAGAATACGAAGCGATTGGTGCAGGCTGTCAGACAGAACTACACATCTTAGTTTTAGTGATGAAATATGCTACAAATGAGGAATAGTTGTATAATGAATAATGAAGTGACTCTTTTGCAGATGATAATGAATGGTGATGAATAATGATGAAGAATATGTTACTATGGATAATGAAGTTTTTCTTTACAGGTGATGATAATAATGGAGTTATGATAATATGGATAATGAAGTTTTTTCTTTGCAGATGAAAATAATGATGAAGTTAATATATTTACTGTTAGTTAAGAGATGCTATGTAGTTACTTAAGTATTTGTTGCAGTTCGTTTTGACAGTATGTCTCATATCGCATGGTAGGATGACTGAAGGTTTTGGAAAGGACAGCTAGAGAACATATATATTTTTTATACACATTTTACTACCTGTTAATTCGAAGTTCACTACTTTTCAGCATAATATGCGTTTCTTCTTTCAGTTTAATAATCCATTTTGTATATTTTGCAGGAGAAATTATTCATGAAATTAATGTGCTATAAGCAGTTGTTCATTAAAGCTATGTCATTTATGAATGTGATCACATATACTCTACTTGTTTCATAACCTTGCTACAGCTGACTCATGATGAATGACGTTACACATCTTCATTTGCAGCAATAACTCAAAAGCAAATATTGTTATGCCCCAGTAATTAATTATCGATCCTAACGCAATGCATTGATACCAAAAAAAAAAGTTCTGAGCAATACTGATCAGCTCTGAATAGTATGTCACTTCAATAATGACTTCTGAATAATACTGAATGACACTTTGTAATAATGCATAAATAGTATGCGTATAATTTCTGTAAATAATATTTTTGTTATACTCTATAAATGCTATGCCAATAATTAACGCTTGTTTTGAATGATCACTTCTGAATAATGCATTAAAAAAATGCTTTGTAGCTGGCCAATGAATGCCACTGATTACTGTAATAAGATGACCTATGATGCCAATGATTAGTATAATTAGATTAATTATGTATAAATACTATGCCAATAATTAACTGATTTTTGAATGATGACTTCTGAAAAATGCACAAAAAAATGCTTTGTAACTGGCCAATGAATGCCACTGATTACTGTAATAAGATGACCTATTATGTCAATGATTACTATAATTAGATTAATTATGTATAAATTCTATGCCAATAATTAACTCATTTTGAAATATGACTTCTGAATAATGCAAAAAAAAAAATGCTTTGTAACTGGCCAATGAATGCCACTGATTATTGTAATAAGATGACCTATGATGCCAATGATTACTATAATTACATTAACTATTTATAAATGCTATGCCAATAATTAACTCATTTTGCATGATCACTTCTGAATAATGCATAAAAAAATGCTTTGTAGTTGGTCAATGAATGCCACTGATTACTGTAATAAGATGACCTATGATGCCAATGATTACTATAATTAAGTGAATTATGTTAATACTATGCCATTCATTAGCTCCTGTTTTGAATGATGACTTCTGATGGTTTGTAACTGGGCAATGAGTGCCAATGTTCTCTGTAAACAGATGACTTATGAACATTTCAGTAAAACTACATATATGGTACAGAAATGTTCAGTAACTGGACGATGAGTGCCACCAATTACTCAAATCAGTTGTTAGACTAGTTTAATCCTCAATGAAAACTAGTATGTGACTTAATTTCCTTTACCTTCTGACCTAATTACCAGAAATTACTGCAATATCCAATTGTCCTATCTATCCTCATGATCATGGAGAACTCTATTTGGTTTTTGCGCTAATTCTACGTTGGTGTACTTTACAAAATGGGTCTGAGCGCTATGGGACTCAACTGCTGAGGTCATTAGTCCCCTAGAACTTAGAACTAGTTAAACCTAACTAACCTAAGGACATCACAGACATCCATGCCCGAGGCAGGATTCGAACCTGCGACCGTAGCGGTCTTGCGGTTCCAGACTGCAGCGCCTTTAACAGCACAGCCACTTCGGCCGGCAGTGTACTTTACAAGAACATGGTGTTGACACGACATGCTGTCCACCACCTTGAGCGATGGAGATGTTATTATGGTCCCACTGTTTGGTGTACCTAATGTACTATCAAAATGATAACATGGAATATTACTACTACATTTCAGTGTTTTGGCTACACTGATTAATACTTCAAGGAAAAGAACTACAGATTGTCTCATTTGGTGTTGTGCTTGTATAGAAAGATACGGACTTTCAGTGCAGCTGCGTGCAAACTAAAGTGCTACAACTATGACGCAATCCTTCCCATTCCTTTCCTAGTTCTTGTAAAATGGTAAACACTTATACAATGCGTTTAAATTCTTGTAAAATGGTAAAGACATATACAGTGTGTGTGCACTTTATGCCATTTGTATTCATTACGTATACATTTTGTGATTCCCAGATATGTTCTGTACTACAGTGCGTGTGCACTTTTGCCATTTGTTAATATGTTTTGTACTCACTGTGTATACATTTCGTCATTTTCCGACACATCTTCGTGCAATCCTGGCCTATATATATATATATATATACCTCAATAAAACTGCAGTTATATCTGCTCTTAATTGGTCATTTTCCGACACAGCTTCGTGCAATCCTGGCCTATATATACATATATATTGCACGAAGCTGTGTCGGAAAATGACTAATTAAGAGCAGATATAACTGCAGTTTTATTGAGGTAAGAATTTTTGCTTTTTTTTTTTTTTATTCAGAATACAGGGCCGAAGGTCAGCGCCGCTGTCCTCATAAAACTCATCAGGTTACAAAACTTTTTTTATTATTTTGGTGTTTAGGAATTTTTCTGTTTCGAACTTGACATTAAATGAGAAAAGAATTTTGTGGTAACATTAAATGTGAATGCATTTCTGCACACAGACAATAGATGAGAGCCAATTTTGTTCAGATGTTACAATATTAAAAAATTCATTTGATTATTATTTTTTGTGGCGAGGCTACGCTTGGCACAATTTTCATTATTATTTTTGTGGGGAGGTTACACTTGGCTCAAAATCATTTTATTATTTCTGCTGGGAGGTTACAATATATGAAACTCTGGACGCCTCTTCAAGCTACAATCCTATGCATTTCCAGTTCGCTATGTCCACCTCATGCCATCCTTCCTTGACCATCGTCTTCCACACGTCACGATCAACGACATACGCTCCCACGTACTTCACCCCACTGCTGGCATGACTCAAAGCTCTCTGTACTGCCTGCCCTTTTTTACATGATTTTCTCTTCAAAGATTCGCAAGCCATCGACCTAACCACCATTCCCCTGTCACCTTCTGCAATATTTTGATGTCACAACCTACCTAACAAACCCCCAATTCCTCCAATTCTCCCATGCCTCCCTCCAACGCCACCTGCATCTCCTGGTTGAATAGTATAAGCAAAAAGATCTTCAAGTAAATCCAAGCCACCGGACAGTGGTCATACTAGTCGACATTTCCGTCTTCCAGGGACCTACCTCTCCATACACAACCAACCATCCATCTTACTAAAACTGTGATCTATTGTAGCGGTCACCTCACCAGTCAGGATTTTTAGAGGGCCTCGAAGCTGAACAGGTGAGGCAGTGACACTCCTAGTACAAAAGCCCAAGCTCGGGAGCTGCTGTTTGTAACTGTCATATTCCCTAAGGCATCAATGACATAGCGTTATCTGGATTCATATTTATTACTTGTAATTTACAGTATGGGTTGTCTTCTCCTCCTTAGTGGCAGGTATACTGATTATCACTATCACATGCGACAGGGAATGCAGACACAGTGCTTAGTCATCTGCAAACGTTGTGCCGGTCACGATCTAGTGGTAGTGTCTTGCAAATAGCTAGAACAGTTATTTATAGGCACAATGCTACTGCAAGTCACCAGCGGCTAATGTGATCCACCCGAGCGCTCTCTATGATGGATATGTGCTGAAGCAGGTAGCAACAGCACATCACACATACTAGGTGTCATGAGAGCAGCATCCAAGGACTCAAATGAGCAACGCATTGTACAGCCTCGGAAGTGGTACTCAGTTGTGTGGTTTGCTGTCACTTGGTATGTCCCTTCAGCAGGGGAAGCATCTTCTCCAAAGATGGTTGTGGCCAAAATGCAGTGTCAGGCTGTAGTCGTTAATTCCTAATACGGCTAGCTGGCTGTGGTGTCAGAGGCAAAGTTCTCTCTCGGCAGCAGGTAGCACGTTGTGGTTCACCAATCAAACTGTCCTTAACTAACGAGACTGTCATGCTGTCGGAGACAGGGATGACCAGACACTGAGATAGAAGCTTCTCAAATGGTCATGTTTAAGCTGGATATAACATCATTGCAGCTGGCGTTTCAGTTAGTTCAGTTCTTACCACTTGGTTATGGTATCTGGTAAAGGTAGGTTTTGAGGATGTACACCTCAAGCGTAAGTAGGGTGTACAAGTAGCTGTGTTGCTGTAAGAAACAGGGCTATGTTAAAAGTAGAAAAACATTTAGCGACGATCGTTTGACATTGTTTTTGCCAGAAATGTCAGATATGTTTGTACGAAATAGGGGAAGAGAAACAGAAAGTATGGTTGGGAAATTTGTGACTTCCAACTGTAGGGGTATTGTGATAACTCAATTTCGAAAGTTAAAAGTTTCTGCTGGCCTAGGATTCGAACGCAGATGTTTCGTTCTTAGAACTGTTCCTTTACCCCTTGGCCATCCAGTCACACATTCCATCCAACCCAAAGTCTCAACCTATCGCATGTTGTAGTGCTGTTTCCCTCATCCATTAATCCCCTGCTCGCACATTACTGATTTCCATAGGAGTCTGGACAATACCAGTGCATCCACACAGAAAAAAATGCCGGAGAGCCGTCGCTCTCTTATAGGAATGCATATATCTGAATAGTGTCTTTTCTGTCACGCATCTCCAACAGAACGGACACCGCTCAGATATATACACGTCAGACACGTTCTAACATCTGTTCCGTAGTAACACGTCCCTTTTTTGATGCAAATGATAAGTGCAGGAGTTCTGGATTCAATGTGTTGTTAAGGAAGGTTAGATTTTGGGTAGGCAGATATTCAAATGCTGCCCTGGCCAGTAAAGCATCCATGTCAATATACTGATCATGATTGTATGGGTAAAGTTTGCGGGTAACCGATAGTTGAGCCTCGTTTATTTCACAAGTTGGGCCATTGATCAAGATGTCACATCCTGCAGATCCACCCTTTCTACGTCCCATCTTTGTAACGCTTGATGATTATGGTCTGAGGTGCAAAGACTGAGTAAATGCAGTGGGTACGGGCTTTCTGAAAATGTTAGTAAGTTTCCAACACTTTCCTGTGGTGTTGGTTTGCATCAACGTTGCCTCTTAACAACTGAATTTCACATGAGTGTGCATGTGTTTGGACTACTGTGTCGAACAAATGGTTATGCTTCCTATTCTACAGCCCCGCAAATCCTCTAATGTCACAAGATCATATTCATTCCCTCAGCCTCAAATCACCAACACTTCCTTAGTCTGTAGTTACTGTTATTTTTTCACGGTTTCCCACGTCATGGGGTGTGGATGGATGACGTAACACTGGTAACGTGCGTTTCTACCTACTGCTATGAATCAGATGTCACAAGCAATGTTGTTTTGTCCATCTTTACTTTGACCGATAGAACTCTGCTAAACTATCTTGTGTTATTTCAACTACATGCTCAATCTCAGCTGGTAAACCCTTGTGCACTTGACGCAACTCTTCCAAGCTATGTTTCTGTGTTATCAATGCCGAACTTAGTAGCACATCATGAATACTGCGTGATTTGATAATTCTTGCATTCCTGCTACTTAAGATCTTGCATCATTAATGCCGTCTGCTAGTATCTGTAATTGGCGAACAGTGGTCATCTTTTCATCTAATGCACTTTACCTTTTCCAAATTAGTGCTAGGTTGTTATTTGTAGTTGTTATCGTATTGCATACAAACTCGATGAGTTTTGTAGCTGTCTCCTGTTTAACTTTAGTATTGTTCTACGTATTTTGCTCCTGATTCATGCGTTGTATGGTCTGCCACTCTGCTGTGGTCTTAACACCTTCTACTGTGTCTTGCGCCCAACTTACCATTGTCCTCGTTTACCGCAGATGTTCGTTTGTTGCCCCAAACGAAGTTTCTCATAAGCTCCCTCCAGCGCTGATCCATCCCCACTTTCTCCTTGTCTTTGATTAAGGCACTGCATCTCTTATCTGACACAGCTCTTCTCTCAGCTTTTCATAAGACATTTCCAGTTCTTGATACTCATCTCTAATATCTGAGAAAATGGCGGCTTTCCATTACATCCCAAATGACCACTTGAGCACTTGAATCTGTCTTGTAGCCTATGAATCTCGTTCCTAACTTGTCATACCTCGAAAATTATTCCCAATGTCCAATGTTGATTCGTCAGCAGGACACCCAGTTGCTTGGAAAACAGCAGAAAGGGTGGGTCAGGATTCTATCTCCTACTCCTCCTTTGATGATGAAGAGTAGCGACAAGAGTACAATAGTATTCTCCCTTTGCAATTACATGAAAAGCAGTTCGTTTTCTACGATACGCGTTTCGCTTCTTTTGTTTATGAAGCATGTTCATTGGCCTGTGATAGATGTTTCTTTTTATATGCATAATAAATGCAATGTGCAGTGCTTACAAATATGTTACTACACTCCTGGAAATGGAAAAAAGAACACATTGACACCGGTGTGTCAGACCCACCATACTTGCTCCGGACACTGCGAGAGGGCTGTACAAGCAATGATCACACGCACGGCACAGCGGACACACCAGGAACCGCGGTGTTGGCCGTCGAATGGCGCTAGCTGCGCAGCATTTGTGCACCGCCGCCGTCAGTGTCAGCCAGTTTGCCGTGGCATACGGAGCTCCATCGCAGTCTTTAACACTGGTAGCATGCCGCGACAGCGTGGACGTGAACCGTATGTGCAGTTGACGGACTTTGAGCGAGGGCGTATAGTGGGCATGCGGGAGGCCGGGTGGACGTACCGCCGAATTGCTCAACACGTGGGGCGTGAGGTCTCCACAGTACATCGATGTTGTCGCGAGTGGTCGGCGGAAGGTGCACGTGCCCGTCGACCTGGGACCGGACCGCAGCGACGCACGGATGCACGCCAAGACCGTAGGATCCTACGCAGTGCCGTAGGGGACCGCACCGCCACTTCCCAGCAAATTAGGCACACTGTTGCTCCTGGGGTATCGGCGAGGACCACTCGCAACCGTCTCCATGAAGCTGGGCTACGGTCCCGCACACCATTAGGCCGTCTTCCGCTCACGCCCCAACATCGTGCAGCCCGCCTCCAGTGGTGTCGCGACAGGCGTGAATGGAGGGACGAATGGAGACGTGTCGTCTTCAGCGATGAGAGTCGCTTCTGCCTTGGTGCCAATGATGGTCGTATGCGTGTTTGGCGCCGTGCAGGTGAGCGCCACAATCAGGACTGTATACGACCGAGGCACACAGGGCCAACACCCGGCATCATGGTGTGGGGAGCGATCTCCTACACTGGCCGTACACCACTGGTGATCGTCGAGGGGACACTGAATAGTGCACGGTACATCCAAACCGTCATCGAACCCATCGTTCTACCATTCCTAGACCGGCAAGGGAACTTGCTGTTCCAACAGGACAATGCACGTCCGCATGTATCCCGTGCCACCCAACGTGCTCTAGAAGGTGTAAGTCAACTACCCTGACCAGCAAGATCTCCGGATCTGTCCCCCATTGAGCATGTTTGGGACTGGATGAAGCGTCGTCTCACGCGGTCTGCACGTCCAGCACGAACGCTGGTCCAACTGAGGCGCCAGGTGGAAATGGCATGGCAAGCCGTTTCACAGGACTACATCCAGCATCTCTACGATCGTCTCCATGGGAGAATAGCAGCCTGCATTGCTGCGAAAGGTGGATATACACTGTACTAGTGCCGACATTGTGCATGCTCTGTTGCCTGTGTCTATGTGCCTGTGGTTCTGTCAGTGCGATCATGTGATGTATCTGACCCCAGGAATGTGTCAATAAAGTTTTCCCTTCCTGGGACAATGAATTCACGGTGTTCTTATTTCAATTTCCAGGAGTGTATGTTAGATACAACTTTTGTTGCATAAGTTGAGTGGGATTAAATTATCGTTTGGAGTTTCTAAGATTTCATATCTTGCTAATTCACGTGTGTAGTCCTGGTGATGTGTTCATTCGGTCCTCATAATCCAGATGACCAATTTCGGATGTTTCTTCACCCACATTTATTACAGCACATCAACAGCCCTTTCCACTATGTGATAAACGTGTGCGTTTACAATGTGCAAAATTGCCAACTGTCCCTGTGTATTTATCTTCAGTATTTTGTTTGTGTACTGTGTATGGTGTGATAAGTTTCATTCATTTAGTGTGTGTGTGTGTGTGTGTGTGTGTGTGTGTGTGTGTATTTACGTATGATCTTTTTATTAACGTGTAAGTTACTCTTCTTGCGTTTGTGTGTGTATCTGTGCGTGCGTGTGTGTGTGTGTGTGTGTGTGTGTGTGTGTGTGTGTGTGTGTTTGTCAAAGAGATAGAGAGAGAGGGAGGGAGGGAGGGAAAGGGGGAGGAAGATTCATTAATTATTTCTTCTGGTTATGTTTCACATTTCTGTTTGTTGATGTTTTAGTAGCTAACATGATCAGTGAGTCACTGCTTATATTGATTTGATCATTAATTACTCTTTTTTTCGTTCTTTGTATTTGAAAGTTTTCCTTTAATGTCAAGAGTTTATTGCAGTAATTGTTCACTCTAACTCCTGATATAATAAAAAAATCTTTCATATAGAAAGAGCCCTTACAAAGAAAAGGAAAGTAGTTAATGACCAAGTCAATATAAACATTAACTCACAGATCATATTAGCCATTGAAGCAATAACAGAGATCTGAAACATAACCAGAATAAATAATTAATGTATTTTCTTCACCCCCACTCTCCCTCTCTCTTACCCTCTCTCTCAATCTTTCTGTCTCTCTGTCTCTCTCTCTCTCTTTCTGTGTCACACACACACATATACACACAAAACGTATGAAACATATCAGACCGCATGCACTGCGCAAACAAAAGACAAAAGATAAACACACAAAGACAGTTGGAAAGACTAAACACTGTAAACACATATACTCATCACACAGTGAAAAGTGCTAATGATGTTCTGTAATAAACGTGTGTGAAAACACGTTGGAAATCGGACATATAGCGTATGAGGACCGAGTGAACACACCTCCAGCATCACACACATGGACTAGCAACATTGAAAATCTAAATAACACCAAATGATTATTTCATCTCACGCTGCTTGTGCTACAAAAGTTGCATCTACTCTGAAAAGCAAGAGAAAAACATGAGCAAACGTAACATAGTAACATATATCTAACCACTACATAATGCATGTATGATATATACACTCCTGGAAATTGAAATAAGAACACCGTGAATTCATTGTCCCAGGAAGGGAAAACTTTATTGACACATTCCTGGGGTCAGATACATCACATGATCACACTGACAGAACCACAGGCACATAGACACAGGCAGCAGAGCATGCACAATGTCGGCACTAGTACAGTGTATATCCACCTTTCGCAGCAATGCAGGCTGCTATTCTCCCATGGAGACGATCATAGAGATGCTGGATGCAGTCCTGCGGAAAGGCTTGCCATGCCATTTCCACCTGGCGCCTCAGTTGGACCAGCGTTCGTGCTGGACGTGCAGACCGCGTGAGACGACGCTTCATCCAGTCCCAAACATGCTCAATGGGGGACAGATCCGGAGATCTTGCTGGCCAGGGTAGTTGACTTACACCTTCTAGAGCACGTTGGGTGGCACAGGATACATGCGGACGTGCATTGTCCTGTTGGAACAGTAAGTTCCCTTGCCGGTCTAGGAATGGTAGAACGATGGGTTCGATGACGGTTTGGATGTACCGTGCACTATTCAGTGTCCCCTCGACAATCACCAGTGGTGTACGGCCAGTGTAGGAGATCGCTCCCCACACCATGATGCTGGGTGTTGGCCCTGTGTGCCTCGGTCGTATGCAGTCCTGAATGTGGCGCTCACCTGCACGGCGCCAAACACGCATACGACCATCATTGGCACCAAGGCAGAAGCGACTCTCATCACTGAAGACGACACGTCTCCATTCGTCCCTCCATTCACGCCTGTCGCGACACCACTGGAGGCAGGCTGCACGATGTTGGGGCGTGAGCGGAAGACGGCCTAACGGTGTGCGGGACCGTAGCCCAGCTTCATGGCGACGGTTGCGAATGGTCCTCGCCGATACCCCAGGAGCAACAGTGTCCTTAATTTGCTGGGAAGTGGCGATGCGGTCCCCTACGGCACTGCGTAGGATCCTACGGTCTTGGCGTGCATCCGTGCGTCGCTGCGGTCCGGTCCCAGGTCGACGGACACGTGCACCTTCCGCCGACCACTGGCGACAACATCGATGTACTGTGGAGACCTCACGCCCCACGTGTTGAGCAATTCGGCGGTACGTCCACCCGGCCTCCCGCATGCCCACTATATGCCCTCGCTCAAAGTCCGTCAACTGGACATACGATTCACGTTCACGCTGTCGCGGCATGCTACCAGTGTTAAAGACTGCGATGGAGCTCCGTATGCCACGGCAAACTGGCTGACACTGACGGCGGCGGTGCACAAATGCTGCGCAGCTAGCGCCATTCGACGGCCAACACCGCGGTTCCTGGTGTGTCCGCTGTGCCGTGCGTGTGATCATTGCTTGTACAGCCCTCTCGCAGTGTCCGGAGCAAGTATGGTGGGTCTGACACACCGGTGTCAATGTGTTCTTTTTTCCATTTCCAGGAGTGTATAAAAACAAAGATGTATTACAGGCCACTGAAGATGCTTCATAAATAAAAGAAGAATAAAAACAAAATGTTTCCAGGCCTTTTGTATGTGCTCATATGACTCTTTGCCAAACTTCACATACTTTTTTGCAAACTCCTTTGCTGGCTTGACATCAAAACCAAAATTATTAAGTGAAATGTCAAAGAGGGATGGCATTTTCCTTCCATAGAGAACCAAGTACTGTGAGAGTATATAGTAATAGTATGGACTTTGGAAATGTACGGGCGAACCAGAAATAAGAGATATATGTCCCATTCTGTGTATTGGCTGTTAACACAATAACTCATCAACTTCGAGAATGTTCTATGAATGCATTCCATTCATCCATTTGCATGTGGATGGAGGGGACTTGTCTGTAACTTGTGAATGGGAAGTACATAGCACAGTGTTCCACCAGATTATATAAGAAGTTTGTACCCTCATCAGTCAGCAATGTTTCTGGTTATGTCAGACTTAATAATCCAATTCTACACTAATGCTAAAGCAACTGTAGCAGCCAGCTGGTCAGGAATTGTGATCACACATGTAAACTGCGAAAAATGATCCATAATTGTCAACATATACTTATCATTAGCAGGTGTTCTCTTAAATGAACTAAAACTGTGAAGCCCTACTATCTGAATCTGCCTGAGTTATCAAGTGTCTCTATGATATTTGGCGTTTTAATGCCTTTGGCAAGTTTTGAAGAGGATTTATGTTTCAGCAAGCAGTTTCATTCGCTTTCTTCTCTGTCATCAAAATTTTCTGTCACTCCTCCATTACCATGAACTGACAACACATGGTCACATGTCTGTTGCAACACTTTTTTCTCAGTGGCAACAGAACCACTATATGTGGGCCGTATTTTGTTCATTTGCATAGTAAGCTTTCATGCTTTATGAATTCAAACCTTTCCCAAGTATTTGTAGCACCGCTACCTAGTGGCTCAAAGTATTTGCTTTGCTAAATGGTTCCTTCGAACCCTATTGCCTTTTCAGTAAAGCGTGGTTTGTTAAAATTTTGAATTTCTGTCTGTACAGTATCACAGTAATTGATTCCTGAGACCACTGCCAACACTTCCTTCCCTGTTGCAGGGTAGTTGAATTCTGCTCTGTTTAGTTATCGAGATGCACAAGCTACAGGATGCTCTTACAATCGATATTCTGACTGAGAGTGCAACCAAGAGCACTATTGCCCACTTCACAGGGAAGGATAAATTATTTGTCAAAATCAGAAAACACTAGCACCAGGTCTCTATCGATTTTTCAACATCTCAGAAGCACATTCATATTACAGTGAAAATTTGCATTTAACAGCTTTTTTCAGCAAATGATCTAGTGGTTGAACAATCTGTGTAAATGTTTTGATGAATTTCCGATAACAGTTACAGAAGCCCAGAAAAGATTTTGACTGTTACATTGTTTGAGGGCTTGAAAATTCAGAAACTGCTGACATCTAATGAGGATCGCTTCATACACCCTCTTCACTTATTACGTGACCCAAGTACTTGACATGAAACTGTGGAAAATTAAATTTTTCAATACTTACCACATGATGCACTGCCTATACTTTGCTGAATACTTCCTCCAACCGTTTACCATGTTCATTCATATCTTTCGAAAAAATTATAGTATTATTTACTTATTCTGTGCATTTTCTAGGTTTCAGGACATGGAAAACACCATCTAGCAATCTTTGGAATGTGACTGGTGCCTTTTTGAGTCCAAATGGCATCCAGTGATATTGAAATTGCCCAATTGTGACTGTAAAAGCTGTTTTAGGTCTGCAGTCCAGCACCACCTCCAGACCACAGATCCACTGTGGAGAAATATTTGAATCTGCCTGAGTTATCAAGTGTCTCTATGATATTAGGTGTGTGTGATATGCATCAGTTGTGGTTAGAGCACTGAACTATCTAAGTCACAACAAAAGCGATATTTCTTGTTGCCATCCATCGTTTTTTTTTCAGGGCCAGGGTCATGAGTCACCCTAGGGTCTATAACTACTTTCTATCATGCTGCTAGCAGCTATTGGTCGATGAACTCTTGCATGAGTGCTTGCAATTGCATTCGTCTACGACGAGTTTCCTAAAAATCAGAGCAATATTCCATGTTGGTATTCAGTGTTGATTAACTCAGGTTTTGGGTAACAGACCCTATGAATTAAAAATATCTTGAAACTGGAACAGTAGTGCTTCCATATCTCTATGATCACTCTGTCTAGTAATGCAGAATCATTGATGGTATCCTTGTGATCTACTTTTATCCTCGTCATCCAAAATATCCACTGTGGCAATCATTCATCCCTTTAGTAGCCTTGCGTCGTCCTTAACGAAATTGTCCAGGCTAACCAGAACCATATACTGACGATTCACGTTAGTTATGTATGCTACGCTTCTGAGTATGAAATAGTGCGCTGTATCCAAACGTTCATTATTTTCGAGTGGCTCAACCACATGAAACGCCTCCTGTGGTAAGTGCGTAATTACAGAGACCTCCACCTACTTCCCTCTATTTGACTGTGCATTATCATAGGAACCCATTTTTAGTATGTGAATACGCATACACCTTCATAAACAGTGCACTTTGCGACATTGCCTCGCCTGCAGCGGCATCAGCCAGTGGAAACAAAGTCCCTCGGACCTCTACCGTATGCTGCATAATATCGATTTTATCATGATGTTTAGTGAGGATATCAAGCTCGATAATTTTAGAATACCCCTCATACCCCGTGGCAACACCCCCATATGTTCGAAAAATTTATTTGCCGCCATGTTAAACTTGAGCAGTGTTGTCCCAATGAATTTATAGAATAATTATATCCTATATCTGTCTCTTCCAACTGGTGTGGCAGTCCTGATATCTGATATAAATATCCAAATGATATGGATTCTCTATCCTAGCCTTAAGCGACATTTCAGTGTGACTTCTGTGCACAATTTGCCGGGAGCCCTGTTCTTGGCCTCTAGAGCAGCGTTACACTGACTACCTCATTCTGTGTTAGCTCGTACGTTTAGACGTTGATTTTTCCGATCCTATCGTAAGAACCTTCATCAGACTCGCTATGATTCTACATCAAGGTATTCTGCTTGAGGAAGCGAATACAATTCAGCTTACGACATCACTGTCGTAACCCCTCAACTCCTTGTCTGAATGATTGTGCATTCTGAAAGGTCTCATGGCAATTAACGTGTGCGTTAGTTAACCGCAAATTGGCAATTGAAGGAAAGTTTCGTCAGACCAACTCGGCTGCAATGAGACGTCTTTCAGAAATACGGATATGTCCGCGTTTGCCTTTCCAGCCAGGAAGGTGGTACTATGTACAGCCATGGATGTCGTACTCAGGTGTCTTATCCAACTGATTGTAAACCGTAGTTTGCAGTTTTCTGTGGCTTGGTACTACCCTTCACCAGGAAGACGCCATTCTCGTCCACATCTTCTTCAAACACGGCGTAGGCCAAATGTCAATGACACCTTGCAGTGGCTAAGTTCCACCACAGCTGGCTGCAGCCTCTGAGGAGAGGTCTTCTCTGGGCAGTGGGCAGCACATTATGATACACCAATCAGAAACTCTTGAAACTTGCGATACCGTCAATGTTGTCTCAATTAGATATGCAAACTGGGTGATGAGAACTAAGATTGGGCCTCCAGAAATGATCATATTTAAGTTGAACATAACGTCATCGTGGCTGGGGATGCTGTCATTTGCTATCTTTATCCAGAGATGTTAGTAGACTTACTCCCTCTGTCGTGTCTCAGTTATTACCAGTTCCCATTTCCTTCACATTTTCTGCCAGTGCTAGGATGCCATGGAGTTGCTGAGCTCTGAGGTTGCAAGTTATTGGATCTGCAGTGCAAGGCTTACGGAATGCATTAGGTTCTATGCAGTGCCATTTACGCTTCTTGACTACAGCTTGACTCAGTGTGGAAATGCATCACAAGCAGTGCCCCAACTTTCACAACATTGCACTCTTTGCTTGTCTCAGATAGGCCACAGTATAAGCCTGATCTGCTTCTCTCCCATCTGCGCCAAGTAATAACTCTAGAAATTTTTATGCACACTTGGGTACTGAAATTTCTGTGTAACAATGTTTAGCAGCAAACTTTGACAGAAAACTGAGATAAAAGCCACACCTCCTTACCATCCAAAACAATGCAGCCAACTAAAATTGTTAGAACTACTAAACGGACGCACCTGTCATATCCATCCTTCTACCATTACTCTCACAAATCCCACATCCATCCCAGCCTAACATATATGAGCACATTGGATGTCTAACTTCTCCAGGAAATAAATGCACTTATCATCGCCTGCCACGTCCATCTGTCTTTTCCAGCTTGTTTCCTATACCAGATGATCCATTTCCCATACCTTATTCTCTTCTTGAAGAACGTTGTGAGCCACTACATCAACCAAAAAACCAAATTCTTGCCACAGATATTCGATCCACTAATCACCAAACCAGGTACACTGCTGCACAACCACATCCTTGTCCTACCTTCTGTGCATTTTCATGCCTTACCCATCCACTCCTGCCGGAAATTCAAGCAACTCCCCACCAAACTAGTAATGAAATTGGTTAATATGTGCTAAATTTTTAAAAACGTTTTGTTGAAAAGCGGCGCAATTGCCCGCCATAATCATAATGCTCCACCTCACATCATCCTTCCACTTTCCTCCAGCCTCCTGCCACCACAACGACTTTTCGTAGCTACTTGCGATTCCAGATGGTGCTGTCGTCATACTCATCATTCCACCTCCATCATGAACATGATCATTTTTCATGTAGTATCAGCATAATCAACACTATTCTTACCAATGCTTATGTTTCTACTGTAACATAAAATCTTTCATTAGCTTCTTTCATATTCTAAAAGTTCTATCACATACAGGGTGAGTCACCTAACGTTACCGCTGGATATATTTCGTAAACCACATCAAATACTGACGAACCGATTCCACAGACCGAACGTGAGGAGAGGGGCTAGTATAATTGTTTAATACAAACCATACAAAAATGCACGGAAGTATGTTTTTAGCACAAACCTACGTTTTTTTAAATAGAACCACGTTAGTTTTGTTAGCACATCTGAACATATAAACAAATACGTAATCAGTGCCGTTTTTTGCATTGTAAATTGTTAATTACATCCGGAGATATTGTAACCTAAGGTTGACGCTTGAAACCTCCGACGTTCAGTTGCGTGTTGTAACAAACACGGGCCACGGTCGGCGAGCAGCATCTGCAGGGACATGTTTACGATGACGACCGTGTTTACGAGTGTGGCTGTAGTGCACTGTTGTGGTTTGGTCTAGCTGTCGCAGTGTCCGCATGTAGCGCTTGCTGCTATTGTTATTTTGCATTCGTCTCCGCACGCAGACCAACTGTAGTACACCGTGTTACCAGACGTCTGTGATAGTGTAATGTTGTAGGAACTGTGACCATGGTGTATTCGAACTCTGAAAAGGCGGAGATGATACTCATCTATGGCGAGTGTCGACGAAATGCAGCTGACGCCTGCAGGGTGTATGCAGAACGGTACCCGGACACAGTGCATCCAACGTGCCGCACATCGCAAAACATCTACCGCCAACTGTATGCAACGGGTATGGTCCTAGCACGCAAACGGGTCCGTAACAGGCCCGTCACAGGAGAAGTGGGTGCAGTTGGTGTGTTAGCTGCTGTTGCCATGAACCCACACATGAGTACACGGGACATTGCGAGAGCCGATGGACTGAGTCAAAGTAGTGTCATGCGCATACTGCATCGTCACCGCTCTCACCCGTTTCATGTGTCGCTACATCAGCAATTACATGGTGATGACTTTAATCATCGAGTGCAATTCTGTCGATAGGCATTAACAGAGAATGCGTTGCAGTTCTACCTGTTTACCGATGAAGCGGGTTTCACAAACCACGGGGCAGTGAATCTACGGAACATGCATTACAGGTCCGTGGACAATCCTCGCTGGCTCAGACAGGTAGAGCGACAGCGACCGTGGACTGTAAATGTATGGTGCGGAATCATTGGCGACCACCTCATTGGTCCTCACTTCATTGCAGGGGCCCAAACAGCTGCAACATACATCACGTTTCTACAGAATGATCTGCCAACGTTGCTCGAAAATGTCCCACTGGAAACGCGTCGACGTATGTGGTTTCAGCATGATGGTGCACCTGCACATTCCGCAATTAACACTAGGCTGACCCTTGACAGGATGTTCGACGGGCGTTTCATAGGACGTGGAGGACGCATAAATTGGCATGCCCGTTCTCCTGATCTTACACCTCTGGACTTCTTTCTGTTGGGTACGTTAAAGGAGAATGTTTACCGTGATGTGCCTACAGCCCCACAGGATATGAAACAACGTATTGTGGCAGCCTGCGGCGACATTACACCAGATGTACTGCGGCGTGTACGACATGCATTACACCAGAGATTGCAATTGTGTGCAGCAAATGATGGCCACCACATTGAACATCTATTGGCCTGACATGTCGGGACACACTCTATTCCACTCCGTAATTAAAAACGGAAACCACGTGTGTACGTGTACCTCACCCCTCATGGTAATGTACATGTGCGTCAGTGAAAAAGACCAATAAAAAAGTGTTAGCATGTGGACGTAATGTGCTATTCCAGTCTCTTCTGTACCTAAGGTCCATCACCGTTCCCTTTGGATCCCTACGTAATTCGGTGCTCTCCGATACACACGATCCAACAGCGGAGGAGTGGTACTCAAGCGTCATCTTTAGGTTACAGTATCTCCGGATGTAATTAATATTTTACGATGCAACAAACGGCACTGATTACGTATTTGTTTATATGTTCAGATGTGCTAACAAAACTAACGGGGTTCCATTTAAAAAAACGTAGGTTTGTGTTAAAAAACATACTTCCATGCACTTTTTTATGGTTTGTATTAGCCAATTACACTAGCCGCTCTCCTCACGTTCGGTCTGTGGAATCGATTCGTCAGTATTTGATGTGGTTTACGAAATATTTCCAGCGGTAATGTTAGGTGACTCACCCTGTATAACCTTTACTGAAGAAAAATAAATTGCAGATCCCACACACCTGCTGAGAAGTAGTGGTGGCGCCAGTTTATTAACATCCTTCTGGCCATGAAATCCACATCCCTGTATACACTCGTCCTGATACATATAGTACCCCCTACACTATTATTGCTCCCCCTAATGTCTTAAAGTGCACCGTAGTAGATGTCCTAGATCCAACAGGGAGCGATCAACTACCTGTTCTGTTTCGAATTTCATACCATGTAACAAGCCCCAACCTACCCACTCCCAATAATTCTCCTCGGCAAATCCAGGATGAAAGAGGCATAGACTGGAAATTCATTGAAAGCCTCTACTCCAACTTTCATAATCATATCCATACTCAGTGTGAGGCTTATTTTCTACAACGTACCATATCAAATATGTTTTCCAAACAAAATATCCGACTCCTAACTTTCTACTACGAACGTCACTTCCTCCCTTCATGTGCTTTTGCTCTGCTCCAAGAGCCCCGTCTTCTCTACACAGAATATCTTCGTACTCGTGATCGAAATACGCTGAAACGGCAGCAACAGCTTCAGTGACATTCATAAGCTTAACGAAGTCGGGACTGGCAAACCGAACTAAACGAAATACCTGTAAATTCTACAAAATACTGGGAAGCAGTCCATAGATACTCTGGAAACAATCCTACTCCAACGTATCCCACCCTACACATTAATTCCTGGCAATTTCACGAAAGCCAACCGCTTTTAATCGTACTTGGAAGACAGTTTCACGATTCCACAACTCTCATAGCTCAATGGATCCCTATAACCATAGAGGTATGAACACAGATAACCCACCTCTCGTACCAAACTTCAAGTACTAACACAACACACCAAGAACAGGACCAAATACACCAGTAACAGCTGGAGACATAACACAAACACTCGTTGAACAACGTATCACTGCTTGCAATAACGGTCCACTTGTCTTTCACCACCTTAGGGAATGCTCAGAGTCTACCACATACATTACAACAGCATCCTCTACACAGACCATTATCCAGAGCATTGGGACACCTCAAATTTCCTGCTCTTCCTGAAATCTGATAAACCATACTCACAAACCTCATCCTATCGACCTATCAGCCTCATATGAGTTTTCTGCAACATCCTTGAAACCATCTGTATCCAACAAATCCCCCAGCATGCTGCAACACGCTATCGATACCCAACACCCAATGTGGCTTTCGTCCAACACATTCCATCTATATCCTACTTCTTTGCGTTACCCACCTTATCTCCCATCAATTAAAAGTCTCGGAGATTTTTTTTGTCGCGCGAAGCGTGGTCAACGTTACACAGAATTGGAACCGTACATGAGAGTTGTGCATAGTTTTTACACAAATGGGACAAGTGACCATCCCAACTTTGTGACTGTGGAGAACCACACAGCGTCAGACCAGTCACAGAAGAATGCCCACAAGCTCGTATGATGGTAGACGTGAAGACTTCCTGCTGACAACTCCAAAATCGATAGATTGTACAAATGCTCTAGATGTTTGGTTATAAGATTTTATATTTTAAATATTGTATTTTTTTAGTGTATCAAAACGCGATACGGTAAATAAATAAATCTTATGAACTAAGCAAACGAAAATTTTTCCATATGGATTTCACAAAGTCTTTACCTAGCTATGGAGTTCTGGACTGTCCTTCAAGCTACAAAACTATGCATTACCAGTTAACTATGTCTGCCTAATAGCATCCTTCCTTGACTATCTACTACACCTGCTGCTGCGTATTTCACCCCACTCATCACTTACAGACAACCCACACCTACGACTAGCACAGCGAAATACTTAGGAATATACCTGGACTGAAAACTAGTGATCATGCAACACAAGGGTCGATACAAACCAAAACTGCTAATAGGCCACACCTGAAGTCTACGTCCTTCCTGAATAATCTTTACCTATAAATGTCTCATATACCCCACCGTAACATATGACAACAATCGATGAATTTTTACAACTCCTAAGTTCTACTAATCCTCCTAAATCCTGGAAAGACACGCACCCTCTCCTCCCCCGCCCCCCCCCCCCCCCCCCCCCCACCTTCTGCATCAGCTTACTAATCATGCCCTACCAACTTAGTCAAATCCTAGAAGTTATTCTCATCCCGGATAATATTCAGAATCAATACATATTACAAAAGTAGTCCCAGCCTGCAATTACCTGTCCTTTTATACCCCCAATCTAGGCACCTTGCCGCACGACTACATCCATATCCGACTTCCGCGCACTTTCATGCCTTATCCATCTTCTCCCTCGAGAACTTCACTAATCCCCCGCTACACAGAGCTGCAATTCAAAATCACAGACAGAACACTCCATCTCACACACACCTTCCACTTACCTCCTTCCCATTTCTTCCCACTGAATAACTTTCAGTAGCTATGCAGGGTGAAAAGTATTTAAACCGACAAACTCTGGGAGGTTGTAGGGGACATCAAAACAAATATTTTTTCCTGATGTCATTTTTTCCTACGAGGATTATTTAAACCGCTGGAGGCCGTATTACGATCTTCAGTAGTTAGAGGGCGTATTACGCTCTTCAGTTGTAGGCAACTGCTGTCCACCAGTGTAGTAGTGCATTGTCTCTGTTTACTAATGGAGCGATACACCTGGAGTGAGTACACTGATATGGCTGGTGCGTACTACATAGCACACCACAACGGACGAGCTGCTCAACGGGTTTATCAACAACAATATCGTAATCGCCGTATCCCGCATCATACGACCTTTCATGTTGTGTACCAACGTCTGCGTGA
Source organism: Schistocerca americana (assembly GCF_021461395.2). Lineage (NCBI taxonomy): Eukaryota > Metazoa > Arthropoda > Insecta > Orthoptera > Acrididae > Schistocerca > Schistocerca americana. The sequence goes on along the minus strand of NC_060122.1, from coordinate 74,735,520 downwards.
GACCAGGTCATTTAGCAGATTACCTGGACAGGGATGCAGTCGCACGGTAAGAACGCTGCAATTTGAGGAAGCTGTCTTGCAGCATGTGGATCGGGATCCTTCAATCAGCAATCGTGCAATTGTACGTCACACGGGGACTAATCAGACGACTGTAAGAACAGTCCTTCGAGAGCAATTGTTACGTCCATTTCACTTACAGCGTGTCCACAACCTGGAACCAGATGATTATCCACCCAGAGAACAGTTTTCGCAGTGGTACCTGGAACAGCGTGAAATGCATCCTACATTTCCATCCTCTGTGTTGTTTACCTATGAAGCAACGTTCGGGCGTGATGGAGTCTTCAACATACACAATTCGCATGTTTGGAGTGAGGATAACCCACAGCCACAGTTACTAGCGCTCATCAAGTCGGTTCTTCGTTAATGTGTGGGTCGGTGTTGTTGGAGACTGTTTAACTGGGCCGTATCTGCTACCTAGTTGCTGTTTCTTGGTCATAAAAAAATGGAAAAGTGTTTGTTGGTTTAATTAATTTGCCGCCAGAGAAATCTTCCTCTACCGATTTAAATACTCCTCATAGGAAAAAATGACATTAGGGAAAAAAATTGTTTTGTTGTCCCCTACAACCTCCCAGAGTTTGTCGGTTTAAATACTTTTCACCCTGTATACTGTGCTGCAGGGCCCCATACTAATACTCTCATTATTCCACCACCATCATAAACATGATGATTTTCATGCTCCACCAGCGTGACCACTACGATGTAACAGTATTACTGCCACGAGTGATTATATTTTAAGTGTAATATAAAGTAATCTAGAAAGTTGTCAAATCTGAAACGCTGTACAATTAGGTGTATTTTAAAAACACCATTTATTTTCATCTGCTTTCCTAGCATATTTTCGAACGATTATACCACAGCAGCATTGTTATCATTAGCACTCATATTTCATCTTCAATAATTGAGATGAAAGGAGCAGACAGAAAACCAGATAGGAGAGAGTTAGGAAGGAAGTAATAAGTTTCTGTCATACAGGGCAATGCAGCAATGCAACAGCGATAGCTGACAATTTGTGACGAACTGGGACTCAAACCTGGATGCTCCTCTTCTCTACAATGGCAGCCTTAACCGCCTCACCCTTGTGGACATGCTTTCCGGCATACACATAGTCCCCCTTTACTGCTCGCAACGCCTCAACGACCACTGCCCATTAACCACCTACCAGAAGACTTCTCATTGCCGTAGGTGTTCAGACATTGGGTGTCCATCTGTACTGAAGCCTTTCCGTTAAACAGCCGTCACACCCTTAGAATTGCAAATACGAGGGCAGTTCAATAAGTAATGCAACACATTTTTTTTCTCGGCCAATTTTGGTTGAAAAAACCGGAAATTTCTTGTGGAATATTTTCAAACATTCCCGCTTCGTCTCGTATAGTTTCATTGACTTCCGACAGGTGGCAGCGCTGTACGGAGCTGTTAAAATGGCGTCTGTAACGGATGTGCGTTGCAAACAACGGGCAGTGATCGAGTTTCTTTTGGCGGAAAACCAGGGCATCTCAGATATTCATAGGCGCTTGCAGAATGTCTACGGTGATCTGGAAGTGGACAAAAGCACGGTGAGTCGTTGGGCAAAGAGTGTGTCATCATCGCCGCAAGGTCAAGCAAGACTGTCTGATCTCCCGCGTGCGGGCCGGCCGTGCACAGCCGTGACTCCTGCAATGGCGGAGCGTGCGAACACACTCGTTCGAGATGATCGACGAATCACCATCAAACAACTCAGTGCTCAACTGGACATCTCTGTTGGTAGTGCTGTCACAATTGTTCACCAGTTGGGATATTCAAAGGTTTGTTCCCGCTGGGTCCCTCGTTGCCTAACCGAACACCATAAAGAGCAAAGGAGAACCATCTGTGCGGAACTGCTTGCTCGTCATGTGGCTGAGGGTGACAATTTCTTGTCAAAGATTGTTACAGGCGATGAAACATGGGTTCATCACTTCGAACCTGAAACAAAACGGCAATCAATGGAGTGGCGCCACACCCACTCCCCTACCAAGAAAAAGTTTAAAGCCATACCCTCAGCCGGTAAAGTCATGGTTACAGTCTTCTGGGACGCTGAAGGGGTTATTCTGTTCGATGTCCTTCCCCATGGTCAAACGATCAACTCTGAAGTGTATTGTGCTACTCTTCAGAAATTGAAGAAACGGCTTCAGCGTGTTCGTAGGCACAAAAATCTGAACGAACGTGTCCTTCTTCATGACAATGCAAGACCTCACACATGTCTTCGCACCCGAGAGGAGCTCATAAAACTTCAGTGGACTGTTCTTCCTCATGCACCCTACAGCCCCGATCTCGCACTGTCGGATTTCCATATGTTTGGCCCAATGAAGGACGCAATCCGTGGGAGGCACTACGCGGATGATGAAGAAGTTATTGATGCAGTACGACGTTGGCTCCGACATCGACCAGTGGAATGGTACCGTGCAGGCATACAGGCCCTCATTTCAAGGTGGCGTAAGGCCGTAGCATTGAATGGAGATTACGTTGAAAAATAGTGTTGTGTAGCTAAAAGATTGGGGAATAACCTGGTGTATTTTAATGCTGAATAAAACAATCCCTGTTTCAGAAAAAAAATGTGTTGCATTACTTATTGAACTGCCCTCGTATGAGTGATATCTGCTCTGTCGGACATTCCGGTCAGAGCAGACACTACTGGTGATGAAACAGCTGCGATATATACACGAATAATTAGCGGTGAAAGGAAGGGAAATGAATGGGGACGGGAAAGAGATAAGAAAGAAATAATGGTTTCCACTCGCACAGCGTACTGCGGCAACGCAGAAGCGAGAGTTGAGTACTTGTGCCAGACCGGGAGTCGAATTCGGCTGCTCCACTTCTCTAGATTGATAGCCTTAACCGCCTAAGCCATTCGGATATGCTTTCCGACCGACCCAGATTCTTACCATATCCATCGCTGCAGTGCAGAATCCATCGACCATTAACCTCTACTCGAAGATTTATTGTTTCCTTGGTACTTTGGACATCTGCTGTGCCTCTGGACTGAAACTTTTTATCAAACAGCCCTCGTGCCCAAATAATTATAGATATATATGAGGCCTGTTCTCTTGGACATGTCTGACAGGACGGACGCCACTCAGATACATGAATATTTCTGTCTTGGCGCTACCGCTCTTTGGCTTTTGTTTCATTGCGGATGCACTCCTATTGTATTAAATCCTATGGGAATCAATAATGTGCAGGTAGTGGGTTGATGGACGAGGGGCGCTGCATTGCAGCATGTGATAAGTTGAGAATCTTGGCGAGACAGAAAGTGTGTGCAGATGGACGAGGTGGTTTAGGTAACCATTCTAGTAGAAGCCGGACATCCTGTTTCCAGTTTTAGTCTGCTGCAGTGCCCTATGCGGCTGCAAGTATTATTCCTTTCCTGTCTCTTTCCCATCTCGTCGCACATGTCCTACGTAATAGCTGTGAGTGGTGTCTGTTCAATATGACATGACCGACAGAACACACACCACTCATATTTATGTTTCAATTGCAACATAAAATAATTTAAAATATTTTAGATATCTAAAAAATTGTTTGTTGAAGGGTATTTTAAAAACGTCTTATATTTTCATCCACTTCTTAAATATTTTAAAATTTCTACCAAATGTGTAAAACCTATAACTGAAGAGCTGTTTCGTTCACTGCAAGTCCACGTTTTTTTGGCAAAGAAAAGAATTGCAGAAGGAACAAAATGAATAGCCTGAGGCTGATGAAGGCGTTATGGGACAAAAAATGGATACACTACATTTACATTCTTGTCTGACATCTCTAAAAATATAAACTTTATATTAATGATGTAAAAACTACCATCCTTTTTTTTATTGAGTCGTTAGTCTTGTGACTGGTTTGATGCGGCCCACCATGAACTCCTCTCCTGTGGCAACCTCCTCATGTCAGCGTAGCACATGCACTTCATGTCCTCAATTAACTGTTGGATGTACTGCGGTCTCTGTTCTTCTGTACGGTTTCTACCCTCCAGAGCTCACTCTAGTACCATGGAAATTACTCGCTGATGTGTTAACACAAGTCCAACCATCCTGTTCCCCTTTATTATCAGTGTTGTCCTCATGTTCCTTCCTTCGAAGATTCTGTGGAGAACCTCCTCAACCCTTCTCTTATCACGATACCTAATTTTCAATATGCTTCTGTAGTACCACGTCTCATCTGTCCCTATTTTCCATCAGTCCATGATTCACTACCACACAAAGCTGTTCTCCATAGTAAATTCTCAGATTAAAGCAACGTTTAATACTACTACACTTTTCTTAGTCAGGAATGCCCTTTTTCCCTGAACGGGTCTCCTTTTTATGTCCCCCTTTCTTTGGCCATCATGGGATATTTTGCTTCCAAGGCAGCGGAACTCCTTAACTACGTCTACTTCGTCACCACCAGTTTTAGTCTCAAGTTTCTCGACATTCTCTTTCCTGTTACTTCTCATTACTATCGTCTTTCTTCGACTTACTCTTAATCCACATTCTGTAAGGATGAGACTGTTCATTTTATGCAACAAATCTTCACCTTCACTGAGGATACCAGTGTCATCAGTGAATCTTATCATTGATATTCTTTCACCCTTAATTTTAATCCTACTCTTGACTCTTTCTTTTATTTCCATCTTTGCTTCTCTGATGTATAGACTGAACAGTAGTATCGAGAAACTGCTTCCCTGTCGTGTACTTGTTTTTATGCACGTACTTCGTTCTCGTACTTCCAGTCTTACTCTTCCCTCATGTTTCTTGTACAAATTATATTTACCCGTCTTTCCCTTTAGCTTACCCGCATTTTTGGCAGTATTTCAAACCTCTTGCACAGTGTCAAACCCTTTTTTCCAAATCGAGAAATTCTATGAACGTGTCTTGATTTTTCTTGTCTTACTTCTATCATCAAGTGCGTCGTCAGAACTGCCTCTCTACTTTCCCTAAGCTGGCCAGTGTGGCCACGCGGTTAAAGGCGCTTCAGTCTGGAACCGCGCGACCGCTACGGTCGCAGGTTCGAATCCTGCCTCGAGCATGGATGTGTGTGATGTCCTTAGGTTAGTTAGGTTTAAGTAGTTCTAAGTTCTAGGGGACTCATGACCTCAGATGTTAAGTCCCATAGTGCTTAGAGCCATTTGAACCATTTGAACTTTCCCTAAAGCTAAACAGGTGGTCAGCTATCAGCTCCTCAATATGGGCTTCAACAGAAAGTCAATATGGTGCCTCGCGCCTGCGTACTGAAAGAAGATGGAGTGCACGTGACGCACGTGGCGTTCCACCATCTCATTGGTCAATGTTCAAACGCACGTTCAGAATATCTGACTTGCTAGATATTGCTCTCCACGTTCAGAAAGACTCTCCAACGTGCTATGCCACACTATGACGCAGCAATTTTGCACGCTCAACGCTCAAGTTCGAATGCACTGTCCACGTGGCGACGGCTTTATACTAAACACTCCCGAAATCTCAATGATACCTCCAACAGCATCTTAACCTGTGTTGCTGCTGGTTTTCCCTGTGATTCCTGAAGATAAACATCTCGAAAATATAAGCAGCAATTGTAAGATAAACCACCAGTAGCGTCGGCATCTTTTACCTCACCGTTCACAACCATCCTATCCAGTTAACTAATATCCTAAAGTATCTTGGACTAAACGCCGACCTGCATTTCACGCGCTAACATCCAGCGGAAAGCCTACGACCTACTAAAACTACTAACCTGACGAACATTAGGTTTGCAAAACTCAACAGAACCCCAGACATACGAAGCGTTCAGCCATTTGATCCCCTCTTACGCAAGTTCTGTCGCTTCCCCTAGATCCTCGCGCGCCTCGCAGCTTGTCTCTGTTTCCACATGCATTTCCTTTTCCCTGCATGGGTCCTCTGCCATCCCTTCAAGTTCCGATCCCTTTTCACACACAGTGAAAGTCTCTCCATACCCTCCACTATGTCCACAGTAGATTCCAATAACCTCATTGCTGTCCCTCTGAACTCGAATCCTGGTACACTGCTGTGCCTTTACCAACACATCCTTCCGGTCCTAGACCTAAATACTCTACATACCCCATCCCAGCGAACCTTCAACTTACTGCTCCTCCAAGAAGATGAAATCTCCGGTACTCCATCTACTACAATTTCTCCCCGTCTTTCCAAACCCATATCAAGGTGGGCTGCTCTTGTCCCCCTCCATCTTTCGCCCATCCCTCTCCTCCTTGTACTTGGCCCAGCATACAAATCAAACTCTTTCTACATTTCCGTCCTCTCACTATCCACCCCAACACCTAATTTTCTTTCTGTAAATACCATCCAATGGCATTTATAACCCCACCCTTCATCACTACAGAACACATAATGTTTTCCTCTCCACAAGGCTATTTTTCCCCAGTCCAGGTACCTTACCTCTTTAGTGAGTGTGTAGTGTTCCTTTTTAACGAATCTCATCGCTCTCATCACCATGTCTTAAACATCTTTATCTCTAATTTTATCTTTACCTTTTGGTCTCTGTGATTTTAATTTTTTCTAAATAAAAAAAATCAGTAGCATAGTTTTATATAAATAGCATCAGATCTCAGTCATTTTAAAAATTTTAAAAGCATTTGCAAATTTACATATTTTAATTGTGCTAGTTACATCTTAGAGTATATTTTAAGGCTTCTGGCTAAAGAGTGGGAAGTTGTGCTGGTGGCAGCCCACTTGGCCAATAAGTGTTGAGAAGATGAAGTAAAAATGAAAAAAAGACGAATGCTGACATGATCAATTTATGAAGACATCGTTTCTATTCATTTTACAAATGTTGACAACTGCTGTGTTTCCTGAATGTAATTTTTTCTATTATTATACCAGCCTTTTGATGGATGTGTTGTAAAACATGCATTTTTTGCAAGCAGATTGTCTAAATTTGCTGTATATATTGATTGCAGCTTTAACAACTTAAAAATGATCTGAGATTGAAATTGAAACCTTATAACTTATAAAGTAGAGCTGATGGTGAAAATGATGTTATTTAAAAAAATAACCGGCAGAGCTATTACTCCTTATTGAAAATTCACTATCCGTTTAATAACAGGAACACATATTGTTTCCTGTTAGATTAGCAGGTTTTCCTTAATGGGGCGCAAAAATTCGCAGAAAATCGTCTTCTTGAAAAAATTGTGAAATTTGGAGACAATCGTGCGTGGGCTGAGACTCTTATTACCTTCACAGTTCCACGAAGCATTCCCATAACATTGTTTCTCCGAAAATCGAAGCGTATATTCCAAAAGAATAGAAATATCCTTTTCAGGTCCTCGGTTAGATATCTTGGAATAATATCGGAATATTTATCTGGACTAATAGTATAGTGTCTTTGGTTTGAGACTAGGAGTCAACAAGGATTAACACATATCCAAGGGTCTCACCAAAATCTTGTAATTCTATGAGGATGAGCAAATACGGTAGTGTATTACACAGCAGGTCTACAGGGAAATCGTTTGAGATCCTTGTTTTCAGATCATGGAGTAATACAGGTAGAACAAATTTACAGACTGATAGTACAATACGGTTAGGTTAGAGAGTATATATGCTACATCAAATTTTTGGCATGAGGTCCTCATGGCAAGTGGTCAGCACATGATCTGGAGGTATTGCTCGCATGTTGTGAGATGCAGATGATGATGATGATGATGATATTTGGTTTGTGGGGCGCTCAGCTGCGCGCTTATCAGCGCCTGTACAAATGCCCAAACTCTGCTCAGTCCAGTCTCGCCACTTTCATGAATGAAGATTAAATGATGAGGACAACACAAACGCCCAGTCATCTCGAGGCAGGTGAAAAGTGATATCTAGAAGCGATAACGTCCAGAATGAAACCACTGTAAACAAAGAGCACAGAATATATGAGGGTAACCAGTGCTTATAACCTAGGCATGTAATTTAGTGCACCTACGGTATAGAGAAATATCTGTCACATCTTGACTTAGAGATCTTCGTATAACAACTGAAGAAAAATATTCTGGGCTGAAAATATAGTACTTTTATATTAGAAGGTTTTTGTAGTACTGAACATTGTATAGACATAGGTTCCCTGAAGAGTTCTGCAAGTAACGTGGTCTTTGAGGTTAAATAACCACCACATTAGGACTCCTGTGATCTTTCTCCCGTTGATTAGCACTGTTCCTCTTACCTCACCAAACTCTTCTTGTCCATGGGGTTAGCCATAAATAATAATCAGGTGGACTGATAAGATAAGGAGTAAAGAGTTGTCCACAGACTCAGCGAAGAGAGAAAAATATGGAAAGCTCCGAAAATACCAAGGGACAGAATGACAGGATATCATCTAAGATATCGTGAAATAATCTTCATAGTACTAGAGGAAGCTGTAGAGGGAATACAGAGATTGGAATAAACCCAACAAATAATTGAGGTTGTATGGTGCAATTGCTCTTTTGATATGAAGAGGTAAGCGCAGGAGAGGAATTTGTGGCGGCCCACATCAAACCAGTCAGAAGATTGGGGACCCAGAATAAGTAAATAAACTAATAAATTAACTACATTTTCCTTGAAATATATGAGTCTAAATTTCATCTAAAATAATGACATAAGCTGCAGAAATGAATTAAAATTTGGACCTCGGTTGACACTTGAACGCATATCTCATGCTTAATAGGCAGACGTGCTAGCTATTACATCGCCATAGCAATATGGGTCACACATCTGTGTGGATTAGCCTAGTCCATTGTCCTCCCTAACACAGTTCTCAGTTCAAGACATCAGCCTATTTTCCCCTTCTTAAATCATGAGTATTGTCGAGGCTCTCTATTATCGGAATAGCACCCCAGCTTTGTAAGTAATGGGAAACTCCTACCTGTACCTCAAGCGTCGGTGATCTATTTATCTTTTATTTGGGAGGGCATTGAACTAGGGTAGTCCAAGCAGCAATGTTACCGATACTTACACGGTGGTTCAGTGGCTGACACAACTGCCTAGTAAGACTGCATGTGTCTGCGACGGTGCACAGGCCTTCTGGAGTGGAACGCACTGTGGCTAGAAGCGTTCACATTGATGCAGTGAGTCGCGACAGTACAGCTTTCTCTTAGACGTATTTGTGACATCTCCTATTGCAGGAAGACATGGAACAATGACATAGACTAACAAAATAAATTCGTTTATGTTTGATACGAATTATTCCAGACCAAATTCATTTGTAGTCATGATTAGAAGGAGCTGCCAAGATCAATTTCCATGATATTGTTAGAATTAATTTCTCGATGGCTAGTAGCGCTGTTTACATTTAACTTAGAGCTCTGATACATGTGACAAAGTAACAGAATCTGGTGGAAGAATATTGAAATTTAAACATAGAGATGGAAATGTCAGCGAAGTTATAATTATGAATGCGGGACTTGGCATCCCTACAGCGCGTTTTTTTGAACTCCCCTTCGAAATTTGGGCTGAACAAATAAATTCTGTGTTAACGCCTTATGGCTGGGTGATGAAGAATTTTGAGGAAAGGTTGTCGAAAGTACACAAATTCACAGTACTGAAAGGGGTTTATGCAGGTCGAGATTCATCTACAGAAACACATACCTTTGTATATTAATGTCAGTAAACACCGTGGCGTAGTGATACACGTCTGATAGCCAAGAACGTGCGGTGGCTGTGGTGCACCAGGCCACGTTCGCGCACAGTGCGTGCAACGTCGTGTGGTGCAGATGCCTGCTGGTGAAGCTGCGAACCGCCCTGTAGCAACAGCGCTGACCTTGACATATGCTTCAGGAGTGACGGGACTCAAATCTATGGCCCGCACATCTTGGTCTCATTAACTGAAGACATTTAAGTAGACACTGCCATGGCAGTGACAGATGCCGCAGGGACTAACGAGCCCCATTCAGAGCAGACTGCTGTTCGCTGTGAACTTCAAGTCACCAGGACCCCGGAGGGGCCGGACTTTGCTTCCGTAGAGTAGCGAACCTCGACAAACCAGGTGCAACAGGATGCTGATGTGAAGGACGATCCCGTGGGAGCTCCTCCAAAAACGAGCGAACTGATGTTGTCTTTGAAATTCACACCGCCAGGACCCAGGGCGGGACAGACATTGCCTCTACAGAGGATCGAACCCCGGTTAAACAGTCGACACTGGATTCTGACGAAAAGGAAACTTCCAAAGTTGCCAAAAGAAACAGATACTGACACATCATGGTGATAATTAACTAGCTCTACAACTTCGCGAAAAAGCGGAAAGGAGCGGGAGCCAAATGAGTCGACAGACAGCTGAAACGCCTGACTGTAGCGACAATGTGTCAGGTGAAAAGGACGCGTTGACACGACAGCCGCCTCCGCAACTGGCTCACACAAAAAGACGCTCGGTGACATGATCTACAGACCGTTTTAACGACCACTGCCACATCATCGTACACTAGGGAAAACGGGTGGCACTTCGTACCAGACCAGGGAAAAAGGTAAGTCGGCAGATGGAACGGAAGAAATGGATAAGAATACCGTCATGGCTGAGAACTGTTGTCATCGCAAAGGGAGTAGCACACGAGAGGAATTTCCGAGGACGCAGCGACTTTCGAATGTGGACCTTCTGTGGATTGCCACCCAAGTAAGGAACATTAACCTCGTGATAGGTACCGTACAATATGATCCAGCCTCAAACATACAAAACTGTCACTTTAAATATAAATGTGATCCAGCGTTATCTTCCTGTTCACAGTCTAATATACTTTACAGATATAGGCAAGAAGTAACTGCCATTGAGCTGGAACGAATAACTGGTTACAATGCTGTCACAAATCCGGGCATTGGAGCGTGTTTAGGGACAGCATTTTTAGAAAAGGAAGGCATTATCACACATTATATGTTTCTAAAGGTGACTTCAAATCGACGTTAGCGTTTACTGCTGTTTCTTTTCTTCGGTACTGGTGTGACTTGTGCAACTTGAGACAAGATGCACACTTCACGGATATGCATTTCCGCTGCGAGCCTCTTTTGATGCATTTGTTGTTGCATATACTTCTGTGGACAGTGAGAAGATTAAGTTACGGCATTTGTGATAGAGTGACGCGAAAGACGGCTGATGAGTTTGACCATAATATAGATACTCTTTGCTCAGATTTATTGGTGGAAGGGAATGCCACCAATATGAGTTATGCTCATACTATAAGACCACGAAATAGCCCGACGAGCGGGAAACCCTATTTTGGGCAGTTAATTTGGCTGTTGGAAGACGTCACTGACGCGGATATCTGCATCACGACTATAGCCAAAATTTATGAGATCTGCAGAAACATGCTGTCTCGTTCTAGTCAGTCATTGAGTACGATCCCTTCAGAGCTGTTACGAATTTTCCTCCTCCGCGTCGGTGTCCTACGCTGCACTTCCCTGTTTCCCTGTTTTGATAGGAAACTGGTTTAGTAACTCGTCGAATCTCTTCTGCAACTGCAGTCTTACCATTTATCCCACATCTCAGGAATTTTCCCGTTGAAATAACGCACAGTTCAAAACATACCTGTTTGAGAATGCAGGTCTGGTAGGTACTGTTGAACCTGTCATCTTTGTCGTGACAGTAGCAGTAGCGGCGAGTGACTTCCGTGTCCGCAGTCTCGTCTGGGCCCTCCGCAGCCGCTGCAGTCGCAGCAGCGACCCCTACCAGCAGCAGCAGCAGCCGGCTCCACATCACGGACCACTGTGCGCTGCTGCCCGGGCGCGCTTCTTTATAGCAGCGCTGCGGGCGCCCGCCGCTGCAGGCTGCCGCGGTACACGTGCACGACAGGGGCGGTGCGACACTGCTGGGGTCATGCAGTGTACAGACTTTTGTTTCGAAACGTGTAGTACCGGTGTCGACATCAGGTGTCACAAAAACATTTTGAGCAAAAACAATAAGTTTTCTTTGGTAGGTTGATGACAACTGAAATGTGTATCAGCTATTTGTTCTCAGTTGTTTGATGTCCAGGTTTCGACACCGTATCTCACAAGCGATCTCCAATCAAGTTACATGCCTATGTAAGGACCCAAGAAGGGACGAACATTGCTTCCGTAGAGCAGCGAACCTCGCCAAACCAGGTGCAACCGGATGCTGATGTGAAGGACGATCCCGTGGGAGATCCTCCAAAAACGAGCGAACTGATGATGTCCAGGACCGAGGGAGGGACAAACATTGCCTCTACAGAGGATCGAACCCCGATAAACCAGTCGACAGTGGATGCTGACGAAAAGGAAACTTCCAAAGCGGCCAAAAGAAGCAGATACTGGCACATCAGGGTGATAATAAACTAGCCCTACAGCTTCGTGACTGTTTATGATTTAGAACTTGTTTTGCTATCTGTTAGACATTTTATATTATTGGGCATGAGTAAAAGCATTTTTGCGGCATACTGCACTCCGTCCTGAGCAACTGACAGTTTTCGTAATGGGAAACACAGGTCATTTTTTCGTCTGGTGTTGGAAGCCGGTCCATGAAAGTAAAGTCGGTGGATCTTGCACCACACATGTTCATTGTTATGGGTAGAAGTATGCAACCGGTTCTCCCATCCAAAGAGTATCTCCAGCAGTTCAAAAATTACTGAAACAATCACTCACAAGATAGAATCTAACAAGTCAAATGACACATATACTACATGTCTTGAAGAAAAAGAAACCATTGGAAAAAAGCAACATGGACATTTCACAGACTTAAATGTTCTTTGTTCAGTCAATAAAAAATAAAACAGCCAGAGTTCAACTTCAATCTTTCAACTACCCAGTAATTTATGTCACTGAGGACTCGTGTACAGACACATAACAGTAGCGCTGTTAACAAAATGACTCTAGTACATATTATATTTCATTTATGTGTGACGAAGCTCAACTTATTTTGTGTTTCTCTTTTGGTTATGCCACTATGGCTTCATTAAATGTTTTTAAAAGCAGATGTGAAGATGGTCACTGCTGTTCGAAACCGGTAGTCTGAGGGCCTAAAATTTTGAGCCCATAAACGGAAATAAAGAAATTTATTCCTCATAAATCCAAAATGTGCTGTTTTACTTCTGTGAGAATACAGACTACGATTACTTCAATGGGCGGAGGATCATGCGTTTATCACTTTATCAGAAAAGCAACAAAGTTCAAACCAAGAGATGGTCATAGTACAGTAAGTGAAGACAAACACTTTTAAATCTCAGCTACTGAATTAACAGGGCTTGATAACTCGAAAATATTAACCATTTTATGTGTGTATCGATCTCCAACTGGTACTGTGGAGGTTTTTTCTTTAATAAATTAAAAGAAGTTCTACATACAACCTCGAGTAGAGAAGTCAATTTTGTGTGGAGACATGACCACAAACACTAATATCATAAGCGATACCAGTAGCAACATAATAAATCAGCAGATTTTCGGCATGTCTCTGTTGGTTAATAGAGAGAATAGGGTTATTACAGTTAGTATAACAGTAACAGGCCATGTGGATGCAAATATGGACAAGAATAAGTTTGATGTAGCTGGAAAGGATCCCGGAATATGCGATTATTTCTGGGAAACAACAATAAAATCGAGTATGGAAAAATTCCATAAACTGGAAGCTTACAATCACAAGATTTGCTCTAAAGAACTCACAAATCAAAGCGGGGATGAAGTGTATAGAGAAACCAGTGTAAATGTCAAATTCTTAAATTCCGAAGATTATTGAAATTCAACTTCGAACAGACGTTTCCAAAAGTATGCACATCAGTTTCAACGTCTCACAAAAGCAAATGAATCAGAACTCCTCTCGAACCCTGAAGTACCTCAATTACATGCAATGCTGACTCTCTAGGACTACAGTCGGAGATGCTTGCCCTCTCTTTTTGAATCCTCATAAGGGAAAATGCTACATTTTATTTACATTAAAGGGCAGAAAAATCATTCATCAAAAGCATTATTAGCAAAAGCAGATAATGCTATTAGATTTCGTCTAGATCTGAGGCGTTTCTAAATAGTATGTTGGTATCCCTTTTAGGTATCATGACAGTCAATCTCACAGCTTTTTCGAAGCATGACTGGAATAACGGCCTGTATAATGTTATTCAAATCATCCCAGTCATGAATGTTAAGAATCACAGAAGTAAAAAATATTCTTATGGGGTCACATTTTAAATTAAATTTCGAGAAGGCATTTGTTTTTTATGCTGTGACGTTTAATATCTTTTGTTCACTTCCCTATTGTTGAAAAGGCTTACTTAAAGTGTGGAATTCTGTTACAGTTTCAGAGCCGAAAAGGGTTGTAATAATGTGCAGTGTCTCTCATCCTCAGCGAATAAAATGATTAAGTTCTTGAGAGTGATGCTGAAAATGTCAAACTTCATGAAACTAAGGAAAAAAGTGGGAATTAAATCGTGTGTGCTGAAAATGTGCCTTTCACATGCATGCCACCTTCTGTACACATTGTCGATTGTGATCTCCCTGACCTTAGGCGAAGAAACCAAACATGAAAAGCGCCACTGCACCTCAAACCTGTTTCCAGCTTGATGCGCATCAAATTAGTAGGATCTCATTTACAAATTGTCAACCCAACTCATTATGTGGAGACCTGATTCAGGAAACGAAGACACCTAGCTACAGTCAGCAAAAGTAAAGAGCAGAGGCAGGAGAAATATGATAATGATATTCCAATGCCAATTCAGAACCTGTTATTAACAACCAGATTCATTTGCAAGCTATCTCTTTTAACCTTAGTTCTAGATATTGCACTTAAATCTTAATTATTTGCTTACTTTAAGATACACATTAAATATAAATGTGTTATAATGTAATGGCAATATCATTTCTTATGATAATAATTAAGAGTGGCAAAACAGTGGCAACTGATCATTCTGAGTGTCACTTATCTTTTTTCCAGAAAATCAGAACTGATTCCATGAAAAGAGTCATAATGGAAGAGTCCTTGAATTTATCTCATAGGAACAAAAAGATTCATAGGAAGGTACTGATTGATGCAAAAAACTATATCAATTACAAAATGATACATAATGCAGACAATAAAACCAAAGCAACGTGGGACGTCATAAAACAATAAGCAGGGAGATACAAACAAAGACATAATAACGCTCTTACAATGGAAGGGAATAAAGTAATAAATGAACCTCACCACCTAGCACGTTTCGAGTACTGGAGAGAAGTTAAGGCATAATTTCCCAAAAAACAAATACAATAACTGTAAATAATTATTCTCTAAGTACAATGATCTTCCTATCAACCATAGAGCTTGAAGTCAGTAAAATTGCACCAAAACTAAAAAGTAAAAAGTCAGCTCCCTTAGGTGAAGTACCAACGTGTGTCCTGAAACAACGCATAAAGATGTCAGAAGCTCTCTTAACAAATATAATAAACGAATCTTTCACATCAGGGAAACTCCTGGAATATTTTAAAGAAAAAGATACATACAAAATAATCAGTCATTTTCCTGTTGGTACCAGTAAATGCAACTTTTTAAGTGAATCATGGTTTGGTTTCGAAAGTGGTAGAGGCTTGGTTTCAACCATTGTAGAATTCACCAAAGTGTTACTTTATGCTCGTAACAAAGTAGTCTGTGTCACAGGCATACTTTTAGAGTTTCTAAGGATTTTAATACTGTCGACCATAACAATGTACTAAATAGGTTATAATCATTAAGAGTAAGAAGGATAGTTAATGACAAGTTCTAAACATATATGGTAGAAAGAATAGAGATAACACGTACTTCAAATAAGGCTGAAGTTTTAGTAAAACGCTTACTACAGCCAAAATACAGATATGGAAGTTCCTCAGGCCAGCATTTTAAGGTCAATAGTGTTCCTGATATACAGTTAAGAGACAAAGAAACTGGTACACCTACCTAATGTCGAGCAGAGCCCCATCATGTACACAGAAGTGCCACAACATGACGTGGCATGGACTCAACTAACATCTAAATTAGTGTTGGAGGGAACTGACACCACGAATCCTGCAGCGGTGTTCATAGATTCATAAGAGTACGATGGGGTGGCGACCTCTTCTGAAGAGCTCGTAGAAACGCATCCCAGATATGATCAAAATGTTCATGTCTGGAGGGTTTGGTGGCCAGCGAGAGTGTTTTAACTCAGAAGAGAGTTCCTGGAGTCACTCTTGAGCAATTCTAGACATGTGAGGTGGGGCATCGCCCTGCTGGAATTTCCTAAGTCCGTTGGAATGCACAACGGTCATGAATGGATGCAGGTGATCAGACGGGATGCTTTTATACGTGTCACCTGTCAGAATCGTATGCAGACGTATCAGGAGTCCCATATCACTCCAACTGCACACGCCCAACACCATTACAGAGCCTCCACCAGCTTGAAGGGTCCCCTGCTGAAACGCGGGGTCCATAGATTCAACTACATCTACATCTACATTTTGGAATTTAGTGAGCAGCCCCTTGCGCTTAGCGCGTCGTCTGTCTGCAAGTTTGTTCCACTTCAAACTTTGTATGAGATTTTTAACGCTCTCGCGATGGCTAAATGTACCAGTCACGAATTTTGCCGCTCTTCTTTGGACCTTCTCAATCTCTTGAATCAGAGCCAAATGGTAAGAGCCGGCGCTGTGGCCGAGCTGTTCTAGGCGCTTAAGTCCAAAACCGCGCTGCTGCTACGGTCGCAGGTTCGAATTCTGCCTCGGGCTTGGATGTGTGTGATGTCCTTAGGTTAGTTAGGTTTAAGTAGTTCTAAGTCTAGGGGACTGATGAACTCTGATGTTAAGTCTCATGTTGCTTAGAACCATTTGAACCAAATGGTAACGTTCCCTTACAGATGAACAATAAGACAGGGCGAACTAAAGTATTGTAAGCAATTTCCTTTGTTGAAGGACTGCATCACTTCAGGATTCTACCAACAAACCGCAATCTAGAGTTCACCTTACCCGTTACTTGTGTTATATGACCGCTCCATTTGAGATCATTTCGAATAGTCACACCCAGATACTTGACGGATGTCACCGCTTTCAAAGACTGAGCATTTATTTTCTACTCGTACATTAATGGGGATTTTCGCTTTGCTATACGCAGTAGGCTACACTTACTAATATTGAGACATAACTGCCAGTCATTACACCACGCATTCGTTTTCTGCAAATCCTCATTAATTTGTTCACAACGTTCGTGTGATACTACTTTCCTTTAGACTACAGCACCATCGGCAAACAGTCTAATACCTCTGTCAACACCATCAAACAGTTCGTTTACGTAAATCGTAAAAAGCAGCTGACTTATTAAGCTGCCCTAGGGCACACCTGATGTAACACTTGTTTCTGTTAAAGTCTCCTCATTTAGGACGACATACTGCTCTCTGTCTCTTAGAAAACTTTCTACCCAACCGCATATGTGATAGGATAGACCGTAAGCGCTCACTTTTTGGAGCAAGCGACAGTGCGGAACTGAGTCGAACGCCTTTCGAAAGTCGAGGAATATGGCATCAAACGGGGAGCCGGTATCTACAGCCTGTTGTATATCATGCACAAAGAGGGCTAGCTGTGTCTGGCATGACCGATGTTTCCTAAAACTGTGCTGGTTTAAAGTGCGTTCCATGATTCTACAACAAATGGATGTCAGCGAAATTGGCCGGTAATTATGTGCATTCAATTTTCTACCCTTTGTATCGTTTGCTATGACCAGGGCCTTCTTCCAGTCCCGTGGAACTTCCCGCTGTTCCAGTGATCTCTGATAGATGATGGATAAGAATGGTGCTATATTTGTAGCATATCCAACACAAAATCTTACGGGGATACCGTCTGAGCCAGATGCCTTCCTGGCGTCTAAGGATCTTAATTGTTTTACAATCCCAGATACACTAAACACTACGTCAGCCGTCCTTGCATTTGTTCGATAGTTGAAAGAGGGAATGGTGATGCAGTTCTCTACAGTAAACGAGTTTTTGAAAGCTAGGTTTAGAATTTCGGCTTTCTGTCTATCATTATCCGTTACATTACCCGTACTGTCAGCAAGAGAAGGTATTGAATTATTTGTAGCGGTCATAGATTTTACATAGACCAGTACTTTTTGGGGATATTTTTAAAATCTGCAGATAAAATATTGCTCTCAAATTCGTTAAAAGAATCTCTCATTGACCTTTTGACAGCTGCTTTCATTTCACATAATTTCTGTTTGTCAGCTGGGGCAGTGACTACGTTTAAAACGACTGTGCAAAATTCTCTGCTTTCTCAGCAACTTTCTAATATGTTTGTTGTACCAAGGTGGATCCTTTCCCTCCCCTATATTTTTGCTAGGCACATACTTCTCTGGCACGTGGTGGACAATACCCTTAAATTTCGGCCAAAGATGATCAATATCTTCATGTCCCTCGGTGAATGCTTGGAGCGGACTATGAAGATAATCATTAATGACACTTTTATTTCCTTCCCCAAACAAGAAACCTTACGCTGTTTCTTTGGTTTATTTGCAACTTCCACTGACACAGAAGCCGCTACGACATTATGGTCGCTAATACCTTCTTCTAGATTAACTTCCTCAAAATTATTAGGTCTGTTTCTCACCAAGATATCTAGTATGTTCCCAGCTCGATTTGGTTTTCTAACCAATTCCTCAAGGTTGTATGTTGAGAGCACTCCTAGAATAACTTTAACTTCACGAGAGTCTTCGCTGCTGCCCCCTGTGATAAACAGTCAATGGATGCCAGATTAAAGTCTATACCTTTACTAATGGATAATCTGGATATTTATTTCCTTTGTACTCAAGACTTTGGCTGAAATGTCCTGTGACCTTTTTTCCGGATGCTGGTGGTCTATAAGAACATTCTAATACATTGGTCACTCCTTGTCTGATTGACAGCTTTATCCAGACTACTTAACAGTCCGACCCAGTATCGATCTCAACTGCGTTTAAACAGCTTTTAACTGCAGTCAACACACCAGTTCCAATAGTATCAGCCACATCCTTCCTAAACATTTTCCAAACCGAGTTCTAAATTTCACTGCTATTTATGTCTGGTTTCAACCAGCATTCGGTATCTAATACAACATTGGAATTACTACTGTTTATTTCGGAGAGTAACTCGGGGATCTTGCTACAGACACTTCGACAATTTATTAACATGAGATTTAGCATATATAAATCCATTGGAATGACCTGTTTAGGCGAACTAACAATATTTACAGTTGGTACAACCACATCAGTTTGATGAACTGGTAATTTTTCAGGCCAACGGTTTGTTTCCCATGGGGAGAAACTTAACCTTAAAAAGCCCCATGTGCACGCCACAAGTACTGGGCTACCCATGTAGCTGCCTCCTGTGTGTAGTGTATCCCTGATCTATCGAAGAGCGTCCTTCAACTTTCCAGCTCATAGCACAGATCGAGGAATCTACAACCATTTTCGTCACAAAATCGACGTAGCCTCTGGTTCAGATTCTCCACCCGACTCCAGACCAGAGAACCCCGGTCCACCCTGGGTACGACGCTGCAAATCGTCAGCTTGGCTTCCACACCTCGAGAGACAGAGGCCGCCTTCGCCAATTTAGCCAGCCGTCGAAAGGACCCAAGGATTTCTTAGGAAACCCGACGAATTTCATCATTGGTGCCGACATGTGCAACAATCTGCAGCTGGCTGCAGCCTGCACTCTCGATAGCCACTGGAAGAGCCTCTTCCACATCCCAGACAAGGCCCTCTGGCAAGCACACCGAGTGAACGTTGGTCTTCTTCCCTGCCCTAGCCGCTATGTTCCTGAGGAGCTCCAGGACCCGCTTAACATTGGAGCTCCCAATAACTAACAAACCCCTACCTCCACGTGCCTATCCGGACCTTGATGAGGGAGTGGCCACTATCTTGGCAGCAGGTACATTCTGATCATGCTCAGCCTCCCCCCCCCCCCCCCCACAGCATCAGTAGCACACTGAATCTATTAGAAAAGTGCATGGGATTTGGCAGGAGCCTGCGTCACCCATGCAGCCTTCGCCTTGACGCTCGAGACCTCGACACAGTCTGCCCCCCCACACTGAGGTGAGAGTGGGCCGGCCAGCTCAGTCACACCTGAGGTTGGCTCAGTGAGAGAGAGCTGTGACATCCCACCCTACACATCTAGTACAGCAGAGATTGCCCCAGGCACCCCAATCCCCACCGCATCTCAAGGTGGCACCCTGGAGCTTGTTGATGTGGCCAACAAAGCTTCCAGCTGCGATTGGACTGGGGGCAACTCCTCCTGCATCCGCACATAACAGACACAGTCCCTATCCACTATAAGAAACTTAATGAAACCCACAGCCATACCAGGTTAACATCTACACTCTAGTTGGCAGAAAGGACACTCAACAATGAAAAACAATAAAATTGTTTGGTAGAAGCTAGATCTGGTGCTTATATTCCTGCTAGGGGCTATCAAGTGAATATTAAAGAAGAAAACAGTGACCTACAGTAAACTGCTTGAGGCTATGTAGTGAATATTATTAAAGAATTAAACAGTAACCTACGGTAAGCGTCACCTGTTGATTACCCCTCGTATTTATAACAAAAACAAACGTTCACGTACACGCGAAAATAACCTAATGAAACAATAAAAACTGCTACCCTCAATGTATCGAGTCAAAATGGCACTAATAAAAGTAAATACTGAGTATTCTACACTGACAGATGCAGGTACAAAACAAAATCTTTAGCTAACAATAAGAATTCAGAATGTAAAGCACAAATACAAACTCTACTTTATAGGAACCGATGGGCTTCCAGTACGCGATCACTAAAGACCAACTTACTTTATTTTTGTATTTTTGTTGATCTTCAATTTCATTACCAAGACAGGCCCAGTATCCTTGTAAAAGACATCTACAGATAAAGAAAACTACCACTGCTGGTACTCCTAGTACTAGATGTAAGTACCATTGTTCACAAATTGTGATGGATTCCTTATGAGGAAATTCAGTGCCAGATGCATGTATTGTGATGTTAAACCCTCTAGCTCCTTGAGGATGTGCCTACATGACACCCACATATTATTCGTAATTTTCTCTTTTGTGAAATCAATACTTTGTTTCTAAGTGATAACTTACCCCAGAAAATTATTCCATAACACATTATTGAGTGGAAATATGCAAAATTTGTCAGCAGTGCAATTTACTTTATTCCAAGAATACCAAATATGCAGTGTAGCTGGACTCAGTTGTTTGAGCAGATCAGTAATACGCTTCGTCCAGTTCAAGTCTTCATCTATATGCACACCAAAAAGTGTGGACCATTCTACACTGTCTACTGCCTCCTGCTTGCGTGCCACATCAGTTGTAGGTATCACTCTATTTGTTGTACAGAACTGACAAGGTAGTATGTTTTCTCAAAATTAAAGGCTAGTCCATTTTCGGAGAACATCTTTATAATTGTTGCAAAAACATCATTAACAAACTCTTCAGTTGCTTTCCCACTAATAGGATGTATTATAACGTTAATACCATCTGCAAAATGTGCAATTTCGGCTTGAAGAAAATCAAATGGGTTGTCATTTACGTATAAAACGAACCGGAGTGGACGTTAAATTAAAGCTTTTGTGAATTCCGTTGTGTCACTAAAATTTCCTCTCGTTTTAACACTCTTTGAATTATTCAGCACCAGTTTTTGCATTCCGTCTAAATATGATTCAAAATACTTTTATGTAAACTCATCAGTACATATATTGATCACCAGACTACAGAGTACATCTAACTACGTCATTCCCATTCACATCGATATGATTAAAGATCATAATTCTTTCATTCCAGAGAAAACACAGTTTTTCATGTTGGTTGAGTTCGCGTATGGTTATAATTACAGTAAGTTCCTCTGTAACTTATTCCGCGAACTGGAATACATGCTAACGTTGACTGTTCAAACACATCGCGTAAGTTGAGACATGGTGTCATTGATTTACTGTCAATCTGTTAATTTTCGTTAGACAATGCGTCTGTTCAGCACGTCATATGTAGCTTTCGTGTAGTTTAAATTTGGCATGGACTTATGTCAGAAATGAGTAGACAATGGAGGTAGTTTGAAATATTTTATTTTACATGTTTCTTCTGGTGAAGATAATTCATCTAGAGCTACGCTCTGCAAACTACAGAGAAGTGCATGGCATAGGGTACCCGCATTGCGCCGGTTATTAGGACTTTCTCCCGTTCCTTCCCTGTTAATGTCTGCAGCGCGGAAGGAATGAATGGTTTACTGCTCCTGTACGTATTGTAATTTGTATAATCGTGTCTTCTCGTGCCCTGCAGGAGTTATGTGCAGGAGACTGTAATACATTCCCATATCCAGTCTTGTACAACTCTGAAATCTTATCAAGTTCTGATTGAATATCTGAGCAGCTACTTTTAGACTTTACTTTGTTATTGATAACTGCGTCATCTGCGAAACGTCTAAGAGCGCCTTTACTACTATCTGCAAGGTCATTAATATACAACATCGAAAGCAAAGTCTCACCACACTTCCCTAAGGCACACTCGAAGTTACTTCTACATCTGTCGAAGACTATCCATCGAAGATATTTTGTTGCTTCCTTACTACAAAAAATCCGCACTCCAATCACAATTTTCGCTTGATACCCAATACAATCGTAATTTTGGTATCAAGCGTAAATGTGAGACTACTTTTTCGGATGAGAAATATTGCTTGTAGCTGACTTCACCCATGTCTTTCAGTGTTTCGTGTAATACAGTATGAGTTGGGTTTCACATGATCGATGGCTTCGAAATTCGAGCGGGCTGGTGCAGAGCTGTCGTCCGGTTCAAAACTCCTCACTGAGTTTAAGCTGAGACTATGTTGTAATACTCTGCACCAAATAAATGTCAAGCACATTGGACGATAATTTTGTGGATCAATTCTGCTGCTCTTGCTGTAGACAGGTGTGTAATCCGTCGAAGAATAATCTGCGTGTAGTACTTTGAACAAAGCGCCGGTCAGACTTGTCCATAACATGAGTAGAAGAATTGAACCACAAAATTATCGTCCAATATCTTTCACATCCATTTGTTGCAGAATCTTATAGCATATTCTCATCTAAAGTGCCCTGCTTATGATCTTTGTCTTATAAGATTAAAAATCTTACTAGGAATATGTAACGAATTTGCAGTCTTTTCAGTTTTATATAGTTTTTGACAGTCGTTTTACGTTCTTTGCAGCGTGTTAAGACCCTTTTCAGCCCAATTTCACTTTCACCGCAGCACCACTTCACTCTGGGTATGTTTGTATAGGCGCGAAATGCCCGTTGTACAGAGCCAGTTCTGTTGGTGAAAAATAACCAACTATAAACATGGTTCAGAACTCTTCTGATGATCCCAGAAGACAAGTCACGTATCGACTACGTCAATTGAAACTACATTTACGCCTCAGACTAGATATAAACGCATATTTTAGCTCCGTATGTACGATACTTTTGAACATCCGAACCTCTGTAACTCTTACTGATACGGTATGGAAAAAAAATTCACTACTTCCCTAGAACATCATCTTAAGAACGTATGGGAAAAATTTCGACGATATGACATGCACAGAAATTATAGAAGTGGCTGTCTCTAAAACTCGTACTATTAGCATCCAGAGATCATGGACCTGCGTGTATCTTGATAACGGATACAGATTTTCCGCAAGGAGAAAATTGCGTTTAAAAAACGTAGTGGCCCGTAGAGCAAAAACTTATAAAACCTCTTTCTGCTGTTTTGTGCTCAACTACGGTAGTTATGAATCTCTGGCTCTCTGTAAGAGATAAAGATACCGGAAACAGTTTCGGAGGTCCCCGAGAATATAATCTGTATTGTAATTAAAAAGGGGCCAACAGCCGCAAATTCAGTATATATCCCGATATGGATTCCGTCGAGCCATGGACTTTTTTTCAGTTTCAGCGATTTCAAATGTTTCTCAACGCGACTGACCCTAATATCTGTTTCACTCAAATTTACAATTGTATGAGAATTGAAATTGGCCACTACCGTTGGGGTTTTGTTTGTCAAGGAAAATTTGAAACCGGAGCCTTGCTACCCTCAGATTCATTTCCTGTCTCATCCGTGGATGACGGCATACTGACTTTGATGCCACTATCAATCTTCACATGCAACCAGAATTTCTTCTGGTTTTGTGAAAGATCTTCGACAATATTATGCCACGGAGTTCATTCAAAGCTTCGCGCATTGCTCTCTTGATATCCAAAAGCGGTTCATTCAGCATTTCTCTCCTAATCGGTCCATGCACGATAGCGCGAAAATGAGATTTTTCAGGGAGTGACATGCGTGGTTTTATCGACCACAGAAATAAGGGATCTGGATAGCCCTTGGCCTAAAAACGATTTGTGTGCCTGTCGGAAGAATGGCCATACTGTAGCCATCCTACAGCACAGAGTAAAAATTCAAACACTAACACATTTCCTCCAGCTCAGGAAAATTGAACAAAATGGTTGGCTGTTTGACATTAGGCAACTTGTAGAGGCACCATTTGTTCATGGGCGGTTACTGAGAAAACCCCTAAAAGCCATGATAGTTTAGTACGAAAGGTACTAATTGTCGCAATGGTCACGTCTATAATTTCTAGTCATGGCAGATCGTCGAAATTTTTACCGTATGTTCTCAAGATGATATTCTCGAGGACCTTCGAAACTGCTTCCGGTGTCTTTATTCGTTACCAGTAGCTCAGTTACCGCACTTGTGACAAAACCACAAAAATAAATTTTATACGTTTTTGCACCGCGGGTGACAATTACCTAAATAACTAACCGCAGCAAATGGCTCAAATTTTAACTGTACATTTTTTAAAGTCGATTATCCCGTTTCACAAAATCTGAATCCGTTATGAGGATACATGCAGAACCATGATTTCTGGGTGCTAACAGTACCCATTTTAGAGATGGCCATGTCTATAATTTCTATTCATGGCAAATAATAAAATTTTTTCCCATGCGTTCTTAAGATGATGTTGTAGGGGAACAGTGAAACTTTTTTCGATACCGTATCAGTACGAGTTACAGAGGTTCGGAGGTTCAAAATTATCGTACTTACGGACGTAAAATATGCATTTATATCCAGTGTGAGGCGTAAATGTGGTTTCAGCTGACGTAGTAGGTACGTGACTTGGCTTCTAGGATCATCGCAAAAGCTCTGAGGTCACTGAACTATGTTTCTAATCAGCGATTTTTCACCAACAGAACTTTATGACGTCATGTCT
Source organism: Schistocerca americana (assembly GCF_021461395.2). Classification (NCBI taxonomy): domain Eukaryota; kingdom Metazoa; phylum Arthropoda; class Insecta; order Orthoptera; family Acrididae; genus Schistocerca; species Schistocerca americana. Next base: position 74,710,380 of record NC_060122.1, on the reverse strand, counting down.
CTGTACATGGGGCATTCTGCGCCTATACAAATATTCCCAAAATGGTATTACAGTGACAATAAAAATGGACTAAAAAGGGTCTTAACATGCCTGCAAATAACGTAAAACAACTGCCAAGAATTACATAAAACTGAAAAGAGTGTAAATTCAGTACATATTTCTAATAACATTTTTATAGTTATAAGATAAAAATGATAAGCAGGGCACTTTCGATTAATTGTTATTCATGAGGATAGTATCCAGAAGAAATGTAAACGATTTATGTGTACCTATTTGTTGTTTAAATGTGTCAAAGTTTATAACTTTTTGGAGGTGTGGAAATGAACTGTCAAGACTTCGCTGGCCTATAGAATTAGTTTTATATAAACAGCATATCATGCTGTAACAGGAAAAAAAAGGGAAGCATTGGAAGAACGCTTCTGTCTGAGCGTCATAAAGGTGAGCACGCTCCTCACTAAAGGACTATGACAGCAAAGTTGAAAACCAGCAGCCCCAGTCCTCAGTTCTATTGTAGGTCAATTTGCCACTAGGAGACTAGTTTATGAGTTAAATACCCAATTACTGGTGCTGTAAGCAAACTATTTCAGCTGCGTGCGTCTCCATGAGACCGCAGGATCCAAAAAAAAAACCTTTCGGAAATCCGAGTACGCCACCACATACAGATGACAGGAGAGACGGGGAAACGGCACCGCCCCGGGTAATCTCACCACCCCAGTTTTATTGCGAGCTGCTGGCAGTACGAGAGTACGCCTGCCAGTGCTTCATCCCCTTGGCCTAGTCCGGAACTAATTCCTGTCCCCACCGTTTTTGTTTATTAACAGGCGTCTAGCGTCTGAAATACTTGCCGCTTTCAGCCTTTTGGATCTTATTGTCGAGACTAAATTTTGTTGACATAATTGCCTCTATAGGCTGTCTGTATTATGCTGGGTGTAAGGAAAGCATTTTAAATTGAACAAAATTTGTTTTATTTTTTAGACGATTCGTGCAAGGAAACGAACTATGGATAAAGCGAAGTGGACGAAAAGATAGCTTAATACAGCAGTTTGTCTAGTTTTAGCTAGCAGAGCTGTCAAAAGTGTCTAATATCAATTTGGTATTCCTAAGACTATTCTGGGAGACCGACTGGAAAATAAAAATTAAAATCAAACACCTATTCAAAGAAATACAGTGATGAACAAGGAACAAGAAGAAAAATAGCTACAAGAGTTCCTGATCTAGCTCATACATTTTATAGAATAATACTCACAGTTTAGTCGGGTTGTAGCTTTCAGAGGAGCTTAAATTAAGCACACCTTTAACAGAGAAATGGAAATGGCAGGTGAAGATTTGGCAGAGGGGTTCCAAAAACGGAACAATATACTCGTAACCTTGGGAAAGCTCTCACCAACAAGTATTGGCAGAATTGTAGCATTCAACAAGTACGAGGAGGATATATTTTTTTGCTAGTATAACTTCTATAATGGACAAGTTTAAGTTTCCAGCTTACGGAGTTTACGATGTGAGTGGGACAGGTACCTCAACTGTTCAGAAATCTGGCCTGATTCTAGGTTCGAAAGGCCAAAAGTAATCAGCTGAGAGAGAGGAATAAACGTAACGTCATCCGCAGCTTCAGTGCATCAGGTTCTCAATTCCTGCAAATGATAATTCATCCTGGGAAGAAGATAACACCTCTGCTGGAGAGATGCGACCCAACACGTGTCCTTTATAGGTGCTCGCACAACGGGTGGACGAACGAGGCATTACTTCAAACGTGGTGCATTTCAAGAAGTCGCTAAAACAGCCCAATAAATAAAAAATGGAAAAGCTCTGGGCCTCGACAACACCAGTCCAGAGTTACATAAAGTAGGTCCCTCTGTTGTTGTTGTGGTCTTCACTCCTGAGACTGATTTGATGCAGCTCTCCATGCTACTCTAACCTGTGCAAGCTTCTTCATATCCCAGTACCTACTGCAACCTACATTCTTCTGAATCTGCTTAGTGTATTCATCTCCTGGTCTCCCTCTACAATTCTTACCCTCCACGCTGCCCTCCAATACTAAATTGGTGATCCCTTGGTGCCTCAGAACATGTTCTACCAAACGATTCCTTCTTCTAGTCAAGTTGTGCCACAAACTTCTCTTCTCCCCAATCCTATTCAATACCTCCTCATTAGTTATATGATCTACCCATCTAATCTTCAGCATTATTCTGTAGCACCACATTTCGAAAGCTTCTATTCTCTTCTTGTCCAAACTATTTATCGTCCATGTTTCACTTCCATACATGGCTACACTCCATACAAATACTTTCAGAAACGACTTCCTGACACTTAAATCTCTACTCGATCTTAACAAATTTCTGTTATTCTAGGTCCCTCTATAACAGCAGAATTTTACATCCACTCCTGACAGCCATATGGACGAATGAAAAAATTCCGAATGATTGGAACACAGGCTCGTTCATCAAGCTCCTCAAGAAAGCGGACCTGCTATCAGTCCCAATCAAGAACATCTCACGAATAATCCTAAATAGGATAAAATCATATGTAGACAAGAAGCTAAGAAGAGAACAAGCAAGGTGCAGAGAAGGTCGCTCTGGCGTTGACCAGGTAAACATCTTGAGAATAATAGCTAAACATTCATAAAAATACTAATCGCAGCTTTACATGCTGTTTGTAGACTTTGAAAAGGCCTTCGGCAGTATAATTGGAACAAAAATATGGGGCTCACTCCAAACTTATGGAATTCGCAAAAAATTTATTGCTCTTATCAGGTGAATGTATGCAAGCTACGCATGCTAGGTTCTACATCTAGGTCTGCTTTCAGATCCAATAGCAGTGAAAACAAGAGTTAAGCAAGGGTGCATGCTCTCATGGATATTATTTAACATAGTACTGAATCTTGTAATGGCGCAAGCAACGGATAAAGTGAGAGGGATAAAATGGACCAATGGAACACATCTAGAAGATCTACATTGTGCAGATGACGTTTGCCTTCTATCCCACAGCCTCAACGACATGAAAGAGATACTAGAAGATCTGAAATTTGCAGCGAAGGAAGTCTGTTTCAATATTAATGCCCAAAAGAAAAGACATGCGAGCAAATGCTAACACCGCTGGTCCTAAGGTTGGGAGCCAGGTAATCTAAAGGGTCGATGAGTTTTGCTGTCTTGGAAGCATGATTACACCATAGGGCGGTGCAACAGAGGTCATAAACAGCCGCATCAACAAAGCCAAACGCGCTTTTACAACTCTCCGCTCTATCTGGAGATCGAAGGAAATAACATTGAGAACCAAATTTCGGATATTTGAAAGTAATGTAAAATCTATGCTTCTATAAGGATGTGAAACATGGAGAGTGACAAAGAAGCTAATCCATAAGCTGCAGACATTCGACAACAGATGTCCATCCTTGTGATACTATGGCTAAATGTCATCTCTAACGAAACACTCTGGGAAAGAACCAACCAGAAGCCAATTGAACTGTAAATAAGAAGCAGGAAATGGAGACGGTGAGAACATGCACGTAGGAGACCAAATGAACACATTGTGAAGGAAGCACTTTGCTGGATCCTGCAGGCACGACGGAGACGACGCAGGTCCAGAATGACGTGGGGGCGATCAGTTGAAGCAGAAGGTCAACAGCAAGGAATAGGATGGGAAGACGTGAAAATACTAGCAGAGGACAGACCAAGTTGGCTATCCTTTCCTGCAGCCCTATGATCAACAAAAGGAGTTAAAGAAATTAACAAAAAAATAAATAATTGTCTCACAAAAATGAATCATAAACGTAAACTGTAACAGCTGTAAGACCTTTTTCCCAATACTCTTATATTTTTCTTGATTTTCACATGAATGGCGTCATTAGCCTAGGAACATGCCGTTATTAACCCAGTACTAAGGATAATGTGCAACTGCGTGTACTTTCACAATATATTTCTTAATCGTAAAAGTTAAAAAATATATATGGCTGAAAAACTAGTAATAAACTAGATATAACTGGTAAAGTTATAGTATTATTCTTTAAGAAAAAGACACTGTATTTATTAACGAGGTAGAAAAATAATTTTCCTTAAGGTGGCAACATTGCCCCAGTCATTCAAGGAGCCGTAAAGCTGGCTGAAATGTTAATGCAGCTACTGGAAAACCTCAGAATATGTTGCAACGTGATCGACGCTTGTTCCACCTTGTTGTGACTTTTTAATACGAGTATTTTGATGTATAACGAATTCGATGTCAGTGAGAAGAGTCTCCTCATCCAAAAACGGATTCCTTATATAATAATCTACAGCTACATAGGATCTCAGAAAGCCACTGTACATTGCGTGACGAGGGTACCCTGTACGACTACTTGTCATTTACTTTCCTTTTCCACTCGCAAAAAGAGCGGGGGAAAACGACTGCCTACATACCGCCGTACGAGCCCTGATCTCTCGTATCTTATCTTCGTGGTCCCTACGCGCAATGTATGCTGGCCACGGAAGAATCGTTCAGTAGTCAGTTTCAAATGCCGGTTCTCTAAATTTTCTCAATAGACTTTCCCGAAAACAAAGTCGCCTTCCTTTCAGAGACTGTCATTTGATTTCCCGAAATATCTCCGTAATACTTACGCGTTGTTAAAAACTACCGGTAACAACCTAGCAGCCAACCTCTGGCCGGCTACGATGTGTTCCTTCAATCAGAGCTGCTAGGGATCCCAAAGACTCAAAAATGGTTCAAATGGCTCTGAGCACTATGGGACTTAACATCTATGGTCATCAGTCCCCTAGAACTTAGAACTACTTAAACCTAACTAACCTAAGGACAGCACACAACACTCAGCCATCACGAGGCAGAGAAAATCCCTGACCCCGCCGGGAATCGAACCCGGGAACCCGGGCGTGGGAAGCAAGAACGCTACCGCACGACCACGAGATGCGGGCACCAAAGACTCGAGCAGTACTCAAGAATAGGCAGGACCAGCGTCCTATGCGTGGGGTCTTTTAGAGGTGAACCACTCTTTCCTAAAATTCTCTCAATAAACCGAAGTCGACCATTCGCGTTCCCTCTCACAGTTCTCACATGCTCGTTACAACTCATACCGCCTTGTAAAGTTACGCCCAGATATTTAAACGACCTGACTGTGTCAAGCAGGACACTTGTAATACTGTATACAAACATTACAGGTTTTATCTTCCTACTCATCCGCATTAACTTACATTTTCCACATTTAGGGCTAGCTGCGATTCAGCGCTCCAACTGGAAATTTTGGATAAGTCGTCTTGTATCTTCCTGCAGTCACTCAACCTCGACATCTTACCGTACACCAGAGCATTATCAGCAAACAACCGCTGGTTGCTGCCCACCCTGTACGTCAAATCATTTATGCGTACAAACAACAGCGGTCCTTTTACGCTTCCCTGGGACACTCCTGACGATACCTTTGTCTCTGATGAATACTCGCCGTCGAGGACGACACACTACGTTCTGTTATTTAAGAAGTCTTCGAACCACTCATATATCTGTGAACATATTCCATATGCTCGTACCTTCGTTAACAGCCAGAATAATTTCTGGTCACACCTTCGTTTCCTCCTCTGCTTCAAAACTGCTCACCCCCTGTTCGAGAAGTTCTCATTTCTCATATAACCTACGCTTGAGTACATGAAAATTAATTCGCCGTTCCCAAATTTTCTCTATAGATTTCTCGTAAATTTTCCGTTGGCCCTTCTAATCAGCTGCATTTCCTACAGCAGTTCCTCTCTCGTAAAACTTCTACAGGTCAGATTTTGGTAAAAACTACCCCTGAATTTACGACTATATGTAGCATATTATTGCCATTGTTGGAAACTTGGCGATGTTAATAATTTGATCGCACAAGCCAATGGCAAAAACATGAAAAGAACTCAAACTGGCAACAAAGTAATCTAAACACTAACTTGTTCCTTACAGAGTTATCCAGGTTTGAATAAACGATAAGTGGTCCTGGAAACAACTTTGACGAAACCTGTTCCCTCACCCACCATTAGGAATGACGCTCTTAACCATTCGACTATTCACATATCAATGAAAGGTAATAATCGGTTAACTTTCTTACTTGTCACATGGAAGCAACAGAAAACGAACAAAAGCTGGGCAATTACAGACAACAGAGGAAGCATTTCAAGTTAACTAATCATAACTATGGCGATATGACTATTTATGTGGATGAAAATGGAACAATGCTCGAGTGCCATCGCATTAGGCAATATCCGAATAATGTAAGTCAGCAGGAACAGGTGAAATTATGAAAATTTAATGACTGAGACAAAGAACTATTAAATTGGATCTAGTACCTACTTCATCTCAAATCCAGATAAAAATACAATGGAATAGATTACCCATGAAAGAACAATAGCAATTTCTCGTAGTATATTTCAGCCGTATAATTACAGAACCGAGATAGTGCAAGGTGACGTTGCTGGCAATAACGACGTAGGGAAGACGGGACGGACTGCGGGAGGGGGGGTTATCTTTATAGTCCTAATGGGTCCTCTTTAACGTCTGTTGCAATTTAATGGAAGATATTTTCCTTAAATATCACGGCGAAACTGTTTTGAAGAATGGAATGCAATTTCTGTATGAAATATCACACTCCTATACGTTAATTACTACTAAGAAAGCAAAAAGACTGAATGAGATATAAACCATTTGCGCAGTGATTTGTGTAGGAACAACTTTAGTACAAAGGCACGTAATTTAATGTTGTTCGTAGACAACGTATAATGATGCGTACTTTACAAGAAAAGAATCAGCCTTTTACGATATCTCGCGGATATGAATTATCACGACAAGGCAACTCCAATGTGTAAAAAACTGAGCCCTTCAATGATATAGGTTGCATATCGCCGTTTCTTTGTAAGAAATTAGGTTTCTCGCTGTGACGACGAATGACTTGGACACAGATTCTTATCGACAGGAATCGAAAATAACAATATAATACAAAGACTTGCTAACATGTAGTGCCATCAGTTTTTTTATGTGAAAGCTCTTAAAGCTTTTTAAACAAAACAAATGTTGTTAACATTCTACATCTTTACTCTTCATGTCTACACACGTATTTCGCAACATAGTGACCCTGGCGACGTAGACACTCTTCCCAACGAGACCCCAGTCTGTCAGTGCCGTCATTGAACGATGACTTCGTTGGCGGAGCCACATACTTACCTCCACCTGCACCGCTTCACCATCAGGTTGATGTCCTAGAAAATGTTCTTTAGAGTTTTTGAAACGGATGAAAAATGTGTGGGACCAATTCGGAATTGTATGGAGGGTGACTGATGATAGTGAACTCATGATGAGGGATTGTACAAGATGTTGCAGCTCTCTTGTGTGGTCTGGCATAGACATGCTGTAGGAAAAGGTACCCCATGTGTGAACAGTTTCTTGGAATTCGAAACTCGATTACAGCACGCTGTTGCTCAGGCAACGACATAGTTTACGTTACACACCGCAATATTACACGCTACAATTTGGGGGCCCTATAACGGCAGAGAGCTGTAAATAATTAGATATCAGGAATAAATGTATAGAATGTTAATAACCTTCGTTTTATTTTAAAAGCTCTTAGAGCTTCTACATAAAACATTCGGAGGCATTACATATCAACGCGCCTTCGTATTAACCAGTTGAAAAATGCTTCTGTCGGAGCACAAAAAAAGCGAACATACTCCTATTTAAAAGGTTCCGACAGAAAAACGTAGAACCACCTGCCTCAATCCTCGATCCGTATTCCTCATTAAAGATTTTAGCATGCGATAATATTCGTGCTGTTATAACACAGAACACTCTAATTCTTTTCGCCCAGCTTCTCTTTGCTGTGAAGGCTTGGTATTTAGCATTTTCCTGTAATATCCACTTGTGTCTACATCTATATCTACATGAGTATTCTGCAGTTCACAGTTAAGTGCCTGATAGAGGGTTCACCGAAATAGCTTGAAACTATTCACGATCTTGCCGGCCGGAGTGACCGTGCGGTTCTGGGCGCTACAGTCTGGAGCCGGGCGACCGCTACGGTCGCAGGTTCGAATCCTGCCTCGGGCATGGATGTGTGTGATGTCCCTAGGTTAGTTAGGTTTAATTAGTTCTAAGTTCTAGGCGACTGATGACCTTAGAAGTTAAGTCGCATAGTGCTCAGAGCCATTCACGATCTTGCAGGATGCTGCAGGTGGAAAACAGGTCTGCAACTTGTCTTATAATTGAAATACATGGTTGTAGCTCCTTTATAAGTTGCATTGAGAAGTATATTTCTTATTTCTTGACGTTGACTTGTTTGGGACACCTGTGTCCATTCTCAAACCATCCTACAAAGAATATTACAGCTGTACAGTTGACGTGACAGTTTTATACAAACGAGGCACATATTTGCAATACAATTATAGTACACTAAGTTCACGTAAGGTGTACAAGTTTTTCGTGGTTACTATTACAAGTGGTCTTACAACTTACATACCCTGCTGTAACTTGTGACAATTACAGTGGGTGACCCATGTGCTAGAACTGCCCCTCAGTGATCAAAGCGGCACTATGGCTGACTCAACAACAATAAAATACACCACCTAGGACAAACATTAGAAAACTGCTGTGAAGAGACACCAGTGGTTACCACGTAAAACTGCAGTGGCCGCTGACAGCGGCGCGTGGCGAAGATAACAACACTTTGTTTTCCTTTTCGTTAACTTAATATAGATTTTAAAAAACCACGATGCCAAAAAAATTCTTATGCTAAGGCCGCTCACTGATCTCCAGTGGGTCGAGTTACACCAAACTGCTATTCGTTACGTAATGGCGTGACGTCACCCGGAGATTATACAGCAGTTGCATGAGCTACGCTCAGTAGTTATACTGTTATGCATTACACATAATTTGCGGCCAGTCCCTTAAAAGCTACACGTTTGTACTACCTCGAAACCAAAAAGTGCGGCAGCCTCCTCTCCAACGATGAAAGTGCTCGCGTTGCTCCTAAGGGCCTGCGGTTGGGCATTCTGGAAAATTAGAAATTTTTAGGAATAAAATCAAAGAATCACGTAAAGTACTCAAAGAGCAAGTAGATTTTATATGTAACGAGGTTTTTTGCTCTGTTCGTGCAGGAAGTGTGGTTACTAACATCTAGGAGAGAGGTACCACCTCCAGCTATGTATTGTGTACTGATAGCGTAACATTCTGTAGACAGTTGGTTACTGTATGTCACGGCCCAATATCATGTATTTTACGTCGTTTTCGACCTGTTTCGCACCATGGGCGTTTTCACAATATTCTGGTTATTTTGCAATATGAGGACCACGGCTCCTTACATTGGAATAAAGGGAACGAAGTTGCACAGAGTGTTCGTTAACTGACTGTTGTCCCTTACAATCGTATAAGAACTGAAACGTGTTTTCTACAGCCAAATTTTGAACATCACGTAATTGGTGGACATCATATACTGCTCAGTCGGTTGTTAATAGTTTGTCTAACGTGCTTTTTCATTTGGTTTTCACCTAATGGGTTAGTGTACGTCAGAGCTTAGTTGGTAATATATTTTTAGTGGTTATAAAGAAATTATAATCATTCCCGACGTCAGAGGATTTTGCTTTCCGGCAATTAACATGGCTTTTGGATATCTATAAGCTATTTCATGAGAAGCTTCTGCAATGAAAAACGCACCCAAGGCACTGTCCCCAATTTTACGCGATAATGCAAAACGAGCTGCCCTTCTTTGAACTTTTTCGATGTTCTCAGTAAACGCTGATGCGGATCTCACAACACGTAGTTGTACTTGAGAACGGGTCGGACCAACCCATTGAAGGAGGTCTTTTCAGTAGATGTGTTGCATCCCCCCAGTGTTCTGCCAGTAAAGAGCAATCTTTCGTTCGCTCTCCTCGTAACATTATCTATGTGAACGTTCCAGTTTTAGTTATTCGTAATTCTAGTCCCTAAGTATTCAGTTCAGTTTACAGTCTTATTGTCTGTGTGATTAATAGTGTATCCAGAATTTAGTGGTTATATTTTAGTAATCATGTGTATGACTTCAAAAGTTTTATAATTGAGCGTCCCCGTTGTGTTGATCTGAAACAGCAGAGGGCTTCAACACTTTCTTGGGGAACACCAGATAGTGCTTCTGTTCAATTCGATGACTTGCCGTGGGTTGCTATGAACTGTTATCTTTATGACAAGAAATCACGAGTCCAGTAGCACAAATGAGACGATATCCCGTTGGAAAGCAATTTGATGAGAAGTCTCTTGTGAGGAACGATGTCTGGAAATATAAACATTTGCAGTAAATTTGAGATCACCTGTCGATATTAACCATTACTTCATGTGGATAAAAAGCTGTTTGTGTCTCACAAGAACGATATTCGCTGAATCCGTGTTGGCTACTGGTCAATAAATCGTTTCCTTCAAGGCAATTCTTAATGTTCCCCTACTTCGGGTGCGGAGGTTGGAATAGGCCCGAGGTATTCCTGCCTGTCGTACGAGGCCACTAAAAGGAGTTTCACACGTTTCGGCATTTGGTCCCCTGTAGGATTTAACCCACATTCTTCAAAATTTTTTCGAAGAGCGTGCCAATTGGGGAAGGGCGCCTTACAAGGTGCATCGTGTCCATCGTGCATTGAGATCTTTAGTCCACTTTCTCGTCGTTGCATCGCAGTCCTGCCCATTCTCCATATCTTCGGCGAGGACACCTTCCTGGTGCGTTTTCTACCATGCACTATGCAGTGTCAATTTCTGCGTCGACGATGACCAATGACATCTTTGCTCCGGATATCCAGAACAGTAGCCAGTCCATCGTAGTGGGGCCGCCATTTACCCTGTTGGTCGTAACCCCCTGACCACACAGGGATCGCTCTTCTGATACCTCCGGAATTAACTCCCCACTTATGCCAAGGGCCATTCTGCCAGGTGGTCTTTGCTGCGGCTGGGTGGCGCCCATGGGGAGGGCCCCTGGTCGGAGTGGGTGGCATCAGAGTGGATAACACGTGATGAAGCGTAGTCCATCTTCTCTTGCTAGTGGTGAAACACCAGCAGTCTCTAAGCGTTAATGAGCTCAATTCAGTGTACAGAAATACGACCCCAAATCGTTCCCCTCCCTGGGCACACCATGGGAGGAACGTCAGGCTAAAGATGGCTGCAGATCTTATTCGCCCGAGTACCTTGTATGTTCGAGTGCTGATGGGGAATCTTTCATGACGATGAAGCCTCGGTTTTTTGTTGAGCATTTAGAGGACAAAATGAGATCTGGGTCAGTCTTGATCAAAACAGCATCCTCTGCCCAATCAAGGGAGTTACTCGCTTGTGACAAGCTGGGGGATGTTTCTGTAACCATCATGCCTCATAAGAGCTTAAATATGGTCCAGGGTATCATATTTCACAGAGACCTTCTTTTGCAGTGCGACGATGAGCTGCTCGTCAATTTAGAGCAATGAGGTGTGCATTTCGTCCGGCGTGTCCACTGGGGTCCAAAGGATAATCAGGTTGCCACCGGTGCCTTCATCTTGGCCTTTGAGGGTGATACATTGCCGTAGAAGGTTAAGGTGATGGTCTACCAGTGTGATGTAAAGCCCTATATCCCTCCCCTGATGCTGTGCTTTAAGTGCTGGAAGTTCGGCCATAAGCCTTCCAACTGTACTTCCAGCGTCACATGCCGAGATTGCGGACGCCCCTCACATCCCAATACTCCATGTGCCCCGCCTCCCATCTGTGTCAACTGCGGAGAGCACCATTCCCCTTGCTCGTCTGATTGCAAGATTCTCCAGGAAGAAAGGAAAATCATGGAGCACAAGACCCTGGACCGACTGACCTATACTGAGGCTAAGAGATAATTTGAATGCCTGCATCCTGTGTGTATGACACCGTCTTACGCTGCCACTACAACAGTTCTGGCACCATCAGTTCCGTCAACCCAGGTCACCTCTCAGAGCCAGAAGACTACACCTGCCCCCCTGATGGTGGGCGGCATTTCACTCCCTATAACTGCACCACCTACTTTGGGAGCAACACCGCCCTAACTATCGAGGACGTCCGTTCCCACTTCTAGGCCAGAGAACTGTAAGTCTTCAAAAATGGTTCAAACGGCTCTGAGCACTATGGGACTTAACGTCAGAGGTCATCAGTCCCCTAGAACCTAGAACTACTCAAACCTAACTAACCTAAGGACATCACACACATCCATGCCCGAGGCAGGATTCGAACCTGCGACCGTAGCAGTCACGCGGTTGCGGACTGAAGCGCCTAGAACCGCTCGGCCACAGCGGCCGGCTCGTAAGTCTTCGGCTTCTCTCGCTAGGAAGGGGTCTCTTGGGTCACTCCCGTCCCAGGTTTCTTCTAGTGGTAAAGACGACACCCGCCAGTGGCTGACGAGCCCAAAAGCAGCTGGCCATAGGTCTTCACGCTCATCCTCAGTCCCAGAGACTGAGCCAGTGAAGTCCTCCCAGCCTGTGCAACCCCAGGAGCAGCGAGAGAAGTGCATGACCGGTAAAAACACGCTTGATATGGATAGCTATCGGCCCATCAGCCTCACCAACGTTCTTTGTAAGCTGCTGGAACGTATGGTATGTCGGCAGTTGGGTTGGGTCCTGGAGTCACGTGGCTTGCTGGCTCCATGTCAGGGCGGCGTCCTCCAGGGTCGCTGTACCACTGATAATCTTGTGTCCATCGAGTCTGCCACCCGTACAGCCTTTTCCAGACGGCAACAACTGAAAGCCGTCTTTTTTGACTTTTTTACTTTCCCTCACAACATTGTATGAGTGGGGTCTCTAGGGACCACTCGTGATTTTTATCCAAAACTTCTTGTCGCTCCGCACTTTCCGTGCCCAAGTTGGTGACTCTCATAGTACCATCCATATCCAGGAGAATGGAGCCTCGTAGGGCTCTGTATTGAGTGTCTCTCTACTTTTAGTGGCCATTAACCGTCTAGCAGCAGCTGTGCAGCTGTCGGTCCCTCCGTCTCACCTTCTCTGTATGCAGACGGCTTCTGCATTTCGTACTGCTACTCCAGTACTGTTGTTGCTGAGCGGCGCCTCCAGGAAGCAATCCACAAGGTGCAGTCACGGGCTCTAGTCCACAGCTTCCAGTTTTCAGCCGCAAAGTCGCGTGTCATGCACTTCTGTCGACGTCGTAACGTTCATCCGGACCCCGCACTTTACCTTAATGACGATCCACTCACTGTAGTGGTAGCATATTAATTCCTAGAACTTGTTTTCGACGCTCGATTGACTTGGCTCCCTCATCTTCGTCAGCTTAACCAGAAGTGCCGGCAGCGCCTCAGTGCCCTCCGTTGCCTGAGCAACACCAATTGCGGTGCAGATCGCTCTACGCTGCTGCAGCTCTACAGAGCCCTTGTCCAATCCCGAATTGACTTTGGGAGTGTGGTTTATGGTTCGCCAGCGCCTTCAGCATTGCACTTACTCGACCCTGTGCACCACTGTGGGGTTCGATTAGCGACAGGACCTTTTAGGATGAGTCCGGTGACCAGCGCGTACTGGTGGAGGCTGGTGTCCCTCCACTGCAGATCATACGTGTGCAACTACTCGCAAGCTATGCAGCACACATTCATAGTTCCCCTGAGCATCCGAATTACCGTCTCCTTTCCCCACCCGCGCCAGTCCATCTCCCGCATCGACGGCCCAGATCAGGGCTAACGATTGCGGTTCGCGCGCGATCCCTTCTCTCTGAACTGGCGTCCTTCCCGTTACCACCTATACTTGCGATCCGTTCATGTTCGCCTCCATAGTGTACGCCTCGGCCGCAGCTTCTTCTGGACCTTTTGCCTCGCCCTAAGGACTCCGTTAACCCCGCCGCTCTCTGCTGTCACTTCCTCTCGATTCTTGACATGTTCCGGGGCTCTGAAGTGGTTTACACCGACGGTTCAATGGCTGATCGTGACTTAGGCTTCGCATATGTTCATGGAGGACATATTGAGCAGCACTCCTTGCCAGTTGGCTGAAGTGTTTTCACTGCAGAGCTGACGGTCATATCTCTGCTCTTGAGTACATCCGATCGTGTCCTGGCAAGTAATTTCTCCTGTGTACTGACTCATTTTGCAGCCTACAAGCTATCGACCAGTGCTACCCTCGCCACCCTCTGGTAGCGTCCATTCAGGAGTTCATCTATGCCCTAGAACAGTCCGCCGTTCTGTGGTGTTTGTGTGGGCCCCAGGACACGTCGGAATCATTGGCAACGAACTTGCTGACAGGCTGGCCAAACAGGCGACGCGGAAACCGCTTTTGGAGATAGGCATCTCCGAAGCTGACCTGCGTTCTTACACCACAGGGTTTTCCGGCGTTGGGAGACAAAATGGCATAACAGCACGCACAACTAAGTGCGTGTCAATAAGAAAACTATGAAAGTCTCTCACGCAGGCCTCTCGCAGGGAAGTAGTCCTCTGCCAGCTCCGCATTGGCCATAAGTGGCTAACGCATGGGTACGTACTCCATCGCGAGGACCCACCTCAGTGTCGCTGTGGCTCCCATAAGACAGTCGTCCACATCTTGCTGGACTGTCCACTTTTACCCGTTCTGGGGCAGACTTTTAACTTTCCCAGCGCCCTGCCTTCGGTGTTGGGCGACAATGCCTACACAGCAGCTTTAGTTTTACGTTTTATCCGTGAGAGTGGGTTTTATACTTCTATCTAGGTTTTAGCGCATATCCTTTGTTCCTCTGTGTCCTCCACCGTAGTGCTTCTAGTGTGGAGGTTTCAATGTATTGCAGAGTGGCTGGCTTTCTCTTTTTATTCTCGTGGTTGGCCAGCCAATGTAATCTGTTTTCATGTTTTATACTCATCTGTTTATAGCGTCTCTCTGTTGTTTCCTTATCCTCTTTTGTTCCTTTTAGTGTTCGTTACCTTCCATTCATTCTTGTGACTTTCCTTTTCTTTCCGTTTAGTGTTATACACTCCTCGAAATTGAAATAAGAACACCGTGAATTCATTGTCCCAGGAAGGGGAAACTTTATTGACACATTCCTGGGGTCAGATACATCACATGATCACACTGACAGAATCACAGGCACATAGACACAGGCAACAGAGCATGCACAATGTCGGCACTAGTACAGTGTATATCCACCTTTCGCAGCAATGCAGGCTGCTATTCTCCCATGGAGACGATCGTAGAGATGCTGGATGTAGTCCTGTGGAACGGCTTGCCATGCCATTTCCACCTGGCGCCTCAGTTGGACCAGCGTTCGTGCTGGACGTGCAGACCGCGTGAGACGACGCTTCATCCAGTCCCAAACATGCTCAATGGGGGACAGATCCGGAGATCTTGCTGGCCAGGGTAGTTGACTTACACCTTCTAGAGCACGTTGGGTGGCACGGGATACATGCGGACGTGCATTGTCCTGTTGGAACAGCAAGTTCCCTTGCCGGTCTAGGAATGGTAGAACGATGGGTTCGATGACGGTTTGCATGTACCGTGCACTATTCAGTGTCCCCTCGACGATCACCAGTGGTGTACGGCCAGTGTAGGAGATCGCTCCCCACACCATGATGCCGGGTGTTGGCCCTGTGTGCCTCGGTCGTATGCAGTCCTGATTGTGGCGCTCACCTGCACGGCGCCAAACACGCATACGACCATCATTGGCACCAAGGCAGAAGCGACTCTCATCGCTGAAGACGACACGTCTCCATTCGTCCCTCCATTCACGCCTGTCGCGACACCACTGGAGGCGGGCTGCACATTGTTGGGGCGTGAGCGGAAGACGGCCTAACGGTGTGCGGGACCGTAGCCCAGCTTCATGGAGACGGTTGCGAATGGTCCTCGCCGATACCCCAGGAGCAACAGTGTCCCTAATTTGCTGGGAAGTGGCGGTGCGGTCCCCTACAGCACTGCGTAGGATCCTACGGTCTTGGCGTGCATCCGTGCGTCGCTGCGGTCCGGTCCCAGGTTGACGGGCACGTGCACCTTCCGCCGACCACTGGCGACAACATCGATGTACTGTGGAGACCTCACGCCCCACGTGTTGAGCAATTCGGCGGTACGTCCACCCGGCCTCCCGCATGCTCACTATACGCCCTCACCCAAAGTCCGTCAACTGCACATACGGTTCACGTCCACGCTGTCGCGGCAAGCTACCAGTGTTAAAGACTGCGATGGAGCTCCGTATGCCACGGCAAACTGGCTGACACTGACGGCGGCGGTGCACAAATGCTGCGCAGCTAGCACCATTCGACGGCCAACACCGCGGTTCCTGGTGTGTCCGCTGTGCCGTGCGTGTGATCATTGCTTGTACAGCCCTCTCGCAGTGTCCGGAGCAAGTATGGTGGGTCTGACACACCGGCGTCAATGTGTTCTTTTTTCCATTTCCAGGAGTGTATGTTTCCTCCGTTTTATTCTCACACTTGTGCCATTGATTTAATTACTACCAAGGGACCGATGACCTCGTAGTTTGGTCCCTTTTCCCGCCTCTAAACCAACCAACCAACCACAATGTTAGAACACACGATATGTTCCAGAAACCTACTGCAAATCGTGTTAATGATATTGGTCTGTAATTCAGCGGATTTTTAAAAATGGACTCATTACATCAACATACTCAGAAAGGAATTAACTGGTATACAATCTGGACTGGAAACCTTGCTTTCATTAAGTGATTTAAGCTGCTTTACTACAACGAGAATATTTACATCTCAGTTCCTCGTGTTAGCATTTGTTCTTGATTCGAATTCTCGAATACTTAACTTCGTCTTCTTTGGTAAAGGAATTTCCAAAAACCGTGTGTAGTGTCTCTATCTTAGTGGCACTATCATCACTAGCTTTACCACTGCAATCGCACAGTGAAGGTACTGACTATCTGGTCTCTGGTGTACTTTACATACGCCTAGAACATCTTTGGATTTTCGCCTTTCTTGGAGATTTTGCGTTGTTTTAAAATTTGCCTTGCTTTTGTCGTTGCTTCCGTAATGGCGTTCTCCCTGTTTCATGTACCATGCAGGATCAGTATCAATTCATATTAATTTTTCTGGTATATATCTCGCAAATGCAGTAGATACTATTTCATTTATTTCAAACCACCACTCCTGGTCTACGCTTACATAGTCAGATTGTAATGAGTGGAGACTGTCTCTTAGGAAGGCATAAAGCGAATTTTTATCTGCTTTTTTAAACAGAATTATTTTTCGTTAATTTTTGGTACATTTTTATGTTACAAGGAATTTGCTGTATCCGTCATGATGCTCTGGATTATTAGTTGTTTGAAGTCAAGTATATTTTCGCAACCATTTACACTTCGAATAGACTCCTGAACTAATTGATCAAAATTATTTGCTGTGATTTATGCCTAAGACCGATTTCAAACATTTATTTTAACCGACATATCGAGAGTAACTGAAGTCAACACGAACTATAATTATGGGAGTGGGGCATCTATTTGAAATGAGACTCAAGTTTTCTTCGAACTTTAAATGCGAACATTTTAGGTTAGGCTTTACTGTGACTGTTATTAGCATTAAATAAAACAACAAGTTTACTGTTGCCAGTCACCGTTTTATTTATCTCCACGACGCGTTTCAATGGTTTACACCTACATCATCAGGTGGATTTACATTAGTATGACATATGTGTGTGTGTGTTGTGTTGCGATTTTTTGGAGGAACTTGTGGCAGTGCCTAGTTTAAAAACAAGACACTATTTCGGAACATGGTTTTGGGTTTCTTCTGACAAAAAATTTAACCTTATACCAACGGTAAACACAAAATAAGTAAAATAGAGTCTCTCCAGTGGTCACAGGTTCCTTTCGCTGTCATAACACATCAAATGTATATTGTCATATTTGTAAACAAATATGGCGTTTGGAAACTGTTGGGTGCAATGTTTGTATAGCAGAAGAGAAGACATTATCGCAAAGCACGAAGAATATACATCGTAACAACATTATCACAGAATAATTTTTAAAGGATTTAGAGGTGTTTGTTTTGAGGTGTCGAATACATGTGTTGGAATAAATACTTCAGGTGGCATATAAATCCGATTTTGACAAGCTAAAACAGCTGAGACTTCATACTCGTTTATTCTTCAGGTGATATGTTAAAATGGCTTGTCCGCAGCTCGTGGTCGTGCGGTAGCGTTCTCGCTTCCCACGCCCGGGTTCCCGGGTTCGATTCCCGGAGGGGTCAGGGATTTTCTCTGCCTCCTGATGACTGGGTGTTGTGTGATGTTCTTAGGTTAGTTAGGTTTAAGTAGTTCTAAGTTCTAGGGGACTGATGACCATTTGAACCATTTTTAAAATGGCTTAAACTTCATACTTGTTTATAACAATCAGGTGAAATGTTACAGACGTTAAGTGCAGTAATGATATTGGATACAGCGCTAAAATTATACATAAATAACAATTCTGATTGGGATTAATAGACAGATATGAAAAACTGGAGGCAGAAGGAGAGGAAGAGAAAGAAAAAGTGAGAGGGAGAGAGACGGTGGAAAGAGTGATTATATGAGAGCAAACTTTACATGACAAGGGGTCTTAAGATTGTATCTTTTATATATATTAGCTGCCTAAAGGTATGGGTTATACATTGGTTAATGCTTTAAAATATGCAGATGGAGGTACAATTTGTACCAGTAGTTGATGTACATACAGTTTCAAGCTGACAAGGGGCTCAAGCTGTTGGTGTGATGAAATATCTGTAAATGAGGTCAATCTCTTGTACTCTTGGCAGCTGTCTTAGTAACATGATTGAATATTTATGGTAAATATTAAGGTGTGTGTATGTGTGCAACTTTAATGATTTAGGCCGTTGCTGAAACCAGAGATGATATTATTGTAAATATTGTCACTTTTGTCATTTAAGATGGATTAAGGTTGTTTTGTTTGGTGTTTGTATCTTTGGAGTGTTTCAAAGATGTCTAGTTTTCTGCCTTTTGGTTGGATGTGTAGGATGCTGATACTTGCGTCTTTCACATGGTGTTTTGTTCCATGCAGGTGGATGGCTATTATTGATGTGTGGTATTTTTTGTTTTTTAGTGCTGCCATGTGTATTTGAATCTAATCTCAAATGATCTGCCTGTCTGGCCTATGTAGAAGCACTTACAGTCCAAACATTAAATTTTGTACACACCTGTGTGATGAAGTGGGTTTCGTGTGCTGATGTTGTGGGGTAACTTCTGTCCAATCTTGTTGTCTGTTTTAAGGATATGCTTGTGCCTTTTCGTTTGAAGACATTGGCAATCTGATATCTACATCTACATCCATACTCCGCAAGCCACCTGACGGTGTGTGACAGAGGGTACCTTGAGTACCTCTATCGCTTCTCCCTTCTATTCCAGTCTCGTTTTGTTCGTGGAAAGAAGGATTGTCGGTATGCCTCTGTGTGGGCTCTAATGCCTCTGATTTTATCCTCATAGTCTCTTCGCGAGATATACGTAGGAGGGAGCAATATACTGCTTGAATCCTCGGTGAAGGTATGTTCTCGAAACGTCAACAAAAGCCCGTGCCGAGCTACTGAGCGTCTCTCTTGCAGAGTCTTCCACTGGAGTTTATCTATCATCTCCGTAACGCTTTCGCGATTACTTAATGATTGTGTAACGAAGCGCGCTGCTCTCCATTGGATCTTCTCTATCTCTTCAATCAACCCTATGTGCTACGGATCCCACACTGGTGAGCAGTATTCAAGCAGTGGGCGAACAAGTGTACTGTAACCTACTTCCATTGTTTTCGAACTGCATTTCCTTAGGATTCTTGCAATGGATGTCAGTCTGGCATTATCTAGAAAGGGGATTGTATGGAAGATGTTATTTTCTTTTTGCTTTTTGTGTTGTGATTGCTTTGCCATTATTGAATGTTTTAGGGCGTCTGCAATTTAGCTGTTACAACCATTTGCAATAGTTGTTTGCTTTATTATTTCAATTTCTTGATCACATTTGTCTCCAGAGAGTGGTAGTTAGATAGCTCTATTGATCATGTACCGGAATGCTGCCATTTTGTGTGCTGTGCGGTGACAAGAGAAGTTGTGGATTGTAGAATGTATTGTTTGTAAATTTTATTGTTAAATTTAAAATAGTTGTATGAATATACTTACCGAGTGTTCTCAAAAGTCGCCCATGAAGTTTTATTAGACACCTGAAGCTCGCCCTATACTACACCTAATTCAAAAGGACCAAGCGATTTGCTCAATTTGCCTGGGCTGGAGGAAGAATTTCTTGTTTACATTTTAACCCTGTACAGTAGGGTAGCATTTGTACGCTTGTTCTTCTTTATACAAATGATCTCCGGCCAAGAGATAACCAAAACATTTGATCCCTTATCTCAATGACCAATACAACCCGAGATACGACCCCTGAAAAATCGCATTTTCGCTTGCGGATCTTTTGAACATACTGGTGCCATTTACTGCTGTGCATGTGTTGTGAACGTGAATCCCTCGCAACCCCAGAGGAAGTTTTCAGATCCACAAAGTATAAAACCGAAGGACTAAATTTTAAAGGAAAGAACCTAAAATACTTTCGTATGGCAGTGTACTGTTCGCATGTGGACGTCATCAGTGAACGAGATGACTGAATAGATCAAGTTTGAAAATAATATGTAAAATGAGATTTAATTGTACTAAAACAAAGCATAGTTAACACGAGAAGAAAATAGTACATATTAATAAATGATATTACAGAAACCATTATATTGTTTTGTGTTTTATGAGAGGTGATCACAATGACACTGGGGGGCGCAAGTGAAACAATCAGATGAGTAAAAATGACGTGGAGTACTTCCTGTAAAATTCACATTTTCAGAAGTAAGTATCCGAAGTATTTGAGAAACAAAGTTTACAGTCAGTTATGACTCGCGAAAACTTATACAGCGACTTTCTATACACATACAGTTAAAAGCTGAGGACAGTTCAACGAATTGTAGGCATAGTCATTATTGAAATTATTACGATAGATAGTAAAACAAGCTTGAAGAACAGACTAGAGTCAAAGTAGTTACAATGACTGTAATCGAAATTAAACCTTGACGAGTAAATCGAAGGTGCGCAAACGAAATTGTTTTGCTGTGTTTCAAGAGGTGCGGAAAGACAGGATTCACGACCAGAAAACATCTGTGAACAGCATGAGTGCGTAGCACTCAAGACTGCAACGTGTGGAGGCGTCAAGATGATGCCTTTACCCAACAGTGAATATCAAATTATCAGTTAATTACATAATCAAATAATCAGTTAATTATATAATCAATGTCCTCGACACTTTTGGGTTGTCTGTTCAGTTCGTAGTACACCTGTATTCGTAAGAGACTTTATGCAGAAAATGTCAATATACAAAATTTTGATTGTGGTGTAAGTATGGCAACGAGAAATTTCCTACGTAAGTGACAGCAGTTCCCTGATCGCGTCCTTGTGGCAACGGATGCAAAACTATTTCATCTCCAGGAGAAAACAGATGACCTGGCAAACATGAATTAAGAAAGAGATCATTGTAAGTCAACATGCAGAGCTATAACAAGCACAACTCCATCACCATTTTTTTACTCATCGATATAAGTACACGAAATAATATACCGCTCATAAATGAATTTTTCTTTACTCAGTTATTCTTCATTAACGGTTTTAATTTAAAGAACTTCTATAGCCATTTACATAATCACATCGATGGTGCTCTATTTGTTCTTTGGTTACTTCTACACCGCTACAGCGCCCTCTACGAGCACCACTGTAGACTCAGTCCATTTGATCAAGAGCAGACGGCAGGAACACTTCGCTTCAGCTTCGCACCTGCGAACTAAGTTATGTATGCCTCAGTTAATATTGTGGTATAGTAAAACCATTTCTAAGAGCAGTACCGAGAGATTTTCACATTTTACTGCTCCTACTCACTTCCTTCATTCGCCCAACCTTTCAGTTTTCAGGAGCAGACCCACACAACGCCTTCCAGGCGGGATACAAAAAGTACAATGAGATCTGTCATTCATTAAATAGTGGGCCCTGTGTGGATCACCTAATGAGTTGATTAACTTGACATAAAATTAATTTAGTGCCTTGAAGCCCACAACAAATAAAACGTTGGCGGGCAATAGACTTCGTTTCACTGATAGGTCTTTCACGTCAAAATATTATTAAGCATGCAATGGGCAAAGGGAGTGACTACTGTGAGTAGAATGCTGATATAAAAAAAGATGGCCGTGAACAGGCTTCTGAATCTGCTGAAGCTGTGCAACTTTACCGATACAGCCAATGAAAGACAAGAAGCTGCGGGAGCTGTCGAATCTGCCAGGATCGGTGCCGCTACATACTGTAGGAGATGACCCCACGTCTGCCGGTGATTGTATCATGTCCGCGAAAATATACAGTTTCACCTGGGTGTCCATACGTGTTTACGCCTAACTGCTCTCTCTCTCTCTCTCTCTCTCTCTCTCGCCCTGTCTCTGCAGAAACGGAGGGCTCCAGCGACTGTACTCTGCGACGATCTAGAAGCAAGTCCCAGCCCCTACTGTTGCTCAAAACCTTCCGAATAACAGCCGTTCCCCCTGACGTTCTCGAATCAACCTATCATAGCCCAGCAATGGTTACTGTGTCGTTCATGTTTTCTAGCAAGGAGACCCAGTCTTCCTGAATTAATTACTGCAGTACAGTACACATTCTGCTCTCTGAAAAAGCAGTACACAATGCCTGGAGTTCCTGCAGCCAAACACCTGGCGCATTTCACAAAATGAGGGAAGCTTCCCAGTGAAAACGAACTCCGTCTCGTCCATAAAACGATTTAATGGGCGATGTTTTGGTGATGTGCAGCGGCATCTAAGAAACGCGACATCTGGAAAAATTGGTCATCACGTCACACAAGGTGTGCTGTTCTTGTAACAAACACATGAGCCAGGAGCCAGCCCGACGCCGCTCTACCTGGATCCACACGCAGGATAAGGAGACCAAAGTGCCGCACGATGTCTAGTCGTTAATAAAGCCGTTAGGTCGGCGCCAGGACGCCCGGCACCTCCAGTTTCTAAAGAATAGTCATTTCGCATTCACTCACGGCGTTCCCACCGTCTTTCTTCGGCCGCTAGCGGAACACGACCGACAGCAAGAATGGCAGCCCATAAACCACTGCCCTGCAGGGCCCACGGCTAGTTTTAGTGACTACAAAGGGAGGCTAGCAATGAGAAGGTTCTGCGAATTCGCTTGCTTCTCGGGGAAAGTTCTAAAGCTTCCCCTAATGCAATGGTCACCTCCAGCGTCCTAAAATCTCTCACAGTAGCCGAGTTTAATTCTACTACTATTATTCAAGTCATGCAAGTACTGTGACATCAGTCAGTTGTTTACCCTAACCCTAATAGACCATCAGATTAATATCATTCAGGGAAAATTTAGATACACCGAAGGCGAATGAAATTGTGTAATGGCAGACTAAAACTGTGTGCACGACCGAGACTCGAACTCGGGACCTTTGCCTTTCGCGGGCAAGTGCTCTACCATCGAGCAACCCAAGCACGACTCACGCCCCATCTTCACAGCTTTACTTCTGCCAGTACCTCATCTCCTACTTTCCAAACTTTCCCGCGAAAGGCAAAGGTCCCGAGCTCCAGCCTCGGTCCGGCAAACAGTTTTAATCTCTCAGGAAGTTTCATATCAGCGTACACTCCGCTGCAGAGTGAAAATCTCATTCTGGAAATTGTATGATAATCACCGAAACAAAATGCAAGGGGAAGTGCCGGACGGGTATTACCATGGCAGTGGCTTGCCCGGAAGGCACCGCCGTCTTTCAAAGCTTATGTTATGTCCAAATCCAAAAGTTTTGGTCATCAGTCTACTGACTGGTTTGATGCGGCCAGCCACGAATTCCTTTCCTGTCCTAACCTCTTCATCTCAGAGTAGCACTTGCAACCTACGTCCTCAATTATTTGCTTGACGTATTCCAGTCTCTGTCTTCCTCTACAATTTTTGCCCTCTACAGCTCCCTCTGGTACCATGGAAGACATTCCCTCATGTCTTAGCAGATGTCCTATCATCGTGTCCCTTCTCCTTATCAGTGTTTTCCACATATTCGTTTCCTCTCAAATTCTGCGTTGAACCTCCTCATTCCTTACCTTATCAGTCCACCTAATTTCCAACATTCGTCTATAGCACCACATCTGAAATGTTTCGATTCTCTTCTGTTCCGGTTTTCCCACAGTCCATGTTTCACTACCATACAATGCTGTACTCCAGACATACATCCTCAGAAATTTCTTTCTCAAATTAAGGCCGGTATTTGATATTAGTAGA
Source organism: Schistocerca americana (assembly GCF_021461395.2). NCBI lineage: Eukaryota > Metazoa > Arthropoda > Insecta > Orthoptera > Acrididae > Schistocerca > Schistocerca americana. The sequence continues at coordinate 74,686,229 of NC_060122.1, read as the reverse complement.
CTTCTCTTGGCCAGAAATGCCTTTTTTGCCATAACGAGTCTGCTTTTGATGTCCTCCTTGCTCCGTCCGTCATTGATTATTTTACTGCCTAGGTAGCAGAATTCCTTAACTTCATTGACTTCGTGACCATCAATCCTGATGTTAAGTTTCTCGCTGTTCTCATTTCTACTACTTCTCATTACCTTCGTCTTTCTCCGATTTACTCTCAAACCATACTGTGTATTCATTAGACCCGCTCATTCCATTCAGCAGATCATTTAATTCTTCTTCACTTTCACTCAGGATAGCAATGTCATCAGCGAATCGTATCATTAATATCCTTTCACCTTGTATTTTAATTCCACTCCTGAACCTTTCTTTTATTTCCATCATTGCTTCCTCGATGTACAGATTGAAGAGTAGGGGCGAAAGGCTACAGCTTTGTCTTACACTCTTCTTAATACGAGCACTTCGTTCTTGATCGTCCACTCTTATTATTCCCTCTTGGTTGTTGTACATATTGTGTATGACCCGTCTCTCCCTATAGCTTACCCCTACTTTTTTCAGAATCTCGAACAGCTTGCACCATTTTATATTGTCGAACGCTTTTTCCAGGTCGACAAATCCTATGAAAGTGTCTTGATTTTTCTTTAGCCTTGCTTCCATTATAAGCCGTAACGTCAGAATTTCCTCTCTCGTCCCTTTACTTTTCCTAAAGCCAAACTGATTGTCACCTATCGCATTCTCAATTTTCTTTTCCATTCTTCTGTATATTATTCTTGTAAGCAGCTTCGGTGCATGAGCTGTTAAGCTGATTGTGCGATAATTCTCGCACCTGTCAGCTCTTGTCGACTGCGGAATTGTGTGGATGATGCTTTTCCGAAAGTCAGATGATATATCGCCAGACTCATATATTCTGCACACCAACGTGAATAGTCGTTTTGTTGCCACTTCCCCCAATGATTTTAGAAGTTCTGGCGGAATGTTATGTATCCCTTCTGCCTTATTTGACCGTAAGTCTTCCAAAGCTCTTTTAAATTCCAATTCTAATACTGGATCCCCTATCTCTTCTAAATCGACTCCTGTTTCTTCCTCTATCACATCAGACAAATCTTCACCCTCATAGAGGCTTTCAATGTATTCTTTCCACCTATCTGCTCTCTCCTCTGCATTTAACAGTGGAATTCCCGTTGCACTCTTAATGTTACCACCGTTGCTTTTAATGTCACCAAAGGTTGCTTTGACTTTCCTGTATGCTGAGTCTGTCCTTCTGACAATCATATCTTTTTCGATGTCTTCACATTTTTCCTGCAGCCATTTCGTCTTAGCATCCCTGCACTTCCTATTTATTTCATTCCTCATCGACTGGTATTTCTGTATTCCTGATTTTCCCGGAACATGTTTGTACTTCCTCCTTTCATCAATCAACTGAAGTATTTCTTCTGTTGCCCATGGTTTCTTCGGAGCTACCTTCTTTGTACCTATGTTTTCCTTCCCAACTTCTGTGATGGCCCTTTTCAGAGATGACCATTCCTCTTCAACTGTACTGCCTACTGCGCTATTCTTATTGCTGTATCTATATCGTTAGAAAACTTCAAACGTATCTCGTCATTCCTTAGTACTTCCGTATCCCACTTCTTTGCGTATTGATTCTTCCTGACTAATGTCCTGAACTTCAGCCTACTCTTCGTCACTACTATATTGTGATCTGAGTCTATATCTGCTCCTGGGTACGCCTTACAATCCAGTATCTAATTTCGGAATCTCTGTCTGAGCATGATGTAATCTAATTGAAATCTTCCCGTATCTCCCGGCCTTTTCCAAGTATACCTCCTCCTCTTGTGATTCTTGAACAGGGTATTCGCTATTACTAGCTGAAACTTGTTACAGAACTCATTTAGTCTTTCTCCTCTTTCATTCTTAGTCCCAAGCCCATATTCTCCTGTAACCTTTCTCCTACTCCTTCCCCTACAACTGCATTCCAGTCGCCCATGACTATATTTTCGTCCCCCTTTACATACTGCATTACCCTTTCAATATCCTCATACACTTTCTCTATCTGTTCATCTTCAGCTTGCGACGTCGGCATGTATACCTGAACTATCGTTGTCGGTGTTGGTCTGCTGTCGATTCTGATTAGAACAACCCGGTCACTGAACTGTTCACAGTAACACACCCTCTGCCTTACCTTCCTATTCATAACGAAACCTACACCTGTTATACCATTTTCTGCTGCTGTTGATATTACCCGATACTCATCTGACCAGAAATCCTTGTCTTCCTTCCACTTCACTTCACTGACCCCTACTATATCTAGATTGAGCCTTTGCATTTCCCTTTTCAGATTTTCTAATTTCCCTACCACGTTCGAGCTTCTGACATTCCACGCCCCGACTCGTAGAACGTTATCCTTTCGTTGATTATTCAATCTTTTTCTCATGGTAACCTTCCCCTTGGCAGTCCCCTCCCGGAGATCCGAATGGGGGACTATTCCGGAATCTTTTGCCAATGGAGAGATCATCATGACACTTCTTGAATTACAGGCCACATGTCCTGTGGATACACGTACATCCATTTTAACGTTGGCTAAATCCACTTTATGTAGTATAGCAACAGGACTTTTTTTTCCTCGAGATGGTTTTCAGTCCTTCTTTACCGATATTTTCCACTATTCCTCTTGCTCTCACGCTGTTGTTCCCATCTATGAGAAAAGGTAGCTGTGCCCTGACACCATGTCTCACAGCAAAGAACGCGGAACATTTGCAACGTAGATATTAATTAAATTACTCTTAGATTTCCTTCTTTAACATTAGAGATCGATCTTTCTCTGGTTGCTCTTGAAAGTTCACTTGATGAGAGGTTTTAACTCACATAACGTTATCACAAAACTGTTCTATCACGAGTGTAAGCGCATTTAAATTCTTCTTGCTAAGAAAGATGTCACCTTCGGTGTAATTTATGTTTCGACTGTCAGTAACAGGACTGCCCATGTTCTCCAGCAGCAACCACAAAACGAAGTGTTCATCGGTTGCTCTCGTCTTTCTCCTTCATAGCTCAGGGTTGCTTATCACTTTGGAGGAAAATATATTGACACTTTCAACTACAACAAAAGACTGATCGGTTGCAGGTATCAATCCTCATATTATACTCTACAGATCCAGATCCAAGATGGCTCCACTTTCTCCCTCTTGATCTTCCGGTATACCTTCTAAATTTGGTTATAATTGCAATCCGGTAGTTCATTTGCGCTAGTAAGTGTGTAAGATGTCTATCGGAGGGAGGGAGACTGTCCCTTGCCACTACTGCACTATCCCTTACTGCATAACCTCATTATAGCGGGTAGGTACAGTACTACACTACAGTGTCTGGTTCTTGCATTGCACTAACCCATCTGGGTACTGTATTCGAGTACAGCATCATACTACACCATAAAGCTAACGTGTCCCGTGCATAAGGAACCACATCTCATGCCGCATAGTCCCGTTCTCGCGCTCGGATGTAGCAGTATACTGTACTGTCTGCCTCTTGTGTAATATTAACCTGCCTTAGTTTAGCTCCGAGTACTATATCATCTGGCTAATGTGCTGGTAGTATCCCATATATAACGATAGTAGTCGCAAGGGGCAGTCTCTCTCTCCCTCCCACAGACATCTTGTACACAAAACTGAACAACTGGGCTAGGAGTTTATAATTGAACTGCAAGTACAACCACGTTTAAAAATGTATGACCAGAAGATAACGTGACTGGAATTGTCCCCATCTTGGATCTTTAGTGTATAATACGAGGCTTAAGAGCTGCAACCGATTATTTTTTACAAATGTAATACAGCTGCATTCTTTCCATGTCTCCAGGTCTTTTTCAAGTGTAACACCTCGTCTTTTTTTTAACAGTGTATCTGGTATTACTAGGCGAAATTCATTGCCTAACAGAATTAGTTTTTCACCCTATAATTTTTGCTATCATGACCATATCCTCCAGTGACTCTGTGCCCTATTCTCTTCCTAATACAACTTTGCATTACTCCATGAGTATTAAATATTTGTCTGCCTTTTAACACTGACTTATCTTTTCAACGTCCTGATGCTCTTTCTCTATCACTTTATCACATCATACAATGGTATGTACAGTACGTATATCTCGGCCGTTGTTGTTGACGTTGATTTATTGTCGTTTCTGATGAAAATTATCCTACCACTGAACTCTTCACACTAGCTCAGTCTCTGCCCTGCTTCTTTATACATAACGAGTCTTTTTTCTCCCGTTATATAATTTGTGCTGGTGTTGCCATTGTCCTATATTTATCTGACCGGAAGTGCTTGTTTTGCTTTCACTTCACTGATCGCTACTGTATCTATTGGCACCTTTGATTTCGCTTTTCCGGTTTTCTAGCTTCCCTACCACATACAAAGCTTCGGACATTCCCCTTACTGATTCATAGAAAGTTGCCTTTTCATTGGTTATTCAGTGTTTTTAATGTTATCAGCCTCTCCTCTAGGCAGTCCCCTTCTGGAAATCTGAATGGCGATTGCATTCGGAATCTTTTGCCCATGGACTGACCATCTTGACACTTTTTATTTCAGTTGCATCTACATCTACATCTATAGATACCCTCTGCAAGCCACAGTGCGGTGCATGGCGGATGGTACTCTGTACCACTACTAGTCATTTCCTATTCTGTTCCACTCGCAAATAGAGTGAGGAAAACAGGACTATCTGTATGCCTCAGTATAAACTTTAATCTCTCTAATCTTATCTTCGTGGCCCTTACGCAAAATGTCCGTTGGCAGCAGTATCATCGTTCAGTAGTCAGAGTTAAATTCCGGTCTCTAAATTTTCTCAGTAATGCTCCTCGAAAAGAGCGTCGCTTTCCCTCCGGTGACTCTTGTCTGAATTCGCGAATCATCTCCATAATACTTAGGCGTTGTTCGAACCTAGCAGTAACAAGTCCAGCATCACGTCTCTGATTTGCTTCGATGTCTTCCTTTAATCCGAATTGTGCGAATCCTAGACTCTCGAACAGTACTCAACAACGGGTCTCCTCTACGGTTGAGCCACAGTTTCCCAAAACTCTCCCCTTTAACCCGAAGTCGACCGTTTGCCTTCCCTACTACTGTCATTACACGCTCATTCCATTTCATATTACTTTGTAGTATTACCCATAGATATTTTTCATTTTCGTCATGACTGTCAAGTAGCACACCACCAATACTGTATTCGAACATTACAGCTTTGAATTTCCTACTCATCCGCATTAATTTACATTTTTCTACATTTAGAGCAAGGTACCATATTCATCATACCAAGTAGAAATTTTATCTAAGTCGTCTTCTATCCTCCTACAGTAACTCAATGACGACACCTTCCCATACACCACATCATCATCAGCAAACAACCGCAGACTGCTGCTTACCCTGTCCACCAGATGATTTATGTACAAAGAAAATAACAGCGGTCGTGTCACACTTCCTTGACAAGTGATGAACACTCGCCGCGAGGATAACATACTGTGGTCTGTTACTTGAGAAATACAGGTTGATATCTTGTGGACTGAACCCCCCCCCATGAACCATGGACCTTGCCGTTGGTGGGGAGGCTTGCGTGCCTCAGCGATACAGATAGCCGTACCGTAGGTGCAACCACAACGGAGGGGTATCTGTTAAGAGGCCAGACAAACGTGTGGTTCCTGAAGAGGGGCAGCAGCCTTTTCAGTAGTTGCAAGGGCAACAGTCTGGATGATTGGCTGATCTAGCCTTATAACAATAACCAAAACGGCCTTGCTGTGCTGGTACTGCGAACGGCTGAAAGCAAGGGGAAACTGCAGCCGTAATTTTTCCCGAGGGCATGCAGCTTTACTGTATGATTAAATGATGATGGCGTCCTCTTGGGTAAAATATTCCGGAGGTAAAATAGTCCTCCATTCGGATCTCCGGGCGGGGACCACTCAAGAGTAGAGCATAAGGTAACATTTGACAGGAATGGGGGAAAGAAATACAATAGAAGAAGAATGGGTAGCTTTGATGGATGAAGTAGTGAAGGCAGCAGAGGATCAATTAGGTAAAAGAACGAGGGCTAGTAGAAATCTTGGGTAACAGAAGAAATATTGAATTTAATTGATGAAAGGAGAAAATATAAAAATGCAGTAAATGAAGCAGGCATAAAGGAATACAAACGTCTCAAAAATGATATCGACAGGAAGTGCAAAATGGCTAAGCAGGGATGGCTAGAGGACAAATGCAAGGATGTAGAGGCTTATCTCACTAGGGGTAATATAGATACTGCCTACAGGAAAATTAAAGAGACCTTTGGAGATAAGAGAACCACTTGTATGAATATCAAGAGCTCAGATGGAAACCCAGTTCTAAGTAAAGAAGGGAAAGCAGAAAGGTGGAAGGAGTATACAGAGGGTCTATACAAGGGCGATGTACTAGAGGACAATATTATGGAAATGGAAGAGGATGTAGGTGAAGATGAAATGGGAGATACGATACTGCGTGAAGAGTTTGACAGAGCACTGAAAGACCTGAGTCGAAACAAGGCCCCGGGAGTAGACAACATTCCATTGGAACTACTGACGGCCTTGGGAGAGCCCGTCCTGACAAAACTCTACCATCTGGTGAGCAAGATGTATGAAACAGGCGAAATACCCTCAGACTTCAAGAAGAATATAATAATTCCAATCCCAAAGAAAGCAGGTGTTGACAGATGTGAAAATTACCGAACTATCAGTTTAATAAGCCACAGCTGCAAAATACTAACACGAATTCCTTACAGACGAATGGAAAAACTAGTAGAAGCCGACCTCGGGGAAGATCAGTTTGGATTCCGTAGAAACACTGGAACACGTGAGGCAATACTGACCATACGACTTATCTTAGAAGAAAGATTAAGGAAAGGCAAACCTACGTTTCTAGCATTTGTAGACTTAGAGAAAGCGTTTGACAATGTTGACTGGAATACTCTGTTTCAAATTCTAAGGGTGGCAGGGGTAAAATACAGGGAGCGAAAGGCTATTTACAATTTGTACAGAAACCAGATGGCAGTTATAAGAGTCGAGGGACATGAAAGGGAAGCAGTGGTTGGGAAGGGAGGAAGACAGGGTTGTAGCCTCTCCCCGATGTTATTCAATCTGTATATTGAGCAAGCAGTAAAGGAAACAAAAGAAAAATTCGGAGTAGGTATTAAAATCCATGGAGAAGAAATAAAAACGTTGAAGTTCGCCGATGACATTGTAATTCTGTCAGAGACAGCAAAGGACTTGGAAGAGCAGTTGAATGGAATGGACAGTGTCTTGAAAGGAGGATATAAGATTAACATCAACAAAAGCAAAACGAGGATAATGGAATGTAGTCGAATTAAGTCGGGTGATGCTGAGGGAATTAGATTAGGAAATGAGACACTTAAAGTAGTAAAGGAGTTTTGCTATTTGGGGAGCAAAATAACTGATGATGGTCGAAGTAGAGAGGATATAAAATGTAGACTGGCAATGGCAAGGAAAGCGTTTCTGAAGAAGAGAAATTTGTTAACATCAAGTATAGATTTAAGTGTCAGGAAGTCATTTCTGAAAGTATTTGTATGGAGTGTAGCCATGTATGGAAGTGAAACATGGACCATAAATAGTTTGGACAAGAAGAGAATAGAAGCTTTCGAAATGTGGTGCTACAGAAGAATGCTGAAGATTAGATGGGTAGATCACATAACTAATGAGGAAGTATTCAATAGGATTGGGGAGAAGAGAAGTTTGTGGCACAACTTGACCAGAAGAAGGGATCGGTTGGTAGGACATGTTCTGAGACATCAAGGGATCACCAATTTAGTATTGGAGGGCAGCGTGGTGGGTAAGAATCGTAGAGGGAGACCAAGAGATGACTACACTAAGCAGATTCAGAAGGATGTAGGTTGCAGTAGGTACTGGGAGATGAAGAGGCTTGCACAGGATAGAGTAGCATGGAGAGCTGCATCAAACCAGTCTCGGGACTGAAGACCACAACAACACCTTGTGGATGCGTATTATGTATCTTTAATGCAGCTGCCTCCTGCATACTGATTGTAGCAACTGTAGGAGAAGTCTTTCACCTCATTGATTAAATTGTAGCCTGATCTTCTCTCCACGCCTCCACCCTCTTTGATCTGGCCGCTGTCAAAATGGTGTTGATTTCTTAAAGTCTTTGAACTCTGTTGCCGATGACTTTCATTTTAAGTTTAAAGAGTGACTGAAATCTAATGTGCGCTCCATGACGGTATCGCCAGGTCACATTATACACATGTATATACTGTATTAAATGTTCACTTTTTATTCTTGTGTAGCGATCAGAAAACGACTCGTACCTACAGCAAAACAGTACACAATGCTTTCGCTCCCAGGAGGTTGTCACATTGGTAGAGGAATGTGTCTACTTGTGTAGCCTCCGGATTACCTCACCGTGTTATATTGAGATCATCTGAGACGCAATGGAGCGAAATATGCGTACCTTTGACCCCGCTTCGACAACACTCGTAAATTGAGTGCAGCAGCAAGAGGTAATGGATGAGGATGTTTAGCAGCGCTTTCTATGTCTGAATTAGAAGGCTGTTAGAAACCTTTATAAATGAAAACTTCAACATTACGATGTACTACTTACAACGGGAAGGCTGGCTGCTACTGTGAATCAGTGGTTAGCGGGAAATCTCTGCGAAATCTGTGGCGTCTCAACGGTCTAAGGCTTACCCAGGCAAGCGGGCTCAGCTTCGGTGCACCTTTCTTTTTTTTTTAGGTGCTCGTGGGTTGCAATTGGTGCGTTTCTGAACACTCCCAGCTGTTTGGTTGGCGTAATCATATATAAATAAATAAACCACTTTATGCAGATAGTCCACTAAAAATGTGTTCGTAGACCAGCATGAATAAAATCTGTAACCAACGTTATTAATGTTTCTAAAATAATGGAACTCTTTCTTTTCTACACAATGTATTTCAGGCACTTGGAAGGTCGCCAAAATGTATTAAGAAGCTGCTAAACAGTATCCCCTAGAAAATTCTGTTGAACAATCACACTAATTTCGAAATGTAATATCGACTTCGCCATCATTGTTCCTCAGCAGATAGCACAAAAAGTGCCCTTCTCCATGCCCACCACTGCGGAAAGCACATTGACAATGTAGTTTTCGTAGTGTTAGTGAGCCTTTTGTAATCCAAACATTTTTGGATATTGACTGTCAACAGCCGCCAAATAATGTATAAATAGCATGTTTCAGTATCAGCTGCTTTTATTTTAAGCCCAAACATCGACCGGTGTCAGTCATCGACCATCTTCACGGATAAGGGTTAAAATTGTTTAAGCCACAATATTGCATTTGTCAGTACTTAAATAATGTACAGAGCATGTCATGAATGTCTCATATATGACACAGGACTTTTAGAAGCAAACATACAAATAACAAATGAACACAGAACACTACTGAAGAGAAGATGAAGACATAGATTATTGAGTTATTGACAACATTTTTGGTGCTTCAAGCATCCGGAGATGTTACTGCGTCCAGTTCTATATTTTTGTCCAGTGACGTGCGGTGAGCAAAGCACTTGTGAGGTGGTAACTAAATTACCCCATAGTAAGACAAACCCTTACCCAGCCATCGGGTTACGCTAACATTCACTGTGACTCATCAATTCAGAGCACATTTACGATGCTTCAAGCATGCGGAGTCGTTTCTGCGTTCAGTTTAATACATTTGTACAGTGAGGTGAGGTGAGCAGAACACTTCTTTGGCGGTGGCTGAAGTACGCCACAGTTAAGAGATTGTTTTGCTTAAATGGCTGCTCGTAAGTTGTTGTTGTCCTTTATTAAAATTGATAATTTTGCTGTACAGTAGTTCGAATCCCAGCTGTTACAAGTCGTCACTGTCGACGGCGCCCTCTGTAATCAACACCTGATGATACTCCACTTACGGGACACGCCGGGTTATTCCATTCGCAGTAACAACTGGAGTGGTATCTCTCTAAATCAGCAGCTACCTGTGACTGCCCGTGGATATGTTTTATAGTCACCACCCGGTCACATTCGACGTTGAAACCACCTTACAAGCGTTCGATAATAGATAGGGGTACTATATAAATATTTGAGCAGCATGTTTGCTAAAAGATAAATTTTCTAGATTAGAGTGTAAGATTTAGCATTCCTTTTCATTGTTACCACATACCCCACATCTTATAACATGTGTTACAACTTGTTTTCACTTCATTGGACAGCGAAAGTTCTCAACGGTCCATTCTCATAAGACAACAGTATTTGGGCTTAACTTGATGAATGATTTACTGGATTACAATGGTGGCGTGATCCAGCTGTTTTTTGACGCTCGTTTCACCTTAAAATACAGCAACCGAGATTGTGTAAATATCTGTCGGCCTTGTTGAGTAAGCATCTCAGCAGATTCGTGGAATGTACGAGGGGTTGCTGAAAAGTAATTCCTCCGAAGTTTTTAAGAGAAAAACCTTAACGCTTTTTAAATGAGCCAAACGTTGTCAACATTCTGCATCTTTATTCTTAATGTGAAAATATTTATTTTTTCATCATAGTCACCTTAGCGGCGAACACACTTCTCCCAATGAGAGGCCAGTTTGTTAATACCGTCACTGTAAAATGTTTGACTTTGTTGACGAAGACACAACCACCCCCCTTCTTGCAACGCTACGTGACTATCAAAGTGAAGTTTTCGAAAGTGTTCTTTAAGTTTTGAAAACAAATAAAAATCGGATAGGATCAAGTCAGGACTGTATGGAGGCTGTTCGATGACAGTGAAACCAGGGCGCCGGATAGTTGAAGGTATCACAGCGCTCGTGTGTGGCACCGCATTATGATGCTAAAGGAGAGCGTAGAGCGTACTCCATGTGTGGATGACGTATTCGAGTTCGGAACTCGACGACAGAACGCTGTTTCTCACTTATTGGCATAGTTACATTACACACCACCATGTTACACGCTACACGTCGAAGCCCTCTACCGGCAGAGGGCGGCAAACACGCTCTCGTAGCTATTAATCATGGGGACCTCGGCAGGAGGGTGATCAGGAAATCTCTACTAAACTATATACGTGACAATGAAAGAACAAAACGGAAAGAATAAATATGAATCAACGCTGCAATACTTCCCAAAATTCATTTCTTCCTTCGTTACAGTAATTTCAGTTACCTGTGTGCATTTTACGTTCGACAAGTGATGCGAAGTGAAGGAGGCTGACATAGAAAGCAAATCTGGTCGACATTACTCGTGACTAGATTTCTGGCCCTTTACAAGCGTACCAGAGTCAGTGCAAGGTTGACTGAAAGTTGAATTTCACCCAGAAGACACTTCGCGGTCGTGAATAACAGTCGGTGTGGAGAGAACACTCAACCGCATTATTGGGCAAACATCTCCCGTGCAACTGTGTATCGTCGGTTATGTCCGTACGGTTCTCTGCCGAAACACTTACCTCACCTTAATGAGTTCAAATGGCTCTGAGCACTACGGGACTTAACATCTATGGACTTAACATCTAGAACTTAGAACTACTTAAACCTAACTAACCTAAGGACATCACACAACACCCAGTAATCACGAAGCAGAGAAAATCCCTGACTCCGCCGGGAATCGAACCCGCGACCCCGTGCTCGGGAAGCTAGAACTCTACAGCCAGACCACGAGGAGAGGCCACACAATGGCCACTTGCTGACGTAGGCAGACTCTTCACTGACCTAGACCAGTCTCTATCTTGGGGGGGGGGGGGGGGGCGCTAACCTTCGCCTACCACCATCTCAGTTAATGTTTTCTAGCAAGAAGTAACTGAGCACATCAAATCGCTGTTTTTATTATTGTACGTTGGACATACACGTGGTACCAAACCAGCCCACCACTGCAGCCGTGCATAAGGTGGAGAACTGAAAAGCTTACTGACCGCTAACAGTCCAGCTCCACCAACCAAAATAGTTTTTTTCTCCCTCTCGTGTTTCACGTTGAACAGTTATGATTGGGTGACGTGACTGGGATGGGAACTTCTGGATGGAGTTCTTTTAAGCCTAAGAGAATCTCATAATTTCACAATCTCAAGGTAACACTATGGAGGAATACGGAGGCGTAACTCCAGTGATGTGCATCCAGCGTAACCTGTTTAGCCTACACCCTATAAAGAGTCAGCACTACTTAATTGTACACGTGCTGAGTTATGACCATTACGCTAAGCAGCGCATCAAATCAAGCTGTCTCTTGGTCAGATGTAAGAATCAGAAGTAAAGTTTTAACATTACAGTTGCCTATGTGTTTATGCTTTCTGTTTTGTTTCTACAGTGTATTTTTGTGTTTTGGATAGAGGTCCCACAATGCCTGACTTAAGGTCACAGGGAATTACTATGCAATAGGTGTTGCAATCTTTGCTAGAACAGGCATCTTAGTTGAAAACTGGTGATAGAGAACTATATAGACGTCTGAGTGCTGTAAGAGATGACAGGGCACCGTCCAATTTGATCGCTCCCTCCTTAGCTGAGACGTATCTGTTTAGTTCCTTTCAGGGTAGGGCAGTGAAGGACGTATCAGCATTCATGCTGTAGATAAACTGTTGTCAGCCAGAAGTTTCGGTTTCCGCACAGATAAGCAATTGCATAAAAAGTTCTCAGTTTACTTGCCTTATCAGATTCGGAAAAAATTCCAAGCTTTTGATGATTGCTTCCATCATCATCGTCAGGGGCTTATTCTGACTGCAAATTCTGCCGGCTGCAGGTGAAGCGTACTGTGCGACTCTAGGTTTAGATTTCCTGTATAAACATCATGCAAAAAGTGATCTGTGGCAACACATGTTGGAACTTATTCGGGCGTTGTTCTAAGTGGGGTAAATTGCTGTCAGTAACGCATAGCTATAAGGTTCATCTCTCACGAAATTATTAATACTCGATTCACATGGAAAAGAGCCACAAGATACATGGAAATTACTATGGGAGAACGGACGGTGTGTGGTAGAATAACTTGAATAGAATGATGAATTAGATGCATCAGGATGTCAGGCCTAGGTCCTGACGACGATGATTGAGACATTCATCAAAAGCTTGTGATTTTACACGAATTTGACGTAGCAGATAAACTGAGTACTTTTCATCGAAGAACTCCATCGCAAAAGACTTCATAGCCAGATAATCAGTTGTTGCAGATGACCATATTGCACTTGACGAGGAAAGCAAAGATAAAGCTTACGTATCATGAAGACTTAAGAAGGGCTCTTACATTCGAGAAACTCGATGATGGGTCTTCTGTAGCAATGTAAGAGGCAGAATAGCTCCTGATTCTTTCATGGCAAATTAAATAGCATATCGCAGAGGTGTGATTAGTTGGAGAACTGTCTTCGGTAGAATAAGAAATGTTAATTCAAAGTTATATGAGTCTACAGGGAACGACGTTGCGAAGAAAATTGTTCTGCTGGAAGCAGAACTTAGGGTATTAGATGCTTACTTAAGAGTATTATCACCTGATATGTCGAGGCGCTGGTTGGTCCCATCAGATTGTCCACAGAGCTCAAAGAGACAGACAGTATGGGATAAAAGAAGGGCCTTCTCTACTGACAAGAGTTTTTAATGATGTGGACGTTTCGGTCATATTCAGAGGCAGCGCCACTAACCACAATTTAAAAAAAATGTGGACCGATTAGGCACCGAAGGCAAGATTGCAGAAGTAAGAGGCAAAATAGTCAACAACAAAGTATGGGTAATCAGTCCTCAAACACCAGTGGGATCTCCAAATTTGCCACACGGAAATCATGGTACGTTTCAGTGCTACAAAGACAAATTCAAGAAGCATAATGCTCCTCAGTTGGCGTAGTAGATGATAGAGTCCATAGATTAATATTAGAGCTAAGGTGTCTGTAGTGAGTCTGAACCACTTAGGGTAGAGGTGGTTAACGTCTCCGCATGGGGTACTGGTCAATGATGTAGGGTACCTAAATTCAGCAATATTACATTTTCAGGTGGCAGCAAAACAGTTCCAAGAAAGTGTGAAAGGTTTGCCCAATGTAGGTGAAAGGGAACTTCATGATCCTAGCTTAGATTTCCTGTACAAACAACATGCAAAAATTGATCTTTGGCAGCACATGGCATAACTCGTTGGTAAGGCATTGTTTCAGGTGGGTGAAACTGTTGGTGGTGATTTACTGCTGCAAGATTCATCCCTCACGAAGGACAAATCAAATATGTGGGGCAAAGTCATTAAGACTCAATTCGTGTGATAAAGTACCGTAAGGTACACAGAAATTGCTTTGGGGGAACATGGGAATCGAACTATCTGTAAATGGTTTGTGTGTGTTAGAGCCACCAGATGAGACTAATGAACTAGAAGTGTGACAATGTTTTGTTCGCAGGAGTGTCTTTCATACACGAAGTGGAGAGCAAATCACTTGAGTACTGAAAGTAAAATAGGATAGCCCAGCACTTACAACAAATAATGACATAATTTATTAATTAGCAACTGAATGATGGTATCATTGAGAAAATACTAGTAAATGAAGACAATTATTAATTATAGTATCAAAAAATGATCAAAAGGTACAAATAATTATTATTTCCGCTGTGACGATCGTTTCTTGAACAGCGGGACACTTACATACATGTATGAGATAACTAATATCATACAAACTCTGGATAACATGTGACAGTGTAGACACTTTTCCACTGTGGACCTGAAAAGTGGATACCATCAGCAAGAAGTGCCAGAGGGCCAACGAAGGATGTTTTGTTTATTAAATGTCAACGAAAGATGTTTTGTTTATTAAATGCACCACCTGTGTGTCAACTGTTGATGGATGAAGTACACTGAGGCGATTAAAATCATGGTATAGCACGTATACAGATGGCGTTAGTATCGCGTGCAGCAGGTATAAAGGGGCAGTGGATTGGCAGTGATGTCATTTGTACCCAACTGATTCATGTGGAAAGGATTCCGGCGTGATTGTTGGTGTACGACAGAAATTAACAGACTTCGAACGCGGAATGGTAGTTGGAGCTACATGCATGGGACATTCGATTTCTGAAATCATTAGCAAATTCAATATTCTGGGATCCACAGTGTCAAGAGTGTGCCGAGGAATACCAAATTTCAGACATTATCTCTCACCATGGACAACACAGTGAGTGATGGCTTTCGTTATTGACTGAAAGCAGCAGTTTCTGTACTAACAGACAAGCAACATTGAGCGTCATAACAACAGAAATCAACGTGGGATATAAGACGAACATAACCCGTTGGAGAGCGCAGTGAAATTTACCATTAATGGGCATTGTCAGCGGGTGTCCCATACAAGTGCCTTTGCTAACAACATGACATCGCCTGCACCATCTCTCCTGGCTCATGACCATATCAGTTGGACTGATGAAGTGTCTGCTGTAGCAGTGTAAGAAGCAGAATAGCTCCAAATTCTTTCATGGACAATTAAATTGGGATATTGCAGACTTGTGACCTGGTCAGTTGAGTTCTGATTTCAGTTGGTAACAGCTGAAGGTCCCATTAAGCTGTGGACCCAAGTTCTCACAAGGCTCTGTGCAAACTGTTGGTGGCTTCATAATGGTGTAGTCTGTGTTTACATGGAATGGACTGCGTCCTCTGATGTAAATTGTTACGCTCAGTTACTTGGAGACTACCTGCAGCCATCCATATATTTCTTGTTCACAAACAACGATGGAATTTTTATGGATGAGAATGCGCCAAGCCACTGGGCACAACTGCTCGTAGTTGATTTCACGAACATTCTGGACAATTCAAGTGTACGATATGGCCAAGTACATCACTCACCATGAATAGCATCAAACATTAATGGGACATAATCAAGAGGTCAGTATTCACACGAAATAATGCATCAGCGATACTTTTTCAATGACTTGTTGAGTCCATGTCGTGTTGAGTTACTGCACTACACCAGGGAAAGGTAGGTCCAACATGATATCTCATGACTTTTATTACCTCAGTGTATTGAGGGGTTTGGCAGTGAGGCAGAAATGGAACAACATGTGTGATGGCCGAATGAACATTTTGAAATGTTACATTCTGCATGTCTCAACCTACGTATAGAAAAGTGCCAATTTATAGACTACTGAAAGAAGTGACGTCCTTATAACACATGATTATTCAGGATGGACAAAAAATGGATCCCAGATACATGCATGTGGTGCAAAGTTTCTTAACACATCAGAAAAGTAAGAAATTACAGTCATTATTGGCATATGAATTTTCTCACGGCATTTGTAGATATTGCATGAGCTGTTACACACTTGTTGAAAAAGGGTGTCAGGTTACAATGGACAGCAGACTGTCAAGCCATATCCGAAATATTTAAAGAATTATCTATTAGCAAATAGCCCTGTTATGAAAACCGGATTTATTTTATCACATGATGCTAGGAACCAAACAGAAAATTGTGTTCCAAGTCTGGAAGAGCAGTGTAAGAAGCATCCAGTTGCTTACACTTCATGACAAATATGGCTGACAATAATTATTCTACTATTGTTATGCAAAGTAACATACTCTTGATGTTTTTGTCCATATACAATGAAATTTAAGTTATTGACAGATCACACAGCATTTAAACAATTGTTGTGTTTGAAGGATTCATCACATAGACTTGCATGATGGGCAACAAAACCGAATACGTTTGACTTTGAAGTGATTCACAAAACAAATAAGAGACATGGTAATGTAAATGATCTTAGCAGAAAGGTTGGTGTAATATGAGCATAGCCTTTAGGGACTGCAGAGACTACAAGCTGCTGATGTGGATATCAAGTATTTGCAACACCAACACTGTTCACAATTCATGATAGTGGCTTATGTGGAGCAATGCAATGAGGAGAGCTTATGGCAGTGTCTGTGGCACTGCAGGAAGAAGTATTTAAAGAAGCACATGATAATGTACTATCTGGGCACAGAGACCGTAGGACCACAAACCAAAGTGTATCAGTGTGCTACTCGCAGATAACAAGGAAACAGTACTTAGACCAGTATGTAATAAACTGTTTGCCAGGTATACAACATGCAGATTTTAGTCATCAATGAGTGCCACAACAGAGGTTACTAGCGACAACTAACCCAGTTGAGATGATGATCTGTATTAGTCAGAATGTAGTGGTTTCCTGATGGAGTCTCCCAATAAGGTCCTAAGATATCCATACGTTTTTCTCCTGGTGTGTAGCTAGGATCACAACCGCAAATCAACAGGCAGACATAGCAGTACATGAAATGGTAAATTACTGGCTCTTAGAGTTGGGTATTCAAAAGGCAATAATGACAGATCATGGCACCAACTTTGTGTCACCCTGAATTAAGCACTAAAATCAGATGTTACATCATTGCAAACTGTGAACTAGCCCATTACATTCACAGGGTACAGAAGGATGGAACACTTTCATCACACAGTTGGCAAGATGCTAACCTACTACATCAACATCCAACAAATTCTACATTTGTATCTACATACACACTGCGCAAACCGTCATACAATGTATGCCACAGGGTATCCTGTAACCCTACTAGCCATTTCGGTTCCTATTCCATTCACAAATAGATCGAGGTAAAAACGACTGTCTGTAAGCCTCCATACATTCCTTAATTTCTGGCATCTTATATTTGTGGCCCTCATTCAGAATTCTTGTTGGTGTTGGTGACAACAGAACCGCTGTGCAATCAGCTTCAAATGCCAGTTCTCTAAATTTTCTCGATAGTATTCCCTTAAAAGAATGTCCCATACCCTGCAGGGATTCCCATTTGATTCTCCAAAGCTTCTCCATAACGTATGTGTGTTGTCAGAACACAAAAGCAACAAATCTACCAACCTGCTTCTGATTTGCATCAAAGTCTTCCTTTAATCCTACCTGATACAGATTCCAAACACTTTAACAGTATTCAGGAATAAGTCATATTACTTTACTGCATGCAGTCTGATTTACAGGTGAACCACATGTTCATACAATTCTTATGTTAAACTTAAGTTTACCATCCACCTTCCATTATAGATCCTTACGTGTCAGTTCAATTTCACATTGATTTGGAACATTATGCTTAGATATTTAATTGACATGAGTGTGTCAAGCAGCACACTGCTACTGATGTATTCAAACATTACAGTTTCGTTTTTCCTACGAATCTGCAATATCTTACATTTTTCTACCTTTAGAGCTAGCTGCCATTCATCACACCAACTACAAATTTTGTCTGTCATCTTGTATCCTCCTACAGCCACCTCGATGATGACACCTTTCTGAACACGACACCATCACCAGCGAACAGCCACAGATTGCTGCTCACGCTGTCCGCCAGATCATTTGCGTATGTGTAAAACAATGGCGGCCGTGCCACACTTTCCTGGGACACTGCTAACGATAGCCTTGTCTCTGATGAAAACTAGCTATCAACAACAAAGAATTGAATTCTATAACTTAAAAAGTCTTCGACCAACTCACGTATCTGGCAACCTATTCTGTGTGCTATCTGAAGAGCTAGGGGATGGAATCAGAGTGCTGCCCTCCATCAGCAGTTCGCAGGATATCATGTGAGCAAAGGGTAAGCAAAGTTTGGCACAAGCGATGCTTTCTACAACTGTGCTGATTATCTGACAGTAGCTTTTCCATCTCAAGGAAATTTATTACATTCGAGCTGAGAATGTGTTGGAGACTTCTGTACCACACCGATGTTACGGATATTGCTCTGTTATTTTGTGGATCTGTTCTTTCCCTTCTTATATAGAGAAGCCACCTGCACGTATCTTGGAATTTACGCCGGACGAGAGGTTAGTGATTTATGCAGGCTAAGTAAAGGGGCACTGCCACAGAGTGCTCATTGTAAAACCGAATTGGGTTTCCATCTGGACCTGGTGAGTTATTTGCTTTCAACTCTTTCAGCTCTTTCTCTAAGCCAGATTATTACAACGCCCTTCACGCTGGAGTGTGTGTGTTGATCAAATGAGATAGTGTTTGTACGATTCCCCTGTGTGAGCAGTATCTTAAACGCGCCATTTAAAACTTCAGCTTTCCTTTTGCTGTCTTCTACCGCCACAATAAACTGGTCAACAAGTGAGTGGATGGAAACCTTAGACAGACTTGGTGATTTTCCGTAGGACTAGAATTTTCTTGGGTTCACGACAAGATCTGTTGTTACGTACAACGCTAATAGTTGTATGCTTCACGCATCGATCTTTTTTCCAGGTGAACGAATATCTGTTAATTTTTGCCTGTGGTCATTTAAACGTTCTCTTTTGAACCGAGAGTGCAACAGCCTTTGCTGTCTCAGCATTTACCGGATTTCATTGTTAAAGCACTTTGGGCATTTTTCTGTTCTTTATCCACTTATTCGGCACACAATTCTCCTTATCGTCCCTTTCTAGCAGCGATTCCTTCCTAGCCTTCCTGAGTGACTTGTTAACTTAAGTAACCATAGACGCTATGATGACATCATGGTCTCTTATCCCTTTCTCTGTACTGACGCTGTTGGTTAGGAGAGGTTTGTTTGTAGCAACAAGGTATAAACTATTTCCATACATGTAGGCTGTCGAACTAGCTGCTTAAGACAGTTTTCAGAAAACGTGTTCAAAAATACTTCGTAAGTCCGTCTGTACCTCTGTAATGAATCCATAGACATCCCTGTCTCTACTCGGTAAGTTTAAGTTGTCTCCAACTATTATCGCATGATCTGGGTATTTCCAAAAATGGTTCAAATGGCTCTGAGCACTATGCGACTTAACCTCTGAGGTCATCAGTCGCCTAGAACTTAGAACTAATTAAACCTAACTAACCTAAGGACATCACACACATCCACGCCCGAGGCAGGATTCGAACCTGCGACCGTAGCGGTCGTTCGGCTCCAGACTACAGCGCCTAGAACCGCACGACCACTCCGGCTGGCGCGTATTTCCATGCTACTTACTTTAGATCTTCTTTGAACGATTCTAAGAGTGTCACAATAAAATGAGGTGACCGGTAAAAACATCGAACAATTAACTTGATTGTTTCTACTTCTGTTATAGGTGACAAGGTAACTTTATAACACTTTCGTCTGCTATACCATAACCTTAGAGTTGGAGGCAGGTCGTGGAATAAAGCAATTATGGTATAAAGCAACATAGCAGTGTTACCCTCTGCGAGGAATTTTGTTATGTTGACCGCGTTGTACATAACGGAGGTGGCTTGTCGGAAGTGAAAGTCAGAATTACGTAAATATTTAAACAGTAACAAACAATATTTTATCCATCTACACTGTTCAAAGAATAAGGAAAACGGTCGCCAGCCTAATTAGGCAAGAGAATGATTGACATTCTTGTTCAAGAAAATAAGTATGAGTAACTTTAACTGACAAACACAACCTATACTTTGACTCCTGAATATGTTCACGGTAAGACTGGAACTGACAGAACAAAACACACTATTTGCATAAATATATCAGATAACAATACACAGTATTACTTTCAGGGCTTATTCAAAATGAATGGTCTTTATAACATTACTATTAATGTTCGCTGTAGAAACATAAATTGGACATAGGTTCAGTATTACTTTTCAAACATTTTCGTAGCTGACATAAAATTGTAAATGTAGTTCACTGCAAAATTATGAACTGATCACAGGTTAAGTTTCTCTCAACTAAATATTTTTCTATTTAGAATGAAAGTTAAATGGAATTCACTAACAGGTTACTTCTCACTGTCTTTCTATTAATTTTAATTTATCACGAGCATAAAGGATAACCTGTGGATCCTTTTACACTATTAATATGCACTTTCAATACACAAAAGAAACACGTCCTTAGCGAGGATGGGTATATAACTTTCCACAATTGCGGTTTTCAACTTTTACTACAGTGAGACACAAAATTAACATATTTGTAAGAAACTGACTCACCTTTTGCGATTTACAATAGGCAGCAATGTGATCATTTACTAAGCAAAACTTTATAAGCCTCAGTTTTAAGAACTTTTAAATTTGAAGTTGGCAACAACATATTAATAAGCAGTTTTAATAGAAATATTATTTTCTGCAAGCATCATTTACTTTAGTTCACTCTCTTGCCACATTAACTTTAACTTTCTTTTTACTATGTTCAAGAGGCATTAATTAGTTAAAACACTACGCTTTAATGTTCTTTCAGTAAGGACACTCGGTAATCACTTTAGCATGGGAAGGACCCTAAGTGGTTGTGTGACTAGGGATAAAAAAATTCAAGGTAAGTACATACATTCAGTTAAAAATTACCTTATATTTGAGCACACTAACACATCCAATAAGCTGATCCTTCACTGTACATTACTATAGTGTTCCATTACAGTGATTGCACAATGTGGTGGCGATTGCATGTTGGTAGGTGGATTTGCAGATATAATTGCTAGACTCTGTCATTTCTTGGTGGCGATGATAGATAGCAATTCCAGAATAGTTCCAGCTCTTTATACATCCATCAGAGGCATTGGAAAGCGGCACAGAAAAGCCTCTCTCGGAACCAGCACAATACACAACTTTTACATGAGCAGTTGATAGTTTGGTAGCTCGTCCCTGACTGACTCTTAGTTCCACCTTCTCTACCTAGGCCAACCAGAATTCGCGCGCGCTACATAGTTCCGTTCCCGAGGGGAACCACAACACCTTTTACAAATAAAAATAACTAAGAACCATAAGTGAGGATCAACAATTACATAACAACAGCCAAACATATTAATTAAAGCAGAACATTCGCACATATTGGTATTTCTACAAAAATTATTTAAACAAAATTATTCAATCTTAAAGATAACCAAAGATATTAAGTGAGAAAGACAAACATAACATTTGCTCATATCGTATACAGGGTGTTACAAAAAGGTACGGCCAAACTTTCAGGAAACATTCCTCCATTCCTCACACACAAAAAAAGAAAATATGTTATGTGGACATGTGTCCGGAAACGCTTACTTTCCATATTAGAGCTCATTTTATTACTTCTCTTCAAATCACATTAATCATGAAATGGAAACACACAGCAACAGAACGTACCAGCGTGACTTCAAAAACTTTGTTACAGGAAATGTTTAAAATGTCCTCCGTTAGCGAGGATACATGCATCCACCCTCCGTCGCATGGAATCCCTGATGCGCTGATGCAGCCCTGGAGAATGGCGTATTGTATCACAGCCGTCCACAATACGAGCACGAAGAGTCTCTACATTTGGTACCGGGGTTGCGTAGACAAGAGCTTTCAAATGCCCCCATAAATGAAAGTCAAGATGATTGAGGTCAGGAGAGCGTGGAGGCCATGGATTTGGTCCGCCTCTACCAATCCATTGGTCACCGAATCTATTTTTGAGAAGCGTACTCTCTTTCAAATTCTGAAGGTGGCAGGGGTAAAACACAGGGAGCGAAAGGCTATATACAATTTGTACAGAAACCAGATGGCAGTTATAAGAGTCGAGGGACATGAAAGGGAAGCAGTGGTTGGGAAAGGAGTGAGACAGGGTTGTAGCCTGTCCCCGATGTTATTCAATCTGTATATTGAGCAAGCAGTAAAGGAAACAAAAGAAAAATTCGCAGTAGGTATTAAAATTCATGGAGAAGAAGTAAAAACTTTGAGGTTCGCCGATGACATTGTAATTCTGTCAGAGACAGCAAAGGACTTGGAAGAACAATTGAATGGAATGGACAGTGTCTTGAAAGGAGGATATAAGATGAACATCAACAAAAGCAAAACGAGGATAATGGAATTTAGTCAAATTAAATCGGGTGATGCTGAGGGAATTAGATTAGGAAATGAGACACTTAAAGTACTAAAGGAATTTTGCTATTTAGGGAGTAAAATAACTGATGATGGTCGAAGTAGAGAGGATATAAAATGTAGACTGCCAATGGCAAGGAAATCGTTTCTGAAGAAGAGAAATTTGTTAACATCGAGTATAGATTTAAGTGTCAGGAAGTCGTTTCTGAAAATATTTGTATGGAGTGTAGCCATGCATGGGAGTGAAACATGGACGATAACTAGTTTGGACAAGAAGAGAATAGAAGCTTTCGAAATGTGGTGCTACAGAAGAATGCTGAAGATAAGGTGGGTAGATCACGTAACTAATGAGGAGGTATTGAATAGGATTGGGGAGAAGAGAAGTTTGTGGCACAACTTGACTAGAAGAAGGGATCGGTTGGTAGGACATGTTTTGAGGCATCAAGGGATCACAAATTTAGCACTGGAGGGCAGCGTGGAGGGTAAAAATCGTAGAGGGAGACCAAGAGATGAATACACTAAGCAGATTCAGAAGGATGTAGGTTGCAGTAGGTACTGGGAGATGAAGAAGCTTGCGCAGGATAGAGTAGCATGGAGAGCTGCATCAAACCAGTCTCAGGACTGAAGACCACAACAACAACAACGAGCACTTTGACTGAAATGTGCAGGAGCTCCATCGTGCATGAAACACATGTGTCGTACTTGTAAAGGCACATGTTCTAGCAACACAGGTAGAGTATCCCGTGTGAAATCATGATAACATGCTCCATTGAGCGTAGGTGGAAGAAGATGGGGCCCAATCAAGACATCACCAACAATGCCTGCCCAAACGTTCACAGAAAATGTGTGTTGATGACGTGATTGCACAATTGCGTGCGGATTCTAGACAGCCCACACATGTTGATTGTGAAAATTTACAATTTGATCACGTTGGAATGAAGCCTCATCCGTAAAGAGAACATTTGCACTGAAATGAGGATTGACACATTGTTGGATGAACCATTCGCAGAAGTGTACCCGTGGAGGCCAATCAACTGCTGATAGCGCCTGCACACGCTGTACATGGTACGGAAACAACTGGTTCTCCCGTAGCACTCTCCATACAGTGACGTGATCAACGTTACCTTTTACAGTAGCTGGCATTAGGGTTATCATCAACTGCACGAAGAATTGCCTCGTCCATTGCAGGTGTCCTCGTCGTTCTAGTTCTTCCCTAGTCGCGAGTCATAGGCTGGAATGTTCCGTGCTCCCTAAGTCGCCGACCAATTGCTTCGAACGTCTTCCTGTCGGGACACCCTCGTTCTGGAAATCTGTCTCGATAGAAACGTATCGCGCCACGGCTATTGCCCCGTGCTAATCCATACATCAAATGGGCATCTGCCAACTCCGCATTTGTAAACATTGCACTGACTGCAAAACCACGTTCGTGATGAACACTAACCTGTTGATGCTACGTACTGATGTGCTTGATGCTAGTAATGTAGAGCAATGAGTCGCATGTCAACACAAGCACCGAAGTCAACATTACGTTTCTTCAATTGGGCCAACTGGCGGTGAATCGAGGAAGTACAGTACATACAGACGAAACTAAAATTAGCTGTTACATGGAAATTAAGCGTTTCTGGACACATGTCCACATAACTTCTTTTCTTTATTTGAGTGTGAGGAACGTTTCCTGAAAGTTTGGCCGTACCTTTTTGTAACACCCTGTATATTACATGGTCAAACTTCCCACATTCCAAAAAACATCAAGTTTACAACAGAGAAAAGAATAAACACTCTCATGGTATGGATTCAATCCAACAACATTTACAGAAACTCAACGATGTAATATTAAATAAAACAAAAAGGCAAAATAAATCAGTAGAGCAGTAGAGCTATGGTGTTACAACTTCACTGTCACACTCAGATTCTACGTCAGTAGGAAGAATGGTTTTATCAGCTGCAGTGAACACTCCTCCTCCTGTGGCATGTAAGCTAACTTTCCGATATACTTTCCACGAATCGCTGAATGTCTCAGAGCTTTCTAGTTTTTGTTCCAGCCAGCTGTCGGTCCCAAGTACACTTTCAGTGCGAGAAATTTTCTGGTGGGCAGTAAATTCGAAAAGTATATTACGAAACTTCGAAAATTTATTGATAAAATTTTGATAATTGAACTGTCATTACTCTTAACGCGGTCTGATTTCACTTTCTTCATGTCACCTGGCGAGTCTGGGAAAAACGTCGCAAATTTCCAGTTCTTCGAGCACCGCATACGTGATGCCAGCACCCACCATCACTTCCGCCAGCCGCGTATATGAACTGCGAAAATAAAATTTGGAAAGAGTGTGTGGAACAGCATGGTGTGCAAGTAACAAATGTTTTGGCGGATCACTTGTCAAGCAACCGTTTTTAGCTGGACAGGTTGTGTAGGACATACTGCCACAAAAATCGCAAGGCATGGAACAGATTTATTTTGGGCTTCGAAGCTGTTACGAACTCATTACAAAACTAATCCACAGGATTTATCCCAGAGCAAATACTACTGGGAAAGAAAAGTAAAACCCTAAGCGAAGAAGTGCTTGTCATTCCCCCCTAATCCCCCTCCCCCCCCCCCCCCCATGTATAATTTGGGATTAGATAGGGTAAAGGAATTAGTGATGGAATGAAGTAAAAAGACAGCAAAGCCAAAGCCAAAGTTAGTAAATTTACATTGGAGATTTTGTTCCCACAACAAATCTTGAGAAATCCTGCGAGTTGAATCATAACATTTCAAAATTTAATTACATTTACAATGGCTCATCTTAAGTGCCAGAAATCTTCACATAAAAATATGCTATCTGATGTGTCCAAAACAGACCGCAATACAGTTCACCTTACATCCTTAGAACAGACAGTAAATCCTGTTAAATTATATGTACAAAATAATTTGTAAAATGTCTAATCTTGTACTTTCAATTTCGTACTATTATTATTAACTGCTGTTGCTACTAGGTTAATGAGAGTCTACAAATTTCAGAGCCTGAAAAACGTACCTACGTATGCTGATAAAAGGACGTTCTAAAAATGGAATGGAACAGTGATAAGGAACAGATTAGTACAAGGACTGCACTGATTAAACTTTTGTACCCTAGTGACAGAAGTGCCTAAGGAAACATAAGATTAATAACAGACTGCCAAACTTAATAATGAGCATCAAATTTTACTGTTAAATGAACATAGTTTGCAAAGGAAAGTGGTTGCTACAACTACCTGAATTGATAATGGACTCAAAAATTTACCTAAGGCAAGTAGCGCGTGTAGTACCATTTCTTGGCAGACCGCATAAAATATTAGCAAACAAAATACCCATCAGGTGCATGTAATCTTTTTATAGAAACACGTCTCATAAACTGAAAATAATATCTTTCATTTATTTTTCAGCAATTTAAATAATCACAAAAGTAATTGATTGCTCTAACACAAACTGTATGAACTGATTAATCTTGCAAGCAAAATTCTCCATATCAAGTAAATATTCTCTAGATAATATTGTATGGAATGAACTGTTAAAGGTATGCATGTTATACAAAATTTGTGTTATTTCTTGCACATCTGCAAATTGTCTGCGTATTTCTTACCAGTTGTAACACAAAAATTATATTTCGCAAAAAACTACTGCTCCATGATGATATGAATGTATTACATGTGAATTATGCTATTCTTTTAAAATTTTAGCTTAATAATATTCCATGTGATGTAAAGTATGTAACAACTAACATAATTGGGTGAAACTAATGAATGACTGTGCCTACCACTCTATTTAATGTTGGGAATGTTTTCACGGATGATTATACCGTTAACATGAAACATCATTGAAACATGGGCCATATGTGACACATATGTTTACTGCGGATTATATAACATCTGTAAACCTTAACATATTTCACTTGCGATGCATCTAAATACTTCTTATCATTCTGTAGATTTATATAATCCGGAAATAATTTGTAAATGTCTTTTTCAAAGATCGTTAACATGAAACATCATTGAAACATGGGCCATATGTGACACATATGTTTACTGCGGATTATATAACATCTGTAAACCTTAACATATTTCACTTGCGATGCATCTAAATACTTCTTATCATTCTGTAGATTTATGTAATCCGGAAATAATTTGTAAATGTCTTTTTCAAAGCAGTCTTTTGTGTCATGTACGAGTAAGCACTTAATTGTAACAAATATTGCTAGTTCATGCTCAGGAAACATAGTACTTGATGTGCTAGAAAAAATAGAGGGAGGTCTCTCCACAATGAAAATGCTTATGCACAAATGTAAAAGTTGGACAGATGCAAGTTAGCGTGCCATGTCTTTGTGTGCCCAGAGTCTGTGGCCAGCTCTTGAGGAGAAAAATCCCAGGTGCTCAGTGAGGCAAGAATTTCTGGAAGAGTGGATAAAAAGAGCCTCGGATGAGAATTGTTATCAGTCACTTGACAATGGCATTCATTGGTTTGTTCTGAAATCTGCAATCCCAACACCAAGAAGAAATGTACAGAACCTTTTACGGCAAGTGCCATGTTTGTATTATACAGCATTGTTCAATCCGCACAAAAGACCGTCCCAGCAACCACTTTCAGGTAAAGTAATGTTTAGTTAAGATTCTGTTGCATGGACCAGTGTTTGCTCATGTTTCCATAATGTAAGTGCATAATCTCAGCTGTGTGTCACCACCCTTAATTTGTGTAAAATCACTAACCTTGTCAGGCTTCCAGTCCGATTCCACAAAGTGACCGAACTTCAAAACCAAGTGAAAGTGTTTCAATTAATATTTGAAATAACTGAGAAAACCTTTAAATTTTGAAAGATTATTTACTTAAACAAATAAAGTTGAAAAATTGCGAAAATCATTTCACAGAATTTGAAACTGTTGACTTTAAATAGTGAGTGCAAAGTTGTTTTAATATAGTTCAAGGACAAACATCATTTCTGCTTGCGTAACAGGTTCGTAGCTAGTGTTTTTGTGTATTTATACTTACATGTATTTTTTGCTATTGTTTAATTCTAAAAGTGTTGATCAAACAGCCAGTTGGGAGGGAGAACAACCTGAGGGGCCCGCTCGGTGTTAGTAGAGCGTGAGCAATTCTACAGTGAAAGTTTGTGTGAATCTCAGTTAATTAATTTTGAAATACTGGTGCTCTTAAAATAGTGATTTATAGTAATTTACCTAAGCTGTAACAGTTTCAAGGTCGCTACATATAAATCATAATACGTGCAATGCAAAGGATCACGAACAGTCATGTTAGAATAATAGTTTGGTAACTACCCTAGAACTACAGTTGATCAGCAGTACAATTTCAGGCAAATCCGTGTATACCTGTTTAGTATATTTCAGTAGTTACTAGGGGGAAGTGCAATTTTATACTTTTTCAGTACCCTCTAAAGCAATCAGTAACGTCAGTATGAAGTAGTTTGCTGCCATGATAACCAGAAGGCAGCTTACCAATTCATTATTGACCATATTGCTAATTCATTTTATTCTCCAACTATCCAAAGTTTTTATTGAAATAAAGCTTAATTCAGTGTATATTTTACTTTCTTCTATACATTTAGTTGAAATTACATTTGTCTAATCTAGACTGGCAACCGCTTCCTTTTGCATTACCACATACTAATACTTCATGATAACGGTTCATTGGTTCCACTCCCACTCGAATAACTTTTTTTCCTTTCAATACCTAACTCACGCAGAAAACGAAATAAAGTTAATTTACTTTTCCGTTAACACATGATCAATTTAAGATAGTGGTGAAGGTGTAATCTTTTAGGGGAAATTACTTACATTAGTATCCAACTTCAGTATTATACGTTGTAGTCCTGAATGTTCTTTGTGTAGCTCGTATCTATTTAAGGAGAAAAACCGACCACCCACCTGAGGCATGTTCATAAAAGTTACCTGCCGACCGGGTAAACCTTGGGAATTAGGAATCAGATAAGTGAACAGTCGATGAACATTGTGGTTCAAGTTGCTTTAGAATGAGGAGAACATAAATGTGATGTACATATATTTAAGGTAGAAGAAGTGTGTCAATATCTCTTCCCCACTTAAGTATGGCGTTATCATGAAATGTGCCTCATTGTAATTGTGCCAAGGCGCAGCGTATTTATATGGATTGTATTGAGACAGAATATTATGACAGTTATATACATTCTACTTCAGTATGGCTAATATAATCGTATGACGGAAATGTTTGATTGATGCATTGACGTAAAATGTTTTCCTCCTTGAAGATGATTGTAACGGTGGAAAACGGTAGAGTATAAATATCGAATTGTACAGCTGATGGCAAAAATATGCTTTTCTCAAAACCAAGAAACAGTTTTCGTGTACATCGATGAATACAAAATTAACAAGTGGAAGTCACTGGTTGAAGGCAGTGGTCGAGAAACAAGTTGATCACACAACATGAAAATGATGGGCCTCGTTGAGACTGCCTTGACGCAAAGTTCAACTAAACTTTCAATTCCAAAATGAAATTTTCACTCTGAAGCGGAGTGTGCGCTGATATGAATCTTCCTGGCATATTAAAGATGTGCGGTGGACCGAGACTCAATCTCGGGATGTTTGCCTTTCGCGGGAAAGAGATCTACCGCCTGAGCTACCCAAGCAATAGTCACGACTTGCCCTCACAGGTTTACTTCTGTCAGTATCTTGTCTCATATCTTCCAAACTTCACATAAGCTTTTCTGAGAACCTTGTAGAACTATCACTCCTGCAAGAAAGGATTTTAGGGTTCTCTTGGAACAGTCTACTCTCACTGTACTACAATAATAATTTGTGCCAAGCCAAGGTTTGTGACGCCCACAACAACGAAGGCAGGGTCGTCAGCGGCGTCGGGGCGGCACAGGGCGTTCCCCGTGGCGGCGACGGCAGCCACCAGCAGCGCAGCCGGAGTCGTCGGCGCGGGCTGCATGTCCGAACTGTAGCCCTGGCTCACGGTTACCTACCGATGGCCAGCAGCGCGAAGGCCGGAATACTTGCCGGCGGTCGGATATCTTGGGACCTATTTTGGTCACCTGTGTCACGGAAGCAAGTAGGTTCCCGCGACCGACGACCTCTGGCGGCGCTACCAGGGCCGTTTAGTGGAGCACCAGAAATCTATTGGTCAGCCATCAGTGGCTGGCTGCCAAGCTGGCAATCCCCTAACCCTGGGAGGTTTGATGTGTTGCCAAACATACAGGCGTAGAATCACGACGTATCAGTATTATGTTTTGGAGCAGCTGGTTGAAGGAAAACATATTTCTTAATTTTTGAAATGCTTGAACTGACGAAACTTCGCCATATTGTCAACTTCTTGGTCTAGCAGAGTCGCCTACCGCCACAGAGGAAAAAAAAACGCTATTGACATTAGTTTACAGCAGTTAATACTAAATAACACGAAAACTGTATTAGCTATTCCTAAAACCAGTTATAAAAATTAACATTTTCAGTTTTGTAGGAAGAGCTTTGAAACCACTGAGCAGGTGCATTAGAGAGAAAGTCATTACCAATAGCCAGTTACATTACATTTCTGTATTCGTCATGGCATACTATCCACAAGTTCATCAAGGCAATGTTGGTCCAGATTGTCTCACTCCTCAACGGCGATTCGGCGTAGATCCCTCAGAGTGGCTGGTGGGTCACGTCGTCGATAAACATCCCTTTTCAATCTATCACAGGCATGTTCGATAGGTTTCATGTCTGGAGAACATGTTACCCACTCTAGTCGAGTGATGTCGTTATCACAAAGGAGGTCACTCACAAGGTGTGCGCGATTGGGGCGCGTATTGTCGTCCATCAAGACGAATGCCTCTCTAACATGCTGCCGATATGGTTGCACTATCGGTCGGAGGATGGCATTCACGTATCGTACAGCCATTACGGCGCCTTCGATGACCACCAGCGGTGTACGGCGGCCCCACATAATGCCCCCCAAAACATCAGGGAACGTCCACATTGGTGCACTCGCTGAACAGTGTGTCTAAGGCGTTCAGCCTAACCGGGTTACCTCCAAACACGTCCCCTACGATTATCTGTTTGAAGGCAAATGCGACACTCATCGGTGAAGAGAACGTGATGCCAGTCCTGAGCGGTCCATTTGGCATGTTGTTGGGCCCATATGTACCGCGCTGAATGGTGTCGTGGTTGCAAAGATGGACCTCGCTATGGACGTCGGTAGTGAAGTTGCGCATCATGCAGCCTATTGCGCGCAGTTTGAGTCATAACACGGCGTCCTGTGGCTGCACGAAAAGCATTATTCAACATGGTGGCGAAGCTGTAAGGTTTCCTCCGAGGCATAGTTCGCAGGTAGCGGTCGTCCACTGCAGTAGTAGCCCTTTAGCGGCCTGAGCGAGGCATGTCATCGACAGTTCCTGTATCTCCTCTATGTCCGAACAACATCGCTTTCGTTCACTCCGAGACACCTGGACACTTCCCTTGTTGAGAGCCCTTCCTGGCACAAAGTAACAATGCGGACGCGACCGAACCGCGGTATAGGCCGTCTAGGCATGGTTGAACTACAGACAACACGAGCCGTGTACCTCCTTCCTGGTAGAATGACTGGAACTGATCGGTTGTCGGATCCCTTTCGTCTAATAGGCACTGCTCATCTATCGTTGTTTACATCTTTGGGCGGGTGTAGTGACATCTCTGAACAGTCAAAAGGACTGTGTCTGTGATACCATATCCAAAGTCATCGTCTATCTTCAGGAGTTCTGGAAACCGTTCTGATGCATTACTTTTTTGATGTGTGTACAACGTTCAGGTACCGCTGTTTTGTTGGCCTGTAGAAGATGGGCATGTCGTTGGTGTTTTATGCACGTTTGTTGCATAGCACTCATTGTTTGTCCTATGCTCTCTATACAACTCTGACAAGAAACATTACATATCGCATCTTTCGTAAAAGCAGATCATCTTCAACAAATCCCACAAGAGACGCCGTCTTGGTCGGTGCGGAGAAGATCACATCCACTTAATGCTTCTTTATTATCTTGGCAGTTTAAAAAAAAAATTCCTACATACGATAGAAATGCTATAGACTTTACATATTCTTCTTCTTTCTCTTTCTTCGGTTGGTCTAGTATTTTCACTTGTAGACATTTCTTACTTTGATGTTACATAAATATATTTCTGCTGCGTTCGTCTTCCAGTTACTGTTACCATCACACGCTGTATGGGTCCTATGTACTGTTAGTTCGAGAAGATTGTTAGCAACTAGAGCCTGCAAGAATAAATCGATATGGGAGGGCTTACGATACACGAAATTCTGGTAAACGCAGTCCTTGTTACGTGAAACTGATACATCTAATACCGGTGGACAGACATTCATTTCTCATTCCATGGTAAATTTGATATTTTCATGAGTGGAGTAAAAATGCTCAAGGAGCTCCATTAATTTGTTCTCGCAATGCTCCCAAACAGTCCTTATGGCACTGTATGCACCTTAACCCCACCTTTTTTTTTCGGTCATCAGTCTACTGACTGGTCAGATTCGGCCCGCCACGAATTCCTTTCCTGTGCTAACCTCTTCATCTCAAATTAACAATTGCAACCTACGTCCTCAATTATTTGCTTGACGTATTCCAATCTCTGTTTTCCTCTACAGTTTTTGCCCTCTACAGCTCCCTCTAGTACCATGGAAGTCATTCCCTCATGTCTTAGCAGATGTCCTATCATCCTGTCCCTTCCCCTGATCAGTGTTTTCCACATATTCCTTTCCTCTCGCAGTTCTAGGCGCGCAGTCCGGAACCGCACAGCTGCTACGGTCGCAGGTTCGAATCCTGCCTCGGGCATGGATGTGTGTGATGTCCTTAGGTTAGTTAGGTTTAAGTAGTTCTAAGTTCTAGGGGACTGATGACCACAGATGTTAAGTCCCATAGTGCTCAGAGCCGTTTGAAACATTTGAACCTTTCCTCTCCGATTCTGCGTAGAACCTCCTCATTCCTTACCTTATCAGTCCACCTAATTTTCAATATTCGTCTATAGCACCACATCTCAAA
The DNA here is from genome assembly GCF_021461395.2 of Schistocerca americana. NCBI lineage: Eukaryota > Metazoa > Arthropoda > Insecta > Orthoptera > Acrididae > Schistocerca > Schistocerca americana. Next base: position 74,653,549 of record NC_060122.1, on the reverse strand, counting down.
TGCTTCGATTCTCTTCTGTTCCGGTTTTCCCACAGTCCATGTTTCACTACCATACAATGCTGTACTCCAGACGTACATCCTCAGAAATTTCTTCCTCAAATTAAGGCCGGTATTTGATATTAGTAGACTTCTCTTGGCCAGAAATGCCTTTTTTGCCATAACGAGTCTGCTTTCGATGTCCTCCTTGCTCCGTCCATCATTGGTTATTTTATTGCCTAGGTAGCAGAATTCCTTAACTTCATTGACTTCGTGACCATCAATCCTGATGTTAAGTTTCTCGCTGTTCTCATTTCTACTACTTCTCATTACCTTCGTTTTTCTCCGATTTACTCTCAAACCATACTGTGTACTCATTAGACTGTTCATTCCGTTCAACAGATCATTTAATTCTTCTTCACTTTCACTCAGGATAGCAATGTCATCAACGCATCGTATGATTGATATCCTATCACCTTGTATTTTTATTCCACTCCAGAACCTTTCTTTTATTTCCATCATTGCTTCCTCGATGTACAAATTGAAGAGTAGGGGCGAAAGGCTACAGCCTTGTCTTACACCCTCTTAATACGAGCACTTCGTTCTTGATCGTCCACTCTTATTATTCCCTCTTGGTTGTTGTACATATTGTATATGACCCGTCTGTCCCTATAGCTCACCCCTACTTTTTTCAGGATCTCGAACAGCTTACACCATTTTATATTGTCGAACGCTTTTTCCAGGTCGACAAATCCTATGAAAGTGTCTTGATTTTTCTTTAGCCTTGCTTCCATTATTAGCCGTAACGTCAGAATTGCCTCTCTCGTCCCTTTACTTTTCCTAAAGCCAAACTGATCGTCACCTAGCGCATTCTCAATTTTCTTTTCCATTCTTCTGTATATTATTCTTGTAAGCAGCTTCGATGCATGAGCTGTTAAGCTGATTGTGCGATAATTCTCGCACTTGTCAGCTCTTGCCGTCTTCGGAATTGTGTGGATGATGCTCTTCCGAAAGTCAGATGGTATATCGCCAGACTCATATATTCTACACACCAACGTGAATAGTCGTTTTGTTGCCACTTCCCCCAATGATTTTAGAAATTCTGATGGAATGTTATCTATCCCTTCTGCCTTATTTGACCGTAAGTCCTCCAAAGCTCTTTTAAATTCCAATACTGGATCCCCTATCTCTTCTAAATCGACTCCTGTTTCTTCTTCTATCACATCAGACAAATCTTCACCCTCATAGAGGCTTTCAATGTATTCTTTCCACCTATCTGCTCTCTCCTCTGCATTTAACAGTGAAATTCCCGTTGCACTCTTAATGTTACCACCGTTGCTTTTAATGTCACCAAAGGTTGTTTTGACTTTCCTATATGCTGAGTCTGTCCTTCTGACAGTCATATCTTTTTCGACGTCTTCACATTTTTCCTGCAGCCATTTCGTCTTAGCTTCCCTGCACTTCCTATTTATTTCATTCCTCAGCGATTTGTATTTCTGTATTCCTGATTTTCCCGGAACATGTTTGTACTTCCTCCTTTCACCAATCAACTGAAGTATTTCTTCTGTTGCCCATGGTTTCTTCGGAGCTACCTTCTTTGTACCTATGTTTTCCTTCGCAACTTCTGTGATGGCCCTTTTTAGAGATGTCCATTCCTCTTCAACTGTACTGCCTACTGCGCTGTTCCTTATTGCTGTATCTATAGCGTTAGAGAACTTCAAACGTATCCCGTCATTCCTTAGTACTTCCGTATCCCACTTCTTTGCGTATTGATTCATCCTGACTAATGTCTTGAACTTCAGCCTACTCTTCATCACTACTATATTGTGATCTGAGTCTATATCTGCTCCTGGGTACGCCTTACAGTCCAGTATCTGATTTCGGAATCTCTGTCTGACCATGATGTAATCTAATTGAAATCTTCCCGTATCTCCGGCCTTTTCCAAGTACACCCCCTCCTCTTGTGATTCTTGAACAGGGTATTCGCTATTACTAGCTGAAATTTGTTACAGAACTCAATTAGTCTTTCTCCTCTTTCATTCCTTGTCCCAAGCCCATATTCTCCTGTAACCTTTTCTTCTACTCCTTCCCCTACAACTGCATTCCAGTCGCCCATGACTATTAGATTTTCGTCCCCCTTTACATACTGTATTAGCCTTTCAATATCCTCGTACACTTTCTCTACCTGTTCCTCTTCAGCTTGCGACGTCGACATGTATACCTGAACTATCGTTGTCGGTGTTGGTCTGCTGTCGATTCTGATTAGAACAACCCGGTCACTGAACTGTTCACAGTAACACACCCTCTGCCCTACCTTCCTATTCATAACGAATCCTACAACTGTTATACCATTTTCTGCTGCTGTTGATACTACCCGATACTCATCTGACCAGAAATCCTTGTCTTCCTTTCACTTTACTTCACTGACCCCTACTATACGTAGATTGAGCCTTTTCATTTCCCTTTTCAGATTTTCTAGTTTCCCTACCATGTTCAAGCTTCTGACATTCCACGCCCCGACTCGTAGGACGTTATCCTTTCGTTGATTATTCAATCTTTTTCACATGGTAACCTCACCCTTGGCAGTCCCCTCCCGGGGATCCGAATGGGGGACTATTCCGGAATCTTTTGCCAATGGAGAGATCATCATGACACTTCTTCAAATACAGGCCACATGTCCTGTGGATACACGTTACGTGTCTTTAATGCAGTGGTTTCCATTGCCTTCTGCATCCTCATGACGTTGATCATTGCTGATTCTTCTGCCTTTAGGGGCACTTTTCCACCCCTAGGACAAGAGAGTGCCCTGAACCTCTATCCGCTCCTGCGCCCTCTTCGGCAAGGCCGTTGGCAGAATGAGGCTGACTTCTTATGCCGGAAGTCTTCGGCCGCCAATGCTGATTATTTATCAAAAATTAGGCAGTGGCGGGGATAGAACGCGGGTCCTTAGAATCAAAGACGCTACTCCTAGAGCACGGGTAGCGTCTATACCAATATATACTTACAGGTGTGTATGATCATACTTGCTACTTGAATGTACATATTTTCCATGTAGAGTCCGTCGGTGACAACCAACAAGATGGAGTGCTACACTTGGAAGAGGCATTCAGCAAAAATGTATTTATGACACATCGTAGTAAGAGAATTCTACAAACGAAAACGCCAGACGAACCAATGATAGAGTAAGAAGCCTATATAAAACCTTTATATCGTATCTGGGAAATCTTTCTTGAAAAATTGCAAGTATAATGAAATTAGCATGAAATGGATGTTATACCAACGCGGCGTCGCTTCTGGGATCTGTGAAAGATCGTCCGCATTTACGAAATGTAAGTATCTATGATTCTCCTTGTCAGTGTACTATAAAATACAAAGGGCAAAAACAGTGCCCAGTACAACAATGGTGCATCAAACACCAGCGACAAATCCACCCATCTTCATTCCAACAAATCTAATTCAGTAACATAATAGTACGAAAACCTTAGTGATTGTGCTGTTGCATGGACTAAATAATCGGTTCATCACAGTCTGTGCCTTTCAGCCAGACTTTAGTGGGAGTAATTTATTATTACTGTATTTTAATTATCATTATTATTATTATTATGAGGAGAAATCAGGTCTACCTCGCGTGGGTCGGTTGAGAGTAGTTTTATCATATTTGCCACCACAAGTGACTATCGTTGATTTACAGCCGAAAAAACGCTCAACTATTGAGAAAAATTAACTGCATATCATCGGTACACAGAGGTGTACCCAAACAGAACGTGTCTATTACGGCAAGTAAGCAAAAGAACGAAACTGTAGCAGCTTAACATGAATTCCAGGCTATGTTCCTTTATAGAGAAAGCCAACATGTTCATTAACTAGGAACAGTGGCGAACTGCAAACATTTCTGTGTCCGGCGACTATGTAACGTTTCCATAACTGATAACAGTGTATTTTATTTCCAGAATTCCTTTTATATCTGCCTGTAATCTCCGTTGCCAAACGACTAAAGAGGTGTATTACAAAGGATTTCAGTTGCACGTTGCCTGTCGAAAGTTTTCCAGGGCAAAGAAAATTGTTTTGTAATATTTGATATAGTTATTATTGTATGTTTTCAGACAGCGTAATTCACGACACGCAAATTACCCTGACTATATTTATCCAGTGTTTGAGAATGAGAGCACTTAGCGAAACAAACTTCAGACGTAATTTCAAACTTTTTTAAAAATTTTCTCGCTGACACCCCACCAAAATACGGAAAGCCAAAAAGTTGATCACCTACGACTTTTTCCCTCTTCATGCAGAAAAACTTCAGCATCAGGAATGCCATATCAGTTTATTACTTCATTACTACTGACTCTGAGTGGTTCGTTCCGAGGCTCGTCTGTGTTTTGAAAGCAATATATGAAGACTTTCCTACTGGCTTGCTAGGCCTAACGCAAGAAAGGATTTTCTGTTGGGGTTGTCTCCCTTAGCCTTTGGAATTTCTCCTCCACCACAAGGCAGTGGTTCCCTTTTCATTTAATCGCCAGAAAGGAGGGTTGCCTCATCTGTCAGCTACGCCGTTCCGAAGTCTTCCTTCTCCGCCGTCGCTGCCATTAAGGTCTTCACCCGTAACCCTGGGCATGGGTTCCGTGTTATACCCCACAGGATTTTGTCCCTGCCTGAACTCAGCCATCCTAGCACTCCGGCCTACTGAAGTGTAGGATGCCCACCCCCGCGACGTGGACGCGCCAGACAGGAATTACCCCAGTGGAGGAATAGGGAAGGGCACCCTACCTCCCTGGAGCCGGGTTAATGATTGTGTATGGTGCCACAATGGGCAGAGACTCCCCAAAATTATGGAAGAACTAAATATGGATGGGAAAAGACCTAGAGGGCGGCCAAGAACATGGTGGAAAATGGGAGTGAGAATATCTGTAGGAAGGAGAGGTGTGACCTGGCAGAAATTGGAGGAAGAAAAGTGGTGGGAGGACCGAGCCAAATGGAGAGAACTCGTCAACACCCAGACCCGGCAGTAGCTGGAGCGGAGTTGCTGGAGCGGGATTCGGATATAGATAGATAGATAGACTACTGACTCTATTTGTAACACATTTTGGACAGGATCCATACCACTAAATCTACCTGCAGAATTACATCACAGTTCGGGAGATACCACATATTATACACGGAAATTCGATTCCTTAAAAAACCAGGTGGTGGGATGATTTACCAGTTACGTCTAAAATACAGAATGTCGGTCTTTGACACTGGTTGCGATTTTCTGCCACCACTTTCTGTATTGGCAAATGTATGTCTGCAATTCTAATAAAGTAAGGTTAAAGAATCGAGAGAAAACTTATCTGCATCACTCCATCACTTTCAAAATGGGCCTCGTGGAGGATTTACGAAGTGTGACTGCAGATGCTGAGTTCCAGGCAAAACGGATCTTTGTGTGGTGGCGACGCCATGGCGAGTCGGTGAGCGCCCTATGGTCGTGGCAGCTGCTGTACGTAATTGAGACGACAGGGACGTGAACTACGACAGTCCTTACCAACAAGGATAGGCACCAGCCCGCAATATCCATTGATACCTAAGTACAAACATTCCTTTGTGTTACGAGTAATGTTCTTGAAGTTTGAAATGAATTACCAGTTTTACAATTTTCTTTATTCGGTTTTATTTTAGACCGATGCCCAAAATCGAGGTTTACATCAATCAACAAGAGTTGAAAGCGCACATTCAATTATTTTTAACTGTAATTAATTTGGGGCACTCAAGGCAGCAGCTATTATTTCTGCACTATTCAAATATCCACAGCAAGAGGCACTTTCAGTTTTGCTGTGCCCTACTCCACTACCGCCGAGGATTAAAAAGACGACACGGCCGTCGTGTGCTGGGAAGAGACAGCGCAGCCGCTAGTACGGAGTGAGTTCACACACGACGGGGTGTGTGTCTTCGCACGAGACGTCCACGTAATAGCCGAAGCCAACCAGGATGACGCAGTTGTGTGGCCCGTGCCCGGCACCGTTATCCGGTTCTCCAAGCCTCCAGAAATGAAACTCCTTGGACTCCAGGGGATGCCCTGCCAACATGAGAGAATTGCTCGCTCATATATAGTCCGCTGCAAGACTCCAAAGGCACATCTTAACGAGTTATACATTCTAAATTAGGAGTGCCAGAAATACGTTACCAAAGACTTTCACACAGAGATGGCACAAGCCCCAACGGTGCATATTAGTCGAAAGTAAACATTCAACTATTTTTAACTGAAAGTAATCTGGCGCATTTAGATATTGTGTATGAGCTGGCATCGACACAGCGGGAGCTGACGCTTATACTGTAATAGGCAGCATCTGACCTGGAAAGTATTTTTTGATGAGTTCCAAAATTTAATTAGTGCATTGCCACATAAATCTACGTGAATTCCTCCCGCTCCCGTTTTAAGGATCCAGTGTCTGGCTGACTGATGGAATCAGTGAGTCGAACGCCTTTCCTCCCGATGTAAGGAGTAAGCACTCTGAACGCCTGGGTTACTTGCAGAGTGGGTATGAAGACAGGCCAGTTAACGAATATGTTGGAGGGGGTCACTGCATGACATGAATCTGGAAGTCTGCTGTTAAGGGACCGTTTTTCAGAACGGACTCAAAACATATGAAAATTCTCCATATTCAAATTAAACACCCAGCCACAACTTGCGTAATTTATTGATCTTAAATATACGATTGATTGTTACTTGCAATAATATAAAATGGATTTGCAATGCTATGAGGGCTGTGCAGAAAGTAATGCACCGCATTTTTTCTTCAATAGTTCTTTATTGAACATAATGAGAATCACACACACGAAAGAATGGTGTTTTACTTACACCCCCTATTTTTCCACGTAATCTTCATCCCATTCTAAGGTCTTCCTGCAAGGCGAAACAAGGACGAGTACGCACTGTCGGTAGCAATTCTTGTCCTGGTGGCGGAGCCAGTGCTTCACTGTGTGAATCACCTCCTCATCGTCCCCAAAATGCGTTCCACGTATGGCATCCTTGGCCGAAACAAGTCGGAGTCCGATCGGGCTAGGTCGGGTGTGTCAATTGTGACAGCTGTGGGTGATCTCCCCGACCGCTGCAAATCGTGGAGCTCCACCGAACCGCCTTCTGATGACCTGACCGTCCTTGCCCAACGACTAACTGTACTTCTGTCGACAGCAGGTGCTCCACAGACTCTGCACAAGCGTCTGTGAATATTCCCCACAGTTTATTTCGCTGCAGTGAGAAATTAAATGACGTCACGTTGCTTGTAACGACTTCACCTACAGACGCCATTTTGAAACTGTCTTGCAGCTCCGCTATGAGTGAGAAGTGACGGAAAGTAGGTCCACTCAACCACGAGACTTCAAATAATACATACGTAATATTTCGCATTCGTAGCGTTGCTTTTGGCTGGAAAAAAATGCCATGCGCTATACTCTGGGAAACATTCGTATCTGGATGTAAGCAAATGCTCTGGAAGCATACTGGAAGACACACGGCCGGGCACCTAGTTGTGTTGCTATTGTTCAGAGGACGGCGCACGCTGGGCTGGGTAGCGGTCACGCAGTGGACAGCAGCCGGCTGCGCCTTCCCTCAAGGCGTGCGGCGCCGCCGGACGAATTCCACGACAGGGAGTGCTTCCTGTCACGACAACTTTCATAAACCTTTCATGAGATGGAGCGAGGAGGAATCGAAGCAGAAAATAGTGTTGCCTTCCGAACGTAGGAACGACTTTTTGGACGAAAATTGGAAGCAGTACCCAGCAGGTGAAAAGGAAGCCCCGAGTCTTTGAAAACCGTGGGACGCTGCTGTACATGCAGCTGTCACATTAAAACTTTGTTTAAGAAAATAAGAAGCACAGACATTGGTTCATATTGAACTTTTCCCCAGTGTGACTGATACCACGGCAGTGCTTCAAATGAAGCTCCCTAATTGGCAGAAGGAAGAGACAGGATGAGTGAGAAACGTTTTCCCCAGAAACCGATGGGAAGAATTTCACTGATTAGCAAAGTTAAACACAGTCCAGAGAAGGGGACATGTGCTCTTAGAGACCCCTTTTTAGTTACTGAAGCTTCCAAGGTATAGAATCCAGCCAAACCTAGTTAGCTCGTAGCAAAAAAGGCGGTAGACCGAGGCTTCCTTGATCGACCCCGTCTCATAATACAAACAGAGATCATCAGGATCTTCTATCCCCCTGGTAGCCTCGCAGAGCTTCTCCTTAAGACGCCAACTTAGAAGTGTGGACGCTGGCGCTACCCCGCATTCAGGTTAACGTATTCAGATTAACATATTTGCCGGCCGGGGTGACCGAGCGGTTCTAGGCGCTTCAGTCTGGAACCGCGCGACCGCTACGGTCGCACGTTCGAATCCTTCCTCGGGCATGGATGTGTGTGTGATGTACTTAGGTTAGTTAGGTTTAAGTAGTTCTAAGTTCTAGGGGACTGATGACCTCAGATGTTAAGTCCCATAGTGCTCAGAGCCATTTGAACCAATTAACATATTTGCGTTCGCACAGATTGCCTTATCGAGATGTTTCCACAGCATGCCATTATGAAACGTTGTTGAAAATTAAGCGTTTTTTTCATGAATGAATATAATAAATTATCGTCAATACAATATCATTCATTTAAAAGCCACCTACACAGATGGAAAGAATCGCAGCACAAAAAAGTAATGTAGAGTAATGAAATTTCGGGAACACATTTATCTAGGTAACATATTATGTGATTAACACTGCACGATCATAGGTTAATGCCGCGCGAGATAAGCCATTGCAAATGTGAAATGCTGGTACATTAACAACTCATGTAACCTTCAGAAGCCGCGCGGGATCAGCTGAGCGGTCTGGGGCGCAGCAGTCATGGACTGTGCGGCTGGTCCCGGCGGAGGTTCGAGTCCGCACTCGGGCATGGGTGTGTGTGTTTGTCCTTAGGATAATTTAGGTTAAGTAGTGTGTAAAAATGTTGAATGCAAGCCCGCAAATGTGGATGCGCTGTGTTGTACAGGAGCCGGATGTCAGTTTGTTGGATGGAGATCAATGCCTGTTACACCATGTTAGCCAATACAGACACGACTAATGCTGTTTGTGAATGTCGCTGGAAGTGTCGTCAGATGACGTTCCAAATGTCCTCGATTGGAGACGGGTCTGCTGATCGTGCAGGTCAAGGCAGTATGTCGACACTCTGTAGACTGCAGAGCACGATGGATCACAGCAGCAGTATGTGGGCGGGCGTTATCGCGTTGGGAAACACTCTCTAAATACTATTCATGAATGGCAGCACAACAGATCGAATCACCAGCTTGATGTACAAATCTGCAGTCAGGGTACGTGCGATATCCCCGATAGTGGACCTGCTGTCATACTAAAAGGCAGGCTAGACTCTAACTCCAGGTGTAGGTCCCTTGTGTCTAGCACGTAGACAGGTAGGTTGCAGGCTTTCAACTGGCCCCATCTTCACCAACACAGAGCCACCACTGGGACCGAGGCACAACCAGCTTTCATCAGAAAACACAGTAGACCCCCAGCCTGTCCTCTTACGAGCTTTTGCTCGACACCACAAAAGCTGCAAGTAGTGGGTGATTCTGGGTCAGTAGAATTCATGCTACAGGGCTTCTGGCGTGGATTTGTCCTTGAAGAAACCGATCTGTAACAGTGGTATCAACAGCTGCTCAAATTGTTGCTGCAGCTGCAGTACGATGCTGCAGAGCCATACACCGAACCCGGTGGTTTCCCTTCTCGTTAGTGCTACGTGGCCGTCGCGAGCTCAGTTTTCTTGCGACTATACATTCCAGTGACCACCGCAGCGAGAAATCATGTACAGTGGCTTCATTCCCGCCAGGTCTTCTTGCAATATCGCAGAAGGAACATCAGCCTTCTCGTAGCCCTATTAAACGAGCTCGATCAAACTCAATGAGGTGATAACGACGACTTCGTCACCACACAGGCGTTCTAGACTAACATCAACTCACCACGTCCCATCTCAAAGGCGACTAACGGTCACGTCCGTTGCAGCGTGTACTTCAAGCAAACCTGATCTGCATACTCACAGTGGCGCTGCTGTCACCACTCTTTTGCGACTGGCGCGAAATTTGAATAGACATGATCTTTCAGTTGTAGAAACATGCCTATCAACTTTCGTTTGTTGCATACGATATTTTTCCTCCAGTGCACAAAAGGTATTGTTAAAATCTCACTGTTTGTACCAGAAGCACAATTCCTTCTGTAAAAATTTCTTGAACATATACTGTGGTCCACTTCGTTTATGGAGAAGCATCCATCCTAAAGCCATGAACCTGGAGACGTCACAAACTAGAAAGTAATGATTAGCCTATAGCTCAACACCCAGATGTGTGGTGACTATTCTTCTCCGAGTATCTGTAGCGTAATAATAATGAATGCTATTCATTCGTATAGAAAGAAACATCTTTTACATGTAATAAGTTTTGAGAATGCTGGTGTGCGACTAATTTATGTATATCATCTTCACACAATATTTGGCACTTTGTATGGACAACTGATATGCATTGTGCAGGATGGATTTTTATGATTTTTTTATTAGTGACGTATGTTGATCGAACGACTTAAGATAAGGCCTAACTGAAGTCACGAGTCACGAAGTCTGGGAAGTGCTTATGCCTTAGAATTACGAATGTGGCAAAGGTTGACCTAGGAACCAAAAATTAATATTACAACCACAAACGTTCCGAAGATTTAGTTGCCAGTTGTATGTGAATGCTGCGCTGAACATATGGCCTATTACGTTATTAATCAGAGCGAAGTACGAGGGCTTGCTGAAAAGTGATGCTAACAAAATTTGTATCTGAAATCTCTTAAATGTTTTTAAATAAAACTAAAGTTTCTACACATGAAAGAGGACGAGTCACTGCCTCACTATTCTCCATATTCAAGGGTACAATTTAATCTTGGTTTTACACCCACGATACGTTCTGTGAGACGACAAGAGGTTATCAGCATGAGCAGGCATTGATGGGAGCGTCTACATTGTTAATACATGACGGATATTTATGGGGCTCTCCTTCAAATAGTATTTTTCTGGAGTTAAGAACAAGCATGCAGTTTGCTCATTTAACAGTAAAGCTTGCAGTGGACGTTTGGAGCAGTGTCAAACTCCCACGTGGAGTTATTAGAGAAAGGAACATCTCGAAGCAGTTACTGGGACATAATGCTAGGCCCAAGAATTCTCACACCGGAATGCAAACAATGCGTTCGGTCGGAGGAGAGACAGCCTACCTGGACTGCCACAACAGGGTCAGGATGTGCAAGAGAAAACTAGGTTGCCAAGCCAACGTGTTACGACAGTGTCAAACTCCATTTGTGAAGAAGGATGGCGGCCATAAAAGTTCGCGATTTTCCGCGTTCACTGTGGACCGGGACGCTTTTGAGGGAGCCATCAAGTGGTGGCATTCCTCGGCCTGCAGAATTGTTTTGTGAAGCCTCAGGTCTTCAAAACAATTTTAGAAGGAATACAGCGTTTATGGAGGCTCTGAAATGATATATGTCAGTACACAAAAGCACTTCTATTAGTTTAGGCGGGGCCCCTGATCTGACGCACAATAACATTTGGGCCAACCTGGCAATAACCTTCATGATAAATGTGTTGTTCAGTTAGAGGTATACTACCCCTCTTGAGGCCCGATTGACGATATCTACCAGGTAGAGTTGGTATCAGTGGGTTGTGCCTTTATAAGGTCTTTGCTTGCCGATATATGTGCGGGGTTGGCTGGCCCGACAGGAGGCACGAAGTTTGGGGATTGGCGGTAGTGTCTCGACACGACGTAATCACGAAGTCCGAGCGGCCGAAGCCGCAAGCTACGCAAGGAGGGCCTGCGCAAAGCGAAGATATCTGAATACTTCGACTACAAACAGCAGGACGACACCCCGTCTGTTGGTTGGTAACATACGTGTCGGACGACCGCTTGTGTCCTGGCTGCCCTCTTCTACCTGGCTCTCATCGGCACCACTCAGTAAGCGCCGTGTAGCCATGGAACTGCTTCCTGATAAAGGGTAGTAACATTCTGTAGTCCTCGTGGTGATTTTTGTCATTGTCTATCTGCCCTCCAAATTATTTTCTGGTTTGTGCCCGACCCCAGTTTTACTCGGTCGGCTCTTTGGTCGTAAATATAGGCCGTAGTATTGTACTAAGACACTAATTGTCGTTTGAAAATTTGTTCCGCATTTATATTTCCTTTCCTTTCTGGTTTATACCCTATCATTAATGTTCCAATGAATCAGCTACTGGTCGTAAATACAGCCGGTGCAATTGTACTAAGGCACAGGCTACCGTTAAACAAACAGGGGTCTTGTGATTAGATTTAGATGTTAACCGGAACAATTGTTTGATTGTAATTGCATTAGTTGTAACCTGAACAACCTGTTGTACTAAGCGATGCGTTGCTGTCTTTGAAAGGCCGGATCATTATTGGTGTATTTTTAACTGCATCTCGTGGTTCCGCCGAGTGAGTTCTCTTGTAGTAAGGGTTCACAAGTAATGTTCTAAGACGTTCCTTCAGAGTGATCTTAATAACTGACATACGTCTAACTTAGAAAATATTAACAGCCAACTGTCATCGGGGCTTTAGTGAAAATAAGATTGTCAGAAGGGAGGGGTTGGGATCCAGTCGCACCTTGGTTGCATTGAAGTAAGCCTTATCATTGTCTGATTGTTTTCTAATCTGTTTAACGTTTAAGCACTGTTTCAGCGCGGACGCTGTTTCACCCGATAGCGGGCTGGCTGTAGGTCCGGCAGTCTTGTAATTATTATAATATTGCTTGCTGTTTTTATTTCTCTTGCAAAAGCTTATTTTACAAATTTGTTCATTTCGTAAAAGATATTATGGTTATATATTCTTAAATAAACGGGTTGTGTGAAAAGAAAGGTACATTGGTGGGCCCTTCCTTCCACGTTTTCCTTAATTCCAGTACGTACCACGTCTCACTTTGGGCCAGAGTAAGTAGTTCAATCAGAAAAACCTTATTCTTTGCCAACCAACCGCTACTCAGGGGAGTTTTAACTGTTTGTTGCATATTTGTGTTGCCATCAGTTCATGTTTTATTTTGTCATCATGCATAACATGTATTTTTGTTTTATTTTTTAACCAATAAACTTGTGTCATAGCTTTTATAAATGATAAATCCCCTGTCATGCATAAACTATTGACTAACATAATGACAGGATCACGATTTCATTAATATTGTATCAGCATTCAAGTTCATTTAGATTCCAATAAATATCATCAGCTCTAATGCAGCCTATTGCCAACACAGTCAAAGGGCAAAATCAATTTAACAAACGCATGGGACAGGTAGTTAAGGGAATGTTTACTAGTTAAAGTTACTGCTAACAATGCCTTCCAACACATACGGCAAGTCCATTGTAATCTTTCACATTCTATATCTTTATTCTTCAGGTCTACACATTTCCAGCTCTTGCCGTTAGTCTAGTGTGTAACATGGCAGTGTGTAACATAACTACGTTGGTATGTGAGAAAAAGCGTGCTGTAATCGAGTTTCGAATTCGAATGGTGCGTCAAAACGTGGGGTAGACTCTCCATCAGCGTCACAGTGCCAGACGACACTCGACCACTGCAACGTCTGCAGCAGTCCGGCGCCTCGGGTCCACTGCCATCGATCATCCTCCTGAACACCAGACTTCGACCCCATCCGATTTTCACTTGTTTCCAGAACTTAAGGGCATCTTCGAGTACATCACTTTGATAGTGATGAATCGGTGTAAGCAGAGTTGATTTTGTGACTTCGTCAATAAAAACAGTGGTGGTATCGCAAAACTGGTCTCTCATCCGAAAATGTGTTTGTCGCCAGGGTGAGAGTGTTGAGAAATAATATGTGAACACAAGAAAAAAAGGCGTAGACTGTTAGCGTTTGTTTTATGTAAAAGACTTTAGGAGTTTTCTCATGAAAAATTCGGAGGCATTATTTTACAGCATGCCCTCGTGATCACCAGAACAGTGGCATGATTGACCAATAGTAGCTGTACAGCACGAGCAGTTGTGGGTATATTGGTTCTACTTCAGAAGTGAATTTTTTGATCGTTAGTGCGGCTTCGTGGAGGAACCCTCAAACTGCAGAGCTTGGCAACAAAAGACACTTGAGGATTCATAAAAAGAGATAAGAAGGGATCGTGCCTCTCAATGAAGGAGAGACTTCAGTGGTGAAGCGTTGAATTTGTGACAAAAAGATCAGAGGTCCACAGTTCAGTGGTCGTCGTGTCTCACTGCTATGCAGAGAAAATGTATCCGATCCCTGGTACTGCTACGGATTTTTCCTTGGTGTGAGGACTGGAATGGCGTACATTCAGCCTCGTGCTGTTGACTCAGGAGCTACTTGATTGAAAAGCGGCGGTTCCATCGTCAACGAAGCCGGCAATAAATGGAAGAGCGGTGTGCTGACCCCATTCCCCTCCACACCATATCCAAAAATCGCCATTCACAGAAAATGACATGGCAGTTGGTTGATCCAAACTGACCCATCTGTTACACAATGCTGAACTTTGTTTTGCTTGCTATATAAACAATAGAAGAGTAATGAGTTACTTTAATACATTCAGTTTCGACACACCAAGTATCGCGGGAGTCCTAAATTTTCACATCATACCTAAACTCTTCGGAAGGAAAATTTAATTCTCTTCAGCCGGTTACATCACTGTAATCAAGTAAGAAGTTTTTAATTTTTCTTTCTCAACAGACTTCATGACTAAGTTTACGACTGAGCATTAGTGCATGCCTGTTGATGCAACGCTGTCGAGGGTCATATTTCAAAGCGAAAAAAGTAACTATCGTTTAGCATCTTTCCCCAAGTAAAAAGAATGGACTGTTGTTGATCTCTTCGACCTTTTTATAAAATTCAAATATCCTGAGTGGGTGGCGGAGGTGTTTCTTAGTTGAAATATTTTGGAGGCGATTGGCAATTCCAACATTCTACTTACAAACAACGAACCCTTCCGCAAACTGGAACTACATTCAGATGACAAAAGTTGTACGGCAGTGATATGCATGTACACAGATGGCGGTAGTATCACCTGACTAAGGAATGAAAGGGCAGTGCATTGGCGGAGGTGTCATTTGAACTCGGGTGATACATGTGAACAAGTTGCCGACGTGATTGTGTGTGCACGATGGTAAGTTACGCATTTTGAACGCGGAATGGTAGTTGGAGCTAAATGCATGGGCCATTCCATTTCGGAAATTGTTATGGAATTCATTGTTTCAAGACTCACACAGTCAGCAGTGTGCCAGGAATATCAAATTTCAGCCACTACCTCTCACCACAGACAATGCAGTGGCCAATGGCCTTCACTTGACGACCGAGAGCAGCGGCGTTTGCATAGCGTTGTCGGTGCTAACAGACAAGCAACACTGCGTGAAATTACCTCAAATGGTTCAAATGGCCCTGAGCACTATGGGACTCAACTGCTGAGGTCATCAGTCCCCTAGAACCTAGAACTACTGAAACCTGACTAACCTAAGGACATCACACTCATCCATGCCCATGGCAGGATTCGAACCTGCGACCGTAGCAGTCGCGCGGTTCCAGACTGTAGCGCCTAGAACCGCTCTAACACTCCGGCCGGCTGAAATTACCTCAGAAATCAATGTGGGACGTACGACGAACATATCCTTTAGGACTTGTTTTTGAGTCATCAGTCCTCTGAGTGGTTTGATACTGCTCGCCACGAATTCCTGTGCTGTGCTAACCTTTTCATCTCAGAGTAGTAAGTCCACCTGTGTATTCTAATCTCTGGCTTCCTCTGCAGTTTCTACCCTCTACAGCACCCTCCAGTACCGTGAAAGTTATCCCCTGGTGCCTTAACAGATGTCCTGTCATTCTGTCCCTTTTTTGTTAGTGTTCTGCATATGCTCCTTTCCTCGCTGATTCTGTGGAGTACCTCCTTATTTCTTACCTTATCGTCCACCTAATTTTCAACATTCTTCTGAAGCACCACAGCCCAAAGGCCTCGGCTCTCTTCTGGTCTGGTTTCTGCACAGTCTATGTCTCACTACCATGCTATGTTTTGCTCCAAACGTGCATTTTCATAAATTTCTTTCCTAAGTTAAGACTAGCAGCCTTCTCTTGGCCAGGAATGCCTTTTTCCCAAGTGCTAGCCTGGTTCTTACGTCCTTACTCCGTCGGTCACACTACTTCATTATCACAAATTGTAATGTGAATTTCCTCACTGTTCTCACTTCTGGTACTTCCCGTTACATTTAACTTTCTTCGATTTACTCTCAATTCATATTCTATACTCACCAGACTTCATTCGATTCAACACATGCTGCAGTTCTTCTTCACTTTCACTGAGGGTAGGAATGACATCAGTGAATCTTATCACTCATACCATTTCACCCTGAATTTAAACATACTCCTGAAACTTTCTTTTATTTCCATCTTTTCTTCTTCAATGTATGGATTGAACAGTTGGGGCGTAAGACTACCTCCCTGTCTTACACCCATTCTAATCCGAGCACTTCGTTCTGGGTCTTCCATTTTATTGTTCCCTCTTGGTTCTTGTACATATTGTGCATTACCTGCCTTTTCCTATAGCTTACCCCCATTTTCCTCAGAATTTCGACCATCTTGCACCATTTTAAGTTATCAAATGCTTTCTCCAGATCGATAAACACTAAGAACGTGTTTCTATTTTTCTTTAGTCTTGCTTCCGTTATCAACGGCACGTCACAACTGCCTCTTTTATCCCTTTACCTTTCCTAAAGCCACACTGATCGTCATCTAAGAGATTCTCAATTTTCTTTTCCATTCTTCTGTACAGTATTCTTTTCAGCAGTTTCGATGCGTGAGCTGTAAAGCTGATTGTGTGATAATTTTTGCTCTTGTCGGCTCTTCTTGTTTTCGAAATTGTGTGGATGGTGTTTTTAGGAATGTCTGATGGAATATCACCAATCTCGTACATTCTACACACCATTGTGAATAGTCCTTTTGTTGTCACTTCACAAAATGATTTTAGAAATTCTGATGCAATGTTATCTATCCCTTCTGCCTCATTTGATGTTAAGTCTTCCAAAGCTCTTTTAAATTCTCATTCAGATTTTTGATCATCTATCTCTTCCTTGTCGACTTGTTTCTCCTTCTATTCCATCGTCAGATAAGTCTACTCCTCGTAGAGGCTTTCAATTTACTCTTCAACTATCTACTCTCTGATCTGCCTTTAAGGATACAGGGTATTTTTCCGGCTCAGTATTATGTAAAAATCAACGCCTATTTCTTTCAGGCACTGTTTATAATGTTTTACAGATTTTTTGTTGATATCAGGTAATGCAGCACACTTTCTGGACGAAATAGATGTGTTTTGAATATTTTTGAATCTGATTACGGTTATTAAAGAAATTACAAAGAAATTGATGCATTTCTTTTCCAAAATGCTTCCTGAAATTGAGGTACCATTTAATCCAATGTTATACATTTGAAGGAGACCAAATTTTCACCAGATATGCAAGACATGATCGCTGAGGTACTAGACCTATTTAATTCCACCTATTACGTATATTGCAAGTAAAAAATATCACATCATACATTTTAATTCGTATAATCTTTTTTCCTAGTAAAAATGTTACTTTTTCTATAATGTAGATAATTCTGCAATAAAGCTTAGGTCTACTAAATAGGTATAGACTATTGCAAGTTACAGAAAAAATTAGAGAAATACTTCATAAACGTTAGGTAATATTTGTACCTAAATTCTGAAAAATACGACTTGCCGGAAATTGCGAATGAAGATATGAGTCCAATTAAACTGTGCCTCAGAACATTCCTGAAGCATATTCTTCATCCTGCAGCATTTCTTCATCTTCAATCTTCCTCTTGGCATTCCTTTTAGCACTTCTTGCTTCTTTGGTACTTGAAGAGCGAATCTTTCAGCTTCATGTACCCGTTGTGTGTCACATGCAGGAAACTGATCTTCCGTATTAGAGCCACATTTATTCCTAAATTTCTCAGGACTTCCAACCTTCCTATCACTCCATCATTGAAACATCACTGCATCTAGTACACCAATTTTAGTGTATTTAGTTCTACAAAAAGATTCTCTTGTAATCTTTCCCATATGTAATACTTGAAACTTTCATTTGTATTCTGAGTGCCCTCATGAAGACATTTACTAAGCAACACAGGGTCACTCAGGTCTCAGGCTTTATTTCATTCATAACAGGCTGAGGAAGAGAATGGCTACGATTGTATATTTGACCACTTTCTTTTGCTTTTTGGCAACCACACCAAGAATCTACTACTTTAGGGCAAAGTCTGTGGACAGGCTGGTTGCCTGTGGACAACTTATGAAAGTAGGTGGCCCATACAGCTTTTCTCGTTGCTGTAACATCGTTCAGAGGTGCCGCTCGTCTAATGGCCAGGACACAATAACTCTGAAGAAGGTCTACTACAGTTTCTGTCAATTTTCCTGGACCAGACAGAGACTTTCCATCAGGTAGCAAATTTCCTTTAATTTCTCTTTATAGCTTCCTCAATCTAGCACCCATCCTCTTTTGCACATGTCCACAGCACTCCAGTTTTGTTACCAAGGTATGACCATGAACATTGAAGGCATTAATTTTATTGAAAGTTTTAGAGTCCCCATCGCCTAGGTATTTCGTGTATCTAACGTTATAAACGGGCACCGATCTCTGAAATATTTTTAGAGCCCCATCACACTCCATACCTCCACTGTAACCCAAATAATTCTTAGATCACTGATGTTCAATATGTCCTTCAATGTTACGATAGCAGTTGTGGCAGTACTTAGATAACATCAACAACATTTCCATTCTCCAGAGAAGTACCACTTAAAACACCATTCAAGGACCGATGCCCTCGACGTTGCCATGTCCCATCAAGTGCAACAGCAATGCCCCTGGGTCCACCAATATTTACAGTTTCTTCTACTGCAAGTTGCTGCACTACGCCAGGCAAAAGGAGAGCCGATTCTATGTTAGAAGGTATCCCATGCCTTTTGTCACCTCAGAGTATATTCAGTTTGTTTTTGGAACATCACGCAGAGAGACATAAAAAGGCTCAGGAAATTCTGTATTTTTAGTCCATACACATCAAAATATGTGTATTTATGATACTGAGAAAACGAGAGGTAGGTCATTTGCACTAAAAATTTAGCCTGAAGCCATTTCAGAATGCGCAGAGAACTCAGTGCAGTAAGGATATTGGTTATCCTTTAGAGTCCAACAGACAATGCTGAGCCTTGCGTGGCTCATGTTCGTGCCATCTCTTATTCAACATCCTGTTTTCACCGTACTGCAACCTCGTTATGTTAATTTTCAATTACTGATGTCACTGAGTCGCTGCCTTGCCTGCCCGTGAGCGGCAGCAGCAGCAGCGCTTATCGATATAAGCCCTGTCGTATTATCATGGCTGGACTGCTATTACTTGCTGGTCGTCGTCTGTCGTCCAACAGGTTGGAACGCGCCAGCAGTGGAGTTCGGACCTGGCAGTCGGACAGTTGGGACGCGGCAGAAGTTCGGTCGGGCGGGAGCGGCAGTGAGGTTCGGATAGCCACGACTCGCCCGACCGTTGCCGGCACACATGGCTTGGGACGGTCTTGGTTGATCGTCGGCTGGTCATCTTACCGGACGACGTGTATTTGCTCACCGATCGCTTATGAGTTGGCAGTGTGTGTCTCAACTCGAGGTTCATCCTGGTGATTGCACAGTCACTGCTTTTAGCATTGGTCGCGTTCTTCGTCCAAGTGTTTGTGAAATTGTGTGTAGCCTGTGGTGTTCACTGCCCAGTTATTTTAGTGGTGTCTCCGTGCTGATGTGTAGCACTTGCTCGGTTGGCGTAGTCGCGTTGTAGCACCAGTGGGGCATGCGGCGCCAGGGAGGCGCGGATAGCCATCACTCGCCGATGACTGCCGATACACATGATTTGAGCGGGGACGACTTTGGTTGATCGTCGGTCGGTCGTTTTGCTCGACGACGTATATTTGCCCGGCGATCGCTTATGGGTTGTCTGTGTGTGCCAACTCGTGATTCGTCCTTGTTTTGCTCAGTCACTGCCGTTAGTATTGTCTAGTTCTTCGTGCAAATGTTCGTGAAACTGTGTGTAGTTTATGTGGTTTGACTGACAAGCTATTTAAATGTTGTCTGCGTACAGGCTCTTCACTGGTCGGATGGTGTGGAGTAGCGAGGAAGGACAGGATAGCCATCACTCGCCCGACGATTGCCGACACACACGATTCAGTGGAAACGATCTTGCTTGGCCATTTTGTCGGTCGTCTGATTAGACGACGTGTATTTGGGTGGTCTACCGCTTATGGGTTGTCTGTGATCCGTTCTGGTTGTTGTTCCAGTCTCCGCTGTTTTGGTGCAAGTGTGGAGAGGAACTGATCGTGATCATTGGTCTGTTACCGTCTGTCGGTTGGGTTCCTAGCGGATTGAAAATGGTTGGGCCGACTGCCTGTCTCACCTAAGCGAGCGTTAGTTTTTGAATTCCAGGCCGACCCTCGAACTTCTGAGCGCCCTGGGGCGACTGTCATTTTTTTTTTCAAATTTGTTGTTGTTGTTTGTACTTGTATGGCTTCAGCCTAGTTTAAAGTACTGTTTCACATAATCCCTTTGGCATTTTAAAAATTTCAGTGTTGTTGAATTTTAAGTCTTGAGCCTTCAGCCGATTTTGAGTTTGAGTTGTTTGCTCTTAAGGCCTTCACCCTAAATTAAAGAACTGTTTCACGTAAGGCCTGTGGCATTTAAAAAATTAATGTTATGGAGTTTAAAGGGTTAGGCCTTCAGCTGATTTGAACTTAACTTGTCACTTCAGCCTAACTAAAGAACTGTTTTAAAATAAGGCGTGCCTTTTAAATTTCTGATTGTGCTTTCGTTTTAAGTTATTGGCCTTTAGCCGTTTTTAAATTAAAGTGGCTTTGAGCTGGTAATTAAATCCCAAATATTAAAGCTGTGTGTTTAAAAAAAATTTATTTGGGCTCTCGTAATGTCTGATCGAATAATAACGTTGTATGTTCGAGTGTAACTGACAGCGCCTTATTTTGACCCCTTTCCACAATTTATACTATCTGTCCTGTCCTGCAGTGAAAAGCGGGGCGTTTCAACTGCAGCTACAACGATTATCAAAATAAGTAGAAAAGTGATGAGAGAAAATTATCAACCACGCACAGACTTGCTAATGTTAATCGTTGCAATTAGTCATTAAAAATGCTTTGTAACAAACATTATCAGATTTGTTACATTTAAAACTCTTTATGATATCTAAGTGACTCTTCAGACAAGTAATTATATCAAAGGAAAACAGGAATTTGCTGTATGATTACCATTTATGACGCTATCGCCTGCTACTTCAGAGGAAACACTACATACGTTTTTCAGCGACACAGAAAGATATTGATTAAAAAATGTTTTGACATAATATTTATTAATAATGTCAACGAAATCGTTGAGAAAGGTAACTGAACAGTACCATACATCATGAAAGATATCCCAGTACCAAAACTCAAGTCCAAATTCCCGTGTATTATAGAGGCCGGGGGTGTGACTTCCATTGTAGCGGAGGATTTGGCTTTGCAGTCGGGAAGCAAAGTCCCCTCCTTCGTCTGGACCTAGTTTGGGACTGGTGGTGGTGATTGGAAGCGAGTTGCAGACCAGTAATAAGACATCGACCCTGGTTGAATTAAACGTTTATTCATGTCAGGTACAGAGGAGTGGTCACTGCTGGAGGAGTTGCTGCAGCCCTGGGATGAAGTAGTGAACCACTGAACTCTGAGAGCTGTCGTCAACAGTTAGGCCTACACACGGGCATTGGCGTGCATAGGCTGCTTCAGCCCCTGGAGTCATAGACCGGCCACAGTCGGAAGGGACGGCGCCCCATGTCCGATGCATGACAACGCCATCCAGGCTCCTGGCCAGCCTCGCGCCACAAAACACAGGACAGGAGAGGATGGTACACAGAGTGTAGCCCTGAGCATGATCAATGTCGAAGGCACGTTTCCGCTCTGCGCGATGATCAGTCAATGGATGCCTTTAGGAATCAGTGTACAGCCAGAGACAAACCGAGCCGCCCCCAGCCTGGGCTCAAACATGTATCCCACTACAGAGATGGCCGCCAGAACAAAATAGCCACCTAAATGAAGACATAGCAGTGCAAAAGTGCCAAGTCGTCTGCATATGTGCCCCAGCAAAGGCAGTTGCCTCCTGCTACTGGAGACTAATTCCATGACTTATGACTGAATACCTTACCAGCTGCCGCAGTAGTTCCTATCTGAAAGTCAGAAGATGAAGATAACAGTGGTTAGCAGCACATATATACCCCAGAACTCTGTAAATACGCCTTTGTACAAGATGACTGAGGGATTTCAGCTACTCAGCCTTAAATGTAAAATTAAAAACAACTTACTTCAGCCATGTATATGTTGAATGTAATTCATGTGACCAGTTTTATCATTTCACTACACCATCTTCAGGGCTCCCAACCAACGAGTAGGAGGAATCCAAGACGAATCCAACCTCACGTGTAGCCGAAACAGGGGCCAACATTATCTGGTATGCATAAACTTTCATTAACTAATACCTTCATTCATCAATTAATGCTGGCCCCTATTTCGACTGTATATCAGGTTGGATTTCCCTTACACGTCAGTCAGGGAGCCTCAAGATGGCGTGGTGAACGTCGAAAATGATCACATAATAAATTACACTCAAAAGGCGTTTTAATTTTACATTTTAAACAGCAGTATGGTCATGCGCGAATAACACAAGAGTACATCTGAGACTGAGAGCCTGATTCAGGGGAATATTTATGAGAGTGTAATCGCCAATACTTTTCTAACAGTTTCACCCCCATCCTGGAAGAGACAACAGTCGTAATACACGGGCGTTGCCATTGGGTTGCTTTGACTTCATTCAATCTGCTCTGTTTTGTTCACTTAGCTTCAACAGGAGTCTAGCCAGAGGTGTACCTTTGCCCAACTTCACCCTTCACAGATGCTTGCTAACTCTTTCTGATTTGCTAGTTTCGTGAATGAGTGCTTTTACGCAATGAATACGTCTTCTTAATTCGTACTGTGCGGTAACAACAAAGAAGGCACCCCTCCATCGTGTTGCTGCGTTGGCGCAAGATAGTTCAGCGCACCAGCCAGGCCGTGGTGCAATAATTCTCTCTTCTCTGAATAAATCTGGTATCTAGATTTGCACATGTTTCGATGTGTGGATAAAACCATCTAAACATATGTTCAGTAGGTTGGTATATTAACACAAAATGAATACAAGTTTTCTCCTGTCCCTCTTATTCTAATGTACCGGTATCTTAATCCACATGATTACTTCGCGGCTTTTTAACCTACGTTATTCTGCAAAATACATTAGTACACCAAAATGACTAAAGCTTTTCTGTCCTTTAACGATCCATTTAACTGGAAATAGTTTGTAACACAACAGCTTAAATTTTACCAAAAAATTTGTTAAAATTTTTCGTTCAAACCAAGGCTATAAAAATCGATACATAAAAGTAATGATGTTTTCAAATAATGTTAAATGTATCTATAAATTCTATCGATGACGAATGTCTTTAATGATGTGTTAAAGGTAATTGGAGTGATAGATATTGTTTAAAGAGAGCAAAAGCGTAATAATGAATGTTGTCCATAATTATAACGACAGTAATATTCACATGTCATTTAAATATGTATATTACTTTTGACAATGCGAATGAGAAAGTCAGGAATCCACTTTGGGTTTTCAACTCGCAGTTGTGTGGATGACTTTGGTGGTAAGTGGCACAGAAAGTACGGAAAAGTGCAAAAAGACGGCAGTCGCAGGCAGAGTAGCCTAGTACGTGTACGTAGTTGTGCCATGGCTGGCGATGTGAAAATTTTGTGAGTGCTAAAACTGTACATAATCAGGTGAAAGCTGGTGTCCCAGCGGCATTTGTGTCGTAAAGTCGTCTCCAGTAATTGTGGTTTTTTGGAAAGCAAGAATATCCAACACTGATCTTAGATGGAAATTGGTGCCAACACAACTTTAAGGAAACTGTCTACCGCAAACAATGTGGTAGTAATAAACTATTTCCATCTTACTGGAGACATAAAGAGCCAAGCCAGTTATCATTCTGCAATCTTCAACTATAGCATCCCAATAACTACGATAAACTAGGCAAGACTTTGTATCAAATCTAAGAAATCAGACAGACCAAACGTCATATTTTGATACTGAGTACATTCAGTTAGTAAAGTATTTGTTGAAGTTATTAGCCTTAAGTCACGATATGGATCTTGCTCACAAGACAAGGAAGCGTTCTGTTCTCCCATTTGATTGAGGGTGTGAGTATTTCTCCACTATGAAATTAAAAGATCGTTACTGGAACCGAATCTCAAAGAACAGCCAAAGACCACGTTAAGGTTCTATGGTGGGACAATCAACATCGACGGATGTTGCCTGGTATTAATAATGCACCAGCCACCTTCCAGAGATTACTGGATGTATAACTCATAGAATGGAAACCGACTGACCTAAGTTCTCTAAAGTCTCCATTAATGTTTGAATTGAATATGCATCTGTGGCTCCTCTTGCGTTTAGATATCGTTAAATGCAACAAAGACGACACTTCTTCATTTTCCAGTGATTTCCTCAGGATGATAACGACAGCTGCTACCCATGGAATCTCATGTTCTTCAGTAATGCCATCAGCCAAATGCTGATTGATAAATTCTTCCATTATCGTGTCTTGTATGGCTTATTGTACATTACAATGTTATTACCCATTAGTACCTATGACGCGTTACCGGTATTGCTGTTAATGGCCCACCAAAGTTTAATAGGTCCACGAATCGTACATTCCATTTATCCTGCCCACGGGTCGCAATATCCACCTCTTCGAGTTGCATAGCAACCATCATATCAGTGGCTAAATCCTTTGGATATTTCACTCTTAAGCTCTTTGGCATATCAGCTGTAACTCCAATCAAAACTACAGCCTGAGACGCTATTTTTATAATTTAATCTTTCGTTGGGCTCAGTCAGTATCTCAGTTTCTTAATGAGCAGTGCGCTCTTAGTAAATGAGGGGCACAATGTGACAGAGATCATTCAGGAGATGCAAGAATCGTCGATCAGTACTATGATGGAATCTTACGAAAGATAACAGTCTGTTATTAACAGATAATTAGACTGATAATAGAACTTCATCTTTTGTTTGCAGTGACGCTCGTTAGACAATTTCTTGTAGATTTTTTTTTTTCATTTGAGGAGGTGCAGCGTTTGCCAAAAATATCTTTTCAAACAAATAAAGAGATATTTTAAAATTTTATTGTCAACAAGTCTTAGAATACGGTTGCCAATGGTATTAAAGTATACATAATGCCTTGGTTATAACTTAGGGAAATCCGTATTAACGTCTCATTACGAGGAAATATTTCAGTAATGACTTTGAGGTATTCTACGCAAAAGAAAGACTTGGGAGATTTCCTTTGATTTACTTTACATTTTCGACTTCACAAAAAGAAATAGAAAAAGGCAATAGCCACCAAATGTGTACACTTCTTTTCATTGTCGTCTGAAAGAGGATATGTTTAATGTGGTATTACTCAAAGATTATCTGAATAGGAGGCACTGTTCTTGGTTCGTACTGTGAAAGAAAGAGTAGTACACAGAAATGCAAGAAAATTCACCATAGCTAGACAACTTGCAGAGTAATCATCTATTAAACTCTTGAAGGATCTTTAATAAAATAACCGCATAGTATTCAAAGGTAAAGCTGCCATCTACGAAAAGGATAATTTGAACGACAGCAAAATTTACTAGTCATAGACCTACAGCAGATGGTATGCCGATGTCCTCCATAGTCATTTGGACTTACCTATTCAGACAATTTGCGAATGACTTCTCTGTGGTAGCCATAAAATGGTAGAAATTTACAAAGTAGGCCAGAAGATATGGATTCAATACTAAGAGAGGAAAGTTCTGTTGTGGCCTTCATTTCGAATACTGGTTTGATGCAGGTGTCCACACTGCTCTGTAAGGTGTCCAAATAAGTACTGCAGCCTACGTCCTTCTGAAACTTCTTATTGTATAAATCTCTTGGCCACCCTCTACATTATTACCCCACTCCCCTCCCCCTCATTCCCTGCAATACTAAATTGATGATCCGATGATGTCTCAGAATGTGTCCTATCAACTGATCCCTTCTTTTAGTCAAGTTGTGCTACAATTCTTTGTCCCCGGATCTATTAAGCACCTCCTTATCAGTTGCGCCATATACCCACCTAACATTTAGCATTCTTCTGAAGCATCACATTTCAAAAGCTTCTATCATCTTCTTGTCTAAACGATTTATCGTCCATGTTTCTCTTCTATACATGGCTACACTCTAGGCAATTTCCTTCAGAAAAGAGTTCCTAACACTTAAAATTAGATTTGACATTAGCAAACTTCTTTTCTTCAGAAACCCTTTTCTTATCATTATCAGTTTACATTTTATATCCTCCTACCTTGGCGGTCATAAATTATTTTGCTACCCAAAAAGCAAAGCTCATCTACTAATTTAAATGTCTCATTTCCTAATCTAATTCCTTCAGCATCACCTGATTTAACTCGACTACATTCCATTATCCCTCTTTTGCTTTTGTCAATGTTCATCTTACATACCCTTTCAAGACACTTTCTACTCCGTTCAGCTGCTCTTCCAAGTCCATTGCCGTCGCTGACAGAATTAAGTATTTATTTCTTGTCCCTGAACTTTAACTCCTTTTCAAATTTTTCTTTGGTTTTCATTACTGCTTGCTCCATGTACAGACCGAATAACACCGGGGATAGGTATCAACCCTGTCTCACTACCTTTCAACCACTACTTCCCTTTCATGCCTCTCGATTCTTAAAATTGCAGTCTGGTTTCTGTACAAGTTATAAATAACCTTTCGCTCCCCGTATTTTAACCCTGCTGCCTTCAGAATTTCAGAGTATTCCAGTCAACATTGTTAAAAGCTTTCTCTAAGACTATAAACGCTATAAACGTAGGTTTTCCTTTCCTTAACCTGTCTTCTAAGAGAAGTCGTGAAGTCTGTATTACTTCACGTGTCCCTACATTCTTCCAAAATTCAAACCGATCTTTCCCGAAATCGGCTTCTGCCAGTTATTCCATTCTTTTGCAAAGAATTCGTGTTAGGTTTTCGCAACTATGACTTATTAAACTGATAGTTCGGTAATATGCACATCTGTCAGTATTGCTTTCTTTGGAATGAGAATTATTACATTCGTGTTGAAGTCTGAGGATATTTCGCCTGCCTCATACATCTTGCAATCCAGGTGGAATAGTCTTGTCACAGCTGGCTCTCCTAAGGAATCTGTAGTTCGGACGAAATTTCTCCTACTCCTTGGGCCCTGTTCCGACTTAAATCTTTCACTGCTCTGTCCAATTCTACTCTTTGTATCATACCTCCCATGGCATCTACATCTATGCGATCTTCGCTTTCTGTAATATTGCCTTCAAGTTGATCTCCATTGTACAGCTCCTCTATATACTCCTTATACGCCTGAATCTTCCCTTCTTTTCTTAGTACTGGTTTTCCATCTGAGTTCTTGACATTCATAGAGCTGCTTCTCTTTTCTCGGAACGTCTCTTTAAATTTCTTATAGGTGATCTATCTTTCTGCTAGTCATATACGATTCTATATCCTTGCATTGGGTACTTCAGCAATTCCTTCTTATCCATTTTGTACTTCCTGTCAATCTCATTTTTTAGACGTTCGAGCTGTCACTCGCCTATTTCATTTGCTACATTTTTATATTTTCTCCTTTCATCAGTTAAATTCAGTACCTCCTGTGATATCCGAGGATTTCTATTGGACCTTATGTTTTTACCTCTACTGCCTCCACCATTTCATCTCTCAAAGCTACCCATTCCCCTTGTAATGTATTCCTTTTCCCTGTTTCAGCCAATCAGTGTCTAATGTCCCCTTTGAAACTCTCAACAACGTCTGGTTCTTTCAGCTTATCAAGATGCCATCTCCTTAATTTCGTACCGTTTTACAAATTCTTCAGTTACGATATTCAGTTTACAACAGTAAATTATGATCAGAGTCCACATCTGCCCCTGAAAATGTGAATTTAATATCCTGTACATAAATATCGGTCTTACCATTATATAATGAATATGAAACCTTCCATTGTCTCCATGTCTCTTCCACGTATACAACCTTCTTTCATGATTATTAAACGAAGTGTTAACGGTGACTAAATTATGCTCTGTGCAAAATCGTACCAGGCAGCTCACTCTTTCAGTCCTTCCCACTCAGTCCATATTCATTTTCCATATTTCCTTCTCTTCGTTTTCCTACTGTTGCATTCTGGTCCACCACCACAATTATATTTTTATCTTCCTTAACTATCTGAGTAATTTCTTTTCTCTCACAACACATTTCTTCAATTCCTCCGTCGTCTGCGGAGCTAGTTGGCATATAAACTGGTACTGTTGTGGTGGGTGAGGGCTTTGTGTCTATCTTAGCTACAATTATGCGTTCACTATGATGTCCATAGTACTTTACCCACATTCCTATTTTCTTTTTCATTATTAGACGTACTCTTACATTATCCCTATTTGTATTTATAACCCTGTACTCACCTGACTTGAAGTTCTGTTCCTCCTGCCACCAAACTTCACTAGTAGCCATTTTATCTCCTTTTAAATTCTATAACCTACCTACCCGATTAAGTCATCCAATATTTCACTCTCTGACACATAGGACGCCAGGTTTGTTTCTTCTAGTGAGACATCCTCTTGAGTAGTCCCCGCCCGTAGATCCGAATGGGGGTCTATTTTACCTCCAGAATATTTTTTCCAAGAACAGGCCGTCATCATTTAAAGATGCAGTAGAGCTGCATGCTCTACGAAAAAAATTACTTCTGTGGTTTCCCCTTCCTTTCAGCTGTTGACAGTACCAGTACAGTAAGGCCGTGTTGACTGATGTTACAACGTCAGATCAGCCAGTCATGGAAAGACTGCTGCCCCTCTTCAGGAACCTCATGTCCATCTCGCCTCTCCACAGGTAGGTCTCCGTTGTGGTTGCACCGCGATCTGTATCTGTATCCGTATCGTTGAGGCATGTTAGCCTACCCCATCTTGGTGCAAGGTCCATGGTTCGAAAGAGGGGGGGGGGGGGGGGGGGGAAGAGAGGAATATTACCTGTCAATTACTACAAAAGGAAATTAATACAATGAGAACATAAAAATAAAAGTTAGACGATGTGAGGTAAAACAAGAAAAAGCAGATTCTAGAATCTGGCCATGTACGTCTTAAAGTCATATAGTTACATACAATGTCACAAGCTTGACGAAACTATGTGATTCAGTTTAAACGGATTGAAGGTACATATTCAAGAGCTGAAATCTAGATCTGCAATAAAAATACAGGTTGCATTTGGGACTGATTACTGAATTCCCTTTCCGGCGAAAATAATTCACCCTCTTTGACCATGGCGACGAGCGAGAACTAAAGACTTCTTTTGTTGAAATAGTGACATCTGTCGTCACGCTCACAGCATTTACTACATATCTCGCTGCCTTGTCCTTGTCAGTGTCGTGAAATTCACTAACAGCGCTCAAATTCATTTAGTACGCGATTAATGACGTCCAAGTAACATCAAAATCCATGATCATTTCTGCTAGATTTCTTTAAATATTACACTATTCCTTCCAAAATATTCAACCAATTTAGTAAAATTATTTGTCTGGCTGATTATCAACATCGCAAAGCAAGCACTGAAGTAAGGTTTTTCAAAGCTTTCAGGGTCTTATTAACAATAACTGGTTGTAATTTCTGATATAACAAAAACCTCTGCATGTGTAAGTCTTAAGCAGTGTTGGTGGAAGGGCTTGCAAGCTGTTACCTGCGTATATCATTATTTGTACACATTAAAATGAAAATAATAAAATTAGATCGGTGAGATGAACCTAGCACTGAGATTAAAGATGCCAAATGAGAAAATAAATACATTTTAGTTCAGTTCAACAGCGATACACGGCCTGCTCATTAAATTTTATCATGATTCAAATAAAGCAAAAAAAAATTAAAAAAATGAAACGGGATAGGGATTCCCTTACTTTGACTGTTCCGTTCTTTTACCAAAAACTTTTCTGAATAGTCATTGCATTCTATAAAGACCTTTATATCCGTCGAGGATGGCAAAAGTTTTAGAGCGACTTGAATAACATATTCGTTATGAAAATTGTGTACATCCGGACAATCGCACAGACCTTTTAGTGGCTCCTACATCATATAACACTCCCATTCTAAAAAGAAAGCAAACGTGACATTAGTTAGTGCCATGCTGTCATTTTTATTTCCCATAATAATGAGATTCTTATCAGAATAATGCATCAAAAAAATTCGAAAATTTAGTTTGGAAATTAGCAAGCAGAATAAGGGGTTTCGTGCAAGAATTTTGCGTAACTTATCTTGAGCCAATTAATCATATAACAGAGTTCTATCAAGAATACAACTTGACTACGTATTTATTTTGTTGATTTAAAAAGTCTTTCGATTCTCCACACCGTAAGGGGGTACTGGACGCCTTAAAAAGTTAAAGCATGCTTACACAACATTAAGCTGAAGAAGTACATCTGTAGCAATAGAATAGGCCAAATTAAATCGGAAAATTTTTCGAACAATTTAAAATTGAAAGAAGAGAATCAATCTCTTAAAAATTATTCGCATCGAGCTTTGAGCATACATTCTCTGGTCATCAGAGTGTGATCACAAGCTAATAAAAAAATTACCTGTGATTTTCAGGTGACATTGTGGAGCTTACGGATTTCTAGGATGCGCTACAGTATTAATTGAGCGAGGTGAGCTAGGATTCTCTGCTACACATAAATGTTCCGAAATCAAAACTTATCACTAATGACCTCATTCAGCAGGAGGCAAACAATACCCCTTCAAGACACACGTAGCATTTTGTATACTTTACACAGGTTTACTGACTCAAAAATTGACAGCAGCTGGAAGATGATACTCTAAAAGAAAACACCAGGGGAAAGCACTGAAGCCTCGATTTTATATGTAAGATGACTTTTGGCATGTTTTAAAGAGAATAATCTTATATTCGCGGATCATTATTACTTTAATGGAGGGAAATGGATTTTAATACACAGAATAGGAAAAAAACAAAAACAGAATAGTGCTAAGTGCTATGGGAACCATGTGCTGAAGGTTAGAGGAAGGGATGGAATTAGATATAAAGACTATGACCTATAAAATAGAACGGATGATGATGTATCTTTACCACAGCAATACTACTGAAATGGTGGCGTGGACTCTAAAGAAACTTCAAACCTCATGATCGCTAGTAAAATGTTTATTAAATTTAGATAACCGGTTTCGGCAAGACTATGTTGTCCGATCTTATGCTTTATAATATTACAGCATCTTTCCTCCCAAGGAGAAAAATGATGTAACGATGTAAAGTATAAAGTAAGAAGATGGCAACATCGTTCTGCCGAAACGGTTATCTAAATCTAATAAAAGCTGTGCTAGAGATCTTGGCGTTTCAAATTTCTTCAGAGTCCACACTGCAGCAGATCGCACCCACACTGATAATACACTCCTGGAAATGGAAAAAAGAACACATTGACACCGGTGTGTCAGACCCACCACACTTGCTCCGGACACTGCGAGAGGGCTGTACAAGCAATGATCACACGCACGGCACAGCGGACACACCAGGAACCGCGGTGTTGGCCGTCGAATGGCGCTAGCTGCGCAGCATTTGCGCACCGCCGCCGTCAGTGTCAGCCAGTTTGCCGTGGCATACGGAGCTCCATCGCAGTCTTTAACACTGGCAGCATGCCGCGACAGCGTGGACGTGAACCGTATGTGCAGTTGACGGACTTTGAGCGAGGGCGTATAGTGGGCATGCGGGAGGCTGGGTGGACGTACCGCCGAATTGCTCAACACGTGGGGCGTGAGGTCTCCACAGTACATCGATGTTGTCGCCAGTGGTCGGCGGAAGGTGCACGTGCCCGTCGACCTGGGACCGGACCGCAGCGACGCACGGATGCACGCCAAGACCGTGGGATCCTACGCAGTGCCGTAGGGGACCGCACCGCCACTTCCCAGCAAATTAGGGACGCTGTTGCTCCTGGGGTATCGGCGAGGACCATTCGCAACCGTCTCCATGAAGCTGGGCTACGGTCCCGCACACCGTTAGGCCGTCTTCCGCTCACGCCCCAACATCGTGCAGCCCACCTCCAGTGGTGTCGCGACAGGCGTGAATGGAGGGACAAATGGAGACGTGTCGTCTTCAGCGAAGAGAGTCGCTTCTGCCTTGGTGCCAATGATGGTCATATGCGTGTTTGGCGCCGTGCAGGTGAGCGCCACAATCAGGACTGCATACGACCGAGGCACACAGGGCCAACACCCGGCATCATGGTGTGGGGAGCGATCTCCTACACTGGCCGTACACCACTGGTGATCGTCGAGGGGACACTGAATAGTGCACGGTACATCCAAACCGTCATCGAACCCATCGTTCTACCATTCCTAGACCGGCAAGGGAACTTGCTGTTCCAACAGGACAATGCACGTCCGCATGTATCTCGTGCCACCCAACGTGCTCTAGAAGGTGTAAGTCAACTACCCTGGCCAGCAAGATCTCCGGATCTGTCCCCCATTGAGCATGTTTGGGACTGGATGAAGCGTCGTCTCACGCGGTCTGCACCTCCAGCACGAACGCTGGTCCAACTGAGGCGCCAGGTGGAAATGGCATGGCAAGCCGTTCCACAGGATTACATCCAGCATCTCTACGATCGTCTCCATGGGAGAATAGCAGCCTGCATTGCTGCGAAAGGTGGATATACACTGTACTAGTGCCGACATTGTGCATGCTCTGTTGCCTGTGTCTATGTGCCTGTGGTTCTGTCAGTGTGATCATGTGATGTATCTGACCCCAGGAATGTGTCAATAAAGTTTCCCCTTCCTGGGACAATGAATTCACGGTGTTCTTATTTCAATTTCCTGGAGTGTATGTCAGTAATGCATAAAATGGCAGTAGACAGGCCATGACTTGAGAAGTGCAAATGACAGCTGCTAAAGCCTAACGACAGAATTAATGAATCCGGATGGAAAAAGGAAAAATATAAGATGACAAGATGAACTTGCGTATTGAGGGCAATCGTAGCCAATGAATGCACGTAAGGAAGACTGATGGAGGGAACTAGAAGATGACTTTACTCAGCGGTGAGATACCAGTTTGTAACAGTAACTACAAAAATGCATAAAAAATGTTTATATGATTCATAAATAAGATATTACGTAAGCTAAGAAAATTGCTTTGGAGAGCACTACATATGGCAAACATAAACCCTTCCTTGATTAAAATAAAACAACAGATGTATAAAGATAACATTTGCCAAGTGAAAGTCGGTAATAAACTTTCACAGGAATTTAGAACAAGCAAAGGCCTTTTACAGGGCTATCCCAGGTCACCATCATTATTTAAAATCTATATAGATATTAGCCTTAGAACATGGTCTCGTAAATGTAATAGTATGGGATTAGAAATAAGAGATGGAGTTTACCTACACCATTTATTGTTTGCTGATGATCAAGTAGTCGTAGCACAAGATGGAGAGGATGCTAACTACACTCCTGGAAATTGAAATAAGAACACCGTGAATTCATTGTCCCAGGAAGGGGAAACTTTATTGACACATTCCTGGGGTCAGATACATCACATGATCACACTGACAGAACCACAGGCACATAGACACAGGCAACAGAGCATGCACAATGTCGGCACTAGTACAGTGTATATCCACCTTTCGCAGCAATGCAGGCTGCTATTCTCCCATGGAGACGATCGTAGAGATGCTGGATGTAGTCCTGTGGAACGGCTTGCCATGCCATATCCACCTGGCGCCTCAGTTGGACCAGCGTTCGTGCAGGACGTGCAGACTGCGTGAGACGACGCTTCATCCAGTCCCAAACATGCTCAATGGGGGACAGATCCGGAGATCTTGCTGGCCAGGGTAGTTGACTTACACCTTCTAGAGCACGTTGGGTGGCACGGGATACATGCGGACGTGCATTGTCCTGTTGGAACAGCAAGTTCCCTTGCCGGTCTAGGAATGGTAGAACGATGGGTTCGATGACGGTTTGGATGTACCGTGCACTATTCAGTGTCCCCTCGACGATCACCAGTGGTGTACGGCCAGTGTAGGAGATCGCTCCCCACACCATGATGCCGGGTGTTGGCCCTGTGTGCCTCGGTCGTATGCAGTCCTGATTGTGGCGCTCACCTGCACGGCGCCAAACACGCATACGACCATCATTGGCACCAAGGCAGAAGCGACTCTCATCGCTGAAGACGACACGTCTCCATTCGTCCCTCCATTCACGCCTGTCGCGACACCACTGGAGGTGGGCTGCACGATGTTGGGGCGTGAGCGGAAGACGGCCTAACGGTGTGCGGGACCGTAGCCCAGCTTCATGGAGACGGTTGCGAATGGTCCTCGCCGATACCCCAGGAGCAACAGTGTCCCTAATCTGCTGGGAAGTGGCGGTGCGGTCCCCTACGGCACTGCGTAGGATCCCACGGTCTTGGCGTGCATCCGTGCGTCGCTGCGGTCCGGTCCCAGGTCGACGGGCACGTGCACCTTCCGCCGACCACTGGCGACAACATCGATGTACTGTGGAGACCTCACGCCCCACGTGTTGAGCAATTCGGCGGTACGTCCACCCAGCCTCCCGCATGCCCACTATACGCCCTCGCTCAAAGTCCGTCAACTGCACATACGGTTCACGTCCACGCTGTCGCGGCATGCTACCAGTGTTAAAGACTGCGATGGAGCTCCGTATGCCACGGCAAACTGGCTGACACTGACGGCGGCGGTGCGCAAATGCTGCGCAGCTAGCGCCATTCGACGGCCAACACCGCGGTTCCTGGTGTGTCCGCTGTGCCGTGCGTGTGATCATTGCTTGTACAGCCCTCTCGCAGTGTCCGGAGCAAGTATGGTGGTTCTGACACACCGGTGTCGATGTGTTCTTTTTTCCATTTCCAGTAGTGTATATGTGCAATCAACTAGCAGTAGCGTGCAAAACTTGGGGTTTGAAGATTAATTACCAACAAACAGAATACTTGACTAATTATTCAGATGAGCTATACATTGAAGGAAAGGAAATCGAAAAGATAAACACTTTCTGTTATTTGGGATCCATTTTAGAAATCGAGGGAAAATCAGAGTCAGAAATCAATAAAAGAATTAGTAGCGGACGGAGGGTCATTGGGATGCTTACCTCAGTCTTATGGAGCAGGAATGTAATGAGCAGAACTAAAAAATTAATATACAAATCCATATTAGAGAGCGTGGCTCTGTATGGAACGGAGACCTGGACAATCAACGTTAAGCACATTAAATAATTACAAGCCCTAGAGATGGACTTCTGGAGAAGATCGGCAAGATCTCCAGGAAAGAAAAGATAAGGAACACAGAAATAATAAGGAGAATGGAAATAAAAGAAAGAATATATGATGTAATGGATAGGAAGAAATTACAGTGGTACGGGCACGTACGACGAATGGAGAAAACCAGAATACCAAAACTGATACTGGAGTGGAAACAGGAGGGGAGAAGAAGAATAGGACGACCTGTGACCACCTGGCTCCAGAATGTACAGCACACAGTGAGGAGAATGGGCGCAGAGGAAGAGGACACACAAGATCGAAACACCTGGAGGGATATTTTGAAAATATAGTTTAAGAAAGTTTATTGTTTGTTTTGTAATTTCCAAGTAAATTATTATGTTGGAGGTAAGCCTCTGTAATGAGGAAAAGCTCAAAATAATAAATAAACGTAAGCTAAGCCCAGATAATACGTGCTACATAGGATATATCGAAAACATAAACGAACTCGTATCCATTTTAATCGACTGCTATCAAACTTTGCCCAAACGTTATTTGGTGCTGCCTGTGCAGAGTGGTTAGGCAATTCCTTGTCAAATTCCTACCGGTGATAAGTACCCCTTTCTATACCACTAAATTCTCCCCGTCAATCAGTTCTGACAAGAACGCTTTCAAGGCTCTGTTAAATACCCTGAGCTGAAATTCCTGATGCGACTGGCGGCTAAGACAAGGCTCTTGTGGGAACGTACCTCTGCTGTCCACGAAAAGGCCTTCGGCCGCGTCGTCGTTGAGGTCCACCCAGGGGTCGAACCGAGTGGCGGGGAACAACCGTAACACATAAAGCGCCTCGATGTTCGTATCGATCGACAGCAGGGCGCCGCCGTCTTGTTCGCAGACTCTCCTCGCTTCCAGGAACGTTTTCTCCTGACTGAGGATCTTGTAGAACTTTTGGGCCTGCCTGCTCCACGTGTACCCGGACGGTATCGGCTTCTGCAAGCGGCGCTCGCACACGAAGGGCCGAGACATCCAGCAGGCTCTGTCGTCCAGAAGCCCGCCATCGGGATGGATCACACCGCAGTCCTCGTCGTCATAGTTGTTGGGCTCGCCCTTCCTCCAAGGCAAGAGCGGCGGTTTGTTACCTTCAACAAAAAATCGAGGGAAGCAATCTGCTTAACAGCAAAAAACTTAAGTCTGGCATTAACGAATAAGAATAAATTTAAAAACCTGCACGGAATGGCGCTATTTTCCTTTCGCTGCAAGATCAGTTCGCGTGACTTACCACAGCATTTAGTATATATGCCTGGTAACATCGCAGGATTTCGGCTCGGAAGTCGTTAAAGCCAACATTTACTGAATGCTAAGTCCAGTTTTCGGACTGATCTATTACTCCCTACGGACTTCATCCATTAAGGCCTTCTTTCTGCATATTTCTACTCTCTGTTGATTAGTCACTTAATACTTTGTCACCTCAACTCTCCTCCCCCTCCCATCCCCAATCCAAAACAAATACCTCTGGCTACCGTACATTTCCTTTGTAACTAACACCAACCACCACGACGTCGTAAAAAAGTGAAAAACCCATATTTACCCAATAAAATGGGGCGAGGGGTTGGTGCCCACCTATCTCACGCTTCTATAACAAAAATAACATTACTAAAATAAACATTCAAAAAATAAAAGCTACGAGATAAATCTTAAAGTTAAACCTTAAATCCAGGTAATCTCCCACGCCCAATCATTATAGCGCCTCGACCTTATAGTTGCATAATTGTTCACCCTCTCATTTTGGCGGTATCTCTCTGCTGCCTTGACGGTACCCATCGTCTCAAATTCAACTGAATCCTCTACGTCCTCCTCCTTAGATAATACAATCTCTTCCTTTCCAGTTCTCTCCTTTCTAACGGTTCCAGAAAACGTTTCGCAGCAAAAACATGCTTTTCTTCGGTCATACGTTTCATCACATAAAATTTACATCATGTTTCACAATTCACAGAACCTACACCACCTCCACACATGACTATAAAAACCTATAAAATCGAACATGGCTTTTTCTGTGGCTTAACTGCCACACTTCTGCTGTAGATCCCTCTCATCATAAAATTGGCAATCCGCATTTTAAATCTCTCAAACTAATCTGTTTTCTGTATTTGAATACTTGGTCAACTGCTGTTTCATTTTTAAAATTCTTGACACTGCTCTTTTACTTTTAAAATTCTTGAGATGAAGAGTGGACTAGAGTGTTTCTGCTGACTTCCGCCCAGCAGCCATCCCCTCCCCCCTCCCCCTTCCGTCTTGACCAGTAATCATGGTTATTTTTTTATTAATATGTCATACCACTTGGCATTACGACCTTTGCCCTTCGAATTATTTTGTAAAAACCACAAACACTTCATCGATCAATTTCTGCAGTCATGGGCAAATCATTCTATAACACACCATTTTCTTTTCTTTTGCATTTGTAAATAGGATAACATTTTAGTGAAATGTAGAAACAATATTTTGAAAATATCAGTCAAAATATTAACCTATTAGCAAATCTGAAACTACTTCGTGTTGTATTAAATTTACAGGTCTACTACAAGATTATTTTGATAAACTACCATTGCTTCAGGTATGTTACGTTGAGATAACAGTAATCTCCTTAATTCCGTTGTAGCATTTTTAATATAAAATTTTCCACAATGAAGTGGATGATCTCACAGATACAGACAGAAAAACATTAAGATACGTTTGCCTGGATTTCAGTTAGAAATCTGTCTAAATTCGCGCATACTAAGTTCTGTAACGAAGCCCTCTCTACGTTGCGTCGGTCTGCGACACAAATCTCTCAACGTCAGTGGATGCACGCAGTTTCTAATACGCAAAATATAAGTAAAAGAGAGTAGTTAACAGCCAAATTTTATTCACCAATAAGAGTTTCAAAGTGAAAGACGGCCTACGAAAGATTTGCCGTAAGTTACATAGTACAACTTCGATATAATTAATGAACATCATTTTGAATACCACTAAATGTGCTGTTTCAGAACGGTATTTGTCTACCAAAAACTGGCTTTCAAGATGTAACGCCTTAAAGGAATGCATTTCGTCGATAATGTGGTCGTTAGATGCGAAACGCCAGCTCGGCTGTGTAAAGGCGAGAGAGGACATCGGACTCCGTCTTGCGGCAGAAATCGGCGGAATTCAGAAAATTCGTGGAAAATGTGAACCTGGACTTTAGTCTTGGTTCTTCCACAAACAGTCTCTTTTATAACACTGCTTTTCTGTGATGAGTAGTGCGAATAATCGCATATGAATTATTCGAGAGGAGTTCTAGCAAACTCAGCAGGCAGAGCGCAATACACTACTGGAAACTAAAAACATAGAGATCTGCTTTGTTGAACCTTCGCTCTGATCGCTAAGTTCACTATAAATCAGTTCGAATAAAACATGTGCTAGTATTCGTCTTGCTCGTTGTAGCAAGGCAGTCTGTAGCAAGCTTAGTACAACTGTGACTTTGAAGGGACACTCAAAGCAACTCTATTTCCAAGACTTTCTCTGTGTTCGCACTCAAAATGAATGGCTTGTGTGTACTGTTAACACCATTTTCTGATGTTATACTACTGTATCTGCAAAGTGAGAAAATTTCAACACCAAAACATTTCTGTCGGCGATTTTCTCAAATTCCCCTATGTTGTTGTAGGTGTCATATAATGGCCACTGTTTACTAATCACTTCTCCTGTACGTATGAGTAGCAAATAAGCCGAAGTCAAAAGTACTATCATGCTCAAAAGCACCTGAATGACCTGAATTGGGTTCCACCTTATTTCCTCGCAGCCCACATCACGTAGCTGCCTTGCAATACAGTCCTTCGGCTATACGAGATGATTATAACACATGACAACTTAAAACTAGTGTTCTCTGCTAAAATCAGTCTGCACGTAAATTAATACCACGGTATTGCAAAGTTTGGAAACACTTTCTTACAGAGGAGACTCTCCGTAACGTTTGTAAACTCAACTTTATTACAGTGAGTGACATATGAAAAATATTATCACATTCGTTAGTATCCGAGATAACTAATACCCGAAACTCAGTGGCTTACATGATTCAGTAGTCCTTAGTCAAAACTAAATGTTTTTATGAATAAGAGATTTTGAACGAATATCTGGACTCCCAAAGTTCTATAATGATTCAAAGTATGTTTGCTCTCATGAAGGTTTTCCAACCACATGTTAACGGTCGTTCGTGCAGCGAGTGGTTTTGCCCGAGCTGGTTAATGAACGAACCAGTTAAAAGAAAAAACAAGCGATTGACACAGAAAAACGATCTATGTAAACCTTAACACTAAGAGCTATCACTACTTCTTTCACTATCTCATGATGGCAAGTGGATCTATGTGCAGTGCGAAATTCACGGCACCGGTCGTCATGGGTGGCAAGGCGTAAGGGAAGGTCAAATGTCGCAGTTTCCGAAAGTCTGAACTTAATAGCAAATGACGAAAGTTTTGTAGTGCTCTCGGAATCCTGTTAACCACCTAGTGCATGAAATGAAATGATCAGGACAAGGATTCGAACCTACGTACGTGCATTTCCTGGAGTCCTACAGGCGTTTGGGACATTGGGGAAAACAACGAAATCATGGAACTGTATCGTTCCTAGAGGATCAATCCCCCCCCCACCCCAAGAGAGAACTTAATTCACATAAAGTAAGAAATAAGTGCTCTGTAACATTATATGCCGATTGGTTCGGTATATAAAATAAAATTTCTAGTGTAATGGTGAGAGAGTTTCTGTTTGCCGCGACTTCCGCCTTTCTCGTGGCGCAACTTCAACCGATTTTACTACAGTCACCAGTGAGAGACATCACGTTCAATGTGCATTCCAAACCACGGAGTAACCCGACGTCTTTCGCTTGACGTTATCGCAGATGAAGGTCTGTGTCAAAAATTGATTCTTAAAGAGGGGATAGAAACTATACCTGGCGCATGCCAAACTACTATCTGTCCACCATACCACTGTAGCAAGGTCGTTATTGAGTTTTAACGGGAAACGCATGACACAATAAGAGCGTTCAGACAAAATGATGCCTTCGACGTGGATTTTTTCTTTATCGATACATTCGTTTTCTGACCCTGTTTTAATCTTGTTCGACGGCATCGTCATTCACACGTTGCCTCGCTTACTGACACTCAGCACCTCCACATATCCCACAACGCAATGATAATTGCGTATGATACTGAATTAAGCGCCAAAACCAATTCGTATGCGCTGTTAACTGCTAGCCGATTAGTGTTAATTTCTGACACTAGACTTGAAAAGAGCTTACCTATTAGACGTGCTGAAGAAAAACCGGCTCGCCATTGATCTGTTACGAACCGGCGAGCCTCTGACACGGAAGGTTTGTTCGTCTCTTGCCAGCGGGATGTAAAGACGCTTCCTGCC
Source organism: Schistocerca americana (assembly GCF_021461395.2). Taxonomy (NCBI): domain Eukaryota; kingdom Metazoa; phylum Arthropoda; class Insecta; order Orthoptera; family Acrididae; genus Schistocerca; species Schistocerca americana. Next base: position 74,612,774 of record NC_060122.1, on the reverse strand, counting down.
ATCATATCTCTGATTCGAAGCCATTTGGAAATCGTCACTATTCCAACAAATTTCCTAAATCGAAAAAAGTAACTGCAGAATGCGAGGTTGCCAGATATTTCGAGCATTAACATCGTCATTACTATTTCCTTCTGAACTCCATTGCAGGTGCAAGTGTACATGCAAGAAGAATTTGATGATTTTTGGCAGCAAAAAACATGTAATTACTTAGTTCGTTTCATATGTATGGCTTAATACTTTTGAACTTAATACTTGACATCACCACTTATTCATTGATCACATCGAAACTAAATTTAGTGATGAAGACTTTACGTGATAACAGAAATCCTGTGGAATTACTTCATTTATCTGCGCTTGGCAAAGACAAGACTGATGATGTACGCCAGTTCAGATCCCAATATGTTAATATATCCCATGAACTGTCAAGGTCATTCTTTCGGATAACTCGATCGACTTTGTTGAAGTCACGTTTTCAAGTTGTGTAAGGAGCAACATATTGCAAAAGAACAGCTGTTTTCATTATGGTAATCTCAGAGTCTAGCACTACATTTGGTCTAAGTTCACATCTACTGGTTATTAGTTTAAACTGGGTACCCAGTTCAGCATTGTAGAGAAATATTGCACAGTTGGAAACTACACACCCACCTCAGTGACTTTAGATTCAGTGACCAACTTAACCAAACTCTGCGGAGCACCAGTTTCAAGAATCAGGTTTAGTTCAAATGGTTCAAATGGCTCTAAGTACTATGGAACTTAACATCTGAGGTCATCAGTCCCCTAGACTTAGAACTACTTAAACCTAACTAACCTAAGGACATCACACATATCTATGCCCGAGGCAGGATTCGAACCTGCGACCGTAGCAGCCTCGTGGCTCCGGATTGAAGCGCGTAGAACCGCTCGGCCACAGCGGCCGGCTCAGGTTTCGTAAAGGCTGTGATTTGCAGGGTCCTCTCTCGCCGAAAAGTACATAGTTAAGCTTCATAGCTACACTCTAATAGCAATTTCGTTGATAGCAGATAAGTATTCTGCATAATAGTTACTATTAGTTGCTTTTCTAAGGTTAGGGGTGTCATCAGCTGAAACCGTGTTTAACACGTAAGGCTATCGTACTACGAAAACATTCGGGATGACTATTATTGCCCGCATCTCGTGGTCGTGCGGTAGCGTTCTCGCTTCCCACGCCCGGGTTCCCGGGTTCGATTCCCGGCGGGGTCAGGGATTTTCTCTGCCTCGTGATGGCTGGGTGTTGTGTGATGTCCTTAGGTTAGTTAGGTTTAAGTAGTTCTAAGTTCTAGGGGACTGATGACCTAAGATGTTAAGTCCCATAGTGCTCAGAGCCATTTGAACCATTTTTGACTATTATTGGAAGATAGAGTTGATCTTCACAATCAGGCCTATTTACAATACAGATGTTTTATAAATTATAGAGTGCAGCAATCAGTCGTCCTTCTTAGATTTTATTATGCAAATCCAGATTTCGGCTAGTGGTTAGCCATTCTCACTGCTCTTTTTTTTAATTCTCAGTGCATGTTAAGTCCTTGTTGTTGTAGTATTCAAAGAACTGTTACTGATGCGCGAACAACAGGGACATACATCCATTGAGAATAAAAGAAAATAGCCCATTGACAATGAATTGCTACAAGCCGAAATCTTTATGTGCATAATAAAATCTAAAAAGGATGAGTGATTCCTGCACTCTATAAATTATAAGTCACATACAGTCGCTGAGTGCATCCACTTTCCGAATGGAAGGTAATCTGACTAATACAGGCGTTTGTTGAGACCGTTCGTTCTTGCCTTTCTCCAGCGAGCGCTTGAAGCCATATACAATATTTCGAATACTTCTAACGCTGCAGTTGACTCTGTCCTCATAACTAATAATTCGAGTGTTACAGCGAATTAAAATTTTCTTTATAAAGGGATTCGCCATTCTAGCACCCACGTATTCTCGTTTTACCACATGGTGTGATGCAGTGTATGAGGCCATACCACTATTAAAAAGAAGAAAAAAAACTTACAATAGACCAAGGAACGTAGCCTGAATTACTACTTGAACCGACGAAAATATACGAAATAGACCGCCTTTCTAGAAACGAGCTTGCCGAGCAGCCTCCGCAGTTGCTAACACCAAACTAGTTGGTAACTTGGCAAGAAACATGACCAGCTCACTATTTGGTCCCGGCGGAGGTTCGAGTCCTTCCTCGGGCATGGGTGTGTGTGTGTGTGTGTGTGTGAGTGTGTGTGTGTGTGTGTGTGTGTGTGTGTGTGTGTGTGTGTTTGTCCTTAGAATAATTTAGGTTAAGTAGTGTGTAAGCTTAGGGACTGATGACCTTAGCAGTTAAGTCCCATAAGATTTCACACACACACAGCACACTACTAAAGCAAAATAACAGCGCAATTAGACAAACGCCAGACAGCTAGCGGCAGTGATGACAATCACATTGAAGCAGAATTACAAACAGTACCATACAGAAACATTATGACAAGCATGCATATGCTCTTATAGTAACAGACAAAACATGAAAGGGCAAACACCGTACATTATACTACACATACAACAATAGCTGAAGAACAGAGTTGCAAATAATGTCATAAGAATGTGAGATGTGTAGCATACAGACAGACGTACTCAAAATGACAAACACAATGCAACCAACGGTATGTACAATTGCGCCAGCAGAACAGTGACGTAAAATGCACAAGAGAGCAATAATGAAAATTTAATGTACAAATACAGATCTGTGCGCAAATTAAAAAGCAAAACTACGCACTTGATTAAGAACCAGGCTAATGTCATGTGAAAATTAAGTCGACGGTAACTCTTAAATTAAATTTGGATGCCGCTGGCTTCCAGATAGTCTGTGAGGAAGTTATACTTATCAAAACGGTGAAGTAAAACAGGGATATTGGTGGAGAGGGGCGTAACCTCTCGCAACCAGTTTCTTATACAAGTCTGACAGTGCAGTCATGTACTTGGAACAAGCCAAAATGATGATAAGATACGCTACTGTCGTTGTGTCCTTATCGCACTGTCCAGACGTGATAATCCTCAACCAGTATAGGTGTGCGGAACAACACGCTTGTCCCAGCCTCATGCGAATGAGGCGAACCATGGTCGAGAAGAGATGTTCGGTTTTATGGCCGCCATGTGGCCGTCCTTAGAGTGCTGAGAGACATGTCATTCACAGTTCCATGCATGATAAGCAGCCTTCCGTATCGTCGATGTGAGATCCGTATAAGGGATCTGCGTTTGGCGTAACTGGTCTTCTGTAATACTACTCTTGGCAAGGGGGTCAACAGTTTAATTATGAAGAATGCCATGATGCCCTTTAACGCAGAGTAACTGAAAGGCAATACCCAAGGTCTACGCGTCTCTTATGGCCGCAAAGACGTCCAGAACATACCTGTTGATCTGTTTCTCAAACGTGGGATGTTGCAATTCCTGCAGAACACTTTGGGAGTTCGTAAGTATCAGGATGAACGTGAATGTCCGGGTACCGTAATGAATACTTCCCTGACGGCCAGTAGCTCCGCTTTGTACATAGAAGATTGAAGTAGAAGCGCAAACATTTGGCAGGTGCTACTAAAAGGGCTAAAAAAGGCGTATACCACACCAGCCTCAGGTTTAGAGCAGAATCGAACAACTGCCTTAAGAGAGGCACAATCAGATATCGAAGATAGACTGAGGAAGAAAATATCACACATCTGTCATCTTACAGACATGGCGCATGCTTCCACTAGCAGGGCGTTGGTGGGCGTTGATTTCATGGCTCCTAGGACGGAATGAATCACTCTGTAATGGATGACATCGAACTTGCGTTGCAGAGCCATAGACAATGCTACCATAATCTAACACAGAACGGATCAAAACCTTATATAGTGTCAAGAGCATAATCGGTTCCGCTCCCTACCATATGCGGGCAAGCATACGCAAGATATTCACGTGTTACCTTGCTGATGAGGCACACAACATGTCGTGTCCACTTGAGTTAGCTGTCGAAGTAGATGCCAAGGAACTTAGCATGTGCTCGAACAGGAAATGTATATGGGCCAAGATGAAGTTCGGATGAGACGTTAATACGCAGTTTCCTCGTGAGTATATCAAAAACTGAGTTGTCAGATGGCAAATCAGCCCATTTTTGAACTCCCGTGCGACCAACTTTTTACATGCGTCGGTAAGCCATAGGTGTGTCACCCAAAAGCACGACGAGCGAATATACAGACGTCGTCCGCATACTGAAGAACTTCGATGGTGGGGCTGAACAAAGTCTCTAGGTGGGTAACATACAGGGCATATACTAAGGGACTCAGTATCGCGCCCTGGGCGAGGCCACGAGACGCCTGGTGGAGTCCATGCAACATGTTGTCCTGGTCGCGGATACGATACGGCAACCAGGCAAACTGCACGTATATAATCCGTAACAGCAGAAGAGACAGCAGTTGCAAAGTGTCGATAAGTTCAGTTATCAAGACATTGTCGTGCGCCCTCGAAAAGTAAACAAATAATGCCGTTAAATACCCAATTGTAAGTTATGTGTTTTCAGTATCCATCACAAGCGAGGTAATATTGTCATACGTACTTCTGCCATTACCGAAGTCGTTTTGCGTCCGTGAGAGCAATTTCTCATGTTCCAACCAGCATTCTAAGTGAAACTTGAAGAGACGTTTAAGAGTCGATATAAGAATAGCATAGAGGTTAGACTCCATAGGGTAGGGAAGGGAAGGGAAGGGTAGGCCATATACAAAACTGAGAAAGTGGCCCAAAACTCAGAGACAAAACAACGTCCTGAGGGTCTCTGTCCAGACAATAGAAGTAATCCACGGGGTCCATCATTGAGCAGGATAAGACAGAACTCGTCAAGAATGCCAAGGATCCCATCACCAAACCTATCATTACGGGGGGCGTTTGAAAAGTCCGTGCAAAGACCGAGAGATGGCAGCACTGGCGCGTATGTCATGTTTAGTTAGTAACTTCTTTGAAAAGAAGGCACACCATGTATCAGCCATATTGGTCTTTTTCTTTGTGTTTGGCATTCATGTGAATCAAGGAAGTCGAATGATTGTCAAAAAATGGACGAAAAAGAATTTCGTGTGGCGATTAAACATTACTGTATCAAAGTCAAAACGCCTCAGGAGACTAAAGAGAAGCCTGATAAACATTACGGTCACTCTGCACCTTCAATTAGAACAGTTTATAAGTGGTTTCAAAATTTTCGGAGTGGCCATACGAGCACAAGTGATGCTGAACGTTCTGGACGCCCTGTGGGGGTTACGACTCCAGAAATCATTGATAAAATCCATGATATGATAATGGATGACAGAAGAGTTAAGGTGCGTGAGATTGCTAGTCCTGTGGGCATCTCGAATGAACGGGTACATAATATTTTGCATAAACATTTGGACATGAGAAAGCTATCCGCAAGATGGGTTCCGCGATTGCCTACGCTTGGCCAAAAACGGAGTAGTGTGAAGTGTCGCAAGGATGGTTTGCAGCTGTTCAGGAAGAATCCGCAGGACTTCGAGCGTCGTTCCGTCACTGTGCATACATTACTATACCCCTGAGACCAAACAACAATCTAAACAATGGGTTACCAAGGGAGAATCTGCACCAAAAAAGGCGAAGGCCACTCCTTCGGCCGTAAGGTTATGGTGACTGTCTTTTGGGATTCGCAATGGATAATCCTCATCGAATATCTGGAAAAGGGTAAAACTATTACAGGTGAATATTATTCATCGTTATTGTACCGTTTGAAACCCGTGCTGCAAGAAAAACGCCGGCGATTGGACCGCAAAAACATCCTTTTCCATCATGACAATATACCAGCACACACCTCAGCAGTTGTGGTGCAAAATTAATGGAAATAGGATTCCAGCTCGTTTCACATCTCTTCTATTCTCGAGACTTGACTCCCTCGGACTACTATTTGTTCCTCAATTTGAAAAAATGGCTGGTGGGACAAAGATTTTATTCAAACGAGGAGGTAATTCCAGCAACTAACAGCTATTTTGCATACTTGGACAATTCCTATTATTCGGAAGGGATCAACAAATTAGAACAACGTTGGACGAACAGTATGTCAAAAAGGAGACTATGTCGAAAAATAAAAAAGTTTTACCCCAAACACGTAGTAGTTTTTACTTTTTCATGGACTTTTCAAACGCCCCTCGTATATGCACTGCACCACAGTCTTGTGTGTTTTAAAATACACACGAATAATGAATGGAGGTGCCAACTGCCGAACTAGTGCGTACCACATGCTGTTGTTCTGGGGACACGTTGTCCAGTGCAACCATACGTCGCTCCAGTTGTTTAGTATTGAAATTGATGGCGTTTTCATCATCGGGCAAGCCAATGTAGACGTCATAATCGTTGCAGCCTGTGTGGTGGTCCACACCCAGTGGGGCTTGGGGGAGATGAGAGAATATTCGTGACGAATATATGAGAATCCCTGTCGCCAGACTGGCCTAGGAGCACGCTATTTCGATGGACTTCTAGTGTCAGAGATGGCACCCGATCTGTCTGCCGACTGCATATCATGTTGACGATACGTGGCACCCTGAGGGAGAGAGCCTGACTGGGGCGACACTGGCGGTAGAGTTGGTCGCGTAGAAGTATCTCAGAAGGCGACTCCTGGTTGCGTGGAATGCCTTGGAGGTAGGGGCGGCAAATCCAGAGGATTCTGGAGACTAGGAGGCCGGCAGAGAGCAGCGGATGTGAGAGCTGCGGGCTGCCAACGTTCTGTCACTGGGTGCTGACCACAGCAATTTAAACACGTCGGAAACGGCGCCGTACGTGGATCCGCTGGGTGTGGCCCAGCACACTTGCTGCAACGAGTATGACTTCTACATTGGCTTGCCCGACTATGAAAATGCCAGGAACTTCGACACTGAGTAACTGGAACGACGTACGGTTTCACTAGACAACACGTCCCCAGGACAGCATTATGTGAGGGCAAAGCCTGGGAGCGAAACATCACCAGACATACTGGAATCGACATCGTTTTTTCAGGGTGTGAATGACGTTTCTTAGAGTATCATTTGATACTTGCGACAGGATATATGCTCTCCATTGTGTCAGTGATCTCCTTGTCTGTCAAGCTGATGTCAACATCAAGAAAAATGCCATACGTATGAAGCAGAAAGTTGGTAAAATAGACATCAAACTTACGAGATTTGAAAACAGGGACTTCTGTCAAAGCGTTGGGAGCTACCGCAGTTTTCAGTTCTATCTTGACGCCGTTTCTGTCTGACGAACTAATGTCAACAACGTAACACCTGAGATGGGAGTTACAGGAAAATAATGACTCGTCTATCGACATAGGGTGGAATTTGCCAGCGTGCTTATCTAAACTGTCCACAAAGACAACGTAGGGGCCTGGCATCTGATTGACTGTGCCGATTGTTGACACTTGGCCGTACGACCGCAGCAGTGGAAGTCAGCAGTTGACTCTGAGAACGTTCTGAGTTTGTCTGCAATGTAGCATTAGTACAAGTGGGATCCGAACCTTTAACGCACTCATAGCACAGGAGGTGAGTCGACACACAGCCGTTTACTAGTGGGACCACTTTCGTGTTGTTGACTTGCAGGAGCATTGGTTTCAAGCGTGAGGCTGGAAGGGTCGCTAGGATGGCTAACTTGCTGACTAAACTGATGCACTTGTTGTTGGTGGTGGTGATATTGCTGAAGTTGCTATTGCTGTAGCTGCAATAATTGAAATTGCTGCTGTAGAGCCAGTTGTTGCCGGTGAAACTGTAGTTACTGATGACGGTGGTGCAGAACGTGTTGTTCGGGTTGATGTTGTAACTCCTGTTGTTGGTGGTGGTGTTGGAGAAGCTGTGTATCAGGAAGTGTTAATTCGCCCTCCTGGATCTCACCATGGTTGTCGGACATCGGTAGCAACGCAACATCTGTCGGTGCGTGCTGATGGCAGATTTCTAGTGCCGACTGCATAATTTGACCCGCATCAGTGGGATCTGCCATTTTACTCAGAAATATGTAGCGCTACCGTCGCGAACATGTGACGAAGAAAACTCACACAGTCCGGCGACGCTACACTGCACGGAAGCGATTCTACTCGAAAACCGACAATATAACTGGAGAAATGCTATGATAAACGCGAAGAGTACGAAGCACTACAGTCGTTCGCGAAACGTAAACAAGGCAGCGCCACACAGACCGCGCTGACACAAACTGTGCACACCGCAGGAAGGAGAGGGGGTGGGGACGCAGAAGACATATAATAATCTGCTATCGTCATCCAATGCCGTTTGTTTATATATTTGAGTTATTTTCAGCTGTTTGGTAAAAAGCTCAACAGTTGAAGCTGTCGACTGTCTACCGCACTGAGGAGCCAACCCCAGGTGAAACATGCTCTCAGTGTGTATTCGACGATGTCGATATCATTGTCTCCACTATCAACTGCGGGAATACTTTCCACAGCTTGAGCATATCAAATGCATCATCCCAGCTGCAGCTCTCTCAGCATCTGAAGAGGCCCAAAGATTTAATTTTGTAAAATGAACAAACCGCACAACGGTTGCTTCCTGTTTGTGTTCCCGGTCGCGCAACACAGCGGAACATTTTCTTTGTGACATTTATGTCCCGTTTGTCCAGTTGGCACGAAACCTTTGGTTCCCTGACAACAATGGACTGAGGTTATGTGATTTTATTTTTTACTCCAGATGGTGGGCTCGTAAGTGTTCCGGAACCGGTAGTATACACAATAAAAGTTACTGCATTAGGCAACTGCTGGGCGGTTTCTTCATTTTACAAACTGGACTTACACAGTTGCGGCTGCCCCATAAGAATAACTCTTTGCTCACAACTTTAAACTGGCTCCTTCTGTAAAAGAAGTAAGTACCTGGGTGATGTGGAACCTCAGATATTACAACACAAGGTAGACAAGGCATTACAGTAGATTACTGTTCCTGATTTAAACATGACCAATCTCATTCCGCAGGTACATCCACATCCTCTGTGCAAGATATCCTGTTGCTCTGTGGTAAGTGGCTCCGCTCAATGCAGCCACCTCCAGAATTCCAGCTGTTCATGAATGGAACAGGTTTATGCATTCTACCAGCAACACAATTAATGCTGAGAAAAGTACAGTAACTTTCTGGTCACATATTAATTCACAATCGTCACTGCCACACCGTTAAGCTGCTTTACAGTAAGTTCAGTGACAGAGTTGTTCTTGTCAGAATCGGCAGCAAACCTGAACCGACAACGATAGTTTAGATATACTCACCGATGTTGCAAGCTGAACATGAAGAGATACAGAAAGTATATGAGGATATTGAAAGGGTAACACAGTACATAAAGGGAGATGAAAGTCTAATAACCATGTGGGACTCTAATGCAGTTCTAGGGGAAGGAGTAGAAGAGAAGGTTACAGGAGAATACGGGCAGGAGAATATGGGTGTGGGACAAGGAACAAGAGTGGAGGAAGACTGATTGAGTTTGTAATAAATGTCAGCTAGTAACAGCTAATACTCTGTTCAAGACTCACAAGAGGGGGAGACATAATTAGGAAAAGACCGTATGGTAAGGGAAGATTTCAGTTGATTGATATTGGATATTGGATTGCAAGGCGTACCTAGGAGCAGATATAGATTCAGATCATAAAGTAGTGGTGATGAAGATTAGGCTGAAGTTAAAGAAATTAGTCAGAAAAATCAATTCGCAGAGAAGTGGGATACAGAAGTACTATGGGATAACGAGACACGCTTTAAGTTCTCTAAGACTATAGATACAGCAACAAGGTTTAACTCAGTAGGCAGCACAGTTGAAGAGGAATGGACGGGCAATCACAGAAGATGGAAAGAAATACATAGCTTCAAAGGAGGTAACTGCGAAGAAACCATGGGTAGCAGATGAAATATTTCAATTGATCGATGAAAGGAGAAAGTACAAAAATGTTCAGGGAAATTCAGGAATACAGAAATAAAAGTCGCTGAGGAGTGAAATAAATAGGAAGTGGAGAGAAGCAAAGACGAGGTGGATGCATGAAAAAGTGAAGAAATCGAAAAAGAAATGATTGTCGAAACGACTGACTCAGCGTACACAGAAGTCAAAACAGCCTTCGGTGAAATTAAAAGCAAAGGTGGTGACGTTAAGAGTGCAAAGGGAATTTCACTGTTAAAAGCAGAGTAGAGAGCGGATAGGTGGAGAGAGTATATTGAAGGCCTCTATGAGATGGTAGATTTTTCTAACGTGGTACAAGAAGAAACGGGAGTCGATTTAGAAGAGACAGGGGATTCATTATTACAATCAGAACGTAAGAGCTTTGGAGGACTTGAAATCAAATAGGGCAGGAGGGCCTGATAATATTCCATCAAAATTTCTGAAATCATTGGGGTAGTTGCAACAAAACGGCTATTCACGTTCGTGTGTAGAGTGTATGAGCCTGGCGAAACACCATCTGACTTTCGAAAAAATATCATCCACACAATTCCGAAGACTGCAAGAGCTGATAGGTGCGAGAATTATCGCACAATCAGCATAACAGATCATGTATCCAAGTTGCCGACAAGAATAATCTACAGAAGAATGGAAAAGAAAGTTGAGGATGCGTTGTATGAAGATCAGTTTGGCTTCAGGAAAGGTAAAGGCACCAGAGAGACAATTCTGACTTTGCAGTTGATAGTGAAAGTAAGACTACAGAAAAATCAAGACAAATTCGTAGTATTTGTTAATCTGGAAAAAGCTTTCGACAATGTAAAATGTTGTAAGATGTTCGAACTTCTGAGAAAAATAGGGGTAAGCTATAGGGAAAGACGGCTAGTATACAATACGTACAGGAGCCAGAAGGGAATAATATGAGTGGACGACCAAGAACGAAGCTCTCGGATTAAAAAGGGTGTAAGACTAGGGCGTATTCTTTCGCCCCTACTTTTCAATCTGTACATCGAAGAAGCAATGATGATAATAAAAGAAAGGTTCAGAAATGGAATTAAAATTCAAGGTGAAAGGATATCAATGATGAGAGTCGCTGATGATTTTGCTATCCTGTGTAAAAGTGAAGAAGAATTACACGATCTGCTGAATGGATTGGCTTTGTTTTGCTTTATGGCCCAAGGACAACTGGGATCATACGCGCCCAAGTCAAAACTAGAGAACACGAAGATAGACAGGAGTTGAAGAACGACTATACGTCAGTCTCAACTGATATAATAGAAGACAGCTAGAAACAGGCATGCGGAAAAAGGGCTAAAAAAACACCATACAGAAACGGAGGTCCAAAACTAAAAAGGAAGTGGCCTTCGCCATATTGTTTGGCGGATAAAAAGTAAGACGCTGTCGACAACCCGCGCGCCATTTGCCAAGACGGCCGATAACTCAGACGGCAAACCCAAACGGGAACGTAAAAGGTTAAAAAATGGACATTCCATCAGGAAGTGGCAGACACTTAAAACTTGAGTGCAATGTATACAAAGTGGTGGAGTAGCGCCACTTAGCAAATGACGATGGCTAATAGGGCAGTGCCCAATACGCAGCTGAGTTAAATAATCTCCTCCCGGCGAGATGGCCGAGAAGAGGTCGTCCAAGCCATTGGGAGAGGCTTAGCAAGCCGGAGCTTATTCCCGTGAAGGGAGGAACATTGACGATGTCAAAGGGACACCACCTCCTGACAGACAGCAACACACAGATCAACCGAGGGAATATACGTACTCGCTGGCGGAGGTGCGAGGACTGCAGCTCTGATAGCAGCGTCAGCAGCCTCGTTTCCTGGCAGACCGACATGACCAGGAACAGACAGAAACGATACACTGACTCCACCAAGAGTGAGCCGTTGACAGTTTTCCTGGTCCCGCTGCACTAAGGGATAGGCTGTGTACAGCGCACATAGACTTTGAAGGGCACTGAGTAAGTCAGAGCAGACGATACAATTCAAAAGGCTGTGTCGCCGGATGTACTCCGTGGCCTCATACAAGGCTGTAAATACTGATTAGTGTGCCGAAAGCTGATGTCGAAAGACACGGGTGCCAATGACGAAGGCACACCCGACCCCACAGTCAGTCCGGGACCCATCAGTCTATACAAAGGTACTATCGCGAAGTTCCATGCGAAGGTCGTGAAACTGAAGGCGATAGACCAATGCTGGAGTAGTGTCCTTAGGCAGTGAATGAAGGCCAAGGTTAACACTGGCCGTTTCACGAAGCCATGGTGGTGAAGGGTTCACACGCACTGGGAAAGGTGCAGGTAGTATGAAGTTAAGCTGCCGTAGCAAGTGCCGAAAGTGGACTCCAGGAGGTAACAGAGAAGAAGGACGAGCCCCATACTGACGATCAAAGGAATCATCAAAGAAGGAGGCATAGGATTGGTTGCCACGCATGGCTGACAAACGGCATGCATACGTGCTGATGAGAAAGTCACGACGGTAGGACAGGGGTAGTTCAGCAACTTCACCATATAGACTCTCTACCGGGCTGGTGTAAAAGGAGCCCATGGCCAAACGGATGCCATGATGGTGGGTAGTGTTGAGATGGCGTAAGACGGATGCGCGTGGTGACGCATAAACAAAGCACCCATTATCGAGTTTCTACCAAACAAGGGATCGGTACAGCGGAGGTGGGTGGTTCGATTGGCACCCCAGGAAGTACCATTGAGGATACATAGTACATTAGGAACCGCGTACAGCGGGCTGCTAGGTAAGATACATCGGAGGAACAAAAGTGTTTCCTATCGAGCATGAGCCCCAGGAATTTCGTCGTTTCAACGAACGGAAGGGTAACAGGCCCAATATGTAAAGATGTGGGGAGACACCACTTGCGTCGCCAGTGGAAAAGCGAAAGCCATTGTCGATGTTCCAGGAGTAAAGACGATTAAGACACCGATGAAGACGCCGCTCAGTAAGACAGGTCCATGGAGAACTGCAATAGATGGCAAAATCGTCAAGAAAAAGGGATCCGGAGATGCCAGTGATGCTGGAGGTGCCGGTGGGATACAGGCCATTATAGATTTAATGGCGATAGCAAAGAGGATGACACTCAGGACGGAACCCTGAGGTACACCGGTTTTCTGGATATAAGCCGCTGATAAGGCGGAACCTACACGCGCCTTGAAAATTCGATCTTGTAAAAACGCATGAAGGAAATAGGGCACGCGGGCACGGAAGCTCCACGTGTAAAGAGTACGGAGGATACCTGTTCTCCAGCAGGTGTCGTAGGCCTTCTCCAAATTGAAAAACGTTCATGACATGGGTGGACAAAGTAACGAGATGGTCAACTTCAAAGCGCTGTGCTCGAAATCCATACTGCGCATTCGTCAGTAAATTGCGAGACTCGAGCCCCCATACCAGCCGGGCATGAATCATACGTTCCACCACCTTGCAAACGCAACTAATAAGAGAGATGGGGTCGTAGCTGGGAGAAAGGATTTTTTAGATATGGGTATGGCGGTGGCTTCATGCCAGCGTCCGGGAAATGTGCTCTCTGCCCAGATGCGCTTGTATGTGTTAATCAGAACGTGCTTGCCTGCAAGAGAAAGGTGTTGCAACATCTGAATGTGTACGGCGTCTAGCCCTGGGGCGGAGGATCTGGATAAACTGAGAACATGATCTGGCTCGCTCATAGTAAAGGCGGCATTGTAGCACTCACAATGCAGAGAAGAGAAGGGTATCGCCCGAGCCTCCTCCGTTCGTTTCCGATGGAGGAGGGAGGGATGATAGTGGGAAAAGCTTGAAACTTCCTCAAAATGGTGGCCCAAGCTGTTGGAGATAGCAATAAGGTCCACAATAACATCGTCTGCTACAGTAAGGCCGGAAATGGGGGAATGGATCTTGGTCCCAGGGAGCCGTCGGAGGTTGGCCCACACGACAGAGGAAGAGGTGGAACTGTTAAAAGAACTAGTGAATTAAATCCATCTAGCTCGTTTGCTATCCCAAAGAACGCGATGACTCTTTGAACGCATCTGGTTATAGTGAATGCTGTTTGCCATCGTACGATGATGGTTAAAAACACAGAGAGCATATCTCCATGCACGAAGTGCATCGTGGCATGCATCAGTTCACCAAGGGACCGGCTCACGACGTGGCAAAGAGGAAGTGCGAGGAATGGAACGTTCTGCAGCAGTAGGGATAACGTTTGTGAGATAGTCCACCTGGTCATCACAACCGGGGAAATCTTGTTCTTCAGAGGTCGACAGGGAGGAGTGAAGCTGCCATTTGGGTGTGCACACGAATGGAGTAGGAGTCAGCAAATGGAGAGTGCATGGGAAATGCTCGCTCGAGTAGGTGTCAGAAAGACTCGACCACTCAAGACAATGGGCAAGTTGGGCATTGCAAAAGGATAGGAACAAATGGGAATAGGTGTGGGAGGAGTCAGAAAGGGAAATGGGTGCTGCATTGTTAAGGCAGAAGAAGTTAAGTTGGTTAAGAAGGGCTGCCAAGAGGGCACATCTGAGAACCCCAAAGGGGATGATGTGCATTAAAGTCACCGAGTAGCAAAAATGGGGAAGGTAGCTGCCCAGTAAGCTGAAGGAAGTCTGCCCTGGTGACATCAAATAATGGAGGTATATAAATGGTGCAGAGGGAGAAAGTCAGGCAGGGGAGGGAAAGGTGAACTGCAATAGCTTCAAGACGGGTAATCAGGGAGATGGGTTGACTGTGAATATCATCACATATGAGCAACATGATGCCCCCATGAGATGGAATGCCAACCTCAGGAGGAAGGTCAAAACGAATTGGTAAGTATTGTGTAAGCTCAAAGCGGTCGTAAGGGCGCAATTTCGTTTTCTGAAGGCAGAGTACAAGGGGATGCTACGATACTAAAAGCAACCATAAATCCTCTTTGTTGGACCGAAGGCCGCAAACGTTCTATTGGAGGACAGTCATGAGGAGGAAGAGATGTAGAGATGTCAACTCGGCAGCCACCGAGTGACAGCTGGCGTCGATTCGCTTCTACAGGCCACATAAGCGGGCGGATCCTGTTCCATAGGGTCCACAGAAGCATCGACTTGCTTGTGTGGTCAGTCCGTGGTGTCGAACGCTGAAAAACGTTTGGTGTTGCGCACTGGCGAGACAGAGGATGGCCAGCCTAAGGTCCCACGTGGCGACGCCATCGAACAGGATCTTCAAGTTGACGAAGGAGAAGACCGTTTCCCTTTGGTGGACTTCTCCGAGCCTTTCTGGTTAGAGGAAGACTCGGGTGTTGTTTGGCTGGAGGGACGGAGGAAGTCTACACGGAAGTACTCCTCCTGTCCTTTCCTGCCTACTGGTTTTGTAGCTGGTGGCTTCGCTCCTTGACGTGAAAGTTTGACAATTTGTTGCGCAGCGGGACAGGGGGACAACGATACCTCCTTGACACTGGGCGAATCCACAAACTCAGAGCCGAATTTGAGGTCACATGTCTGCGTGGCCATGTCCTTCATGGAGGGGGAGTAACAACAACAGAACTTTAGGTGCCAGAAGGAGGGAACACAGGGTTTGCGACCAGCCAGTAACTTGCGAGCTACTGGGTAAGGCACTTTTCCTTCACCTGAATCTCTTGGACAGGCTGCTCCCCAAGATACATGGGACAATCCCGAGAGGAGGCGGCATGGCCGCCTTTGCAGTTGATACAGCAGGGAGAAGGTGGTAGACAATCGCCCTCATGTGCATCCCTACCACAGGTTACACATTTGCCTGGGCGTAACAAGACGTTCTATTGAGGTTGAAACGGTGACACTGGTAGCAGCGCATCGGGTTCGGAACGTGCGGCAAGATTGTGATAATTTCATAGCCAGCTTTGGTCTTGGATGGCAGCATCACTCTGTCAAAGGTGAGGAAAGGAGTGCAGGTGGGCACAAAGGAGGAATCTACCTTTTTTATTACACAATGGACGGCAATGACACCCTCATAAGGCAGGTATGATTGAATTTCGGCATCTGTTAGACCGTCGAGCAGCCTGGTGTAAATTACACAACGGGAAGAATTCAAAGTTCTATGGATCACAAAACGAACAGGGTAGCCGTGGAGAAGCGAGGAAGCAAGCAGTTGTTGAGCTTGAGAATCAGAAGCCGCCTCAAAAAGCAAAGTGCCAGTCCGTAAAAGAGAGCAGGATTTCACAGGGCCAGCAACTGCATCAACATTTTTCTGAATAATAAACAGATTTACTGTGGCGATCATCTTCAGTGCGTGAGACCACGAGGACCCGTGGTGCAGTGGGAAGGATCTTCGAATCATTAACCTCATCAAGTTAACGTTTCATAGACGTTAATTGGGAAGATGACTGACTCCTCGCGAGAAAATCCCCCATGATTGACAGCGCCTCTGATGGCGCGCTCCTAACTGGGGGCTCCCTTCACGAGGAGGGTGCACCTGCCTTAGGTGATTATTCACATCTCAGCTCATACCTCCCGAACATCTGACTGAGGGACCAATCGGGCAATCAGCAATTTGGGAAGGTTGCAGCTCAGGCAGTCACCCCTCCCTGGGCCTAGCCTGTACAACGGGTCAAGTGCGAACCTTAGCTCTCGACCTGTGGCTGGGAATTACACGTTACCCAGTCACCTGTTACGCGTCAGATGCGTGGGTCGGCCTTCAGGAATGCACAGGGAGGAAGAAGAAAAAGAGGAACATCAAACGCCGAAGCGGAGGAACGAGAGAAGGGAAACGAAGAAAGGAAAAAGGAGCGAAAAACAAAGGTGAGACTGTTCTTACGTCAGACAATGCACAATATTCCCAATAACATCCTAGACATGTTCCCCAAGGGAGAGGAAAAATTAGCAAGATGATAGAGTTGCAGCACAGAAGGGAAAAAACGCTGCAAAGGTTGGAACCCTGTGGTAGGCAAGCACGATCCAGCCAAAGAGTGCGAGCCCCCTGGAGGGCTGCTGAATGGGATGAACAGTCTAATGATTACACAGTATGGAGTCAGGGTAAATCGAAGAAAGGCAACGAAGTAGCATAAATGAGAACAGCGAGAAACATTGCATCAATATTGATGGACACAAGGCAGATGAAGTTAAGGAATTTTGTTACCTAGGCAGCAAAATAACCAATCACGGACGGAGCAAGGAGGACATCAAAAGCAGATTAGCACCAGCAAAAAGGGCATTCCTGGCCAAGAGTAATCTGACACTATGAAAAATAGGCATTAATTTGAGGAAGAAATTTCTGAGAATGTACGTTTGGAGTACAGCATTGTATGGTAGTGAAACATGGACTGTTGGAAAATCGGAACAGAATAGAATCGAAGCGTTTTAGTTGTTGTGCTACAGGCGAATGTTGAAAATTAGGTGGACAGATAAGGTAAGGAATGAGAATGCTCTGCGCAGAATCGGAGAGGAAAGCGGTATGTGGAAAACACTGACAAGGAGAAGGGACAGGACGATAGGACACCTGTTAAGGTGTTCACTTTCATGGTATTAGAGGGAGCTGTACAGGATAAAGACAGGAATTGGAATATATCCAGCAAACAATTGAGGACGTAGGTTGCAAGTCAAGTGCTACTCTGAGATGAAGAGGCTGACACAGGAGAGTAGATCATGGCAGGCCGCATCAAACCAGCCAGAAGACCGATGACAAAAAAAAAAGGATCCCATACAGCAGAATGGTACTCTAGTACAGGACACAGGACGCACAAGCATACTGTAGGCAGTCTGTTTAGTACACCTGTTACACGTCGTGTTTTTATCACACAAAACCAGACCACTTTGAGTTCTGATAAAGTCAAGTAAATGACGTCGGATTGCTCCGTGGTTCAGAACCCACATTGAACATGTCCCTCACAAGCGACTGGGGTAGAATCAGTTGAGGTTGCGCCATGGGAGAAGTGGAAATCGCAGCAAACCCAAACTGTGTCACCACTACACTAGAAATTTTATTTTACAAAACAAACCAATCGACATATGTCAAGAGCACTTATTTCTTACTTTATTTGTACATGAAACACCGCAAGTTTTGGTTTTGCACTGAGATGCGAATTCATATCTCCCCTTTCTTGGGGGATATGATCCCCTAGGAACGATAGTTCCATAATTTCGTTGTTTTCTCCAAGATCACAAACGCCTCCAGGACGCCAGGAAATGCACCTACCTATGTTCGAGTTCTTGTCGGGCACTAAAATACTAATCATTTCATTTCATCCGCTAGTATATGCACATCTGGAGACTAAAGGAAAAACAATCGCTATTTATCTTCTATTCATGGCTGCAAAACAATGGTGGTAGCTGCCAGCTTCGAATCACAGTCAGACAAAGAAAATGTACCGTCAATTCAGGCTCCAACATCTTGTTTCCGGTTCTTTAAAAAAATTCGATATCTAACATCTAGTTGTGCCCACTTAACGATCTGATTAGGTGCTGCGATTAGGCTGCGATTTCGTATGAAACAGGTGCACTCTCGTGATTATCGCATGTACCCTGACTGCAAATTTGTACATCACTCCGGTGATTCGCCCCGTTGTGCTGTCATTCATGAACAGCATTCCAGGCGGTGTTTTCCAACAGGATAACGCCCACTCGCGTACCGCTGTTTTAACCCAACATGCTCCACAGAGCATCGACGTATTGCCTGGCCCTGCTCGATCACCTGACTCGTATCCAATACAGCACATATGAGACATCACTGGAGGACAAGTCCAGCGTCGTCCACAGCTTTAACCGTCCTTATATTGAATGACTAAGTACAATAGGCATTGAGCTACATCCCATAAACTGATATCCGGCTCCTGTACAACGCAAAGCATACGCGTTTGCATGCTTGCATTCAATATTCTGTCTGTCACATAGGTTATCAATGAACCTGTATTCTACATATACAATGACTTAACTCGAACTTACGTTAACCTGTGACCTTTCAATGTTAATCACTTGAATATATTGCCTTGACAAATGTATTCCCGTATTTCATTACTCTACATTAATTACTTTTGGGTGTTGCGACTTTTTTTCCTTTCATGTATTAGCAATATCGTGCTATTAATTTACTCACGGATTGATTGTAGTTATGAGTAGTATTCTCTAGTGGTCTTAGGCGGTAGCCATTTTGTATAGCCTAAGGACTGTAGTGCAAAGGCACTGAAGGATCTGAAAGACATCTACGTATCGTGGACTACTGGACTCGCATTCGGGAGGACGACGGTTCAATCCCGCGTCCGGCCATCCTTTTTCCGTGATTTCCCTAAATCGCTCCAGGCAAATTCCGGGATGGTTCCTTCCAAAGGGCACGGCCGACTTCCTTCCCCGTCCTTCCCTAATCCGATGAGACCGATGACCTCGCTGTCTGGTCTCCTTCCCCAAAACAACCAACCAACCGTATCGTGGACTGTACCCAAATTAGGTGGAACGCCATTCAGGTAGTTCTGATACTTTTAAGCATGACAGAACGTTTACGAAGTACGCAAGGACTTCTAGTGACGTGTTAATGAGTCAATGTTTCGTCAGGCAACCTAAAACTCACCTGCAATCCCTTCAATATCGCATAAACAGGGCAGCCTTCCGGACGGCGCTAGCACCTCCCCTGCACGGGCTAGGAAGGCCTACACTTCTAGCTGCTCGCCTATTTTTCCTGCACACACATCACTCTTAACCGGTTGCTAGTGTCTACCATGATGACTTTCCCATCCTCATAAACGTTGTTCCTTGATTATATAAGAATATGAGATTATTATTTCCATCTTCACTTGTCAGATCAGATTTAACCTCGAAACACAAACTTCCGCGGGCCGGTGTGGACGAGCGGTTCTAGGCCATTTCCATGCCTTTCATATTCCTCAAACCACAGTGCTTGGTATTGTCATCTATAAGGCACACGAATCGATTTGTTGATACGACAGACATTCCCAATGCCAAGACGATTAAACGACTTGCTACGGAACCCAGTAAAGTAATGCGGAGGAGTTTTAAAGAACACCACGGTGCATCATGCAAGAGCACGCGTCCATGCACGAGCAGACGAAAGCAATTGACATTTTGAATATTAGTTATGTAACGACTTTTTAAAACGTTCTTTCGTTAATAGCTCAAAAACGGAGCACTCTTAGGACGTTGGTTTGTATGGAGCTTTTTATCAACGAAGTGCTCCCAGACCGGATGTCGTTATCTATCTTTTCACATTTCTCAGCGCAGTCCCCGTCTTTAACGTCTATAAGTGCCTCTTCGCAGCAGAGTTGAAACTCTGGATTGGCAGCGTAGAAACAGTCGCAAGAACTGCGTCAACTTGCCCCCGTATTCGACGTAGCATCAAATAAAATTTCCATCCAAATAACTGTCCTTAGTGAACTGCCGTTAGTGAACTATTATGGACATATTCTCTGAAGGAACGTACCATTCATGAATTTCGATTTATTCGTTTCCGAGTAACTACATGCACGATGAAATTTTCGTTTCACACTTCCAAGGTGTCACAGGATGTCAAAAGGTAAAATTATAATCATCATTACCAGGCAACACACAAATTCTGAAGAAAATGGTACCTCATAAGCTAAATCATCGTCCTAAAGCGAATGTGAACGAGTTCGCAAAGGACTTGGAACGTAATATAGAGTTAGATGTGAACCAGTAAGTGGTCATTCATCTATGAATTTTCGTTGTATATGTGGCTTTAAGTGGCAACGGTCTTGCCGCAGTAGATACACCGGTTCCCATCAGATCACCGAAGTTAAGCGCTGTCGGGCGTGGCCGGCCCTTGGATGGGTGACCATCCAGGCTGCCATGTGCTGTTACCATTTCTCGGGGTGCACTCAGCCTCGTGATGCAAATTGAGAAGCTACTCGACCGAATAGTAGCGGCTCCGATGAAAGAAAACCGTCATAACGACCGGGAATGCTGTGTGCTGACCACTAGTCCCGATGGACCACTAGTGACCTGAAGACGGAGTGCTTGCGGCTTTAAGTGCTACATCAGAAAGATATTTTGAGCTAATCCGTTTGCTTTGTGGTTTACAAATGATTTGAAGCGAGTTGCAAGTAAAACTGTTGTATTACCAGAAAATAAATCGTCATATTTTCAAATTGTGTTCATATTCACTGATGGAAATGGTAACGACACAGCGATTACAGTACATGTAGACTACATGATTTCTAGTCCCAGGCTACACTGTAAAGGAATGAAATTTTACATCGATACAATTGAGGACTATCAGAAAGTGTTTTCTTTCTGCCAGGAACAAAACTTACCTCTCCAAACCGGCTCCAGTTGCTTTGTTTATCTTTCTGGTTTAGTTTCCTGAATTGTAAGCAACGAGGTGTTAAATTTAAGTTCGAAGGCCTCCACGGCCGGTGTCATTTTGGATAAAATAATTTTGGGAATTGGGCTGCGTTATTGTAAGGTCCTCTTCAGCAGTGTGCCATCCTGAAAACGGCGCAGCAAGTCGGTCGAAACGTTTGCCATTTACTTGTTTCATTAGGTTAGTGTGTCAGATTCTTATGGATCTGAAGATAGCAGTTTATATTTCCGTCACTGGTAATCCATTAATTTGTTAACATAGCAACCTTGGCAAATAAATAAAAGTTTTCATAAGAAGACCATAGTACATTCCATAAGCAATTCATCCATTGCGAAATTAAAGTCTTCTCTACTCTGTGGAGTTAACTACTCGTGAGAAAATTGTGTCTTTTGAAATGCACAGTGCAATTATTGTAAGAAGCCAGTACATGGATCATAAGTGCGTAACACCCCAAAATCAGGCAGTGAAATAAGGCATTCAATGATTCAGTATAAAACTTCAAATGATGTTCACAGTGAACAAGTACAAATAAAAAAACTTTCACGATCAAAATAAATGTGTATGCACTCTCCTCACTCCCAGTTGATCAAGTGTCATTACAATTTAAAACTGAGAGAGGATCTTCAATTTCCATAATCAACCTACAGCCGTAACTGAAATTAGGATCACCAAAATTAATAACTTTCAGAGTTCGCTATTTAGTTACAGCGACCAACAGAAACTAGTAAAAGGTCTATTATAAGAAATGTTGCGTGCAAGAAATCAAACAGGCCAGATTCATAGTTGTAAATTCCCAGTAATCAATGAACTTGCTGGGCCTTGCCTTAGATCCACTACTCGTGTAGGAGCGACTCAGATTCATACTGACATTCCGACGGAAAAGTTACAAACTTTGTAGCCACAAAACGATATTTTTTTGCCGAATACACAAGTGGCATTGATTATTACAGGGCACATACCACGATGAAGCCGAATGCTGTACCTAAGTTTCGTAAAGTACGCAACATTTTCTTTTCGTTAAAGGGTAAAGTCAAACAGGTTGTTGTTGTTGTTGTGGTCTTCAGTCCTGAGACTGGTTTGATGCAGCTCTCCATGCTACTCTATCCTGTGCAAGCCTCTTCATCTCCCAGTACCTACTGCAACCTACATCCTTCTGAATCTGCTTAGTGTATTCATCTCTTGGTCTCCCTCTACGATTTTTACCCTCCACGCTGCCCTCCAATACTAAATTGGTGATCCCTTGATGCCTCAGAACATGTCCTACCAACCGATCCCTTCTTCTGGTCAAGTTGTGCCACAAACTTCTCTTCTCCCCAATCCTATTCAATACTTCCTCATTAGTTATGTGATCTACCCATCTAATCTTCAGCATTCTTCTGTAGCACCACATTTCGAAAGCTTCTATTCTCTTCTTGTCCAAACTATTTATCGTCCATGTTTCACTTCCATACATGGCTACACTCCATACAAATACTTTCAGAAATGACTTCCTGACACTTAAATCAATACTGGATGTTAACAAATTTCTCTTCTTCAGAAACGCTTTCCTTGCCATTGCCAGCCTACATTTTATATCCTCTCTACTTCGACCATCATCAGTTATTTTGCTCCCCAAATAGCAAAACTCCTTTACTACTTTAAGTGCCTCATTTCCTAATCTAATTCCCTCAGCATCACCCGACTTAATTAGACTACATTCCATTATCCTTGTTTTGCTTTTGTTGATGTTCATCTTATATCCTCCTTTCAAGACACTGTCCATTCCATTCAACTGCTCTTCCAAGTCCTTTGCTGTCTCTGACAGAATTACAATGTCATCGGCGAACCTCAAAGTTTTTATTTCTTCTCCATGAATTTTAATACCTATTCCGAATTTTTCTTTTGTTTCCTTTACTGCTTGCTCAATATACAGATTGAACAACATCGGGGAGAGGCTACAACCCTGTCTTACTCCCTTCCCAACCACTGCTTCCCTTTCATGTCCCTCGACTCTTATAACTGCCATCTGGTTTCTGTACAAATTGTAAATAGCCTCTCGCTCCCTGTATTTTACCCCTGCCACCTTTAGAATTTGAAAGAGAGTATACCAGTCAACATTGTCAAAAGCTTTCTCTAAGTCTACAAATGCTAGAAACGTAGGTTTGCCTTTCCTTAATCTTTCTTCTAAGATAAGTCGTAAGGTCAGTATTGCCTCACGTGTTCCAGTGTTTCTACGGAATCCAAACTGATCTTCCCCGAGGTTGGCTTCTACTAGTTTTTCCATTCGTCTGTAAAGAATTCGTGTTAGTATTTTGCAGCTGTGACTTATTAAGCTGATAGTTCGGTAATTTTCACATCTGTCAACACCTGCTTTCTTTGGGATTGGAATTATTATATTCATCTTGAAGTCTGAGGGTATTTCGCCTGTTTCATACATCTTGCTCACCAGATGGTAGAGTTTTGTCAGGACTGGCTCTCCGATGGCCGTCAGTAGTTCCAATGGAATATTGTCTACTCCGGGGGCCTTGTTTCGACTCAGGTCTTTCAGTGCTCTGTCAAACTCTTCACGCAGTATCATATCTCCCATTTCATCTTCATCTACATCCTCTTCCATTTCCATCATATTGTCCTCAAGAACATCGCCCTTGTATAGACCCTCTATATACTCCTTCCACCTTTCTGCTTTCCCTTCTTTGCTTAGAACTGGGTTTCCATCTGAGCTCTTGATATTCATACAAGTCGTTCTCTTATCTCCAAAGGTCTCTTTAATTTTCCTGTAGGCGGTATCTATCTTACCCCTAGTGAGATAGGCCTCTACATCCTTACATTTGTCCTCTAGCCATCCCTGCTTAGCCATTTTGCACTTCCTGTCGATCTCATTTTTGAGACATATGTATTCCTTTTGGCCTGTTTCACTTACTGCATTTTTATATTTTCTCCTTTCATCAATTAAATTCAGTATTTCTTCTGTTACCCAAGGATTTCTACTAGCCCTCGTCTTTTTACCTACTTGATCCTCTGCTGCCTTCACTACTTCATCCCTCAAAGCTACCCATTCTTCTTTTACTGTATTTATTTCCCCCATTCCTGTCAATTGCTCCCTTATGCTCTCCCTGAATCTCTGTACAACCTCTGGTTCTTTTAGTTTATCTAGGTCCCATCTCCTTAAATTCCCACCTTTTTGCAGTTTCTTCAGTTTTAATCTACAGTTCATAACCAATAGATTGTGGTCAGAGTCCACATCTGCCCCTGGAAATGTCTTACAATTTAAAACCTGGTTCCTAAGTCTCTGTCTTACCATTATATAATCTATCTGATACCTTTTAGTATCTCCAGGGTTCTTCCATGTATACAACCTTCTTTCATGATTCTTAAACCAAGTGTTAGTTATAATTATGTTGTGCTCTGTGCAAAATTCTACAAGGCGGCTTCCTCTTTCATTTCTGTCCCCCAATCCATATTCACCTACTATGTTTCCTTCTCTCCCTTTTCCTACACTCGAATTCCAGTCACCCATGACTATTAAATTTTCGTCTCCCTTCACTATCTGAATAATTTCTTTTATTTCGTCATACATTTCTTCAATTTCTTCGTCATCTGCAGAGCTAGTTGGCATATAAACTTGTACTACTGTAGTAGGTGTGGGCTTCGTATCTATCTTGGCCACAATAATGCGTTCCCTATGCTGTTTGTAGTAGCTTACCCGCATTCCTATTTTCCTATTCATTATTAAACCTACTCCTGCATTACCCCTATTTGATTTTGTGTTTATAACCCTGTACTCACCTGACCAGAAGTCTTGTTCCTCCTGCCACCGAACTTCACTAATTCACACTATATCTAACTTCAACCTATCCATTTCCCTTTTTAAATTTTCTAACCTACCTGCCCGATTAAGGGATCTGACATTCCACGCTCCGATCCGTAGAACGCCAGTTTTCTTTCTCCTGATAACGACATCCTCTTGAGTAGTCCCCGCCCGGAGATCCGAATGGGGGACTATTTTACCTCCGGAATATTTTACCCAAGAGGGCGCCATCATCATGTAATCATACAGTAAAGCTGCATGCCTTGGGAAAAATTACGGCTGTAGTTTCCCCTTGCTTTCAGCCGTTCGCAGTACCAGCACAGCAAGGCCGTTTTGGTTATTGTTACAAGGCCAGATCAGTCAATCATCCAGACTGTTGCCCTTGCAACTACTGAAAAGGCTGCTGCCCCTCTTCAGGAACCACACGTTTGTCTGGCCTCTCAACAGATACCCCTCCGTTGTGGTTGCACCTACGGTACGGCTATCTGTATCGCTGAGGCACGCAAGCCTCCCCACCAACGGCAAGGTCCATGGTTCATGGGGGGGGGGGGGGGTCAAACAGGTATCTGACGAGAATTGTGTTATGGAATCAATAACCAGTATTCAGTGGACAACGCCAATCGTGATAATGCAGAAGCCGAATGGCGAATTACAAATTTGTGGAGACTTCAAATCAACAATAAATACTTAATTCATTGTTCATTCGTACCCAATTCAGAAACTATAAGAACTGATGACAAAATTAGATAACAGTATATACTTCGTAAAACTTGCCTGTCTACACATACCGTTGTATGACGTCACACACAAGTACTCTGTTCAGTCTACACTCATACAAGACGTTAACTTCTGATATTACCAGTGCCTCGAGTTTGTTCCAGTGGTATATACAAAAATTAATGAGCAAGTTTCATGACGCCTTGAATACTGAGACTACATCATCGTCGCAGGAAAAACCCCGGACAAAATGTTACGTCATTTGGAATCTGTCTTCATACAATGTAATAAAGAAAAGTGCAAGTTCTTCCAGCTTTAAGTGCAATACGCAGGACACATTACGTCTGTGCACACTATAAAGTGTCAAAAACAGATAGAGACGTACTTTCTTTACGAAAATATTACCAAAAATATTAATTAAATGTGTTATGGCCTACAAAGAACTGTTACACGGGACAGTAATATCTATGATCATTGTCATTCTTAGAACAAATGTTTTGGAGATTTTTGTGTCACCAATTCTATTTCTGAAGCTGTATCTCGAGCGTGCTGTAAGTGTAATTTGGTAATTTCAAGCAACAGGTGAAATTTTACCTAATTTAGTACTCTCTTATTGTAGTATTTGCTAACCTCACCAACGTACGCTTTAAGAAGTGTCTGTGAATCTTTTAAACAACGCGAGAGAGGTGCAGATGCTCCTCATATTGTAGTCGGCCATCTTAAGACCGATAACGTTATTCCACTATATTTCTTAATTGATTAATAACATTCAATTCAGACTTGTTTAAAAAATACTAATACTACTCCTTTAGTGTGGATAGATATTTTGCTTAATTTCAAGGAATTTTATGTAAGAACTTCGTGCTTGTGAGTACTGATCGAGCCTGCGGTAAAGACGATGTTTTATCAACTAAAAAAAATCAAATATTTATCGAGAGAAGTTACAAATTTTACGACATGGTACATGCAGATATTCGTACTGGGTCGTAACCCATGATAGGTGGATATTTTACTGAAGAACTGTATTCGATTTTTAGTAAAAATATAGCTATGAGAGCTTACTAGCAGAAAGAAACTTTACTCACGAAAGAGTTTAATACTGTGTGGTTGTAGTTTGTGCGCGTAGATGAGATTTATTTTCTGATAAAGCAGATGAACAATTAACAGAAACTTACCACCAAAGACAACTGCTAATACATATGTGCATGCTGCGTAAATTTCAAGGATGTTTCAGAGGTAAAGCTAGCTACCTGCGTTTTAATACATTCAAGATCCTCGCAGACTGCTTTCAGTGTATATTTTGGAAGTTTCACATAACATATTACGCAAACAGTATTAAACTAAGCCCACATCCAAAGATTTACCGTACGCAAAAAAGCTTTAACACATTCGTGTGATACATTTAACAGCGTACACATGTCTTTACAATACTTTAATACAATAACATGATTCATACAGACATTCTACACGACACGACACAGTACACACCACATCGGCCATCACCATCGAAGCTGTTTGAAATTTCCATTTGGGATTAAAATGTCGTAACGTCTATGGAAACCATTTAGGCTTCCTCATGAAATTCTCCATTGAAGAACTGCTGAAAGCATTAGTTGCAGGCAATGACACTATTCTCTTCTCTACTGTTCAAACTCTTTTGCGAAAGAAATGATATTTCACACTTACAAATCACACCAGTCCAAGTAGAACCCAACAAACATGCAGATATTGAAGTCGCATACGACGAATCTCAGCCAGCAGTATAATAAGGAAAACGCTTTACTAATATGTCTAAGTACAAGGTCACGTCACATCACGCATAGTCTTCAGCTGAAAATTTATGTGAGACACCACATCTAAGTGTTGGGATTAATGGACCAGTGCTCATTAGAATGGAAAGAAATTTTGGTTACCAGGCAATGTCATACAACAACTCGTCTGTGTCGTGTTTAGTATTCCAACGCCTCGCGGTTTCACGACGTGCACTTACATAGCGGGGTGACTGCACTGTGACTGAATCTACATTGCAAAACGGCGCTGTATACCGTTGTTGCTGACAGTAGTGCTTATTTAAACTACAAACTAGAAGGAAAGTGTTTGACAATATGCTGTTGATCTTTTTTTTACACGTTCATGTGTGAATTATTTTGGAGGGTATGTTCTTGTAATGTGGTTACGAGGCAGCGAAATTCAGGTCCACAAATACCCCAAATTCTAACTTATTTACATTCAATTTTCGATCCGTTGGCGAGTATTAGAAACAAATATGTGTCATTACACCGTGGTAATAGCAATCATCCACACACACACAAATAGAGCAGATTTCTCTCAATCTTAAATTTGGAGACACTTAAGCAATATATCAACACGTCATACATTACCTAGGATAACAGCATATTTCCAAAGCGCAATTCACAATTAGGTCACATGATACTTCGTACTGCGTCTGGAAGCTATACCTACCGCAGCTGGAGCACCTAGAGCCACAACTAAGAGTTTATGTAAGGAATTGCTGTAACCACGCAATGTCTACATTAGCAGAGTAATATTGTACACAGATAGGATTCAGTACACACAGTCACCCGTAGATTTAACCAACAGTCATCCTGTTTAGACAAATGCTTGCAGGAGGGGGCATGTAAATGAAACAAAAAAAGAGGATATATTAAATTTTATATCTCCGCATCTGCTATCTTGGATTTCAGTACTTCCGTGATGAATTAACGCCTAGCTTATAAAGTTTAGACCTCATCCCTCTGGCTATGAAGCCACTCGTAGTATAGTAATTGAAATACTTATTTTTATTTAATTTGAGTTATTTAATGAGTTATGTGAATTTTTGTTTGAAATTTATAAGTTTATTAATATAGTAAAATAATTTAGATATTTCAAGGAAGCTAAAGGCTTCAGAATAACAAGTAGGTGTTACGTTGTTCAGTGTTTTATTTTTAGTAGTATACGTACAAGTTTTAGACCGTAGCGGTATCTTGCGTTCTGTTAGCTCTCTTTCAGTTAGAATCTTGGTTACATTTATGTTTGTTATTAAAAAGTTTTATTTGTGAAAGTTTAGTTTCGAACGATTTACTAATAAAACAGCATCGTTATTTATGGATTTTAATATGTGCAATTATTGAAGTGTTACGATTTTACATCTGAGGCTGTCTGGTCTAAAAATACTAGACTGCAGGTACTATAATCTTGAAGTCAGTCTCAGTTCAACAGCAGTTAAACAATTTTCATGAAAATGTTAACTTCCAATCGCAGCGCAGAGCGATCGGCTCACTGTCATTTATTTGAAGAATTTCACTGACTACATTGCGGCAATCTTCTGACTTTCAGCGTGTAATCTGACGTGAAAACTTGAGTACGACGAATGTAAGGTGTCAAGACATTTATTTTCAGTTCTGAGTGCTTGAAATTAATTCTTCTTAAAAACAAATAGTATTTGTTCACCGAATTAAACTGAGCTTGCTTAATAACAGGGCTTGTGATTAAACAATTTACAACGATAACAAGCTACGTTACGTGCGCTATTACTGTTCCAAGACATTGTAATGAGGTTTGTGACTCGTCCTCCAGCTTTAAATAAAAATAAACTGAACACGACCCTGTGAGTCTAAGACATCGCCACCCGCCAACTTAATGAACTAAAATTTAGCAATTACGAAAGACTATAAATAGGAGGAAGAGTCACAGGTAGAAGAGAATGTCGGGATGCAACCCACAGAAATATGACACAGAGCTAAACGTCTCGACACACCAGTCAGGAAATCTTTATCTTCATTGGCTCAACGGTGTGCTCATTGGCGTATCTGAATGGTTTAAAAACTAAACCCTGTGAATATTCTAAAGGAATGCGTTTCAAACGCGGCAGATAAATATACTGTAAAAGATACGCTGTGACTGAACTTAAAATCAATGAGTGGAAAGAAAAACAGAATCGCAAAAACACCATGAAGTGATCCAGATTACCAATAACCTTAATTCAGACGAATAGCTTTCAGTTTCTGGTAGTATTTTCGTTCTCCATCAGTTTCGCTTAGTGGCTTGTGTTGATCAACAAACGATTTTCGGGTGAAGTATTTTAACAGAAATTTAAAACAAGCGATCTCTGTAGGCTATGTTATGGCCAGGATTTTAATAATGTAGTGCAGACCAGAGCAGAACAGTATATGTAGCTTAATCCCATGCGCCAAAATTAGGTATCACGTAAAATACGGTTACATTAGCTCGAGTTACGAGGAATGTATTCAGATGTTCGAAGATACACACAACTGTACCTCAGTGATCTATTTCCAGTGCTTTAAGAATACTGCACAATTATGGGCACGTAACTCTTTACGGTATTATTGTTTCCGTTTCTAAACTTAACATTTTTTTCCGAAACAGGTGGACATTTGAGCGGGACCATTGGCAGTGCGGGACCCAAGTATGTGCTGCAGGGATAAACCGCCCCTCATTGTGTTTCTCTGATCATCGTTTAGAAAGATAATGTGTACCAAGTTTCTTTTATCTTTATATTTATATGAGTATATACGTTTTGGAAAGTTAAAGATGTAATTGAAATGTGAGGCCAAAATTGTGTCCCTAACCCAGTTTGAGTCTCAGAATCATTTTAAAAAATCTACAGTGATGCGACAGAGACCGATAACTACTCATTTTGTCCAACAAACAGTAATGGAATGTATGAAGAAGCTTAACAAAGAGCTGA
The DNA here is from genome assembly GCF_021461395.2 of Schistocerca americana. Taxonomy (NCBI): domain Eukaryota; kingdom Metazoa; phylum Arthropoda; class Insecta; order Orthoptera; family Acrididae; genus Schistocerca; species Schistocerca americana. Next base: position 74,582,407 of record NC_060122.1, on the reverse strand, counting down.
CATTTTACCAGAGGGCTCTGTTTAAAGTTATAACCACACACGACATTTTTTTCTTGTCCTCTCACATTTTTATCTCCCGATATTTGCAAAATTCACTTGTTGTATTTTTTTAACTTGTGATCTATTTTATACATAATTTAACCGACCCACTTTCGATATTCACCCTACAAGGAGAGTACTCCAAAGTGTAACCACTAATTCTTAACTCTTCTATCTCTACGATTATGTGCTATTTAGACAGAAACAACACATTTACCGCTTCAGAGACTGGTAAAGCCCTCGAAACAAATGAAAAGTTAGTCTCTCTTATTCCTTAACCGTATGATTGTGACAGTTTTAAATGATTTGTTATAAAATTTGTTGGAGTTGGGCCGGCCGGTGTGGCCAAGCGGTTCTAGGCGCTACAGCCTGGAACTGCGCGACCGCTACGGTCGCAGGTTCGAATCCTGCCTCGGGCATGGGTGTGTGTGATGTCCTTAGGTTAGTTAGGTTTAAGTAGTTCTAAGTTCTAGGGGACTGATGACCTCAGAAGTTAAGTCCCATAATGCTCAGAGCCATTTGAACCTTTTTTTGTTGGAGTTGTTTCCCATCTCTATAATTTCTTTAGGATTGTTGTCTGGGCCCAAACTGAGTGAAAAACATTTGATTCTTCGACAACGCAAATCACATGAATTTCTGCTGTACTTGATTATGGCCTGTGAAAATTTTCTGCAAGAATCTTAGCTAATTTTTCCTTTCCTCTTTGTTTTGTCGGCGAAACTGTTCAGGACTAGCTACGAACACAATTTAATCTAATCGTAACCAGATATGGTTTGTGTGTGACATTATTGTTGTCTTCGATTTTAACGAAAAGCTATAGGTGAGTAGAGCCTGTATGAAGGCAAGCGTGAAAATTTACTGGCCTAAGACAAAGCTTATCTATAATTATTTCTCCATACATTTCATTGCGATACTTTTTATACTTTTGGCGTCTGTTTTGCAAAGAAAATATACTAAAAGTCTGCAAAGGTTGAAAACTCTACTATAAATCTGATGCAATCCTTTACACATTCAACTTCTTTTATCTATCTATTCATTAGTTACCAAATGTATTAAGGTGACAACTACTACAGGTACAAAATATCAAAATGGTTTTCGGCGCTCTGACACAGTTTCCAGTACCATCTGCAGGTGGCTGTTTAGTGCGATAGTCCACCTACACTACAACTTTATATCCCCATATCGCATCTACAGTTTGTTGCATCACCTCACTGTCATTCTCTCGTACGAGAAGCCTAGTTTTGAAATTCATGAGCAGTCTTGAAAATGGGGTTCTATTTTTCTATATCTTTTATGTGATTTTTCCTGTGAACTTCGCATTTGTAATTTCACAGCCTCTAAATATGTATCTTATATGTAGCATACTATCAAAATGTTTGTAGGGGAACACCAGAGCACCCCACAAGAAACTCCCTACTTGTGTACCCTGTTTTACTATAATTTGAATTTTCATAACCTTCCGTTGTGCATCCAAATGAAACGTGGAGTACACTCCTGCATTTATTTCACAGCGCATATCACGAATGAAGGTGCTACGGTAATTATGACACTAGACACTCTTCGGAAATCCTTATTTTCGCTTATTTGACTCATCAAAAGTTGTTCAAGGTCAAGCTGGCACACTTCATCCAATAATTCCCGGTCCTGTATCCCCGAATTCCTAACCCTTGTCTACTTCTCGGTATCCTATGGCCTGGATGTTTAACAGATCCCGGTTCATAATCAGACCTACAGATTAGTAACTTCTGTCTATCCTTAGATATAAAGTAGCATTTATTTCGGGTAGCAGTCAGAATACAGAATACTCTGCAGTCCATTTGTTCACGAGGCTACACCCTAACTGTACATGGATGATCCATGTAAAGTAAGTCCAAAAGTGTTACCATACATGCACAAGACTAAAAAGTGCACGATATCAGTCAGAAATGTATAAAGTATCTTACGCCTTAGTGATATGATAAGGAACAGTGCTATACACTTTACATGAGGAATCAACTACGATAAAGAATTGTGCTGGATGACTGCAGCATCTCTTGACTGTAATATCATTGCTATAAACGAAGGAGGCGGATAATCCATCTACTGTAGGTGCAAGTAGATATTCTGTGGGTGTTCTGTTCCAAAGTGTGTCACCAATGACGTCATCAATGAGTCATACAATTGTACCCCTGACGAAAGTCAATTACCCTATAATAAAATAAAGGGAAATTCAGGTTTTGGCAGGAAATTCAAAAATGGTGGTAGTAAAAAAGAAAAAAACAGACAGGGTTGTTGTCCTCAGTACCAATTGGCGGGAAATGCAAGATGGCGTATTGTTATGCTGACTGACCTGGAATGTTGGCCCTTGCTCTATGACGTCGCAATCCAGCTCAGATATGTCGGCCTCTTTACAGCAGTGTGAGACCCAGGTACACAGGCTCAGCTCTGGGCATACAGGCACAGGTTCTGTGCCGCGAGAATCCGTTTTATGGAATACTGACCCTCACTCAGTGATGTGAAAGATAAAGGATGTTTGTGCAGATCCAGGCATGTCTGCTGAACAAACGATTTCTCAGCAGAGGTCAACGGCCCATGGCTCCTGCCAGCACCACCCCGTGTGAAGGCCTGTAACCGAGCTGACCCCAGCCTCCATAGGATTGCTGAATGGCGGCAGGTGACAGGCATCGTACATAGCAGGTCAGTAGATTTCGACATTATTTTCGTGGTGAAATCAACGAATAAAGCACCAAAATCAATGAAATTTCCACAAAATATCAACTGATCCACATGCCTGTATGTTACCACATTTTCCTGTACAAGCACCATTGCAATTCATTGGAAATGATTTAGAAGTGTAATGTAAATGTTTGATGCATATGTCAGTCAGGGATTCTCTGCCGTGTCTACAACTACTCGACTATTCGCAACACTTGTGAGTAGTAGACTTTCTGGCTTCTTCTGCTAAGCTAGAAACGAACTTCAGATAAGTGACTATGCGGATTGGTATAGATTCGATGCGAATCGCTGCAAAACCAATTTCAAAGTAAAATTCAGTGACACTGATGCAAAACTGTACATTTAGGTTGCATCGCTTCTAGATGACAGAATTCATGAAACGAAGATGCATGTGAAGTGCGCCATCTTAGCCACTGGGCTGGCTAGTAAGATGTATACTGGTAACAGAACGTTTTTGTAAGTGGAACCGATAACAAACTCTGAAAAACTGCTAGTTTGCCACAGAGAATGGTCTAAACCAAAACATGTTTGAAATACCTGTGGATTGTCATCCTCAAGACTTACAGAGATCTGGAGGATTGTCGTCAACGAATCTGTCACTATCTGCGTCCGTGCTCGTGCGTCCGTACGCGTGCGTCCGTGCTCGTGCGTCCGTGCGCGTGCGTCCGTGCTCGTGCGTCCGTACGCGTGCGTCCGTGCTCGTGCGTCCGTACGCGTGCGTCCGTGCTCGTGCGTCCGTGCGCGTGCGTCCGTGCGCGTACACACACACAAAACTTTCACGTTTCTTTTAGTAAGCTACAAAACTATGACCTTAGATGTTCTTTATTAGAAATAATTTAGAATTCCCTCGGAGACGTTTGAAGTCTATTTCTGTCGAGATGTGGGACATTCTCTCCTATATAACGAAATTTGTTCTGAACAGCTGTAGGTAATGCCCAGCTCTGAAAAACTGTATAAGACTACTGTATAAGACATGCAACTGGAATTTTGTACTTTGTATTTCCTGCAGTACTGTTCTATTGATTTCACTTTAACGTATGTATGTACGGACTTTTGTATGTGTGTGCAAACTGTTGCCTTTATTAAAATCATAGTTAAAGCTGTATCGTTTATTGGTTTCGTAAATTACAGGAGAAGCACGTTGGAAGTCTCATTTCTTGGGAGCACTAACAAGCCATTATATCACTAGCATCAGTATTCGACCAAAATGTGTGTGGAACTATCAGTTCCCTATTACTTTTGATTTTTAATCTGGAGCAGAAATGTGAGCGCTTTAACGTCATGGTTCAGTAATTATTATTACCATCTGTCAGAAGTACACCTGTTCTGCGAGTCCGGAATTATAGTAGAAATGTAAAATGTTCGGTGCGAATTATTATTGAAATAATGCCTACAACCGAAGGTCCACATCCATGGTGCTAGTCCTGTTTGGATTTGCCCTCTGGAGCCAGAACAATAACAAAATATATCCCATCCTTTTCAACCTAGCAAGAGCTTGTCCAATCCGTGTAACACAGAATCACGACACTCCACTGGGTGCGAAAATTGGTGGGCCAAAAATGCAGAATTCAGTGTCGTTGGTGCGATTTTCGTTCTAAAAGCGTAAGACTACACCTGGAAATGGGATTGACACTAATACAGATGGAAATATCATAGATTTAGATACGCTATTCGTTGATTTCACCTTAAAATTTACGTAGAAAGGCAACGGCTTGCTGTATGTATGTCACCTGCTGCTGATTAGAGCTACAATGGTGAGAACTGATGTTAACTATGCACTGTAAAACACACAGTGAGGTGATGCCCGTCGGTAAGACATTCATTGGAGCAAGCATAAACTCTTACCTGGAGAAAGGTATTACGCTTATTTAGGTGCAAATTTCATTGGTTTCGGTACTGAATTGTGGTTCCGTGCCTCAGTCTGCAAAAATGGAACCGCTATAGGATCGCTTTGTTATCCATGTCCACGTCTGTCCGTTTGTCTGTCTGTCCGAATATTAGGAACCCTTTTTGTTAGGAACAGGTAGATGTAACAAGTTAAAATTTAAGCCACATATTAAGGTCTTCGGTCAGTTGTAGATGTAAAATGTTTAAGCTTCTAGGACACGAAAATCAAAAGACAGCGCTATTTATGTTGCATATTTTGGTATTCGAAAATTCATTCATCAAAACCTATACACTGCTTCCTGTTGACCGCGAATCATGCATTTTGGCAAGAACCAAGTTTTCACCATGCTAGTGACTAAAACAATCCGACAAATGTTAATTTGTAATTACATAACACACAAAAATATTTTTTGAGATTTCTATCCAGCTGTCTGTCTGTCCGTCTGTTAAGCCCCTTTTCCTCTGGAATAGTTTGGCGAAATTTGTGTCACATTCTCAGATCCATGGCTACCTGGTGTTAAACAAGGTGTAAGCTTCTAAGTCAATGCAATCAAAAGATACAGCAATTTACGTCACTTCTTTTAATACTCGAAAACTCACTCATCACAGTCTACAGGCTACTTCCCAATGACTTATAAGTATAATGAACTTTCGTAAGAAACAACGTTTCACAGTACAAGTAAAGCAAAAGAATCCGAAAACTCTTAAATTGTAATTGTCACAAAAAAATACTTTTTGCCATTTGAAGGTACATTGCTTTTATCACCTCACGAAAGCGTAATGGAAGTACATTACTGCATGCAGAGATAAAATATAGTCATGATTTACTAACAAAATAAAAATGTTTTATTAAATCTCCTCTCTCTACATATATAAACCGAGGTCCCCTGGACTTTTATTTATGAATGTAAATGGTACTCTGAGGAAATGTAGACATTTTGATACGGTCATGGAATTCCCAGGAACCACAATATGTTGCCAGTATCGATGTCGATAATACACAAAAATCATTGACATTCTCGATTTCCATGATGGATGATCTATACATATACACACATCAAAAATGTTTTGCATAACCCCAGTTCCCAGAATTCCTTAAGACAGATGGTGACTGTGGATTTTGTATCACAGACACAGACAGTCCCTTTGACTGTTCAGAGATGGTGAATCACTCCTAGATGATAGTGTAAATGGATTAATTTCAATAACTTGTATGGAATTTTGAATCAGCCAAAACTTTCCGTCCACTTAATTCTGCACCTACTCATACATATTTAAGAAGATTACCGGAACAGGCATCAGCAAAAACATTGCAGAGTTGTCACGCCAATCCAAACGACACCACAGTCGAGTAACAGACCCCTAGGAAAAGGGACAGAATGTGCTCGTAGAGGGGGTAAAACATCGCAGGAGCAGCGAAAACTCCTGACAATATTACGAGGAAAGGTTAAAACGTACCGGAGATCTATTTTTGTTCTACTTTTCAGTTCCACGACGAAACCCCAGCTATTTCTGCACATGGTACAGTCTCTAGGCTACCAAATTTTGTCTCATCCGCTGTACCTTCCTGAGATGGACCCCAATAGTTTCTTCCTCTCCCTCTGGGTGAAGAAACAACTGCGTGACAGGAATTTCCGGAATCAAGATGAGGTGATTTTTGGAGTGGAACTCCTCCAGACCAGCCAAATGCAGAGTTCTAGAACCAAGATTTCCCCTAAGTCATTCATCGTTAGGAGAAATGTGGCACATTGAAGAGTAAGTATGTAGAGTAGGGATAACGTTAGCACCAAGTTTCATGGTCGAAGCTTGGCTATTTCGAGTAGCTCATTAAGATTTTATGAGCTTGCCTTTAGCGTTATCTGCAGAGTATACTCACTGGGAAAGTGTTGAACAAACAGCACTAACCAAAAAGAGGTTCTTTCCATTCACAAAAGTTTCTCAGAGCAAACACGAGAAATTTCCATCTGGTCAGCTTTTAACTTAATGTGTTACTAATCGCCATACAACACACAGTGGGAATCAGATACTCACCATCAATGTCTAACCACGTTCCCTCAGTCTCCATGTCTTGCACACCTATATAAGCAAGCTTATCTATCTCATCTTTTATCAGCTTCTGCAGCTTTTTGTATACATTCATACTCTCTGGCACTGCTAGTCGGCCTCCTTCCTGCGCGCAGTAAATCCTTGCATGATGGTACCTCCGGTGAAATCGATAGACGGCGAAAAGTCCTTGTGGCGCGACATAGACGTACGTACGTGGCAAGCGCGGAACCGACTCTGTGAAAGATCAAAACTCAATTCACGGCCCTAGACAAAGATCAAATTATTATGAAAGGATCTGTATAAACGCCACTTTACGTATAGCGACTCTCCATAAGCATATTGAGAAAGGAATAAAGTACTCACCATCTGTGCAGGTAGATAGCGCCTTATTTTCCTGAAATTTTACCATAACAAAATGAGCATTCATATCAATTTATTTATTTATTTTATTGATCTATTTGATATACGGTTAATGGAACCACAAGTGATCACTATTACATCTAATAAGGTTTCATCTTCATTTTATCTTAATACTTAATTTGTAAATGTTCCTCAACGTAATTCTATCACAACAAGCCTTACACATGGCCCTTGTAAACAACTGTAACAAACATAGAGTAAAAGGAGACAACATGTTCCAATGAATATTTTTTGCCCAGTAGTTTGGCTATGGGGTCTTTGGCTCATACTTCATTTCCAAATGGTTTTGAACCTTGCAATAGCAAACCGTGTTCCTGCTTATTAATGACATCATTTATAACTGTACCACACTTTGCAAGTCAGAATCAAACTACAAATTTAAGATTTCCATATCTAAACCGTCTGTATCACTTACCAAAAACACAATAATCACTTCATGGCATTACTGCTACAAATTATAGGTTAGTCAACGAGCTTAGTTCATCAGTATCTGTACAACACTTAAAAGGAAATAAAATTTGTTCTATAGCATCATAGAACACACATAATCATTACTGTTTATCTGACTTACGGCTTAAAGTGCACTTATCAATTAGAGTATTTCGAACATTGTACCAAAATAAACAATGTTATTCCCATGCCTAAATTTGTGAAAAACTCATCATCCTTTGGCTAAAACCATCATCAAAAGTCAGCTCAACATTACAATGACTCAAATGCTAGGGTATTAACTTCATCTTGCAGTACAAAACATTTGTCGTCTTCTGCTGATAATGCTAACATATGCTGACACACAATGGAGGCTACATCAAAGTACACCTCATATGTAATCAATTACAGAAATATTGTAACAAATTTCCCCATACATTGTGAATTCATGGTGGATGTCACTGTGGCAGCAACAGTCAATTGATATGGTGACTCCCACTACCCCAGATGTTATTATCTGGGACACTGATTGGTAGTTGACATATGGTTTATACCATTACCCTGAATGCAGTTGTAACAATAATGATCAGTTGACAAGTTGACTGCCATTATCATAAACACAACTGAATAGGGCAATGATGATCATTTACATGTGTAGTGCCCCCAGAATTGTACGAAAGTCTGGAGTCACTTGTGTTCCAGCCACTTCGAACACACGTTATTTTGTAGTGGGTTGTAGCATAAACAGATACACACTGCCACGGAACGTTATTTGTGCAGGCTAACCGAGAAAGAAGAGCAAAGCCGGGCCAACAAGTGACGCGCTCGGTTGTAGCAAAGAGAAAAGAAAAACTTCCGGCCCATAATTCCGTGGACGAATTTCATGCACGAAAAACATTGGTGATTGTTGTGTGTTGCAGAGAGTCAACGGAAGAAAAAAATGATTATTGTTAATAGTGACTTGATCTCGAGCAGACGGACATGTATATTAGTATTGTATCGTTGAGAAAAAATGTTATTTAATTTGGTTGAATTCAGTCGTTTGCGAATGCCCTAAGAAAGTGTGGGCTTACTGTTTAATGTGGCAGTGAAATGGTGTATTGAATTGTGAATATAGAATATGTTAACTGCAACTGAATTTTGAGAGAGTCTTTATTTGGACTAGATAATAAGATTTTGGAATAGTGGACGAATTTTCCACCTTCTTCAAAATATAGAATCTTCGGAGAAGAGTTTGATGCAAGCAGAAGACGACGGAATTGCTGGGAAGCTGAGCCTGTATCCGGCATTCAAGTAAGTTCACACTGATAGTCCAAGGAGCGTGGCTCTAAGTTTTAGAGAGGATACAATGGGGCACCGCACATGGTAACTGCAATTACTCCAAATCCAATTTGGGAATTGTGGTCAGTTGACAGGATGACTGCTATTACCTTCATGATATTTCTGGATACTGTGACGATAGTCAGTTGATATGGGGACCAGTATTACCCTCAGTGTATGATAATGTATGTATCATTACCTGACCGTTGGTGTCTGCTACTGGGTCTCAAACTGTAATGTAACAACAGAAGCTGACAGTGTATGTACTATAAGCTGAAAATGTATGTCAGCTACTGAACCTCCAATAGCATTGTAACACCAGAGGGTCTCTGTGTGTATGTGCCATAAGTTGGCAGTGGGTGTCAGCTACTGGATCATCCTCATTTTATTCTCAGTCATAGATAACTGTTAAATGAAATTGCAACAAATTACCCCACACATCATCATGTTACAGCGAAATTGTAACAAATCATCCTACACATCACCATTGTTACACGAAATTGAAACAAATTGTACCATTTTATGGTAAAATTGTAATAAATTGCTCCCAACATCAACATGATACTGCAAAATTGTGACAAATTAGCCCAGACATTGCCAGTAGTCAACATTTGTAAACGCTTTGTCAGGTCATATTCATGATGTCACTTGCACAGGTCAGCACCCTATCCATGATATTACAGGCCACATGCACGTTAAATATGACGTCATAATGATGTTGTATGTGGATCATTTACCTTGACTGGATCCCATGGGATACATGGCATCACAATGGTGTTATACTGTAGATGAAAACGAAACAGCCGTTCACAGGGAAGTATTTTACCAGCCTTTAAAGCTAATTCCATCATGATGTCATGAAGTCCGCCATCTTGGACTGGGATGAAGTATCATCAAGGCCAGTGACAGGCATGTGATATCATGTTGCCGTCTTAGTAAAGGCGGGTATGGCTTGTAATGTCATGGACAGGGTATTTAACTGTGCACATGACATCAAGTCTCTAATTTTTTTGCTTGTGGCAACAAGTCTTGACTTTCTGGCACCCAATTTATACAATTCAGGTGAAGTTCATGAATTTTTTTGCTAATAATACTGTGATTCGGTTTGAATATGGTGGACGCGTACTGAGTCCCTGTTTTCTCAGTATTTTCTTTTAATTTCCCGCCAACGTCACATCACTGATATGGTGGGATGATGTCATCGATCATAGGGGTGTGAGTTATGAGATTAGTCGTACTGCATGGTTCATTACCGAATTTATTTGCTACATAGCATTCATTTTGGATTGTGAATACAGTGTTATCACACAGTGAGTTGAAGTTCCTATACCCATATTATCTAGCACAAACTGTTTATACTGTGGCTGTGCACAATTAAGTGAGTTTACACCTGAGCGCCTTGAAGCTAGTCGTCGTGTGGCTGCAGCTTTACCTGCACGGAAACAGAGTGTCGATTGTGAACACAGGTGTGAATGGAACGGCTCGCGTGCATTTACTTGTGTGTGGGGCGGGGCAAGCACAGTCGCACAGCGACTAGGCGCAGGGTGCACAGGTGTAAACACACACACCTTTACTAGTCATTCATCAGTCAACATGAAAGAGGAAACTCAAGATGAGTGCTACTAGTAATAACGTCTCGTACATTTAAGCCGAAATCAGTCGATGCTTTGGGCTCTGCCATACAACCATACAACCACATACACTGTGTAATCAAAAGTATCCGGACACCTGGCTGAAAATTACTTACAAGTTCGTTGCGCCCTCCATCGGTGGTGCTGGAAGTCAATATTGTGTTGGCCTACCCTTAGCCTTCATGAGAGCATCAATTCTCGCAGGCATACGTTCAATCAGGTGCTGGAAGGTTTCTTGGGGAATGGCAGCCCATTCTTAACAGCGTGCTCCACTGTGGAGAGGTATCCATGTCTCTCAGTAAGGCCTGGCATTCCAAAACATCCCAAAGATGTTGTATAGGATCCAGGTCAGGACTTTGTGCAAGGCAGTCCATTACAGTTATGTTATTGTCGTGTAACCACTCCGCCACAGGCCGTGCATTATGAACAGCTGCTCGATCGTGTTGAAAGATGCAATCGCCATCCCCGAAATGCTCTTCAACAGTGGGACGCAAGAAGGTGCTTAAAACATCAATGTAGGCCTGTGCTGTGACATTGCCACACAAAACAACAAGGGGTGCAAGACCCCTCCATGAAAAGCACAACCACACTATAGTACCACCACCTCCGAATTTTACTGTTGGCACTACATACGCTGTCAGATGACATCCACCGGGTATTCGCCATACTCACACCCTGCCGTCGGATCGCCACATTGTGCACCATGATTCGTCATTCCACACAACGTTTTTCCACTGTTCAATTCATCCAGTGTGTTGTGTACATAGTTCCGCATAGTCAGCGCGTACACAACTTTCCCACTAGAGCGCGCCCCGCTAAGCACAACAGTGCAGGCGCAGCGCTCGTCCGTCTCCGCACTACGAGATGGCGCTGCCTTAGAGACGGACCAAATTCTGTTTCTGCCGATCCGCATATTAATACATAACGCAGCCAATGAGATTGCTGCTAAAGTAGAACCTTTTCTCCTCACGGATCACACTCGCGCAGTGATACCTGAATGTGCGAGGTATTTTAACAAGTGTACAGACCTCCAATTAATCAGTCTGCATTAGTCTGCACCAGTCTGAATTAGTCTGCATTAGTCTGTACCCGTCTGCATTAGTCTGTACCAGTCTATAGTCAAGTTTCATTCTGCGCCTAATAAGATTACCATATTCCTGTACATAGCCATGAAGATAAATGAATAGACACTTTGTCAAGTATCAGAGATATGTGAGAATAAGATTAACATACCAAGACCAAAGGAACTTCAGACTGTCAATTGTAAACAGCATCCAGAATCAAGTTATGTAATCTCTATGATCACTGGCAAAAACTCACTTTGTTCAGCGTTTTGCTTTGGCATCAGCAGAAGAAGTATAAGAGCAGATACTGTGATCATTGGTACCTTAATATGTAAACATTTCATTGTGGTATTTGTTTTTTCCCTGAATCTAGTAGTCTTCCTGCAAGTACATCACTCAGTTTACTACATGATGTTTGCTGCACAGTCACACAGTCATTACTGCACCACTAAATGGACTATGCTTGTCGGTATAGGCGGACCACCTTGCCTTTACGCATCCACACTTCCTACACCTGACCTACTGCCTAGAGGAAAATAAGCATTGGCGGCCTTCTCTTGCCACATGTACTTGGAGGTACTAATCAACCTAAAAAAATACTACTCATAATAGCTATAATTATTACTCTGCAAATAAGTAAATAAAACATCTGCACTTATACCCCTAACAGAATATACAGGGTTATTACAAATGATTGAAGCGATTTCACAGCTCTACAATAACTTTATTTGAGATATTTTCACAATGCTTTGCACACACATACAAAAACTCAAAAAGTTTTTTTAGGCATTCACAAATGTTCGATATGTGCCCCTCTAGTGATTCGGCAGACATCAAGCCGATAATCAAGTTCCTCCCACACTCGGCGCAGCATGTCCCCATCAATGAGTTCGAAAGCATCGTTGATGCGAGCTCGCAGTTCTGGCACGTTTCTTGGTAGAGGAGGTTTAAACACTGAATCTTTCACATAACCCCACAGAAAGAAATCGCATGGGGTTAAGTCGGGAGAGCGTGGAGGCCATGACATGAATTGCTGATCATGATCTCCACCACGACCGATCCATCGGTTTTCCAATCTCCTGTTTAATAAATGCCGAACATCATGATGGAAGTGCGGTGGAGCACCATCCTGTTGATAGATGAAGTCGGAGCTGTCGGTCTCCAGTTGTGGCATGAGCCAATTTTCCAGCATGTCCCGATACACGTGTCCTGTAACGTTTTTTTTCGCAGAAGAAAAAGGGGCTGTAAACTTTAAACCGTGAGATTGCACAAAACACGTTAACTTTGGGTGAATTGCGAATTTCTGCACGAATGCGTGAGGATTCTCTACCGCCCAGATTCGCACATTGTGTCTGTTCACTTCACCATTAAGAAAAAATGTTGCTTCATCACTGAAAACAAGTTTCGCACTGGACGCATCCTCTTCCATGAGCTGTTGCAACGGCGCCGAAAATTCAAAGCGTTTGACTTTGTCATCGGGTGTCAGGTCTTGTAGCAATTGTGAAACGGTAAGGCTTCTGCTTTAGCCTTTTCCGTAAGATTTTCCAAACCGTCGGCTGTGGTACGTTTAGCTCCCTGCTTGCTTTATTCGTCGACTTCCGCGTTAAACTTGCCCGCACGCGTACAACCGTTTCTTCGCTCACTGCAGGCCGACCCGTTGATTTCCCCTTACAGAGGCATCCAGAAGCTTTAAACTGCGCATACCATCGCTGAATGGAGTTAGCAGTTGGTAGATCTTTGTTGAACTTCGTCCTGAAGTGCCGTTGCACTGTTATGACTGACTGATGTGAGTGAATTTCAAGCACGACATACGCTTTCTCGGCTCCTGTCGTCATTTTGTCTCACTGCGCTCTCGAGCGCTCTGGCGGCAGAAACCTGAAGTGCGGCTTCTGCCGAACAAAACTTTATGAGTTTTTCTACGTATCTGTAGTGTGTCGTGACCATATGTCAATGAGTGGAGCTACAGTGAATTTATGAAATCGCTTCAATCATTTGTAATAGCCCTGTATATTATAATAGATTTTATATGCTGTAACTGACATGACCCAGTGGTAATGCCAATAAAGAAATATAAAATAACAATGGGAACTTTGAGTTAAGTATAAGACTTTCACCAGCGAGATTTCATTAGACTGAGGTGACAAAGGTCATTGGATACTTCCTAATATCCTGCCAGACATCCTTCTGACCGGCACAGTGACGTAATTAGACGTAGCATGGACTCAACTAGCTGGCGGAAGTCCCCTGCATAAATATTGAGCTATGATGCCATCTATAACTGAGAAAGTGTTGCCACTACAGGATTCTGTGCACGAACAGGCGGGTGGATTATGTTAAGTAAATGTTCGATAGGATTTATGTCTGGCGATCTGGATGGCCAAATCATTCGTTCGAACTGTCGACAATGCTGTTCAAAACCAATCGCGAATAGTTACGGTGCACTGACATGGAACATTGTTGTTTGGGAACATGAAGTCCACGGATGGCTGCTAATGGTCTCTACGCAGCCGAACATAGCCATTTCCAGTCAGTGATCTATTCAGTTGGATCAGAGGTCACAGTTCATTAGGTGTCAACACAGCCGCCACCATTATGGAGCCACCACCATCTTGCACAGTTCTTTGCCGACAACTTGGGTCCATTGTTTCATAGTGTCTGCGTCACTTCAACTCTACCATCAGCTCTTACCAACTGAAATCGAGACTCATCTGACCAGGCTACTGTTTTCCGGTCCTCTACGGTCCAACCGATGTGGTCACGACCACAACAGAGGTGATGCAAGTGATGGATTTACGCTGATAGCAAAGACTCCCAGGACAGTCGACTGCTGCCGCAGAACATCAACGCCAAATTTCGCCGCACTGTCCGAACAGATATGTTCGTCGTACGTTCCTCACTGATTTCTACGGATATTTCACGCAGTGTCGCTTATCTTTTAGCACTGACATCTCTAAGCAAACGCCGCTGCTCTCGGTCGTTCCGTGAGAGCCGTCGGCTACTGCCTTCCCCATGGTGACAGGTAACGCATGAAATTTGATATTGTCGGCGTGCCATTTACACTGCGGATCTCGGAATATCGATTTTCCTAACGATTTCGGAAATGGAATGCCTCATGCGTCTAGCTCCAGATACCTTTCCCGTTCAGTGTCTGTTAATTCTTGTCGTGCAACCATGATCACGTCGGACTCCTTTTTACATGAATCACCTGCGTCAATGCACTGCCTTTTTGTACCTTGTGTAGGCGATACGACCGTTGTCTGTATGAGTGCGTATCGTAGTCAGAAGGATGCATCAAAAAAAGATCTCTTTAGACAAACATTTTTTAATTTTATCCCATGATCGTCCAATTCAAAATTGTGAAGTTGAGTTGTTTTGATCCCGTTAACTGCAAATATCTGATATGAGTTTCACCGTTCGATGTGCACTTACATGTCTGCCTGAGAGGATGGGGCACGAAGAGAACATATATAACGGAAACAATCCTTCTCCATATATACATCCCTGCTGACGTATCTGACACTTGTCTCACGCCCTTTACTCAGAGAGAGCACAGAGATAGGAATTTCTCTCATCTAGCGTAACTATTAACGCGAATTTGTACGTGCTGAAGTAGCAACTCGTCCTAAGATCCCTATAACCTCAGCGGAACTGTTCGCCAAGTTTTCCCCAAAGTGTAAGATATTCATACTTGTTTACATACGAGACACGATGCGAGTGGAGATTTCTAATTAAATGTATTGAAGAATTATTCGTAAATACGGGTGGTCGCTCAGCTGTGAACTACACTAAGTATTGCATAAATAGTTTCCCCATGTTTAAATTTCCAAGTGATCCCAAAACGAAGAAAAACGTGGGCCATAAATTGTCGGAGGGACAACTCTGAATCAAGACCTGGTACTCAGTTGTGTGTTGTAAATACACGTTGATAAAAGTAGTTATACACATGAAAGCAATTGTATACAATTATATTTCTTTCCCAGTCGAATATCATATTTTAATATAATATTTTATCCAGAATGAGATTTTCACTCTGCAGCGGAGCGTGCGCTGATATCAAACTTACTGGCAGATTAAAACTGTGTGCCGGACCGAGACTCGAACGCGGGACCTTTGCCTTTCGCGGGCAAGTGCTCTACCAACTGAGCTACCGAAGCACAAGTCACTCCCGGTACTCACAGCTTTACTTCTGCCAGTACCTCGTCTCCTACCTTCCAAACTTTACAGAAGCTCTCCTGCGAACCATGCAGAACTAGCACTCCTGAAGGAAAGGAGATTGCGGAGACATGGCTTAGCCACAGCCTGGGGGTAGAGCACTTGTCCGCGAAAGGCAAAGGTCCCGAGTTCGAGTCTCGGTCGGGAAGTTTCATATCAGCGCACACTCCGCTGCAGAGTGAAAATCTCATTCTGGAAACATCCCCCCGGCTGTGGCTAAGCCATGTCTCCGCAATATTCTTTCTTTCAGGACGGTAGTTCTGCAAGGTTCGCAGGAGAGCTTCTGTAAAGTTTGGAAGGTAAGAGACGAGGTACTGGCAGAAGTAAAGCTGTGAGGAGGGGGCGTGAGTCGTGCTTGGGTAGCTCAGTCGGTAGAGCACTTACCCGCAAAAGGCAAAGATCCCAAGTTCGAGTCTCGGTCGGGCACACAGTTTTAATCTGCCAGGAAGTTTCAGAATGTTTTATTATTATATTATTAATACTTTATAGTCAGCACCGCCATTAGACTTTTGTTTATTTACATTGTTACATTTACACTTACACTATTATGATTTCGGCTTCAAAGTGCCATTATCAAGTGTTATAAATTGCTTAAGATGGCATACTGTCGTATTAAAATACACTATTAGACACACTGTCTAAGAGTCGATATTTCTGGCAGAGCCTACTGCTTTGTTTTATTACTGCGTACACCACCTTTACTAAATAATAGTAGTCAACTGTCACTCAGTCAAGATGGTGTACTCAGTAGTGAAACAAATCAGTAGGCTCTGCCAGGAATTTCGACTCTTACACAATGTGTCTAGTAGTGTATTTTAGCACGACAGTATGCCATCTTAAGCAATTTATAACACTTAAAACACTTGATAATGGCTCTTTGAAGCCGAAATCATGATTGTGTAAGTGTAAATGTAAGACTGTAAATAAACAACTGTCTAATGGTGGTACTGACTTTAAAGAAATATTTATGACTGTGGCCCCGCATTATGAAAATATTATTAAATATTATTAGTATTATATTTTATAAATTTTATATTTTTAAAATATAATATATTCTGATGGAATTTCAAAATTTTTCGATTCCTGAGATATTTTTGCAACTGTCATACTGTAGAGGAATATTTGTGATGCAATCATACATCGTTTTATAAACATACATAATCAATCTGAATAATACTTAACGCCATTCCTTATTTAAGAACATAGGACAAGGGATAATTAAGATATTATTATAGTAGGTTGACTGTTTTGAGGGCACTTGCGCAAGTAACATAACCTCCAAAGAATAAAGTTGTACTAAAAAAAAGCACCGCCTTAAATAGTATTTATATATGGAAAAAACTAATAAATAGGCACAGGTTTTTACTGCATTAAAAAACCCATATTTGATGACATTGGTACCGAGTCCTTAACTCATTACATTTAATACGTACGAACTACCACGCTAGTTCCGATCCTACATATCTATTGTCGTGTAATATTACGTTTTAGTTTTCATGTTATATGAAAATAGCATTCTAGTAAATATCTCTATTCTAATCGGCACACTTCATACATGTATCAAATATTTTTTAATAAATATCGTAAAAAATCATGTGAATGTGGTAACCACCCACAAGGTAAACATTACCGAATCCTAAGAGTAGGGAAATGGGTAACAGACGATTCAGCCAATTATACAGGAGCTGTACCTCGTCGACAGCGCACAGCCGGCGGTCCACGTTGACTCGGTTGTCGCGGGAGAAGCAGTCGCAGGTCCGGTAAGTGACGTCGCTGGTTGCCAGGGACGCCGCCAGCAGCAGCAGCAGCGCCTCCGCCAGCGCCATCGCCCAGAGGTGTGCGCCCCAGCCGCCCCCGCCTTCCGCTTATGTAGAGCACGCTGGGCTCACGTGCCGCAGGCACCCGCAAGCCAGAGATAGCGATTATCGCTGAAACAACCGGTTTTCAATTATAGCGGTTTTTTCCGCGCCAGTTTAAACTGATTGTTAAAACCGCTGAAATAACCGGTTTCTGATGTAACCGATTTTCGGTTTTTTGTTCCTCTTATTCCCTGTAATAAACGTAGAAATCGGAAACAGATTGAAAAATGTTGGCTCATGTTTCAAGATACATAGAAACAAAACATTAAACTAAATCCGTTTGCTCCTTTTCTCGGAAAGTGATAAAGTGCTTGAATACTACTGTAAAAAATCATTGGCATTTTTTATTCACCAGTATTCTCCAGCTGATTCTAATTTTTTGAAACCTTGCTTAAAAATCATGTTGTAATCAGGGGTCACACCCCTGCTTGGGCATTACGAATAGTCTGTACTAATGAGTGAAAACTAAGGCTGATAAACTTTAATTTTCTGTTACCTTGTCCTTCCTTAAAGGCTACAAGCAGATTAAGGCATATTATGAGACACAGGCAACAGATAAGCTACTTTCTATTTCTATTATAGGTGTTGTTCTGTATCTTGAAAATTAGACAAGTGTTAATTTAGAATTCTTGGATGTATACTAAATGTCAAGGAATATATTTGTCTTTTTATTCAAATAATTTGGATGTACACGTCTGAATCCAATGGAAGCGCTATCTGTGAAAATAGTTGAACTCTATGATTTTCATTTCTCTGTAGTACCTTTTTCCTACCTCTGTGTCGTTGAGGTAAGACGTACTCCTTCATAGTTGAGAATAATTTGTGAAATACATGAATTGTGGTTCAAAAGGATATTTATTCGATACATTTTTCAATTGTATGAAATGCATTACTTGGAGATGAAGTCTGATATATCAACAGAAAACTACAACTAAAGGAAGTATCTGTTACATACAACGATTTGTAAGAGTTTATCCTAAAGTTGGGGCTAAAGTATTTGTGACAAAATATTCCAATAGCCTACAATCATCAAAAGTTTCTTTACACCTTAAATAGAACAAAATATTTGTCGTAAACGCTTCTCCAAAAGCCGTCACTTGTTGTGCTTTCCACACATAACCAGTGTAACACTACACTGTGAATGAGCCGTTGATAAGTTTTTAATTTATTACTGTTATCTTAATTTCCTTTCTGTTCTACTATTTCATAGAAATGACAGATCATTTTTGTATTTTTTAAAGTAAATGAAGTACTGTACTTGACTGCTACGTCACTTCTTGAAAATGTTTCCATGTTAGTGTTGTTGCCATTCTGCAGTACAGCGGATGTCCAACGACGTCAGGGAGGGACGACCCATATATAACAGATGGAGGCAAGTTGTGCACACTGTACGTACACGCATCCCTTGGCCCACGATCCACGGCAATAGGGACACTGTTGTCTCTGCAATACTGTACCAGTTCTCAAGGCATGTGTTCGTTGCTCGTTTCTGTCGACATTTTTATTAAAAGAGCACTGATACTTTCTCTCGTTTTCTACAGTTACGCAATATTTCAAACTAATACAAATTTTACAAATAGAAGTTGCTTCTTTTCTAAAAAATACTTACTTAAAAACGAAAAAAATTAGCACTGCTGCTATGGTTAATTGATATTTCAGTTTTTTTCCACTCGATTGTTAGTAAAAAATAAAAAACGCCTGTTATAAACGGAACCACGCAAATATCGAAAAATACCGTTTATTCAGAACTCAGATACTGGTGTCAGTTTTAACCGGTCGGTTTTCCGATCCCTACTGTAAGCTTCTGCCATGCGGCGAAAAAAGCATAAGCTTTTCGCTGCAAGATTATTACCACGGTCTTAACAGCGTGTGTGCACATAATCGGAATAGTTGCATTTTGCCGTAGGGCGTATGGTGTGAAACATCGACGCGTGTCTGAAATAGTAAATACTACTACAAGGTGATTAACGAACTCTGAATCGTTGATCTATGACGTCCTATAAACCATCTCCTCTCATGTAACAGGGCACCATTGCTGCTCGTTTTTATGACGACAGCCATCCAATTAATAGCGAGTAGGAAGACATTCTGCTACAGCTACTTTTATCGAAACCTTTGTAACAGATACGAGAGCTATTCGTAAGGTTTTAATTATCACCTCGTAAGAACCAAACGATAGGTATGAAACCTAGTTACACTGTTAGCCTTTTTCTACACATCCATCCTTCGATGCGACACGTACTTCCCAATGGTGGATAACTTGACCGCGAACTTGGTTGTAAAAGCCTGCATTTTGGCTGTTCGGGACGTTCCACATAGAAGGTCACCTCGTCGTTACTGTGAAGTCATGGAAAGACGGAAGCCACTAGGTGCAATGTAAAGCATAAACGGTGGGGGTAGGGACAGGCAAGACTTGATAGCCGAAAGAAGGAGAAAATACACTGTGTGATGTTATCTGCAACATTGCCATGGAACACAAAGGCCTTCCTGAGCGACGCTTCATCTTGACAACCTCCCTTAACTTCGTCAATACATACCGATATTATCGTCCTGCGACTGTGCTAACTGGAGAATCGAATTTGTTATTCTGAGGGTAACCCTCGTTATTCCTCGGAAACAGCTGTGTCTGATTTTGAACTGTGTAATCTGTCTGCACCACACCATGAAAGACCCAAAAGAACTCAGCATCACCTTCCCGAATGTTGGCTGTCTCTTCAGCTTTTTGGCAGTGGTGAATGGACGTGTTCCTACTGTTCCCTTTACTTGGTTGCCACGGAAACATAGCGATGCATCCACCAATCGTCAGTCTAGACCGGTCTGAGTTACCCGCAATATTTTTTTGCTGCCTCGGTTCGGCAAGATCTTTGAATGAGTGTGAGCAGTCTCAGAACCTAGAGGGTGGCTATCTTTTTCATGATCAAATTGTCCTGAAAAGATGTGGAAAACTGATACGTGACCGACTTCCGCTTTTTACCAACCTCATCTTGACTGTGATACACCGGTCTGCTATCACCAGGACTTCCACCTCTCTTGCGATTCCCTGTTCTTGATGGAGAGATGGTTTCCCACCCTGTTCTTCATCATTCAGACTGTATTGCCCACATTGCAAGTGTTTGCGCCATCTTACCGCCACGTCATAAGATGGTGTATTATTGCTGTATATGAAATGAGTCAGGCTGTGGCCAGCCTCTTGCTTCGTTCTAATTATGCACATTTATTGAATCGAGAAGCGACGACAAGCAGATTTTGTTCTCCAGAATGTGACGCATGAGTAATCTAGCGCTTAATCCTAAAGGAGCATGGGATTGCTGATATTAATTTTAATGCATTTAGCTGTACTAAATCTCTGTGTAATAAGAATGCAGAACAGCAGAGCTGAGGTTAACGGATGCCGTTAGCAAGGGGCTGCAGAGTAGCTCAGCGTCCGGGGAGCCGGTCACCCACAACTCATTTACACGTGAGCTCTGCAGGCCGTTTCGCGATCGTCTTGTGCCTGGGCTCGCGCTCCCCACCAGACACCCCTTGCGAGGCCGCGGTATTTCCTACAGAGAGTTCCCAAACTGCTATTGACCACTCGCATAGAGGGCGGGGGAGTGCAGTTGGCAGGTGGAAAAGCGGGCGATTCTGGGCACCTAGGCAAGATACGATCGCTTCGTACTGTTGGAAGAGCAAACCTCTACCATTGGGACCAGCTTTGTTGCTTGCCGAGGCCTCGCTGGGACTACTATTAAGAACACTGTCCACGTCGAGTATAAGTGGGAAAATAAGGCTGAACTGTGATTGGTCGGTGTCCGCAAACTATGGGAATGGTGGCTTGCCATTCGTCGGCACTTGCAACTTTCCGAAAAAAATATGGCTATTTTACATAATGAGCGCACCTTTTTT
This sequence comes from Schistocerca americana, assembly GCF_021461395.2. Classification (NCBI taxonomy): domain Eukaryota; kingdom Metazoa; phylum Arthropoda; class Insecta; order Orthoptera; family Acrididae; genus Schistocerca; species Schistocerca americana. Next base: position 74,560,900 of record NC_060122.1, on the reverse strand, counting down.
GAAACGAGATTTGCCGATGGCAGTGTTTGAGACACTCCTTTAGAACAGATTACGAAAAGTTTTTGGCCACATCAGAGACGGAGGCAGAGAGCACAATTTTTTGAACTGTCAGGCAGGAGTCTTCTCGAGAGGCAGACACGAGACTACCTTCTTCAGAGACAGTTGAGGAGGGGCAGCAGAAGGCAGAAGCTGATGCATCACATACTTGGTAGACCATCACCCACTGCACCTTTCACCTCGTCTCCGTTCAACTTGTGTACGTTCATGCATCAGTGTGACAAGCAAGTAACACTCGGGAGAGAATATGCACGTTTTGGGTTCTTGATATTAATTGGTCACACTGTGTTCTTGACCTCTTGTCCATGACTCTGTTGTTCGGTTTTCTCACATACTTATCCAACTTACTTATCAAATCTACGTGATTAGCACGATCAGAACGACCGTGCGTATGTTTTCAATTATGTTCTGCGTGAAGTTTTGTTGCCAGAGATTTTCAAATTCTTTACGAGGTTAACGTGATTATTTCATGAACTCAGGTTCAGCTCTCATTTCTCCCGAGAGAGAGATTAGATTATTTGTTTTTGTGGATTAGTAATTTACATGTGACTACATTGACAAGAAATTGTACTGTTTCTGATTCCTGGAGAAATGTTCGTTTGGCTTTGAATATGAGGACAAATTTTGATGAATTATTAAAGAAATTTCTTGGGGTTAAATTCCTCATTAGCATTCATTTACAAAGTTTCTACTGGTAGGTGAAAATCACAGAAGAATCGAGGAAATACATTGCCTCTACATTCGCTGCCAGAAGCTACCACTTATGTGTACTGTCGTTTGGGTAAAATGTATGTTGAGGGTTACTTACATCCACACTGGAAACTATATTGGGACCTGTAGCACTTGACGAATTTACTTTGTACATTTACTATATACTAACAGCTACACATATATGAGAACATAAACAGTTACCAGAAAAGTCACTTCACAAATTATCAGAGGGATGAGTGGAAGCAAGTTTGCAGAAGTCTAAATTTTTCATGAAGAAAGTTAAATGTCTTGGTCATATTATTGCCTCTATTGGAATAACACCAGACTCTGCTAAGTGCCACAAAATATTTTCCATGTACTAAAGGGCAGCTTCGAGCATTCTTTGGCTTATGCTCATACTTTCGTTTGCTTGTAACCAACCAGTTTTTGATCGGTTCAGACTCGCTTTGCTAAATATTTTAAAGACAATGCACAGTGTATCTGGACGAGTGATCGTGCGACTAATTTTAATTCAATAAAAGAGTCGTTAGTAAATAGGAATATTCTGCATTATCCTGATATGAATAAAGATTTCTGTTTAGTTTACTGATTCATTATTTTCTAGATTACGAGCTTGCCTGTTTCAGAGTCATGAGGAAGAAAGAAACGAGAAACATGAGTCATAAGTTTTGCTAATCGCACTGTACCTAAATTCGAACAGTCGTATTGTGCTGCTGAGATAGATGCTTTGGCAGTGATCTGGATATTTAAAAACTGCCACTATTACGATTATGGAAAGAAAATTATAGTCCACTGTGACCATCAGGCACTGAATTTTCGCATGTCATGCAAGTTACTAGACTCCCACTAAGCATGCTTGTCTTTGTTTCTTCGAGACTACTATTTTGAGATCATTTACATATCTGGAAACGAGAACATCGTAGCAGGTGCACTGTAAACACAAGGTTTTCCTAAATACAAGTAGCTTGGGGAACAAACAACTAATTACAAAGTACTGTTAATGCAAGATAGTTATTACTATCAGTACTACTTAGACATGTGCAAAAATATGGCTGAGTTACAAAATGCAGAAAAATGTTGCCTGTAGATAAAAACTTTAGTTTTAGAGAATCCATTAGACAAACTGAACCAGTACTACACGATACACAATGATGTCATATTCTACAGACGAAATCCTAAGTCCAGCACTTGGTGTGTTTGCATTCCTAGTGCTTATGAAGATACAGTAATCTGGTATACACAAAACGCTTGGGGCCAGTATGGAGCATGTAACTCTGTACAGAAAATTCACTAAGACTGTTATTTTCCAAACATTAAAAATGCGAATATGACTGCCATGTAAATCCTTTACCGTTGGTCAAAAATCAAAACCCACTAATAATCCACATCACACAGAGTTGCATCCCATTCAACCAGCACAACCACGTTAAATCGTCTCCATAGACGTTGCTCGTCCTCTCCCGTCTGCGAGGAGCGGAGTTAAATATGTCGTTGCCTTATGTGCTACAGTCCCAAAGTATGTTAGGTTATATACCACAGTAAACCATTACATCCCAACAGTTGGAAAACCTGCCCCGCTGTTATCTGACAATGGATCTGACTGTACTTGTCACACTTGGTAAACGTCTCTACGTGAACATAGCGTTAAACAGATATTAATCTCTTTGTTTTGTCCAGTAGGAAACCTATGGAAATGCGTATTTAGAGAGTTCAATATATTCCTTCGAATATATACACACTATCAGTGAAGAGAATCGACCCATCACTTGGAACTTTATGAACAGGTGGTGAACAATCTTCCTTTGTATAATACAGAATTCACTCCAGCTGATCTGATAAGTAAACCCAAAGAGAATAATGAATAGGTAGATCAGCTGCGAAGAGTGTGCAGAAACGAGAGTCACTGAGAGGAAAAGGTAAGCAAACTATTAATTACGCTCACACAACAGGCACACTTACGTAAATTACACTGTAACACAAAGCTATGACAGCTACAAACTTACCAAACAGGAGACTACGTTCTTATAAGAGAACGTCCAAAGTCATCGCTTCTGCACAAGAACTGTAAGTGGCAACTTTTATACACTGGTCATTATATGATTGTGAGAACACTCTATCCAGGACGTCATCTTCTGGAGTATCCTAAAAGTGATAAACTTAAGGGAGTCTATTCCCATTAGGATATTTTCGTAAATAATGAATCTTAACTTTTGTGAATGTGAATTTATATTTAAGTATAGCTTTGAAGGTGGTTTGTAACGAGTTAAGCCATGATTTCTACGGGAGCCATGAACCAAACAGAACGAATACGCCTTAACCAAGTTAACGAACGGTACTATTGAGTTAATGAGACTAATATTTAGGTATTGACACTAAAAGGAGAAGAATAGGTATTTACGTGAAAATATTTCTCATTTCCTGACGTTAACCTGGAGAAGAGGCACACTGCTACGTTAGCTGTTGGAATATTTACCAATTTGTATATGAGTACGTAGAAAGCTTTAGTAAGCATAATCAATTGTGAGATCATCACCTTAGACTCACCATAAAGAAGGATGGATTTGTATACACGCAAAATATTATTGGTACTAGACATGTCGAAGCAATGTACTTCAATAAGAAACTAAGCAAGCCTTCAATGCGTACTGTACTTTGATTTCTCTTGAGCTATGAGTATAGATTTTGCTTAGCTTTAAGTGGTTGTTTTATTATATTTCCTGTTTCCTTGATATTCTGTTTTGTGTTAGAGTGTCATTCTATAAAAAGATTGAGTTTCGATCTGTGATAGATGATGTTCTCCTATCCTATGTAAATATGGTACTTTTGTAAGATCATATCAAATGACTCAGGTTAGGATCACATGTAGGGATGTAAGAAATAATTGTAGGTGTGGACATGTAATAGCTAGTAGGCAATATTCCCACCACAAGACATGTAAAAAAAATGCCGAACTCTATTAGATTAATTATCTTGGTATCCGTGGGGGGAAATTATGACAGCATGAATTATGAAAGGTGTAATGATACAATGTGTTATGGTTAAATTCAGCTTCAAAGAACTATTCTGAAGGTGAATACGATCGGTGATAGAACAGTAATGGATGCGTACTGTGTGAAGTTGAATAGTACAGATACAGTAGTCCAGGGCAGGAACACACCAACACAGATGACATGCTGAAATGTTGGCGAATACTATGGGCTTGTTCTGTGCTTGACTTGTGATGTACTTACCGACTCATCTCTTATTTCTAGTGACGTGCAGAAATAACAGTCTCATTAGAGATACAGTTCATTTCAAACAAGTCACAAACACTCATTAACGAATTCCACGCAGCCGTAGCTAGCGAAGCAATGCTATACTGGCGTGAGCTAACCGGTCTGCTACTTTTACGGTCAGTTCTGATTGTCGGTGGCCTTACGTGACTTGTCATCATTATTGATTTGAAATATGAATCAGACCTCAAGACCATATTTAGCTAGCGCGCTCACAATGCATACGCTGAAAAGCCATTACTAAAATTCTAACCTGTAGTGAATGAACACATATATAGCCAATGTAATAATACGAACCAGCAAAGTCATGTTCTAATCATAGTAAATACAAATATCTCCCACACTTTATGTGGATCCATTATGTATCTTATAAATGTGTAACTATAATTACGTGTACATGTCTTGTTTCCTGTGAGATGTTACATATATTTGTACTAACCCTTCCTTACAATGTCCTGTACAGGTCATACACTACGTGATAGTAATCCAGTGGCACGCCTGTTTCATACACACCAAAAGCGATAAGCTGACTGACGTGCCTTTGAGATTTCAGACGAAACGAACTGATGGTTCCCCTGTTTTGTTTCAGGTCCCATCATCCAATTCAAAGGTGACCATACAAGCACCACATTAGAGCACCCACTCGCTGCGTCCCAAGCAAGAGAGGTGGCGCAATGGTAAGCATACTGGACTCGCATTCGGGAGGACGACGGTTCAAACCTGCATCCGACCATCCTGATTTGGTTTCTCCGTGATTTCCCTAAATCGCTGAAGGCAAATGCCGGGATGGTTCCTTTGAAAGTGGACAGCCGACTTCCTTCCCCATCCTTACCTAATCCGAAGGTCCTTTGCCCCCAAATCAACCAACCAAACCATACTTCTCAAGCGCAGCAATGCTTGTTCGATGTGGATGTTACTTCCTTGTGGATACACATGCTTAGGTACACTCAGCAGTACGGCACAGTACATACCTGGAAAGAATTCCTCCCACTTGGGAAGCACTCGAATATCACTGCAACGCCATAAGGTACTAACAGGGGTCCCATTAGCAAAGTGCAGCTAAACACGGCACTGCTCAAAGGTGTAGAAACTATTTACTCTTCCCTGGGAACTAATAGCCTGTACTCGGCACCATTTCCACCTAAAGGCTTGTAAACACAATTTTGTCGCTCCAGTCGGAACGTCCACCTGTTTCCTACCTGTCTGTTACTCCATACTTTCGCCCCACAGGACCACCGAAAACAAGAATGGAGATCCGGAAGTGGTACTGAGCGCATGACCATCTTTTTATTCATATACCAATAGTCTACCACTGCGTGATAACCTCCATCTGACTTGGGAACTAAAAATATAGGAGCCGCATATGGCGGGTTGCATGGCTGAACATTTGCTCGAGCTTTCCCTTCAACACCTTCTTCCTGGGATGGACCAAACTATATGGTGCCTTCTTTACCCAAATGTTATATGTTACTTTGATACTATACTATACTATACTATACTAGCCAAATAACACTCAATTTCACCTTCAAAACATCCAGGAATTCAAGATATCATTCTTTTGTCCCTCCTGCGCCCGAGGATCCAAGTGTTAGAACAGCAACCCAGAGTTCTCTTGGTTTCCTTCGCCTCCTTTTTGAGCTCTTTTGTTACTAGCAACTTATGTGACACCCTGTCCCCGATGACTATAGAGAGCAAAGCTTTTCTAAGGTTTAAAACTGCAACTAAATCGGCCGTCTCCCCAGTCAGTCACGTGGCCAATCCATTTGATTACATCATCTCTTAGACTATATGTAGCTAGGAGCTTGTTCACCATCCTCATCCCAACCTTCGATGTGAAATTCTCTATTTCAACTGTCACCGAAACTACTCCTCTTACCCTCCTACTAGACTGTTAGTAAGGTTTATTTTACACACCATCCTTTTCCATTTTCCTCTACTTAAAATTCCCTATTAATACGAAACCAATCATTATCAGAAGCCATAATGACACTGCCCGACTCCAACAATGCACACACTTGCTCTTCATTCACCGCACTATAAACAAATGGCTAAAATCCTGTTCCTTACCCATGCTCAACGCACAGATATCCTTATGCTCCTTCCCCTCCTCTTGCATCAATTGGCAGGAGGTCTGCCCCTCTTTCCTTTTCCAGCAGTTTCTATTGATCGGCCCTGGTTTGGCACAAAATTAGCACTTTACTCTGTTATTTTCATAATTCCATTCCTCCTTATTCCCCGAACGTCTCTCTCCACCACTCCTACTACCCGATCGAGAATTCTTGCTCCAACCCTTCCTTACTACCCTACCGTCTGGCTCTTGTTCTCTTCTGTAACCCTTCACCTCGCCTTATCTCCATGAATCAGCGCATGCGGCTCCCTGAATGTGTCACTCTAATTCCTCTAACTGTGCAGATTTCTCCGGTATCCCCCAAATGATCACCTTCTGTCTATCAATGTGTTGTACTACCTCAGCTTTACGATATGTCAGACACAACGCCGACGAATTCCTCTTAACCCTTTCAACAAACTTAACCACAGTTTTCTCAGACAGAGTAGACACCACACAATTATTTAGTACGTGTATTTGCAGACATGATTATTTTGATAAATTCAGTGTGTATGTACAGCAGGGTCCATGACCTTGCAGGAAGACAGGACTGGCTGTGAGCAAGTAGGTGAATAAACAGTGGGAGCTACTTGTGGGCAACAAACTGAGAATCTGGGTCGGATGGGAAGCGTCTCCGGATGGCCAAAACGATTAAGGCAACCGCTTGCGTTAAGGTGGAAATCCGGGTTCGAGTCCTAGCCCGACAAAAATTTTCAACTCTCATCATCAAATTATTTCGATGCTTGATTCTGGCTGGAGTCGGTCTCTCCTTCGAAATGTAATATTTACAGCTGCTGTATCAACCAACAGTATGGTGTGCGTCCTCTTAGACATGTCTCACAGAAAAGACACCTCGCATGTGTATAGAATAGCAACAGTTATGTCAATCATTACAGAAATCTACAACAATGTTTGAAAAATAAATTGTATTGAGAAAGACTCACCGAAAGTAATCGTTCAGGCAAGCTCGATGGGTGAAGCCGTTTACAGAGATTAATATACAAAATCGCATGAATGCACGCAATGAGTTTGAGAACAACAATTTCTACTAACGCATAAGCACTGCCATCTTTGGAAAGACTACGCAAAGCTTGCGGGAGATACATCATGGAGAGACAGATTCGGGTTGTTGCCTTAACTGCAAGACCTAAATTCAGAAGTCGCGTTCTTTTTAATAAAATATTGTTGCTATAACATTTAACAGATAAAATGTAGCCCTTTATAATAATAATAAAAGAAAGTTGCAGTTGCAATGGGAATTTTAGGGATTCCTAAAACGCTCCTTTTCGACTTCCATTATGCTTATACATTGAACAAATTCCCGCCAAATAGTGTACAACTATGCTGATACTTATAGTCTCATTTAGTACATCAAAACCATCAATATCTGTGAGGGTACGAGAAGTGATGTGGATACGACGTTCGGTACCTCGCGTTTCCCGGAAATTGAACAGAAAGAACAATCTTCCGCTGTTGAATAAAAAACTGGTTGGACTGATGAAAGGCGATCTGAATGACGAGCCCATCACAGAATTTGTGGGCCTGCACGCATAAGTATATCCTCTTGAGATCGAGTCTTGGAGCGTAATGCAAAAGGTGTAAAACAGTCGTCTGCAAATAGGCTCACCATTGACGATTACAAGCAGATTCAGAAGTGAAAAACACTGATTAGTTCGTCATTCATATGAAGATGCATGTTTATTCGACTATTAAATAACTTAAATGCTCTTTATCTGCTCAGGATGACAAACTGTATATACTTTGCGATAAAGTAAACGCAGTCAACTGGAGACATTACCTCATCAAAAATGATGACGATGATAGTAAATAAAACTAATAATTGATTGGTTTTCATTGTAAAAAATGGAAATAATGTACTATAACAATGCAAGTATTTGGAAAATGTATAAATAATGGAAATACTTTAAAAAACTGATGACTCTATAAATGTAAATATCTGATTCGTTTCTATTGTGAAAATGTAAGTACATAAAAAGTTTGACGTGAATATTACAAAAAGGTAAATAATGGACATTTATGAGAAACAATGAATGAAAAAAACAATTTGCTTTGTAATAAATTTTATGTGCAGCTTATTTTTTCCTTCCTACTACCTGTACGGTGTGTTTACACACAGTATTAGTGAGTGCCCATCTGCTTCTCAGCTACACAGTGCCTCACTGGAATAGCTGAGGCGTGTGGAGATCTCTCTCTCTCTCTCTCTCTCTCTCTCTCTCTCTCTCTCTCTTTCTTTGTCTCTGCAGTGAGCTGCCTCACAGCAGCAAGAGCAGTTTCGCAAAACGTTGCCAGAGATGACATTTAATAACGAGACACAGGTGGGTAGATGTGCACAAACTCATATGTGAGTTGAGATTTAATTGGGAAATACCAGTATGTAAGACCCCACTGTTTGTTGGCTGGAATTAAAAGTATCAAAAATACGAAAAGGTTTCACGGAAGTTGTGAAACAATAAAATAAAAAAAGACGCTACGAATTTTTTAAATTGTAATACATCATTTATTCATCGACAAATATGTAATGTCGGGAGGCTTTTTTGCTACTGGGCAGTGCAAAAACAACACCCAGCTGGTGCAAATGTGAACTATCATAATTTCTTATACACCTATAATTGATAGAATTGTTATGCTCCTTTGACGTAAATGTACTGTGGCTTATGTTACGACATATCACCAGACGTTTGTGGGAAGTAATCAGGCTACTATTCATGTAAAAAAATAACATATTTCTAGTGGTAAGGGGAGGATAGATTTGATGCGTTGAATTGTGTTTTTAACTCATAGAGGAGTATATACGAACGTAAGGGGTGATAGATTCATTTCGTAAACAGACGCAAGGGAAGGTTCAAATGGCTCTGTTATTGTGTATTAAGAGGATGGTCAATACGGCTGTAACGAAATGGATACACAGAATGTGCCCTCATCGCCTCCCCTAAGTAGATCCTGACGATCTCCTTGTTGCACTATCGACTCTGATGTTGATTGCGGTACACCAACTGATATCGGTGATGTCTTTGCAGTCCTTTCGTACGCGCGAGCGCTGTTGATTATCACATAGTGCCAAACACCTGTGCTTTACAACATTGGTTTGAGTGAGTCTTGGCAGGATGCAGCAATTTCCGGAAGCGCCGACTGGACGACTTAAACTTCATATAATTTCGTAGGACTGAGGAGAATCGAGACAGCTAGCTTGTGTGGATGTGGGTATACGATAATTTTTTCTGGTGCTGTACACATATAAACGATAAGTGCATTCTTGCCTGAAATGTGTACACGTTGCAGTGTAAAGTTACTGTGTCTTATGTTCGAGCACGTGCAAAGAGACTGGCTATGTGTCCTATCGCGAGGGAGGTGTAGATTTGATGTGGAAAATTTCAACACATCAGTAGCCGCAAAGGTATGAGAGAGATTTTAAGTGGAAAATTATGTGCACTATTGATATTGGTATTTCAATGTGAGATTAGTTCCAGAACCAAAGCCATCAAGAGGAGACATTTCCAGTACGTCGATCAATGTCAGACAGCAGCAACAATCGCAATATTTAATTGTAGTTGCACTGATAAACATGTGCCTGGTTCCCAATTATTAGTGAGTCTAGAGACAGCCTTAGAAAGCATAGCGGCGAGCGAGCACGTCGGGGCTGGAAGCGGTATCCCAGTGTCAGTGACCGCCTTTGTTCCAGGCCGAGGCTTGCCCATCCATCTTCTGTACACCAACTCGGAGAGACCGAGAAAGCTCCCCGTGTGCTCCTGATTATGACGATTTTGCTCGCGGTTCCCACTGGACAGGTGAATAGTGAACTAATACCCAGTTTGCATTAGATGGCCTTCGTGACCACCTGTGGCTCAAGTCAACCAGTCAAATTCCAATTATCATTTCATACATCGCCGCTTCCAGTCATGACGTCAAATAACAATAGGTTTGGATTACTTACTGAAAGTCCTCGTAAAAAACGTAGCACTATTGTTTATGCACGCAGACTGGTGTGCAGTGTCGATCATTTTTATCTCGGGTAGCTTTAAACTCTGTGTGTGTGTGTGTGTGTGTGTGTGTGTGTGTTTGTGTGTGTGTGTGTGTGTGTGTGTGTGTGTGTGCGTGCGCGCGCGCTCGCGCGGACGCCCGTGCGTGTCACCAGCAAATTGTTTAAATGCTTATATTAACTATTTAATTAATATTTCCTGTGGCACAACTTCTAAAGCAACATTTGTGACACCTTCAAGATATGATATTCCACACCATATTTAATAGCTCCTAAAGCAATTCGAAGAGTGCATCACAAGAAAGCGTACCAGGATGGCTGGGGCAGTTTGGAGTCCACGGCGGAATGAAAAAGCACGGCAGTTGTTTAAATATTCCCTGTTAATTCCTGCATGTTCCGCAAAGCAAACTACAGCTTTATCTCTCTCTTTGTATACAACGTTTAGTTTAAGTGTATTTCGAGTCAGCCTGCTACTAGTTTTGTGACATCATCAATTTATAGGCGTGTGAAATAGCTTCCGTGTCTGCCTCATATCCCCTATATCACGATCATGTGACCAGAAATTACTAACTACAGCAGTATTTCTGGATTCCCAGTCGGTCATTTGTTTGGGAAGGAGGGAGTCTAAGGTGCGCAGGTATCCAACAGGTTGGTTCATGCATACAAACTATTTGCGATGGTAAGGGCGCTGAGAGGATGTGTGCTTTTGTTTCCTGGGGTTAGTCACAGTCGCTTCCCAATGCCAGGAGGTTGCACAGGTGGCAAGACGCGAGAAAGTTTTCCAGATACGTTTAAGCGACCTGTAAAAAGGGTAGTTACATGTTTCCTTATGGGATTGGAATGAAAAAGCGCCACAATTGTTTAAATATGCGACACACTGTGATCAACTTCCTGACAAATTCTTTAAATAAACTATATTCCATACACCACCTTGTATCCAATTAATTGTTTAAACAATATACCACACATTGTCTAAATTGTTTAAACAATAATTCATACACTGCAGTCAATAAATCAATATTTTCAAGGGGAGGGGCAAGGAAAACTGAAGGATATCGACTCATTTAATTAGTCAGTCAAATTGATACTGTTGCAAGGGGGGAGAGGGCTATTAGATTAACCTGGAGCAGCTCGTGAATACCAAAAGTGGCACGATTCAGCTATTTCCTGCCAATGTTTTTAATCGGTTGAACTACTTAGTCAATTAATTTGAAACTACAGGTGGTGCCAGATTTCGGCTGTGTCGGAGGGGAGGTGGATGGGTAGGTGTGACATGGAAAACCACTTAACGAAACAACAGGTTAAGAATGCATTATCCCCTGGGGATCGTATCTGCTTAGCGGAACAATACTTTAAGGACCTATCAAACAAAAGAGAACGATAGTTTTGACCCTGAATGTATGCTTGCACCCGATATATACAACCTGCACCAACGATTTGTGGTTTAGCCCCTTACCGTTCTACTCGTGTAACCACTGCAAATATTTATGACGTTATTAAAAGCGATTTACATAGGTGGCTTGACACTTCGGCTTACCCAGATACAAACGTTAATCGCACATGTCAATTAAAAAAGGAAACAGTGGAAGGTGGATTTTTGGGAGAGATTATTATAGAAATCACGGAACTGAGGCTTGAAATGTATCTTGATGCTGAGAAATAAAACATAATGTGTAAGGAGATGGGTGTGAAACCTTCATTAGCAAAAGAATTAAGCATTAATTATTACCCAAGAGTGTGTGTTAAATGATAGTAAAGACCTGACAATGCAATATGTAATTTCATCTAAGCAGCACTTGTTTCGACCAGATTTGTGCTGAAAAACATAGTTCACTTTGATTTTAGTTTATCTATGAAAATGATTTACGGTACGAAATGTAAGAAAAAGTTATAATAAATGTTATATTTACAGTATTTTAGCTCTGTTTTTCTCATTCCCTCGGCTATAAACTACATTGTTCATGCTTAATGCAAGCAAGAATTAGAGAAAGAGATAGAGAGATGAAGAGAGAGAGAGAGAGAGAGATGGTGTTTGACATAGCTTTTGTAGAGTTGGCCGGCCGCGGTAGTCTAGCGGTTCTAGGCGCTCAGTCCGGAACCGCGTGACTGCTACGGTCGCAGGTTCGAATCCTGCCTCGGGCATGGATGTGTGTGATGTCTTTAGGTTAGTTAGGTTTAAGTAGTTCTACGTTCTAGGGGACTGATGACCACAGATCTTAAGTCCCATAGTGCTCAGAGCCATTTTGTAGAGTTGACATTCATCGCCTCTTAGCAGCCAGCTGCGCTTGCTATCAAACAACACATTGATGGATTGAAGAGCCCTCTCTCTCTCTCTCTCTCTCTCTCTCTATCTATCTATCTATCTATCTCTCCCTCACTCTCTCTCATTGCAGTCTCTGTTGCGCTAGCTCAAGGTCTCTCTCTGTGTCAACCTGCCAACAGCAAAATTGAAGTCCATGTTCAAATTGAGGTTTGATGTGTGTGTGCGTTTTGCTGACACATTTCAGATCTGGAAATATGACAAGTTACACCCTTTTTGTAATTTCTGTGTGTTAAATGCTTCTGAACAAAACAAAAATTTCAGGTCGTTCAGATGATTTTTTTCACAGCCAAGTCGGCTGCTTTTGGGGCTACATTGTGATTTGTTGCTTCGTTTTCATGGTGTGTAAATTACTGGATGCCTGGCAGTTACGTTTTAATGGCCGGTAAATACTTCGTTGCTATTGGAAGAAAAAGGGGGGAAGGGGTTCATCAGTGTCAGTCTTTCTTGTAACGTCGACGATGTTGACAAAACTGGATTATGCTTAATGGACGTTCATTCAGGTAGGGGATAAGGCACTTAGTCTATATCACTTATATTCTTTATTTAAAATAGTCACAAAAATTTTACATGCATCTTGCACGAAGAACTATGTACGGAAATCACCAACTGCAGCAGAGCATAGTCAACAAATCACGAAGGCGCTTTACGTCAGCTGCGCCGTCGCACGGGGTGGTCGTAGAGCACGGCCTGCAGGAACTGCGGCGAGCTGACCGAGGTGCGCACCGTGTGCTGGCGGCCGCCCGGCGACGTGGAGGAGCGCGCGCCCACGCGCACCAGCTTGTGGTCGCCCGTGTGCTCGTACATCAGGCCCTCGCGCGGCTCCGTGATCGCCTGCCAACGGAACAAGGGCCGTGCAGGGACGCCGGCTGTCACCCTCACAGCTACACAGCCACACTCGCTGGTTTTTTCTCCAGCTCGTGCGACTGCTTATGCACTTGAGTACCAACGGAAAAACGCTCCTATCGGAGCACGGAAAATGTGGATATGTTACTGCTTATTTAAATTAAAAGACACTGACTGAAAAGTGGGGTACCTGCTGCCTCATTCCACCTACCTCAGCATCTATTTTTTTTAACACGCAATTCACCTCAAACTCCCAAACGCTCATACACACACACACACACACACACACACACACACACACACTCTGGTCTGTCGCTGTAAACCACTCACATCCATCCATCCACAGTTGCCCTCTCTCACTCAGTCATTCAGCCGAACTCACTGTCATTATTTCTTTGTGTCTCTCCTTCATTGTCTCCTGTGTCACAGCCACAGTCCCCTTTGTTGTATTCTACTACTACAGTCTCCTCTCACTCTCGCAGTCACTGTCTCCCTCCTGCTCCTTCTTACTGCTAATATCCCATTACTTCCTTCCTACTGCTGTTGCTTTTTCTCACAGACAGTATCACTCTATTCCTCATCGTCATTATCATATACTCGATCTCTGATTATTACTGGGAATCACCCACTTCCAATTTTCTCTCTACTCCTCCCTCCCCCTCCCCTGGCATTGTCTCCTTAACTCTGTTCCTAGCAGTACTCTGCCACCATGCCCCTCTCTTTCTCTCACACTGTCACTGTCTCCGTCGGTCTTTCTATAACACGGCCACTGTCTACCATCTTCCAGAACTTATTATTTTTCCGTCTCTTCGCCACTGCCACTGTCTTCTTCTTTCTCAGCATAAAAAAGAGAGCATATGTTCACATACCCAAATTTTGGGAAAAATTTTAAAGGTGTTGAGGAAGGAAGAATGAGGTCTTTTAAATAAATAGGAACATAGTCGCATTTTTCCTGCTCCGACAGGGGCACTATTCTGCTGGTTCCCCTCTTTTTCCCTGCTGTAGCAGAGCATACAACTCATAAGAAAATAAATTTATCAGTCATTAAAATTTAGATAATTTATTTATGTGAAATTAAAATAACGCAAAACCAATTTTACACGGCAGACCGGATTTTACATGAAAAAAACTCCATGTGCTTCAGTACTACAACATAGGGTTCCCAGATGATAACGGGAACATTTTACAGCGTATTTCTCCTTGCAACGTCACTTTGTAAACTACGTTTTAGCCTCACACCGGATTTTAATGCGTATTTTACGTGTACAAGTAGAGTAGCTTTCAACCTCTGTGTCTCGGAAACGGATAAAGATATCGACAAAATTTTCAAAATTGTTCGAGATCGGGATCTTAGAAATACATCGCCAAAATTATAGCTGTGCATAGCCATCTAGGATCCACGGCTGGGTTTTGGTACCCAAACAATAAGTTTTGGGAGTGTTTCCCGACAACGGATAAAGGTTTTTCAAAAGGGAGAGCTGTTTCTTCTAGATAAATGCCTAGAGAATGAATCATTAAAATTTGAGCGATTTGCTGTGGCCATTTATTATTTGGATTTCGCCTCATACCGTATTTTACGTGTAGAAGTAGGATAACTTTGAACCTCTATATTTTGGAAACGGATAAAGAAATCATCAAAATTTTTCACGTTGTTCGAGATCAAGATCTTAGGATTCTACTGTCAAAATTTCAGCCATTTGCTGTTTATAGCCGTCCTAGAATCCTCGGCTGGGTTTTGATCCGCTGGTGACGGCAAAAATGCAATTAAAGAAACCGAGCAACTGCCCACCAAATATTGGTGCCTCCGTAACTCTCATCAAGCCCACCGTAGACCATATCAAATACTAAGATAACTAAACGATTTGCTCCATTGGCCTTAGCAGGAGGACCCTTTACTGTAGGATAGTGACACTAAGACGTTTCGTCTGTGGGTATACAGATCGCCCGTAGACCAAGGCCTATCCAGAGCACATGACCCTACCTTTTTACCACCAGTAGCACCCGAAGTATGAGCACCGGAAAATCCCTTTTTATGACTGGCCTTTTGGGACATATCAGTCACACAAGCTGTCGCATGCATACCGATGTACTATTCAGAGTTCATTTATACTGCAGTTAAAAAAACTTATGACTTTAGACACTTCTACCCTGCAAAGAGGATATTATACCTTTGTCCAAGTAATCCTAATCAAGTTAGCTTCTCCTCTCACGCCAGTAAAGGCTCGGCAGATATACTCTAATGCAACCTGTTGCTTCCCTGTCAGTAAACAGTAGCACGTGTTAGTGAGTATCAATGGCAAATTGTGATTTCAGTGCTCGTTGTGAAGTGTAGAGTTCTCGAGTGTAGAAGAGTTAGCATTTTTAGCTGGGATAGAAATAACATTGTAACACACATGTACGCACTTACAGTTACTACACTACTGGCCATTAAAATTGCTACACCACGAAGATGACGTGCTACAGACGCGAAATTTAACCGACAGGAAGAAGATGCTGTCTTATGCAAATGATCAGATTTTCAGAGCATTCACGCAAGGTTGGCGCCGGTGGCGACACCTACAACGTGCTGACATGAGGAAAGTTTCCAACCGATTTCTCATACACACAAGCAGCAGCTGACCGGCGGTGCCTGGTGAAACGTTGTTGTGATGCCTCGTGTAAGGAGGAGAAATGCGTACCATCACGTTTCCGACTTTGATAAAGGTCGGATTGTAGCCTATCGCGATTGTGGTTTATCGTATCGCGACGTTGCTGTTCGCGTTGGTCGAGATCCAATGACTGTTAGTAGAATATGGAATCGGTGGGTTCAGGAGGGTAATACGGAACGCCGTGCTGGATCCCAACGACTTTGTATCACTAGCAGTCGAGATGACAGGCAACTTATCCGCATGGCTGTAACGGATCGTGCAGCCACGTCTCGATCCCTGAGTCAACAGACGGGGACTTTTGCAAGACAACAACCATCTGCACGAAGAGTTCGACGACGTTTGCAGCAGCATGGATTATCAGCTCGGAGACCATAGCTGCGGTTACCCTTGACGCTGCATCACAGACAGGAGCGCCTGCGATGGTGTACTCAACGACGAACCTCGGTGCACGAATGGCAAAACGTCATTTTTTCGGATGAATCCAGGTTCTGTTTACAGCATCATGATTGTCGCATCCGTGTTTGGCGACATAGTGGTGAACGCACATTCGAAGCGTGTAGTCGTCATCGCCATACTGGCGTATCACCCGGCGTGATGGTATGGGGTGCCATTGGTTTCACGTCCCGGTCACCTCTTGTTCGCATTGACGGCACTTTGAACAGTGGACGTTACATTTCAGATGTGTTACGACCCTTGGCTCTCCCTTCATTGGATCGCTGCATTTCAGCAGGATAATGCACGATCGCATGTTGCAGGTCCTGTACGGGCCTTTCTGGATACAGAAAATGTTCGACTGCTGCCCTAGCCAGCACATTCTCTAGATCTCTCACCAACTGAAAACCTCTGGTCAATGGTGGCCGAGCAACACACTCGTCACAATACGCCAGTCACTACTCTTGATGAAGTGTAGTATCGTGTTGAAGCTACATGGGCAGCTGTACCTGTACACGCCATTAAAGCTCTGTTTGACTCAATGCCCAGGCGTATGAAGGCCGGTATTACGGCCAGAGGTCGTTGTTCTGGGTACTGATTTCTCAGGATCTATGCACCCAAATTGAGTGAAAATGTAAATCTAATATAATATATTTGTCCAATGAATAATTTTAATGGCCAGTAGTGTATATTCGCCTATGTTTCATCTCCTTATATCTGTTCTTTAAATATTTTGGAAATACTTGAGCTATATCTCCCACGGGGAGATACTTGATAAGTATTGATGAGACCCAGGTAAACGAGAACAACGGTTTATTACGACAACAGTAGAGATATTTAATGGCAAAGGAAAACCCTTCTCAGCAAAAATACTTCTCAGACACTAACAGGCAAACGCCTGGAACACACAGCGAATAAACGTAGTGGGACGTGAAGACAATGCCACTGATAATCCCTGCTAAGAGCCGACGCATCAATTGGCCTAGAGCTCCGGTGAAGCGAACTGTAACGTGTCCGCTGTTCACTGAAAATAACAAGCCCCTCCTTGGCTTGACTGTGGCGCAGGATAACTGTTTTGTACGCTATTGCTGCGGTATGTAGTGTTTTCGGTGATGGTTTGCCTCACTTTGAGGATTTTCCTCCTGTGTGGATGGCTAATTGTTTTGGTGGCGGAGTAATGTTTTTCTACCTTACAATGACGGTATCACAATATCATTATACTACACGTTGAAGGTGTGGTGGTGGGAGACTTTAAGTCCCACGCCACCCTCTGATGGTTTAAGTTCAGAGTTGCTGATAAGGGTGACACAACTGCAAAGGTAGTTAGAGTGAGGGTCGCACCAAGGACTGCACAGAATGAGTGGCCATATTAAAACACATACTATTAGTTACCATACTGGGGCGACTGGGCTCTTGTTAGCCATGATCCATTCTGAGTCCTCGAGGATGGTCAGAGGAACAGGGTGGTGTTCCCAATGCCAGGGAGTCGTGGTGCCAATGTGTTGCAATCCATTGACTGTGTCGTGCTGGGCGTCGACTTCGTCGTAGAGGGCCTCCCCTTCTCTGAATGGACGTCTTTAGAGGGATCATGTTGGTTTCCTCGTGTAAAGTAACAGTCCTCGTGAGTGGAGGGGCATGCAGGCTCCACCAAAGCACCTTATTCTGCAGGCATTGGAGGGTCTGCATCCAGAAGGCACTAATCATGGCCAAAGCACAAGAGCCATGGGGGAAGACTGGACAGCCGTCTGGTACATCTGGAGCTTGGTGACTATGGTCAGTTCCCTGCTGTAGCAGGAAGGGAAGAATACATTTATCAGCTTCTGCCCCTTTTGGGTGACGTATTCTGCATATCGATGGAAGAGCAGTTTTTATCCATCTGCACAACTAGATATTTCGTATCAGGTGACCATGGGACCAGGATGCCTGCAGTAGTGATGTTTTGGTGTAGGATAGGGCCCTGTTTGGTGGAGCAGACAGCTGCATTTTTGGCAGCATTGAGGGCAATCTTGTCTTAAAGACGCCAGGTGGCTGTTGCGTCCACCTCCCTCTGGAGATGAGCAGTGAGCTGGTCACTGTTGTGGTAGGTGGTGTAGAGCGCCGTATCGTCGGCGTATTGCATCAGGTGGCAGTGAGGGATGACTGGCAAATCATTAACGTAAATATTAAAGAGTATGGGAGTTACAACAGAGTCTTGAGTAATACCCATCAACATGTGATGTATGCTCGAGTGTTCCCCTTGCTCAGTAAACAAGAAGATTCCATCAAGGAGAAAATCATCCATGTTCTTGATAAATGTCCAGGATGGTCGTCTGTGTCAGCAGTTTGCACACGAGATTGTCTTCTCAATCCTGTAGTAAGCATTCTGTAGGTCCAGGAAAATCGCTGGCGACGACATCTTGGAGTTAATGCCCTTGCTGATGTGTTCTGTGATCCTAAGGGCTTTAGTTCACCTGACAAGCGGGATGTGAAACAGCACTGTTCTAGACGGATCGTCCCAGCCGCTGCCAGAGGCTAGGGAATTCGGTGCAGGATCAAAGATTGGAGGACATTCGCCACAGTATTCAGAAGGTTAGTGGGTCTGTTGTTGGTAGGCACTGTAGGATCCTTTGAGGGCTTGGGAATGGCAATGACTTTTTGCTGCTTCCACTGTGGGGGGAAAAGGCCAGTTGTGCCACAGCAGTTCATGATATTGATGAATGAGAGTAGTGACTTGTGCAGGAGCCGACAGAGGTGTCCATTTTAAAAAAATGGTTCAAATGGCTCTGAGCACTATGAGACTTAACTTCTGAGGTCATCATTCACCTAGAACCTAGAACTAATTAAACCTAACTAACGTAAGGACATCACACACATCCATGTCTGAGGCAGGATTCGAACCTGGTCGCTCGGTTCCAGACTGTAGCGCCTAGAACCGCACGGCCACTGCGGCCGGCGGTGTTCATTTAAGATTCTGTCCAAACCGAGAGCTGACTACCAATGTTTCCACTGGAGGATCCTTTGGACTTTTGCTGGGAACATAATGTGAGGGGCAGTAAGATGTGGTCGATGTCTGAAAGTGGTAATGTCTGCCAGAATATCGTGTTCATACTGGAGTTCACCAAGTGTAAGCTCCTGGACGAGCAGTTGATTCTGGGCCTCAAATACATTGGCCAGAGTTTCCACAACACGGAGGGCATCATAAGTGAAACCACCCACTGTGCAGATGGGATGGTTGGTTATCAGTACACGCCTCAGATCTCAGACAACAGGCCATTCCGACTTATATTGGTGGAGAAAGGCGAAAATCTTGACCTCCCATTGTTCTGTTTTCCTATCGGAGAGGTGGTGGCAGAATTCACCCTGGAGATGCCTCACGCAATGCTGAACCCGAGGGTCACAAAACTGTTTCCTCTTCTTGCATAGTGGTTCGTCTGTATTTTAGTTCATTCAATGGAGGAGGCTAGGCGTCCAGTGGCGTTAGAGCCCTAGGTGCAATGGAAGCAGAGGTCTTAATTGCCTTCTGGTATTCCTTCATTAGATAATCAACAGTACTAACCAGATTCACAAGCATTGCCAGCCTGAGGTTTTCCCCAGTTGTATTGCTGAGGACCCTGACAACTTTGTCACAATCGGTGATGTCCAAGGTAGAACAGATGTCCGAAGACAGAGCTACATCAGAAAGGTCCAGGAACACCAGGTCATGATCAGATCCCAGTTCATGGAGTGTTTCCAACGAAAACTGCACCACAATATTCTTGAAAATGGGCACATACAAGGCCATAGACTGACAGAGCCAGAGTATCCTCCTGTTCGAGGAGGAGTCTGCTCTTGGGATTAGCGATGCAAGAATGGCAAGCTGGATGTATGGTATTGAGGTATGCCCCACTGAGTCTGGAAAGCGAGCTCAAAAAGTGGCTCAAATGGCTCTACCATCTGAGGACATCAGTCCCTTAGAACTACTTAAACCTAACTGACCTAAGGATATCACACACATCCGTTCCCGAGGCAGGATTCGAACCTGCGACTGTAGCAGTAGCGCGGTTCTCGACTGAAGCGCTTAGAACCGCTCGGCCACAGCGCCGGCTGAAAACGTGCAGAGTGAAGCTTCAAGAAGAGGCAGGTTGGGCTCAAGTTTGCACAACAAGTGTGATAGCTCCAATGTGGGTACAGACAGTTGCCAACATGGCCTTTATATGTTCCAGTGGTTGGAGAGCCTCGTGACTGTGGGAGAGTGCCTTATGGAGGAACACTGCCATGCCCCTATCTTGGTGATGGAGCCGGTCTGTGCGATAGCAAACCATGCTGCATAGACGAAAATTGTCCACCAGTTTCAGATATGTTCCCAATACAAGTAAAATTTCCCCATGATGGTCGGAGAGGGAGGTGATCAGTTCAGTTTTCACCTGTTTAATACCATTAGCATTAAAATACAGACAACTACAACCTGAGAGGGCTGGAGGTTGTGCAATGGGTGATTTGCCATTATAACAAAATCTGACTGACCCCTTCAACCAGCGCGACGACCTTTGTGGGCCCATCCTGTGACTAACGTACCTTCTGACCTGTTTTACAAATTACTGACCTGATGTGGGGATTTTTGTTGTTCTGTCACCAGAAGCCTGATGAGTGTAGTAACTCATTGCTTTCGACTTCACGAAGTTGAGTACTATGGGTAGTTATCATTTGGGTCAAGCAGGTATTTCACATGGTCTTTCTGATAAACTGCCAGCAATTGGGGTGTAAAAGGGGCTGCAGTTCAGTGTTCAGTTTAATATAACTCGTGGGATTGTAAATCGTGATAGGAGGGATCTTCTCCTTCTTTGGTGGTGGTGGCGGTGGATTCTGAGCAGTGGGGTCAGGAGGGTGACGCATTGCCTGGTCCATGGCACCAACACATGCGGTTTCTCCTTGGTAGGGAAGCATCCATATCCGAATCACAGCCACTGCGATGGGTTCGAGCGGATGACCATTTAGATTTTCTGGCGCAGGGGGGAACGACAGGGGTGAAGATCCCAGAAGACTAGAGGGACCGACGAGCTGGTGTAGGAGAAACACCACCCAATGGTGCCTCCACATGGTGGTCGATTGTATCAGTGTCTGGAGCTTAAAAGGCGTGACAGGCAGTGGATGAGAGGTCTATCACTAGGCAACCATGACAACTGTCAGATGATAACGTGGAATATCAGTCGCTCATGCAGTGCTGTGGACAAGACATGTATCGGTATCACTGTCAGTGATTACTGGTGACTTGTGGTTGGAGGTACGTTGCGCACAGTCCTTAGACCATTGAACGGTGTCAGTATTGGCAGCATGCCAGGATGGATGTCCGTCAGCAGACTTCACATTGCCGCGTGAAAGGGTGGCCGAAGTTTCGTCTAGCCGTGGATTCCTGTCCTTGTTCCTGTTCATGTTTTGTCGCGGCCCGACTGACAAAAGACATAAATCCTGTCGCCTATAAATTCCAGGGAGACTGGGACACATACGAATAACAACAGTGCCTTAGAAGGCAAAAGAGAACTCAATGGCGACTCAGGAACTACGAATAGCAACGCTGAGTGGAACTCGTGACCTTAACACCAGGAAGAGCACATACTGGCAAGTAAACGAAGTCAGGGCTCCAACCTGGCTGAACTGTGCCAACATGTGGACTTGCGCCATCCTGTACAGCTGGGGTCCAGAGGAATTCGTGCCAATCCGGTTCCGCACAAGTGACACAGCCGAGGCAATAGGGCCCTAACACGGAGGACCTCTGGTGACTCTTGCCCTACCGTCTGTAGTCCCTATTGTGATCGACGCAATACCTTGTACACATCCAACCATGTGATTCTTCAGTGACTGAAGGGTTGCCGATCGCTTTCTCCACTTTTCGATGTATATATACAAAAGTGTGAAGATATCAAATGTAACAGAAGATTGTTAAACTTACAAGATTTCTGATCACACGCTGAATAGGCAGTTGAATTCCCAGTTACAACGCCCTGGCTAAGGCTGGCACACACGCCTGCAAGATCAGTTTAGAAGTAGCAGTGTCAGTGACGCGGCATATCGAAACCACACTTGCAAACAATACAAGAAATCAACGTGTGAGCAATGGAGGTGGTTGCTAACCTTGTTAATTGCCACTGATCAAGAATTTGGATGGACGGAAAAATACACAGGGTCTATCGCCTAAAAGTCGTCAGGCACATTTTCTCTGAAGTTCCCTAAGATATTTGCAATTTTGTTTCTGCATTGTATAGCTAAGTCAGCCAAAACCAATACTGCTCATCACTTTTCCCATGTGATGCTCAGATCCATCATAATTTAGGCACGTCTCACACTGTGAAAATGATTCTGAGATGCGAGATAATAAATCGCGCTCACGATCATCGCGCAGTTGCGCTACGCTTTGTTCTCTGCTTTCGAGAGAGCGTGAAGCAGCTGGGCGAACACGCTGCAAACTTAGACGAGATTATCTGCCAATGGACGCCTGCGAGGCGCAAGACTATATACGGCACTCACGATCGGCCCTCAGTCAGGACTCTGCTTGGGTAAAGGTTTTCGAGGTTGGAGACAGTGTGTGGCACTCACGATCAGTACTCAGTGAGACAACAGATGGGATAGGGCAGGCAGAGACAGAAAAACAGTGCCAAGTTCGCCTAGACGCTGATCGACATCGACACCCGCTAAATAGAACGTCAAATTCGTCTAAGTACTCAGAAGAAAATCCAGAAATAATTGTGAGGCATGCTGAACTTCCTTTGGTTGATAAAAAAAGTGCATTTACAGATAATCGTATGACTGGTCCTAAATTGTACATTTTGTGAGGTTCTAAAATGGCAAAAAGAAGCGATGCGAATGTGTTGCTTGGGTGGAAAAGTGCATATTGGAATTTTTCGGAACCCCCTGAGATCTTGAAATCTCTGCTGGGTGGTGGCGATAGTCAAAATAGTTTTGGAAACGCTCTTGCGTACAATATGCGTTTCAAATGACATTTGGCGCGAAACAAAAAACGGAAGGAGCATTCATCCTTACCTTTAAGGTTCAGAACCTAATTTACCACCTTACTGCTGCTTAGCCGTCTTTCGTTTCTAATTAAGAAGAAGAGGCAAATATTTGGAATCAAAATTTCCCACAGCTTAAAAACCATCTGACTGCTCTGCTTCGAAAGATGCTGCATCAAGTGAATCCATAAATCCACGGTTTTAAGGCTGCACTAGAGTCTCTTTCGCGAGGACAAAATAATTATTATAAATTTGCCTTTAATGAAGATAAACAACCATCTGCTCGACGTCGGTGCACTGCTTCGGTTTATCAAGAACGTGAGCGGCGTAACATATTATTGCGCTCCCAAGACGATCGCCTTCATGTAACACATCAGTCTTACGACGCCCTACAATATCTCTTAATTCATTTCCATGCAGCAGGTGGTTGTAATTTTGGATTGCATCAAATCAACCCTACCACAAGATTGTCGAATATAAACAAAAAAATCACCCAACAATTTTATTTTCACCTAGTACATGTAAGACGAAATCGTTCTGTGTTCCTTCAAGGATTTCGTGGACTGTTTAGCCTGTTTATCGTCGATACTTACTGCACGTAAACAACAACCAGAGAGGGCTAGGCAATGAAGATTATGTGCACTTGCGTGAGGCTAAGTCACATTACTTCAAACGTTGCATACAGAGAATTTTTGTAAGCCAAAAGTAAATTCCACGTGTTGGAAGTGTCGGGCATACTACAGATAAATACCGGCACAACGTCAGCATTCTCAGTTACTTGAAAAGTAATTTTATACCAGTGTGCATATTCAACACTACCAAAAGTATTTTATAGTGACTGTGCCGAACTTCTGTTTCGCAAAAGATCTTAAAATAAAATCGTTCTCAGTAAAATCAAACCGAGTTCTTTTCTAAGAATAGAGAACGCAACAATAACAGCATTTTGAAAAAAGATTGTCGCAAATAGTTATTTACAATCTGTTTCTGTGAACTAAGGTTTTTGTGTTAATGTTCTTGTAATAGAAGTGCGATAAATCTTAACAGCATGATCACTATTAAAGATGCCCTCCGAGAACTCGGTCGTTGGCTTCAAAGGTATCAGGGGTTGGTAGGAGATTTCCAACGCGTGGACAAGTTCGCGAATTTGTGTTCTCTATGCCTGAGATCCTTGAATTGGAGTGCATTAGTTGGGGACCGTTTTCGTACCTTCAAAAAGCGATGAACGAACAGTACAGCAGTTAACAGCCACAGATCTATGATGATTAAAATTGAAAAACTGAAGGAAAGGAGGGAAAACTAGAACGATGAAGCATCACCAGGTCATTCTCTCCTGGAAACACTGGCAGGAAAAGAAGTTACACCTGGCGTTTAAGTAACATAGATGGGTACATTCCAGTAGGATGCAATGTGCAGACACGTGTATTAGTGTTAGCCAAGCGAGGCGTACCGTATGTTGGACACTTCCCTTTACGGCTTCAAAGAAACAAATATGTTTAACGGGAGGAAATCGTCTCATCGAAACTGTCGTTTCCCAAATTTGTCATCAAGAGGGGAGACATAGCGACCAGAATGTGCCTGTATCTGCATGCCGTGAGGAGTATTTCGCTGGACGGCGTGGGCTGATACGTGTCACACGTTGACGAAAGGGCGAAAGGACCCCACAATCAAGGAACAACAAAAGCACCGATAAGCAAGTGTGGCAGGATAAACATGTATCACCCTGGCTCTTTAGTGCCCTGGTTGATGTCGTCGTTTGATTATTACTTAAAAATTCTTCACGAAATTCCGGTTAAAAATGCTCTGGAAGTTGGCGTCACGTGGCAACAACTCTTTCCTCCAGTCGTAGAACTGTCAAATGTCGCAAGTTGTTCTAAACTCACTTTAAGGTTTTCTGTAGTTTTCTCAAATTATTCGAGGAGAATGCTAGAGCACTTCCCTGAATAAAGCGACCGTGCTCCGCCTTGTACTTCGTCTCCAATGCCCTCGACATACCAGGAAATTAAAATTTTTCTTCCCCGATTACGAATGATGTGTAGCGTACCTCCCTATGCTAAAGACCGGTGTTTGGAGCTTGTGTAGAGTGCTCCCTTAACTACCTCGATAAAGTCGCTTCTTAGGTGTTACAGCTACATGTACGTCGTACTACGAAAGCCACCTAACTATATGTGACGGCTGGTACTTCTGGAACCACTAGTTGCTGCTTCCCTTCCCTGTTCCACTCTCTAATGGCGTATGGGAAGAATGATTGTCCATGAGCCTCTGTATTGGCTCTAATTTCTCGAATTTTCTTACGTGGTCATTTCGTGATGTTTATGTCGGGAAGTAATATGTTGTCTGACTCATCCTGGAAACTGCTCTCTCGAAATTTCAACAGTAAACCTCAGTTGTAGCGCCTGCCACTGGTGTTTATTAAGCATTTATGTAACGCTCTCGCTCCGACTAAACGATCCCGTGACGAAACAGCTGCTCTTCATTGGATCTTGGCAGTCTCTTCTGTCAGGCGTAGGTGCTCACGTTCATGAGGATGGTTTATCTGGACTTTAATAAAAGATACCTCTACAGGAAATTGATTTTCCAAACATTAATTGCTGCAGAAAGAACTTACCACTAACTTGAGTCCGAATTCATCTTCGAAGAGCAAACGTATCTGCAGCGAAGGATTGTTTTCCTCTGGGTAGAGTGGAATTATTGAACAACCTAATGTGCATTCCCACACATCCACCAGTGTGCGCAAGTGGCTGGTAGAACACAACTAGCGCTTGATCTTAACACAAAGTAGCATCTACAGCACCATTCTGGCCTTCAGAGCTGACATATTAGCTACTGAGACTCGAGTAGTGCTATCAGCGCTTGCCTGCGTCACTCCTGCAGCTGTTATGTGTGTTGTAAACTGCGATTCGTTAGTATCCAGCAGGTTGTTGCACGGGAAATTGCTGTTGTGAGTGTGAACTATAGACCCAGTCATGACTCATATAAAAAATGGTTCAAATGGCTCTGAGCACTATGCGACTTAATTTCTGAGGTCATCAGTCGCCTAGAACTTAGAACTAATTAAACCTAACTAACCTAAGGACGTCACACACATCCATGCCCGAGGCAGGATTCGAACCTGCTACCGTAGCGGTCGCTCGGTTCCATACTGTAGCGCCCTGAACCGCACGGCCACTCCGGCCCGCGATGACTTATATAGTGAAACACTATTCACACGTACCAGTTTGAGAGATAAAGCAGACTTTTTCAAAGTACGAAACTCAATGGAACTTGGACTTGATAGTTCAATGTGAAACCCATGCATCCTAATTTTCGTGCAACGTATCGCAGAAATCCTACCAGCAGTCCTGCTGTTTATAGGTGATATAAGCTGTTTTGGAGGCTGGTTGTTTAATACGTAGGAACAAATACTCGCGATTACTGGAAAATATCGTTGATGGACAAAGGAGAAGATCTGTCAATAGGCTCAAACCTCGACACCACTTGCTTCTGTTGAATAGCGCATTTGGTGAATACTTAAGGCACATTTGCCAATTATATCTCATCATTTAACAGCAGTACAGAAACCAAAAGACGCAGATTAAGTGACCTGCAGTGAATAGAATGTGACAATTGGATCCTCCACCCGCCACACATTTTCTGGCCGCTAAGTCGTACCGTGAAGTTGGGCGAGGAATTGGTCTTGGTAACGCGCGTGTGCCAGTTGAAGTATCCCAGGTCGGTGCAGCGCGGCCACAGCTTCTTGGCGCCGCTGAAGATGCGCAGCCAACTCTCTGAGGCGATGCGGTGGGCGAAGTCCACGTAGCCGGACACCTGGTGGCCCGCGCGGTCCACCAGCCGTATGAAGATGATCGTCTGCAGCACAGTGGAGGCTGTTCCTGCACGTCTGTGGTATGTTGTACTGGAAACCACACTGACCAGGCACGTTGCTGTGGCCAAAGTGGTGTAGCAACTAGACGGGTTGCAAGTGCATGTCTAAGGAGCTGGAGCCATACCGACTGCAGTGCTATCCACAGACATCGAGCTGTGCCCAACGGAGCATCCACACAGCGAACATGACGGCCTAGTTAATCCGACTGATATTCCATTCGCTTACTCTGAATGCTTCATCGACTTCTAAAACTATATTAGCGCACTGCACATGAAATTAGGCAGGCAAATACTATGCATCACAGCCTCTAGCGTTGATAACGGCCTCAATTCAGTGAGGAAGAGGGTTCAGAAGTTGCTTCAGGTATGCCATATCCAGCGGGAGCCACTCATTGATGATTCGATTCCTTAGTGTTTACAAATTTGGGGATGTTGGCTGCTGTGTTTCACTCGTTGTTACAAAAAAGCGCAAGACATTACTGAGGGATTAAGATCGGACGACTTAGCGCGACAGTCAAGGTGTGATGGGGTTCCTGAGTGTCCGTAGACCAGGGACCTTGTAAACACAACTGTTGCCACGTTGGAAGACGGAAGTGTACACAGCACATCCATTCCAATGTGTAGAAGAAAGATCAACACATGGTTATCAGGAATGATCAACCATACATCCTGGTACATGTTCACGATAACCTGAATGATTGGATCCATGTCATGATATGACGAACATCCTCCACACTTTAGGTTAAATGTATCATTGGGTCATCGGTTCACTCGACAACTTGCATCCTTTGAAAAGGATCAAAATCGCCATTCCTCCGAAAGCACTACACTCTTGCAGTCACCTAATGTCCAGTTTCTGTGTTTCTTTTGACCACTGAAGACATGCCGTTGCATGCACTGCTCTTAGCAATGACCTTTCGGGAGGTATCCGGCTCCATATGTAACCGACATCGGCTGTCGTCGGCTAAACTTACCACTCCTCTCAGGTGGTTGTCGGTTAGGACCGTTTTACGACCATTGTTCTTATGCTGTGTTACTTAGCTGCGAGTGATATGCCTCTCTTTCGTAGACACATTGTACAGCTCATGTTAATACACCTACTAATCAGACAACTTAATTCACTGTGTGGTGGTGGATACGTCGAAAAACGGTAGCACCTTTCTTCCAGTCTCCCACACAAGTGACAAGAATACAAACATGACTTGACAGGCTTGACTTATATCGATAGTGGAGTGTCACATGATCGCCTGCTACCACTTCTTAGTCATCTGCAGCGCTCCGAGTGACCTGTGTGCTCTTTTAAGGTGGTGGTTTATATTTTACGTTGAGAGCTTATCAACGTACCACTCATTTCGAACACGGCAAAATGAACTGTTCCAGGAAGTCTACATCGTGACCAAACAGCTGACATTACAGTGACACCAGAATGGGTGTAGTCGTCAGAAGAGGCTAGTGCACAGCGACAGGTGACTGCTGACTCTGCAAAAGATCCTACAGCACAGAAAGTTCATTAACTTGTCCATCCTTCATTGAGTCAACTCCCCGGGTCATATTTCAGCAACGTAGTCCTTGGTCATGTGTGATGAGGGATGTGAAAGCCTTCTACGAAGAACGACAGGTACCTCTACTTTTCTTGCCCGTACGCTCGCATGATATGTCGCCCATCGAATGAGATACGTCAAGGATATCGTTGGTCAGCGTCTTGCTCGACACGATTCCCCAGTGAAAAATCGTTGTTCCTTATGGACTCACATACAAATCACGCAGCGAATTTATCCTGGCCATCTCTGATGGTGCTACATGGTATTTAGACCGTCTACACGTGTGAACTAAATAACATATTGCAATCATTTATGTATTGCCGTATAATTAATCTCTAGAACGTAAGCGAATTTCAGTTGCAAATATCCTTCTTAAACGTTGTAATTTTCTAAAACGGTAGGATAATTACGATCAAGTGTTTCGAAATATTTGGAAATACATCAGTCACTGTATGAAGCCACTGAAGAATTCCATAACTTATATATTTCACTGCTCCAATGATTTACACCAAAAGAGGAACAAGTATATGTTCCTTGAAGCAACTCCGCAACAAAATATCCCATTTTAATGACATCTGGCAGTGTAGAGGTCAGAAAAGCTATCAGGTACAAGCATACTATAGCATTAAGACAGGAAGTGAAAAGGGACATAATACTTACGAACCGTTCTGATTTCTCTCGGTTTCAGAGTACTCGAACATGCTGCAATAAGAAACTCCAGCGTCCTACCGACGTTGACGTTAACGTCGACATCATCAAAGGTAGTGCATCAACGCACTGAAGACACCTGAAAAAGGATCCTGTTATAGCTTTGTTGAGGAGATTATAATGACCTGCAGTTGTAGTAGTTTAGACGCGATAATACTGTCGGCCGAAAGGGGATTTCAAACCACTCCACCGTACGGAGAAAATGTTTCCTCTGTTTTAGGAACAATTTTATTTTATAAATTTTACATTTACTAGATCTCTATAGGTAGCAGAAGCAATTCGCTGCCTTAAGCAGTGCTGTAGAATGTAGTGGCAGCGAGTAGGAAGCTGGTTCTTTCGAAGGTGGTGGTGAGGAGTAGACCATACGGCGCGGTAGTCAATCATGCAAGTGGGGAGAAGTACGCAAGCCCCGAGAGCGAATCTTGCTTGACAGTCAATGCGTAGGAGTACCGCAAGTATTCTGAAGCGAAATTCACAATTTTCTTTATTAAATATTAGTCATTAAGATTCAAGTTTGGTATAGCAAATACTAGGAAGAGGAGCCTACGGGTCATCAGCGCTTTAATACCATAATATCGCTATGCAATAAACCAGTTAATTTAGTAGAAACTGAGCATTGTTAAATTACTAAAGATGTACGAAGAGGTACAAAGTTTTACATATGAAGCAGGAGATTTCGGCCATGCAACAACGTCGCCAGTTGGTAATAGAATACACTGGGTTGGTACATAAGTTCCTAGCGTTTTTCCGTAACTTAATAAGCACAACACATACAAATTACAGAGACTTTAGTCTGCCTATTTTGGCATAACTTTCCGATGCTCCGACTGTAGTAATCACATGGCTTTGAAGCGAAGAACTCGTCGAGGTTTGTTCAGAGCAA
Organism: Schistocerca americana; assembly: GCF_021461395.2. Taxonomy (NCBI): domain Eukaryota; kingdom Metazoa; phylum Arthropoda; class Insecta; order Orthoptera; family Acrididae; genus Schistocerca; species Schistocerca americana. Next base: position 74,530,555 of record NC_060122.1, on the reverse strand, counting down.
ATTTTCATCCACAAATGAAGTTCCTTGAAGGTTGTTCAATAGAGAGAGGGAAAGGTGAAAATCTGACGGCGCAAGACCACGTGAATATGGTGGGTGTGGAGTGACTTCCCAACCCAATTCATGGAATTTTTTTTTTTTTTTTGTAACTCTAGCAGAATTCAGGTGGGTGTTATCGTGGAGTAGCATCATTTCAAGCAGTCTTCCTTTTGGTTGTTCTCGGACTGCGAGTGCAAGACGTCTGAGTTGTTGACAATAGATGTCAGCAGTGATGGTTAAACTTGGGGAAGCAGTTCATACTGCACCACATCGTCACTGATCTACCAGATACATAACATTATCTTTTGGGAATGCACGTACATCTTTGTGTGGTGAGTTGCTGCTTTGTTTGGACTCAAAACATTCCTTCTTCTAGAAAAGACGAAATTATATAGCGGTTACGGCGAAATAATATACAATTCGATGACGGAATGAAGAAAGTGGAACTATTGGAACTTGTGTCACAACGTAAGCCACGACACCCGACATACGTCGTAGATGAAGTTGCCAACAAATATGGACATTCTGTAATTAAATTACCTCCCTATCATTGCACTTTAGTGCTATAGAGCTAATATGGGCCCAAATCAAGGGGTACATAGCACGAGAAAACAAGACATTCAGGCTTTCAGAAGTGGAAAGACTTTTACACGAAGCTGTTTCTAAAGTAACTGTGGACAACAGGAGTAGTGTGGTAGTACATACAAAAGCTGTCATTCAGGAGGCATGGAAGAACGAATCCTTATTGGAAGATAGTGTTTCCGAATTAATTATTGCCGTCGGGGAGTCATCTGAAAGTTCTAGCGACACAGATATAAGCGGCGTTTTCCAGCTGTCGGACATAGAACACGTCGAGTGATGGTAAGCTGCAAAAAAAATTGTACCTTTTGGTGGTGTTGGTCTCGTTGTCTTGGTATTTTGAGTTTTGTGATTTTTTGCGAAATTCGTGACACAAGACGGAAATGTAACTAACGGCGGTATATGTGCTGCTTTCTCCCACCCCATGTAAGTTATATCAGCACTTCAACGGTACGCACAATACTATTCTCGTCTTGGCGAAACTGTAGCACCCACCCACGTCCAACAAGCTCTAAAAATAAATTCAAACCTTTCCGAAACTTTTCTCGCTTTGACGCCCCACGAAAAATGTAAAGGGAAAATGTTTGTCGCTTACTACCTTTCTTATGTTGATTAGAAAAAAGTTCCGCGTCAGACGTGAGATTTTAATTTATTACCTCAGTATTACTGGCTGTATTGGTCAGAAAGTTTGCAAACATTATCGAAATATGCCACTGAAGACAACATTAAAATTTTGTTGTTGTACGACATATGGTTTAGGAGATATGGAATGATTAATATTGAGTAGTGTGAAAATTCAACTTTTCGTAAAAAGTTAAATATTTCTCTATTTCAGCAGCACAAAATTTTCACTAAGTTAAAAAAAAAGTGTCAGAAGGTAGTCCTCGTATCACCCTACCATGCACAGTTGCCAAATTATAAAAAACACGACTTCCATTTTTTACAGCGGCAGCTGGCAACATTGCATGGGTGCTCAGCGAACTGTCAAGTACAAAGTAGTTTTAATCGCACTATAATGAGACTGCCTACACTACACTTGTCCGTCCTCTTTGCTGCTGCGTGGTCTGGGATCCTTACCAGATAGGATTAATGGGGTGCATCGAGAAAGTTCAACGAAGAGCAGCACGTTTTGTATTATCTCGAAATAGGGGAGAGCGTGTCACGGACATGATACAGGATTTGGTATGGACACTATTAAAACGAGGACGTTTTTCGTTGCGGCGAAATCTTGCCACGAAATTTTAGTCACAAACTTTCTCCTCCAAATCCGAAAATATTTTGTTGGCGCTGACCTAAATAAATGGAAACGATGATCATAATAAAATAAGGGAAATCTGAGCTGGCACGTAAAGATGTAGGTGTTCGTCTTTTCCGCGCGCTGTTCAACAGTGAAATAATACAGAATTATTGCGAAGGTGGTTCGATGAACTCTCTGCCAGGCACTTGAGTGTTATTTCCAGAGTATCGATGTAGATGTAGATCTACAAGAAATATTGTAATGTTTAAAGCCACTAGCTATTCTGCGACTGCACGATACGTGTACCGCCTGTTACGATACGTCGCAGTTCGCTGCATGACCACCGTGGCGCGTCGAGCAGTCCCCTGTTCCATATGTCGGAGGACTACAACGCTGCGAATGGGGCTTTGAATTAGAAGTTATGAAATACTGGCCTCTCCTTCCCTCGCAGCTGAAAGTGGGTCCCATGTGCCATTGGATATTCAAGGGCCATTGAGCAGCATGTCGTAAATTACTATTGTGTACCCATTTCTAGTCCTCTGATTACAGCACCAGTTCGCAAGGGTATACCACAGAACTGCTTAAGCCCCTAAACAAGTCTGTATTTGCAATGAGAATTATATCAGATGTAGGAGACATAAATATATAAAACTTCCACACTTTGCTAACTTTCATTCTATTATATCATATGGGATCATATTCTGGGGCAATTCATCAAACCGAGCAAAAGGTTTTAGGGTGCAAAAGCGTGTGATAAGAATCATTTATGGTGTAAATTCAAGAACATCATGTAGAAAACTGTTCAAGGAACTTTGTATTCTAACTACGGCTTCTCAGTATATTTATTCCTTAATGAAATTTGTTGGAAGTAATTTATCTGTATTTCCAACCACTAGCTCAATACATAGTATCATAAATAGAAATAAGAACAATCTACATAAAGACCTAAAATCACTTACCTTGGTCCAAAAAGGCGTTCAATATTCATGAACACACATTTTCAATAAATTGCCAGCAACCATTAAAAACTTGGTTTCAGATAAAGCACGGTTTAAACATAGTTTGAAAGACTTTTTGATAGGCAACTCCGTCTACTCAATAGATGAATATTTTAACAAGGACTGTTAAGCCAACAGATTTCAGTTTTGACAGCACTTGGTCACAACAGTCAAGATTAGGTTTTTATGTATGATAAATTTGTTAATAGTGCATACATAACAATGTTTCTTTCTGATGGCGTGTTAATTCTCTAAATATTGGCTGTTGCAGTTTACCAGATTGTATTCACCTATTTCGACAATCTCCTGACAAATGATCAGTGTAGTAAGTGTTATATTCAAATGTTTTATGTCTTTATGTTATACTTTTGACATGTTCCACATCCACGAGAATCATCTCATTTTTTGGGTCTATGGAACGAAAAGTGAATCTGAATCTGATCTAATCTAATCTAATCTCTGGATATGTATCAAATTATTAGTTAACAGTAGATAAAGGAATACAAGATTTAATACAAGCGTTGAATCATAAAGTAGGCAGGGCCGAGGAAAAACAGCTGTGACGCGGTGAGAACGCTGCAGCCTGCTCCGGAGATATCGTCCCTTGCGTTCGGAGAAATTACCGCGGCAGTAGTTGCTGTTCCAATGGTTATGAATAGGAAGGAGTCGAGTTTTTGACTGTATACTGTGCATATTGCGTCTTGACCACTATAGCGCTCAAAATAATAGAAGCTTCCAGATTACGGTAGCATTCAACAAGTATAACGCCATCTGTAATGGATAAGCTGAAGAATGTTTCGTCGAAAGTGTAGCGTCTGCCAGTCAGTTCGCTAGCGGTTTGGAGCGTGGCACGTTAATGATTTTTGTTTTTCTTTAACATTTTTGTTATTTTCTATACAAATCTAAGAACATTAATACCTTTCGATTTTATAGTGGGCAGGATTTCACGCAAGGGCTGTGAAAGCAGAAATTCGTGGGGCTGGAACTGGCGATTTTGATTTATTTGTGAAACAATTAGACGCAATTTTATAGTTGTTAATTTCTAAGCAGTATGATGAAACATAATTGCAATTTAGAGGTTTAGAACATGCCCAGTCTGCAGCCGCACGTACGTCCGTCATTTTATAATCGATGAACCAAAAGTTCACTGATAAACTTTTAGGGGTTGCTCAACGATACCTTCAGAGTGTTTTGGTATAAGGGACCCTTGATCTCCGTTGACTAGTCACAGACTAATAATAAACGCATAATTTATTCAGTTCGTTACTGCAGTCATTCTTGTTTCTCTGAAGATACCTTCACAACAGTGAAGACGTCTGAAATCTTAAGTAACCAAACGTGCATCGCACGACTTAGAACACGGAGCAATGCTACAACCCTCTGACGAAACACTGTACTGCGTTGTGGTCGCCGTCGCTGCAGGAACACCTTAGCATAGCGTCCATGTCTCGCTCTTCGAGAGCACTCAGTCAACCCAAACACGAGTTGAATATTGGCCAGCCTTTCGTCATTAGTACTGCTGTGTATCACTGTGAACGTACAATGGATGCTGCAGGAAAAACAAACACAAGACAGAACTGGGTAGCACTGACAGGAAGGTCGAAGAAGAAGAATAAAAGGTGTACTACAGTTGCCAAGACATGGTACCGTGAGCGAATGGAAACAAGACTCACAGCACATATCGTCGACATCTGCACTGTTGCGCACTAATTTCAGTGTAATATAGATACAAAGCTAACTGTGGTAAGAAACCAAACGAAATGCCGTAACTCGTTAGAGCCATCGGAACCCTCGGTCTGTTATACAAGAATGCTCTGAAAGAGTGTCGGTGGAGTTCTGGTACACCGTACACAGAATGATACAAAAAAATAAAAAAAAAGCTAACATGGCACAACTGGCCTACGACAAGGATCAGTAACCACACAGGAACCGTGGGTAGCAAACGCCACTAGAGGGCGCTATGGTCACTTGTGGGCTGGCATCGCCGGAAGTTGTTTCATGGGGCCGTACATTCTCCTGGAACCGACATGATGATCGTGATGGTCGCACGTATCTCGTATTCCTGCGACAGGTTCTGCCGGAGATGCTGAATGGTGTTCCCATGTCTATTCGTCGCCGCATTCGTTTTCCGCACGACGGAGCTCCCGCGCGTTTTAGCAGACAAATCAGGCGACATGTGCATGAACCTATCCCGGCCTTTGGATTGATCACGGTGGGCGAGTCGCATGGGCTTCACGATCACGCGATCTGGCCCCAATCGATTTTTTTCCTGCGGGGTATTCTGAAGGGCCTTCTTTATAAACACCTGCTACATCGCCGGAGGACCTACCGGGCAGGATTGCTGTAGCAGCAGGATATCTTCGACATACGACAGGTATATTTGAGAGGGTGCGCCGTTCAATGCAGCGTCGATGTCAGCCGTGTCTCGATGCATCTGGACAAAACTTTGAGCTTCTCCTGCAACGGACGTCCATTTGCAGCATGTGGATAAATAGCAGCAACGCCATTTAGTAGCCCCCCGATGGCGTTTGCGACTCCGGGTTCGTATATGATTATTGATCCTTGCCGTATGCCCGATCTGCAATGTCAGTTTGTAAACGTTTTTTTTTTCTTTAATTACCCTGATGGCCACATCGAGATTAATAATCCGCTGTTTAAGTACTTGTAGTTAAACTACAAGACTAATAAATGAAAACATAGCCTACAGTTCGTAAGTAAAGTGTTCCAAGACAAGTTTCATAAATTTCAATTCCCGTTTTATTAACTACTTCTGCTAGTATTTATCGACATAGACAGGGGGGGATGAGGAGACAGAAGTCAAGTGATACCTCCGAATATCGCGTCGGACGTCTTTTTGCCCGGCGTAGTGCGTTAACTCGACGTGACACGGACAAAAGTCGTTGGAAGTCCCCTGCAGAGATACTGGCCATGCTGCCTCTACAGCGGTATACAATTACGAAAATGTTGCAGGTGCAGGACTTCGTGTACGAACTGACCTCTGGATTATTTCACACAAATGTTCGATAGCATTCATGTCGAGCGATCTGGGTGGCCAATTCATTAGCTCTAATTGTTCAGAATGTGCTTCAAATCAATCGCGAACAATTGTGGCTCAGTGACATGGCGCACTGACATCCATAAAACTTCCATCGTTTGAGAACATCAATCCCATGAGTGGCTGCAAATGGTTTCCAAGCAGCCGAACACAACCATTTCCAGTCAATGACAGGTCCAGTTCGACCAGAGGGCCCAGTCTATTCCTAGTAAAGACAACGCACACCATTAGGGAGCCGCCACCAGTTGCACAGTGCCTTGTTGACAACTTGGGTCCATGGTTTCGTGGGTTTTGCACCACACTCGAATCCCACCATCAGCTCTTACCAACTGAAATTGGGACTAATCTGGCCAGGCCACTGTTTCCCAGACGTCTAGGGTCCAACCGATACTGTTACGAGCCCAGGAGACCAGCTGCAGGTGATGTCTTGCTTTTAGTAAAGGCACTCGCGTCGGTCGTCTGCTGCCACCGTCCATTAACGCCAAAACTTTGCCACACTGTCCGCACAGATATGTTCGTCGTACGTTCCACATTCATCTTTGCGGTTATTTCACGCAGTGTTGCTTGTCTGCTACAACTGAGAACTGTACGCAAACGACACTACTCTCTGTCGTTAAGGGAAGGCCGTCGGCCATTACGTTGTCGGTGGTGAGAGGTAATGCCTGTAATTTGGTATTGTCGCCACACTCTTGCCATTGTGGATCTCGGAATATTCATTTAATGATCTCCGAAATGGAATGGTCCGTGCATCTTGCTCCAAGTAACATTCCGCATTCAGTGTCTGTTAATTCCCGTCGTATGGCCACGATCACGTCAGAAACATTTTCACATGAATCACCCGAGTACATATAACAGCTCCGCCAATGCACTGCCCTTTTACACCTTTTGTAGGCGATATTAACGCAAACTGCATACGTGCATATCGCTATTCGATGACTTTTGTCTCCTCAGTCTATGGACATTGCACGATATTTCTGCTAAAACAAAATGTCATTTTTAAACTTTACGACAAAATGGTGTTTAAAACATTGTTTGAAATTTCTCTGTAAATCGCCCGAGTGTGGCCGGGTCAACGGCAAGAAACGATTTCATGCAATGTTGCTAGCGTTATCACCAAAGATGCCTCATTCGTCTCCGGGGCCCTTCAATCCCAAGCCCTATCAGATATCTGCAAAGATAAACCTTGTAAAACTGACTACAAATGAAAAACGACTGTCACTTGCTATTAACATCCTCAGCATAGAACTCTAAGGCTGCGTTCACACTGCCGGCCGGGCCGAGCCGAGCCTGGCCGGGCCGCCGCCCGCTTCGATATCAAACACATGGTTTTGAATTGCGGTGTTCACACTGGCGGCCGGGCCGCGCCGACACGGCGTGAGCCTCCCGGAGCCGAGCCGGCGACATCCCGAGTGTTTAATATTGCCGGCGCGAGCCGACCGCAGGCGCGAGCCTGTGGAGCAGCACTACAGCTTCTACAGTACACGCATCACACGTCTCCCTTCTGCTTTCATCACAAGTGTGACTGCACACGTCTTTCATTTCACAATCAGTGAGGAAAAATTACGTTTATTATAATGATACATGCGAAATTACTTTTATTTCATTTATTTAATCTACCGTATTTACATGCATTTACAACAATAGCTTGCCAGCGATCGCGGCATTGCCGCCACTGAATAGTTCGCATTTACTTGTAAACGGAGACAGATATGAGTGTCACTGAGGGACGGAAATGTGTCCCTACCAGATGATAATGCATTGTAAAGTCATGCTGTGGCAGTTCCTTATCAGAGGAAATAGAACCACTGAGTCAAAGGGCATTACCTCAAAACTGTTCGCCTATCAATCTGTCTATCTTACAAGGTAATGAAAAGAATTCTGTGAGGTCATCAGTGGCTCCACATGATGAACCGTCACCACTGCCAAGCGCTGCATCATGAAGAAAAAAGTTGTAAAATTCTGAAGGAGTATTTCTGCGATTCTTCGTTGAAGGCACAGCAAGACATTACCCAAAATGACGAAGCTAATTACTTCCTAATGGTTCTCAGGAGTCCCATAAACTCTCTTCCCCTCAGAAGTAAGCGTATGTGAAATTTAAAATACAAATCCATGACTACAATTAATTGGAGGTAGTGAATGCTGTACAAAGTTCTACTGCAAACCAAAATGTGTGTACTAACGAATCTTACCTAACCGTTACACACAAATTTTATTCTGCTGTTATTCTTCTGCGAAAATTTGTGTTCTGATTAGAAACTTTGTCTTGAATGTTCTGCAGCACATACTGAAATGTATTATGATTCATTATGTAATTTGAATAAAATTTTTCAGGATAGTTTTTAAGTTCTTCATATAAAGAAAAAAACTCTCCTAAATGTCTGTCGCTATTTATGGGATGAATCCATAACCTCCTAGTTCTTCTGTACTTCATAACTCGACGAGTTACTGCAGAGTCAAAACAATACCAATAAAAGAGTGAAGACATTGTTCTACACGACAGCACAGACTAGCTAAAGGCGAGCAACTGTTGACTGCAGCTGCGATTTCTACTGACTTGCTTGTCAGCTGTCGAAGGGTGGGGATCTTTTTAAATTTATTTATTTGGCCTCCGACCAGCCATTTAGCCAAAGAGTGGGGATTACCTTGACAGTGCAGCGCAGCCCGCCAAGGAAGAAAAAAAAAAAACAATGAAGAACAATGAAACGCACATCTGTGCCGATCTACAGTAGTTTCATTAACTCTCCATTATTTTTTCTGTCAAAGTAGACAACGAGACTACAGAATTGCGCTTCAGTTATCTTTTAGTTCGAAATACGAAATGTACATCATACTAATTGTAGGATGTTGATGACAAATAATTGTTTGTCTTTTGTGATGCAACGTGTGGCCAATTATAAAAGCATAGCAGATGATTGTCCAGCAGCCGAGGGAAAAATTCTTATACATTTGGATTTATCTAGAGAATGAGACCATTAAAATAATACGAGGGACCGGCACTAGGTCTGCGCTGATCACTAGTAATTAGTTTTTTTTTTCTGTCCTGCATTATATGACTACACTAAACCAAGCTGTAACCGCGCGAACTCCGTGGCTTGCGGACGCGGCACTGACGCCACTGAATAGCTCGCATTACTTGAGACCAGAGACAGATATCAGTATCATTATAATTTCAAAAACTTTTTGATACTTTTAGCTACATTTCATACCCAACAATGTAAGGTCTAAAACGGATCTAACAGCAAGCTACCCGCTACATAACTTTTTCACTACAAGATTTGTAAATCAAGTGCACAACGTTGACAAATAGCATCATTTCACAATGACTGTTAAGAAATATGGAAAGATAAATGATTCAATACGAAGCTAAGATGTTGCACTACCACGTGTACAAAAATCAGATTCTTTAGCCACATACTTTCTTCAAAATCGGTTGGGAAGCGTTACGAAACTAAGAAATCACGCGAAACGAAAAGTAGACTTTTTCTTTTTTCACGACGTAAGTAACGCTTTTAAGGAAAAAATAAGTTCATAAAACGATGTGGCGAAGTCTTATATACCACTAAGAAGTTTTAAAACGTGAAAATCGGAGAAGTGGATTTTCCCCCATTTCGCCGTCCCGGCTCGGCGCGGCGCACAATGTGAATGCACTACTCGTCGGCCTGAGCTGGCTAGGCACGAGCCGAGCCAGCACGCATCAGCCCGGCCCGGCCCGGCCGGCAGTGTGAACGCAGCCTTACATGACATAAGACAGCAAAATTAATTAGAGCAAGAAATTTATATGTCTGCGTTATTTGGAATGACAATATGTAATTGAGGAAGCGCGAGATGTTCTGAAACCTGGCTGCAGGCGTAACAAATGAGTAGGTGTGTCAGTGCGGACTCACAGCGAGGTCCCCGCGGCGGTTGGCCCTCTCGCGATCGGCGAGCGCGACGAGCAGCGGGTCGGAGATGGGCCCGGCCAGCATGGAGCAGTCGCGCTGCTCCAGCAGCGCCGGCGTCTGGAAGAGCGCGGCCGCGCGCCGCCGGTGCTCGAACTGCTCCCGCGACAGAGTGTTGGGATTCCTGCGCAGCAGCCAGTGCCGGCCTGACACTCCACCCGCCTCACAGCCCTGCCCTCTTCCGCCACTTACCTATCACTTCACTTCCATCTTCTGTTAACTGCACGCAATAGACCAGAATTATCACAGCAGTCGTCGACAAACTTTTTTACTCGAGAAACAATTCTGACATTCTGGGGCGGCGTCTCGGGCCGCACAGGTAACGGCCTTCTTAATAAATGCTTACCTACGTAAATTAGTATTTTATGACCCCTAATATACCACCTACAGTAAGGGAGCGATAATTTGACAGCTGGCAGCCAAGCACCGATCGTTAAAAGTCGGCACCTTTCGAAACATTTCGTGTCGACTGTTTTCTTTTTCACTTTGCTGCCCACCCCACAGCGACGCCAAAGTTGTAACAATGTAGTTGCCTCATGATGTGTTCTTGCGTTTTCTATGTGAGCGGGTGATTACCGGTAGCTGATTAATAACAGTAATTATATTTAAATGCATTATGCAACACGAGAAATAATGATAAATGTTTATTAACTGTTTCAGTACATCGGTAGGAGTCGCCCACGTCAGTGAGTTGTTACTACTGGAAGACAAACAATAAAACATTCTCCCTCTCACATCCTCTAATCTCGTAGTGGTAACGCTACTTACTCCTCTGCCCCTGACGTAAGCTGTCACTTTTATTCAGCTCAAGTCCGAATTCACCAACGTCAGTTAAAAGTAAGCACATGTTTACAGTATTACTGTCTCTGTAATTATATTTGTTTGTTACTGACCAGGAAAACTATATTCGTAAGAACCTCTTAACGTTAGTTGAGGTCTTTGGATTTGGCTGTTAGTTGCTAGAAGCATTTCCTGTTCTTCATACACATAAACTGTGGTTGACCGTTCGCTTCTGCCTCTATATTCGGGCTAATCTCAAGAACTAGTGATTTTGATCCGGTTTTGTCTACCAGATAGACTGATTCACGAGGATGATTTCTGTGTATAATTTTATAAATATTTCGTTAAAATTGGTTTGGAAACGATGCCATTGCCACATAACTGTACATCTGCAGACAACAGTGAAGCTTCAGCAGAATCTGAGTCGAATCTGGTGGTTTACCGATAAAGCGCCTGCCTGAAAACTGGAAGCTCGCGGATTAGAAACCAGTCGGACGGCGGATTTTTCACTGTCTTATAACCTAGCATACATCTCCCAATGAAGTATAAGATCGCCAGACGCAGAATGAAATTAGGATTCCATATCAAACTGTAGAGTAGAATCGGAGTTGATGATCTAGTGTTCTAGTGGTAAAGTGCGTGCTTGGTAACGGAAGCGTCGTGGTACCGAATGCTTAAATAACGGATAAGAGGGCCATGATATTCACTTAACTAACGCTGTTCTGCGATTTTTAATCATTACTCTAAGTAGTGCCCCTTCAAATAAATTGCCGCTATCAAGTGCTCCGGCCGTAGATACTTTGTGTTACCAGTGCGAAACCGGGCCAGATCGCTAACACGAGTAAAATACTACTGAGATCCACCAAGGAGACTGCCTGCACTACTCTTGTCCGTCCTCTTTTAGAATACTGCTACGCGGTGTGGCATCCTTACCAGATAGGAGTGACAGAGTACATCAAAAAGATCAAAGAAGGGCAGCACGTTTTGCATTATTGCGAAATATGGGATAGATACAGGATTTGGGCTGGACATCATTAAAAGAAAGGCGTTTTTCGTTGCGACGGAATTTTCTCACGAAATTCCGACCACCAACTTTCTCCTCCGAATACGAAAATATTTTGCTGACACCGACCTACATAGGAAGAAACGATCACCATGATAAAATAAGGGAAATTAGAGCTCGTACGGAAAGATATAGGTATTCGTTCTTTCCGCGCGCTATACGAGATTGGATTAATAGAAAATTGTGAAGATGGTTCGTTGAACCCTCTGCCAGGCACTTAAATGTGATTTACAGAGTGTCCATGTAGGTGAAGATGTAGATATATATGAGATCCTCGGGCTGCATGGATATTTGATTTGAGGCTCATGCGGCCCGTGGGCCACAATTTGACGACCACTGATTTACAGGCTTCTTACATTTGAATCAAATTTTACCTAATTTCCCAAAAACGCCAACATATCCTAATGCTGATTACCAGTGTAACGAAATAACTTCAACAGGCGACGCTCTCTACTTTCCAACAAAAACATTCGCTGGAGCAGAGCAATTGGTAAAAATGTGCAAATGTGGCGCTGTACACTGTTTGTACGACAGTGTGACATAAACATTGTCATTAGACAAGCCATAACATGAGTAAACAGTATGGCTATCGAGAATAGAGACTGTACTCCGTTAGGAGAACTGTTTTATCTGAACGGCAGTAATCCAATGCTGCACTGATAGAGTATCGCCAACTGAAAGGTGTGAGGAGGGGCCCAATTTCATTAAATGGTTTAAAGAAAATCATAATGAAATTCGAAAACACAGGCAACACCTGGAAGAGAAAGGGGTCAATAGTGGGGTAAAGCCGATCTACACCACTTTTGATATCAAACTGATATGCTAATTAATTAAATTGATCAATTAAACCATTGCTCCCTTTAGTCTAATGTTCTGCTAAATGGTTTTTCACGCAACCCCCACTGCTCCTCGCCCCAGATGTCATCAAATCTATTGTGCTGCTAAATGGTTTGCCCCATACCTCCTTCGTCCATATTAATCTATTGTTATACTAATTGGCTTATGAATACATGGGGGTTGATTTATAACCCCCTGGGGATAACCCATCCTTCTGAGAAACTGCCAATCCCACACTCTCCACCTCCTCCTCTCCCACGCATATGTAATAGGGATGCCGGTCCTGGGACACTTTTATTGTCACCTCTTCACAGTTCAGTTCTAAGCCACTTATCCCCACCCCCCCCCCTGGGAAATCCCACCAATCCTCCCCTCCTCTGCCCAACTGCACCCTCCCACTTTTCCTCCCCTCCCCCCTCCCTCCACTCTGTGAATTACTGGAAAAAAGACGCAGTCTGTGCTTAGATGCTGGAGAGGAAGGATGTCATGACGCGAAATTCAAATCAACGTTAGTTACATTGCTGAAGATATATTGTTTATTTATAAAACCCATTTTCCATATTTTTTATTTAATCATTTTGTGAGAGACAGGGTTCCTCCCCTCTCCTCTCCCACTTGTGAACTGGCGTAGAAAGGCTGGAGAGCAAGGCACTCCCTTTATTTTTGGCAGAAAGTGTGTTCAGTTGACAAGATGTTGAGAGAGGAGCTTAATAAGTGTATGATCTGTAAGTATACAACTGAGCATGTGTCCATAGACTCCTACATAAAGAATGGAAGGAGGTGATAAATGGATGAGTGTAGGGAGAATACTTTTCAGCAACTAATGGTGATGCAGTGGGATGTGTTGAGGATGGATTTCGCAACTCACAGAAACTATTGCTTGTTCTGCATCTGTTCATGATTTTGAAATGGTCTGTCAATCCACAGTGCAGAAATAACTTTGTTCTGTTGCACTACTCCAGAAAGATAACTTTGTTCTGTTGCACTACCCCAGACTGAATGAACCAGACGGGCTTGTCTTGATGCATGGGGCTCGACTGAGGACACTTAAAACGAGTTTCGTTCCCCTGGGAACCAACAGGAACGCTGCATTCCTCCGTCCCCCATCTGGAAATTGGCGGGAGCCAAAAGAAATGCTGAATCCAATAAGGTAGTCAAGACGTCAGGTATATAAGGGACAGTCAGTCAGTGGAAGAACCATGAAGTGTTAAAAGCAACCAAGATTACCACCAGCCTCCGTCTCCCACAAGAAACGTAAAACTAAGAGCCTGTGGTTTAGCTCCATGTCTTTGTTCAGCTCCATGTCTTTTGTGTGTGGAATGCTTATTGTTTCTTCTTCCTCTTTGTTCAGTGAGCTCTGACGTGTCCAGGCCAGCAGCAACCACCGCCAGTTCATCGGGACCTGCAGCGACCTCCGGCCCATCAGGACCAGCAGCAGCAACAGGACCGTGGGATACTATAGCACAACTGACCAGCATGTTGAAGCGGGACAATGAGCTGCTATTACTCACCCCTATCATCGATTTGTGTGATGAAGACATCCATCCAGTCGCTAACTCTCGGAAGAATTGTTCTAGGGACCCTATACCACACAGGGCGCAGGTCAATATTGATCTCTGACACAGATCATCCCAGAACATTACAGTGTTACTGCAAGGAAGAATGTTGATGTGGTAGATGAGAAGTTACCGGTTTCTCCCACTGCTCAACTGATTTTCACGTCAACTTACAATTTAACAGTTAGCGGTTCAAAGCGCTTAAATATCGGTATATAAGCATCCGTGGAAAATGACTGGCGTGTTGTGTTAGAAATTGAAAATGGATTGAGAAGAGTTAAACTGTGGTTTTCAGAATTGGAATGGAATGAACTGCCGACGATTTAGAGCACTGCATCAATATGGTGCCAAAAGAAGAAGCTAAAGGAACACCAATGCGTTTTAGAGAAATACATGCTGAATTCTGTGACTACAAGAAAGTTTTATGTGCTAAAGTCTGTAGAGGTGTGAAGATAAAGATAAAACCAGTTGATTTTATGATGTAGTGCACCCAATGTATGACTGTTAAATAAAAATGTCTGGTAGCGCAAATCATATTTATTTTTTCATACTGCTCATAATAATGTTATTGATACCTGTATTTTCACTATAATGTCTAGTATATGGCAGCAACACCAAGCTGTCTGAATCACCTCGTCACCACAGTAAACGTCTTCAGTCATTGTTAAACTAAATGACAGGTGGTACTTTCATGTGTATATATATATATACTCTATGAGCATTGCAGCTCAGTTGGTGACATGTATATATACTTATATAAAAACCTATTGCACTCCAAAAACTGACGTAGTCGGTATCATGGCGGGGTGAGTGAAATATCAGGACTGTGTTGTGAGTGACTGGTCCTGTGATGGTGTGGAAGAAGACCAGAAGAAGAATGGGATATTTCTACCTAGTAATACACAGGTGATAATTGTAGCTCAATTGAGCTGCAGCGAGACAAATGTTCTCATGTCACTGCCTACACACTCGAATGGAATCTGCTGTTTTCAAAAACCGCTATTTTGGCCCTAGTACCAAATCCTGGAAGAGAAACGGCAAGGTGTCGATGATGTAACGCACATGACATTTAGTCAAAGCAGTCAAGTCCCTCTTCCAGAAAAGGTAAAGCCAAACACCGTATTCATATTTGATGGTGTTGCTGTGGAAAACCAGGATCAAATTCGACGATATTTCTGTTTTGGTCGTCATACGGGCCTTGACTATTTTATTTGAGTCAAATATATTCCAGAATACCGAAACAGCTGGTGAGAGATAATGCAAACCTCATCATTGCCATAAAAAACATAATTTGAATTTAAAGCACATTTACCAAGTTCATGTAGAAATTGATATGTCACTCAATGAATTTGTAAAGGTATGTGGAGACTGCTGGAATCACACACAGTACAGGTTTCTTCTTATTGATAAATCAAGAAAACTGCATAACATTAGCTATAGACGGAACTTCCTGGGGTTTCTTTATAGATAGCTATGACAAAAAGTGATGAGTTCAAAAATGGTTCAGATGGCTCTAAGCACTATGGGACTTAACATCTGAGGTCATCAGTCCCCTTGACTTAGAACTACTTAAACCTAACTAACTTAAAGACATCACACACATCCATGCCTGAAGCATGATTGGTGGTGGTGGTTGTTGGATGTTTAAGGGGGACTAGCATGATTGAATCTGCGGAAATAGCAGCAGCGCGGTTCCGGACTGAAGCGCCTAGAACTGCTGAGCCACAGCGGCCGGCTAGGTGAGTTCATTAGTTTACACCACAACATGGATAAGTTTGCATGTATGTAAGGCACTCAGCCAAAAAGACAGGTGTGCACAGACAGGGAATGCGTCTGTACATAGATGTAAAATTTCAGCCACTCGAACACATATCGAGACTGAAACTGATCAACGACTTAGAACTAGGGTTGAGGAACTAGAGACATACAGCCGGATAATTCTGAGAAAGGAGGTAGACGACTTAGCTGTGAAGTTTAATAGAATTTAAACGAATGTACACAACGTAACTGTAAAGGTTGATAGAATTGGACGGAGTATGTATAAGTTGCACCCTGCAAAGGAATCCACTTATTATGCAGGAAGATATCGACTAAATATAAGGTCACTGCGGCAAAGAAGGTTGTTCGAGAGAAGTTATGACTGCTAAGGTCAGGACATGTGGATCGAGAGCAGACACCGAGAGAAATCCTTAAACCAGTTACTGATTCTCTCGATGAATTCTTAGCGCATTTACACAATGACGACAGCGTTGCTGATTTCATTAACTGTCACAGTGGTGCTAGGATAGACAAAACATTTGGTGTCAGTGGTGAAAAACCGTACATGTTGGGCACCCAGCCTGTAAGTTTAAAAGAAAAAACCATACAGATAGGTGACAGGGAACATCAGAAAACAATAGGCCTAATGAACCTCTTCTACTGAATCCCTGAAAAACAGTAAATTATTCACCCAAAAATCTGGAGATGTGATGAAGTACTGCAGTTGACTGGTGTACATTAGAAAGAGGGGAAACTGGTGCTGTGCGAAATATAGAACCATTACAAAACCTATAATAGATGTTTGATACAGTATTGGTGATGGAATTGACATCCAGCAGGAAAGAGTCAGCAATCGATCCCACAGTATATATGCAACGACGGCCCCAATGAGCTAGAAGATCGACTGCGGCTCATGGTATCAGTTTCTGCTGGTAATACTGCTTATTTGAATAAGTTTCTTTCAATAATCTCCAAGCTCACAGAGAGGCTTATAATGGAAGATGTATGGTGACAGTAGTTCAAGAACTGCACAAATCAGCACACGAAACATACCCTCGTAGGCATGTTATGATTAAAGGTTTGGATGACTTATGGCAGGATAATCTTGTAGATATGTGGAAGTATTCATTTGCAAATAACGGATTCAAATATATGTGAATGGTCATTGATACATACTCCTAATTTGCCTGGGCATTTTCTGTGAAAACAAAAATGGTGAAATATGTCACAGAGGTGTTTGAACATTTGTTGCTGAGAGCGACGAATCGATGTCCAGGCAACCTCCAAACTGATCGTGGTGGGAAGTTTTACAATAGGTATTTCAAGACTGTGATCCATGGGTATGGAATACATCACTACTCAACATTCACCCACCTGAAGGCAAGTATGAAATGTTCGAACAGAAAATAAAAGCTCAAATGTGGATGCATTTTAATCTTCACAGCTCATACAATTGGATGGATATCGTCCCAGAAATAGTTGCACAGTGTAATCGAACCAAACATAGCACAATAAAAATGAAACTAATTAACCAAACATAGAATTATAAAAATGAAACCAATTGACGTTCATGATAATGGACTACTGATAATGTATACTGTCGTATTAAAATGTTTTGTCCACATAAACAAATTTAATGTAGGTTTTTTGGTAGGTATCTCAGAGACAAGACGGCATTTGAGAAGTCATACCTCCGAAAGTGGTAGAGTGAGATGTTCACAGTTTAGAAAATGCAGAGAACAAACCTCAGAACTTACATCTTAAAGGATAGCAATGGCACTTAAATTTCAGGATGCTTTTACAAAGAGGAAATACGGAAGAGTTCAGAACCACATGTGTTTCTTATAGAGCGTGGCATAAGATGTTGGGGGAATACACCACCAGCTGCAACCAAAGCAGCTGCATTGACGCTGACAATTTGCTATATAATGGGGTACGCAGAGCATAGTCAGCACAGTAGCATAACATGCATGATAAGAGACACATTCTAGAATCCAGATGGTGGTGGTATTCTGGACAAACTTCCAGCTGAATTGTACATTCTGTGGTATAATTACTGTGGATCTGGTACAAATCTTCAAAAAAGGTTGGCTTGTGGTGATTCATCTGTTTGTCGAGGCGTAACCTCTACCAGAACGTCATGTTGCGGACCGAATTTTATCTGATAAAGCCAGGGCAATATGGGCGGGAACGTATATTGGTATAGGGTAGCGCATTGCAGTATTTTTAGTCGAAAAAACCATGCGTAGTAAAATTAAGTTCGGCTTGGGTGTGAGTTGTAAACAAGTAATTAACGGCGCACGTCGTGCACTGAGTAAGAAGAAGACGAAGAAGAAGAAGACAACGATGATGAAGAAGGAGAAACCATGGCAGGTGCGTTTAAAGAGCTGTATCTTAACAGCGACGAACGCAGGTAAGAGCGCCCTGAAGCATATAGGACTGGTTAAAGCACCCCAGGATTTGCCAATACCAAAGACATCAGGTGAAACTCTCCCCTTACTCATTCCTGCCCTCCCAGGTACCTCAGCGATAGGTTCACAGACTGGTGGTGCAGGGCTAGTGCCAGAACAGTCGAGAACGCATAGAATTCCCTGGAGCAGCTAGAGAAAGCAAGAATACACAACCACATGATGGAAGCAGCAGCCATCGGGAAAGTACTATATCTGAAACCATACAAGAAAGGTTTTCATAAATAAAAAAAGCCCATTAACTGTCCTACCAGGCTGATCCGTTACAAATACAGACCTGGTCAAGTTTGTTAGAAAAAAAATTCACTATTCTAAGATTCCATGGTGTGTTTATGTGGGATACATAAATCTGGAGAATGCAGAACTGTAAATTTAGGTTTTGCTGTGGTACCAGGAACCAATTGGGTAGCGTATGTTAAGAAAAATACAAATAATGTCTACTATTTCGACTCATTTGGAGACCTACAGCCCCCAGAAGAGTTACAATAGTACTTCACCGACAGAAGACGTGTGTGCTACAATTTTCACGGCCACCAACACTTTAATATTTACTTCCTGGGCATCTGTGCATCACCTTCCTCCTAAAGTTTACGAAGACGGGTAAAGAAGGAGGTTCATTAAACATCCACTCATCAGTAGAGCTTCAGATGGACTGTCATATACACTGACTTTAAAAGGATAATCGTCAGTATTACACGCGAATTACATCCTACCGATTGAATTAAGCTATTGGTCATGGAGTATTGCTCCGACTGGACTGGAGACATACAAAAACATGCCGAATATCACCGAGGCTAACAACAAACTTCATCTGGCAATTAACGGTAAAGCAGAAATTGTGGAAACAGAATCTGGTGCGTACGATACTGACGATTTAAATGATGTTTTAAAACGGTTTGAAAAGGGGTTATGCTATGTGCAAACACCAATACACTTAAATCTGAAATAAAGACACCGATTGCGGCGATTGACTTCAAGCAGAAAGGTTCAATAGGACGACTACTGGATTTCACAAAGGGCAGGTTTTTACAGATCCTACCAGTCAGTAGATATACATCCTGTCAGTATAAACCATGTTTAGTGTAACACTGCAACAAACCCTTATCTCAACAATAGATTGATTCACACAACATACGAATTCTTCCCATCAGCTGGAACAGGGTATAAGTTCTTTGAGACACCTACAAACGCTAGTTACCTTCTAGTCACAGTTTAGATATTGGACTATGCGGAGCTGCATATTGTGAACCAGGATAACAAAGTGCGTGGAAAGGAAATCATTGTACAAATAGGCCTACATCTAACGTGGAACCAACAGTGACCTCGAATATGCAGAAACATGTCAGGACCGGAAGCGGTGGCGACCTTCAACCGGCTACGATCTGCAGTGGACCCAACAAATATCTCGACGATAATAACGAGCCCGATTGCCGGGAGACCACAAGCGGCGGCAGTAGCCTCGACCAACCGGCACATCTTGAAGGAAGAAGCGACGATCTTTAATTTACTGGACCAGAAGTGGCAGTGACGACTTTCAACCACCGGGAGTCGCAGCAGCTTCCCTGCGTCCTCATATTTTCAGACACAGCAGGGGCATAAAATATAAAACAAACGTGTACAATGCAGAGTGCGGCACTTCACAACAGAACAGCAACGTGATAACACGTCCGAACTACGAGTTTCTTTCGGCTGATATACGAGTAACCAGCCCAGAGGCATACGACGAGCGTATTGTATGCCTGGAATACTTTTCGGATAAACCTTATGCTTCAACCACATTTAATAAGAACGATAAAATTAGGATTTTCATCCAGCACTAAGGCGCTTTAAGCTTCCCATGCAGGAGTTTCGTATATTTTGATGGGTCATTTACGAAAAGGGACGGTACTGCTGCAGTGGCATCGAACCCTGCGGTAGTGCTTTAGCGTTTCTGTTTCAAGAGATACAAAATGAACTTAATGGGGTCGAGACTGATCATACATGCAATGTAGGCATAGCATATACTCTTAAAACGTATATGTCTCCTTCTCCCTCAGATCTGAATGATTTATAAAATGCTGGATGGTTTATTGAAGAGCCAGTGGGTAGAACAGTGGAAGAGACCAAGAGATTTACAGCATGTATACCTCTAAAACTGCTTATGGCATACTTTGAAGACATGTGGAGAATTGTTATGAATCCTGACAGGAACTAATCCTAGCATGGAAAGCAACGGATAACAACTCATACATTCACGGAACTGAAAATGAGAACGAGATCACTATCAATAAAATCATGTGTAAAACGCCACACATCACTGTATCAGACGAGCAGCATTAGAAGCTTTTAAAAGTTCTGATTGCTGGTGTGTTTCTACCGTTATCTTATGTTCATGGGAGGTTTTCGATTACCCAGTGCTATCGACTGCAAGCAAATGTGGGCTATTAAAACCTCTGCTCAACTGGAGACAGCCAGGTTAGTCGTACTTGCGTTTCAAACTAACAGAAGAGGGTGTATAGCAAATTATTCCACAGAATTTGACAAATGCAGGTTGACTAACGTCAGAGTCTACATACACTCTGAATTCTACCCATATTTTAGTTTACACCTGCAGTGGAATGAAAATGTATAAAACCTAGCATATGACTTGTATGCTAGGTTCCGTCCTTAATACTACGAAGAGGATGGATGAGTACCCAGCACACTGAAATTCAAGGAGCTGGTGCCAATCATCGTAACAGACTGCTCAAAGCAGAACGAGATACTTATATCTGGACCTATAGATGTATCAACTGAACCTGAATCTTTGGCAAATTTTCCAGTACAGACTGCAGCATGTACTCTAGTTCCGCCCACTCACCAGTGTTGTGCAATGAGCTGAACAGGTGCTGAGTCATATCCAGAGCACCAGAGCATTTCACAATGGCATCCGAAGGTGCGAACACCATTGGACACACATCAATGATGCTGAGTGTAGACAGTTCATATCTGAAGAAGTTGCTTCATAGCATACACAGAAGATGCCAGTATAACAGAGACATTCTCAGCAAACATTGCATCGCTAAGGGCTTTCAAGGATGTGAAGTGTGCTAAAACATGGCGGAGTGCAAAGTGGTTAACACGTTTCTAGGGTACATCCATTCACATGGATGTACCCTACAAAAATATGGTAACGTCACTCGACCACACGAATGTTATCAAAGAAAAGGAGAAAATCGCATGGCTGCGTCGAATCTTCAAGCTCGTTGCTATCCAAGACGTGGGATTCTACAGGTGCCCTGCTCTCCATCGACTGACGAAGAAAATGTGTGAAAATAGTGCTGTGTCTGTTTATGAAAATGTAAAATTAATTTTAAGAAAGATTGAAAATAAATGAATTTTCATCTCACAATCATTGTATGATTTCCTTTCACCCTGCTCCCACTTTGATAGTATACAGCTTTGCCTAGATGCTACGTCTGTGGTCTTCTTCAAGTAATGGTGATATAATTTTAGACATGTCTGCGATATGTCTTGGAAACGGACCCTGTCACGTGCCTCCTCTTCCCATAAGCCCTCCATAAGCCAACCATTCCAAATATTTTCTTATTTTCCATGTTAACTTCACCTTCATGTTCAAAAATAATGTTATTTGTGTCCCACACACCCTTTATATATACAGTTGGGATAGGCTTTTTGTAGATAACAACAACAAAGACATACAGTAACTCTCGTTTATTCAGTTGCCACAGATACAATTTGATTCTTAAGAAACAATTCGGTTCTTAAGGTACAGTTTGGTTTTTGAGATGCAATTTGTTTTTAATATTCCAATGCAGAGATACGTTTTTTACACAATAAAAAAAATTCACTGGTAGTAATGTTTACAATTTTCAGATATATAACTCTACACTAACACTAACACGGAGATACTTTTATTCTTACACTACTACTGAATTCCACAGTCCCAAAACTAGCAATGACACTGTTGTTATACAACAAAAACAACAACAATCCTGATGCACTGTGAACTATGTATATAGACATCTACAATTAAAAACTAATCAGAATTGGACGGCTAGTGGCAGGTAAAATTTGGAACCATTCTGTTTACATGACGTGCAAGGTGAGTATATATATTTCTGCCAAACATTTTTTTTTGTCGATACACGTGAGGGACAGATAATTTGGAAGTACAACTTTTGTTGACGAACATGGTGCACAGATACCTTCTTACAAGGTATAAATTTACAAGTGTATACAGTACAGATTCCCCACACATATGGCGTGCGTAAGTAAATAAACAAATATTTACATCACACACACACACACACACACACACACACACACACACAAACACACACACACACACACACACATGCAGACGCATGCACACAATAACTTACACTATGATAAAAGGGTCATATTATTCTGCAACATTTACACCCAGTCTCCCTCTCTCCTTCTCACTCAGAGTCCCCCAAGCCCCTCTCTCTCAACAAGTGAAAAGTGTGAGTAAAGGCGGGTATCAATCGTGTGATCATGAATAACCCTTTATCATCATGAGGTGACAGGCCGATTTTAGATTCCAGCACATTGTAAACGTTGTGTCCTCTCGATCAAATACTACTTTGCTGAACCATGTGCTGCCGTTGTAGCGGAGCACCGTGAGTAACATTGCAAGGCACTGCAGACAGTCTTTGATCGAGAAGACTCACAATGCCGCATGATGTTCACTCTTAGTACGATTCTCAACTTGTAACCCATTCGTTTAATCTTTCTTCAGGGTGATAATCTTCTTGTTCTGTGGAATAATACCATAATGATTGTCGGCCGTGTATGAAGATGTGTCGAATTCTTGACTGTGGCTCCTCATTACTTCGTATGGATTTTTTTTAGGCCAACTCAAAAGTTCTATTACCATCTCTGCATAAGGATTAGTTTTCACTAAAGTGAAGTCTCGCAGGATGTGGGTACTGCGAGGTTTGCGTATGTCCGGTTAAGGTTAACCATTAATACGCGCTCATCTGGAGATAGATTGGGTCGAAAGTCGAACAGAGGGTAGCGGTTTGAAGGGCAGAGGGGGAAAATATTGCCAAGGCAAACGTCAAGGGAAGAAAACCTCTGCGACAATTAGGTCGAGTAGTAAGAGCAGTAGCGGATGTTTTGCTGACTTCGACAGGTCATGCAAGGGTAGGTTATATTAATAGCGGGTATCGTGCAAGAGGATGCCGTGTCAGTGCCATTGGTCGCTATAATAATTAAGGAGTCCGGTGTGGCAGCGCAGTGCGTTGCCTTGAGCCTTCTGCTGCGCCGTGTCGTCAGTGATTTGGCACAGCATCATCAGACTAGTGCCGAACGGCGGCAGCTCGCTGTTGGTCGGCTTCTCCTGTTATTGCGTGGCGCAGCTCTGCCGCAGCTGCTCCTCGAGCAGCTCTGCTTACTCGGCGTACTGCGCCGCAGATTTGTCGGAGAGCTGCAGGCCGTTCTCTCACGCATGCGCGATGTATGATGCCCTTTTGTCTTCTATTTCCCTTGCGGAGGCTGCCCGATGGCTATCGGCGTCGCTGCCGTTACCGTTGGGGCGGCGGCTGTCTTCTTTGCACCCTTCCCTGCGGCGCTGCTGGGCGGCCGGTGGGGCAGGAATCCGAACGCCCTTCTGTGAGGTTGCAGGAGCATTCGCTGGGGTTTGAACTCCTTCTGCTGAACCTAGGCCTTGGGCGTTGCGGCGCTACTTGGCGACATGGCCCTCGCCCTGGCACTTGAAGCACTGGGGCTTGTGGTCCATGGCGGTCGGGAGAACTGTCATAACAAGGAAGCCCAGCACCTTCCGCAAGCCGAAGATGTCGTCCCCGCCGTCGGCCGTTTGCACTGTCACGGCCTCTTCTTGTTCGTTCGGTTGTGCAGCCTTGCGGTTGCATTACTCGGCTCGCAGCTACCCTTCACGGACTGCTGCCTCGACACAGCACCAAGGCAATCCCCTTAGGAGCGCCTTAGTCGTCTTCTTTCCATCGGAAGGCCCCTTCTCACGCGACAGCGGCGCGTCGACAATGTGGGAGGCCACAGGGTTCTTTATCGCCATGTGATCGGCCAAGTTTGCTGCCAGAACGCAGTTCAGCGAGTCTGTGTCGACAGACTCGTGGACCACCTAGTTCTTGGCGCAGGTCGTCATTAAGTCGAACAGCGCTGTCCACCCGCCCCTGTATTTGACGTACAGAGGGGGGACAGGCAGTTACTCGTCTTCTCGGTCTTCTTGGCTTGGTGGGCAAACTCAGTGAGTCGCACAACCGAAAGCCCACTCGTTGCAGCAGGTTTCTTCCGCGTATTATTCTTTCCCACGTATTCTTCTTTCCCACGTATTCTTCTTTCCCATGCTGTGGCGCGCAGAGCACGACAATTTGCTTGCGTTGTCAAAACAACACATGAAAATTTGCTTCTCGCAGCGGCCACAGCACATAACTTCGTAAGCCCTCGTCCGACAAGGAAGTGTAGCGCGCAGCGGCAGCGTTGCGCACAACTCGCTGGCTCAGGCCGAACTCAGTGGACAGCCGAAATGTAAAGGACGCTTTATATACCTTCAGTGATTCAATATTAGCCAATACGAATGCAGTATTCGGGAGGAGAAAGAACACCTTGGTATACGGGTTTGAGGTGCAGGTGTTACAACAAGAGGTAGCCACTTGAGAAAAGGAGACAGAGAGAGAATGTGTTTTGACAGAAATTTCTCAGGTAACCAATACCAAAGGACGCTGACTTCAGATCTGCGGTCGCTGGACTGTGTCATCAAAGTGAGCCGCCGCCCCGTGGCTGCTGGCCCGGGCTTGCGTCCGCTACCACGGGAAGACGTCCCTGCAGTGGCGCTCACAACGCCGTATGGGTGGCTAAATAGCGAACTAACCAGTATGCTGGTTGAGTAGCGGCAGAACAGAAATTTTTACGACGTACTACTTTGTATGTGTAGACCAGTTTATGGCTTTGTTTCACTATCGGTTTTAGCAATGTGTAATTGGGACAATTTTCATCGATGTTTTTTTCTCATGATACCTTGTTTTGTCACAATTCATTGGTGTTTTCCGATATGTGTGTTTTTATACCTGCGCATATGAAATTTTTATATCTTTACCAAGCACAGAATTCTTAGAACAGTGTCTTTTTCGTCGCAGTTTTCCAGATGTGTTCCGACGTGTAGTTCCAATTTTTCCGGATCATTCGGTGGGTTACAAAGCGTTTTTCGATGTGGAGGCGAGATTTTTTTTTTGTTTCAGTTAGGTAGATCACATAACTAATGAGGAAGTATTGAATAGGATTGGGGAGAAGAGAAGTTTGTGGGACAACTTGCCCAGAAGAAGGGATCGGCTGGTAGGACATGTTCTGAGGCATCAAGGGATCACCAATTTAGTATTGGATGGCAGCGTGGAGGGTAAAAATCGTAGGGGGAGACCAAGAGATGAATACACTAAGCAGATTCAGAAGGACGTAGGTTGCAGTAGGTACTGGGAGATGAAGAAGCTTGCACAGGATAGAGTAGCATGGAGAGCTGCATCAAACCAGTCTCAGGACTGAAGACCACAACAACAACATCAACTTTTGAGGGTTTTCTATCTGTGGGGGAGTGCTTCTTCATGATAGCGTTCTTCTATTGCTCCACCAATTTTAAGAAGTTGTCTTTGTTTGAATTTCCGACAGCAAGGCTACGGTTTTTTCCTGCCAAAATAAAGAAAATTCTTCCAGATACGGTTATAGCACAATTTCCTGCCAATTTCGAACCTCTCGTTGCTGGCAGCAATGGCCCATACACCAAAGCGAGCAATTCTGGTTCGTTCAGTCTGGGTTAGTGGAATAGGGCGAAGTTGTCTCCTGCTCTGTGGACTGACTGGCCATTTCGAAAAAACACGAACAGCTCCATCACAGGTAATAGTCTCTATGAATTGTAAAATGCCTCCCCCCCCCCCCCAACCTATCCCACTGTATCACCACTATCTGCTGAAAAATATTCCCCCTACAATCACCCATTATCACCTCCTTCCATTCCTCATGTAGCAGGCTGTGTGCTTACAAGCAATACCCTTATTGAACTCATCTCTCAACATCTTGTCAACCGAACACATTTGCTACCAAAAATAAATACAGAACCATCCTCACCAGCTTTTTCCCCACCAACTCACAACTGGGCGAGGGAAGCAGAGGAGCCCTCTCTTTCGCAGACTGAGTAAATAAACAACATTCAAACATAATTTTATTAATAAACAATATATCTTCTGCAATGTAATTGACACTGATCTGCATTTCGCGTTGTGAAATCCTTCCTCTTCAGCAGCTCCACACAGATTGCATCTTTTCCCACCAGTTCATAAGTAGGGGAGAGGAGGGGATGGCTGGGGAATTTACCAGGAGGGGGAAAAGTGGCTCAGAACTGTACTGGCGAGGGGTGACAAAAACAGTGTCTCAGGATCGGCATTCCATTTCCAAAGGGGTGGTGGAGGAGAAGGTGGAGTGGGTGGGGTAGGTTATTTCTCAGAATGATGAGTTATCCCAAGGGGGTCATAAAGCAACCCCCATATGTTCATAAACCAATTAGCATAACAACAGATTAATTTTGGGAGGGGAGAAGTGAGGGCAACCACTTAGCAGTACAAAAGACTAAGGAACACCTGGGCCAGGGAGGGGTGGGGGTTACACGAAGAACCACTCAGCAGAACAGTAGGTTACGTGGAAGGGGAGGGGGAGGGATGGTTTAATTTATCAATTTAACTAATTATCAATTTCATATCAAAAGTGGTGTAGAGTCGGCTGTACCCTATTATTGGCATGTTATAACGGTGGAAGCTATTGATGAGGTTGTTGTTGCTGTAACTGACCATGTAGCGTGTCAACTGGGTAGTCCCAGTGTAGTGTCACAAGAATTGTCCATCCCAGGGTCAGCTTTACCAGAAGTTTTACAGTCTGTTTCACACTGGTACTCGTTCAAGATCCAGATGATGCAGCAACTGAAACCCCATGATCTGCAGCAACATTCTGAATATGTTCTTCAGTTCCTGGCGTGGGCAGAAATTGATGATATGTGCCCAGCCAAATATTCTGTGGAGTGTCAAGGCGCATTTTATATCACATCATGCAGTGAACACACAGCACTGCCGAATCTGGAATACAGTTAAACCACATGTTGTACATGAAGAGCCATCGCACCCACCATATCTGATTGTGTACCGCGTATAAACAAGCACCTTTATTTTTGGCACATTCTTCTTTGAAGGGAATACACCCAGAGGGGCTGTCAGGTGTACCGTGACGTCTGCATGTTATCAAGACTTCCTTGTACAGCTTGTGCTCCCTGCTTGGGAAGAGCATAACTGTATGGAAGCCACTGTTTTCATGCAAGATCGGGCAACACATGTCGCTCGCACAGTGAAAGATCTGTTTAATGCAACCTTCCACGAATGTGTTATCTCCAATCCAATGCATGGCCTGCAAGACCACCTGATCTGAATCCAT
The DNA here is from genome assembly GCF_021461395.2 of Schistocerca americana. Taxonomy (NCBI): domain Eukaryota; kingdom Metazoa; phylum Arthropoda; class Insecta; order Orthoptera; family Acrididae; genus Schistocerca; species Schistocerca americana. Next base: position 74,502,800 of record NC_060122.1, on the reverse strand, counting down.
GTGACTTTTGGCTCTGGGGATATTTAAAGGAACACTTCTACCAGGGTCACTTTCAGTATCTACCTGATCTAAAGACCAGTGTACAAGAACACTTTACTCAGATTCCACTGGAACTGCTGCGAGCACCAGCTGATCATGTCGTTTCACGGATGCAGCGTCTGATGCTCATACTGAACCAACTGTGTAAGTGGTGGTTAACAATAGAATCAAAATTATGGCCGGCCGCGGAGGTCTAGCGGTTCAGGCGCTCAGTCCGGAACCGCGCGATTACTACGGTCGCAGGTTCGAATCCTGCCTCGGGCGTGGATGTGTGTGATGTCCTTAGGTTAGTTAGGTTTAAGTAGTTCTAAGTTCTAGGGGACTTATGACCTCAGATGTTAAGTCACATTGTGCTCAGAGCTATTTTTTTTTTCAAAATTATGCCTTTCTCATATGTTTGACCTTTCCCGTCCACGTCTCGTTCGTAATACATTACATATGGAAACATTTCTATGTATCTTTCTTGCATTTACACCGCCAGATTTGCATCTGCTGGCCAAAAATGGATGTAATTTTTTCCCCTCGTAAACCGCTTCCGCATTAACACATTAGTATATTATCAAGTTTCGCTGCCATACGATAATTACAGCACACACTGGATCTCTGTGAGTAGCTGTACCTCAATTGTAACCACACACTGAATAGATTTCTTTTTTCGTAGAAGCCATAGTTACATATGCAGCTTTACGATGCTTGCAGAGTCTCGCATTAAAAAACAACTTGATCTTAACGTATTACAAAAGCTTGCTCCAAGATGTACCAGTCCTTCTCAATAAAACTAATCCACTGGTAATACACATTATAAAATGCACCAAAATAAACGAAAATTTCGAGAAGAAGGTGAACTAGATATAGATCAAGAGATACAGTAACATGAAATATAATGGAATGGTTGATGACTTACTAATGTCTCATTTAAAAATATTTTATTACCACTTAAAGACTACATTATACAGATGAAGAATAAGGCAATGGGAAGACGAATATCAACCATCGATACCTAATAAAGGGAAATATTGTGAATAAATACAGTCAAACACTCTCTCAAAGCCCTCAGACCACCCAACTGACACAAACAAAAAGTTTATACGGTCTGTAATTTCCATAATACGCAATCATTGCTCATTCCTCAGCCATCTTCACCGAATACAAGAACGTGATCAACCTTATTGTTAATGTGATTGTGTATCAGCTGGAGATTTCAATTACGTATTCTTCGAATATAAACCGTATGCAAACCAGCAAACTGATATCCTGCTATAGTTAATCACATCTCATCAACCATTACCAGCTCACACAGGCAGCTCTCCTTCATCAAAATACACAGTCCAGTCACATCAGTGTGACCACACGTCAGAAACCTGAATAACAACCTTTTGCCGCGTGGACCGCTGCGAGACGTGCAAGAGGAGAGTCAGAGAGGTTCTGGAAGGTACAAGAGAGGGATGTGGAGCCGTGTCGACTCCAGTGCCGCGGCCAACTGCGCTAGGTTTCTGGAATGAGCATCCGAGGAACAAACTGCCCGACGGAGGTGGCCCTGCAGGTTCTGGATTGGCTTTAAATCCGGGGCGTCCGGTACTCAGAGGAGTACGGTACACTTATCCTGGTGCCCTTCAAATCACGCACGTACGAGGCCTGTTAGAAAAGCACCTGGCCACGAAAAAAGCTGGCTTACTTGAAGGTGTCGTGTCCTGACGAGGGATAAAGGGAAGTTAGGGGGTTTTGTTCACTCAGCAAATTCCGAGCTGTGAGAAGCAAATGCAGAAAGACAAATTCCCAGTGAAGGCAGGTTGATGACTTGGATCAGCACCATACACTGTCACAGGCCATCTACGAGAGACGTTGATTTTGGGGACTCGACAGGATGCTTGTAGCAAGAGACTCATGGAATTCAGGGGCCTGATTAACACTGTTAATTTTCGATCAGACTAGGTGCTACACGGAAGACTAATTCTAAACATTATAAAAAGCAAAGGAGTCAGTTGTTTGCACAACAGAAATCAGTGTCTGAAGCGACGGGTCAGGTGCTAACAGAAGTAGCTAACACTAGCAGCATGTTAAGTGCAAACTGGAGAGCAGCACTCCAAGTGAAAGAAAAAGAACTAACTGAGAACTCCTTCTGGGTTTTTGAAGAATCTTGGCGGCGCACCATTTCTCCCTGCCTATAGTCGACTCACCAGCCCACCGACAGTTAACAAGTTCTAGTCATTCTGGCGAGTCGTTCTGCATCTCCAGTGCGTCTCTGGCCAACCACACTTAGATTCCTCCCCTACTCCTGCTCTGTAGGTAGGGATTCTTGTGAATTTTACATTAACAAACTCCAAGTTCGGTATCAACAGCGTTCAGCTGAAAGCTAAATGCCATTGTCATTCGCATTACGGCCAGCAACAACACTGTTATACGTCACTCGGCCCCGCCCTCCGTTCTCCTGTGGGTGGGGACTGCTGTAGTAGCATTCTAATCTGTGTAAAGCCACTGACGTTGCAGTTCTCAGGAGCAAGTATCAAGCTTGCTGCCTCTGCTAAGTCGGTCCTTTTCGTGGCCACCTTCTACAGTGACGACTTATGACAGTGTCTAGGCGGTGGTGAAATTATCAGTTAATTCTCTGAAGTGAAACTTCTCCCCAGGGACAGAAGCACAGAGCGTCTGCAATTTGCACGGCGCTAGTGTTCCTATTTATTTCCCGTAACCTAAACGCTATCACTTTTGCACTGTGTCTCTGATTTTCTATCTTGGAGTGCCCTTGATGCCTCCAAATAGCCTTAAGCGTAACAGTGTACAAGTCATTATGTCTTCAATGTATGACAAAGCGTTGGATACCTAATCCCCTTCAAAACCGTTCCGTTGGAACTCCACACACTTGTTATAGCGCTGCCGCCATTGTTGGAAGCATGCCGAAAAAGCCTCTTTCGGAATTGACTTTAGTTCGGCAGTCGTTGCTGCCATAATGTCCTCCGTTGTGTGAAATCGCGTTCTGGCAAAATTTGATGCAGTAGCGCTGCTCCAGTCGTTCCGTCATTTCCATTGCTATGAAAAACGGACGCAAGCAAAATACACTACCTCGCTCAACCGCTGCTTGCCAGCACTGACGCTATCGACAAGCGGAAAAAATTCACGTATGTGGACGGAGCTTCAGGATCAGCTCATGCAAGCAGGCTAGTTTCAAATCCATCAGACGTTCGGAAATAAAGGTCGGATACCTTTCTGACAGACCTCATAAACTGCGAGCTGTGTGACACGTTGCACTGTCCTGCTAGTAGATCCCATCGTACCGAGGAAAAAACAAACTGTATGTAGGGGTGAACATGGTACCCAAGGATAGATGCATGTTTCTGCTTATCCACTGTGCCTTCCAGAATTATGAGATCACACAGGGGATTCCACTAAAACATTATTCACACCATAACGCTCACTCCTCTGGCCTGGACCTTCCCGACGTTTGTTGCAAGGTCACATACACCAACGGCGATCTGTCTGATGGAGCCTAAAACGTGATTCATCTGAATAGACCACCTGTCGCTACTCAATTGATGTCCAGTAGCGATATTTGAGTACAAATTCCAGCCATTGTCGGCAATGCACAGCAGTCAGCATGGGTGCAGCAGCAGGCACCTGCTGCAGAGGCCCATACGTAGCAATGTTCGCTGAACGGTCGTTGTTAAGACACTGCTGGTAGCTCCTTGGTACACCTGCACTGTCAGTTGCCTAACAGTTACATGTCTATCCACTAGTACACATCTCCACAGGCGACGTTCATCGTTATCATCCTTGGCTCGTCGCGTACCGTAGTTGACTCGGCGCCAGTTTTGGATAGCGCCATTTTGCCACGTACAGTGTACTATAACCACGGCGGCACGCCCCAATTACAAACTTAGCGGTTCGGAAATGTTTCCACCCTTGGCCCGAAAGCCAATCAACATCCCTTTTGGACATCAGATAAATCGCTCTCTTTCCGCATTACGACAACGACTGCACTACTTTCTGAGCTCCCCCGACACGCTTTATGTACCCTCTACTGCTAGTGCTGCCAAATGCCGTTTCTGAGTGGTTATTGCACTTTGACGTCGAACATAGGCGGCGGTCACATTAATGCGACTGGAGCGTGTAATATTTTTAAATTAAAACTAACTATGAAACATTTAACTATACGTAATCTTAGAATGCAAAATCCTAGAAAATTCCTGAAACACTGAGAGATGGCTATATGGTCTTCAGGCCTGAACGCCAAAAGTCTTAAATAGAAGAAATCGGCACGTTCACTCCCTAATTACCCACCTGACATTTGCACGCTACGACACCAACAAACATTATTGTTCCTTTACCCGCTATCTCATTGCAGTACCACGCAATATCACATGTCGGGGCTTACTTTGTCCTGACATGCTGAAACAAGTTTTATTACTAGACGAAAAGTATTTTATTTTTTAAATTCACTATTTTTTATCACTACTGAACTGGAAAGGAAATTATGTTACCTTAAATAAGAGCACACGACGGGATGTGAAGTCAATTAAAAGTTTCCTTTTTTTCTTTATTTGTATGCAACAGCATTTTGGCGCGGAGTGCTGAGGGAAACGTTCGTCCGTCAATGGAAGTGCGCTTTATGTGCCCACCTTCCTGCTATAACACACACTTCCGTCTGTAAATAAGGGTAGTATATAATGGTAGCACAACGACCGAGCCACGAAATGGAGTAACTGCGACTGAATCGTTGCGTCATGCATATTGCAGTGTACAGCTAGCACTCAGGCACTGTGTTCTACGAAATTCCTCTAGTTATTAAAGAAATATGTCTCTGAAAAATGCAAGTAACTCTGTCCTGTTCTTTGCATCTCAAAATAGCAAGACATATGACTATAACGACGATGATGCTGTACCACACATTCATAGAAAAAAACTTTGATGGGTGTTTTGACTTTACAACACAGGTTGTACCTCGGAAATCTATTTATAATAATTGTGATACTGACTTCACACCGTGTTATGAGGCTTGTAGTTTCGTGGAATATCGAAATGTACACAGAATGATCACTTTCTGATTTTCAGCTGAGCTGAATGATGTTAATGTATTATTACTCTTGCATATTTCGTCGAACTCCACCTTCAGGTGAAACACGTACATTCTGCATAGTAACGGTCCAATGCAAAGAGTTCAGAATTATACGGAATTCAGCGTTTCAGAAACTGCTATTAGTATTCTTTAAATGCATCATGTGGTCTGTCTTCAAAATACCGAGAATGAGTACTTTACCCTGCGGATGAAGCGTGTGCCAGACCGGGACCCTAACCCAGAACCTTAGCTTCTGCAGGCAACTCTTACCTGGTGAGCTATCTAGGCTCCGTAAAGCTGTGAGGGCGTGACTCGTCCTGTGAAGAGTGCTACCCGCATAAGGTAACGTTGCGGGTATGACACCCAGTACGGTACAAAGTTGTAGTCTGCCGTATACAACACACAATATCTGCAATTCAGCACTTTTAAATCGTTAGAAGCCACCTGCACAATGAAATACGTGATGCTGAAGTCTGACAGTCTCGCAGTCATTCACAATAACAAATTTGCAATAAGTAACAGCCAACTTACACGACCCTGTTTAATAACAGCAAAAATTAAGAGGTCAGAGGAACGCGGCGAAAAGGCATATTTCGGCAGCATAGTAAGCGCGAGGTACTAGCGAAAGAAAAGGAACATTTAATCTACATCTACATCTATACTCCGCGAGCCACCTTACGGTGTGTGGCGGAGGGTACTTATTGTACCACTATCTGATCCCCCCTTCCCTGTTCCATTCACGAATTGTGCGTGGGAAGAACGACTGCTTGTAAGTCTCCGTATTTGCTCTAATTTCTCGGATCTTTTCGTTGTGATCATTACGCGAGATATATGTTGCCCATCTCTTCCCGGAATGTGCTCTCTCGTAATTTCGATAATAAACCTCTCCGTATTGCGTAACGCCTTTCTTGAAGTGTCCGCCACTGGAGCTTGTTCAGCATCTCCGTAACGCTCTCGCGCTGACTAAATGTCCCCATGACGAATCGCGCTGCTTTTCGCTGGATCATGTCTATCTCTTCTATTAATCCAACCTGGTAAGGGTCCCATACTGATGAGCAATACTCAAGAATCGGACGAACAAGCGTTTTGTAAGCTACTTCTTTCGTCGATGAGTCACATTTTCTTAGAATTCTTCCTATGAATCTCAACCTGGCGCCTGCTTTTCCCACTATTTGTTTTATGTGATCATTCCACTTCAGATCGCTCCGGATAGTAACTCCTAAGTATTTTACGGTCGTTACCGCTTCCAATGATTTACCACCTATGGCATAATCGTACTGGAATGGATTTCTGCCCCTATGTATGCGCATTATATTACATTTATCTACGTTTAGGGAAAGCTGCCAGCTGTCGCACCATGCATTAATCCTCTGCAGGTCCTCCTGGAGTACGTACGAGTCTTCTGATGTTGCTACTTTCTTGTAGACAACCGTGTCATCTGCAAATAGCCTCACGGAGCTACCGATGTTGTCAACTAAGTCATTTATGTATATTGTAAACAATAAAGGTCCTATCACGCTTCCCTGCGGTACTCCCGAAATTACCTCTACATCTGCAGATTTTGAACCGTTAAGAATGACATGTTGTGTTCTTTCTTCTAGGAAATCCTGAATCCAATCACAAACCTGGTCCGATATTCCGTAAGCTCGTATTTTTTTCACTAAACGTAAGTGCGGAACCGTATCAAATGCCTTCCTGAAGTCCAGGAATACGGCATCAATCTGCTCGCCAGTGTCTACGGCACTGTGAATTTCTTGGGCAAATAGGGCGAGCTGAGTTTCACATGATCTCTGTTTGCGGAATCCATGTTGGTTATGATGAAGGAGATTTGTATTATCTAAGAACGTCATAATACGAGAACACAAAACATGTTCCATTATTCTACAACAGATTGACGTAAGCGAAATAGGCCTATAATTATTCGCATCTGATTTATGACCCTTCTTGAAAATGGGAACGACCTGCGCTTACTTCCAGTCGCTAGGTACTTTACGTTCTTCCAGCGATCTACGATAAATTGCTGATAGAAAGGGGGCAAGTTCTTTAGCATAATCACTGTAGAATCTTAAGGGTATCTCGTCTGGTCGGGATGCTTTTCCGCTACTAAGTGATAGCAGTTGTTTTTCAATTCCGATATCGTTTATTTCAATATTTTCCATTTTGGCGTCCGTGCGACGGCTGAAGTCAGGGACCGTGTTACGATTTTCCGCAGTGAAACAGTTTCGGAACACTGAATTCAGTATTTCTGCCTTTCTTCGGTCGTCCTCTGTTTCGGTGCCATCGTGGTCAACGAGTGACTGAATAGGGGATTTAGATCCGCTTACCGATTTTACATATGACCAAAACTTTTTAGGGTTCTTGTTTAGATTGTTTGCCAATGTTTTATGTTCGAATTCGTTGAATGCTTCTCTCATTGCTCTCTTTACGCTCTTTTTCGCTTCGTTCAGCTTTTCCTTATCACCTATGATTCGACTACTCTTAAACCTATGATGAAGCTTTCTTTGTTTCCGTAGTACCTTTCGTACATGATTGTTATACCACGGTGGATCTTTCCCCTCGCTTTGGACCTTAGTCGGTACGAGCTTATCTAAGGCGTACTGGACGATGTTTCTAAATTTTTTCCATTTTTGTTCCACATCCTCTTCCTCAGAAATGAACGTTTGATGGTGGTCACTCAGATATTCTGCGATTTGTGCCCTATCACTCTTGTTAAGCAAATATATTTTCCTTCCTTTCTTGGCATTTCTTATTACACTTGTAGTCATTGATGCAACCACTGACTTATGATCACTGATACCCTCTTCTACATTCACGGAGTCGAAAAGTTCCGGTCTATTTGTTACTATGAGGTCTAAAACGTTAGCTTCACGAGTTGGTTCTCTAACTATCTGCTCGAAGTAATTCTCGGACAAGGCAGTCAGGATAATGTCACAAGAGTCTCTGTCCCTGGCTCCAGTTCTGATTGTGTGACTATCCCATTCTATACCTGGTAGATTGAAGTCTCCCCCTATTACAATAGTATGATCACGAAACTTCTTCACGACGTTCTGCAGGTTCTCTCTGAGGCGCTCAACTACTACGGTTGCTGATGCAGGTGGTCTATAGAAGCATCCGAATATCATATCTGACCCACCTTTGATACTTAACTTAACCCAGACTATTTCACATTCGCATTCGCTAATAACTTCACTGGATATTATTGAATTCTTTACTGCTATAAATACTCCTCCACCATTGGCGTTTATCCTATCCTGGCGGTATATATTCCATTCTGTGTCTAGGATTTCGTTACTGTTCACTTCCGGTTTTAACCAACTTTCCGTTCCTAATACTATATGCGCACTATTTCCTTCAATAAGAGATACTAATTCAGGAACCTTGCCCTGGATACTCCTGCAGTTTACCAATATTACGTTAACTTTTCCTGTTTTTGGTCTCTGAGGACGGACGTTCTTTATCAACGATGATAATGTCCTCTCTGGTAAGCCGTCAGGTATTTTATCGTTTCGCCCAAGGGGGGGGGGGGGGGGGGGGGGTCCCTCTAACCTAAAAAACCTCCGTGTGCACGCCACACGTACTCTGCTACCCTAGTAGCTGCTTCCGGTGTGTAATATGTTTTGTGACTGAGTGAATCGCTACGTGAACATTTTTGCTCCTTATAACCATTTCTGTTTCCTTCCTCAATATTGACCTTCTTTGTTAGGAAATACGGTGTACAGCCACTGCCGAATTATCTTTTGAAAATCCACCTGTCAGGAACTTTATCAGCACCGACAGGAAACATAGCGGCATAGTTAAAAGCACTAGCAGAGAGCTTCGCATTTGTCGGTGTGCGAGTAGCAGCTACATTCCAATCAACGGTTTAACAACGAAGTGAAAACCTCACGGAGTTTCCTTCGCGCCCTGCCGACTACAGTCAAGTACGATTACTACGGCACGCTGTGCTGCAGGTTGGCAGCTCACTGCCGCATTTAATCGCCATCTGCGCTCGCAGCCACTGGGTCAGCGCAGCTGCAGCTGCAGCGTTCATGTATCCTGACACCCCAACAACAAAAAGTCGAGTTCCTTGTGCACGTGTTTGTTAATAACGATGAACAGCTTGCAGATAGTATAAATTCAAATTTCATTTAGCACTATTTTCAAGGTCAGTTAAATAAAATACAGCAAAAATGCGCAATACACTGCACAAAGGATCAAGAGGAAAGCGCAAGAAACGAGAGAGAACTAGCAGCAGGAAAACATGTCGCAAACGTAGCATATTTTATGTGTGTGAATACATGTCATGTATAAGCATATAGTCGATATTTCAAGAGAAGACAGCTAAGTTGTGATCTGTTTATCTTCCCGTGCACCTCATACACGCGGCACAGAAACTCCGGCAGACTCAGGCTTAGATATTCCCAAAATCTGGCGCATCGGTAGCGACAGATTTTTTTATTTCCAAAAATGTCCCGAAGATCTTAAGAACAATCTATTTTTCGCTGCTTTTTCACGGTTTTACGCGTCCATGTTTCTCTACAGAAATCATGGCAACTAAAAATACTTTTTACAGAGCATACGAACGACAAGACCGCCTGAGCACGACTGGAAGAACAAAGGCAGAAGGAAGGAAGATGATCAGTGGTTATTAGAGACGGAGCACGGATTAGGAAAGCATAGGGAAGGAAATCCATTCCGACATTTGCCTTAAGTGACTTAGGGAAATCACGGACAACCTATATCTGGATGGCCGAATGGGAATTTAAACTGTCGTATTCCAATGTGCTAACCACTGCACCATCTCCCACAGTTCGGGACAAAGAAAGTGACTGTCCAATTCTATTTGAAACACGAGCTACACCAGTGTAGCACTGAATATGGCGATTGACATGAACAGAGAAGTTTTTAAGTGTTTCACCGTGCCGCACTGTGCAACGCTAGAATAACGGCGAAATAACTGGTAGAGCCTTTACAGTGACGTCATATCAGGTGTAGCGCACTGCGTACGACGACGAGTCGTTAGGCATGCAAAGCGGGCGTTGTTTACAAATTTGTTGCAAGCTACGATGAGCACACTGTTGCAGACGGTGATCTGTTGAGTGGTACTTAGGTAAATAAATTAGTGAAATCAAAGTGAACTAGAAATTAGAATATAAATGAAAAACTTGGTTTAGTTTAGAGAGTTACATACTGGCATTCAGCGGGCAGAACTGCAGAACAGAAGAGACAATGACCGTGAAGTCAACAAGTTCCACATAAGCGGGCGCTGTCGATTCAGCCGTCAGGGCATCGCCCGACCGGCTCACGTGTTTCTCAGTTGTCGCATGTGAGCAAAGGCCCTCGCCTACATTCCAAGAGCCAATGACCGACGTTAAGAAGATTCTTCGAGAAGCTTTTCAACGTGACAGAAGAGGCAATGGCCGTGAAGTCGTTCACCTCCAGTGAACTGAAGTGAATAAATACGCGAGACGCGGTGGGCCCGACAGATGAAGACAGATGAAGACGGGGACGAAGACGAAGACGGAGACGGGGACGGAGACGAAGACGAGAGACGAAGGAAGAAAAGAAGAGTAGCAGTAGTTTTCAGTCTGTTTCGGTGCTGAAGACCGTCATGCAAGAAGAGACTGCATCATGCACAGACGCACCAAGTCCGCCGCTGTAATGGAATAGCAAGCAGCAGCCGCGGCGCCAGAAGACAGAAGATAAAAGGTATTTGAAGTCTGATTTTTACGTACCCGGGTGACTCGTGAGGACGGGAAGGAGACGGCCTCACCTCAGCAGTCACCTGTGAGCTGGGATGAAGACCTGACAGCCGAAGACTGGCAAGCGGGAGTCCGTGGTTCGAGTTCGGGACACTGGCCTTGCCCCGCCGCGCCGCTCCGCTGGGCGACGCACAACACACGCGGCCGCTTAGAGAAGAGAAACACTGGGACGCCACATCCAAGGAATCACCATCCGATGCACGACTTCGCTCGCAATAATTAAATGGGCCACCTCGCGCTGCGCGTCTCCAGTCAACTGGGCGAGACGGCGACACGAGATACACACCGCTATGCGTAATCGGACGCCGCCGCCGCCGCCGCTGCCGCAGCAGAAGACTTCACAAACGACACAGCTGCCGCTCTCCGAACCAGAACATCCCGTAAGATACAGTTGTACAAATCTTCAATAAAAGTTATCTTACGTAAAAATTGTGTTTCATTCGACCTCATACCCGAGCCAAGGAAGAACCCACCCTGCCCACATGTTGTTAAGAGAGAAAAGTTAATTTATTTAATATTTTCACCCTGACAGAATGCTTTAGAATGCTCATACTGACGATTGACAGCATCAAAAGAGAAAACCCAGTTACATTGAGTGACAGAAGTGTCACATTTAGTAACACAACTGTTACAGATCAGACTGTCGGCGACTGGTGATCGGAGCTCACCTGTATCCCAGTTCCGCGATGGTTCGGGCCGCCTCTCTGGAGCGCAGGTACAGCAGGTCGTGCGCCGTCACCAGCGAGTCCAGGTAGTCCTCGTACGTGAGGAACTGCAGCAGCCACTGGTCCGTCGCCGGCTGCTTAGACATGGCGCTGCTCTAAGCCACGCTTCTGCACACACCAACACAGGCGCTACAGTGCTCAAGGCGAAAAATCGGTTAATACGAAACACTACTGCGTTCCCGTCGAGGTACTGTGTCTTTTCACTTTTTTTTCTTTCGATACGAAACAAAATTTGTTTATCGCGAAAGATTTCGCTTCTCAGACGAACAAATACACTGATAAGTGAAAATATTATCATCAATGACCACCGCGAAGTTTAATGCCGGCTGGGGCGCAGCGGATAAGTGAAGGGATAAGGAGAGTATTAAAGAGTTTTACAGAAAGGGCTTAATCGATAAAATTTTGATATGGAACGCAAGTCTGGAAATGTACCGTTTGGATGTAAGACAAGTTTGAAAATCGGATCACAATTAAATCTCCGGCTCAATTCTAATGTCTGATTCCACACATTGGTTCTTAGCAATGACGTCATACCTAAGGCAAAGACGCTACATGGAGGCAATCTTTGAAAGCAACTGATCATATTCGTATACAAACGAAAGTAGCATACGACAAAAATACAATCACAGTTCAAATGATTAATTACTAAGTCTTGCGAAAGATATTCGTAAACAAAGGAATGTACCGTACGATAAAATTATAATTCACAGATTATATATTAGGCACTAATTATATCGAAACGAACTGAAGATAACGGAAATAAATACGAACAAAACAAAAGAGAAACATATATGTGTGAAATAAATTACTGTCGTAATTTATACGAGTAAAGTGCGCACAACCTTTAAATTCAATTACAGTATAGCACATGGTGCAGTCACATTATTATAAAATAGCGTTAATTTTTAATGATAATTATTGAATCTAATGGGACTACCGTGGGAAAGTGTGAATTTTGTGCGGGAAGAAACTAAAATGTAACACAACAACGGAAAAATGAACTAAATAGTAACGTATATAAAGCAGTAGCATAAAATGTGAAAAACCGACACAAAAATCCTAAAAAGCCAGCTCACAAATAATAAAAAAAACTCAGAAAAAGCAGGAAATAATGGAATCGGACACTAGAACTGACCTATATACATTAATTCTAATTATCGGTTTTATTATTTGTTACTTGTGCGTAGCAGTTAATAGATAAATTAAAAGTGCAGAAAACCTATTACACTGAAATGCACAAACCTCCTGGGAATACGTTCTAAATAATTAACCAAGCAATGGTTGAAATTGGTAACTAGAATTGACCTATATATGAGTTCAATTTTACTTACCGAATCCAAGCATTCGATGGTTCATAATTTTGGACGTGTTTGCAGTGAGTGTGTAAACCCAGTTTTTGTAGGATTTCTACAGTTCTTGTTGATCTCTGAACTACTGTGAAAAAGTAACGAATATTATAGGTACCGATTCTAAGTTTTCTCTGTTTTTCAAAGTAGTGAAGATAGGAATACCAAATGTAGAAACCCTACAACACTGTAGTGCACACACTTATTGAAAAAACTGCCTGAATACCAAACCGTGGAATGGCTGGAATCGGAACCTAATAGGTCAATTCTAGTTATCAGTTCCAGTATTAGTTACTTTTTCCCATGAGTTAAGAAAGCAATTACAAGTGCATAAATCCTATTGCGTTTCAGTGTACACACATACTAAAAAAACTATCTAAATAATGAACAATGGAATGTTTGGAATCCGTAATTAGCTAGATCCTATATGGCTTAAATCTACTTACTGATTTCAATATTTGTTACCTTTTGTGAATTTTAATTACTTCAGTACTTTTCTTTCAGGATTTCTGTGTCAGTTTCTCCAAATTTCATGCTAGTGTGCTTTTTACATTTCAAGTATTTTACTATTTATTTCATCTTCATGGTGTTGTGTTACATTTTAGTTTATCTGGTCCACAGCCTCCGCTTTCCGGCGATACTCCCGTTAGACTGAACAATTATTATTATAAATTAAAACTATTTTACAATATTACGATTTCACCACTCGTTATACTGTAATGAAATTTAAAGATTCTCTGTGTTTTTCTTACTCGCATAAATTACGAGGAAAAGGAATTTCAAACAAATTTGATTCTCATTTGTTTTGTTCTTCTTTATTTACGTTCCCCTCAATTCTTTTCGATATGATTCGTCGCTAAGTAAATAATTGCGTGAATTGTGACTGTAATTTGGTCGTGTGCTACTTTCCTTTCATTGCAAATATCATTCGCTGCTTTCAAAGACTGCCTTTATGTGCGTCCTTCTCTCTGATATGACGCCATTGCTCAAGTCCGGAAATGAACCGTTTCGATGTAAGATAAGTTTCAAGATCGGAGTCAATGACCTGTGGGCATTATTGTGGACTACCTGCGTCCCTTCATATTTAATAGCTTCCTCAATGTCGACGGTGTCTACTAGCAGAATAAGTGTTCGTGTCACAAAGCCAGTTACAGTAGTTTGAGGGCGTGTCAGTGAACTTGCGTTGATGTCTTGGCTACCAAATTCGCCGGATCCAAATGCGATGGAACACACGTGCGACGCTATCGCGCGCCAGCACCGCTCCCACCAACCACCGACCATAATTTATGGGAACTGCGAGACACAAGCGTAGACATCTGGCGCCACATATCTCCGAAAATGTACCAACAACTTCTTGAATCGATGCCACTCAGTATCCGCAGTATATTGTGTTCCAAAGGTGGGCCAACACACTATTAAACCGATGGTGATAATGTTTTGGCTCATCATTGTATACCTGATTTCTGTAGGCACATCACCCAGACTTGTTATTTTTTGCATTAGACAGAACAAAGTAAACAATAGATGCTAATGTTGCTACGTTACCGGTGATCTTTGGGTACTGCACAGTTGGTGAAGTATGAGTTGAAAAGAGTTCAAAAATGGTTCAAATGGCTCTGAGCACTATGGGACTTAACTTCTGAGGTCATCAGTCCCCTAGAACTTAGAACTACTTAAACCTAACTAACCTAAGAACATCACACACATCCATGCCCGAGGCAGGATTCGAACCTGCGACCGTAGCGGTCGCGCGGCTCCGGACTGTAGCGCCTAGAACCGCTCGGCCACCCCGGTGAAAAGAGTTCATTTGCGTTAAAATCGTTTCATGCCTTTTAAACACGGCTGCTGTAAATAACTTTCTCACGTTCAGAAATCCAGTCGGAAAGAGTCACCGATTCGCTTAAAATAAGACGGAGTTGCTTGTCGTCTAAAACGGAGGTCGAAAACGGAAATTTGTAAACCGTTTCATATTGCAATCTCTACAGTGTCGAGGATAATTAAAAACTGAGAACAAATTGCGCAATGTTCGATTGAAGCAGGAAATGCATGAGAACGGCTAAACATGAACTTGCAGAGACTACGTAACTGGTTTGGATCCACAAGCTCTGTGTCAGAATGCTCCCTATCAGGAGTTCTAACGCTGGAATGAGCTGTTGGGCTCGCAAAACAGACTGCTGCTGTGTTTTCTGCAAATCCAGGAAAGAGAATGGCATAGCGTCAGAAAATGTCTGCGTTTAGGGTAACGAAATGTTACTGACTGTGACTACAGATTCATTGCAGTCTACATTGCCTTCAGTACGTGAATAATACGACGTGAAAAATGTCTTCATCGCCGACGAAACTGGAAAGTTTTATCACTGCTTTCCCAATAAAACTTATTGTTTAAAGGATAGTCGGGTTCAGGTTGAGAGGGAGCGAAAATCTCAAAGGAAACAATTACCGTATTGCTAGAATGTAGTTGGATGATCTGAAAAAAGTACTTTGTCATTGGGAAAAGCTATTACTACACTGTAATCAAATTTGACGCGATGGAAAAATAGTAATTTTTTCCGTATACGTTGTTCAAAATTAAATTCTTTTAACGCAAAAAAATCCTGTCGTCTAAGTGTCGTACTAAACATTCATCACTGTATTTTGTGTTTGATGTTATTTTGTTGTTCATAGCGTTGGCAACGGGCCACAGCTTAGTCTTCAGCATGCAAAACACGGTTGGAAATTTGTGGTAATATCTTTTGGTACCAAGCTGCTGAAGTCATAGGTCCCTAAGCTTACACACTACTTAATCTAAGTCAAACTAAATTACGCTAAGGACGACACAAACACAACCATGCCCGAGGGAAGACTCGAACCTCCGACGGGGGCATCCGCGGCCAAACACGGCTGGATAACACAACACTGTAGATAAATTAAACACATTAACGAACGTGAAATCTGCTTCACCCAGGAAATAGGAAGGATGTGTTAATCGGAATACCAACTAAAAATGTTAAAGCCTGCAAAGCTGTGGCGTAAATGTAGGCCCAGAAGCGCCCTCTCTCGTTTTAGCGGTAATGTCAGGATATGCCAGACTCAGTCAGGTGCTCAAACGAAGTGCAAATGTGCAAAAAAGTGCCATTTAATCTGTCTCGTTAATGTGACAGGGAGCAATATGCAATGGAGTGACGAATGCGGAAATATACTGTTTCCGACCGAGTCTCGATTCAATCTATTTTTAACTGATGCGTGACAGATGGAAGACTCAGATCTGACTTACCAATTTTGTTATTTATCCTCGCTATTGAATCCTTTTTGGTAGATCGAAAGAAGGATCTCTCAGGTATAAATTTCCGGCGCAGGCAGATAATCGATTTCCCGTCGTGGTGGGTGTTTAATCACGGAAGCTGATAAAATAAAAAATTTAGGAAGACCATCGAAAAATTTTCCAGACGTTCTGTAGCAAAAATAAATATACTGCCAACCTTGTCAGTAATCAGCAGGAAGATTAATGTGATAATGGGATGGTTCTTGTGTAAAGGATAAATTTTAGAGATCATTTTAAAGAGGCAAACCCTCCCAGAAAAGAAAAATAGCCTAAGTTAATAGATATATCGGCAAAGTAAAAGGCTTTACTCATGAAGAACGTGTTGCGTGATTTGGGAACACGTCCAGATAGTTAACGCCGTTTGCCTCAGGCTATAAAAGCAGTAAGATTTAATTATCTGAGACCCCCTATTCACATGAATAATATAAATTAAATAATTTTAGACCACTTCATTAAGTAAAGCTCTCGGAAAAAATAATATAAAACAAGAACCTAGAACAATGCACTAGATACATGGCTGTATACTGAAGTTAAAGGAACGTGCACTAATCAGCTTCTAGTAGAGTATATATGTCAATAAATATACAAAGAACTCTAATTTTAAGGCTTCACCTACATACATACAAATAGAATTCGACAGCTAAAACAAGTTACACAATCCAAAAAGCACAGTGAAATATGTCCCTGATGGTATATTCGGAAATGGATAACACTGTTCATACAGTGTACTGATAAATGGAAATTCAGATTGCTTATTTCATAGAGTAGTAATGCCAACTCTACCGATAAAAGTCTATAGGCTACTCCGAGGCATTATCTCAGTTTTTTTGTATAAAAAACTCACAATGTCCTATGGCTCATTTCACTGTAATTTCTTACCACAATTTATCTTTTTCCCTCTGTTGGACTGAAAATATCTACATAGCAGTGCACACGTCGACGACATGCGCTTTGTTTTATTCATTCACAATACCTACTGTTGATAACAGTAAAGCCCACTTTCCTGTCCGACCTCAGTGCTGCATTCAATGCAGTCTCGGTTTTGTTTTCCAGGCAGTGATAGTTGTACATTAACTATTATATACAGAGGTACGGATAGTTTTATTTACTTAGTTTTCTTGACAAGATTAGGATCATCAGATCTTATCTCATCATATACACTAAGACAAAATAGAAAAAAAGATGCATCATGAAGGAATTATCCGAATGGGACGGAAATCGGAAGATATGATGTACATGTAGAGAAAAACAAATTGTTACAGTTTTAGAAAAATTGGATGATTTATTCAAGAGAAAGAGCTTCACAAATTGAGCTAATCAATAAGACATTGGTCCACATCTGGCCCTTATGCAAGCAGTTAATTCGGCTTGACATTGATTGGTAGAGTTGTCGGTTGACCTCCTGAGAGAAGAGGGCCCTGCCCATAATGCTCCTAATTTTCTCAGTTTGAGGAGAGATTCGGCGACGTTGTTGCCCAAGGTATGGTTTGGCAAGCACGAAGACAGGCAGTAGAAACTCTCGCAGTGTGCAGGAGGGCATTTATCTTGCTAATACGTAACACCAGAAGGGCTTGCCATGAAGGGCAACAAAACGGGGTGTAGAACATCGTCACGTACAGCTGTGCTGTAAGATTGCCGTGGGTGACAGCTAAAGGGTTCTGCTGTGAAAAGGAATGCAACCGGAGGCCATGACTACTTGTCGGGCCGTATGGCTACAACCAGTTTGGTATCCCACAACTGCTTGCTTCGTCTCCAAACAGGTCTTTGGCCTGGAATCTGAATGACTGGAGTGGAATTGTCTTCAGTGATGAGTCCCGCTTCAAATGGAGCCCCGATGAGCAGCGAAGACGTGTCTGGAAACGCCACAGACAGCGCTGGGAAACCTATCTAGCTGTCGCCTGCCATACGGCCCAACAACCGGGAGTGATGGTCTGGGGTAGCATTTCTTTTCATAGCAGGACACCTTTGGTCGTCATCCGCGGCAACCTTACAGCACGGCGGTACGTCGACGATATTCTACGCCTTGTTTTGTTCCCCTTCATGGGAAGCCATCCTGGGCTTACATTTCAGCAATACAATGCCCGCTCGCACACGGCGAGACTTTCTACAGCTCATCTTCGTTCTCGTCACACCCTGCCTGGGCCAACAAGGTCGCCGGATCTTTCCACAACGTAGAACTTTTGGAGCATTATGAGCAGAGTCTTCCAGCCAGCTCGGCATTTTGACGATCTAACGCGCCAATTGGACAGAATTTTACACGATATCCCTCAGGAAGACATTCAAAAATTCTGTCAGTCAATGACAACTCGAAAAACTGCTTGCATAGTAACAAGACGTGGGCCAACGCCTTACTCACTTCCTCGATTTGTGAAGCTCTGTCTCTGGCATCAACTGGAAAGACTTGCACCTCGGCGGCCTATCTTTCCCAAGCGGGGACTCCCGATCATCAACGCCATACGATTATTTCATTTTTTCTTGAATAAATCATCCATTTTTTCTTAAATTGTAATCATTTGTCTGTCCGTAAATGTAGATCACAACTACCGCTTCCCATTCGGATAATTCCGTCGTGGTGCATCTTTTTTTTCTTGTATTAGAGTATACCAAGATGTTCTACATATTTTACCTTACTTTCACATAACGATACAAGTGATAGAAAATGACTTACACTTAAGACGGGATGCAGAACTTAGAGATATTTAGTTAAGCAGTAGAAAGCAGTGGTGGCTGTATAGTAAAAAGCAGAGCTTACATTAGCTTATGAAAAGCGGAGTTAGAAAGGCAGTCAGGCGCGCTTGAACTGGGGGTGCACAATGAGGGTGGCACAGGGGGAGAAAGGGGAACGTGATAGAAACATAAGGAATGAAGAGGGGGGAACAGAGTAGCGTGACTGACTGATAAGCGAAGAAGAAGAACGCGTAACTGGGTGATGGATGCATTTACTTTACAGTTAGACAGGAAGAAAACGCTGATAGTTGTTCATTTTTGAGGAAATGTTATCACATTGAAGAAGTAAATGCTTCAATCTGTTAGCCGGCCTCTGTGACCGAGCGATTCTAGGCGCTTCAGTCTGGAACAGCGCGACTGCTACGGCCGCACTAGAATCCTGCCTCGGACATGTATGTGTGTGATGTCCTTAGGTTAATTAGGTTTAAGTAGTTCTAAGTTCTAGGGGACTGATGACCTCAGATGTTAAGTCCCATAGTGCTCAGAGCCATTTGAACCAACCCATTTTTCAACTTGTTCTTCAATGCGATATAGCACTGAATTGTGTGCAGAGAACAGAATAGCTTCTTACTGCAACGTACAGTAGCAACGGAGGAATAAGCACATTTTCTTTTCTTTTTGGTTGAACACAGCTGCGAAACTACATAACACTGATGAGAAGTAGCCCGATATGCTCTTCGTGTATGAGTTCACTGAATAAAATGGAAGAGTGGCACCACCACGCTATACTGAACTACACCCAGAGCGACGGCAACCTCATCACAGTAATTCTGCATCTGGCTGAGGAATGATGCTTTATTCCGTATCCTTTTTTTTGCGTTTCAGTGATTGCTTATCACAGATTTTTTCTCTGTTGTGTATGTATTTTCGCAGAAACAAACCAGATGAATCACAGCTACATTATTCCTCTGAATTTAGAGAGCCCTTTGGTCTCTTATACTAAAAGACTCAGAAACTATCCCTAAATAACCAACAGAATTTTGCCGGTGGAGCTCAGGTTCGTTCTGTATTTCAGAGCAGTTTTATTACACCGTTAGAAATCTTTTAATTACGAAAGTGACATAAAAAACACAAGACGATGCTAAAGGCCGAAGCAAGTAGTAAAGATAGGACTGAAAATTGATGTTTGAGACTTTTCCGTACTCAGCACTCGCTGTACACATTATAAAGAGAGCATCATCTACAGAATGATAAATTAGGGCTTGGGTACAGAGGAAGAGGAACGTCATGATACAGAAGAAGGAAAATGGGATAAGGAATACCACCACATTGGATCGACAGTGCTTCTGTACTCCACTTAGAAGAAGTTGAAAAATCTATTTTGCATGTGTAGTTCTTGACGAATGCATAAAAGTCCTCACTCTATTAATGCTACACTTGGCATTTCCTTTTTTGTAGTATAAAATAGCCTACTTAGCCTATTTATGACCCTAACTAACAATGGTTGAACAGATACTCAACAATTAAATTAGGCCTATATGAAAAACGAGATACTACGTGTAAACTCTAGAAAAAGTGTCGAGTAAGATGAAAATAATGGTTGAAGTGACTGCTCGTGAAAAGCAGGAAATCGGGGATTTAGACTAGGTGTGCAGAAATTTTCAATAGTCACGACATAACGTCACCACTTGATTGACATGCGTAACTGTTAGTATACAACATGCCAATTAATTCCTTCAAAAGGAAGGGCATGACCTTTCACTTATGACATGTAACTGCAGAACAAAAATAAAATTTGCAAGGCACAACATCTTCGCAAGAAATGTCTGCAAACTTTGATTTCATTAGAGAGATTCTTGTTGATTTATTCAACTCTTCCACTTCCGTCTTGTTATATTTTTCTGTAGTATATTGGAGGCTTGTGTATGAACTGCGTCACATAAATGTTGAATATGTGTGTGAGATTATACATAAAAAGGAGAAAAAAATAAGCAATGCAAAACTAAAAAACATATGGCATTCGGTAAAAATCCCTAATTCGTTCCACTTTCAGTAATTTTGGGGTGCTATGACACCATTTCGAAATTTCTCTGCAGCATAATTTATTAGAATAGTCTTGGCAATCCGTCAATCATAGCACTGTATCAAAAATTAAAAAAAAATAGCTGCTTATCCCTTCTTTTTTCTGTAGTGAAAAAGTAGCATTATCTGAACTGTTAGTCTTGTTGGCAACGAGTGAAATACCATTCCAGTTTGCTCTTCACGGTTTTAAGATAAGTTGTTACCAGACATCAAATACAAATTGCTAAGGTGGCATCGAGACGTGTAGGCAGAATCTACAGTACTACTTAACGGAATCTTACATTCAAAAACCTGCTCCGTATCCAAGTCTCGTGACCAGCATGGCAATGTACAAAAATTCTCGTTCTGTACAGCTGAATACTCAGTCCAGAGATATTTCCACCCTATGGTTTGAAGGCATGAATGCATAAATTACACTGTTGAAATGCATATATATTCGATATCGTGAATGCCCTCAAGTCATTCCAACAGCTAATGCTCACACAGATGCTGCTTATATTTAACAACTTTCTTACCTTGAAAGAATCAGTGGTTTCTACTGAAGAGGCTGCGTGTAAAATCGTAGAGGAGAATTAGCGACTTAGATCCGATTCTTCGTTCCTTATCGCGAACATTGAAGAAAAACACCGTAGCGCCGCAGTAGTATACCAAAACGTACATTCCGTGTCAGCAAAATAACCCCATGTTGTCATTGTCTCACCCAGAGATAAAAAAACGCTCCAAGATCCAGAGATAAAGTTTACAAAAAGGAAAGGAAATATGATGAAAACATTATTCTAAATTGCGTAAATATGGGTCAATATTACATTTATACAATGATGCCGTGCCCATGTATCCAGAACAAGTCAACAACTAAAGATAGTTCAAAAGTTTCTGTGCTAAATGTGTAAAAACTAATCTTAATTGTACGACAAGATGGCGATCATTATTCATCTGCAGTCGACTCTGCATGATGTCACCACTTCTCGAGTTTTGATGGTATATTTTCTTTCTAATTTGGCTTTCTATTAGCTGGCGCTCAGCAGATCGATTTGTGAACTTTTGGTATCGGCGGATTTTCGTTGCATGCAGCTGTTGGCAATTCGTTATCTTGGTCGTAGCAAGTCAGGTGATGGTATACGGTAGCAAATGAGAACCGCTCAGTCGTCGTCACGTAATAGCACAACTTGAATTCCTACGAGTGGATCGAGCTGCAATTATTTTCGTAGTCTCGCTTATCACAAATATGTAGCTGTTTTTTCTGATTGCATGACGATTTCCGAGGCTGTAGTTATGATGGAACCTAAGAGCACAGCTTGCTGCGAGAGAAATAAAATATCAACTCATTCAATTTCAGCGAGTGAAACAAAATATAAATTAATTTCATTTACTAAGCAAAGCAAATTTCGAACGAGAATATCATTGGCTATCTACCAATCTGACTGGTGACTCGTCATGTTGTCTTCCCACTATTCAATGCGCTAGCCATGTAGTTCTTAACGGTGAGAAGACGGCAGCGCTGCAGCAGAACAGTCGCAAGCCCATGGCATATTTGAACAGAGCGTCACGTATGTCTTATAGCTTCCGCGAAGCTAAAGCCTCACAAAAAAAGAGACATCGTGCCTTTACATGGGAGCCTTGTAGTGAGGCTGAATTTCGTCGTGATCCAATAACTGCATATGTTAACCATCGATGAGTCGCCTTAAGGAGAATGAGTAAAAAATATGGGCACTGTAACGAGTTGAAATGGAAGGATGAAGCGGTTGGTATGTGTTGCTCTGGTGGCAAAGTCTCACTACCAGTGCCTACCAGGAAAGCTAGAATAACACCTAAAACCTCTACTTCTGTACTAATGTAATGAATCGATGTTTTTATTTTAATATAAAAAGGCAGTACAATATATGCTTTCAGATGGCTTCATTTGGGTTGTGCACAAAAGTCAAAATGTAAGGTTCTCCACCTACTTTTAGGATTCAAGGTAAAATTTATCATACGACTGGCTCTTCGCTTCCATCATCAGCAAAAGTTTCTACAGATTTACTTCATGTGGGATGAAACCAGTGAAGCCGTCTGTAGAAGTAATGATATCCAAAGCGTGGAAAAAAGGGACGGTTTTGAATATTCATAGATCGTTGTAGAGAGACTCTAATAACCACTTTTAAGACGCTGGAGAGAAAATACCAGAAGAAGATTACAGATTGGTGATCCATCCAGACCATACACGAAATGACGAACACGAGTTATGGTACAAACCTCCATTCATAAATGAAGTAGCAGTCTTCGTCACAGGCGAACAGTTCGCAAGTCGCGACATCGTTTTCTATGCCTGCGACAACAGACTGACCACGCTGTCTGTTACAGATAAATATTATGATGCATTACAAAGTCCACTAATTTTTAACACAGGATAGAAAGTTATCATTTTCAAATAGCGCAATTGAACCCTATATCGGGTTATTCTTATGTAACAAAAAAAGTATCATGTATGAACAAATGCATGATTTTAGTATTATATCACGATACAAGCAACTGACCATCCAGTTTTATGTCTGATGCATGTAAAAGTAGAAAGCGAGTGACCGCGATACACACCATTAAATCATGTTAAGCTGACGACAAAGTGTTATATTCATCTTGAAGATGGTGTGGCAATTGATCCAAATGTATATCTTAACAATATGGACAAGACGGAAATTCTACCCTCTTAATTTGTAAACAGTCCATGATACTTGCTTGAGGATACTCAAGACGCATTCGCCTACGTGCGCAAGTATGGTTGTCCTGATTTACTCACAACCTTTACAAACTAGCGTGCAGGGAATTATTACCAAGTCACTGCTATTGACTGCTTTTAGGTTAAAAGTGAAGAATCTAATGTCAGTCTTAACTAAGGGACAAAAAAAAGAAGACACGCACCACAAAGGAATTATTCGAATGTGATGGAAATCGGTAGATGTGACGTTATGTACAGAGAAATAAATTATTACAGTTTCAGAAAAATTGGATGATTTATTCAAGACAAAGAGATTCACAAATTGAGCAATTCACTAACGCGACCGTCCATCTCTGTCCCTTATTCAAGCAGTTATTCCATCACGGCTTTGATTGACAGAGTTGTTGGTTGTCCTCCTGGTGGATAACGTGCCAAATTCTGTCCAACCGACGCCAAGATAATTGAAGGTTCCTGACCATTATGTTTCAAACTTGCTCAGTTCGGGAGAGATTCGGTGACCTTCATTGCCAAGGTAATGTTTGGCAAGCACGAAGACAAGCAGTAAAATATCTCGTCGTGTGCGCGCAGGCATTATCCTACTGAAATGTAAGTCCAAGATGGCTTCCCACGATGGGGAACAAAACAAGGCGTAGAATATCATCGACGTACCGCTGTGCTGTAGGGGTGCAGCGGATGACATCGAAAGGGGTCGTGCTATGAAAAGAAATGTCACTCCTGGCTGTGGAGCCGTATTGTGGGCGACCGTCAGGCTGGTATGCCACCGCAGTCCGGGCCGTCTCCAGACACGTCTTCGATGGGCACAAGTGCTCAGTTCGAAGCGGAACTCATCGCTGAAGACTATTCTACCCAGTCAATGAGATTCCTGGAAGAGGATTATCACAACAGTTTATTCGAGAGTTTTAAGATAAAGTTGACAGGTATAGTATTTCTCAGAATCAAGAACTATCAGAAGAAAATTTATTGGAGACTTTCAAGATAAAGCTGATTGCTCTGTCGTCAAAAAGTATTATCAGAAGGTTTTATTAAACAATTCGAAGGTAAGCTTAACTGGGAAGGTATTTCAAGGTGCCAAAATTACTAGACATTATACAGTAAAATGCAGCGCTTCGCTCCGCCGGCTCTCGACGTGAAACAGCACATTACACTTTATGAGTCACAGCTTCTTCTCGTGAATACTCTGCGGCCACTCGCACCTGCGACACCACCTAACAAGTGTCCCAAACCCTTTGATTTAACGCAACAGTTAAATAAGTGGCTGCGTAAGTGAATATTCTCAAAGCACCCTTGATTAGCAAAAACAGAAGTGTACGCGTATAACATTTTTTAACATTCTTCATTAACACAGTCAAGATAAACACAGCATTGTTCTTAAGAGAAGACTTTCTAAGTCTAACTATATCTTGCTGATACTGTTCGTTCCTAACAGTCACATCTTCTCAAGAGAAGCATTTCTAAGTCTAATTAGCTATACCTTGCCGACACTGTTCATCCTTGACAGTCCTAAATTGTACAATTAGGTCTTATTTTTCGCTTTCTTTGGCTTGCCGTGAGTCCACTGCAAGACTCTCATTTCCGTTCTACTTGGCCACAATGATTAAAAAGCTATTGCACTGACATCAACATCAAGCCTCTTTATTACTCCTGTATTCAGCATTTTTTGTAATTCTTTTTCTATACCTTCTTTTCTGCCCCGTGAGGCTTGATAAGGCGGCTTAAAATGTACTTTATGACGTTTTATTTGTGTAGGGTGTGGCGGGCCTTTTATTGTTCCCAGTTTCTAAAAAAATCTCCCTGAACCTTTCAATTAATTACGATAGCTGTCCAGCTGATACACTTCCTGTATTAAAAATTCCATTTACTTTGCTTTTCTTCCCGAATAAGCTCATTTGCTTCTTCCTCACTGCCGGCTGGAGTGGCCAAGCGGTTCTAGGCGCTACAGTCTGGAACCGCGCGACCGCTGCGGTCGCAGGTTCGAATCCTGCCTCGGGCATGGATGTGTGTGATGTCCTTAGGTTAGTTAGGTTTAAGTAGTTCTAAGTCCTAGGGGACTGATGACCTCAGAAGTTAAATCCCATAGTACTCAGAGCCATTTGAACCATTTCTTCCTCACTAGTAGTAGATATACCACTTCAGGTATCATTTACTAAATTTTCTTCTTCTGCTTCCGCTTCTTCTTCGCAAGTTGTCAGTTGTTATATGTGAGGAAAAAAACATTGTATTCTATCCACCGTCGTTTCGTCATTAAATTTCTATTTTTTCTCCTTTTGCCATGTCGTAAAACTTTGTTTTATTGTTCCCATAACCTATCTCTGTATTGTACTCTGTCAACCTATCCGAGACTATAATAACTTCTTCTCTAAAATTATATTCGAATAAGCGTCCATTCAGTATGATTCTCCTTCTGTTTCAACTTGCAGCATTACTTAACAGTCAATTTTTTTCCTGTACTCATCTACAGCTTCTTTTAGTTTGAACCCATTGATTGGCAAACTCAGTATTTCATCTCCTGACTCCAGTAATTCGTTATACACGTTGCTTACTCTTGCAAACATCTGGCTTCCCCAGTCGACTAATGATTTAGTAGCACACCCACATATTTTGACCTCAATTGTAGGTGTATCTACTGCCTCAGCTATAAATATAGTATCCTCTTCTAACAGGTCATCCGTTTGTCACTTAATATTTCCGTTTTTATTACATAAATATTTCTCTCTTATTGTTCGAGGCTTCTCCATGGACGTTTCAAGTCTTGCTAACCCGGAAACCCCTGTGTGTTTCCCGTTTTCTTATTGTCTACCAGATCCCCTTCACTTCTTATACTCCATCCTTCACATCTAGGTTCAGGCTTGGCAGGCTCTTCTTCCTCTCGACCTCCTGTGTTGCACCTTAATTTGTGTCTCCGTCGGCCTTTTTATGCGCTTCTGCTGCATAACCATCACTCTTCTTTATGCTGATCGAGACGTACTATCTTTGCCGTATCTTCCTTGAATTCGTCGGTTACGTTATTAACCTTAGCCTTGGTATCTTCTCAAATTATTTCCTGCAAACCGCTTCAGTATTCTTTGATTCCTTTACACGTTCGTGCACTGCCTATTGCACTCCCGAAACTAGATTTCTCCTCGTTCCAATATCGTTTCACACCTTGGTTTCCATTTTTCTCATCTTACACATTTTCTCATCCATATTTTCTCCCATGTTTTAAACATTTCCTTGAAGTTCTCCTCTTGTTTTTCCAATTTTTATCAATTTTCTCTCCTATGTTCCCCAATTTGTTATCAGTATTCTGAATTATTGATGGTGCGATTGCTTCGATTGACGTTTTAGTCTACTTTTGTTCCTTCCGCATTTCTCTCAAAGCTTCCATTAATTGTTCGATATCGATTTTGGAGTTTCTAGGAACATGTCATACCCACTATCTTTGCTCGCTACAACTGTTTTTCGCCTGTCTGTTCTGGGTGTGTTCACGTTTCCCGCGTTTATCGTTTGCAATGTTGCTACATTTCCATCTCCTTCTTGTGCTATGCTCTTCTCAAAGCAGAATTCAGTCTGGTCACCGTTGAGATATTCCTCCCCACTTTACTCTTTTTCCTGCTTGATTTCACTTCCCAATAAAAGTTGTTCCTCTTCTTCTACATTTGACTAATACGCATCCTCGCGTGATACACTTTCTTTTTTGATCTTATCCATCTGCAATTTCTGCTCCAAATTTGCAATTTTAAGTTTACTGTAATGTTTCCTGAATATCATATAATAGCTATCTATATTTAAAATTCTGAAATGTCACTTTTTGTTACACGAATAATTAATTACTTCTTAACCTGTGCTGCACTATTAAACAATTTCTAGAATAATAATTTTTGTTGATGGCCTTTAGCAACTTGCGACACTTGCATTCTATATTTTCTGCTGCTGCTGGCTGCTATTCGTTGTGATTTGGCGTCTGCTTGATCCCTTGTCTCGTTCTGTGGTCCGGATCTTTCTTCTTTCTTGTAGCCGTTGTTCCTTCATATCGAAACGTTTGGAAACTACCCTTCCACTCGTTCCACCCTTCCGAGGATGCACGCAGTTCGTCTTGTCTCGCATCGCCATATGTATTTTGACGTTTTATTTTTCTCTTCATGCCTGCATTCGAAGATTTGGACAGTACAGTAATGTCACCGGTAGACAAATGTAACTATAGTTGACCAGCTTAGCGCCCTCTACTTCGCCCGCTGCAGTGATTGTTTTTCTTTTATTGAATTTTTATTTTGTTCGCAAACTGCAACACCTTCCAAACTTTTCACGCTAGTTTAGGCCATAGAAAAATGATCTTTTCAGAATGTACTTCCGACGAAAAAGCGATTCTGGCAGCTAGAGCCTTAGCTTTTTGTCAATCATGCCTTTTGAGCTCTTACGATGATATTTCCATAGAAACTTTAATCTCCTAACACGTATTTCGTTATATCTAACCGAGAAGTGAAATATCAGTTTTCATTGACTTAGCTTTAAAAAATTTTTAATCTAAAGAAATATTGTCTTAAAATTTTTCATCCTCTATTTCACCCCCTAAGGTGTTGAATATCCAAAAGCACTGAAACATGGATTTTTTTTTGTTGCTAACTGAGAAGTCAAATACTAATTTTCATAGATGTGGTAGCTTTAAAAATGCTTTAGTAGTTCTTTAATAATGATTTATTTTCAAAAAATCTCACCCACTGTTTTACCCCCTTAGTGGCTGAATTTCCTAAAATCCTGAAACATGTATTTTTTTACTTCTTACTGAGAAACCAAATACAAAGTTACATAGATTTTGCTTCAAAAGTGGTTGCGTTATGAAATATTCCCACAAAAACTTTCATCCCGTATTTCACCCCAAAGGGGATTGAATTTTCAGACAGAGTGAAATGCGTATTTTTTAATTTCCAACCTAAAAGCCAAATTAATTTTTTTATAGATTTAGCTCTAAAAATGCTTTCATAATGAAATATTATCACAAAACATTTCATTCCTTATTTCACTCCTTTAGGAGTTGAATTTCCATAAACACTGAAAGACGGATTCTTGATTCCTAACTCAGAAGTCGAATGCCAGTTTTCATAACCGTAACTTTAAAAAAAAAACTTCAGTAGTTTTTATAACGATTTACTTTCAAAAACATTTCAGCCACTTTTTTATCGCCTTTGGGATCAAATTTACAAAATTGCTAAAATATGTATTTCTTATTTCTAAACGCGAAACTTAATATGTACCAATTTTCGTAGGTCTAGCTTCAAAATTGCCTTAATAGTGACATATCTTCGAAAAACTTTTCATCCCATATTTCACCCCCTTAGGGTTGGTATTTCGAAAAATCCCTTCTTAAACGACGCCCACAGTATAAGATCAACACCATCTCCAAATTTCAAGCCAGCAAGTTAGAAGATTGCCTTTTCTATCTATAGATTATTACTTACTTTAGTCTGGCTTGTTGGAAAAACAGGCATCGGCCATTCATAACTAGCCAGTTATGGAGTGCGAACATACTCCTAAAGTACATGCGCCGATAACTAGAGTTCTGATTTTGAGTCTACAGTCCATGCCTTATCTATTATCCCACGCTATTATACAATTCATTCCCTTCCAAAATATTCTAATAGTAATGAAGAGGTTGTAATATGTGAACACTTTTGTACAACACGGTTAATTTGTTTGCCTTTAAATTCAAGTATCATGTTCCTACTACTGATCTCACTCACTCTACAATTACAGTCACTCGTGTATCATGGGCTTCTATGAGTTCACCATTCCCGATCGTCATTTAATTATATAATAGCCTCCCCCAATATGAAATTGATCCTGAGCTTCAGAATTCTCTCTTTGCTCATAAACACCAGCGTCCTATTTGCGACATAGTGACGAGACATTACAGTCTCTCCCTAAACCTTTACCAGCTGCCGATGAATTTCGGTTATATGTTTCGTCCCCAGAAATCGAATAACTGAGCGGATTTCTTCACGAGACCACTTTTGCAAATGAGTCGCCATTTGTGTTCAGCGCTGTAGGTGGTGATTGGCTGAAACTGCAAAGTTGCCAAAGACATGTATCAAAATTACCGTACATCACTTATTTCTGCATAATAGACGAAACTGCAGGAATATCGGCCTTGTACCGTTTCTGATCACTCCTCCCACATTGTTTATTACAGTGGCCTGCTCTTTTTCCAGTAGCAGTTTATAGTTGTCCGTTATGGTTGTTGTTTGCGCCATATTCTCTTGTTTTAGTTCTCCTCTCCATTTCCAGTTTTCTTTTGTGTGCATATAACATGTTAACTGGACTTAAAGGAACAAATTTTTAATAGGGAACTGTTTAAGTCAATGCGACACATTGGGAATAACGTTTTTGGGGGAAACAGTCATAATTCGGCAGCATCTGTATTTGATGACATTGAGGAGATTAATGACCAGACGTGCTAGATACCGCAAACCCCTTATCTGTTTGTGACGGTTCTGATGATTGTGATCGCGATTAGAGTTCAGTAATCATAAGTGTATATTGCAACAGTCAACCAGCTTCTGTTTTGCATGCACACCGCTATTCTACATCTCCAAAACACCTATTTATGGAGGACATTTAACAGCGTATATTTATTAAAGTATCAGCCTCAGCGTTTTTCTAATGTTAGATGCCACTCCCCAGGATAAGTGTTTTTGAGCCACTTTTTTCCTTTTGTCTCTGTTATGTGATGATCACACTCTAGGTTGGCTCAGATGTTTACTTGCAAGTGTTTTATCGCCGCCATTGTTTATCAGCAATGGTGTACGGGAAAGCCTCTTTATAAGCAGAAGTTACCGTTACCTGCGTTCGGGTTCCTGCAGCAATAATTCTCTCCCACAATTCGTTACAGACGTACAACATTGTAATCTTGTTGTAAACAGCCAGACCTTGCGCAGTACAGTGATACACGCTGCGAAACTCCAGTCTTCGATTATTGTGGTCCTGTACACGAATCATTAACTGACTGGCAAAGTGTTCCAGTGGCTCCTTAGAGAATCCACGCTTGCACTGGCTTTTGTCTCATCTCCCTCCTGTATTGCTGCGTAATCTTATTTGATGGCATATATTTACATAGTTTTTTCGTCCCGTGCTCTATGTAAAGTGGTGTAAGAATTCTTCGTCGTATCTCTATTAAATTGTACGTATGTCGTGTCATCTCACTTTTTGCAGTACTTATGCTAAAGCTCCCCAGATTCTGCTACAAATTCCGATTATTTTGCTTATACAATAGTGTAAATACATGATTTTTGGAGACAAATTGTCGTCCGACCGGCTCTAGGCGCTTCAGTCCGGAACCACGCGGCTGCTACGGTCGCAGGTTCGAATCATGCCTCGGGCACGGATGTGTCTGATGTCCTTAGGTTAGTTAGGTTTAAGTAGTTCTAAGTCTAGGGGACTGATGGCCTCAGATGTTAAGTCCCATAGTGCTTAGAGCTATTTGAAGGAAAATTAACATTGTCGGTTGGAATAGTTGTGCAGAGTATATATACAATAGGCTACTACGTACAATAGACTACAGTACACCTGCAAATACAGTCAAATGGTATAGCATTTGATGTCTGACAAGACATCAACGATTCAGGTGCTAGCGGCTGGAACTCCGTATAAAGGCAGTCGTCTCTGTGCGGTGTTAGTGTATGTGTGTGCGTGCCATTACTGCAGATAGGAAACAGATGCATTTAGTGACAGGCTGTGTTGTGAACATAAACTGCGCTAAAGGCATATCACGCATTGCCTGGCGGAACGCTAGAATGAATTCTGACATGTCCACTGAGACGCTAGAGACTGAATTGATTAGAAGGTATGAGGATCTAGTTGACGAAAGGCTAGTGTTTCAACAAGATAACGCGGCTGTAGATGTTTCTGCTACAACCAAAAAGTGGTTTGTAGATACAGGTATCGATGTCTTGCGCTGTCCTGCACGTAGACCGGATTTGTGACCCATGGTGAACCTTTGGCAAACACTTCCAAGGCGTGTTTATCTCAATGGCAGGCAATTTGAGCCTGTATGTGAGCTAAAAAGAGCGATACAAGAAGAGCTGGCTGCAAGAACTACAAACCCTAACAAAATTAATCCCGAAGAGCATTTTTGAGGTAATTAGGAAGAACGGATGTTGATCAAAATACTAACAAACAGGACAGTGAGTGGATTTATACAAATTTCCATCCAGAAAACACAGACGCCTTACTTTATTACTCGTGTTATGGAAGAAATTTTATATTTGCGTCCTGATTTTTTATGTCTCATATGTGTTTACGAGTTTCTAATAAATTCGATACATGTACCTTCCAGACATCGTACTATTACTTTCATACGAACCTTCCCTTTATACCGATTTCCACTACTGCATACTTTTTCTAACTGTATCTACAAATCTCTGTAATATAAAATGGATTTGTAACTACTGCTTTACAAGTGTTAACAGAATCAAGTATTGTTCCCTGCAGTACACCCCGATACAGCATCAAGTTGCTGCTACCTTAGTGGAGTGTAAATGATGCCTCTGGAATGCTGTTCCCAACTTCGCAATGCACACTTTTTAGTGAATGATACGGAACTGTATAGTGTAGGTCAGTTTTTTCGAAGGATGTGAAAAGGTAATAACCATCATACTAATAGTAGATGCACATAGATATTACTTGTCTCAGTATAGAATGTTGATTTGCGAAGTTTCGCTTTAATAAAACACAATTGCATCGTTTGGATGTATAAAACTATACATCATTTTCTGCAAACTCTACTGTAGTGTTCGTGAGTGTACATCTCTAACGTAATGTAAAATATTCGGAATATCCGAAACATCTACTTATCCTCCTTGTCTCCCATGTCCGAAGCATACTGTGAACTACTGCGTATTGCTATACGAACTGTCTCCAGAAAGTAATGCAATTCTTTCGTTTGCTGGTACTTAAAGTGACATCAGAGGGTTTCAACCGGTTCCGTTAGGTGGGACAAGGGGGAAAGGACTCTCACCTTCAAAACGATGCCTTCGCCAGTCTGCTCTGAGCAGTTGGAGCGTCAGGACTACTGTCTACACGCACCCACGTTTAATTCATGTGTCACGAAACCCAATGGAATCGCCACTCGAGCAACGTTATGCGATTAAGTTTTGTTCGAAGCTGAACAAATCTCTTGCGGAGACCCACCAAACGATTGTGAAAGCTTATGGGCTATCGTGCTCTATCGTAGTCACAAGTTTTGGGCTGGTTGAACGCGTTTAAGGAAGGCCGGGAAGAGAGGGTCGGGAGACCACTCACTGGATGGCTGCCAACCAGCACAAGTGACTATAACTTGCCCCGTGTGTGCGAACTGTTAAGTTAAGAGTCCCAGATGATTGCAGAAACTCTCAACATTCCCAAAACAATCGTACACGTTCTGGTGACCGATAAATTGCACATGAGGAAGATGCGTGCCAAGCTGGTTCCCAAGTTCTGACGTACGACCTGAAGAATTACCAGGTGACTGTAGCGACTGGACTTCTCGAGCTCATGGAAAGTGAACCTTCTTTCATGGACAATTTCGTTACTGGGAATGAAACATGATGTTTCGAATACGACACAGCAACGAAACGTCAGAGCTGCGAGTGGCACACTTGGAATCCCCAAAACCGAAAAAAGCAAGAGTGAGCAAGTCGAAAGTGAATACTATATTGATGTCTTCTTCGATGCCGAAGATATGGTCTGCAGAGTTCGTCCATCAGGGCCAAGCCGTGCACGCTGTCTACTATGTTTATGTGCTGGAAAAACTGCGTCCGAGTACGAAAGGAGATCTCCACTCCCTGGGAGCTCCACTATGACAATGCTCCAAGCCACGCCGCTGTGTGCGTCCGTGAGTACCTGGCGAAGCACAGCTCGTCGGTGTTGCTGCAACGCACCTACTTCTTTCTATTCCCACGGACCAAGGCCACCCTGAAAGGAATTCATTTTGGATCGACTGAAGCTGATACCTTGCAGGATCTGTACTATGCATGGTAGATACACTGGAAAAAGTATGCAAGTGCACAAGCGAACTTCTTTGAAGATAATCTAACGTTTGTAACGACATCTGCAGTAAATCTACTGAATAAAAATAAATGCATTACTTTCTGGACACACCTTGTATGTTACAGTAGTGCTGTGTTTTATGACATGAATACTCAGAAGATGGTAATAATCTGCTACAGAGACTGCATACACTGTGCTTACCGTTGTATGAATACCGACATCAGCTATTCCATTAGTGGTAGTACGTGACCCAAGTGTATTTCTCTACTCCCACAGAACAATTAAATTA
Source organism: Schistocerca americana (assembly GCF_021461395.2). Lineage (NCBI taxonomy): Eukaryota > Metazoa > Arthropoda > Insecta > Orthoptera > Acrididae > Schistocerca > Schistocerca americana. Next base: position 74,468,851 of record NC_060122.1, on the reverse strand, counting down.
CAAAAATAGTGCTACATATACTGGAAATACGTATTAGGGAGGGGTTTAAGTCTTTTCGACGTATTTGTACTTCTTCTTAAGACATGTTGAGTAACATATTTGCAGGATGTAATCATAATTCGGTAGTATCCCTATATTTGATGCTGTTCTGGTAAACAATGTTCTAGATTGAGAAAAAATATGTTTTCCTGCTTTAATATAACATTTAATATGTATAGACAACCATACAGACGGTCAAATACAAACAATCTATTCCACAGCTTGAGATTATATTTCCTATGAATAATCTCTAACATGCCTCCAGCTATCGCAATATTGCTTCCATGTAGGAGAAATGCTAGTTTTCTCATGAGACCATGACTTCGTAATGTTTCCTCTATTAATTAACACACATGGGGTGTTGTCTCTCTTGTATATCTAATGCCTACAGTAAAACCCTGTTGCTTCTGACGCAAATTTCGATTACATTGATTGTATAATGCGGATTTTTAAGAGTATCCATAATCAGCGTAGGTGACGAATTATAACAGCTATATATGGTGTAACAGGATTGTACATGTTTTTTTTTTTTTCATGCAATACATCTGATACAGCATCAAGTCACTACTAGCTTAGCTGGGTATAAGTTGCCTGTGGAGTGCTATTACCACAACACAAAGCATTTGGTGCCACATGATGGAGAAGGTTTTAAGAGTAGTACTCCACTGCGCATAAAGTCATGGGTTTTAATCCTCTGGAAGACCACCTGTATCAACAAACACTGCTACTTTCTCTCAATTCTACACTTTGATACTAAAAATCATGATTCTTTAATACTGTTCAGTATTTTCGAAGGGTGTGTAAAGATCATGGAATAATCATAACTGCCATGTTTAGAGCTGACCTATGGTGAGGTATTACCTGGATCGATACAGAATGTTGATGTGCAGTATATCACTTTTAAAAACTAGCTATATCCTTTGGACATACATAATTAAACTGCATTTTTTGCTTACTGTACTGTAGGATTCGTGACCGTATATCTCCAAAGCAATTTAAATATGTAGAACATAAAAATGTCTACTTATCTTATATGGAATAACTGTACACTGATTAGCAAGAACATTATGACCACCTACCTAATAGACGGTATGTCCACCCTTGACTTGGATAAGAGTGGCAGCATGTTATGGCATGGAAGCAACGAGGGCTTCAAAGGCTGCTGGACGGAGCTGGCACCACATCTGCACACCCAAGTCACCTAATTCTCGTAAATTCTGGGGAGGGGGCAATTAGCTCTGACACCATATTCAATCAAATCTCAGATATCTTCGACTGGGTTCAGGTCTGGAGAGTTTGGCGGCCAGCACATAAATTAGAACTCACCAGTGTGTTTCTCAAACCACTCAATCATTCTCCTGGCCTAGTGACAGGGCGTATTATCTTGTTGAAAAATGCCACTGCCATCAGAAAACATGATCATCATGAAGGTGTGTATGTTGACTGCAACCAGTGTACGATACTCATTGGCCATCTTGGTGCCTTGTACCAGCTCCACTGGGCCCATGGATACCCACATGAATGTCTCCCTGAGCATAATGGAGCTGATGCCAGCTTGTCCCAATTCCACAGTAAAATGGTCAAGGAGCTGTTCCCTTGGAAGACAATGGGTTTGTCCCCTCCCTTCAGCATGATGAAGAAGGTATTGTGACTCATCAGACCATGCAATGTTCTGCCATTGCGCCAACTTCCAGTGCCTATGGTCATATTTCAGTCGTAGTTACTGATGTTGTGGTGTTAAGATTGGCACAAGCATGGGTAGTCGCCTGCAGAGGCTCATCGTTAGGAGTGTTTCGTGCGCACTTGAACTCTGCCCTGCATTAAAGTCTGGTGTTAGTCCCAGCACAGTTCGCCACCTGTCTCATTTTACCAGTCAGCCCAGCCTGTGACGTCTGATACCTGCAATGAGATTGTGCCTGCCCAACCCCATGACTTCTGGACGTGGTTTCACCTTCGATTCGCCACCTGTTGAATACACTCAACACAGCACTCCTGGAACACCTTACAAGTCGTACAGTTTCTGAACTGCTCGTTCTGAGTCTCTGGGCCATCACAATCTGCCATCGGTCAAACTCAGACAGACTGCCCACCTTCCCCATTCTACACAAGGACAGCACTCTCACTGATACTACATGCACCATGCATGCATCCGACTAGCAGTCATTCCTCGCCAGGTGATGCTGTTATCGCTGGATGGGTTTTTATTGGTAGTAGGTCAGTGGTCACAATATTCTGGCTGATCAGTGTATTTGTGGGTAAGATTAGAAGTTTATAGTACTTTTTTTCTGAATACATATTGAATAACAAGGTGTGCATTATAGAGGGCACCACATGCTGATACAACATAATCATCCTTTGAAAGCAGATTCCAATGGGAATGGAGGGTAATAAACAGAGTAGATGGACAATATTCTCTCAGAATAAAGTATGAATGAGTGTTACCATTGTTAGGTGGTCATAGAGCTAGATTTTTCTAAGAATCTGTAAGAATAAAGCTGTATTTGAGACAGCTAAAGTCAACACATCTGTGTGCAATTCACTAACTAGAATTGTAACATACCCCACATCCACCACAACCCATGTGTTTTAGTTTATATAAGGGTTGGCTCTGACAGCTAGCATTGTATGTTTACAGAAGTTTTTCTGGGCAGACATTTGGAGGAAGAAGAATAAATGCTCTTGTAAACACTTTGTAGATACTATAGTTAGTTGAGGGAATTGGAATCACTGTTTGATGCTACAGGAATTAAACTACACCTGGTAGGATGGTGAATAAGAATATGCACATTCTTGTACAGAAATCTTGATTAATCATTGCATATACGTTTACACTCAGAACATGGAAAAATACGAATGGCAAATACAGGATATCTACATTTACTATACATGCTAATGTAAAGTGGTCAGATGTTGGCATACATGCAGAAAAATAATGGATTCGACGGTGCTTAACATACTAGGGAATACATGGATAACCTGTTTATAAACCCCCATTCGATAGGTCTTAAGAAAAAAAGCGCCATAAATTGTTACTCTTCCCACAAATACTATTATTCTGCAGGTCTTAAGAAATAGATTAAGGTAAACCCCTATTAAAAATTACTCCTTAAGATGCAGTTAAGGTGGAAAAACTGGAAATAGAATAGATTAAGGTCAGAAAAGAAACGAAACTGCTTTGTTTGGCGAAAACAGTTTCCAGAAAGGAAAACTGAAGACTGTCACCAGAAAAGAAGCAGGCTGTACTAATGTGTAGGCAACGCTGACTTTAAACAGAGTATATGGAAAAAAATCCAGATATGAATGGGGGAGGGGGGATGCAAAATATCTGCATGCAATGTAAACGCTACGTTAATTTGTCAAAAATTATGACGTTTTCTATTACATTAGGGGATACGTGTTGTGTGATATGTGATTTATTCGTCTGATTATGTACAATTTTCAAATAATCTGATTTGATGTACAGGAGACATGTCAAGGTTTACAAAAAGAAACTTTTTCTCTTTTTAAGAGAAATACAAACCTTTACATTGTATTTTGCATTTCTAAGTTACAGCTACACAAGTACATAAAGTAATACATGTAATACAATCCCGGCATTCAGACTGTGAAGCTGTTCAAATGGTTCAAATGGCTCTGAGCACTATGGGACTTAACATCTGAGGTCATCAGTCCCCTAGAACTTAGAACTACTTAAACCTAACTAACCTAAGGACTTCACACACATCCACCATGCCCAAGGCAGGATTCGAACCTGCGACCGGTTCCAGACTGAAGCGCCTAGAACCGCTCGGTCACTTCGGCTGGCTGTGAAGCTGTCCTCAATGAATTCTTTGACATAATAATAACACTTTTCCACCAGAAGAGCAAAGAGAAAACTTTTCCTTGAACCAGGCTCCATCTTAAATATATTACTGCCTTTTATTTTATTGAAATTTTTAACCCCATATAATCTGGCGTTTGGGCATAAAGTTTTAATCGATGTGTTGGAAGTTTTGTATGTTAATTTTTATATAAGAACACCACATACATGTGTAGTGAGGGGAGGGAAAGTATTTTTAAATTTTTTTTTTTACAGTGGTCGACAGGATTCCCATTTTTTTGCAACGCACATGTTTCTAATTACTTTCTTTTGTAATACTAGGAGTTGAATTTCCCCAGAACATTATGCCATAACGAACAAGTCACTCAAAGTAACAGTGATAAACTACCTTTCTGGTATCCATATTTGTGGCACCTGACGAAATACACATTGCAGATACCAAGCTGTTCAGTTTATTTGCTAATTAATCTATGTGTACCTCCAGATTTAAATTTTTATCAAGATTTAGGCCTAATAACTTCACTTGGTTTGCTTCTGTGATATCGTGATCGTTGCAAGTTATCTTTGTTTCGGTCCTTTCTAATGATTTAACTTCAAATTGCATCATTTTGGTTTTAGTTACATTTAGTTTTAGTCCGTTTTGATGGAAGCAAGATTCGAGTTTTTCTAAAGTATTTTTGGCTTTTTCTAGAATAATTTCATATACCTCGTTTTCAATTAGAACTGATGTATTATTATCAAATAAGACTGAACGAACATCAGTAGCAAGTGTTAGGTCATTTACGTAAAAAAGAAACAGACAGGGACCCAGTATCTAACTTTGTGGGACTCCTTGGGGAACTGTTTCCCAGTCTGAGGAATAATTGATTGCATTTGAAGTTAAAATTACTCTTTGTTTCCTATCTGACAGGTAAGAGATAAACCATTTTAAAGCAGTGTCCCTGATTCCATACATTTGTGGTTTGTGGAAAAGTAATGCATGGTTCACTAAATTGAAAGCTTTACTTCGATCACAGACTATTCCTGTGACCTTTCTACCCTTATCTAACGTGGAGCATATTTTTTGGATAAACTCATTTATAGCATTCACAGTGATTTTACCCTGTTGGAATCCAAACTAATTTTTAAAAATTATATCATTTACAGTAAGAAATTTATTAATTTGTTTTGCTGCAGTCTTTTCAAACAGTTTAGAGAAGACAGGCGAAAGAGAGATAGGGCGGTAATTCCCCATATCTTCTGTCGATCCTTTTTTGAATAGAGGTTTGATCTCAGTATATTTCAATACATTTGGAAAGCATTCCTGTTCAAAAGATTGATTTATAATCATTGACAGTGGTTGAGAAATAATGTATTACACACACTTGATTACAGATGTGGCTGTTTCATCCCAACCATGTGAGATTTTGTTTTTTAGAGACAATATTTCCTTTTCCACAACCCCTTGGGTGATTTTTTCAAATTACAAATATACAAAAGATATCCTTATAAGCCTCTTGTTGGTGATCACATTTTTGTTAATTTGTCAAAAATGATGACGTTTGCCATTATATTATGGGATATACAGAAGATACCATTATAAGCCTCCATTCTCATTTGGAACTGATTTAAAAGGGTGGTTATATTCTGGATGATGTACATTTTGTTTTTCCATGGAACTTCAGAATAAAGCACCATAAACCTCTACTGTTAGCCACAAATATTTGTAATCATTGTTTGATGCTGTCTGCCCCTGGTAGCTGAGTGGTCAGCGCGAAGGAACGTCATACCTAACGGCCCAGGTTCGATTCCCGGCTGGGCCGAAGATTTTCTCCGCTCAGGGACTTGGTGTTGTGTTGTCCTAATCACCATCATTTCATCCCCATCGACACACAAGTCGCCGAAGTGGCTTCAAGTCTAAAGACTTGCACCAGGCGAACGGTCTGCCTGACAGGAGGCCCTAGTCGCACGGCATTTCCATTTTATTGTTTGGTGCTAATTATCCATGGGAGATAAGTAGACATTTTTTTATATCTGCATTGCTTCGATTACTCCGCACATCCAGTGCCTTCCTATGCCCTATGCCAGCTGTCGAGGCCCACTGTTAGGAGTGTCCAATGCACAGTGTCGTCAGACACACTTGTTCTCTCCCAAGCATTAACGTCTGATTTAGTCCCAATGCAGTTCACCACCAGTCCCATTTTACCAGTCTGCCTAGCCTACGACATCGAATATGTGTAATGGTGGGTGGCCATCCAGCCCCACAACATCTGGATATGGTTTCATTTTGGATTCGCCACCTGTTGAATACCCGCAACACAGCACTCCTCGAACACCTGACAAGTTGTGCAGTTTCTGAAATGCATTTGCTAAGCCTCTGGGCCATCACAGTCTGCCCTCGGTCAAATTCAGGTAAATCGCCCACCTCCCCTGTTCTGCACAAGGATAGCACTCTCACTGATACTACATGCGCCATGCATGCGTCTGACTAGGAGTCATTCCTCACCAGAAGATGCTGTTATCGCCTGGACGGGTTTATATTGACAATATGGAATGGACGGTTTGTGTTTGACCCTGTGGAGGGTTGACTAATTCTATTAAATGCTAGTGATACTGAGGTGTTATATTAAAGCTGGAGAAACATATTTTTTCTCAATCCAAATCATCACTCACCACAATCCCAAGAAATGTAAGGACATTACCGAATTACATACTTAAACTGGAAGGTTGCACAGGTCACACCAATATTCAAGAAAGACAGTAGGAGTAATCCACTAAATCACAGGCCCATATCGATAACGTCGATATGCAGCAGGATTTTAGAACATACAGTGTGTTCGAACATTATGAATTACCACGAAGAAAACGGTCTATAGACACACAGTCAACATGGGTTTAGAAAACATCGTTCCTGTGAAACACAACTAGCTCTTTATTCACATGGAATATCGTCTCAGTTATGTGACTGGATTTGTGATTTCCTGTCAGAGAGGTCAAAGTTCGTAGTAATTGATGGAAAGTCATCGAGTAAAACAGAAGTGATTTCTGGCGTTCCTCAAGGTAGTGTTATAGGCCCTTTGCTGTTCCGTATCTATATAAACGATTTGGGAGACAATCTGAGCAGCCATCTTAGGTTGTTTGCAGATGACGCTGTCGTTTATCGACTAATAAAGTCATCAGAAGATCAAAACGAATTGCAAAACGATTTAGAAAAGATGTCTGAATGATGCGAAAATTGACAGTTGACCCTAAATAACGAAAAGTGTGAGGTCATCCACGTGAGTACTAAAAGGAATTCGTTAAACTTCGGTTGCAGGATAAATCAATCTAATATAAAAGCAGTAAATTCATCTAAATACCTAGGTACTACAATTGCGAAAAACTTAAATTGGAAGGAACACGTAGAAAATGTTGTGGGGACGGCTGACTAAAGACAGCGTTTTATTGGCAGGACACTTAGAAAATGTAACAGATCCACTTAGGAGACTGCCTACACTAAGCTAGTCCGTCCTCTTTTAGAATACTGCTGCACGGTGTGGGATTCTTACCAGATAGGACTGACGCAGTACATCGAAAAAGATCAAAGAAGGGCAGCACGTTTTGTATTATCGTGAAATGTCACAGAAATGATACAGAATTTGGGCTGGACATCATTAAAAGAAAGGCGTTTTTCGTTGCGACGGAACCTCCTCACAAAATTCCAAACTTTCTCCTTCGAATGCGAAAATACTGTATTTTGGTGTTGCCGACCTACATAGGGAGAAACGATCACCACGATGAAATAAGGGAAATCAGAGCTCGTACAAAAAGATATAGGTGTTCGTTCTTTCCAGGCGCTGTACGAGATTGGATTAACAAATAATTGTGAAGGTGGTTCGATGAACCCTCTTCCAGCCACTTAAATGTGATTTTCAGAGTATCCATGTAGATGTAGACGTAGAAACCAACCCCTATTAAAGATTTTGAGTATAAGATACATACTTAGCACTAATTGTAACTTAATTATTCTGCAGAAGAAGAGAAATACATGTGGCTCACATTTTGCCATTAATGGAGTAGTGGGTGTCAGTATGTATCCAATGGTAAGTGTAGTGTATGCTGACCCTTTAGAAATTTTTCCATCTTCTAAGTCTTGAGGTAATACAACGTGGTATTGTTATGACATATAGTAATATGCACTTGTTTACACTATATACCCTACGGTAAAAAAGAGATACACCACGAAGGAATTATCCGAATAGGACAGAAGTTGGTAGATGTGATATACTTGTACAGGCAAACAAATTAATACAGTTTCAGAAAGATAGGATCATTCAATCAAAAGAAAGAACTTCATAAACTGAGCAAGCACATGAAATGTTGGTCCACTTCTGTTCCTTATGCAGACAGTTATTCGGCTTGGCATTGTTTAATAGAGTTGTTGGATGTCTTCTTGAGGGATATAGTGCGAAATTTTGTCCAATTGGCGCGTTAGATCAATAAAATCCCGAGCTGGTTGGAGTGCCCTGCACATGATGATCCAAATATTCTCAGCTGAATTCTCTTGCTGAATTCTCTTGCTGAAATATAACGACGGCCTGCCCTGAAGGGCAACATAACGAGCTGTATAATATCGTCGATGTACCGCTGTGATTTAAGGGTACCACTGATGACAACGAAAATGGTCCTGACATGAAAAGAAATGGCACTCTAGACCATTAGCCCTGGTTGCCAGACCTTATGGTAGGCGACAGCCAGGCTGGTATCCCACCACTGTTGGGTATGTCTCTATACACGTCTTCGCCAGTCATAGGAGCTCAGTTCAAAGCAGGAATTGTCACTGAAGACAATCCTACTTCGATCAATCAGGTTCCAGGCTAATGGCCTGTTTAATTGATGCGTGTTGTTCTTTGTTTGTTTACTCTGGGATGTTTGAGTCCATTACTGTATTTTCTTCTTCTTATTGCACATTATTTTCTTCCAGTATTTGTTGTACTTGTTGTTTGATGTTTTCTATTTCTGACTGGGGTATCCTGTTATTTTTTATTATCACACGGATCTGATCAGCTAGTCGTCGTTCTGTTAAAACTTTTAATTCTGAGTATCTGGTAATAAATGTTGTGTATACTTGTGATCTGTATCCAGTTGTGTTGGTTCCTAGGTTTGTTGCTTGGTAATAACAGAACATGAGGTGTCGATTAACTTCTTCTGACCATCTCATCCTCTGTCTTTGTTTTCCTTCTAGGGTGATTGCAGGAAGCATGTCCTGCAAAACACCTCTATTTGGATTTAAATCATTTTCCAGTTGGCTAGCAGTGTCGTTACCATTGTGGGCGGGCATAGGGTTTAAGCGTCGTCTCCGACCATGACGGCGCTTGTCCGAGGATTCTTTAGTTCTGTCCTGAACCAACTAATCACACTAAAAGGGGGGTTAGTCCTATTAGTGGTTTGTTCTTTTCGTCGCCTTTTACGACTGGCAGAACATACCGGAGGCCTATTCTTTTCCCGGGCATCCATGGGATTTATTATTATTATTATTATTATTATTATCAAGCATCAGATATCAGATTGAGAAGGGGAAGTCACATATACTTGCGTGGATCCCTTTCCCGTTTAGAAAGTGCCGCGTACCATTGTGGAATAGCAAGGCTTCGTGCGAACGATGTGCGATTTGAGAAGTGAAGTTTGCTGAGAAATTCGCGGACGTCACTCGCACTGAAAATGTACCTAAGGGCCAGTTTAAAACTGAGTTTGAAGAATATTACAAGGGGGAAATATAAGTAGTATGTTAACGCCGGCCTCGACTGTTCTGTCCACACAATGACACGTCGGACACGGTTGGCTCTGTGGAAAAAAACTTGGCACATAGAAATTGAATGATTACGGTTGTCCAACAACCAAAGCAAACGCAGTTTTAGCGTAACTGACACTATAATTACGAGCTTGGATTTAAAACACATATAACATGTTACACTTACGTCAATAACAATGACAGAGCCTGAGTGGTTTGAAGAGTTTAGAAATCACGTAGAAATGTTCATTCATTAACCACTCTGCATTTTCCACACATACTAGTCTCACATGCAACAAAATAACAGTATATCTCTGTAGATGTGAACAAATTACAAATCTTATAATGATGCTTATATAATGATGCGTCCGTATTATACAGGAGACCAAAAGAGAGTGATATAGTCCGGCAGTGGTCGATGGGTCGCGCGCTTGCTTTTTCTAAACATTCAAATGTCTTCAGAGTGTTTTTAATATCGATGTTTGTACATGCGAGCTGAATTAGTCCATAGTTTCTTAGGCGCATCAGTGGTGCTGGATTCATTTTTCCTTGAAAATCGTCAAAATATATCATTATCATGCATAGTTAAATATTATTCGTTGACAAATAAACGGCTCTTGGCCTCTTTCGTTACTCAAATCAGTGTTTTATGTGACGTGATGTAGCGGTGTGAAACTACAACATTTCATCGCCTCCCATGTGAAGAAAGAGAATTCCTACTGTATTCTCGTGATCTACACGTAATTCCAGTGATGTTGTAGTTGCACACAGTACGTGCATTCATGTAAATTGTCAAAATCACACTCATAAATTCATTAACATATCATATACATCATAATATTTATCAAATAAGTGCATAGAAGTGTTTATGCCTTGAACTTAAAAGTCCATTGTGTAGTAACCGCAACCAACAGCGGGAACGCCTTAGGCTGCGGATCGGAGCCGCCAGGCGGGGAAGCCGCCGGCGGTGGAGCACGCACCACCAGGGTAAACTCAGGACGAGTCGGACGACAGACCAACGACAACTGACAACAACCGACCACGACCGACTATGAGGGACACAACAAGGAAGAGAAACAACGGAGGCTCGTGGAAACCACAACACCAAACACCAAACGTAAAGCCACTCGGAACCAGAGCCAGGCAAATGTCAACAACGAGCAACGACCAGAACACAGTACCGCCGAGATAGAAACGAAATCCAGAGCGAGTACCAGACTGGCTGGACTAGGGTTTTTTTTTTTTTTCCTTTACTGTATTTCAATTCCCCATCGGGGCGGGCTGGCAGCAGCATATGCGCTGCTCTTAAGCCGAAAGACATAGAACAAACAATATAAGACAGTGAAAAATATACAAAGGAGAGAATATGGTGAACATAGATATAAAAAAGGGGGACATCATGGAAGGCATTTGACAAAAAAAGGGGGCGACTGTAAAATGGAGATAAAAAACAGTTTAAAAGTAGGGCACACAAAAAGCCACACACTGCGACAATTAAAAGAACACAAGGCACAGTATGACTGGAGCATAAGAAGTATCGACTGATGGCGTAGCACATAAACACTGACGGCGAACCTCAAGGCAGTACACAATTAAAAATGACACCTCTTGACGCACAGGAGAAACAGCACTAAACACAACACTGACGTGGCACACTGATGATGATCAAAACGGAGGATCTGCCAGGCGCAAGGAGATGAGGGAGACCGGAAGAAGGGAGGGTGGGAGGGAGGGAGGGGAAGAGAGGGGGGAGATGGGCGGTGGGGTGCGCTGAAGAGGGCCAGGTAGGGAGGGATGTGGGAAGGAAAGAGGCAAGTATGGGGTGTAGGGTCTCAGGGGGGGGGGGGGGGGGAAGGAGGAAAATTCGCTCTGGGAGAAGGAGGGGAGAGAAAAAAGGGGGCGCTGGGGAGGGGGGGAACAAGGCCAGGTTATAGTCGGAAGGAAGGGTAGATGTCATGGCGTAGTTCGTCATCCGGGAGGGGGAGGCGCTGGAAATTGCCCTGATGAAGGAGATGGAGGGTGTGGAGGTGGAGAGAGAGAGGGATACAGCGATAGAGGCGCGGCAACGGGCGGGGGGTGGAGAGGAAAGAGGAAACCAGAGGGTGGAGGGGATCAAGCCGGCAGACAATGTAAAGGATGCGGAGATGTTGGAGGAACAGGAGGAGGTGGGGGAAGGGGATCAGTTCATACAGGAACTGTGTGGGGGAAGGAAGGCAGATACGGAAGGCAAGGCGGAGCACATGGCGTTCAAGGATTTGGAGGGCCTTGTAAAAGTGGGTGGGGGTGGAGATCCAGGCAACGCTGACATAACAGAGGATACGATGGATGAGGAATTTGTAGGTGTGGAGGATGGTAGAAGGATGCAATCCCCATGTCTGGCCAGACAGGAGTTTCAGAAGGTGGAGGTGGGAATGGGCTTTCTGCTGGATGGTCTGGAGGTGAGGGGTCCAGGTGAGATGTCGGTCGAGGGTGAGGCCAAGGTATCTCAGGGTGGGGGTGAGCTGGACGGGACAACCATAAAGGGTAAGGTAGAAATCATGGAGGCAAAAGGAGCGAGTGGTGCGGCCTATGATGATTGCCCGGGTTTTGGAGGGGTTGAGATGGAGGAACCAGTAGTTACACCAAGTGGTGAACTGGTTAAGGTGGGAGTGGAAGATATGTTGGAACTGTTGAAGGGTAGGATAGAGAGCCAGGAAGGCGGTGTCATCAGCATACTGGAGAAGGAGGACTGGTGGGGGTGGCTTGGGCATATCAACCGCGTACAAGAGATAGAGGAGAGGACAGAACCCTGTGGGACGCCAGCTGTGGGATAAGAAATACGGGAGATTGTGTTGTGGAGGGTGACATAGGAAGGACGGTGCAAGAGGAAGGAAGCGACCAGACGGACAAAATTGATAGGCAAGGCGTAGGTTTGGAGTTTAAAGAGGAGACCGGAATGCTGTACATGGTCATAGGCATTTTGGAGGTCAAGGTAAACAAAAATGGCGGAGCGACGGGAGTTGCGATGGAGGGACAGGAGGTGACCGAGGTTTAGGAGTTGGTCTTCAGCAGAGGGGGGTCGGAATCCACACCTGGTAAGGGGGAGGAGGTGGTGTTGGGTAAGGTGCTGATGGATACAATGGGAGAGGATGGATTCAAAGACCTTACTGAAGAGGGAGGTGAGGCAGATGGGACGATAGGAAGAGGCAGCAGAAGGGGGTTTGTTGGGTTTGAGGAATAAGAGTATGCAGAAGGTCTTCCACAGGTCGGGGTAGAAGCCAGTAGAAAGGATGACATTATAAAGATGGGCAAGGACAGTCAGGAAGGAATAGGGGCTTTCTCGAAGGAGGCGGTAGGTGACACAGTCGTGACCAGTGGCCGTGTTGCGTTTGGACCAGAGGATAAGTTTAATGTCTTGTGCTGTGATGGGACTGTTTGTCAGAGGGGGGGCAACTGCCCCAAGTACTGGAGACTAGGAGCAACTGGAGCGACCGAGGTATCGGCACGTTCCATGACGGTGGGGAAAAGAGAATAATCAAAGTGGGGTGATTTGGGAGACCTCGGAAAGGTGGGAAGCAAAGTGATTGGCCTTACTGAGGTTGTCAGGAAGGGGCGATCGTTATGGAGAAGGGGGGTAGTGGGGAGCGGAAAGGGAACCAGTAAGGCGATGGAAGGCACACCAGTACTTGGAGGAGTTGATAGGGAGGGTGGTGTTGAGTCATGTGCAGGTCTGGCGCCAGTCTCAGCGTTTCGTTGCTGTAATAAGGTTCCGTACGTGTCACTGTATTTGCCAGTGGCGTTGGAGTGTATCCCTGTCACAAGTGTGCAGGAAGGAGCGATAGAGGCGGCGGGATTCACGGAGGAGGAGGACGGCCTGCGGAGGGAGAGTGGGATGGTGTGGGTGGATGGTTTTAGTAGGAACATGGGCCTCCACAGCATCAGTAATTACTTTCTGAAGGAAGGACGAGGCATGGATGATGTCAGGATGGCGATAGATAAGAGGGTGGCTTTCGACCTGGGTGGAGATGGAGTCCTGGTAGGCATCCCAGTTGGCACGGTGATAGTCATGGACGACCTTGGGAGGGGGTGCAGACATTATGGTGAGAAGGACAGGGAGGTGATCGCTACCTGTGGGGTCAAGGTCGGTGACGGCGATACGCCCAAGGAGGTTGGCGGAGGCAATGACATCAGGGGTGGTGTCACTTTCAGGTCGGGTGTGCTGGGGAAGGGGAACAAGGTCACCTTGGATTGTGGAGAGGAACTGATGCCACTGCTGAAGGGTGGCAGGAGTGCAGCTATGGATGTTGAGGTTGGTGGCAATCACATAGGTGGAGAAGGTGTGGTCAATGTGCGAGATGAAGTCATAAGGAAGAGGAGCAATGGGGCGGACATAAATGGTGGCACAGGTAATGGACAGGGAGAGGAAGAAGATACTGAGGATAAGGTGTTCAGGGGGGTCATTGAGGAGAGGTTGTGGCCGGATGGGGATTTGCTTAAGCTGGCCAATCAAGACTCCACCCTGCGCACGAGGACCAGGAGCGTCAGTGCAGTGGAGGATGTAGGGATAGGTGTGGATAGAATGGTGGGGCAGGAGAAAGGTTTCGTTCAGGAGGAAGGTGTCAACCTGGTGGTGGGTGTGCATGAGGAGGTATTTGTTGGAGCGGAAGGAGCGAATGTTCTGGAAGATGATGCGATACTTGTGCCATGCCATGGCGGGAAGGAGGGGGGGGGGAGGAGGCTTAAACTAGGGTGTCGAGGCGGGTGAAGGTGAAGTGGGCTTGGTTGTGGGAGTAAGTGGCGAAGGTGTTCAGGTGGAAAACGGAACGAGCGGCTAGGGAGATTTGTTGGAAGGTGTGGGGGCGCTAAAAAGGGTGAATGTTTTGGAGTACAACAGTAAGGAACTAGATGATGTCCTCTGCCATTGGGGTGGACGGAGGGAATTGTTGGGATGAATAGGGGGATCAACGGGATGGACAGGGACTGTAAGCTCAGGGGTGGCTGGAGGGGGTTTAGCTTTACACTTGTGGGAGTATGTGGGATGGGGGCCATTGCATGTGTTACAGGAAGGAGGAGCAGCGAGGTTGGAGCAGTTTTTGAGAAAGTTGGAGGCCTTGCAATGGGGACAGGTGGGGGGGTTTTTGCAGTTGGGAGTCAGTTGGTCATTGTACATCAGGCACCACTGGCAACGGTAGAACTGTGGAGGGGATTTGGAGGATTCAGCAGGGTGGCGATGGTGGTATATCAGGGCACCCTGGGTGAGAAGATGGTCAATGGAGGGGGCGGACTAAGAAAAGACCCGCATGAGGTTTGTGGGGCCAGAGGCATTGTGGATACGGCGGGCAGAGTGGATTTCCAAGTCCGGGTGGGAGTTCAGTTCTGCCAACACTTCATCCTCCGTGATCACCGGGCTGAGCTTGGTGATCACAGCTGTGTAGGTGGGGGGGGGGGGGGCGACGGGGAGGCTGGGGCTGACGAGGAGTGGAAGTGGAAAGGAAGGGTGTCAGAGAGGTGTGGGGGCCAAACATAACTCATGGGAGTTTACGAAGGAGGTTTGTGTGAAAGGATGGGGATGGGGACTTGATAAGGACTGAGTCCCTGCGGGGAATGAGTTGGGAGATGGGAGCAGCAGGTAAGTACTTTCGTATTTCCATGGTGAGGGTACAAGCATTGATGAACTTAGGATCGGGAGTTGACAGGACAAAGGTGTGGAGGGTAGGGGCTGGGGTGTGGGTGGCTGGAGGAGGGGTGGTGTCCATGGAGATGACAGGAGGAGGGGGAGGTGGTGTTGACCTTTTGTGGGAAGTAGTGGGAGCAGAGTCAGTAATGACGCGCTTTTGGGGTTTTTTGGAGACTGGGTGGAGGGGAGAGGAACAGGAAGGAGAGGGAGGTGCCGGGTGGCAGATCCCTGTGGCGTAGTGGAGGTGACGGGAGAAGCAGCCGGTTCAGTGGTGGCGAAGGTGGCTTGGCACAACGTGATGTGTGCGGGAGATGCAGAGGACAAAGCGACAGGGTGGGTGAGAGAGGGGAAGCCGACCACCTGAGGGGTGGCAGCAGAGGCGGCAACAGAGGCGTATGTGAAGGCAGGGGTAGTAGTGGGAGCCATTGAGGGTGTGGAGGCTGGAGGCAGAGTAGAGGTGTGGGTATACAGCAGGGGAGGAGATAGGGGGATGGATAGGTGGGGAAAGGGGAGGTGAGGTGTAAGGAGGGAGGCCAGGGGTGGCACTCCAGGAAGTGACTGTGGGAGAGGGGGAGGTGTAGATGACAGTGGAGGTGGAAGTACTCATAGGGGACTGACGGATGGACGGATGGGCGAACAGCTACAGCAGCGAGCGGCGGGCGGGTGGGCAGGCAGACAGACAGACAGAATCTTCGAAGACAGAGATTCCACCCTGAGAGTAGCCCAGGCGTTACAATCTGACACTTTTGAAGGAGGGGATCCAACCCTCTAGATGCTGGACTAGGGTTTTTTTCTTTTACTTTATTGTGATTTTAACACCTGAATAATCAGGTAGGCTGGCAGTGGCATACAATGCCGCTCTTCAGCCAGAGGATACACAAAGAGAAGAAACACTGAAAAGACACATAAGTTACAGAACGGTGGGCAATAAAACAGTAGACACATAAAGACAAACACGAAGCCGTTCACACTCGACGATAATCCACACTGCAAACTGTTGATACGACGCACAAATACTGAAGAAGACGATGGCACTGGTGAACGATGGAGTGTGACGGTGAAACACTGAACACTAAACATGACGGCACACACGAAACACTGATGGCAGTGATCTCCGGCGCGCGAATGTCCACTGAGCGTGTGCGAGTCCGGGGACCTGCCAAGATGGGAACAGGGGTGAGGTGGGGGAGAGGGGAGAAAAAGGATGCCAATGGCTGAGGAGACGGGGGCAAGAGGAGAGGGTCAGGGGAGGGGAGGCCCAGGGGAGGAGGGGGGAGAAAGGAACGAGGGAGGGAAAAGGGAGAGAAGGGAGGGGGGGGTGCCCAGAGGAGCAAGCACAGGAGGACGGCGGGAGGATCACAGTCGGTAGGAGGGGTATATGGAGGGGAGGAGGGCATCATCAGGGAGGGGGAGCTGGCGGAAGCCACCTTGGGAGAGGGTAAGGAGGGTGGAGAGATGGAGACCGGGTGGGACGAGCGAATACAGGCGCGGCAGCGGGCGGGTGTGGGAGAGGATCGGGGAAACGAGCGGGTGAGGAGGATCGAGCTTGCGGGAGGTGTACAGGATCCGTATCCTTTCAAGGAAAAGGAGGAGGTGGGGGAAGGGGATGAGATCGTACAGGATCCGCATGGGGGAGGGGAGACGGATGCGATAGGCGAGGCGGAGAGCATGACGTTCAAGGATTTGGAGGGATTTATAAAAGGTAGGGGGGGCGGAGATCCAAGCTGGATGGGCATAACAAAGGATAGGGCGGATGAGGGATTTATAGGTGTGGAGGATAGTGGAGCGGTACAGACCCCATGTATGGCCGGAGAGGAGCTTGAGGAGACCGAGTCGGGAGCGAGCCTTGGCTTGGATTGTCCGGAGGTGGGGAGTCCAGGAGAGGCGGCGGTCGAGGATGACGCCAAGGTACTTAAGGATGGGAGTGAGGGCGATAGGACGGCCATAGATGGTGATATAGAAATCAAGGAGACGGAAGGTAGGGGTGGTTTTGCCTACAATGATGGCCTGGGTTTTGGAAGGATTGACCTTGAGCAACCACTGGTTGCACCAAGCGGTGAACCGGTCAAGATGGGATTGGAGAAGGTGTTGGGAGCGCTGTAGGGTGGGGGCAAGGGCAAGGAAGGCGGTGTCATCGGCAAACTGGAGAAGGTGGACGGGTGGTGACGGCGGCGGCATGTCCGCCGTGTACAAAAGGTACAGAAGGGGGGAGAGGACGGAGCCTTGGGGCACACCGGTGGAGGGGAAAAAGGTGTAGGAATCGGAGTTATGGATGGTGGCATAGGAAGGATGGCGGGAGAGAAAGGAGCCGATCAGACGGACGTAGTTAATAGGAAGGGCGAAGGTTTGGAGCTTGAAGAGGAGACCGGAATGCCATACGCGTTCATAAGCACGTTCGAGGTCCAGGGAGAGGAAGATTGCAGAGCGACGGGAACTAAGCTGTTCGGAAAGGAGATGATTGAGGTAAAGGAGAAGGTCGTCGGAAGAGAAGGACGGTCGAAAGCCACACTGGGTAATGGGAAGGAGGCGGTGCTGGCGGATATGCTGGTGGATGCGTCGGGTGAGGATAGATTCCAGGACCTTGCTGAAGACCGAGGTAATGCTAATAGGACGGTAGGAGACAGCGGACGGCGGTTTGCCAGGTTTAAGGAACATGAGGATACGGGAGGTTTTCCACAGGTCGGGGTAGTAACCGGTGGACAGGACTACATTGTAGAGCCTGGCCAGGGTGGAGAGGAAAGAGACAGGAGCTTCATGAAGGTGATGGTAGGTGACACGATCGTGACCAGGAGCGGTGTTGCGTTTTGTGCGGAGTGTATCAATGAGATCCTGTGTAGTGACAGGGGCATTGAGTTCCGTGTGTGCAACGTTGTCCAAGTACTGGAAACCAAGAGCGAGGGGAGGGACAGAGGTGTTAGTTCGATCGCGGATATCCGGGAAGAGGGAGTAATCGAACTGGGGATCATCGGGGATGGAAAATACATCGGAGAGGTAGGAGGCAAAGTGATTGGCCTTGCTAAGGGTGTCAGGGAAAGGGCGATCATCATGGAGAAGAGGATAGTAGGGGGAGAGCTTAGTTCCGGTAAGGCGACGGAAGGCCGACCAGAACTTGGACGAGTTTATCGGGAGGGTAGCATTTAAACAGGTGCATGTCTGTCGCCAGTCCCGGCGTTTCTTAGCCGCGAGCAAATTACGAATGTGTCCCTGTAGTTGCCAGTGGCGTCGTAGTGTGTCCGGGTCACGCGTGCGGAGGAAGGCACGGTAAAGACGACGGGATTCACGGGGGAGGACGACGGCCTGTGGGGGTAAGGTAGGATGGTGGGGGTGGACGGCGACAGTAGGGACGTGGGCCTCCACTGCCTCAGACAGTGTCTGCTGGAGAAAGGAGGCAGCATGGGTAACATCGTCAGGGTGGTGGTAGGTGAAGGGGTGGCTATCGACCTGGGTGGAAAGGGCATCCCGGTAGGCATTCCAGTTGGCACGGGAATAGTCATGGACGTACTTGGGGGGAGGGTCATTACGAGGGTCGGGGCGGGGGCGACGACCGTCTGAAACGGTGAGGAGGACAGGGAGATGGTCGCTACCAAGAGGTCCAGGACATCCACCGTTATGCGGCCAAGAAGGTTGGGGGAGGAGAGGATAGCATCAGGAGTGGAGTTGGATTCGAGACGGGTGTGCTGGGGGATGGGGATGAGGTCGCCTTGAAGGGAGGAGAGGAACCGATGCCACCGCCGTAACTGGGCAGCGGAACAACTATGGATGTTGAGGTCGGCGGCGATCACGTAGGAGGAGAAGGTGCGGTCGATGTGGGAGAGGAAGTCGAAAGGAATAGGGGCGTTGGGGGGGACATAGATGGTGGCGCAGGTAATGGTAAGGCTGGGGAAGAAGAGACTAAGGATCAGGTGTTCAGTGGGGTCGGGAAGGAGAGGTTGGAGCTGAACTGGGATCTGGCGGTGGTGACCAATGGCAACTCCGCCACGCGCAATTGGGAGGGGATTATCGGAGCGGTGGAGGAGATGGGGTGAGGTGTGGATGGAGTGGTGGGGTTGGAGGAAGGTTTCATTGAGGAGGAAGGCATCCACGCGGTGGGTGGCAGGGGTATGCAGGAAGAGGTTCTTGTTGGCGGGAAGGGAGCGGATATTAGCCCTCTATGGGCTAACCACGTCCATTTGTTCTGCCACGTGTTCGACTTCCGCGGCGGAAGGTACTAGACATTGTTTTCGCACTATTATGCTTCAGTTCATTGTCGTCGGTACCATGGTCATTTGTGTTGTCTGTCAGCGAAGAGGCGGTGACCTTCATTCTTTGAAAAATAATTGTGCAATACACTGATCTAGCTTCCATTTTCTTAAATTTAATAAATTCACTCTTGCTGAAAAGAGAGAAACTTATAATCTAACATGAAAATCAGAGGTAGGTGGCTTATACACTAACCATTGTCTGTACATTTGTACGATGTTTTAGTTAGTTTAGGGATTTTCTCTCTTTTGTAGAGTTTCTTTAATGTTTGAATTGCACGGCATTTGCTTATCGCTTAAATTTACACTAATAAACTTTCAAGGTGCAAACGAAAACAAAACACTTTGACGTTCTGCGCTGTGGGTAGTCGATGGTAGTCTGTGGTCTTGTCTCACCGTATCTTGGCATGGTTAGGTGGGCTAGACAAGGACGTTGCGAAGCTGGAGTCTCATTATGTGAAATGTTCGTCCATGTAGATAAATGTCCGCGACGTGCATTTTTTTATCATGAAACAATAAACAAAACCTGAGTTAGGTTCTGCTTAACACTAAGCTGACATCACTAATAAGGCAAGGGATAAGGATGTGAATATCAGATTTACAAAGCTAGCCTGAGTACTCGCTCGCTTCATTTATATACTGTTCAGTAATATCTTATTTTCGCTCCGAAATGAGGTACCACTGTTCGTGTTTAGTGTACAATCGGTACTTGACATAAGTCCTTAGTTTGGCTGCATTTATTGTTAGACAGGTGTCTATATTCGGGAAAATGTAGACCTAGATATTTTGAATTGCCGCTGGGCACGCGGCTGTTAAAAGTCAAGTCAGCTAGCATTGACAGAGGCGAAACACTGTTGCCGTAACTTACCTAGCCGTTCGCACGCAGTACAGGCTTGGCGGTTGTCGCCGGTACCTTCGGGTTGGCTAAGCTGCCTTCGAAGTAGTGTATTGTCTTTTCGTTGATAACTCATTACTTGACTGCATCGTGAGTGTGCTCGACGCATCTGCGAAGCTCACTACAGGGCGAACTTCACTTTGTGGTCCTTGGATCGTTGCTGTGATTCGTCGTCTGCAAGCTGGAAGACTCGCCTGCAGGTAAGGACCTTTTCAGCATGCACGCTGGAGTGAAAATTCGTTGCACTAGTTATAATTCTCAATGCCTAACGTGTCTTGTGATGTTTTGTGTTAATCGGTGATCATACACTTGAACTTAGTCACTTCCGATTCATATGAGTAAAACACAAGTTTATAATTTTGTCACTCGTTGATTCACATGAGCAGTGCACATGGTCATACTTTGTTCGTTTCAATTTACGAAGAAAAATTGCTACTGCTCACAATGTTTGCTTAATCACTAGTATGTACAGTTTATTTACTAGTCAGTTCCTTTGGTGTCGGTATAACAATTCAGTTTCGCTTTCAGAGTAACTTTAATTTTGAATTATGTCTCAAAGATACTCTTTAAAATTAATAGAGTTTTTACATATTTGTTACTTTCTTGTTTATGATTTTTAAACCATTTACTTTCATTGAATATGCATTAGAGACAATGGTGTCCCTACTCGCAACAACGAGAACGTAACTTTAGCCAACTGTAACTGTCACGGCATTCGGATATTCAATTTCATGTGTTCCAGCCGATAAAAGTAATAAAGAAGACAAATGTCCGACAATTGACTATTCGCGGTAAAATCCTATCATAAAATGCGAGATCGCGGAACGAAAGTTATCGAAACGTTTAAAAGAAATTTGGAAGATGCGCGGAGTCCCGAAGTGTTATAATCCTTTGCATCCAGTGTATGATCGCATTCCGTTTACATACCCTCCATTCAACTACTGATGCTCGCTTAGGATGGGAATACGATAGGTAGGAATTCATGGATATTTATATACTGAGACGAAAATGTTAAAGTTCCTTGAAATCTTGAAGACAAAAAAAATTTCGTTGACACTTCTGCTACATCAAAAGTATCAATGAAATCAAATTACTTCTAAATTTACATCTAATACTATTCTCTATCTATTTAGGCCTACCTTTTATTTACAATGTCCATATCAGGTTGCCTCCTCGTGGGGGGTGGTATTTACATTTGGCTTCTAATAGAAGAACAGTACAGATTTAAATTCGTAGACTCATGTGTCACTCCTTTGTAATGGTTTCACACTTCTTGATAAATAGCAAAAGGTTTTGGTCTTCGTTCTTGTAACGCTTCAATATTCTAGTAGCTTGATCATATCCTTAAATGTGGAAACTTCCATTTTGAATAGGCGTGGTCACATTATCTCGTTTTCCTGTGCTGTGCAGTATTCGCTTCGCGCGGCGATCCGTAAATATTTAAGCTGGGCGTGTCAAGGGACAAATGAGTAATAAATTCCGTGCGTTTGCCGTCAGGGTCACGTCGTACGTTGCCTTGTTTTTCTTCTTACTGCTCAATCCTCCTGGTTGATTATCTCACTTGCCGTTGGAGTTTCTTTCATCATCCGCGCGTCTATATCTGACGTTACATGCGTTGGTGACGAATAAATGTTCTCTCTCCATCGTGTCAGGGCGTCTGTGCCTCGGATAAAATTATCTTCGTCCTGCATCTAACAAAATTCATCGTGTAGGCTGTCGGTAGTCGGCTCATCGGCTACGTCCTTCCTTTGTATTCAAATAAAACCTGAATATAAATCGGCACCCATGGCCATCAGTCGCATAGGACTTCATCTTCTTAATAACTAATTTAAAACAAATCCGATAATTTCTCCTGAAAATCTGGTCGGCGATTTTCTTTAGTAATTTTCTTTTCTTCTTCCCTCTTTTCTGTGCGGCAGTGTCTTGACTCGTGGATTCATCCTTCTTTTTGTCTTTCAGCGGTCTTTTTGTAGATGTGATCGGCAAAATCTTCCTCAATGGTCATTATTATTTCCTCGGCTCGAAGCATACTTCTTAATGTCCTGATGGTGGTATAGACCCTTTATTCTTCCAGACACGGGATCGGCTATCAGATAGCAACCAATGTGTGGTTTGCGCAAAATTATGTACGGACCCTCGTACGAGTATCTCCACTATTTATGTAGACGGTGCAGTAATGAAGGTTTGTAATGCGTCCTCACTAATACTTTTTCATTAAGTTTGTAGTCTACCACTTTCCCGAGCTTCTTATCGTGTGCTCTCTTTCTGATATTCGCATGAACAGTAAGTGATATTATGGCCTGTCTGAGTTTTTCATCGAGTTCCTCTTCATCACTCTGAATTTTAGGTATAGGATCGATCCACTCGTTGAGTTCCCTTTGATTCGACATTAGTTCTGCTGGCGTGTAACCGGTTGACAAGTGGGGTAGGTTACTAATTCCACTCATTTTGTTTGGCGTGTCGGAATATTTGTGCGGATGAATCGGTTGAATTCCTTAAATACGTGTTCTGTTAAGTTTGACTGTGGTCTGAATTTCGAAATCAATATTTGCTTGATGTTGTTCCTTGCGAGAAAACTTCTGCATTGTATGCCGATAAAGTTCGAGGCATTGTCCGAAAGTATGGCCTCCGGTTTGCCGAAACGTGGAAACAGTCCTTCTCTGTTCTTCTTATAATCGACGGCGCGTTTGACGACTTCGTCGCGTACAGACGTTTATGTTTTGTAAACAGATCTAGAAGTGCCACAACGTATTTCGCACCTCCTCTTCCTGTCGGGAGCGGTCCAGCGAGGTCTGTACTTACTATCTGCCATGGTTTCTGGGTTAATATGGGATTTAATGGCATATCATTTGACAGATTAAATAGCTTGTCTTTCTGGCATACTAGACAGCTTCGTACGAGTTGGTGTATCTTTCCGTGCAAATTAGGATACATTGATATTTTCTTCTTGCATTTTTCAGGACCGAAGTGTCCCCAAGACAGGTTCCACATAGGCATGGGGTATGCACACGCACCGTCTTCCGGTTTCTGTCGTCCGATGAAAAACTACTCCCTCATGTAATTTGTAAGATTTCGCAAACCGATGTTGAGGATTTAACGTAAATATTCCCTTTACTTTATTCCATTTTCTATCGGCATCTTGAAAGGTCTTCATCTGTCTGCATAGTTGTAGGTAGTTTCGGTGAATCGGGTCTTTAATTAACAATATCTGTCCATTGCGTAATTGTTCCTCAAATTCACAATTTTCGGGCATTCCCTCCGACATGCGTGATAGGGCATCGGCTATGACATTGTTCTTTCCTTTAATGTAGACAGTTTCAAATTGGTATTCCTGTAGGAAAAGGCACCACCTTGTTAACCTCGGGTGCAGTAATTTACAAGAAAGGAGAAAGCTGAGGGTTTGGTGATAGGAATTTTTTATTTTTCGGCCATATATATAATAACTGAATCTCCCAAATGCCCATACGACGGCTAAACCTTCCAATTCCGTTACTGAGTAATTTCGCTCAAACTCCGTCAATACACGACTCGCGAAACCTTCAATTCTGATTTTCTTCTCTCGGTTTACTTGTTCTTCCAGGAAGAGACAAGCGCCTAGACCCTGAAAGGAAGCGTCGCAAGATATACAGAGGTCTTCATCTAAATTTGCATGGCTCAAGATATTACTAGAGAGTAATGCTTCTTTTATCTCCTTGAAAGCTCGTTGACACTCGTCCGTCCAATTCCACGGAACGTTCTTTCTCAACAGGTTGTGTAATGACGGGTGGTTAAGACTTTGCCCTGATAGAAAACGTCGAAAGAATGACACCATTATGATGAACCCTTTAAGTTGGCGTTTCGTGGTGCGTGTAGGAAAGTTTTCTATAGCTGCAAGTTTCTTGGGATCCTGTCGAATTCCTTCTGAAGATATCACGTGGCCTAAAAATTTGATCCCTTGTTTCCCCAATTTTGACTTCCTGGTGTTGGCAGTAACTCCGTAGTACGTTAACTTCTGAATACCTTCTCGATCAGCTGGATGTGCTTTTCCCATGAAGCGGTGGCAGTCAGCAAGTCATCGACGTACACCATCAATTCGTCTAAAATTTCCGGTCCCAGCACGTAATCCAAAGCCGGAATAAAGATTCCAGAACTGACATTCAAACCAAACGGAACTTCTTTGAACTGATACGACCGGCCGGCGATTGTTGTGACAGGCGAACCTGCCAGTAGCTACTTCTTAGGACAACGCTAGACAGATACCTTACATCTCTAAATATCAGTAATCTCTCCTCAAGCGGTTCAGGCTTCGTGCAAACCGGTGATATTATTTTATTAATGTTGCGAGCGTCCAGTACCAACCTTACGCTGCTATCTTCCTTTATAACAGGAACTAAGGGGCTGCAATAGGGTGAATCAGAGTTTTCGATAATGTTCCACTTGATCATTTTTCTTATCTCGTCTCTAACGGCTGTCTTCTTGGATTGCGGAACCGCATAGGTGGTCTTGCAGTATGTGTCATGGGGAATGACCTTCAGGTCGAACTCAAAGCCTCTTATTGTCCCTGGTTTGGTAGAAAATACGCGTGAATATCTCATTAAAAGATGGAATAAGTCTTGCTGTTGGGCGTCTTCTAGTTCACGTCATTCCGTGGTTTTCTGGGTTATTTCTTCTTCAGCCGGTATTTGCTTGTCTTCGTCACAATCGGCAATGTGTTGGCTGAAATGCAACAGGTGATCGTTGCGCGCTTTACCCTTCCGGTACAGTCGGCCCATCAAAACATGACGTTGTCTATATGCTACTCTTGTCTTGCCACGCAAAAGTTGAACCATAATTGCTTTCTCTTTGACTGTTAACTTGCGGAGTGACTTGGGTGTAGAATATGGGCGGATTGTATGTTCCAAGCCGCTTCTGATTTTGTTTAATTGCTGCTGATTACTTGCATTCGTTGCTTACTGTGGTAACACATTTTGATGGTATTGTATGACTTGGTTCTGCTGCCGAAAATTGTTATGAATTCGCGACCCATTTTGGTAGCCTCCATCGTTTTGTTCGCCGTATTGGTTCTGTCCGTAGTTGTTACGTTGGTAGCCGTTGCCGTATCTATTTCGTTTGTAGCCGTTGCCATCATGGAGGTATAAGGAGGGGAGATGGCACTATGGCCGTCTGCTGTACGTCTGTTTGAGGAGGATGCTAAGTTCACCGGACTTGGATACGATGTGACGTTATTATGACGTATACACGCTACATCGAAAACGATAGAAACCGTATATCGACTATTCGACATTTGTGAACTTTCGAGAGGTTGTGACAGGGTAGCGCTGTGCTCTGCGCCATTCGTTTAAATGTGTTTTGCGTTCCTTGCGTTTAATCGTGTATTGTACTGTGTTTGTGACCTGTGCGTGGTTTTTCGTTTGCTCGTCTCTAATTATGTGTTCAGCATTCGAGAGACTAATGAGAGAAAAGCTGAAAGAGTTCAGCATCGATGACGACGGGCAATTGCGTGGTTATTGTGAATCTCAAGCAGAAATTGATGTACTTCTGACCCAGCTGAAGTGCGTCGGTTATTCGTACTCGGAGAGAAGAAGCACTCAGCAGCCAAAATCTTTAGATGCGTCAAGACACTAACCTTTGGTTAAGATTACATTGAGAAATCCACTTCCCCTCGTATTTCATCTCCGGTCGACGATTTTTCTTCAACAAGGCCTCATATTTTTCTTTTTAAGTTCGAAATTCAATCATTCTATACACCAGTCATTACTGGACACTAAGGTACCTGTCTCTGCGGTCCGAGTGTAAAATTACTTGGAATTATGGTTGATAAAAGACTATCTTGGGATGGACATATAAATTACTTAGCTAACAAACTTGCACGAGTTCTCTTTCAGCTATATAAATTAAGAAAAAAAGTCAGCAAGAGTATGCTGCTACAATCTAATATGTACTGACAAGACCAATTGTATGAAACCACACTAAAATATTGATAATAAATAAATATTATTTTCGGCATAAGCGTTCAATACAACAATCACACAATCTAATCTGGTCGGGACATAAGAAGACACTTTTTTACGAAACGTGTTGTCTGTGGTGTTTTCAAGGCCACGGTCAGGAATATTTCTATTAATATCCAGCTCTTTTACTTTTATTTTGACGAAATACATATACGCTGCCACACTGAGCTGTTATCAGAATCGCACGTGTCAAAACAAACCACTAGCTGACGACAGTTTAGAATCTCGAACGTTCGTAAAAGTCGATAGATGTGTTAATCGACTAAAGCGTATATACGTCATAATGACGTCACATCATATCCAGGTTGGGTGAACTTAGCATCCTCCTCTGTTTGAAGGCGGTGGGCGTGGTCGGCCGCCATGTTGGATTGGTCAAAACAGTGACAGGGCTCTTGTTAGAATTGCGTGTTCTTCATATTTAACGTTTTGTCTGCGAAATAATTTCAGATGATGTTGAGTGTTACAATGTTTACATGCATAACACAACGTCAGACTAGCTTCTTCAGGCGTTTTCGTTTTGTTTTTAATGCGTTTTTGCCCCAGCTATACAACTGATTTGGTCTCGTTAACTTAAGTGTTTCTTTTGGATACGAACTTCGAATGATGAAAAATAATAGTGTACAAAGCTCTTTTCAAACTCAAATCACCTTTTACTGTATTTGTGTCGATGTAAACTGAAAGCAGAACCCGAAAGCTATGCTAGTTTACATACCGGATGATATTTCTTACTCGTTTACACACTTATACAAAATTTCATTTGTAAATACAAACATCGTTTGTGCTTCATCAAGAAAAATAAGCATATGATAGTGCTTTTGTGAATGTCAACACAGCAAACTTGTACAAGTACACACAATGGGATTTTCAGTACCATTGTAGTTTAAACATCTGAACATTATGAAATCACAACTGTTGCTCTGTATATGATTATTAATAGCACAATAGGCCTATATGTCAGATGATAATTAGGAAACCTTCCTTTAGTGTATAAGTCAATACGTCATTAAGTAGCAGTTTTGATGCTAATCATGAACTGCTAAACAAATCTCAATTACACAAATTTGTGTAAAGGACAACACTGCTATTACAATCACCAATAGTTAAATTAGGATGCCCTGCAAACATGCATGCTCAAATTTCAACCTGTAAATCAAGCTGAACACTTGCTGATAATAGGTACTTATGTGCAATAGTCTGAAATTTCACTGCAATGTATAAAACATAATGGAAAAGAGTGAGGCACCTTTACTGTTTCAACCTAACTCTTTTTTTACTATAGCATTTAAACTAGCATTAGATTTACACAATAATGTTTTATCACTCACCTTTTACAATTACTGTAACATACCACAGACTTCCATGGGATAAAAGTTGCAAAAGTAAAGGATAAAATAGGAGAGAAACAATAAATGGCATACTATGA
The DNA here is from genome assembly GCF_021461395.2 of Schistocerca americana. Classification (NCBI taxonomy): domain Eukaryota; kingdom Metazoa; phylum Arthropoda; class Insecta; order Orthoptera; family Acrididae; genus Schistocerca; species Schistocerca americana. Next base: position 74,441,041 of record NC_060122.1, on the reverse strand, counting down.
TGTTTTGTACATTTCATCTCACTAAAACACATTTTAAAGTACAAATTATCAAGCTGTGTTCTTGCATTATCAAATTGTCAGTTTCAATCTCATTATAGCCTATCCACTAACATTCCATATAATCATATGTGAAGTGTGGGACTAACAAAATTTTTGGGAAAGTCAAACAATGTAGTTTTGAGAAACATTTTAATCTCTTGGATATAGAACAATATTAATATTGACATTTAGGTTACAACAAAGCACTTACATATCTTCAATGTCCTCAGGTTACACAATATGTTTTGTGCCAGTAACAAGCCAACAAGACAATTATATCTGGACAGTGTTATAACAAATGTAAAAATAAGTAAGTGTGGATTGGGCTTTTTAATATTATGTAGCTATCAGAACATGAAGTAGTATGGCTGGAATTGGTGATAAAAAATCCCACAGAACAATGTGAAAAAAACCACTTTCATATCACAGCTGTATATCATAGGAGTGGTCCAATTTCCTGGATCAATTTACAAATGAGCCCTTGAAAGCCTTAGTGGTGTAAGTCAAGAAACACAATTTTCCTTCTGAAACCACTAAACTCTCATTACAATGAACTCCGTTACTAAATGCAGTACTCTTTAAATTACATGTAGCTACAAATTAAGGTAATCATTTCATCATCAAAATACACCACAAATAAAAATTGGCCAGCCCTTTACAAAATTCACAATGGCTATATATACCCTGGAGAAGAAACTGTTTAATGCACTGCCACCAGAAGCGCACACTACCTCATTAAAATACTTGAGAAATGTTCTCCAAAAGGGGGTAAAGCCTTGATATGTACCCTCAAACACAGCTTTGAAAGAGAAAATTAAATAACAGAGGAAAGAAGTGTGGAAAGCAAAGTTCACAAATTCATTGACCTTTAAAAAGAACTAATTTGGTGTACACTGTTCTCAATTTCCTTTCATCGAGTGAATCTGTTACACATTTTGCAGCATGTTTCTGACGTGTCAGCAGGTACCTTTTCGCAATAGATTTGATCAGCAGTTCCAAGTGATTATCTAATGGGTGCTGATCCTTCATGTGCTCTCCCAATTCCTCAAACACAGGCTTGAACAGAAAAGTGCCAAGTACCTCTGACACACATTTAGTATTAAGATCTTTCACAGGAACCCTCCTATTTCCAGCACTGTATTTTCAAAATACTTTTTCGGAACACATACAAATGTCAACAACATCGTCAGATGGTGAAATCAAACCACCTCTACTCTTTCTGTGTATAAGAGAATAGGCAGTATGACTCCCTTCCGCTCGCAACACTGACAAGAATGTTTCACACTGTAAAGCTCTCTCTAAGTGACGAACCACAAATCCTGAAATATAAACAACAATATGGGTTCCCACTTCAGAGAGAATCATTCCAGCTTCAATGTAATCATGATCATGGCTCACCAAATGGGTTTCCATTTCTAATAATTGCCTACGTTCAGTGGTGAAATTGATTTGTTGTTCTATAGTCTGACCACTGTATGTCAAAATAGGGATCTCTTCCAGGGCTATACAATTGCCTCTGTCTGATTCACGAATTTCATTGTGAATCAGGAGCCTCTTATAGGCAGATATGAAGTGTCGAGCTGTTGGATTGTTATTCCACCCACCACGACTACGGATTGCACTAAAAAGCATCTCCAAATGATCTTGGCAGCACTTATAAATGGGGAGGAACTTCAACAAAGGTGCAGGGGATTGTGGTCCAAGCTTTGTATAGAGGTGCAAGACACTAGAAATACACACTCGGAAGCCAATGAAACCTGTTTTCCTGTTACTGTCCACAACTCTTTGTCCCTGACACACAGTAAGTGTTTTGATATATGTCTGAGCCTCCATTAAAAATTCTTTAACAACCTTGAAATTATGAACATTCAAAGGCTGCTTCCACTTATTCTGCAGAAGGCTTCTGGAATTTAATATATCAAACAGGCAGTTGAATATCCTTATAAATTTTATTGTAGCATAAGCATCTTCAAAGCCTGATATCTTCATATCGCAGCAGTACTGCATTGCGTCTGCCACGGAAGTGCTGAGCAGCTGGGCTGCTAACCTAACTTTCATTTTGGTATTCACAAAATTGATGTGGCTACTCCTAATGCTGTTGCCTAAGTGGAGACCTTCTTTCACTTGTAACTTATGCAGTAGTTCAAATAGGTACCATGAAATTACATTACCTTGCCCACCCCAAATATGTTTTCTCTCCCCTAATGCATTTCTTACAAGTTTTAGCATATGGGGTGGATCTAACAGAAATGCAGCTTCAAAATTGTTACCCTGAACAAAAAAGGTGGTCTTTAATCCATCAACGTCAATATTGCACCCCAAGCATTTGGCCATAGATATATTGGAGGCACAACCGTCACACGAGAGAGACACTACTTGAATGCCACTGGCACTGGCAAGGCTAATGCATTGTTTAACCAAATGAGCTTTCTGCTCCCCAGTCAACCCACATGTCAAAAAAATACCCTACTGGTAACTTCCATGACTCATTGATTGCGACTAACATTAATACAAAGGCCTCTTTAGCTACAGGTAAACTATCCATAGCAACAGAGGATCCCATATCTATGTACCCATAATACTGTGTTCCATCAAATTCTATGTGTTGCCTGATTGCAATTTCATCCATTAACAAACTGCATAGAATTTTATTAGTCTGATCCTGATGAGAAGCTTTTGCTTTAATAATGGCAAATGCATCCGTGGTAAAGCCAGGAGCACCATCCACACCCTCGTACCACCTTGCTAGTGTTATTGGATGTGGCAGACACATGTCATAGCAGCATCTAGCATATTTACACGCTTGTGGGGAATAAAAGTTTAATGTAAGAGCAAACGAACGTAGCTCAGGACTGTAAGTTCTAGGTACACTCTTACAGTTTGCCTTTGCTGCCTGTCGTTGCAACAGCTGCTTGTGCATTCCAGGTATGCTTGCAATAACACTTAGACTGTCTTCATTCACAAAATGTTTTTTTCTCAGTTCTTCCATCACTGTACTCAAACATGCCACTTTTTTTATTAAAGGGCGCTTGGATTGCTGAAGAACTTTGATTTTCTTCCTATAATTTTAATTTTTTGTCAGCAGCACAGACACATCCCTCTTAAGGTTCCTCACTATTAGTGTTTCTTCAGGATTTACATCCAATGGTGTGGTGGGATTAGCAGGATGAGAAGCTTCAGCCTGAAAGCCACTGGTAGTGGCTTCATGTTGAGTTCTGCATGTAGAAGTTAATTTAACTATACATTTTGATGTCTGCTGCCTTTGTGTTGGTGGTCGTCTCTTCTTCTGTTCCTACAGAAAACAAAGATTGAAAACAAATAGAAACTGTTCAGTTACACCTTACAGCCTACTTATAATTATTTGCATTCCATAATGCATTTACAATATTTGTAGATTCTGATTGGACTTGTTACTATTTATTTGCACTACAATGACAGTACAGAATGTGAGGGGGTAAGAAACCTGCCTTTATGGAAAGCTGCATTTGGGGGGGGGGGGGGGGGGGGAGGGTCGATGTACTCTCAGTGCAGCAGTGCAGTAAGAAAGTGCCAATTAGGTGGTTTTGATCCACTGTATGTTTTGAAATAGTAGCAATATACACTTGAACATATGATATATTAGACAAACTATCTTACACAATTAAGCACTTTTTTCCAATAAGATAATTTGTCACTGCCCATAACAAGAATAAATGCAATGCTGTTACTGCGGCATTTAAGTAGTGTTCTTTCACTACAGACACCAATGCTTACAGGTGTGAAACTATTATCAAAGAATACTGATTCAACTTGTTGAATTTTCCAAAATGGATGATTAAGTAATTAACGAACGAAAGAAGTAAAATTAAATATGACCAAGAGGAAGAGCAGATTATGGCAGTTATAGCTTGACTTAATGCCTGAAGTCTTATTACACAGAAATAAAATTACACAAAACACAGAAACTCTCACGAAAAAAATAGAAATTTACGCCCGAAAATGTGATAAAACTATGAAAATATTGTTACATGGAATAACTCCACTGTAATCCGCACATGTTATTGGTTATAGACAAAAACATAACTGAAATTAGAGGCCTAATTAAAACATTCATACTTTCTGGCATTGTTCGTTTATTTCCTAGTTTTACAGGAATTCAGAATCAATATGCTGATTTCACGTAGACTACCTTTTGTAAGTGAGGTGGAAAGGCAGGAAAAATTGATGGTACAGCATTTTCCCTGATTCGAACACTCGAAACTGAAGTTCGGTCAATATCTTCTTCTCAAAAATGCTGGGAACATACTTTGCTCCATTTGTTATGTATCCAGTCTTTCCTTCTTACCATATGAACCCACAGAGCTCTACGAGCTTCATTGATCGGAAATCTGAAATAAAATAAGAAGAAAACAGTTTCACTAAACGTAAACAAGGCCGCACGTCTCACGAATATAAACGACAAATATTTTACGAACGGAGCCACTTACGCATGGAACGTGATTCCTTTTAACTTGGTAGCACTATTCCAACGGTTAGTACACCCGTAAACAACGCAAACCGGCATTATAAAATGTAAAAAACTTCCGCAGCTCTACACAGTAGCACAATCGGAAACGAGTCTTTTGACCAAACTGCAATGGCGGATCTCGGTTTCTGTCGGCTTCAAGTTTGTGACGTCATGTCATCTCCCCTCCTTATACCTCCATGGTTGCCATAGTTTTTCTGATTGTCATTATAAATGGGGTTCTGTCTGACTGTTCCCGCTCGCGCTGCAGCGGGTGTCGGCGGCCGGTGGACTTGGCGTTTAATATCCGTAATTGTGGTTATCCTGAACACGCGCGTCTTCATGTATCAGGTCTAAACTGTCCAACACGAATAAGAACATCTCCTGGTCGTCATCCGGAACGTTTACCAGTTTTTCCCTTATCGATATAGGCAATTTCGACTTAAGAATCACTATTACATTTTTAGTGGTGATTGGTGTATCGCAATAGCGAATCTTCCTCAAGTACTTCTCGAAATACCTCCTTAGGCTCCCAAATTCGGCATGAAAAGGGTCGGCATTATACACTTCTTCTCGAAGTCTCTGTTGTTCTCTTGAGCTCCAAAACTTATGCAGAAATTGGTGTCCGACTTCGGCATAGGTATGACATGTATCGAGCATCTCTATTCCCCATAACGCATTTTCTCCTTGAATGAATCCAACTGTATGCGTTGGCGGTCTGACCAACTTTCTGGGAATACGCCAGAAAATCCTTTTAAAAATACGACAGGTTGAATGTTTCTTTTCTCTGGTATGAATTTTTGAAAGACTCTATGCTTCAATACGCTTTCTTCTTTCAATAGATTTGCAAGCGATACTTAAGCTATTTGTTCCGGTTGTAAAGGTTGGTAGTTCTGCTTCGGTACTGATCGTGTGGAAGCTTGTTGCTGGCGGTCGAAATATTCCGGCGAGCTATTTACGGTTGGTAATTCGCTTTGGGATTCGCTCTGCGCGTCATTGTTTTGGAGATAATTTAAGCGGTGTTGCATTGTCTCAATTTGACTGTCAAATTTGCGTTTCCACTCTAGTAAATCTCTCATTAATACACGTCGAATCTGCCCTAACTTGGCTGCAGACTGTGTCTCCTGAAGTTCCGGTAGCAGCTAAGACTTCTAGTGAGGCCGATTTTGCGGCGCCTTTGAGCTCGTTCGTTACCTGTTGGAAATTTCTCTGTGTTTGGTCTCCACCCAATCTTCGTATCTCTTATTCAGTTCTGTGGTGCACGTGTCTAAGCCACGCTTTATTTTACTTCCAATATTCAACTTAGCCATGTCATCTGACAATTGTCATTTTATCGTCTATTTTCTTGATATTGTCTTCAAATTTGTTGACCTTTCCAGACACTTCTTCGTACTTTTTCAGCGTCTTCGCCGCCCCAGACTGGTACGCGGTTACTTGTAGCTGAAATTGGTCGGCAATTGATTTCATGCCATTTTCCAACTTCACAATTTAGACTGCTACCGTGGAAATGTTACTATCTATTTGCGCACGTAAGTCGGTTTTAGCCGCATCTACTTCATATTTGAGACCTTCTTTTAGTTCGCCCTTTACCGAATCTATCTTGCTTTCCACTGTACCAAATTTGGTTTTCATATTACCCTTTACTTTGTCGATTTCTGAGAGAGATCGATTTGTGAAAGAGATCAATTCTTAGTATGATGGCTATTATCTTTACACTTCCTTTGAAAAAAACTGACCTTTAGTACACAGCTCCATGTCATCCACTAACAGGAGTGGTTTGCGATTTTGGGAATAGCACTCCAGTGGCATCATGTACACCTCACTGAAGTAGTGCTGACTCGATGCCGTATGGGAGTGTATTGCTTGAAACAATATCTGATTCTGTTAATACTTGTCACATAATAGTATAATATGCCTTAAGTTTAGTGCGTAATGGTTTTATCAGACTTTGGCCGCCTACTACAGAATGTAACCTACAATGGAACTTTGAAGCAGACTTAGTAGGTCACTGTTATTACACACCCATTAAACGAATATCAAACAAGGGCAGTTTGGGCTTTAAAATCATTTTGTTTATAACGAGAAACAAGCTTCTGACACCAGGCATAGCATCAAAGATGTCAGGAACAGTATCTGTTTGTGCTGACCGCAGCCACAAAATTCAGAAACGAAACTGCAAATATTTGTCAAAACATATGAGAAAATGCACCTAACGACTCTTATGAGGGACATGCTATATCTCCAACCGCTAAGATAGTGGTGGTATTGTAGGTAGTTGTCTGGATATTTTTGATAAGATAGTTTATACAGACTGCACGTCGCTGCAAGTGTGACAAATTCGCTCGAATAAGTTTCGTAGTTAGACTACCGATCAATGGAAAGAGGCGTGACGATTCTGCTGCTGCTTGCCAGTGTGGTGGACTTGCTGAGAATGGTCTTACCTGGCTGGGCAGGTTAGCAGGTTGTGTGACCCCGCGTGAAACTGTGGTGCAACGCCTGCGGCCTTCAGCGCTGGCTGGTGGTTCCAGTACCCTCTTCCAACATAGCATGGCTGTGGCTCTTGCTGTGATTGATTTGTTAGTAAAGTCATCATAACCGACTCACTCCTTCCATAAGACATCTGGTGGCACAGAGTGACTGGGTAAAAAACGACAGCGGGCTATTAGTGTAATTCTAGATTCTAGCGATGTCTTGTGTGTGATCTGCAATTCAATTCTTAAATGGCGTTTTCTGTGTGTGTGTGTGTGTGTGTGTGTGTGTGAGAGAGAGAGAGAGAGAGAGAGAGAGAAAGAGAGAGAGGATGGACTTCCAGCTGCAGGTCTATGTCCAGTGTGAGGGATAGATTAATACTTAAGTACATTTATCTTTGTATTCTGCCTGGGGTGGTGGCAGCTGGTCCCTGCTGCTGCTGCTGGCACTTCCACTTCCAATAGCATTTCAGGTGTGTGTCTGTAGTACATGGGTGCAGATAAGAAATGTGAATCCTCAAACCCTATCATGTTCGCAATTCCATTACATGTAAATGTGAAGGACGTTATCATAAGGGGGAGAGGCTGGACGGGAGCAAGCAGTGGCTATCAGTGTATTTTTTATGAACCTTCATGTTGTAACTGCTGTGTGTCTAGATTGTACTAAATTAACCCTGCACCCACACAGTGTGATTGTTACGTGTGAGTGTACTTAAAATTCGAGAACCATGTGGGCTATGCCCTTTGATTTCACAGCCACCTTTTGTTTTATATTTCTCATCGGGAAACAACTATTTTGCTGCGAGAAAATCATAGCAGCCATTATTGGGCAACGAGTTATAATAATAACTTGCAGTAGAATAATTGGATAGTAACAACTAGGACAATACCCCAACTCACTTTTTCTTATTCTGTCTGGTAGTGGTGACTAATCTATGTTGCTGCTGATGATAACATTTCATGATGATCCTTTCTCCGTGGTATACAGAGTACAAGGGAGGAGTTAGTCTGATGATTAATAAGAGTAAGGGAGTTTTGAGGATCATTATTTTTCTGGACTGGGGGGCAGAATCCTTATTTTTGGTAATAAATAATAAAGCAAGTTATCATCTGTCACACTAGATACCTGGGTACGAAATTATAAGAGTACCGTAATAATAATAATTTCGCATGACTCAATGGCCTGATGCAAGTCTTTCTATTGGGTGTTTCTTCAAGATAGGTCATTAATAAAGGTGATAGGGGATAAGGCGGCTAGTCCATGTAACTGGCTTGTAAAAAACAATAGAACCTATATGTCATGGAAATTGGTGCGAGGGGGGGGGGGGGGTGGAGGGGAGGACATTGCCCTCAGATAAAAGTCACACAACTTCCTCAGAATGAAGGACATTGACCATGAAAGTAAGGAGGACATTGACTTTTGTCCTTGATGATAAGGAGAAAAATGGGCCATTGAGGCGAAATCTGCCTCGATTCACTACTGACGTTTGATCTCTGAAATGGTGCACAGAAATGAAAGTAGTTCATTGTTTATGTACATGACCTACCGTTTTGTTTCGCCTATCTCGACGACTTATTGGTGGTTTCTTCTTCATCACAGCAACGTTGTGAACATCTGATGCAATTTCAGTGGCTAATCGATTTTTGGGTTATCATTACTTCCTCCAAAACCGCCTTTGGTGCATCCTGGGTGACAATCCTGGGCCTCAAAGATTTATGGTTCAAATGTTTCAAATGGCTCTGAGCACTATGGGACTCAACTGCTGAGGTCATTAGTCCCCTAGAACTTAGAACTAGTTAAACCTAACTAACCTAAGGACATCACAAACATCCATGCCCGAGGCAGGATTCGAACCTGCGACCGTAGCAGTCTTGCGGTTCCAGACTGCAGCGCCTTTAACCGCACGGCCACTTTGGCCGGCAAAGATTTATGCAGATGACATCATTTCCTGAACAAACTGAGACTATTCGGGAAATTGAGACCACGAACTTTGTGAAAACTCCACCAGTTCCTCGTAATCTTGAACTTCTATCACCTTCATCCACCCAGCACAGCCTCCACTTAAAAGCCACTGACAAACACTCTTGCTGGTCCTAAAACTAAGGGCAACCGTCCCATTCCTTGAACAGACCAAATGGATGCCGTTTTCACTGCTGCCAAAATCAGCCTTGTTGATGCTGCATGTCCGGCTCACCCAGAACATGATGCTGGCTGGCACTGGTGGTTGATGCCAGCCAGCACACCTTAGGTGGAGCCTTGCAGCAGTACATCAATGATTCCTGGAAATTGTTGGTCTTATTTTTACAGACGCTCAAGCCTACACAGCTCAAATGGAGTACCTATAACATGCATCTACTCCCACCTATGAAGCAATCATCTGCTCTCACCCATAACTGGAGGCCAGGAACTTTGACATTTGCCTGCCATAAACCCATTATCTACATCTTTCAGTGAACCAACAGTCGCTCCTTATCATTCTACTTCTGCCATGCAGAATATGTCTTTCAGTTCAGAAGAAACTTTCGGCCTATCTTGGAAAAGGATACCACTGTTGCCGATTGTATGCACGAATCTCCTTTGACAGCATCCAAAACCCGTGGCACACTCGCATTAAGGCCACTGCCACACTTTTTAACCATGGCTACATGTGGTCTTGAATCTATTCAAGACTGTTGCAGTCAGGCCTGCTACTTTGTGACTTGTCAGCATAGTAGGGTTGGCTGGCACATTCATGCTCCCAATGGCGATTTCCCTGATGCTACAGGGATGTTTTCCCACGACCATAATGACATGGTTCATCCGCTTCCCATCTCTGACGGCCAGTGCTATCTTTTAACTATCTCTGATCACCTCATATGTTTGTCAGAGGCGACACCAGCTTCTGACATCTCAGCTGAAACTGTGGCATGAGCATTTGTGAGTACATGGATAGCTTATTTCAGTTCCCACTCCGTATCACCACAGCTAGTGGAAAGCACTTTGAATCCCAGCTGTTCAATAAGTTTCCCTGACTCTGAGGTACTGAATGTCACCACACTCCACGTATCACCCAGCCAGCAATGATATTGTCAAGTGATGGCACCACACTCTGAAGGCTACACTACTTTGCCACGACACAACGTGGGCAACTGCATTTCCCGTTATACTCCTTGGCTTCTCCATCTGTTTCAACATGGACTTCAGCAGATCACTGGCCAAGTTGGTCCATGGTGACCCTATTTGGCTAACTAGAGAATTTGTTGAGCTCTGTGTGACCACTTCTTTCTCCATCATACCAGCCTACCTCAATAGGCTGCACTCCCATACTGCACACATCTACCCTCAACCTGTCTCCCTTAATACCACCCACCTTCTTTTATTTGTACGGATTTGGCTGTGGTCATGCATGTAAAGGTCTAGATTGAGTGAGTCAGGTCTGGTTACCAATCTCTGAGTCCAGTCTTCACAAGATTATTGGGCAATGTGGCCATACATTGTCCTGGGGGACACCTCCACATCTGAGCTTCACTCTTTGTGCTCCTCTCAAACTTCCCTGTCTCCCCATCACCACTAAAACCTCCCAAGTAAGCACACCCAACGATTCAAGACTGCCAATTGGGGGGGGGGGGGGGCGGCGTGGGAGGAAGTGCGTGTGATGACTACCACCTGTCCACCTGTGACAGCCAAGCACAACCTGCTACAATACAGCCATCTATTGGTTAAGCTGCAAACTTATAGTGCAGGCCGCAACACAGACAGCATGTTTAACCAAGCTACAAACTTACAGGTTGACCACAGCATGATGCATCAAGATCAAGATCAAGGTGATCAAGAATTTTATACACCGTAGATCATTTTACAATGATATTGGCTTCGTCATGCAAGATGTACTAGTACATACAGAATAACAAAATAAACTTCTGTCAATACATTATAGAATACATTTGAAGCATGGCAGTGTACCAAATTACAAAGGATAGCTTTTAAAAGTTAACGCAACAAGCTATCTTATAATCTAATATAATATGATATTTTATTGTTTATAGTATAAATTTGTAATTACACACGATTAACCACAGCACAAAATAATATGTTTAACTACAGACAACTTTTAAATGCTTATATTCTCCTCAGGCATCTCAAAGAATTCTTTAATGTCATAGAATGGATGATCTGACAGCCAGCTGTACCACTTAATTTTAAAAGAATTTGTATCCATAGACTGAACATGAACTGGCATTTTATTGAACATTTTGAGTGGGTTAACTTTTTGGGAATTTCCTGTTCTCGCTAATCTGTGGCGCGGTATGTCTAAATTACCGTTAGCCCTGGTGTTGTGTTCCTGTATTTCCCTTCTGGCAATAAATTCTGAAATATTATTTTTAATATAGAGTACAGACACATAGATGTATAGATTTATAATTGTAAGTATTCTGAGTCTGGAAAAAAGAGGACGACAGCGCTCCCTATGACCTCTTTTACATATTATACGTATGACTTTTATTTTGTAATTTCAATACATTTTTGATGTGAGTGGAGTGCCGCCATATAATCAGACCATATGAAATATGTGACTGGAATAGCCCAAAGTATGTCACCCTGAGGTACTCCAAGCTCACTACCTCCCTTAGTTTCAAGAGAAGGTATGCCACCCGAGATATTTTTTCACATTCATGATTGACATGTTCCTCCCAATACAGTATTGAGTCAATGTGAATACCTAAGAGTTTTACCGACTTATTGCCTACTTCATTTGATGTTCCCATTAAAAGTTGTTGTGTTTTGTCAGGGTTGCATAGGAGCTTATTGGCTGCAAACCAGTCCAGGGCCTTATCTAGTGTTTCTTTTGATAGGTTATTCAGATCTGAAATGTTCTGATGTGTGGTAAGTAGTGTTGTATCGTCCGCATAACACACAACAGGGTGAGCTATATTTGTAGGTAAATCATTAATAGCGACAATGAAGAAGAAGGTCCAAGGATAGACCCTTGTGGTACACCTGTGCTGATTTCCATGATGGAAGAATTTAAATTTCTGACTGAAACGGATTGTTTTCGGTTACTTATCACAGATAAAGTGCTCCCTCTCACCCCATAAAACTCTAGTTTCCCCAGTAGTATGTCAACAGGAATGCAATCGAAAGCTTTGCTTAGGTCACATAATACCAGTGATACCATGTTATTATTTTCAAAAGCTGTTAAGGTTTGGTCAATGATTTCCAAGATGGCACCTGTTGTGTTCTTCCCCTTTCGAAAGCCAAACTGATTGTTACATAGGATATTGTGTTTTTCAAAGATGTTGCTTATTTGCATGTGTATCAGCGCCTCAAATACCTTTGAGAATATTGGAACAATGGAGACTGGTCTGTAGCTTTGGGGGAGATGTTTGTCTCCTTTTTTAAAAACTGTGACAACTTTTGATACCTTGAGTGCATCCAGAAAAACTCCAAATTCTACATATTTATTAAAAATATAAGCTAATCGTTTGGCGATTGAGTATATTGTCTTTTTAATTATGTTATTTGATAACCAATAACAGTCCACACTTTTAGAACCTGAAAATTTGGATACAGCTTTTATAACATCAGCAGGTGTGACAGCCCTCCATTGAAATGCCAGGTTAACAGGCAGTGGTGTTCCAACAAGGTTCATTGCAGATGAATTTGTTGCTTTGATACTGTTACTTATTTCTTTAACTGAGTTTAAAAAGTACTCATTTAATTCTTCAGGATCAAGCAGAGCTGTTTCTGTGCATTTCAGTGTATTCTCTTGTTTTATTATTTGCCAGGCTGCCTTGCATTTATTGGGAGCTCTTTCTATATAGTTCTCCACTGCTTGCTTTTTTGCCAGAAGAAGTTTAGCTTTATAGTATTTTTTGCGTTTCAGAAATGACCTATGAATGTTCACACTCTGTTCTGCCCCTTGGTCAGAGGCTTGTTTATGCATCTGGTACAGCATATGCAAGTTTCCTCTAATTTCTACTAGCTCTTGTGTGAACCAGTTCAGACTTTTCTTTTTCATTTCATTTGGATATCTATTTTTTTTTATTTTTTTTTTACTGGTGAGCAAGAATACCATAAATCTGTGTACTTTTTAAAGAAGTTACCAAAGCTAATTTCAGCTTCCCTTTTTCCAGATTGACAATTATGTATGAAGTCCCAATCTGCATTTCCTAATCTATCAACAAACATATTTATGTACTCTTCCTTCTGTCTTCGTACCATTACTACTTCAGATTCTTCAGTTTTAACTGACTGCCTCTTACAGAGTGTAAGGAGTAGTGGCTCATGATCTGCAAGTCCACTTCCTGCAAGTCTAACTGTAAAATTCTCCCTATGGACATTCACAATAATATTGTCTATACAGGCATTTTTATGTGTGGCACAGTTATTTGTACAATAGAGGTCTAATGATCTTAGCATATTTAAAAATGTCCTAGCAACTGGTCTCTGTGTGTTTACCATTTCTATGTTGAAATCACCACATACAGCAATTCTCGTTTTACTCTTCAATATTTTTTTAATTATTAATTAACATTTTTCAATAAACAAATTTACATCACTATCTGGCGACCTATATAGACTAACTACCACTATATTTTCATTCATTAGTTTTACACAACTAAACTCCCCATCTAGCTCTGAGGAGTATGTAGATACATTAATTCTGGAAAACATTATTCCTTCTTTGACAAAAATTCCCACCCCACGATTCTTTCTCTGTTGTCTACATATCATGTCTCCCACAACATACCCTTGGGGAATGAACATATTTACTTGTTCTTGTGTTAACCAGTGCTCAGATACACATATAACATCTACATGCTCAGTGTTACATAAATGTTCTAATTCTAAAATTTTATTTCTAATGCAACGTACGTTAACTTGTAGAAAAGTAAGTAGTTTGTCTCTGTATTCCTCTGAGAGCAATTTGACTTTATATTTGAAGCTGTAGGTTCCGTTAATGTCTTTAATCTTGATGCACTGTGATCATATGTGTTATGATAGTCACATACCTGTTCATCCACTTGATGACTCACTTTGTTAACTGCTTTCATCTGTGAAACCCCTGCTGATCCCACCAAAAATCCTGGTCCCTCGGTTGTGGTTTCTTTTTTCGGGTTGACTGCCGTACTCCACGTGTTGGTATTCTCATCCCTTGAGCTTGATTTGCTGTTCTTCTTTTTGCAAGTAGGTCTCTCTTCTTATATGGTGCCTTCTTTCCTTCCACCTCATTTGCTGCTTCTTCAAACTTTTGCACTGTCCTCTTGGGTAAGTTCATTGCTTGAGTAATTGTCCTCTCCACACAAACAGAGTTCACTTTTAAGGATTCTGTTGTTATTTATGCTGGAGTTGTGTCAGTAACAATTCTCACTGATTCTTTATCTGAGACTTCAGTATCCTTCCATTTTAGTTCTATTGCTGTTTTGTACACTTTCCTGTTTGTTTCCACTGATTCATAAATCCTTGTGGCAATTAGTTCTTTACCAGTTGCATTACAGTGTTGTCCATGTGCTGTATAAAGCTCCTTGTTACTAGAAGTATCAATAAAACAAGTGTTATGGAAGCCTTTCACTATTTTTTTTAGTTTTCTGCTTGCAGATTGAATTTCTTGGTTTACACAAGACCATTCAGGCAGGTCATGTCTATGTGGTACACCAACTACAATCACCTTTGTATTTGTATTTTGTAATGCTGACACGGGTTTATGTAGGGAACGAATTGCCAACTTGGTTTCATTCTTTGCTACATCATTAGCCCCTGCCCAGATAACTGCAAAATCTCCACTTGTCAACTTATGGAGGTCATTGCATTTTTTTAGTATTACACTAGTGGGGGCACCTGGTATCACCTTCCCTTCAACATCATATTTATTTGAAGGTAAGTTTAAAATGTTTCTTGCACAGTCTCTGCCATGGCTATCTGAGGCAATGAATATTTTGGGTCTCCTGTTCACTGACTGACTCTCATTAACAAAGGTTTGCATTTTCATTGCTGCACCCATAGATTGATTTCCTTTTTGAACTGCGTTCTGTGTTGTGGTATGCACACTGTGTTGTGAATCGTGATTTATGTTGGGTGCATCAAATCTGTAGTTTTTGCACATTTCTATCTTGCCTGATTCTCGCTTCTGTAGTTCGTTTGTTAGCAAACATATAATTGTTTTCGAATACTTAAGTTCCTTTCTTACTATTCTGAGTTCATTCTGTAACTTTTCGCACACTCACGTTTTTAACGGGTCTGTTTTGATTTGTCCATATCGTCACCGTGAGTACGAAAACAATCACTGCATTTCCAGCTTTTCACTCTATTCGTTGAATTTACACACGAGTAATGGAATTTCCTGTTACACTTTACACAACACACGCCATTTCTTGCTGTTTTGTTACAGTAACACGGTTTGTTCCACGCTTCCTCACTTATTTCGTAAATAGTATTCAAATTTTCCGAACTGGTCGCGGCCATTGTGCACTAGTACACAGACCTGCCAGACACATAAAAATAGAAACACAGGACCCTAATGATGGAGGCTATAAGTGTAGCACCCAATACCTACCAACTGTAACGTTATCTCATTGGGTAGGATTATGCAGCACAGTAATCTCGTATGTTCCCTCCACCAAAAATACTCTGGGCTCAGATACAACTGCACTCTCACAGACGCATTGTAGTTCCAGTAATCGCCTGAGTGATGAATTACGTAGACTCATCAGTGGTCACTTGTCTGATGGGATATGTCAGTGGTTGCAGTGATCATCTGAGTGACAGATTGTGTACAGTGTTTTCGGTGATAGCTCCTGTAACAGGGCATATACAGTGACTAAGAGGTCACGTCTGCTATGGGTAATGGTTCAAATGGCTCTGAGCACTATAGGACTCAACTTCTTAGGT
This sequence comes from Schistocerca americana, assembly GCF_021461395.2. Taxonomy (NCBI): domain Eukaryota; kingdom Metazoa; phylum Arthropoda; class Insecta; order Orthoptera; family Acrididae; genus Schistocerca; species Schistocerca americana. Next base: position 74,425,182 of record NC_060122.1, on the reverse strand, counting down.
CATAAGTCCCCTAGAACTTAGAACTACTTAAACCTAACTAATCTAAGGACATCACACACACCTATGCCCGAGGCAGGATTCGAACCTGCGACCGTAGTATGGGTAATGTTTCGTGAGATTGTGATCATTTCTGTGACTGACTTCTTGTATTAACAGTGTTATCTGTAAGTGTCAGCTTAGTGAGAAATTCTGCCTTTTATATGTCAGAATATACCTTTTTTACTTTCGGTGTAAATTATCACCAAAAACTATATTTTGATGAAAAAGAATGTAGTCATGAGAGAAGGTGCAAGCTGTGAGGAGAGGTGTTAGCTACCTTATGGTTTCTAGTCACACTGGCAGAAATTACGAGGACCTGTAATTCAGTACAGCTGTATCCCCATAATGATTAAAATGATTCCTCAGATCTGCAGTGTTAATTATAGTTGTCAGAAGAAATACTTCACAGTAAAACAAGTCAAATAAAATGAATTATGTTCATCTAAATATTTTGAATTTATTTATGTATTAGCTGTTACCCTTCCTGCATTTGATACCAGTACATCACCTGCCCTCATGTGTCTGCCAGTTCGAGTGAGCATAGCTCTTGGTCAAGGTTGCTACGTAGAAGGTTGGGCCAATGTGTTCGGCAGCGATCGGGCGCTTCCGTGTGTCGTCACTGTCGAGAAGCGTCAGCAGCGCGAGACGATCGCATACGGCACTAGTGCGCTTAAACTAACATTAATTCAAAATACCAATACAGGGAATGAACGTTAATATCTGCTACGACTGTGAAACTCTTATATTGTCTCTCTGGTAATGACAAAAGTAAAACTACAGATTTGTGGCTCCCCCTCAATTTATATTCTATTACTCAATATTTTTTGTTAGATAACAACACTCTGGTATGCTTCAGTCCATTTTTTATATATTTTACAAATTTTAATAGTACTGGAAACGCAACAATTACAAGAGCTTTCAGTTTACTAAACACATTTTGTGTATCACAGTCGGCAATAGTGTGTACCATCTTTTTCATGCAGGTATTAAGCAGCAACCATGCGTCTAGTTAGTTAAGACATTACTACACATAATGATACAGAAGCCCGGTTTAATGAACTCACATTCAAAAATTTTAAGAAGAATTTAAATACCTTAATCAGATCTTGAGGGGACTGCAGAAGCTCTCCACCTATGTGCTGCTTTCTGTTGCTGCTGTTTGGCCCTCTGTGCCTTTGCAGATGTGTTGAGGTGCCTTATCCGGATGAATGTTCTGGTTTGAGCGTACACTGTAATGACCTCTTGAGGAATAGTTGGAAATTTCCCAATTAAAAGTCTCGTCAGGTTTCTGATCACATTGCCGTCTTTACACGGACTGCTGCCATGAAAATTTAAAAACAGCACCTCTAACTGCTTAACAACATCAAACCACTCATCTGAAGGGATGATTAAGCCACCACGAGACAGTTTCTCAATCCACCCAGAACTTGCATGGTCTTTCGACACTTCGAGTGTCTTACCACTAGGATGACCAAGTGATTTGTGAATGGAGACGCACCTGGAGGCAATATATCCAGCGATGTAGCGGAGACCTTCTAGAGAACACTCTGAATCTTCTATCAAAGGTGGAACAATTAAGTCATGTACTGTAATGTCCCTCATTTGTTGACCACCTTCTATCATTGACAACGCTTCCTCAATGCCCAGTACAAGCCCTGTAAACAGGTTGGAAGTCAAATAATTTGTTTCAGTTTCCGCCGAGACTGGACAAGAACTGCGTAACTGAATGTCAGCAATACTTTTGTTCATAACTAAAATACGCAAACAGCTTTTAAATTCCACTGGTAAGGGATGATCATAGGCTCTGCCAATTGCTCTTATCTGGGAAAATAAGTTTTCAAGGCAGTCTTGGTTGAACCTTGAGGTCAATACATACTTCAAACCGTAGCCATGTTTTAAATCCGAAAAATAAACAAGCAGTGACCGAATCGAGGTGAGTAATCCCTTTTGGAAAGGAAGTAAAGTTTTATGATTTCCCACTCTCATTTTTCCACAGACGGAGTAGAATCTGCGAAGAACTTGCTCCTGCGTCTCCTTACACAACCCAAAAGCACTTGAAATTGGTCGTTTGCCCACAGGTACCCTTGAAATCATTACATCAAAAGTGTCGTTCACCAATTTGAAGAATTCTGCCGTGTCTTTTTCTTCAGGCATTACAAAAGAAATTGTTTCTGATACAGCGTTGGAAAAGAATTGGCAAGCAAGATGAACGCGCTGTCGATCTCTTCCGCAAACTGTCAGATGATGAGCAGTAAGCTTAGGGCACAGTTTCAGTTCTTCATTATCTTTCGACAATAGCTGATCGATTACGCGCTTTATTATCGTTCTTCTGTCACTTAATGAGAAACCATCCTCTAAAAGGTGGTTTCTGCGAAGTTTCACCATATGTGGTACATCAGCAAATACCCAAACACGTTTCGTTTCATCATCTGGGTTGGTGAAGCACGTGTTTGTGTAGTCGATGTGGAATTCCTTCCACATTTTCCCATTTTTACCCCCCAAATCAAACACTATACCAACTACGATAACTCCCACTTTCTGCGTCTCTCTGACGATACTGATCAGTGAATCCCGATTCATCGTAGTATCAAAGTTATAATATACGGGCTGCTTCCAGGTTCCACACAAACCACGTGCCACAACAACCTGTACCTGGCTATGTGGTCCGGATATGGTGTCAGTTTCTTGGTCGTAGCATATGCGACTGTCCGCATTCATTTCGTCAAAGCTTAACACACACAGCTTCTCTGCTTGATTTAAGTTTGTTGCTTGCTTATTCATTATGTACATACAATACATCAGTCAAAATTCCGGGAACACAACGAAAAGAATTGGATATCCATCGTTTTAACGTAGAAAATCCAGGTAATGGTATTCCCATTATGTTTCTTAAATAAATATAAGTTTTTCTGGACAGAGAGGGCAGAAGCAAGGTTTTGCTTATATCACCCTGGGTCCAATGGGTGCTCTTCTTTGATTTCAGAAGACATTCAATTTGTGCGTTCGTAAACACTTTTTTTTTAAAACTTGGTGTACTTTAGTTGTCACTTTAGCACTTCGTTGATACTGAAGGCTTTGGCATAGCTTTCTCTGTCTGCTTAATGCATGAGCCAGTAATTTGTTTCTCGTTCTTAGCGTGTTGTTTTCAGCTATCAAACGCTTATTTTTTTCTGTCTGTAGCGATAATTCCTTATGAAGCCTCTTCATTTCATCCTCGATGCGGCCTTTTTCAGTTTCTGTGCTTTGATCCACTTTTTTTTCGGTGACAGTGAAGCTAGTCTGTTAAGTGGACGTTTACGTGTTTCACGATCTTTCCTTCTGTCATTTCTTTCTTGGACAGAAGACGAAGCAGCAGCAGTTGCAGATGTGGCTTTAATGAGGTGCAATGAAGGAACTGCAGTCGGCTTTAAGATCTTCTTTGGCGGAAGTTTCATTAATTCAGCTTCGAGATCCCGTAAATAATCGTCTTCTTTAAAATGTACGCTACAGATAGTAGCATTTTTAATGTTAATACCATCACTTCTTCTACAGAGCTGAACTCACCGAGCACATGTTTCAGGATCTTTCGGAAACTTACGATAGGAAATACTACTCCCTTTAGTCTTCTGATTATAGTTTTCACACACAGTCACGGCACAATTCGGCATTGTTAAAGTGTCGCAGAAAGAATAAACTCGATTCAACACGATAACAAACAGCAGCAACACAAAACTTACGTGCTTCAACACATAAGAAAGCGCGCGCGCGAACTGAGCGGAGTAGACTTGGCCACTGTTTCTGTGTTTCGATACAGTGTATCGATACGTGGAACTGATTCAATGTTTCGGAACGGCTACGGTTCATTGTTTCGAAACAGTGGTTCTTCATTCCGCCCCTGTCTCGGACAACTGGACCAGATTCGATCTCGAGCCAGACACAGAAACTGTATCGTTGTTTCGAAATAAGACTGTTTCAGTCCACCTGTGATTGGAACGGACTAATTGTATCGAAACAGTGATGTTTCATTCCGCTCTGTGTCGGACGAGATTCGGGCTCGGCACAGGTACTGAAACACAACATACCACTTCATGAAACACTTTCAAGAGTGTCGAAATCTTTTTGACAAGCAATAGCATGAAGCTTAAGATATCCGAAAATAAAACTTCGTTTCTAGGTGACTGTCATATTCCGAAATGGCGTAACATCTGCTTTATAAACAATAACCAAACAATAAAACAACGCATACTATTCACATTCAAAATAATAAATATGTGAAAATCATTCAGTTAAATTACACTTTTTGATAACATACGCTTCTCTGTTCATGTACAGTAATCATATTAAGAAACGTAAGTAAGCCTACAACATTTTGAATAAAAAAAAGGCGTAGAGTGACAGTTATTAGACATATACATAAATTTGATGTAGGTATAATTGCAAGCAATCTGTTTGACATATCACTGATGGCGTAATGGTGAACGGGAAGGACTAGGAAGCATGGTGAATTTATAGTAACTGTTCGAAACATCTTGAAAGACAAATTTTTTTTGTTATATTTTGTTATTTATTCGAATTATTTGGCGTTATTTGTGAGTCTCTAGTCACTGTGCCTGGGCCCAGGAAATGACCTGGGGAGGTCTCTGCAGACATCATGAGACTCTGGCATAAAATGGGGCTGATACGCGATTACAAGAACTCAGCAAGAGAGTTATCACAGCCTCTGTCACCTCAATTCTCCAACTTCCTACCTACACGTGGTGCCCCTGTTAAGCCGAGCAACTCAGCGGAAGGTTGGGTAACCAACCCCAGCGGGAAACTGAGTCGGTGAGCAGATAGGAGTTGGAGGACAGTGGAAGGCAATGGGAAACCACCACTGAACTATCCCAAGAAAACCCCATGGCTTCGCTCAGCTCAAAATGTTCCGGAGTTTCAAGTTCCCCGATCGGATCTCCGGGGGGAACCAGGTTGAGAGGAGCTTCACGAAGAGTAAGATGGTGCAAAGAGAAGCACTGCATAGGAACATGGAATGTAAGATCCATGTATCAAGGAAAACTAGACATAGTGAAAAGAGAAATGGAGAAAATTAACATCGACATATTGGGAATAAGTGAAATGAGGTGGACTGGCATGGGAGAATTTGCTTCGGATGGCCATATGGTGTATTATTCTGGGCACGATAACAACAGAAGTAATGGAGTAGCCTTCATAGTTAGTGATAAAGTGAGAAAAGCTGTGATGGGATGCAAATATAAAAATGATAGAATGATGTCCATCAGACTTCAAGGTCAGCCCCTCAACATCACAGTAATTCAAGTTTATGCACCAACAACCGATGCTGAAAAGGAAATTATTGACCAGTTCTATGGAGATTTACAAGAATTAGTACTGTCAACACCAAAAAAGGATGTCGTCTTCATAGTTGGAGATTGGAATGCAAAAGTGGGAAATGAAGCTGTAGAAGGTATAACAGGGAAATATGGTCTTGGTACAACAAATGAAGCTGGACAGAGACTCCTACAATTCTACCAAGAAAATTCATTGATAATTACTAATACACTGTTTCAACTACCAAAACGACGCCTATATACCTGGACTTCGCCAGATGGCCAACACCGGAACCAAATTGATTACATACTTTGTAATCAGAGGTGGAAGAGCGCGGTTCAGTCAGCTACAACAAGACCTGGGGCTGACTGCGGATCAGATCATGAGCTCCTGATTGCAAAATTTCGGCTGAAACTTCAGAATGTACCAAAAAGTATCCCAACTTGCAGATACGACCTTAACTCTATACCCTCCGACTATGCTGCAGAGGTACAAAACGGATTTAATGTATTACAGCTGGAGGACAAAAGCTCGCAAGAGATGTGGACAGAAGTAGCTAATACTGTCAAGGAGGCAGCAGAGAAACACATTCCCAAGAAAAGGAACAGCAAGAAGGCTAGATGGCTATCAGTTGAGGCACTGCAAGTTGCAGAAGAACGAAGGAAAGCAAAAATCAAGGGAGATAGATCAGCTATGTTTTAATTAAATAAAGATTTTCAGAAATTAGCTAGAAGAGATAAAAATATATTCTTTAATGAACAGTGCAAGGAAGTTGAAGATAGTAACGTAATGGGGAAGACAAGAGATCTTTATAAGAAAATTAGAGAAATGAAAGGAAAATGCCAGGCAAAAATTGGAATGATAAAAGATAGAAACGGAAAAGATCTGAGTGAAGCGGAGGATGTTAAGGAAAGATGGGCAGACTATGTAGAAGACCTATACAAGAGAGAACTGCATCATGACAGGGCTCCTACTGCTGATGTTAATGTTAATTTAGAACTAGAGCCAGATATTTTGGAGAGCGAAATCCAGTGGCCCCTTGAAAATATGGCTGATAACAAAACTAGTGGACATGATGAAATACCAGCAGAATTGTTTAAAGTCACTGGAAAGGATGCAGTGAAAGTGCTGCACACAATATGTCAAAAAATATGGATCACGCAGCAGTGGCCAGAAGACTGGAAAAGATCAGTATTCATCCCCATTCCAAAGAAGAAAAGTTCTAAAGAATGCTCAGATTACCGAACAATCGCACTTATTTCACATGCTAGCAAAGTTATGTTGAAAATCTTACAAAATAGACTTCGCCAATATCTAGATCGAGAGCTGCCAGAAGAACAAGCTGGATTTAGGAAAGGAAGAGGAACTAGAGATCAAATTGCTAACATTCGGTGGATTATGGAAAAAGCGAGAGAATTCCAGAAAGATGTGTACCTCTGCTTTATTGACTACGCCAAAGCCTTTGACTGCGTCGATCACAACAAATTATGGAACGTACTGAAAAACATGGGTGTACCAGATCACCTCATTCATCTGATACGGAGTTTATACCTTGACCAAGAAGCCACTGTGAGAACTGTGTATGGAACAACGAAATGGATAAAGATTCAGAAAGGGGTCCGGCAAGGCTGCATACTGTCACCGTACTTATTCAATCTGTATGCAGAACATGTCATGAGGAATGCGAGGCTAGATGAAGGAGAAACAGGAATTAAAATAGCTGGAATAAATGTAAACAACCTCAGGTACGCGGATGATACGATCCTATTGGGAGAAAGTGAAGAAGATTTGAGAACACTCTTACTGAAGGTAAAAGACGAAAGTGAAAAGGCTGGTCTTATGCTGAATGTGAAGAAAACGAAAATTATGGCAACTTCACTTACCAATTCGTGGGATATAGCAGGAGAAACCATGGAAGTAGTGACCACATTCAGTTATCTCGGTTCCCAGATCTCTGCTGACGGTGACTGCAGCCATGAAATCTGGAGACGCCTGTTGCTCGGTAGACAGGCGATGTCAAACCTTGACAAGGTTATAAGGTCCAGAGATATAACACTAGCAACAAAGATCCGTATTGTGAGGGCTATGGTCTTTCCAGTTGTGATGTATGGATGTGAGACCTGGACCATTAGAAAGGCTGAACGGCGAAGAATTGACTCCTTCGAATTGTGGTGTTGGAGGAAACTTCTTAGAGTCCCATGGACTGCAAAGAGAACCAACAGATCAATATTGGAGCAAATTAAACCAGATTTCTCCCTGGAAGGTCTAATCTTAAAACAAAAGCTGACCTACTTTGGACACACAATGCGAAGGCATGCCTCGCTGGAAAAAACATTAATGCTGGGGAAGATTGAAGGAACTAGAAGAAGAGGACGTCAGAGGATGAGATGGATCGCTGGCATCACAGAAGCAATGTGTTCCAACCTAGAAGGTCTACGGGAGAAAGTGCAAGACAGGAAAAAGTGGCGTGATTTGGTTCATGGGGTCACGAAGAGTCGGAACCGACTAAACGAATAGAGAGAGAGAGAGAGAGAGTCACTGTGCCTATTATCCTCAATGATTCCCTTTTTGTGCATGGAAATTAGCAGGATGGGTATATTACCCATACTAACGGAATGTGGGAGTCCCAGTAGCATATCCGTTGTTTCTGCAGTTCGCTCCCACCTCCAGTTCCGTTCGTGGTGGCTCTTCTGTCTTCAGCTATGGCTGTCCTCAGCCAATTGAAAAGTATGGAAGTCACACGACACAGAAGCAGCGCATTTACTGCTTGAAATAAGAAACTGCCAAGACGCCTAAGTGATAGTTTCATACTTTCTGCGATATGATTATCACTCTCGCACCTCATTTGTATAAAATTTGTAGGTTTATTAGATGACAAAACACAAACTGTTTCACTGTTTCGAAACAGCGCTCGAAACATTACATTGTACTGTTTCATTTCTTTCGAAACAGTTTCGTGTTTCAGTTTGCCCATCTCTAGAGCGGAGTTAGCCTACGTCATGCGCAGTACGGCGAAAAATCTCTGTTCTGCGCACGCATTATGGGCCCCCCCTGGCTCTTGGTACGCGACCTCCTCCCCCCGCCCCCCCCCCCCCCACAACTGCCGCTACGCATATGCGGTGACAAGCATTGTAGTGTTGTAGCCGAACGGCGTCTTACGTGGTGGAGCGTGAGTAGAAGCGTGGGTGTATGCATCGTGCTACTGGAGTAGCGAAACATCATACAACATACGCATTGTAGAACAATTTCAATTTTTTTTAACGTGTCTCCTATTCATTGATGTACAAAACATGTCCCTCTTCCCATTTCATACTTTTAGGGAACGATTTTTTTTTTAGCTTTCTAAAGTAACCAATGTTCTACCTCCACACCAAATTTAATCGAAATCAGTTCAGTCCTATGGTCGTGAAAACATGAGTGTGGCACTTTCGCATTTAATAATACTGTCACGGAAGCGTGGGTTAAACATGTCGAGAGTTGTATAAGCAATTTATTAATTGCATTGAATCGTTTACGTAGAACATATCAACCAATAAAAACATTTTTATAAATACGATGAAGTTCAAAACTCAAAGAGGAAATTACGTTTTCAAAGAGTATATATGTTACCCTAATTCGAGTTATATACAATTCATCTGTCACTGAGTTAAAATGAAACCCTGAATACAGAAAATAGTAACAACCTTTTATGTCTGGCCTAATACGTGTACATTATTTTTACGTACGAGTAAACATTTGTTCATTCCGAAGAACTACCACCAAAGAGAAATAGTATCTAGAAATACAACTGAACGAACTCCAATTGTTGTCAACCGAGGCTGGTTCGTCAATGGGGTATCCGTCGAGAAATAGTTACCGGTATGGTTTGTGTTTGTAGTTTGAAAAATTTAAGCCACTGCGCTTCTTATTTCACATTGCTCTACTGCAGCAGAATCGCTGAGTGGCAACTGACCTCCCGTATATTTTCCGCAACTAAATCGAAGTAAGTACCGTACCGTACCTGATAATAGTAATCAATATTTCTTGTGGCTTCTTTTTGATAGGCAGTGAAATCACGTGCAGTATTTCTTAAAGTGTCATGTTGAACAAATGGTCGAACATTTGATGATGAAATTGTAAATAGCAGTCGAGTAATGAGTACGGTGTGCAAATTAATGTTATGCTATCATTAGACTATCCAGCCAAGCCATACTTAGCGCTTTGTAAGTGAAACTGAAGGTTGTGAACGCAGGTTTAAAATAGGTTAGTGAAGTACTTTACCCTAAACATTAATAGGTATAATTTCACTGTACACCTCGCTTTAGGATCAGCCATAGTATTTAAAAAAAGGAAAATCCTGTTTATTTAAAAGTCGTATTCTCTATACGTTGATAGATATATACTGCAAGTATATGCGTGTTTTTAAAGACGTGTTTATTTTATTACGATTAACATTATTTGACCAGGCTGTGTTTTGAATTATTTTATTTGCACTCTGTTTCCTGCACTGCCCCTTCTCAGGTGCATGTAGAAATATAACACACCATGGAAACAGGGAGCCAAACGTTGTTTTGTCGATGCACTTGAGAATATGCAGTGCCCGAAACTATCAGTGAGAATGAAATGATTTAGAACGCTTACTAATGGTATAATTTCCTCCTCCAGATTTATTTAGGCTGTGGTGCCCTGCCAAAAGAAATTGATATTTGCTTTTTAGTTAAACACAAGCCAGAATGTGCGCCCAGCCCATAAGCACTGGGGACATCCAGTAGTTGAGGTTTGTCCGAATCACAGTCGTTCATTAGGTTAAATTTTACTTACAACAGCGGTAGCGTAGTCTGCTGATGTTGACTACGATCGTTGAATATCTGGAATTATGTGACGTTCATATTAATGCTAACGTTTTGTTATAAAGTGCTTGCTATACAAGGATATTTAATTTATTGAGCGGACAGTGGTGCAGATGAGGGAAAAAATGCTTAGAGCATTTGTATTTTTTTCAAAAATCGGTTTCCAAGATTTGGAACCAATTTACAGAAAAAATAACTTTAATACAGTGTATGCAGGGCTATAAATTATAGAAAATTGCAAGCTATTCCGTATGTTTAACACACAACATTTTTCAGTTGCTTGTCCGTTGGCCTGTGCTTGCAACAAGATCAGCTGACCAAAGCTGCTTTCAGCAGTAACAGCCCGACACTGTTCGTGAGACCGAAGATAGAACTGGCCAAACATAGTGTCAACCCCCTCCCCCTTTTATTTTAAAAGCTCGTACAGCTGTAGTTTGTTTGCTGGTCTCCACATCGTAGCGCTAAATGAAATATTGACAAGAGTGAATGTACTCTTCACTTTTATGTTGGGTTATTTCCAAGAATGATTGCCTATCGAAGTCGAGGTGTCCAAACGATATGAGCTTGAGACCGTAAATCGATCATGTGACTCCACTGGCGGGCGTTCTGATCAATTATTTGTGATCTTCATTTTTATCTGTTTTGCATCGTTCCCTTAGTTGCTCTAAATTACACACCTCCGCGAATTATTCGTGAGTTGCTAGGGAAACCCAGATGATTTAAGTCGTTAGTTGGTTGGATGTCTGGTGTACTTGACGTTTCTTCGGCGGATTCTCTCACATGGAAGAATCTAATTCCAAGTTTATCAAGCGTAGAAAATTGTTCGGCTTATTTCGCACATATGGAGTACTACCAGTTGAGGAAAGAAAGGACTGTGTATACTGTGATGGTGCGAAGTGTGTAAAACTTCGTAAGAACAGCTTCCATGCTGAAATACCGTTACACTTTTATTGCGGACAGTGCGGAAAACGAACGAATTTGAGGAAGAACACGTGGTTCGACTATTCCAAATTATCCATCCAGACCACCGCAATGGACTTTCACATGAAAGCATACCGACGACGGGTAAGGTCAGTCGTCTCCATTGCAGTGACAAGTATTTTTGTAACGCTTTTCTTTTCTCGTTACATAACGCCCGCCACCAGAGTCGCATGGTCGATGTACGATTGCACGCTCGATATCTATCGTTTGAACCCCTCGACTTCGATAGGCAATCATTCTTGGAAATTACCTTATGTTTTATAAATTATGACAGTGTCAAAGTTGAGAGTCTTTTGCTTTCATAATTCTTAAATCAATTGCATGACACAAAAATTTCTCAAATTTTCGTATAAATGCTTTTAACCTGATACATTTTTCTCCCTGAGTTACAATTTATCGCAGGACTTGCTAAATTTTGTTGTGTGCTTTTTTTCCAATACCTGTTGTATTGCCTATTCATTTATTATACACTACACTGCAGGTAAGTTTTTTACCACAACCAAGATTTCAGAGTGGGACCAAGCCAAAGTCCTTATTTATTCTGCCTTGAAAACCATTTAAATTTAGTATTTTATCTGTAAATAACTTTCTCATATTTCCGATTCTTTGTGGTTGTTTCTTTTAGTTATTTTCTGATTTCTGTAATCCATGTTTACTGTATACTTCTTTTGCCAGAAATATTTATTTCATTAACATGTTCTGATATGTTTCGTAGAGGCTCTGCCGGTACTTCAGATATTTTCTGTATATTTTAGTAGGTCTCATTGTTACTTACCATTTTCCAGTCATCGGTACTTTACACTGAAACCCATTATGTAGGAATAATTAGGAAATTCTAATAGTGCGTCTTTCAAGTATTGCTATACTTCTGTTGTAGATATTTTTGGCTGAACCATATGCGTTACCCGTTCATTTACTCTTGTACCTATTGGCAATTTTTCTAGTTCATTCTGCTACATGGTCTCTCCAAGATATTTAAACGTAATAACTTCATCTGTTTTGTAGCTACAAACAGACCTGACATCGACGGCGTCTGAACAGAGACAGGGAATAGTGACAATGATGTCGTCATAGCGACTATGGCTACCAAAGTTAATATTGTAAATCAATTAAGAAGGCTGGGAGAATATTTTCGGTAGAAAGAGCAGATAAGCAGTTGTTAGAATCCCACCTACATAATGAAATGATATTATTTAGTTCCAGTATAACTATAGGGTCAAAGTTTGAACGGACTACGAATAGTGTTCTGAAAAAGTGTGTGCCGAGTAAGTAGATTAAGGGAAGAAAAGATCCACCAGGGTTTAACAATGAAATTCGGAAAATGCTGAAGGCTGTTGCACTCGGTTCAGAACAGAACATGCAAATGACGAGACTTAGAGATTCGCGCATACGAGTATGCAAAAGATCGATGCATACAACTACACAATCATACTTATAGCAAAGTATCTTGCTTAGGACCTGAGGGAATTCTGGTCCTCTGTAAGATCCCTAAGCAGGTCTAAGGCTTTTGTTCGTTCTCGTTGACCAACCTGGTGTAGCAGTAGAAGATAGCAAAAGGAAAGCCAAGGTTTTGAATTTCACGTTTAAGAAATAGGTCGCACAGGAGAATCGTACAAACGTGCCATTGTTTGAACAATACACAGACTCCCGTGTGCAAAGCACAGTAATAAGCGTCGTTGCTGTAGAAAAACAGCTGGAAGTGTTGAAAAACAATAACTCGACAAATCCTGATGGAATCCCCGCTCGGTTTTAGAAAGAGTAGTCTACAGCATTGGTGCCTTAGTTTTCATTTATTGCCAATCTCTCACCCAACACCAAAGTCCCAAGTGACTTAAGATTCCTATATATAAGAAGGGTAAAACAACGGACCCGCATAATTACAGACAAATATCCTTAACATCTCTCCGTTCGAATATAATAAATTTCCTTTAGAGGGAGAAGCTTCTGTCCACGAATCAGCATGGTTCAAGAAAGCATCGCTTGTGCGATCTCCTTTTCTTGTAAGAAATCGTGTGAACATTAGCTGAAAGTCAGCAGGAAGGTTCCATGTTCCTAGATTGCCAAAAAGCATTTGACACGATGCCCCACTGCAGACTGTTTACGAACTTTTCTTCTTGTACAGATGAAGCTGTGGGGTCATTCCATGTTAAAGAGACTTTGTGACAAAAAAATTAAAATGACAATATTACAAATATAACCTTAAAAATGTAAAGTTAAAAGTACATTTGTTCATTGCAAAATAATCATGAATATGAAAAAAATAAATTTCTACCTTCACTAAGTGTTTAAAGTGCACTACTCTATGGCACCAAAGAGAGGCATGTTTTATGCTATTTCCAGATGAATATTAGTTGTGTTATCTATGGCTGATTGTTCTATTGTTACAAAGAATATTGAAGTCAACATTGTTATAGCTCATAATAATTCATTTTGCTGAGGTAAGCTAATTGCATTTCTTTATTTTGTTAGTTTTATAATATATATGCAGCTTGTAACACCCGTAACAAAAAAGATACAAAAGTTTTATTTGTAATCTAGTAAATTTGTTCTGTACAATACCTTTCTGTAAAAGTGAGGTTATGCACATATTTTACAATATCATACCATTACATGGCATTTTGAAATCTTATTTAACACTCTTAGAGTTGTTACGTGTGTTACTAATTTTTGTTTCGGGTGTTACTTAACACATGCGTAACACCCGTAACTTGAATTGAAAGGTTTAATGCCACCTTAATCTTTAGTAGGCCTAGGCCCTACATTTAAATTATCACCAAATGGTATTATTACTAATGAATAAAGTTTCTTAATTATGTTTATGACATATGAAAACAGTTTTGCCGGCCGGTGTGGCCGTGCTGTTCTAGGCGCTTCAGTCTGGAACCGCGTGACCGCTACGGTCGCAGGTTCGAATCCTGCCTCTGGCATGGATGTGTGTGACGTCCTTAGGTTATTTAGGTTTAAGTAGTTCTAAGTTCTAGGGGACTGATGACCACAGATGTTAAGTCCCATGGTGCTCAGAGTCATTTTTGAAAACAGTTTTAAGCATGAAAACTAAAATTTTTATTCCACTGCATACCTTTATTTAAGCACTACACCTACGTTATAAAAGTTAATTAAGGCACTAACCTGACTCAACTGACATCCTCCTAAAAAGTTAATTAAGCCCAAAATTAGATTACATATAGTTTCTGTTTTCTATTCTAACTTTTCCAAGAACAACAATGTTGCTAACCTCAGTTTTAAATTTTATATAGGCCCAGTAAACTGCTCATTGAGGCAGACTCTAGTCATTCATAAGAGCCTATGCTTAACAATGTCTTTTACTTTTATCTCTCTGGACAGCGTTATGTTTATACATATATATGCCTACATTATCATGATTTCTGCCTTCGGAGACCATGGCACCAGTACCAGCAAGGGGAAGAGTGAAGAAGTACCAAGAAAAGATGAAAGAAAACCATGAAAACAGAGAAGCTTACTTGAAGAAAGAACGAGATGAATTAAGAATATTGCAGGTTAAAAAAAAAATTGAAAAATAATCAACGTCTTAGAGATAAGAATCGAAGAAAAATAAGAGAGAGAGAGAGAGAGAGCATTCAGAGAAAAGAAAAAAGTAGAACTCACAAGATCAAAAGTTCCAAATGAATCTTCTCCTATTGGGACTTACAAGTGTAAAATACATTTGGTAAAGCTGTGAAGAAAGTGTTGAAGGTACTTCCAAAAAGCCCCAGTAAAAAATTGGTGTTATTAAAAAGATAGTTTCCGATATAATTGGCTCTGAAACTTTGGATTGACAGCTGAATGGAATTTTTTTGCCAGTTGACATGGTAAAGGAGCCATGGATGGCATAGGAGGTGCACTGAACAGGAGTGTGTGGACAGCTGTTAGATCTAGGAAAGTTATTATTAACAACGCAATTGACTTTTATGACTACGCTCTGAAGAATTTTTCTAAAATTAAGGTACTATGGGTTGATAAGATAACAGTGGAGCATAACATTCCTATTTTGGATGAAAGGTGGAAAAATTTACAAGCAATTCCTCAAATCCAGGGCTGCCATCACTTTCGGGCTTATAACATAACTGATTTGCTGGTTTCAAAAACAGCAGAGTCATTAATGACAAGGATGTCAGTATTTATTACTGAGGATGCCAAAGTTAAAACATTACATGCAAAAAGATGCATAAACTTCTATGAAGTGTGCAGTTCTGATGATTCTGATCAGGAGACTGTTTCACCATCTGAATCACAAGACAATATTGGGAGTGCTTGTGAGTTAAGCCTAACTAATAAAATTGAAAAGTCTGATTTAAAATTTGGGTTATTTGTCTTGGTTGACATTCCAAGTGACATAAAGAAGCCAACCCTATCCAAAATTCAACACCTTTACTTGGGAATCTGCCAGAGTGAGGTTGATGAAGAGGAGGATGTGAAAATAATGTTTCTGAAGTCAGTAGGAAAAAATAAAACACTTTTTAAGCTAGATGATGTTTGTTTTGTGAAATTCAGTCAAGTAAGGCAACAACACCAGAAATCAAACAAGGTAACCGTTTGTACTATGAGTTCAATTTTGAATTGGATGTTGCTGGAAAAGTTTATTAAATGAAGTTTTTAAACCTATCAATAATAAGAAAACATTTTTATCATAAATTTATTAGGCCTACAAAATGAGGTAAATGTTAAGTAAGTAACGATATCTTGGCCTAGTTGTACTATAAAATTGTAACAAAATTTTTTGTGTAATAAATAGCTTTATCCTTCAAATATGTTCTCTTAAGTACATACTTTTATTCCAAATAAACTACAATACTTCTTTTCTTTTTATGCAATTGTAAGAGGTAGATTTATTCCTTCAAGAATCAAATCTGATGCATCTACGTAACACCCGTAACATTTAATGTAACGCCCGTAACAGCAAAAAATATAGATATACTGAGTTATGATGTCCAAAAAAATAAAAATTTATATTTCAAAATAAAATTTGGGGCAATACCTCTTCACAGTTGTTTTACAAGAATAAAAGCTTCGTCAAGTTTGCAGAAATTAGAGAATTCCCTAACTCATAACTGGGACCAGGTCTACTTTTGGTAACACCCGTAACACTACTTTTTTGATTAATAACTAGGAGAACAATAAAACAATTCCAGTATCAACATTTCTAACATGAAATATAATGTAAGCCTTAAAAGTTTTCAATATTAAATTCAATAAATATTTTTCCTTACATTATTTTTCCTGATTTTAAAATGTGTTCATGTAACACCCGTAACTATGGAATTGCCATGTGGTTGATTCAATTTGGGGCTTCTCAACTCAAATGCATTCAATTTTATTCAGGTTTTGCCAACAGAATGTTTGTAAATCAAATGTGTGAGTGTTTGGCATACCTTGTGTATTGTAGGTTAGTTTGTGGAGCCAATGATTTTATTGTGCCTCCAATTCCATCACATCCACTCGGCATTTACAGCAAAACCTTTGAGGTGATATAACAGGTTGGTGAATAAAAAATTGTTCTTGGCTGCAATCCGATCAGTGAAGAAGTATATGATTTTCTGCAGATTTGTCATTTTTTTGTTTCAGTAAACCTACAAGTTTTGTCAAGATGACAAAATGTATCATGTCTTTAAGGGTGTATGCTATTTTTAGTTTATAATTGCAGTTATTATTTTAAGTTTATTGGTGATTGGTTTCACCTCATCAGTTGGGGTGAATCCAATCACCATTGTATTTTGTATGCAGGAATGGAATCAGACTTCCAGTGGAGTGAATCTGATCACTATTTTGATTTTTGAAAAATATATTACTGTATTTGCAACAAAATTTTCTAATTTGTAGACTAAACAAATTTTTAGAATCTCATTAAACTTGAGATTTTTGCAATAGAAACACTTGACTTCTCGAAATTTGACAAACAAATATTAATTTTTAGTTGCTGTTGGTCATAATAAATGTGAACAGTATTTACTCAATGTCATAATCATCTATCCTGTAAAAAATAAATTTACCTCACCTTTTATATTATGGAACAACTTATTTAATAATTTGGGCTCTTTCTATCTCAGTTGCATCATCAGTTTCTGGAAAGACAAAATAAACATTACCGTCAAGAACTTTCTTCCTGAGAAATTTCATTTCATAGGTGTCATTAAGAGATGCTTTCAGTTTTATCAATGAAAGACCTGAACCCTTTTTCGTAGGAAATTTTACTATGGTGAAATCATTTTCTTTAAATTCATACCAATCTTTATCCTTCTCATTGTCCATTTCTTCATTTTCATTTGACTCATGCTGTTCTAGATCACAATTGCATGTTCCGAATATGGACTCCCTGCTTGCAGCCCCGTCACTATATAATTTTTATTGAAGTTGCTGATAATAATTCCTTTTCCTGGAATTAATGCTAAATGCTTTGTTTGGTATTAGAACGAACCAGTTTCTACTGCATTTTGAAGGCTGTTGCCCAAGAAACTTCTGATGAGCTGGTGCCATGTGCATTCTTATCGGTTGCTTTTGGAATCTGTGAAACGACTTTATCGGGACAGAAAGGAAATATCCCTGATTTTCTGGCCCCGATATTACATGGAATTCGGCGTACAACTATATTTTCAATTTTTTTTTCAACAATTTAGGAAATTTGGATTTTGGCAATATTTATCTTTTTTTTGTTTTCCAATCATCCAGCACATTTCTCCAAGCAAATTTTAAAAGTCTAAAAAAGGCCACATCAAGTGGGTGACACAAATGAGTAGAATTAGGTGTTAGAAGCACAAATTTAATGTCCTATTTCCAGCGCAGTTTAATCACATTACATGACAGATGACTTGAGAGATTGTCACCTATAATCAATTTAGATCCCTCTAATTGCAAGGCATAAGGCAAGACAATTTTAACGAACCATGATTAAAGCATTGTTAGGTCAAACCAACCACTTTCATTCCTATTATAACCTGTGCCAGTTACACCTCTTTCAGTTCAAGAACCATAGAGGTGTTTTGCCCTATAAACTGTGTATGGTGGGGATGACAGAGCCATTGGCAGCTGCTACTATCATCACACTGATATTTGACTGTCCACTATCCTTTCTGGATGTCTTGTGCCTCGCTTCACTATTACTTTCACTTGTCAAGGATTGTCACAAAAGTTTGTCTCATCATAGTTTATAATGTTGGAGGGAGAGACATCACTCAAGGTCACTTCAAGATTTTTAAAATAATCACTTACTGTTTCTCGGGTAACTGCTGCCTTTGTCCTCTTCACATGTTACGTACTCTAACTGTCAGTTCTTTATTTCTTTTCAGAAAAGACTTTACCCACTCATACCCAGGTCGATTGTCATGAAATCTTTTTTCAGTCCTCGTTGCTCGAATGAGGTATGCCTGTACAATGTCCCTAATATTATAATTCCTCAAAGGAAAGTCATTTTTCCCTTGTTCTGTTTGAGGGTGGAACAGGGAGAGAAGATGCTAGTTGTGGTACGAGGTACCCTCGGCCACGCACCGTATGGTGGATTGCCGAGTATGTATGTAGATGTAGATATAGGTAAAACCCCTATTTTTCACAACACAATAATCCTTCAACCAGGCTTTTTTCCTCACTATTGGTTAATGCTGGGTGGCTGCCTATTTTGTATTTGTACCTTTCCTTGGTTTTGTCATTTAATGTGTATTGCTCTGAAGTTTTCTGGATGCTTAACTTTCCTGATTTTACAGCCTTCACCACATTTAGAAGAAATTCTGGTTTTTAGTTAGGTTTCCGTGTTGGTCCCAGAACCTTTTCGTATACTTGCATGATCGGATTCACCCTACAAAAATGTAATTTTTTAATTAGGCCTACACAGTGACTAAGCAATATTAGCAATGAACAAAAAATGAAAGTGTATCACTTAAGACGTTCATGTGCAAGCAATAATATTGCAAGTTACCAGTTACACTTTGGAAGTAACAGACACCAGCAGTAGTTTTTGCACTGTTGTGTTGACTACATGAGTGTAGAACAAGAATCACACACTTACTGATAATGCAATTTGCTGGTTGCGCACACTCCAACATGCCATTGTTGTTGATAGATTAGTCAAGAATTTATGACAATGGTCAGCTGCAATGCAATTGTTAAAATGCAACATTCAGTTATCCAAACATGGAAAAACCGGTAAATGATTGGATTGATACCACCTGATCGGATTCACCTCATTGTGTGGAATGTCCACATCTTGTCTTATGGTCTTAAACTGTCCCCCTTATGACAAATGTATGTTGATTCTCTTTAACAAAGACACAATAGTTGTAAATATATAGGCTAGGCACTGTCATTATATTCAGTTTCTTAAAATAATCTCAAGATAATTCATATGGGTTAAATTCCGCAATGCACCTTCCAGTTTTCTTTTGCCTTTTAAGCAGTAATTTTGAGGCTATGGAACTGTTACGTAATACTATTCTATAACTCGGGTGGGAATGGAAGAATGCAGAAATTGCATATAATAGAAGTTCGTCACTGACACTACTCATCGGTTTTTACAGCAGATAAATGACATATGCTGGTCTCTCACATAATTTCCCTATGTGAGTGTACCAGCTGAGCTTTTGATCTATGTGAAACCCTAATAATTTGACTGTGATGTTATCATGACTGGGACCATTCAGACTGAATATAATGTCTTCAGTTGTACCATCATTCTTCTGGCGTACATTTGCCTCAAACCATATATCTATAGTCACTGCCATGCTCTGCTTCACATTTTTAATTTTGGTACCACATCCTGTGTTGTGTCATCTGCATATAGCACTGCACTTTGGTAAATCATTTATGTAAATAATGAAAAGGAAGGTTCCAAGAACAGTTCCTTGAGGTACACCCTTTACAACTGCAACACATTCTGGTATTTGATTATTTACCTTAAGGGTGTTTTGTGGTTTAGAAGTTTCAAAAAAACCGATTTTTTAATCGCATATTTCAATACTTTATGTTATGGATAATGTGTCGGCAAAACCGTTTTGCCTGTAAACTACTGCATATAGTTGAAATACATGAGCATCACACTGGCAGTCCCGTGTCGTCAAGCACTTACAGACAGTGCTCAGAGGCAGTCAGACTTGTATATGAAGATCTATCAAATGACAATTTTTTTGTAAAGATGTGTTGATACAAACACTCAAAACTCTAATTAGTCAATAAATTTGCTGATTTCGATGGTTTCCCCAAAATACAATATTCCAGTAAAGAAGTAGTCTAAATTTCAAACAATTTGGCTGCAGTTACCTTCAATGGCAGCGTCACGGGACTCGCACAGGCAATGAATGTCATGGGCATTCAACCTGGTAACACGTTGTTCGAATTTTGCAGGAGGTGCAACACGGACTGCCTTGTACGCTCAGAGCACTGCGCATCTCTGGTCAGCAAAGAAGCCAGGTCTGCAGCCTGGGAGGAAGCAGTGCACATGAATGAGATTTATAAGATCGAGGGAGGCTCCAGGTATCGCAGATTGGTGGTAAGTTGCAAAAAACCAGCAAAAACTCTTTCCATAACTTGAAACATGATTTTGTACAGGTCACATTTTTTCTGGGTGTTTAGATTGCCATAAACTACTTTGCTACTTTTGATCCGTAGAGAAATAAACTGCGTATGATCTTAATTTTTAAAAGTTAAACATTTTCCAAAATATTGGTTTTTTATGTATGTTTAAATGCCCATACAAAGTCGATTTTTCTTACTTTTTTCAAATAGCCACCATTTTGTGAGAAAAATGACATTTTTCACTTTTCAGAGGTTCTGACCATAGTCTATTTCAGACTACCATGTTACCTGAACCATGTCCATCCACTTACCAGTGCACAGTGTGCATTACAATCTTCAGTGCCATTTTGTTTAATAACCTCGTAGCATTTTGGGCAAAAAAATTGTTAATCCAGTAAAACATAGGTGAATAAATGGACAGAACCAGTGTTTAATTTATCTTTTGATTTCACTGAAACAAAAATATTGAAAATCGGGTAAAAATCGGGCTCCTAGAGAAAAAAAGAAAAAAACTTAACCAGCTGTTTTCTATTATCCAAGTAAGGACCATATCAAACACTTCTGTAAAGTCCAACAGTGTTGCACTGATAAAAATCTTTATTTTCAAAACAGTTGTATATTTTTGCTACCATGCTCCCAACTGCTTTGACTGGAGAAAGGCTGGATCTGTAACAATATTGTGGGGAGGTAAATGGTATCATTATGTTCAAAATATTGACTCATCTGTTTTTGCATGTAGTGTTCTATTATTTTGATATTATTAGTATGTCTGATATAGGTTGGTATTTATCTGGAGATGCTATATCTCCTTTCTTAGGTACTGGTTTAACTACAGATATTTTTAAACATTCTGGATAAATACCTTCATTTAAAATTTTATTGATTATTTTAGCCAATGGCTTTGCAGTTTGATTTCTGATATATTTAATGAAATAATCTGAGAGGCCATAGTAATCCTGTGCTCTAGAATTATTGAGCATAGCAATTGATTCATTGGCCATCTTCTCAGTGACACAAGTCCAGCAAAAGCTGCCCATATGCTTACTGTTTATTGCTGGCAGCAGTGTCCCTGCTTTACTCACATCCTCCATGATGCTGTCATCTGACTGGGGACTGACAAAATGTGCATTTAGAATATGAGGGGGAATCAGTATCTGGTGTACTTTAACATCACCGTTTATTTGAGTTTTAATAATTTCCCATGCAGCTTTTCATTTATGCTAGGAGAAATAAAGTTAATTGTTGGGTGTTATTACCGGCCACCAGGTTCCACTGTGACAGTTCTAGAATCATTCAAAGGGAGTCCACACTCTGTATCGCAGAAGTACCCGGATCATGCTATATTAGTTGGAGGCGACTTCAACCTACCTAGTATAGACTGGGATGTCTATGGATTATTACAGGTGGTACAGGCAAGTCATCATGTGAATTACTTTTGAACACTTTATCCGAAAACTGTCTTGAGCAGCTAAATTGACAGCCAATGCATAATGGAAATATTTTAGATCTGGTAGCCACTAACAGACCAGACCTCATCGACGGTGTCAGTGTTGAGGCAGGAATTAGTGATCATGATGTTGTCATTACGACTATGGTTACAAAAGTTAAAAAGGCAGTCAAGAAGGCTAAGAGAGTATTCTTACTAGAAAGAGCAGATGAGCAGTTGTTAGCGTCCCACTTAGTAAATGAATCGACTTCATTTACTTTCGGTACAATGGACGTGGAAGAATTATGGGCAAATTTTAAACACATTGTAAATCACAAATTGGACAAGTATGTGCCAAAAAAGTGGGTTACGGATGGAAAAGATCCACCGTGGTCTAACAGCGCAATTCGGAGAATGCTCAGGAAACAAAGACAGTTGCACTCGCGGTACAAGAAAGATCGGGAGAATGAGAACAGGCAAAAGTTGGTAGAGATTCATGCTGCCGTAAAAAGAGCGATGCGCAATGCATACAACCATTACCACCATCATACCTTAGCAAAAGATCTTGTTGAAAATCCAAGGAAATTCTGGTCTTATGTAAAATCGGTAAACGGGTCGAAGGCTTCCATCCAGTCACTCACTGATCAGTCTGGCCTCGCAACGGAAGACAGCAAAACGAAAGCTGAAATTTTAAATTTAGCATTTGAGAAATCTTTCACGAAGGAGAATCGTATAAACATACTGCCATTTGAGTCTCGTACAGATTCCCATATGGAGGACATAGTGATAGACATCCCTGGGGTTGTGAAGCAGCTGAATGGGTTGAAAATAAATAAATCGCCAGGTCCTGCATTGGTGCCTTACTTAGCTTGCATTTATCGCGAATCTCTTGCCCAACGTAAAGTCCAGAGCGACTGGAAAAAAGTGCAGGTGTTGCCTGTATATAAGAAGGGTAGAAGAATGGATCCTCAAACTTACAGACCAATATCCTTAACATCGGTTTGTTGCAGGATTCTCGAACATATTCTCAGTTCGAATGTAATGAATTTCCTTGAGACAGAGAAGTTGCTGTCCATGCATCAGCACGGCTTTAGAAAGCATTGCTCCTGTGAAACGCAACTTGCCCTGTTTTCACATGATATCTTGCGAACCATGGATGAAGGGTCCCAGACGGATGCCATATTCCTTGACTTCCAGAAAGCATTTGACTCGGTGCCCCACTGCAGACTCCTAACTAAGGTACGAGCATAAGAGATTGGTTCCCAAATATGTGAGTGGCTCGAAGACTTCTTAAGTAATAGAACCCAGTACGTTGTCCTCAATGGTGAGTGTTCATCGGAGGTGAGGGTATCATCTGGAGTGCCCCAGGGAAGTGTGGTAGGTCTGCTGTTGTTTTCTATCTACATAAATGATCTTTTGGATAGGGTGGATAGCAATGTGCGACTGTTTGCTGATGATGCTGTGGTGTACGAGAAAGTGTCGTCATTGAATGACTGTAGGAGGATACAAGATGACTTGGACAGGATTTGTGATTGGTGTAAAGAA
Source organism: Schistocerca americana (assembly GCF_021461395.2). Classification (NCBI taxonomy): domain Eukaryota; kingdom Metazoa; phylum Arthropoda; class Insecta; order Orthoptera; family Acrididae; genus Schistocerca; species Schistocerca americana. The sequence goes on along the minus strand of NC_060122.1, from coordinate 74,401,542 downwards.
TGGCAGATAACTCTAAATATAGATAAATGTACATTAATGCAGATGAATAGGAAAAAGAATCCCTTAATGTAGCGCTTGACACAGTCACGTCGATCAAGTATTTGGGCGTAACATTGCAGAGCGATATGAAGTGGGACAAGCATGTAATGGCAGTTGTGGGGAAGGCGGATAGTCATCTTCAGTTCACTGGTAGAATTTTGGGAAGATGTGGTTCATCTGTAAAGGAGACTGCTTATAAAACACTAATACGACCTATTCTTGAGTACTGCTCGAGTGTTTGGGATCCCTATCAGGTCGGATTGAGGGAGGACATAGAAGCAATTCAGAAGCGGGCTGCTAGATTTGTTACTGGTAGGTTTGATCATCGCCCGAGTGTTACGGAAATGCTTTAGGAACTCGGGTTAGAGTCTCTGGAGGAAAGGAGGCATTCTTTTTGTGAATCGCTACTGGGGAAATTTAGAGAACCAGCATTTGAGGCTGACTGCAGTGCAATTTTACTGCCGCCAACTTATATTTCGTGGAAAGACCACAAAGATAAGATAAGAGAGATTAGGGCTCGTACAGAGGCATATAGACAGTAATTTTTCCCTCGTTCTGTTTGGGAGTGGAACAGGAAGAGAAGATGCTAGTTGTGGTACGAGGTACCCTCCGCCATGCACCGTATGGTGGATTGTGGAGTATGTATGTAGATGTAGATGTAGATATGCACAGAGTTCAGTATGTATGTATTATTCACTTTGCACTTTGCTGCTTTGATTTCAGACTTGTAAATCTTTTTCGCTTTCACAAACATGTTGTCAGCATTATTATGCTTAGATCTATCACGATAGAGTAGCATTATTGTGCTTTGATATGAGATGTACCAGTTTTTTGATTTTGTGGTTTGGTGCAGCAATCCTGCTTCAGTATTTTCTTGTAGTGTTTAGTGTGGTGTCACCGCCAGACACCACACTTGCTAGGTGGTAGCCTTTAAATCGGCCGCAGTCCGTTAGTATACGTCGGACCCGCATGTCGCCACTATCAGTGATTGCAGACCGAGCGCCGCCGCACGACAGGTCTAGAGAGACTTCCTAGCACTCGACCCAGTTGTACAACCGACTTTGTTAGCGATGGTTCACTGACAAAATACGCTCTCATTTGCCAAGACGATAGTTTAACACAGCCTTCAGCTACGTCATTTGCTATGACCTAGCAAAGCGCCATTATCAGTTACCATTGATATTGTGAATCATGTACTGGCAAGACCGACGTTCTTCATTAATGGATTAAAGTTAAGTATTCCACCAGCTACGTCCGTTTTTCTAAATTCTGATTTCCTTGTCCTGTTCCAGACCTCACGCCAGCCTGCGTGAGCTAAAACGTGTGCCTTTCAGCCTCCTCTAGTAACACGGTGTTGGCTCTCCTGCCAACCAAAACATTTAGGACAACATGTTTCAGAATGTTCAGTTAACAGCTCTAAAAATTAGTTTGTGTAGTAATTTGCATGTGCAATGTTTATTATTTCATCCCATTGTATTAAACACAATTTACTTTTTGTTTAGCTTTGGTTCATTAATTGGTGTTATAATTTTTCTATGTTCAATGGAAGTTTCAATTATTTTACTGTTAAGAGTTTGTCTGAGCTGTATTTCTCATGGTCAGAAACGCATAGTTTGATTGTGCCAAATTCTGTTTTGTTTAGATGAAAATTATATATATCATCTAGTCATATTTCCTTCCTTATGGTTTTGTCATTTATGTAACAGAAGTTAAGGGATCCTAATGTATTTAGCAAATGATCAGTTTTTCTTGTCTTAAACTTAATAGCTATATTTAGATCACCAAATATTAGTATTCTGTAATCTTTGTATTTCTGCAGTAAGAGTATTAGTTTCTCCAGAAGCTCCGCAAACAGGTCTTCATTTTGTTTTGGCAGGGGGGGGGGGGGGGGTGTATACTGAAGCTACTATGATTTCCTGTTTTGGCAGCATTATGGCTGCAGCATCAAATTTTGCTTCTATGCACAGTCCATTTACATCTGCAACTTCATAGATTAGATTAACACTATTTTTAACATATGCAGATACACCACGATGTTTAATACTTGCTCTACAGTAGGTGGATGCCAGTTCATATCCAAATGGTACACTTAATTTCTTCGTTGCTAAGCCAGAGTTCATTTATAGAAATCATAGTGCAGTTTAAGTTTTACAGACAGTACTGAAGTTCATTAAATTTATTCTTAAGAGACTGCACATTAGTATGGAAAAACATAACCCTTGTGCTTATCTTACCGTGGTTTTCCTGTAGTCCTCCAGTAAAAAATCACTGAAATGGGATGAAACTGCTGCTTTCCTCTTCCTAAATAGATGACAATTTGATGGTGGAAGACCCAGGTGCAAAACCTGCCCAATCCACCCACCCAGCACTTCCTATTCTAGTCCTGTCACAGGTTTATCCTACCCCATCAGGGGCTGGGCCACCTGTGAAAGCAGCCATGTCATTTACCAACTCTGCTGCAATCATTGCACCACTTTTTAGATTGGTATGACTACCAACTAGCTGTCCACCAGGATGAATGGCCACTACCAAACTGTGCCAAGAGCAGGTAGACTACCATGCGGCACAACATGCAGCTGAACATAACACACTGGATTATTTCAATGGCTGCTTCACTACCCGAGCTACCTGGATCCTTCCCTCCACCACTAGCTTTTCTGAACTGCACAGATGGGAGTTATCCTTACAACACATTCTCCATTCCCATAACTATCCCAGCTTCAACTTAAGGTAACATACTGTCCCCACACCCTCCACCCAACAGTTTCCATCCCCTGTGTCCTATCATCTCCTCCCCATTCTCATCTCCCAGCCTTTTTTATTTCTTTTTACCCCTCCTCGTTGCCCCATAACCTCCTGACAATGTGCCTGTTGGCAGTCTTGTTTCTGTACACTCCACCAGACAGCATTCATCTCTCTACCCACCCATAAACTACCATCCCTTCCCCTTCCCCACCCTCTTCAAATTGCTGCTTGCATCCCACATGATGTTGCATTTCAGCTGGAGATGCTGGAGTTGGCAGTTGTGTGTGTGTGTGTGTGTGTGTGTATGTTTGTGTGTGTTTGTAAAGGCTGTGTGTGTCTCTCTCTTTACTGATGATAGCTGTGTACAAAAGCTAGGTAAGAGTGTATTTCAATCATGCCTGTCTGCAACTTGATGTGTCTTCTTTACAGTAAGCAGCAATCTATTGTTTCCTACATTGTTGGGCATTTGATAAGTTTTTCCAGTGCTGACTGCTCCAGTTTTTGCAAGGCATCCATTTGTTGTGCATCTTTTGGTAGGACAATCACTTGTTCTGCAGCTTTTGGTGAGGCATCGACTTGTTCTTCAGCTTCTGGTGAGACATCCATTTGCCCTGCAGCTTCTTGTAAGGCATTCACTTGTCCAGTCTTGTAAGGCATTCACTTGTCCAGCAGCTTCTCCATCTGTAGTTGTTTCTTGTTTTTTCCTTGGTGGAGATATTTTTGGAAATCTTAGCATAATGTCCAAAAGAACATAATGTGGAATCTGCAGTGGTGATACATACTATGTTAACTGAAGGTGGTGGAGGGGGAGGGGGAAGGAAGTAATGATATCAGCTGCATCGAGACTTTGTGCGGAATCAGCGGCAATAAATGAAAATGTGCACCAGACTGGGACTCAAACCCGGGATCAAATTAAGTAAATCTTTGTATTCATTCATTTAATAAAGTGAACTAGTATTTCATATGTTGTAGTTACAATGAGCCATCTCCCAGAACAATCAAATAATTCAGTGTGGCTGGACTCTTGTAGTTTTACCCATAACACATTAGGTCGTTATGTTGCTGCAAATGACATGCAGCTAACAAGTCAAAATTGTGTTTATAAAGCTGGAAGGAGAGCAATACCTCTTTCCAGTCTCAAATAAACAGGTGACAAATTGGTTGTTGGCTACAATGCATTACACCTGTCGCCATGGCCACATACTGTGCAGGGTTGTGGCTCATTCCTTTTTGTATGTGGTTTGTGAGGTCAGTACAGTCACACTCTTAAGATAACATTGTGTTAACAGTTACTTTTGTTTTAAAGCTAGAGATGGACAATCACAGACCCAGAGGCAGAAGTAGCTATGTAATATGCATTAAGTTTTCTTATCTACTAACACTTTCATTCAGTATTATTCAGTAACTGTCTTTGTTCACATATTGTCAAACAAATGGTATGTATTCCAGTGAGCAACGGAAGTGAAATTGGATATTATTATTGATATGACCAAAGCCTACAATGTGCTGCGTGATTATGAATGCGAGAGAGATGCTCACTAAATTGAAAACAGATTTACTGTGAAAGAATTTGATATAACTACAAACTTGAATGAAAGAAGATGAGGAAATATGTCAGCAGTAAGGAACAGTGATGTGGTGACCAGTTTTTTGTAAGTGAGACTGGTGAAGTCCTCTGGCTGGACAGAAAAATCTGAGGTGTTGTGCAAGGCCGAGTATGAGTTCTCATATGCACTTCCCTTTACATGAACAATTTTATTAATTTAATAGTTTCATCTTGATTGGTTTTTTTTTCCTGTAGTTGTACCAGTAAATTCTTGGAAACATAATGAAATAAATATGCTAGTGCTGACTCTTCCTCTTAAGTATCTAGCAATCTGTTTTAGAGCAGTGGTTACTGAACATTGGTTGTTTAGTGTCCCATTTTTATTGGTTTAAGTATTACTCTTTCCAACAACTTAATCCTCAAAGTCAATCATTGCAAAGGAATCAGTGCCATTACTGATGATTGTCCACAAAATGAGCATGGGAACACTATCCTTTGTCGCACCTTGTAAGAAATCTTCCACTGATGCTGCAATTCATTTCATTAGTTGTGTTTGTTTAAGGGAAACAATTAACAAATTACATACTTATCCTTATATCAAAAAGGAGAAAGAGAGTGTGTATATTACATGTAAGTTAGACACGTGTATGTTAGAGATGTTTCCTTGTATCCAACAACAAAACAATGGGTAAACAAGTAAGCTTTAAGCCAAAATGCCTGGTCTGGCCTCGGCAACCAGAGATAGTGGTTGCGTGTGTGAGTTGTATTTGCGTGAATATGTGTGTGTGTGTGTGTGTGTGTGTGTGTGTGTGTGTTTTGTCTAATTCAGGAGGAGGCCTTTGGCCAAAAGCTTACACGTTTAGCAATCTTTTCGTTGTGCCTGTCTGCCGCTCAACATCTCCACTATGTAGCAATGTAACCTTTCCATAACACTGAAAAAAGATTGTTAATTGTTGTTAACTTTTACTCACAACATACTATTTAAAAAGATATTCATGTGTAAGTGAGGTCCTGAAACTGAAAATACTGAGTACGACATTCACTGGGGAAGTGGCATCTAGTCATGAGACTTAAATTTTTGGGTTAACTTTAACTGAAAATTTTTAAAAAGTTATGGGGTTCAGTAGAAGAATTCATTGAAAACAACAAACCTTTTTTTCAAAATTTTAAAATATAAAGTTAATGACTAGATCACAATATTTTCAAAATGTATCGCAAGGCTTAAGGAGTAGGAGGAAACTCTTTACTAGTTGTTTGATCAGATACAATTTCTTCAAGTCCTAACAGCTCAAATATTCTGTGCCTTTTTAACTGAGAGCTTTGCATTCTGGCTGTAGTATGGGTTCATCCTCATTGCCACAGTCTGCACTATCTCTTTAAATAATATGTTGTGAGTAAACGTTAACAACAATTAACAGTCTTCTTTCAGTGTTATGAAAAGGTTAGATTGCTACATAGTGGAGATGTTGAGTGGCAGACAGGCCACAACAAAAAGACTGCTAAACATGTAAGCTTTTGGCCAAAGGCCTCCTCCTGAATTAGACACCATACATCTCCCTCTACACCCATCGTATGTAAATATTTCTTAAAATTCTCATGGCCAGTCATGTGCCCTACCACGAGATTAATCTGTTTCCTCTTCACATTGAGGATTACAGAAATTCTCTTGAAACAAGGCTTCGGCATCATTACCTTGCCATGTTTTTGTTTTTGGATTGCAGTCCAATATTCTTCATGCTGCCTCCTGAGCATTCATTTTACCATTACCTTAGTGATGGTTAGGACAGGTTCATCACACCTGTCCTGGCCAGCTTTTTCAGCTTGTCCACTGCTGCTAATTTTTGAGTGGCCAGGGACCCTCAGCAAGTTTATCCCCTTGCTTTCCCCTAGTCTCCCAAGGGTTTCGTGGCATTCTTCGATGGTCGTTGATCTCGTTTGGGGGCTGTCTGAATAAATTCAGATGCTATGATCCTTGCAGTACCTATGCAAATTCTCCTCCACACAAACTCTGATAACAGGTATTTCTAGCTGGAATACTGTGACCTGATTTCCTAGAGACTACTCACTCTAGACTACGCTGTAGCCTGTATACTCCAGCCGCAGCACCTTCATCTGTTTTCAACTCATCAATAAACCAGACTATTCCTTCTGAATGATGCCATAGTTTATTCATGCACTGTCCCCTTCTTTCAAATGTTACATTGAAAGATTTATTAAAGCAGCTGCAAGTTATCGTATGATCAGCCAGCATATCCCCGACCATTCTCATATGTACCATACTACTATATTGGCAAGAATTCTTGATACCCTAAAGGAATCCAGTTACTTCCAATTTTTAACCTATATGTGCATGCTGCTGCCTCTATTGTAACCCAAAGGTGGGTGGGGGCATGTCCAACATAGTCTCCATCCCAGCAGTGGATGTGCTGCTGATTCCACCTGTTATGGCTGAGCAGGCTAATCTATTCACTTTGCTAAGCTCCTTAGCAGCCACCTTCCTTTCTACTTTATTACATCTTACTGTAGCACCATAAATTATCATAGGTCTTATTACAGTGGCGTATATCCAGAACATTCACCTAGGGTTTAGACCAGTTGCTACCACAGGAACTTTTTGTGCTCTTTGTCTTGGAACCTATATCTTTTATATGAGAGGTCCATGATAGTTGCTCATCCAGGGTTACACTTACATACTTCTCTATCCCCTCTGTTGGTAGAGCTTTATCGAGGAGTGTTCCAGTATGTGTGTTGAATTTGCTTCCATGTAAATGGTTCAACAGCAGTTTTCTTGGGACTATCCCTTAGATCCTGTTTTTTGGACCAGTTTTCCACAATGTCTAGTGCACATTGTGGCATTGTTGTAAGAGTAGTAGCAAATTTGCCAATTATTAGTATGACTAAATTGTCTGCTTATTCTTCGCACAAGTAGCCTCTAAAAGTCAACTCCTCAATGAGATGGTTCTCCGCTAGGTCCCACAGTAGTGGCGACAACACCCCTCCTTATGGACACTTCCTGATAGTGTTGATCACCATTATCTTGTTTATCATAGTGGCTTTCACCTTTCTTCTACTTGCATATGGTGGTCTCATTGATACACTCTTCTGCAGCTCAGCACATGGATTCAAAGGCAGTATTGCCAAAAAGAATCTTGGTATCCAGGAAGATATAGAAAGCAGTTTACTGGAAGTGTAGAGCTTTTTCCATCTTCCCACCAAGGTGGTGAAGTGCTATTTCACATGATTTACATCTAAATCATACTCCACAGACCACCTAATGGTGTGTGGTGGAGGGTATTCTTTGTACCACTAACTGAGCCCTCCAGCTCTGTTCTACTCGCGAATCGCGTATGGGAAGAGTGATTGTCAGTAAGCCTCTATATTGGCTCTAATCTGTCAGATTTTCTGCTCATGTTCATTCCATGAGATGTATGTGGGGGGGAAGTAATATGTTCCTTAAGATTCTTCCTATGAATCTGAGACTGGCATCTGATTTCCCCTCTATTTGTTTTATGCGGTCATTGCACTTAAAGTTGCTCTGCAGCTGTTTGTCATCAATATTATTGCTGTACAGTAGTAGATTTCTTTTCCTATGTGTGTGCAAAATCTTACATTTATTTATGTTCATGGTCAACTGCCAGAGCCTGCACCATTCATCAATTCTCCATATGTCATTCAGCAAATCGCTACTGTCTTCTGTTATTGCAGCTTTGTTATAGACAACCGCATCATCTGTGAACAGCCTTCAAGAGCATCTCATGCTTTCTACTAGATCATTTACATATGTTACAGTAATGGTCCTCTCACACTTCCTTGGGTACTCGGGGAATTACCTTTACATCTGTCAATTTTGTTCTGTTTCATGTATTGTTGGTTTATGTGCAGAGGAATCTCAGTTAACCTCATCTCCCTAACTTGCACATTAACCAGTTTTTCTGTCTTTAGAAGAAAGGAGAAACGACTGATCAGTCTTATATCCCGAGCTTCAGAATGATAACAGCTTCACTATCCTCCATGCATTAGCTCAGCTGACCTTAAACAATCCGTTTATAAATCTAATTAAATCCTCTCCTGCTTGTTGCAGTAGAGCTGGAAAGATACCATTTGGGCCTGGTGATTTGAATGGCTGAAACATTCCCACTGCCAACTGCATTTTTATCAAATCAACATAGTCATTGGTAGATTCACAGTTTTCCCTGAGATTACATATAAACCAGTGTCTCTCAGAGGCTGGCTTCTGGTTTGTATTATGTGCCAGAGTGCATTGAGGGAAGTGAGTCTTGAGAGTACATCCAATATCACACTTACTGTCCCTGTATACATACATACCATCTTCCTTCTTTAGAGTAACTCTTCCATTAGTTGGTAATCTGGTGAGGATTTACAAAGTCTATCATGAATGGCTGTGCCTCTGCTTCACTCACAAATCACCTTCCAGGAAGATAGTTTTGCTTGTTTGATTGCAAAGTTGCATCAGACAAGGACCTCCCAGTATTTTACCCATTTTCCTTTCTTTTCTTGCAAGACTGAACCATCTTCTTACCAGCTTCCTTTGCACTACCAGATTGTTGTTCCACCAAGATACATTTCTGTTTGTGCACTTCTTGGTGATATGCCAGTTTTCTAAATATGAGGTCAGAATGGCAGATGTTACTGCATCTGCTATTACCTCAAAATCTACTGGGTTCCTTATTGAAGTTCAGACTTGTGAGTTTAGGTCTTTCCTGTATGATTCCCAGTCAGTTTTCCTGGGATTTGTATAGGCCATGCTGTGTTTAACATCCATTTCAACCTCAAACTTAATATACACAGAGTTGACAAAAATCATGTAATACCACCTAATATTGCGTTGGTCCTCCTTTTGGATGGTATAGTGCTGCAACTCGATGTGGCATGGAATCACTAAGTTTTTTGAAGTCCCATGCAGAAATATTAAGCCATGCCACCTCTATAGCTGCTCATAATAGTGAATGTGTAGCCAGTGCAATTCATCTGGGTCAGAGGATCCAGCCCATTCCATATAAAATGGCCCACACTATTATTGAGCTACCACTAGCTTGCATGGTGCATTGTTGCCTCATGGGGTCTATGCCACACTCGAACCCTTCCATTAGCTCGTACCAACTGAAATTGGGTCTCATCTGACCAGGCCATGGTATTCCAGTCATGTAGGGTCCAACTGATATTGTCACAAGCTCAGGAGATGTGCTACAGGCCATGTCAGGCTGTAAGCAAAGGGACTTGCTTTGGTCGTCTGGTGCCATAGCTCATTAATGCCAAATTTTGCCACACCATCCTAATGAATATGTTCATCGTATGTCCCACATTGGTTTCTGTGGTTATTTCACACAGAGTGGCTTTAGTGTTAGCACTGGCAATACTAATCAAACACCACTGTTCTCAGTCATTTAGTAAAGCTCATGAGCCACTGCATTGTCCGGGGTGAGAGATCATGGTTGAAATTTGGTATTCTCAACTCACTGTCGATACTGTGGATCTCAGAATATTGAATTGCCTATTGATTTATGAAACCGAATGTCCCGTGCATGTAGCTCTAACTACCATACCACATTCAAAGTCTGTTGATTCCTGTCATGCAGCCATAATCGCATTTGAAACATTTTCACATGAATCACTTGAGTACAAATGACAGCTCCACCAATGTACTGCCCTTTTACACCAACTGTATATTTGCTTATTGCTATCCTATGACTTTGGTCATCTCAGTATATATGTTTTCACATAAGGATGGCTCCATCACCACATGCTACAGTCTGATGTAGCTAGCCATTACAGTGGACCCAAAAGTTATGTCAGTAACTTCTTCCCTTTTTCTGCTGCTATTCAAAATTTCAAGATTATTTTCTAACAGATATTCGAGTAGGTGCCCATCTCTGCTGTTGGTGTCACTTTTTCGCCACATCAGGTTGTGAGCATTGGCATGACAACTGATGTTCATTCTGCTGTGAGTCTTGTCACTTCCTGGGAAGGAGAAGTACTGTACTCATAAGCAAGGTAAGCTGAGTCCAATATAATTTCCCTTGTGCTTCCTTCCTCACATTGTTTCATTCTGATGGTCAATAAGTCTCTAGAACATAAATGCATGTTCTGGAGTTTGAAATGTTTCCTGGGTATCTCTGTAACTGTTTTGGCTGAGGAGTGCAATACATTAGTTGGAGGGCAGGCTGCTAATGTCAAAACACCTTTTTCTCATTACCTACATCTTGACTTGAAATGATCTCCCCTCCCCACTCTCCAAATCTTACTGCTGAGTGCTGAAAACTCAACAACAGAATTTTCTGCATGCTACTAAATTTTGAGAGAATTTTCTTCTAATGTTAACTACATATCATACAATAACTTTTTACACATGGAAAATAATTCAAACAATTTTCTGATTGACACATGGAGTAACTGAGTCTACTGCCGGATGTTTGTGTCGCTCTGGCACAATATTTCGGCCACGTAACTCGTTGCCTTCTTCAGGTGCTACCTGAGACTGCCGTGTTGGAGGATCTTGTCCAGTATTTATGCCCAGAGGGCGCTGGGTGCTCTCTTTGCCGTCCGCGCCCGCCTGGCGCTGCTTGTAAGGTGTTGTTTCTTCCCCGGTGTTCCCTCGGACGTCCACGCCCGACTTGGGCGCCATCTGTGGCAGCTCTCTGAGGCCTGTCATGTGTCAGGCGTTCCGTTCGTGGTCCGTGCCCGCCAGGTGCTGCTCCTGAGGTTTTTACCCCTCCCTGGTGCTCACACGGACGTCCGCGCACGGCTCGTCCACCATCTGTGGTCGTGGCAGTTGTCTGGAGCCGGACCCACATGTGGCGTTCCGTTCATGGTCCGCGCCCGCTTGGCACTGCTCCTGAGGTGTTGGCACTTCCCTGGTGCTCCGACGGACGTCCGCACCCGGCGCCTGCCTAGTCCACCATCTGCAGTTGTGGTAGCTGTCTGAGGCCCATCTCGCGTCGGGGGCTCTGTTTGCAGTCCGCACCCGCCTGGCGCTGCTTGTAAGGTGTTGTTTCTTCCCCAGTGCTCCCTCTGACGTCCGCACCCGACTTGGTCTCCATCTGTGGCAGCTCTCTGAGGCCTGTCTTTTGCTGGGCCCTCCATTCGCGGTCCACGCCCGCCTGGCGCTGATCCTGCGGTGTTGGTACTTCCCTGGTGCTCTGACGGTCGTCCGTGCTCAGCGCGTCCATCATCTGTGGTTGTGGCGGGTGTCAGGGGCCCGTCCTGCGTCGGGAGTTGCGTTCGCGGTCCGCACCCGCCTGGCGCTCCTCCTGCCCTCTGGGCATAAATACTGGACAATATCCTCCAACACGGCAGTTTCAGGTAGCACCTGAAGAAGGCAACGAGTTACGTGGCCAAAATATTGTGCCAGAGCGACACAAACATCCGGCAGTAGACCCGATTACTCCACATGTCAAGATCTCGCTGGGAAAGCCTGAAGAGTTACAATTTTCTGATTTCTTGGCATGTATATTTCAATGACATCCACAATGAAATGAGTTACAGTTCATAGCAGCCCTACTCTCAAACCTCTTTTGTTCTGTGACTTCCTTATGCATTGTCACAGGCACCTTCCTTCCATGTAGGCCAGCACAACTACAAGGTGGGATCTGTTGCACAGAAAAAATGTTAAGAGGAGCAAGTGAGGCCAAATTTAAGCTACCACCAGTATCACCCCATTCACTAGCAATTTCATCCCCCCACCCCCATTTAGTCAACACATGCACACAGAAAAACGACTCACTTGACACATGTCCCACCTTCCAAACTACATTAAATAAATGTGCTTCAGCAGTCAACGATCGTCATTCATTGTTTCTAAATACCACGTGCAACACAGCACTTTAACAAAGTGATAAGTTACACTATAAGTTATTTAGGTTTATAGTATAAATCAACTTACCTCAATTTTCTCTGAGACCTGAAATGCTCCTTTTACACAGATAGGATTCCTGTATTAGGGCCATGTCCTCTCCTATCTTCCGAGAAGACGACTTGGAGTGCCAGTTGTCCCTATTTATCTGCAATACTTATAGCCTCCAATTTGCTGCCATAGTCACTTCTGATGTCTCTGATTATCCTGATGGCAACTTGCAAGAACACTAAGTGCAATTTCAGGTCCTGTTCTCAAACTGCCATCAAGAATTTTTGACAGAAAGCTCACTAGTGTCAAAGCTCCTTCTCAAGATGGATCAAAATTTGAGAATTCCAGCCAATAATCTTGTTAGTTGTGTTTATATGATGATTGATTATTTTTTATCAGTTGATGTTGGGAAGTTTGGTCACAGCATATGTGGGAGAGTATTAAAAGAGAGTTGTTTCAGTGAAGTATTGTTGGGAGGTACATGCCATCTCCCAGAACCTAAGACTTTGCTAGAAGAAGACAGCCAGTTTCTTTATTTCTTTGCTGTGGATAAAGCATATCCTCTCATGAAACACATAACGAGACTGTATCCTTGTAAACATCTTTTGGTATGTTAGTGCTGAAAATTTAGATTGGTTATTTAAATTAATTGTGACATGAATAAAATCAATGTGATAGTTCAGACCATTTGTTTGCTTCATAACTTAATATGGATTCCTGATAGTGTATATTCTAAGTCATATGTGCGGCACAAAGTATATCACCCTATTGAGATCTCACATCAAAACCCAGAAAATCAACAGCAGCCTGTTCTAACTAGGAACACGAGGAAACCCACAGCCATAAAAGAGATGCAATTTATTTGGCCATGGAGTGGCATCAACAAGAGTACAAAAGAAGTGGTTTACATGTCTCAAACACATTGAACAACTAAGAGCCCAGAGGCTCATCCATGCCATTATATAGATGCTATCCACATCAGTTGTCACTGGTGTAGTGCTGCATGTGCACAGCAGATGTGGTGATGGCTGTTGATGAGTAGCTTGCCCCTGGCATCCACCTCGGGTAGACGCAGGAGTGCCGTTTGAATTTCAGCTTGTGCTACACATGACGTAGTGGCCTGAATTACATCCACTGTAGGCAATACGTGTAGTAATTTGTAGGTTACTACAGTCCTTCTCTCTTGCAGGAAAAAGACCACGCGTCACTGTCCACAATGCTGTGACTGAAGAGATGTCCATTGCCTCCATGGCACTGTTGGTGGTGGCAGCTAAAGGTACCATAAGTTCCCAATCCACATGCACCAGCACATACAGACAAAAGTGATTGGGATGAAGGCACTCACAGACCCTTGCAGTCCACAGTGAGGGGTGATGTCAAGGAAAGCAACAGCGGTGGACTGGAGAGGAGAGGCTCTGGTGACAGAGACCTGGTTTCTGTCCCTGCTGATGCTGTCATCTGCTCACCACAGTGGAGGGTGCTGGAATGAGATTCAGGAAGCAAACCCACTATCAGCACTGATGGATATGGTGGAGGTGGGCACAGCCATGCCTGCTCGGCCCCTGGAGTGGCTAGGGCCAACAAAGAATGAGCCCTGTGCCCCTCCTTTTTCCAGTTACAGGCCATGAGTTGATCCTTGGTGCAACCCATGCAGGCATGGTGACTATGCTAGCTATGAATAACAGCTGGGATCCGATGAAGGTGCCATCTGAAAACCGTGGCCTAGACTGGTGCGCCGGGCATGTTCATCAACACAGTGGCTGTGCAGGAGTTATGTGGGACTCTTGGTCCCAAAATGACGTTGTTATGTAAGAGCTTAAAAAAAAATGTGAGGGCCTTCTCAACTGGGAATTCTTGACCATCTGTATCTTAAAAGTTTGGACAAGGCATTCTGCCTCACTGTTCAGTTGATGTGAGAAGAGAGCACCATGATGTGGCAAATGCCACTGTGCCTACAAAAGCCCTTGAAAGATTGTTCCACAAAATGAGGACCATTGTCTGAAGCCAGGGTGCGAGGCAAGTTTTCTGTGGGCAATATATTTGACAGGGTCATAACAGTCATGTCAGCTGCCACTGACAGACATCAAACAACATAAGGAAAATGAGATAAAGCATCAGTTTCTAGTGAGCAGAAAGTGTCTAAAAATGTGAATGAAATCAGTGTGGACTCTTTCCCAAAGCTGTTTAGGGGCTGGCCATAGTGAAAAAACAGTACACAGTGCCACTGTTCAGCACTTGCAGCAGTCCACAACAAGGTTTTCCACCTCCCTGTCAATACCCGGCCAAAATACAAGGCAGTGCACAAACAGTTTTGTGTGGGAGATCCACCATTGACCTTGATGTAGAAAGCAGAGGACCTGCCACTGCAGAGCCATCGTAACTATGACGTGGGGTGTACCCCTTCCATTTGACAGGAGAATAACACCATCCACTGTTAATCTTGCCTCCATATCCAGTTGAAAACAAAGTAGTTCCTCCTGGTTGAACGAGATGTCACGCTCTGATGGAGTGGAGACAGAGCATCTGCATTTGTGTGTTGTGACAGGAGACAAACATGGACTTATAATTGTACTGAGACAAGAACAGAACCCAGCATTGAAGGTGATGAGCAGCTTTGTCCAGTAAGGATGCCAATGAGCTAAACAGTGAAACTAAGGGCTTATGGTTGGTAACTAAATTAAATTTTGCACCTAGCAAGAAAACGTGAAATTTTTAAGACATAGAAAATAGGAAGAACTTCTTTTTCCACCTGAGAATAATTTTCCTGCACCTGTCATGATGATATCTTCAAAATAGTTAATATAATGAGAGACAACTGTTGTAACTTGTAAACAACGTTGGAAGGCGGCAGATGCACTAGTGACAACAAACATTGGCTACTGATACTGATAGAGGTGAAACACATATTAACCACAAGAAATTGTTTTATACCTCATCCAACGAAATCTGAAGGTAGGCTTTGACCAAGTCAATTTTCAGAAAGAATTAACCTCCAGCCAACTTTGTAAGCAACTCGTGGGCAAGGCAGGGGGTAAATGCCTATGACTGCCTGTCTCCACGTAGCAAAAGCTGACTGGACAGCTTTTTTTATGGTCCGTAACAGCGTAGCCCATTCACTTGAGAAGATCAGTCTATTCACTCCCAACGACGTTAAACAATTCAGCTGCATCTTAACCTTGTTGCAGGATAGCACTGACACCAGCCGCATGTGAAAAAAGTGAGGGCAGGCAAAGTGTGCAGGTGATGTGTGCCATAAAATTGTTTGCACAACCTAAGCGTGGGACAAACAAATCTGAAAACTCAGAACACAAGGAATCCAATTAATGTAACACACTTGGTCTGACACCAGATTCACCACATCTGCAATAGGAAAGCCAAAGGTAGGAAAGGCATCTAACTAAAACAAATTTTCAGTGCTCATACTATTAACCACCAAGTACATGATGGGACAGACAGCTGACTTCAAAATGTATCAACTGTGAACTGGCCGAGACTAGGAATTTGCGGTTTGTCGTAGCTTAGCAGATGACACTCAGTGCATGCTAGTGGTGGGGACCTTCCCCTGGCGTAAGTGTGTGAGTTGAGTAAGGGTGTGGTGGCTCCTGTGTTGACTTATGGCTGATCCATTGCCTGCACTGCCATGAAAAATTTTGTCTGGCATGCAGACAGTGGAAAACACAGTGATGAATTAGTATGAATACTGACATCCATAGATTCCTGCAGTGACTCCCAGGTGGGGGGAGATCGACATACTGCTGCTAAGTAACCATTTATTTATTTATTTAAATGAGGCATACTGCTTCAAGCAGGCTCCTGACTCTTGCTGTATGAAATAAGAGGGGCACAAAAATAAAATGGCGTTAATTGTTCTTGTTGGCAATGATGTGTTTGTCCGCCCTCCTCATGGTACCGCTTTATCATAGGCACCCTTAATGCCAGGTGGGAGGGTTTGTGTGCTGCAGTGACGTTGAGGGTTGTGCAGGCAGTAGCATAGCTACTGGCAGAGTTACCCAGGCCAGACAGATCTCAGTGGAGGGTCCTGAAGAAGAGTATCCTATAACTTAGGGAAGGGTGGAGTCTGACTTATGCCCAGAGTTTATAGTAGAAGGTTTCTGGCAGTGCTGGCCATTCCCCTGCTTGGGAAACCCAGGGTCACTGCACTCATATCCAACCATTGCTGGTGGCCCTCCAGCCTCATGGTATGATATGTGTTGATGAGGTGAATGGCTGTTGAGGTAAAACAGTCTCTACTGGCCAGTCTTGGGGGCAGCTGCCACCCTCCAGTTGTATAAGGCTTGCTCAGGCATGTGGGGCTCTGCCTGGGTTGACATTTGTTTCTCTAATGGTTTGTGGGATCCATATGGAGCTACCAAAATTCAAACCTCCTCCTGATGGGGTGGGTGTACCGCCAGGCAGTACCTACATTCACCCAACAGAGAGAGCTTGGTTGGTCAGTCTCCTCAGAAGAAGTCTCAGAATTATAGTAAAAGGGCACAAGTTTGTCATAATATTTTCACTATTATCAAGAGAGGAGAGGGAACCTTTGAGAAGGTCTCCCTTCTCAATCTGTGGTTGTTTGCTGATGCAGTGGTGCACGCTAAGGTGTTGAAGCTTAATGACTGTAGGAGGATATAATATGACTTACACAAAATTTCCAGTTGGTTTGATGAAAGGCAGCTAGCTCTAAATGTAGAAAAATATATGTTAATGCAGATAAGTAGGAAAAACAAACTCATAATGTTCGGATACAGCATTATTAGTGTCCAGAAGGCAAATGATTGACTTCCGTTTTTTGGGAGAATTTTAAGAAAGTGTGGTTCATCGGTAAAGGAGACCACATGTAGGATGCTGGTGCGATCTGTTCTTGAATGGTCAAGTGTTTTAGATCCATACCAGGTCAGATTAAAGGAAGACAGGAAACAGTTCAGATGCACATTGCTATATTTGTTGGTTAGTTGGTTGAAATGTGGGAGGGGACCAAACAGCGAGGTCATTGGTCCTATGGTTTAGGGAAGAATGGGGAGGGATGTTGGCCTTGCCCTTTCAAAGGAACCTTCCCAGCATCTGCCTGAAGTGATTTAGGGAAATTACGGAAAACCTATATCAGGATGGCTCGACCTCACTCGGTATGTTTGTAACTTGTTTGAACAACAAGTAAGTGCTATGGGGATTCTTCAGCAACTCAAACGGGAATCCCTGGAGAAAATTTGGAGAACCAGTATGTGATAAGATGCAAGAAATCAGGGCTCGTATGAAGGCATATACAGAGTTGTTTTTCCCTCACTCTATTTGCAAGGGTACAGGAAAGTAAATGACTAGTAGCGGTACAGGGTACCCTCCTCCATGGGTCATATGTTGGCTTGTGAAGCATCTATGTAGATTTGGATATAGATATATTTACAGGGCATTGGAGGATATTGCTGGCTCCCAAAGTGTCAAATGACTTTGTAATGGATCATTTCTTTTCCAAACTGCCATACCAAACCAAGAAAGCTTCTCAGATTTAAGGCCTTGGGTGACTACCCTGTGGGGGCTGAGTTACATAATACCCTTAACTTCTGTAAAGGCGCGATTACCAGCTCCAAAATGCTGTGGATGGACACTAAGGAATTGCGTGGAGAATAAAAAAATATGGGTGTCTCTGAAGTGCAGAACTATGAGGTATGTTCAAAAAATTCCGGAATATTCGTAATTTCACAACCGGCAGGTCAGGTCAAATGTCAAAGCCATGCTGATAGTTTTCTTTGACTAGTTCATCATGAATTCATGCGACAGAGACAAACTGTTAATCAATAATACTATTGGGATGTGTTGTGACACCTGTGAGAAAATGTGAGAAGGAAATGTCCTGAAATGTGGTGAGATAATTCATGGCTCTTGCATGATGATAATACACCTATTCATTCATCAATGTTAGTATGTTACTATTGAACAAAAAATGAAATCACTGTGATGCCTCATCCTCTGTACTTCCCATACCTGGCCAGTGCAGATTTTTTTATTCTCAGAGTTGAAAGTCCCATCAAAAGGACAAAAATTTGCAACAATAAATGAGATAAAAGAAAATTCACAGATGGCATTTCATGCAGTCTGTCAGGAGTTGTACCAAGATTTGCTTCTGGAAGTGGAAACAGTGTTGGGAGCAGTGTATCAGTTTTGGAGGAGAGTATTTTGAAGGAGACCATGCACAATAAGCAAAAGAAAGCATAGAAAAATTTTGTGGACAAAGTTCTGGAATTTTTTCAACAGACCTCGTATATTAAGAAAGTCATTGTCGCATTGGAAAAATGTGTAACATCTACAAAAATGTTAAACACTCTGTAATTACCTAAACATATTCTTGCAGCCTATATCCATCTTATGATTCAATCATTTGTTCCCAACCCAACCTATGCAATGATTCAAGTGCTAAAAATTTGACCATACCACTATGGCATGTAACAGAAGGACTCTGTGTGGAAATTGTGGAGGATCAGCTCAAGAATCAGGTGATTCTTTTATTCTTCCTTCAAAATGTATAAACTTCTCTGAGAATCACCCACTATAGAGCAGGAAGTGTGGGATTTATAAAGAGGTAAGGAAAATCAGGCGTTGAAAATTAAAAAAGCTATTAAAGCTATGCAATTTCCTGTGTGTTGCCACTCCTTTTGCTTCAGCCCTTAAGAAGCCATTGCAAAGTATGATGCCTCCATGGAAACCCAGACCACAGGTTCAAGTACGATTACATTATTTGTCAGTGTACCTGTGAGGGGAAAAAGCTGTACTTGAACATGAAATCTTCCAGAAGCCATCAGTGACGACCTTGGAACCTCAACCAAAACCTGCTGCACACCATCAGAAGTTCACTAAACTGTCATCTCTACTTATATGTCCAGCTCCTCCCCTAAGTAAGGAAAAACACCACATAAAAAGTTGTCCCAAATCAACGAAAGTGGCAGCTACGCCTTTGGATCTGCAGACCTCTCCCTTTCCGATGGTGCTTTTATTGTCAAGTATATTGATATCCACATGGAGGAACCGGACAGCTGGGCACTATCTAACAATCCCTCTGACTTCTTGGGTAAATCACCTCTGCCAAGGAAGGACAAGACAACCATTACTAATCAGTGGCTCCCACAGTGACTTCTGTGTTACAGTGGAATTTAACCCTTTGATTGCTGCGGATGTGTTAACTCATCATGCCTCGCCATTCCCATGGTGTGCCCGCATCTTTAAGTGTGGCCCTTGGGTTTTCACTAGAGCGGTAAGAACATATTGACGTGCATCATGCACTGGCCTTTTCACTTCTAGGGACGAGATTAGGCGCACTGAGTCACAGCTACCAGAGAGCAACGGACATGTTAACATGCATAGCCGTCTTTCGGAGATGCTCTTCCAGTTGCTGTTCAGTGGTGTCACTGTATAGTTCAAGAGTGTGTATATGTTTGTTGCTGTGTTTCCTCTTTGAAAATTGGACTTCGCTTCCCCTTATTTCATCAGTTTTTATGTTTTCTATGGGAGAAATGTCCCATTGCCGTGGTTGCACAGATAAAGAGATCCTGTACGTGCTCACTAGGAGTGACAGTGAGTGTGAATTATCTGATGTTGCTAGCAGTGATGTGTCTTCAACAGAATCTCGAAGCTGTAGTCCTCAGCCCTTTACATCACAGGAGAGGGCAAGAATTATTGTCAGCAGTTTCTCTGAACCTGAAGAATCAAAACGTGATAGTGAAACAGTTCAGAAAAGAGTGCGCTTAATTGGCACGTTTGACTGGAAAGAAATGGATTTCCAGTCCTTAATCCAGTACTTCGATGACTCGAGTTCAGGACACAACTGTCAACTAGATACTGACCCAAGCATTCAAAATGTTCAAATGTGTGTGCGCAAGGGACCAAACTGCTGAGTTCATCAGTTCCCAGAATTACACACTACTTAAGCTAACTTATGCTAAGAACAACACACACCCATGCCCAAGGGATGACTCGAATCTCCGGCGGGAGGGATTGCGCAATCTGTGACATGACGCCTCAGACCACGTGGCCACTCTGGGTGGCACCCAAGTGTTCTTTCATTTTTTGTTATATTTATGTCTGAAGAACTGTTGCAATTTATTGCAGACAAAACAAATTGTTTTTACATTTACATCAGAGAAATTACTACAGAATCTAAATTCTCAACTGTCAAAGTGGAAAGACACAAGGTTTAAGAACATATATTGTTTTGTTAAAATTAAGTGATTATTTGTTGAGAGATACACTTTTTAAAATACCAGTTTTCAGCAAAATTATTTCCCATGACTGTTTTTCTCTACTTTTGAGGATGCTAGACTTCAGTGATAACTGTGCGAGTACTAGAGGCGTTGTTGTTGTTGTTGTTGTGGTCTTCAGTCCTGAGACTGGTTTGATGCAGCTCTCCATGCTACTCTATCCTGTGCAAGCTTCTTCATCTCCCAGTACCTATTGCAACCTACATCCTTCTGAATCTGCTTAGTGTATTGATCTCTTGGTCTCCCTCTACGATTTTTACCCTCCACGCTGCCCTCCAATGCTAAATTTGTGATCCCTTGATGGCTCAAAACATGTCCTACCAACCGATCCCTTCTTCTAGTCAAGTTGTGCCACAAACTTCTCTTCTCCCCAATCCTATTCAATACCTCCTCATTAGTTACGTGATCTACCCACCTTATCTTCAGCATTCTTCTGTAGCACCACATTTCGAAAGCTTCTATTCTCTTCTTGTCCAAACTGGTTATCGTCCATGTTTCACTTCCATACATGGCTACACTCCATACAAATACTTTCAGAAACGACTTCCTGACACTTAAATCTATACTCAATGTTAACAAATTTCTCTTCTTCAGAAACGATTTCCTTGCCATTGCCAGTCTACATTTTATATCCTCTCTACTTCGACCATCATCAGTTATTTTACTCCCTAAATAGCAAAACTCCTTTACTACTTTAAGTGTCTCATTTCCTAATCTAATCCCCTCAGCATCACCCGATTTAATTTGACTACATTCCATTATCCTCGTTTTGCTTTTGTTGATATTCATCTTATATCCTCCTTTCAAGACACTGAGGCGTCAGTCTATTTAAAATTAGGACGATTGGTGACAAAGTTTGTAAGATGTTTCATAGTTCGTTTTGTCCACATCACAAGGTTTGTACAGATGAAAGTCTCTTGTTGTTCAAATGACGAGTACCTTTTAAGCAATTTATTCCAACCAAGTGAAGCAGATTCGGAATAAAGACATTTGTACTGTGTGACTATCAGAGTGGGTATATTCTGGATTTTGTTGTATATACAGGCACAACAATTTAGGTTCCACAATTTAGGGAAAAATGGCGATATGGTGGCAACTCTTGTGGGATCGTATTTGGAACAGGGTCATATTCTATATGTTGATAATTGGTACTCTAGCCCGCACCTGTTCCTCTGGCATCACAACCATGGGACAGCTGCATGTGACACTGTTCATAAGAATAGGTACAACATGCCAAAACTGCAGAAGCATTTAAAATGATGAGAAACTGAATTTAAGTCCACTGACAAGATCCTTGCTATCAAGTGGTGTGATAAGAGAGAGGTGTGAATGTTGACCACAAGTGACACAACACAAATGATTGAAACAGAGAAGATTGACAGAAATACTGGAGAAAAAATAAAGAAACTACTATGTATTGTAGATTACAATTCGAATATGGGTTCAGTTGACCGTTGTGACTTGTCACTGAGCTCAGTGGGATCAGTGCTGAAGACTGTAAAATGTTACAAGAAATAGTTTTTCTCATTCTGGATTTGTGCATTCTAAATGCTCATGCTCTCCACTGATTGGTAACAGAGCGAAAAATGGCAATCGCAGAGTTTTGCCCTTCTCTTGTAACAGAGACTGTATAAAAATATGCTACAGAACGGAAAAAAACTATTAGGGGAAGGCACTATGATGATGAGAATCCTGTGCGATTCGCAGGGAGACATTTTCTGGCTGTTATTGTGAGTGAACATTCAGAGAAAAGTACACTAATGCATGGATGCGTAGTTTGCACAAAACAGGAATTGCGCCAGGAAACTAGGTACCAATGCAGAACTTACAACATTCCATTATGTGTTGTACACTGCTTTGAGACTATCATACATAGAATCATTACTAATCATTGGGAACTATAATCTGAGAAAATTTACACTTCGGAATGAATTACTAAAAAAAAAAAAAAAAAAAAAAAAAAAGGCAAAAAATATAAAAAGAATTCTACATCGATTTTTAACTTCGCCAGTGCCGGTACAAAGGATTGAAAAGGAAGGGAAATAGGTGTGACAGGTACAAAATTATTGATAAAATGCCTAACTTCTTCATACATAGCAGTTTGTTGGCAAAAGATTGGACTTGGTAATTTAGATGGCGCAATATCTGTACTGTGGCAAATGTAATTATGCCGAGTATAACAAAACCCATATATTAATTTACGTACAATGCATTAAAATTATTAACACGTGACATAGATGGTTATATTCATTTATCCTTAATAGTACAAATATAGATCACATTTGGTCTACTTGTACAAAACCTATTTTCCATAACTGATTTCAGATGCCTTTGATCAACGAGAAATAATATGCCAGAGTTAAAACTCTGTTCTCACTGTGATTTTTCTTGATACTTTGCCCCTGTTGTTAGCCAATATTGGAAATAAAACTCACTGTTCTGGGGAGGGTGGGGGGCTTAAAATTTGTTGTTCGAATGAGACTGGCTATGAAGTATTGATAGAAAATGGTATATGTAAAAGAAGTATCGAATATACCCTGTTTCATCTTTTCATAAAAATCAACATCTTTTCGACTAATTTGTATGTTATTGGAAAATAGTAGGGGAATAAAAATTTTTATTCCATATCATTGTGCTATCAATCTGTTGCACCTAAATTTAATTTTCATCGTACGTTCACTCTACTAGATATGCGAGTCAAAGTTTACATTGTTTTCGGGCCTGATTTTCATGCCCGACTTTCATTCCAATTACACAACATGGAATGTTTTACAGAATATAGTTTTTTTTAGCAAAATCAGAATGAAAATACTGTATTTTTGACTTTTTACAAAATCTTCAATACTGTGCTTAATTCTTTCAATACTGGAAAGTGCTACACAAATAAAATTTTATATTTCAGAACATTGTGTTGTTAGGTTATTACATGCCAAGTTTCATGTTCATCATAGCATTAGTCCAGGAGATGCAAGAAGACAAACTTCAAAATTTTTTCGGGCGCCTATTTGTTTGGCCCATTTTACCTACAATTTTCTGGTTCAATATGGCTTGTAAAATTGTTTTCATTATTATTCTTAAGAGAACGCATAAAGTTGTGCAAACTGGCCAAATTTGATTTCTTTACAAAAACCATTGCTTGAGATGTTACAGCTCAAAGTCGACAAAAATTCACGCTGGCTCTTAGCGGCTTGTAATCAGTCCAGAAGTATTCAGCACAGGGTAAGTTGAGCAGTGTGGCCCACTCTGATCCTGGCGGCGGCTCCAAGGGACAGGCACTCAGCACAGGTAGCCGGATTAAGCCACAGGCTGCGGCACCTCAGCACGCCAAGCAGATGGTGCGCCTCCAGGGTTAAATGGATACTTGGTCACATTTGGAGGAATTACAGCTCCTGACCCTGTAGAGACCACTCTGCATGTGCTTATAAGAAACTCATTTTAAACTCACTGATACACTTGCATTAAGTGACTACCACCTCTACAGGAAGAACAATGTTTCCAGAGATAGTGTTAAGGGTGGTGTGGCTGTTTCTGTCAATATCAGTTGCCATCCTTCTCATGTCCCTATTACTATGGCCATACAAGAAGTTGCAGTGGAAGTTCTCACACCAGTTAAAATAACAGAGTATTCCTTATATCTTCAATCTCATGATCCATTGGATGCAGGTGCCCTGACAACTCTTCCAGCCACTCTCCCACCCATTCCTCACCATGTGGAATTTTAATGCACACAGTGTGCTGCAAAGCTTGGCTACCACATGCTGTAGGGGTCGAATTATTTAGCGTCTTATCCATTCAGAGAGTATCTGCCTTTTGAATTCTTGTCAGATGACACACTTTTCTACAACCAGTCAGTGACCTTTTTTTTCCTCAGTTCAGTGAGAAGTGGCCACAAGTTTGCATTCAAATCACTACTTGCTGGTGTTGACTTGTCTGTCGACCCAGATGGCGGTCAATAGGAGACCACAAAGACAGATGGCTCAAAAGGCAAACCAGTCACAATGCAGTCAGCAGGCCATCTTCGAACAACAGGATTGTGCACAGAAGATGGTGGACCACATCACCTGTCAGATCCAATAGGCTGCGTATATTCTATTCCCCATCTAGCAACCACCTCAGACAATTCCCTGCCTCTTAGTGGAATGACAAATTTCACTCAGCAACCGGAGCCAGGCGTGCAGCTTTGCATTAAAAAAAACTTATAAACGTTCAGCATGTAACCATGTTTACAAACTAATTTGCGATGTAAAATGACTCATTCCGCATTATTATGATTCATCATAGAAAATTATCCATGGAATGTGAAACTAACTAACACCATCTAACCACTGCACATTTTTGTGCCTTCAGATCTGCAATTGCACAAGCAAGATGAATGATAATAGAAGAGGAACTCCTGGAAGTAATTCGCAAATTCCATTAATTGGTCCACTTCCACTGTGCAGGTTTGGGACTCAGTAAGGCAGATTTCAGGCAAGGGCAGTACACCTCCCCTTACAGCCTTGTTGAGAAATGGGGTCTTGATGTACGGGCCACAAGACATGGCTCAGATTTTCGCTGAATGCTTTTTTAATGTCATTGGATCATCAAGACAAACCACTGTGCTCCAACTCTTTCATAGGACTGTGGAAATGAGGAGGCTCCTGTAATAAGGTGGTCTTCAACTTTCCATTCTCCATATCAGAATATGAATCAGCTCTGTCTGTGCCCAGAGATGCTGCTTCAGGACCAGATCTGATTCATTACAATTTGAAAGAAGTCATTATCATTTCCACTTTAGAAAGCACACAAGGATCATAACAACCCTAACCGTTATCAGTAGCCATTCTGGATACATGTTACTGACTGTGTTAAGGATCTGAATATATCAGACTGAATACACATCCACAGGTGGAGCAAACTGCTCCCTTGGCATCTTCAGAAGCCCAAAGTGATATTAACCAAGTGCTAGCAGAAAACACACATAAAAGACTGTTGTGATTGGCAAGCTTTTGGAGCCAGTGTCTCATTCTTCAGGCAGAAGGACTGAACGGGAAGGAAGAAGGGTGAAGGAAAAGGATTGGAGAGGCCTAAGAAAAGGAGTAGATTTTGGGAAAATCACCATGAACAGTGGGTCGGGGGAAACTTGTCGCCGCTTTCCTTCTCATCCCACATGGAGAGTAGATTTTTTATCTGTCAAATTAAATAATTTGAATATAATAGAAGGAAACATTCCACGTGGGAAAAAATATATCTAAAAACAAAGATGATATGACTTACCAAACGAAAGCGCTGGCACGTCGATAGACACACAAACAAACACAAACATACACACAAAATTCAAGCTTTCGCAACAAACTGTTGCCTCATCAGGAAAGAGGGAAGGAGAGGGAAAGATGAAAGGATGTGGGTTTTAAGGGAGAGGGTAAGGAGTCATTCCAATCCCGGGAGCGGAAAAGACTTACCTTAGGGGGAAAAAAGGACGGGTATACACTCGCACACACACACATATCCATCCACACATATACAGACACAGCAAAATTAAATAATTTTATCGATAACACTGGTCAACACTCATTTTCTTGCCAAGGATATTTGAGTGGCTTTAGGATGGGTTAGTGGTGCTGAGGACGAATATAGCAACCATTTATGCAGTTTGGCTCTAGTTTTTGAGATAATGCATGATTTATTCAAAAAATTAGAAAAAATTGCTAATACTGAACTCGAGCACTACAAACTACAATGAAAAAAGAAAATAATCTTTATAAATAGCTTCTATGAAAACCTGATAGGCATTTGTCCACATATAAAACATAATTGAAAAGTTTCTCTATAAGTATATCATTTTCCGTCCATGACGAACCGCTTCCTGCACGCTTTCCTTTTATAGGTCTCTTCAGAACAGTCACGTTGCAGATTCCAGCAATAATCTGCCATCATATGCCTGTCCCATCTTCCTTTATATCTTTCCTCTATTCCTTTCATATCTTGATGGAACCGCTCTCCTTGTTCCTCACTGAAATCACCTAGATTACGAGGAAATTGATCCAAGTGGCTGTGAAGGAAGTGCAATTTTATGCTCATGTTAGCTCCTAAGTTTTGAAAGTTAGTGAGTATGTTTTTGACCAGTTCCTCGTAATTGGGAGCTTTATGATTGCCCAAAAAACATTTTACAACAGCGACAAAACTGTTCCAGGCCGATGCTTCAGTGACAGTCATGACACTTGTAAAATTGGTATCGTTGATGAGCCTGCGAATTTGAGGACCATCAAATATTCCTGCCTTAAGGTTTTCACTACTGAGTCCAGGGAACGTATTGCAGATGTATGTGAAGCAATTACAATTTCTGTCTAAAGCTTTGGTGAATTGCTTCATTAGTCCTAACTTAATATGTAATGGTGGAAGAACAATCTTGTCCCTACTAACCAGAGGTTCATTAATGATGTTTGCTTCACCAACAGCCATATGTTCCCTTGGAGGCCATGTTTTCTGCTTCCAATGTTCGTGCTTTGCCCTACTATCCCACATGCAGATAAAACATGGGTGCTTTGTGTATCCACTTTGTTGTCCAAGCAAGAAGTTCACCATTTTCAAATCAACACAAATCAACCACTGGTGCTGCATATACTGAATTTTCTGCAGAACCATCTTAATGTTAGCATATGCTTCACAAAGTTTTGTTGAGTGGGCAATTGGAATAGATGCGTAATGATTGCCATTGTGTAGGAGAACACATTTTAAACTTCTAGTGGAACTGTCTATGAAGAGACGCCAGTCCTCTGGTCTATATTCCGGCAGCCCCAATTCAAGTAAAATTCCAGGTATATTGCTGCAATACACTATAACCTCTTCTTGGTTGAAGTATGGAAGAAGGTTTTCTTCTCTCGTCCGGTAAGCTGTTATTTTAACACTTGGATGAAGACAGTTCTTTTCCTTAAGCTTGGATGCTAACAGTTCTGGTGCTTGCTTTGAAAGATTGAGTTCTCGTATCATGTCACTGAGCTCCTTCTGGTCGAACTGCTGGGGTTGTGTCTCACGTCCTTCGTATTCCGAACCACTACTTGTACATTCCTCGCCGTGCACATCGTCATCTGATGATGTTAGCGTGGGTAATGTTGTGAAGGTTGGTACAGGAACATCGTTGCTGTGCACCACCGGTCTTCTTGCTGACTCCAAATCGGGATATTCCCACTTTCGTTTTTTGAACCTATTAAAACCTTTCACATTAACAATGCAAAAATAGCAATCATCTGTATGGTTCTTCTGCTCTCGCCATACCATAGGCACTCCGAAGTTTAAGCTTTTCCTTTTTCGTTTTGTCCACTGCCGTAAGCACTCCACGCAGCATTTACAAACTTTATGGGGTGCCCACGCCTTGTCTTGATCTCCAAGTTTAATTCCGAAATATGCCAGATACGCTTCCTTCACAAAAGGAGTGATGTTCTTCCTGTTCTTTTGAAGAACGTATTCACCACAAATGTAGCAGAACTCATCTGGATGGTTCACGCAAAGACGGCGTGAAGAACTCATGTTTTCCTAAAACAAAATTGCACAAATACTACATATTATGCAGAACTTTCTTGTATTTGCATGTCAATCACATCCAACAAACATCATTAATTGTTTTGTGTGAAATGAATACTCACCTCTTATTTGCTACATCACGATGAAAAGGTTCTATCTCCTTGAAGCTGCACTGCACATGTGTGTGACTTTCGACCATCGCCATTTTTCTTGTTTACACTGAACGCTACCTATCGGCTTTTGCGGGGGTTACCTCGGCCAACAAATGAATGTCGAGTACCGCCGAATTCAAATCTGCACAACCCTCAATATCTTCAACACACGCACCGCACAACAGGACTGAACACATGCTGACAGTGTGATGTTTGCATGATGTAATCCTCAACCACACAGATTCACTCCCTGAGCACAATTGTTTAATAAAGATAGTACAATATCACTAATTAAAAAACAGGTAGCAAATACATTACACCATATATGGACCCTACAGTTGATATTATCCACATGAAACTCTCATTTCCACAAATAACCTATATCTCAAAAACCAGAGCCAATTTGGAAAAAGTACAAATATACTCGGAATGAGTATCATAACAATATCCCATTTTCGTTCAAACTTCCCTGGCAACGAAAAAAAAAAATTATTTTGTAGAGCTGTGTAATTGATTGTTTTTGTTGTTATATTAGCTGAAAGTGACATTAAGTTAGACGGAACACAAGAAAACTGGTGCTCTGCATTACACTTTTACAGTAGGTTTTTTTTTTTCAATTTTAGGTACCTACTACTGTTTTATTATTGTTTATATAAATGGATCCCAGTAAGCAAAGACCCTCAGTTGTTCAGCTAAAGTGCACCTTCTGGAACAAGTTACAGATTATGATGTGGAGTTGCATGGCATTATGAAGATAATGGAGTGGATTTGTAGGTGTCACAGTACAAGGTTTCTTGTTTCTTCTAGCTCACACAATTTTGCATTACAAGCGGCCCAATAGAAATGTATTCTGTAGAGGGGTTGCGCGGTTATAGGCGCGCAGTCCGGAACCGTGCGACTGCTACGGTCGCAGGTTCAAATCCTGCCTCGGGCATGGATGTGTGTGATGTCCTTAGGTTAGTTAGGTTTAAGTAGTTCTAAGTTCTAGGGGACTGATGACCACAGCAGTTGAGTCCCATAGTGCTCAGAGCCATTTGAACCATTTTTTTAGAGCGGTTGGTTCAGCTCATCCATGACTCCTTACAGTGGCTCCAACTCTGTGACAAGGATGAGATCTTTTGCTGTATACCTGGACATAGTGAGATAGAGAGAAACAACATAGCTGACAAAGCAGCCAAAGAAGTATGTCGGAATGGTGTTCTATCTTGACGTGCTGTTCCATTGCACACCGTCATCTCATTAACTGACAAAAGAATTATGTGTCGGTGGGAAACTGAGTAGTTGGAGGTGACAGAAAAGGAACTGCAGTCCCTAAAATCGACCACACAGGCATGGCAGACTTCATACCAACCACACTGATGGAGAGAACTGCTGCTCACCAGACTAGGCATAGTGCATCCCTCGCCTCATCCCTAAAGTGCTGGGAGCAGGGGGGAGGGGGGGGGGGGGGGGGGAAGGGAAGGAGGTGGACTTCAGTATTTTCTAAGCTACTCCACATGCGAGAACAATCTACGTCCACAGCCCCTCTGAGTGGGGAAGTGGCTACATTCATAAAAAAACAGTATTCCATTTGAGAGCATAGATGTATCATGGCACTACACTGAACAGATATTTGAATGTTGTGCAGGGGCAGTTGAATATAGTGAAACTGAACTTCTAGTTGTTTTGTTTATAGGTCCCCTAAATCTGACTTCAGAGCATTTCTGTTCAAGCTAGAGAGGGTTCTTGATTCACTTTGTAAGAAGTACCAGAAATTAGTTGTGTGTGGTGACTTCAGTATAAATTTTGTATATGATGGTGCAAGGAAAAGGATGTTGGTAGATCTCCGAAATTCGTATGATCTGATGCAGACTGTGTTTTTCTCCAACTGGGGTGCAGGGGAACAGTAGCACAGCCATAGACAATATTTTTATTCATTCTTCATTACTAGATGCGCATTCTGTTAGTAAAAGGGTGAATGGCCTTTCAGAGCATGATGCACAAATTTGAACAATAAAAGGCTTTTGTACTCAAACAAATGTCACATATAATTACAAACTATGTAGGAAAGTTAATCGAACAGCAAGAGAGAGATTTTTAAAGCTTGTTAAGGAACAAGAATGCTAGGATGTTTATAGCGCCGATAACATAGATGATAAATATAATGCTTTCCTTAACTTATTTCTCATGCTCTTTGAGAGCTGCATTCCTTTAGACGGTTCTAAATGGGGTACTAGCAGTAATAGGCAGCCCAGGTGGCTGGATAGTAGGATAAGGATATCATGTAGAATAAAATGGTATTTATATCAAAATGTTATTGTTGTGACTCGCCGATCTTTTAAAGTGCCGTCGCACAGTTACGCGTGTCCTCTACATGCGGCGCTGTCTGCCAGCCATGCAGCAGCAGCACCACCTAAGCGGCCAGCCAGCCAGTGGCCGCTAGACTTGGACTCCGTGCTGATTTGAGTGTTACGGTGTACACACATCTTACTTTTTTTACTTGATCTGTCACTTACATGTATTGTATCGTCATTGAAATATATTTGTTCAACTTGACGTTATAACAGTTATAAGTGGTCACAATCAAGCTACAGTAGCCCATTACAAACAGTGTTGTAAGGTGCTTAAAATGAAAAATGTTACTGAGAAGGCAAAGAGTATGTGGTATGCAAATAGAATAGCTGATTCACAGGATAAAATTAAATCCATATGGTCAGTTGAGAAGGAAGTGTGTGGTCAGCAACACAAGGTTGACAAATAAAGTCAGTTCGTAGTAAAAATGTTTATGTTCCTGATAAATAAAAATGTTTCTGTCACTGATAAATCAAATATACATACAGTATTTAACAATCATCTTCTGAGCAATAATATCAATGGGATGGATAATCAAGTGGTCGACACCTTAAGTCAGATGTTTTCTGAAGACAAGTTGGGCAAATCTATGTAATGAGGAGTATGTTTGCATGAGAGCAGTATTACCAGAGATTCCGGGGTTGTTTGGAAACCTGGGTGAGCAGGAGGATGAAGATCTTCCATTATCTCTGATGAAGCAGCAGCTGTGTGAAGGTGGAGAAGTTCTGGGATATACCATTCAGCAGGGGATCCTTTGTTTATATACGTCCTATAGTGTCAAAGACAAGTTGTGTCTTCTTAAGGAATTGGTTCCTGCTGTACTTCAGTACTTTAATAAGCCCTTGTGGTGGTGGTGGAGGGAGGAGGGGGGAGTAGTTGATACCTTTTCTAGGTTTGTGAAGCTAGTCTACAAACTGACTCCTGCCAGATTTCATTTGCTCCCAGAAGACTAATCCTAAGACTATAAAGAAAAATCATCAAAAGAAAGTGATGCTGGTTCTTGCAGTAACCGGCACAGTAAATGATACATAAGAGGGGATGTACATAATAAGACAAAAGTCTTACAGATCTCCATATTGACCACTCAGAATGCCATGAAACATTGGCAGAGCCACTTCTTGTATGTGCCCCAGTCTTCCACAGATTCATCACAGGGGTGGAACACTGGCGGGTGAACAACCTGCAGCTGAGCCCATGTCAGCATAAGCAACAACCATTCCAACATGGCCACA
Organism: Schistocerca americana; assembly: GCF_021461395.2. Classification (NCBI taxonomy): domain Eukaryota; kingdom Metazoa; phylum Arthropoda; class Insecta; order Orthoptera; family Acrididae; genus Schistocerca; species Schistocerca americana. Next base: position 74,369,890 of record NC_060122.1, on the reverse strand, counting down.
TGCATCTGCTGTTGTTGCAAAAGTGACTGGAGTAAAGCTTCCAAGGATGACCTGAACAGTAGAAAAACCACAGAATGTGAAATGAATGAAAATTCGACCCTTGACATCACCAACTGAGTTCCAATTACGAACACAAGGAAACACATGGCTGTAAAAGAGATATAGTTTATTGGGTCATGGAGTGACATCAACAAGAATACAATGATGTCAAACTCATTACAATGGCACTCTGCCTTTACACTTTTCAAGGGTGTTTAAAAACACTGTGTAAAATGTGGGAAAATGTGAAATGTGGGAAATAACATTTTATGTGGTAAAAGTTATGTATGTACAGGATCTCTACTCGCATTTTCACACTATATATATGATGTATGTATGTAATAGGCATCAAAATATGCAGAGACTTGTTTATTGTCTAATAAAGGTTAATCATTTAATAAAAACTGCTGATGTAACTGTAACTATCTGGGAAGTAGAAACATTTGACTTAATTTCATACACCGTAATGAATGTTTTTGAAAAGCCTGCAGCTCTCATTCATTATTTAAATAATGAAACACTGCACCAGTTAACTTATTTTTCACGCTGAACATGATGCATTTCAAGAATTTACATAAGTATTCTGTGTGGTGTTTGTGTGTGTGTTATTCTGCATCTCTTGCACTGTCATCGTTTTTTTTTTTTTTTTTAAAAATTGAGGCTATAAGGTACTGTGCTTCCTCAAGTACACAGAAAATCATTCGCACACAAACTATCAATCAAACTGTTTGTTTGTAAAATATCATAAAAAATACTTAAGTCAGTATAGTGTTTTTGAAACACATCTTGTTTAACATGGAAAAAATCCATAACTAGTGCTGTGTTTGAACCCAAAACATTTGAGGCTTTGAGCAACACAAACTGAGCAAAGGTATCAGCTAGTGCTACAAGTAACCAAACAGTGAATTACGCTAAATATGGTTCAACAAATGTGTCATGATGATCACAACAATCCTGAAGCTGCTCATGTGCAGTAGACAGTTTGGAAGTGGTTGCGATTGATCATGATATCTTTACTCAAATGAACCTTATTACTCCCATCAGCCACCATGCTGAGTAAAGAATGGTAGGGGCAGAAGATACAGCACAACTTATTAACAGTTTACCAGTCAGATATGCTGTATACAGTGCCTTGCTGTCAAGACAACTACCACACGAAGTTTGCAAATGCTGCTCAATGGCCGATGCCATGCCAGCATAATTTTATGACAGTTATTTCAGTTTTTTCCTTCACGAACATTTTTCTATAAAGCATAAATCGCAGGAAAATTATAAATAAGTAAATACAAAATTGGGTGTGTGTTGGCACTCTCAACATAGGAAATTTGTTGGGTGAAATAAAAAATGCCATAAATAGTGGGAAAACATTCATGCCGGGAACATAAAAGCAAGTTTATACTGTAATTTATACATAGCAACATACGGGAACGTTGGAGATTGCATTTTATCAGAAAATTGTTAAAAGTATTTGCAGACATGTTTTATAGAAATCCACCTTGAATAATTCTGTTTGATCCTATATCTTCATTCACTTCCACAAATAAATTAAGAGAATTTCAATTACTGTATGTGTCTTACAATATTTCACTTGCAATCATTTTCCATGCTTTATTTTAAACATTCCTGTTGCTATGTGTAGCATTGCTGTGATTGTAAACACATGGATGTTTTCCCACTAGACCAACAAAAATGAGTATTGAACTCAGGAAAATTCCTGATTAGAAAGTTGCACAATCAAATCAGAAATGTTCATAAACTGTAGCTGCCACAGATCAGATCATAAACTGTGACTGCCACAGACATAGCACATGGCAAAAGTAGAGCATCTCATTGACATCTGTCTGTTTTAAAATTTTATAATGTATTCTGAGCTCAAACATAATTATATATCTATGGCAGAATGGCCTCCTCCATCCCTAACAGTATACAGGGTGGTCCATTGATGGTGAGTGTGTCAAATATCTCAATAAGTGTCAAACGAAAAAACTACAAAGAAGGAAACCAGATGGCACTGTGGTTGGCCTGCTAGATGGTGCTGCCATAGGTCAAACGGATATCAACTGCATTTTTTTACAATAGGAACCCCCATTTTTATTACATATTCATGTAGTACATAAAGAAATATGAATGTTTTAGTTGGACCACTTTTTCCGCTTTGTGATAGATAGCGTTGTAATAGTCCTAAACATATGGCTCACAATTGTAGACGAACAGTAGGTAGTGGGTAGGTTTTTTAAATTAAAATACAGAATGTAGGTACGTTTGAACATTTTATTTTGGTTGTTCCAATATAATACATGTACCTTTATGAACTTATCATTTCTGAGAACTCATGCTGTTACAGCGTGATTACCTGTAAATACCACATTAATGCAATAAAAGTTCAAAATGATGTCCGTCAACGTCAATGTATTTGGTAATACGTGTAACGACATTCCTCTCAACTGCGAGTAGTTCACCTTCGGTAATGTTCGCACATGCATTGACAATGCGCTGACGCTTGTTGTCAGGCGCTGTCAGTGGATCACGGTAGAAAATATCCTTCAACGTTCCCCACAGAAATAAATCCGGGGATGTCAGATCTGGTGACCATGCGAGCCATGGTATGGTGCTTCAACGACCGATCCACCTGTCATGAAATATGCTATTCAATACCGCTTCAACCGCATGCGAGATATGCGCCAGACATCTATCATGTTGGAAGTACATTGCCATTCTGTCATGCAGTGAAAAATGTTGTAGTAACATCAGTAGAACATTACGTAGGAAATTAGCATACATTGCACCATTTAGATTGCCATCGATAAAATCGGGGCCAATTATCCTTCCTCCCATAATGCCGCACCATGCATTAACCCGCCAAGGTCGCTGATGTTCCACTTGTCACAGCCACCGTGGATTTTACATTGCCCAATAATGCATATTATGCTGGTTTAAGTTACTGCTGTTGGTGAATGATGCTTCGTTGTTAAATAGAACATGTGCAAAAAATTTGTCATCGTCCCATAATTTCTCTTGTGCCCAGTGGGAGAACTGTACACGACATTCAAAGTCATGCAATTCCTGGTGCATAGAAATATGTTACGGGTGCAGTCAATGTTGATGTAGCATTCTCAACATCGACGTTTTTGAGATTCCCGATTCTCGCGCAATTTGTCTGCTACTGATGTGCGGATTAGCCGCGACAGCAGCTAAAACACCTACTTGGGCATCATTTGTTGCAGGTCGTGGTTGATGTTTCACATGTGGCTGAACACTTCCTGTTTCCTTAAATAACGTAACTATCCTGCGAATGGTTCGGACACTTGGATGATGTCGTCTAGGATACTGAGCAGCATACATAGCAGATGTCCTTTGGGCATTTTGATCACAATAGCCATGCATCTACACGATATCGAGCTTTTCTGCAACTGGTAAATGGTCTATTTTAACATGGGTAATGCATCACAAAGCAAATACTGTCCGCACTGGTGGAATGTTACGTGATACCACATACTTTTACGTTTGTGGCTATTACAGTGCCATCTATCACAAAGTGAAAAAAGTGGTCCAACTAAAACATTCATATTTCTTTACATACTACACGAATATGTGATAAAAATGGGGGTTCCTATTTTAAAAAAGCAGTTGATATCCATTTGACCTATGGCAGCACCATCTAGTGGGCCAACCATAGCGCCATCTGGTTTCCCCCTTCAAGCTAGACAAGTTTCATTCTTAGTAGCTTCTTCGTTTGATGCTTATTTCGTGAGCTATTTGGCCCGGTCACTATCAATGGACCACCCTGTAGTTTCTCACAATGCATCCTGAAAGTCATGGATGAAGACAGTCAGTTGAAACCATCTTTCTTAATTTCTAACAAGCACTTGAGTTGGTATCTGTGCCAGTTGGGCATGTTTTGATATGAATAGTTCTTTCTTATTATTAGCCTCTCTGACCACAATAGCTTCTTGAGCTGTTTGTTGCCTGCAATGCTCATGTCTGTAGACCAGCATTTAAGCACTGTCACAGCCGGGAGACACTATCAAAGTCACGGGAAGCTGAATGGTGTGTTAGCCAGCGGTTGAAGTAAATGCTGTGATGTCATGGCTGACAGTGTCCTTGGTACGACGCAAAAAATTGGGTTTTTGGTCATTCCAGGTTCGGTAGGATTGAGTGTCGATTGGGGCCATGTAGACTGCTCATTGAAAAATCTATCTCTGAGAGATGCACATTACCTGACTTGTTCTTGGCATCTGAATTTGCAAGAAGCCTGTGACGGCTGGGTTGGTGGGATCCCGTCTGCAAGGTTCAAGAACTGTGTGTAGTGTCATCTGGTGAATAATGTCCATTGGTTTCTGATTCTTAGGAAATTCATCATAACGCCCACTTGATGGCAGCCCTTGGTTGGGCAGTTCTCAACTTACACTTCAATCTGCAAGAAGTTATAGTGAGTGTCCAATATACTGTGTGCCGTTTATTTTGGAATCGAGTGCTTCATGTGCAACCTTCACCTTTTTCAAGTGTATGCACAGTGTCTGTTTTTGAAACTTGTAATGTGGAATATGCAGGTTACTTTGATAGACATGTGGTGCAATTAGACCTCTGTGCTAAAGCATCTATCAATTTTTTTTTAACTTAATGTTATTCTCAAAAAATAAATTTCTAAATTTCAGTCACTCATTTCTGAAAGTTGTGTAATATCTACCAACAGTTGTGCTGTTGGAAATTAATTTAATTTATTCTGGGAATAGGGTCATTTTCGGCATTTTTATAAATTTGTTTGTGATTTTAATAAATATGTCAGTAAATTTGTGGCCCAGTATCCTCCCACTCAACACCAGCTCCCTACCACACTGCAGTATCACACTGATGTTTATTAACAAAGAAAGCTTAGATGCTGCTGTTGTCACCCTGCTTCTGCCAAACTGATTCTGAGTGATCAAAAATATTTAAGATATACAACAAAGACATAAAAGTAATTCAGGGAACAAGGACCTAGGGTATAAGAGTGGAATGCCGCATGTCTGTCTGTAATTGGTGTCAGCTGAAAGGAGTTCTCTAATAGCTTTGATTTCATACATGAATGATCCTGCAAGTTTTTTCTTCTTTTATAATATTCTCCAGAAAACATGTGAAACAAGAAAGAAGTAAAGCTGTGAGGACGGGGCGTGAGTTGTGCTTGGGTGGCTCAGTTGGTGGAGCACTTGCCCGTGAAAGGCAAAGGTCCCGAGTTCAAGTCTCGGTCCGGCGACAGTTTTAATCTGTCAGGAAGTTTCATATCAGCGCACACTCCGCTGCAGAGTGAAAATCTCATTCTGGAAGAATAATATAATGGATGCACCCTCCTGATACAATACCTGCATGGCTTCCTTCTGCCTGGATTGAACTTTGCTGACATCTGCAAAGCTAGAACAATTTGTATCAAAAGTGAAATGAACCAAAGAAGAATCTGCAGTTTTTAGTTGGCAAATGAAAAATGTGGAGATAATTTCAGTGCCACAAGAAAATGGAGTACTGGTTAATTTCTTTTTCTTCAGCATACTTGTTTTCAATCTCTTAAACAGGTGGAGAGCTAGTAGGCATATATATTTGCACTACTGTGGTGAGTCATGGGTTCATGTTAATTTGGCTATAATAATTTCCTATGCTGCTGATAGCTGATCACTTCATTCCTATTTCTAGTTCATTATTGGCTGTATTCTTGCATAACAGCTATTTGATTTTTTGTTGGTAACCATGTATTCAGCTGACCATAAATAGTGTTCTTCCTTTTAACTTACTTCACTAATTCCCACTATATCTGTTTTGAAACTATCCATTTCTCTTTCCAAGTTCTGTAACAAAACTACATGATTAAGTTCTGTGCTCAGCATCATAGGATGCAAGACTTCTTTTTTCACAGATAGTTGAATAAAATACAGTCTAAATTTTTGTTCTCAGTGAGCACTTCAAATCTTACTATCTCTTGTCCCCAGTATGCCTTTACCTTGATTGTTGTGTTGTATTGTTCTCAGATGCAATATTGTTTGTATATGAGTAAATTAAACACCTGTGTTAGATTGCTTATCATCGTATCCTAGTCGACATCACTGTCATAAAGTAAGCATAGAATTTGGCAGCCAATAATAGAAGCATAATCATGCAAATATCCGTACAGTTTTCTATCATACCACTTGCATATGCTTCTGTTATGAGCTACAAAATTCTATAATTACTTTTTCCAACAATGGAAAATCCAGGATGGAATGTAACAACAATATTATGAGAAGGAGAGTTGCCACTCATCATATAGCGGAGATGCTGAGTTGCAGATAGGCACAACAAAAAAGACTCTCACAATTATACCTTTAGGTCACTGGCCTTTGTCAGCAATAGACACACATATGCACATGCACACACACTCATGCAAACACAGCTCTCACACACGACTGCAGTCCTAGGTGACTGGGTGGGGGTAAGGAGAGGCTGTGGTGGGGAGAGGGAGGGATTGTAATTTGGGGGTAAGGGATTGACAGTGAAGTGATGCAGGTTAAACGGATGGCAGGGGAGAGATGGAAGGGGGGGATAGCGGAAAAGAAGATGAAATTAAAGGACTGGGTGTGGTGGTGGAATGACGGGTGTGTAGTGCTGGTATGGGAACATGGAAGGGGCTGGATGGGTGAGGACAGTGACTAATGAAGGTTGAGGCCAGGGGGGTTACAGGAACGTAGAATGTACTGCAGAGAAAGTTCCCAGCTGCGCAATTCAGGTGTTGGTGGGAAGATCCACATGGCAGAGACTTTGAAGAAATCATTGAAATGAAGGATGGCAGCTTGATAAGCAACAGGTTGGTCCACTTGTTTCTTGGCCACAGGTTGTTGGTGGCCATTCATGTGGACAGACACAGCTTGTTGGTTGTCGTCTACATAGAATTCAGCAGAGTGGTTGCAGCTTAGCTTGTAGATGACATGACTGGTTTCACAGGTAGCCATGCCTTTGATGGGGTAGGTGATGTTAGCGATGGTGGTGGTGGGAGGATGTATGGGACAGTCTTGCATCTAGGGCTATTACAGGGGTATGAGCCATGAAGTAAGGAATTGAGAGCAGGTGTTGTGTAAGGATGGACGAGTTTATTGTGTAAGTTCGGTGGATTGTGGAAAACCACTGTGGGAAGGATAGTGGGCAGGACATTTCTCACTCCAGGGCAAGACAATAGGTAATCAAAACCCTGGCAGAGAATGTAATTCAGTTGCTCCAGTCCTGGGTGGTACTGAGTTATGAGGTGAATGCTCCTCTGTGGCCGGACGGTGGGACTTTGAGAGGTGCTGCGAGACTGGAAAGATAAGGCATGGGAGATTTGGTTTTGTTCAAGGTTTGGAGGATAATCATGGTCAATGAAGGCTCCAGTGAGACCCTTGGTATATTTCCCCATCCTCCAAAACTCCCACCCACCACTACACAGAATCCAGAACCTTAACAGACCCACAACATAGTCATGAACCTTTCCTCCAGAAGCCTTAGCCCCACAGAAATATCAGTACTTTCCAAAGGCTCCACCTTTTGCCCCACTCCCAATTTCAATCATGCAGGACTTGTTAAAGACGCTCTGTTCTTCTCCTGGTCCCTACACAGGAAACTCTTTTTTGCCACCAACCTTACCAATCAGACTCAACCAAAGACCAATATTGAACCTTACCTAACTCGCTTCACTCCTCCATCCAACTGTGATCCACTGCCCCCAAACAACCACCTGTTAACTTTCCAGAATTTCTTAACTTGAACCTTACCTCACCATCATTCCCCAAGTACCTCAATATGCAGACTAACCTTACATCTGGAAAAAGGACCGCAGTCCACCATATAAAAACTGATCCTGACCTTGTAATCCTACCTGTGGACAAAAGCTCCATGACTGTTGTTTTGAACTGCAAGGATTACCTTGTGGAAGGACTCCACCAGCTTCAACTTAAAAACCTGATCCCATTCCAGTAATCCAGCAGGATTTCCTGTCAGTACTCAAATTCTTAGGTCCATCCCAGAAGCTCTCTGCGGAGTCCATGAAGCTCTCTGTGGAGTCCATCTCTCTACTCACCCCCACCACTTCCCACATGCCTACCTTCTACACGTTTCTTAAAGTCCATAAACCTAACGACCCAGGATGCTCCATTGTGGCCCGTTACTGTGCTCCCACTGAGAAAATCTCTGCTCTCATAGACCAACACCTTCAACCTATTACCCGGAACCTACCCTCCTACATAAAAGAAACCAACCATTTCCTCCACCAGCTATCCACATTTCCTATCCCTTTACCACATGGTGCCTTGCTCATCACTATTGCTGGCCGGAGTGGCCGTGCGGTTCTGGGCGCTACAGTCTGGAGCCGAGCGACCGCTACGGTCGCAGGTTCGAATCCTGCCTCGGGCATGGATGTGTGTGATGTCCTTAGGTTAGTTAGGTTTAATTAGTTCTAAGTTCTAGGCAACTGATGATGACCTCAGAAGTTAAGTCGCATAGTGCTCAGAGCCATTTGAACCAATCATCACTATTGATGCCACCTCCCTGCACACTAACACTCCTAATGCACATCGCCTTACCACTATTGAACACTACCCTTCCCAACACCCAGTGGATTCCAATTTCTTTCAAATTCCAAATTATTTCTTGTTGCGGTGATCCATGTTGTGACAATATCACAGGATATGGAATGTGTCAGAAATCTATGGTAGCACATAAAAACAAATCAAAATGATTTCATATTACAGTAAACAACAACTTAGGTTCTGCTACAGAAAATCAGTTTTGAGAGATAAATAAATATTACAAAATAAGTGTTACAGAAAATAAATATCGCAAAATATGTGTTTACAATAAATAATAGTCAGGATTACAAATATAGATTTGGGCATATATTTGCATTTAACAATACAAGATATGCTAAACACTGTAGTTCAGGAACTCTTCTATGGTATAATATGATCCTTGTAACAGGAACTGCCTTAAAGTTTTTTAAGCAAGGGCACATCTTCTACCAAACACTTAAAAATCTTACGGCCACTGTAATGGACTCCTCTCTGTATCATATTTAGATTTGCCCGTTCATAGTGGATATCATGCTTTCTTCTCATCTCATGACTATGATACTCACTATTCAGTTTAAAAATGGGTTTTCCTTTCCTTATGAAACACATCAAAGAGAATATATATTGCACAGTGGATGTAAGGATTCCAAGATTCTTAAAAAGATTCCTGCATGAGGCTCTAGGATGGACTCCACACATGATTTTTATGGCTCTTTTTTCTGCACGCTGTACTTTTTTAGCCAGTGACTGATTACCCCAAAATATAATTCCACGTGTCATAATGGCATTAAAATAACCATAAGAGGCTGCCTTCGTGGTTTCCATACTTCTATAAGAAGAAGCAATGCATAATGCGTTAAGTTGCTGAACTCAATCTTTTGCATAGATCCAGGATGTGATTAGACCAGTTCAGTTTGCTGTCAATATGCAAACCTGGGTATTTTGAGGTATCCATCCTGGTTATCACCTGATCACCTATTTTTACTACTATTCCTTAATCTCTGAATGTTGTGTGGAACTGAATGTAGTTTGTTTTAGTGTAATTTAAAAAAAGGCCATTAATGTTGAACCAGTTCACTGTTTCACTTAAAACTTTATTTACTGTTTCCTCAAGGTTTTCTACTAAATTATCAATAAGTAGTATAGTGTCATCAGCAAAAATTGTGAATCTACAATATTCTATACAGAGAGGCAGATCATTCATAAAAATAATAAAAAGTAGGGGTCCCCAAACTGAGCCTTTTGGCACTCCACGTGTGATGTTACCCCATTCTGAAGATAATGGGACTCCATTTTTGCTATCCACTATAACTTTCCATCTCCTGTTTGACAGGTACGGGTCAAGCCATTTCCCTGATTAACCACTTATACCAAGATGTGCAGCTCCTTGTAAAGGAATCTGTTGACTGACACAGTCAAACGCTTTTATTAGGTCACAAAAAATCCTAACCACCTTCAGTTTCTTGTTGATAGATTCCAAGACTTTGCCAGCAAATACAAGTATTGCATTTTCTGTTGACAGACCTTCCTGAAATCCATATTGACTTTTTCTGAGGATATTTTGATGCCTGAGATGCTTAACTATCCTGGTATGCATTAGTTTCTCTAAAATCTTTGAAAAACTTGACAGTAGTGATATACGCCGATAGTTAGTTAGCAGCATCCGTCTTATCTCCCTTCTTATACAGCGATCTTACAACTGCATACTTAAGCCTCTCAGGAACTATTCCTTGCTTATGTGATGCATCAAAAATGTGTCAAAGGACTTTACTTATAGGGCTGCAGAAGTATTTTAATAATTTGTTAGGAATATTGTCAATCCCAGTAGAGTTTTTACTTTTCAAGAATTTAATAACTCTTTCAATTTCTTGAACAGTGACTAGTGACTGTTGTTACTTCCATGTGTTGTACTGAGCTAGGTACTTTGGCTTTCAAAAGATTGATGGCTTGGTTCACGGAGCCTTGTAAACGTATTTTTTCTGTGACTGTTAAAAATGTTTGTTTAATGTGTCTGCAACTATTTTTGGATTGCTAACAAGATGACCCTCACTTTTTATTGGATGTTTTCACTACAAACTGCATTTTTCCATGTTTCTTTCTTTACAAAATTCCAAATATTTTTTACTTTAATGCTTGAGTATTCAATTTCTGTCTTCAAACACATGTTCTTTGCTGCTTGTATGGTCTTATTCAGAACTTTATTGTAGAGTTGATAGTGCATACTCCTACTGGGATCATTTGATCTCATGGCTGCTGCATATAGTTCTCTTCTTGTTTTACAAGAAGTTTTGATGCCTTTAGTAATCCAAGGCTTGTTTCCAGATTTTTCTCTCACTGACATTTTTGGAAATGTTTCTTCAAAAAGACTTGTAACTTCATTGGTAAATATATTAAATTTTGAGTTAACATCAATTGCAGCATACACAGGAGAGCAGCCCACTAGCTGTAATTGATGATTAAAGCTTACAATGGTGTGGTCGTTCATAGGCCTAAAATTTTTACAAATGAAATTTTCTTTCCTTTTTACATTTATTTGGTTTAGAGTGAGCAATTGCCCTTCATGATAGCAGGTGTCCTATAAACGGCCAGTACAATAATGGTTGCACTGTTTGCTGTTAACTCAATGCCACACACCTCAAAATGCTGTTAATTACAGTATTTGCTTAAAGCCAGAGAGTTATACACCAACTATATCCTCACCCACAATTCCTTCTCCATTGAAGGCATTACCTACAAACAAATCTGGAATACAGCTATGGGCACCTGCTTTGCACCACACCAGCAATTCCTCCACTTCAGCAGCTGCCACCCATTCTGTAGAAAGAAGTTCCTTCTGTACAGCCTAGCCACCCATGGTTGTCACATCTTCAGTGACAAGCAGTCCTTCTCAAAATATGCCGAGGGTCTTACTGAAGTCTTCACTGACCATAATTATCATCCCAACCTTGTACAAAAACAAATCTCCAATGCCTTATCTTTCCAGTCTCCCACCACCTCTTAAAGTCCAACCATCTGGCCACAGAGGAGCATTCCCTTTGTAACTCAGTACCACCCAGGACTGGAGCAACCGAATTGCATTCTCTGCCAGGGTTTTGATTACGTCTCGTCTTGCCCTGAAATGAGAAATATCCTGCCCACTATCTTTCCCATCATTCCCACAGTGGTATTCCGCCGTCCACCAAACCTCAATATACTCGTCCATCCCTACACAACCCCTTACCTCATGTCTCATACCCCTGTAGTAGACCTAGGTGCAATACCTGTCCCATACATCTTCCCACCACCTCCTACTCCAGTCCAGTCACAAACATAACCTATCCCATCGAAGGCAGGGCTGCCTGTGAAACCCGTTATGTGGTTTACAAGCTAAGCTGCAAGCATTGTGCTGCATTCTATGTAGACATGGCAACCAGCAAGCTGTCTGTCCACATGAATGGCCACCGACAAACTGTGGCCAAAAAACAAGTGGACCACCCTGTTGCTGAACACGCTGCCAAACATGATATCCTTCATTTCAATGACTGCTTCACAGCCTTTGCCTTGTGGCTTTTCCCACCACCAACTAAACTGTGCAGGTGGGAACTTTCCCTGCAGTACATCCTATGTTCCTGTAACCCTCCTGGCCTCAACCTTCGTTAGTCACTATCCTCACCCATCCAGCCCCTTCCATGTTCCCATACCAGCGCTACACACCCTTCATTCCACCACCACACCCAGTCCTTTTACTTCCCTCCTTTTCCTCTACTTCCGCTGCCCCCCCCCCCCCCCTCCCCATCTCTCCCCTGCTCTCCCGTCTAACCTGCAACTGTTCACTGTCTGCCACCCCCACCATACTACCCCTCCCTCTACCCACCCCAGCCTTCTCCTTACCCCAGCCGCCCCCCCCCCCCCCCTCCCCGTCTCTCCCCTGCTCTCCGTCTAACCTGCAAGTGTTCACTGTCTGCCACCCCCAACCATACTACCCCTCCCTCTACCCACCCCAGCCTTCTCCTTACCCCAGCCGCCCCCCCCCCTCCCCATCTCTCCCCTGCTCTCCGTCTAACCTGCAAGTGTTCACTGTCTGCCACCCCCAACCATACTACCCCTCCCTCTACCCACCCCAGCCTTCTCCTTACCCCATCCAGTCACCACTCCAATCATGCACTGGTGCTGGCACCTCGCAGTGTGGTTTCAATTGCCTGAGACTGCAGTTTTGTGTGTGTGTGTGTGTGTGTGTGTGTGTGTGTGTGTGTGTGTGTGTGTGTGTGTCTATTGTAGACGAAGGTCAATGGCTGAAAGCTTTAATTGTGAGAGTGCCTGTCTGCGACTCAGCATCTCTGCTACATGGTGAGTGACTCTTCGCTATATGGTGAGTGACAATTTTCCTTCTCACAATATTATATGATTACTTTTTTATGGTGATGAATAGTATGGGAGAAAATAATAAACAATTTAACCCATATGCATTACATTTACTCTATTTTATCCTGTTAAGCTTGGACAATGACATGATTTGAGATATATAACAATAAAGTATAGTAACTATAACAGTAAAAGTAATTATTAAAGCAGTGAAATAAGTTTTTTTCCCTTGCAACAAAAGAGTAGGTTGTGCTGAGTAGATAACATCACTCTTTGATATATGTCTTTATCAGTCAGTCATTGATGAAGACATATTTCATGAAAGATTTAAAGATGCAGTACTAAAACCTAGTTATAAAATTTAAGTTAAGGATATATTCTCTTCCTTCAATCTCTTTTCACTCCTTCCCAACTTTTTGATGATATTGTAGATATGTATCATCTGTATAGGATTGTCTACTAGGAAAGCTGCAGACAATGTCACAAATTATGTTAAAGTTATCTTAAACATGAATATTTTAATTTTTTCCGTAACTTTTCCAAGATATAAGATTTTTCTTGAGAAACTAAATGTCATAGCACCAGTAAGATGTGTCTTTTGCATGGATGGTCTCTCATTTTCATAATGGAAAGGAGAGTGATACATCACATGCCTATTTACTGCCCAATACATTCTTGTATATATTAAGTGATTGTAGTCCCCTTAGAGGACATTTTTATCTTACCACTTAAATTGTCTTGATGACAGGGTTTAAGATTTTAGAATTCCATTTCTTGAATACATGTAGAATTCTGAACTTGTTTTATCTCACTGACACACAAACTGCTGGTTTCAGGGGCACACTTCTGTTTTAACTTCGTAAATCCTATTTCCATTTCAGCAGTCCCTAATCCAGGAATTAGTAATTCCTATCTCAGATATATTTTTGTGAGTTGTCAATAATGTGGTTTGATGTTATTGTCTTTTATCACAATTTTCTCTGGAAAAAATAGCGACTGATACATCTTCTTGATTTATTTTAATGATTGCTAGTGCCAATTTGTACTACCACACATTGTTTGTCAGTGATTGTTTTACCGTGCAAAATTGGTATGTAAAAGAAAATGCTTGCTGAAGAATGGAAAAGGATGTAGTGTCATTGACAGGAAAAGTTAGATAAATATGGAATCAAAGACTTTAAGATGAACTTATTTATTTGAAATGTTTTATTAACAAGGGTCAGCTAATAATTGTCAGTAAATGTTAAGGTCAAGTGTAACAACTCACTATGAATAAAAAACTCAAGACTTAACAAGGTTCTACTGAATATTTATGTACACATTTATATTTTTCTGCTGCTTATGCAAATGTAGTCTTTACATTCAGTTACAAGTAAGTTTTCAGTAATTTTTTTTGGTTGTATATAATTTTCTTTGCTGCACAGCCTCATTATCTTTGGTTAATATTGTTAAATTTTGTCTATCTTCTATGACACCTTCAGTTCCTTGCACGTAGAAACACAGCTTTCTGCAGTTGAGGAACGATGATGTGTCTCATTTGGAATTCGCTGTGTAAACAGAAATAAGTGTCATTTTATAAGACTTATACTTTCAATGGCCTTTTAAAATATAAGGTAATAAGAATGCTGTTTTCAGCTGAGTGCATGAAGAAGATGGTGCTGCTCCCCACCATCTCATCCCCCCCCCCCCCCCCCCCCTCTATCTCTCTCCTACACACACACACACACACACACACACACACACACACAGACACACACACACACACACACACACACACACACACACACACACTCGCGCGCGCTTGCACTAGTACACAGCAATGAAGCATAACTCTGAATCTGACAGAGATTCTCATGAATCTCAGCCTCTGCGTTTCTATGTTGAGGTTACGACAAGACATTGAACATTATTGAAAGTGTTGTATTTGCTAGTTATACATCAAAGAAATGTAAGCATATGGGAAATGATTTTATTCATCAGAGTAGGCATCATTTATTGCTACATAATTCTATCATTGAGTTAGTGGCGCATTAACATCACTTTCATTAAAAAAAATTCATGAAGCGGAACACAGTACTCAGGATTTAGTGACTCATCTATATGCAAGTGTAAATAATTGCCATTTATTACAGATGAAAAGTTTCCTTCTAACAAGTATTACAGTATGTAACGACTGTGTAGGTGGAAAGGTACAACTTATTCTATAACATTTGTCTTTCTTTGCCTTTCTTTTGTACACAAAAGAGGGACATTTATATTCTCTTAGTGCAAAGCAACATAGACCTTCACATGAAATATGATGAATTATTCACTGAGCTACCCCAATAATCTTTCCCACTGTAAAAACTGCTCCACGCACCCACATAATACCAGTTACTTTAGCTTCATCATTGGTATATCCTACAAGAAAAAAGGTAGAGCAACATGTGAAACCACACATATTGTTTAACAACATACAGATGGTCACCACCTGGCATATCACATAGGCCACTGCCATACTAGCTTAGTGCTTGAATGTCATAGAAGAACAGTCAGTGCTGGGAATACCCACTGAGCATAATTTGCAGCACAACTCAGGGGAACTAAGAGCCTGCTAGACCAACAGGCACTCTATTCCTCCCACCTGATACTAGTTCCCCTGAACTCTGGAGATGGGAACTTATTCATGCCATCCCTCTAATCTCCTGAATTTAACCAACATTAACATACAACTCTCCCTTTCTTTTTATTATTATTGTATCTTACTGTTTAATTAAATAATTCACTCAGTTATTTTCTTTATTCCATTATTATCTATATTCCCCAACCCCCCCCCCCCCCTCCCCACCTAGGTCTCTTCTTCATTTATGCTCTGTCCCCTTGTTGTTGTTGTTGTGGTCTTCAGTCCTGAGACTGGTTTGATGCAGCGCTCCATGCTACTCTATCCTGTGCAAGCTTCTTCATCTCCCAGTAACTACTGAAACCTACATCCTTCTGAATCTGCTTAGTGTATTCATCTCTTGGTCTCCCTCTAAGATTTTTACCCTCCACGCTGCCCTCCAATACTAAATTGGTGATCCCTTGATGTCTCTGAACATGTCCTACCAACTGATCCCTTCTTCTAGTCAAGTTGTGCCACAATTTTCTCTTCTCCCCAATCCTATTCAATACCTCCTCATTAGTTATGTGATCTACCCATCTAATTTTCAGCATTCTTCTGTAGCACCACATTTCAAAAGCTTCTATTCTCTTCTTGTCCAAACTATTTATCGTCCATGTTTCACTTCCATACATGGCTACACTCCTTACAAATACTTTCAGAAACGACTTCCTGACACTTAAATCTATACTCGAACTAATTTCTCTTCTTCAGAAACGCTTTCCTTGCCATTGCCAGTCTACATTTTATATCCTCTCTACTTCGACCATCATCAGTAAAGTTTGCTCCCCAAATAGCAAAACTCTTTTAGTACTTTAAGTGTGTCATTTCCTAATCTAATTTCCTCAGCATCACCCGACTTAATTCGACTACATTCCATGATACTTGTTTTGCTTTTGTTGATGTTCATCTTATATCCTCGTTTCAAGACACTATCCATTCCGTCCCCTTATCAGTTTTTAAAAAGCCTAGCCATTTCACTTTTCAGCTCTCTTCCTCTAGCCATTTTTATTTCTCACTAAACCTGGCACAGTGCTTATCAGTATACTAAGTTGGACCACCTACTCTCTCTAACACAGGAGTGTCCAGCCTTTTAGCTTACCTGGGCCACACTGGAAGAAGACAAGCATTTTTGGGCTGCACACAGCATACTTAATAAACTGAAAGCTGGCATTAGTTTTTGCTTTCTAGGTGTATTCATGGTTAGTTCTGGAATTTTGGCTTCTGAATGTGTTTCATGTTCTCTGCGCCATATACAAGGGAGAGTTATTAGGGGCATTGTGTTGGTTCTTCACAAGTTTCATTACTGACTCTTTGGTAACATGGAATGTTTGAGGATTGAACACAAACAAAGTACTCAAACAAAGTGAAGTAGACATTGCAGACTTCTGGATGACATAGTGGCTTCCCACAAAGTAAATGGCTAGTGCTGGGGTAGCAGTTTCAGTCAATGATAAACGGAGAGAAAAAATTCATGAATACAGTTCCATGAGTGGAAGAATGACACTCAGATTTAAAGTTCCAAAAGCTCATCTAGCAGTTACAGGTTTATGTGACCCAGAGCAGGGAAGGAAGGACAACGATCTTCAGAAAGACAATTTTGTCATCGCTGGTGATTTTAATATGACAGTTGGATACCTATCTATACCAGGAATTGTTAGATTATTTGGAGAAAGGACTATTTAGTAATAATGTACAGGAATTACGTATATTTGTGTATTTACCAAATTTTACAGAAAGAGACCTATTCACAACTTTACACGAGGTGCATGAGAATCAAGGTCTATGACTGATTACATACTAATAATGATAAAATGAAGAATCTTATGAAAGGCATACATGTTGATAGAGGAAGCAACATAGGTAATGATTTCCTTTTAGGCAGTAAGACATGGTTAGTATCAAAATGAGTAAAAAACAAACGAACTTCAAAACAAGCCACAACACGAGTTGTTGAAAGTATATCTCCTGTCAGAATGTAGTACTAGAAAATTTTATCAATACAGACTCTGACAAAATCTTGCTTCACTACCAACAATAAAGACATTGATTTAGAATGGAATAATGTTAACAATAAGACCTGCATCATCAAAGGAGACTCTGAAGCAGTTGGTGAAAGGAAGAAAGTGGATAGGTAAAGACAGTTCAAAATTATGCACACAGAAATTAAAGAGGACATTAACCAAAAAGAGATAGCTTACTTGAAGTTTTTGCAGACTAGACAGCAGGGAGTTTGGAAGCGTACAGAATATAAAGGAACTCCGTGAAACAAGAAGTGCTACACAAGGACACCAAGAGACATAGGACATGGTCAGAAGCATCAAAGAACAAGACGTACACAGTAGACAGCAAAGCTGATACAAATTCATGAATGCCCTAAGCAAAGAAGAAAAACACACTGCTCAATGGACAATGGGTAAATTATTACATAGACAGATGGGTTACACAAACACCTGATTATTAAGCTTGACAAAGTATGAACAATGAAACAGTAGACACAGCTACCAGGAAGAAACTGCAAGAGGCTTCAAAAGATAACAGTAAAGTTACCAGAAGAGATGGAGTAGATGCCAAACTACTCAGAGTTTATCACCAGATAAAAGACTTTTACAGTAAATAAATGAGTGTTGGAGGAATTGCAAGGTTCCATATCCTTGGTTTACAGATGAAGTAATCTCTCCCTTCAAGAAAGAAAAAAGAAGCATCTGTAAAAGTTACTGTGGTATCAGTCATTTAAACACTGGCTACAAACTATATTAACAGATAGTCAATAATCATATGAAGGATATCACAAAATGTGTTATTTCTGAGGAACGAAATGGCTATAGATCAGATCATCTGTGCACTGAAAATGTGTATATAATTAAAAACATTATATAAAAACAGAGAGAATTTAGTCCAGGAACCCATATGGCCCTTATCAACCATGTGAGCCATGATAGCCTATGGAAGATTACGTCTGAATGCGGATATCCTTATCACCTAAGACAGGCAGTGAAAAGTCTTTTTAAAAATATGCACATTGTAATAAAGGTAGGACTCAATTAGAAGAAATAGTTGTTAACCAAGGTGTAGCCCAAAGATAAGGTGTAGCCCAAAGATGTGGATGATCACCTACTCTTTCTAATATCTATATGAACTTCATCATTTGTAAAAGAAAGTGTAGAATAAACAAAGGAATTGTGATAGCAAAGATGAGTGTGTGAATGTGCATCTGTCTGCAGATAGTATTGTTGTCATTCAAACGGATGAAGATGACCTCCAAAGATAAGTATACCAGTATATACAAAATATGCAAGGAGCACAATTTAAAAGTTTCTAGTAATAACACAAAAATAATGGCATTTTGAAGATATAATTCAATCAGACCAAAAATGTTTTAATAGTTAAGTTTAAGGACATATCTTGGAATCTCTTACTTAGGCTGTGACGTAAGTTTTGATTATGACTTTGATACTGAAAATAAAATATTTATGTGTGCATCTACATAACTATTCTGCAATTCATAATTGAGTGCCCAGCAGAGACTTCATCCAACCATCTTCAAGCTATTTCTCTAACATTCCACTCTTGAACAGCGCATGAAAAAAAAGGGAGGAAAAGACACTTAAATATTTCCATGGGAGCTCTGATTTCTTGTATTTTATTGTGACAAACATTTCTTCCTACGGAGATGCGCACCCAAAAAATATTTTTGCTTTCTAAGGAGAAAGATGGTGATTGAAATTCCAGTCTTCCAACAGTGAAAAAACAACTTCATTTTGATAATCGGCAGCTTAAACTTCATGTCATATCCATTGCACTCCCTCGCCTACTTCAAAATAATACAAAACAAGCTGCCTTTCTTTGAACTTCTTTGATGTCTTCTGTCAGTCTTATCTGATGTGGACCCTGCGCCACACTGCAGTACTTAGGACAGATAGGTGTAATGTAGGCAGTCTCTTTAGTAGACCTGTTGCACCTTCTAAGTGTTCTGCCAATAAATCATGGTCTTTTGTTAGCTTTCCCCACAACATTATCTATATGGTACTCCCAATGTAAGGTATACTTAGTTGTAATCCCTTTGTATTTAGTTGAATTCATAGCCTTCATATTTGCCTGGCTTATTGTGTAACCAAAATTTAGTGGATTCCTTTTAGTACTCTTGTGGGTAATTTCACACTCATCATTATTTATTCAATTGCCACTTTTTGCATCATACTGATATCCAGTCGGAATCATTTTACAATTATTTTTGGTTCTCTGATGACTTAACCAAGATTATATAGCATCAACTGCAAACAATCTATAGGGGAGAGAGTGTCACTGAAATAATACAGTATTTGGGACGCACATAATTAAAACAAAGGTGTTTTTCACTGCAGTGGAATCTTCTCATGAAGTTTCAATCAGCAACTTCCTCCTCTGAATGCAAAAATATTTTGTTGAAACCAGCTTACATAGGGAAAAATGGCCATCATAATAAAATAAAGAAAATTAGATCTCGCACAGAAAAATATAAGTGTTTGTTTTTTCTGCGCACTATACGCGATTGGAATAATGGAGAATTACTGTGAAGGTGGTTAGATGAACCCTCTGCCAGGCACTTGAATGTGAATTGCAGAGTATCCTCATAAATGTAGATCTGAGAGTACTGCTCCTGAATTCTTTATATAAATCATAAACAGCAGACAGCCTGCAACACTCCCTTGGGGAATGCCAGATATTACATCTGCTTTACTCAATGACTCAGATACTGTGAACTGACCTTTCTGACAGGAAATCATAAATCTAGTCACACACCTAAGGTGATACTCCACGGACACACAATTTGATTATAAGTTGCTTGTGAGGAATGGAATCAAAAACCTTCTAGAAATATAGAAATGTGGAATTAGTCTGAGATCCATGTCAACAGCAGCCATTACTTTGTGTGAATAAAGAGCTAATTGTGTTTTATAAGCATGGTATATTATGAAACTGTTTTGGCTATTCGTCAATAAATAGTTTTCTTTGAGATAATGCATAAGGTTTGAATATAGTATGTATTCCACAATTGTGCTGCAAATCGATGTTAGTGATATAAGTTTGTAATTCAGCAGATTACTCCTATTTTCTTTCTTGAGTACTGGTGTGACCTGTCCAAGTTTCCATTCTTTAGGATTGGGTTTTCCATGAAGCAAACAGTTATATACAGGGTGTATCAAAAAGAATCATGTGATTTGGCACATTTGTATTTCTGAAACTCATAAACGTATACAATGAATTTTGATTTTTGATCAACAGAGAACTCAATTTTTATTTTTTTATTTTGTTTTTGTTTTTTGTTCATATCTTTTCATAGGTGTTCAACATGTCCCCCTTGAGATGCATAACATTTGTCAATGTTGTATTGAGACTGTTCCCACACTACAGCAAGCATATCTTGTGTTACAGCTTTCACAGCAGCAGTTACGCGATACCTCAGTTCATTCATTGTTGTTGGTAATGGAGGCATATCAGGGGCATGATAAGCTGTTGAGCGACACGGCGAATGGATTTCTGTGGACTCGTGAAACTATGATGGATGGATTCGACGTCTGTGCCAGACATTCGGGGTGGCCTGGCGATTTGCCTTTACAAAAACAACCTGTTTCTCAGAATTGCTCATGCCATTGTCTAATGCTCTGTGCTGTAGGAGGATCCATACCACACCTAGTACAAAAGTCATGCTGAACAGTTATTACTAACTCACACTGTGTAAAACATAGAACACAAAATGCTTTCTGTTGTCCCAAAACCATTTTTAGTAGAACTGAAGTGGACGCACACTGCTGCTACCTAGTGGGAACCATGTAAAATTCAAGAGTTAGATCTTTCCAACAGTATGCTGTTCATGCACATATCTCAAATAATGTAATAATTATGATTTTTTAAAATCAGATGATTCTATTGGGTACACCCTGTATGTTGTTGTTGTTGTGGTCTTCAGTCCTGAGACTGGCTTGATGCATCTCTCCATGCCTCTCTATCCTGTGCAAGCTTCTTCATCTCCCAGTACCTACTGCAACCGACATCCTTCTGAATCTGCTTGATGTATTCATCTCTTGGTCTCCCTCTACGATTTTTACCCTCCACGCTGCCCTCCAATCTTCTATACTCTTCTTGTCTAAACTATTTATTGTGCATGTTTCACTTCCGTACATGACTACACTCCGTACAAATACGTTCAGAAACGACTTCCTGACACTTAAATCTATACTCGATGTTAACAAATTTCTCTTCTTCAGAAACGCTGTCCTTGCCATTGCCAGTCTACATTTTATATCCTCTCTACTTCAACCATCATCAGTTATTTTGCTCCCCAAATAGCAAAACTCCTTTACTACTTTAAGTGTCTCATTTCCTAATCTAATACCCTCCACATCTCCCGACTTAATTCGACTACATTCCATTATCCTCGTTCCGCTTTTGTTGATGTTCATCTTATATCCTCCTTTCAAGACGCTATCCATTCCGTTCAACTGCTCTTCCAAGTCCTTTGCTGTCTCTGACAAAATTACGATGTCATCAGTGAACCTCAAGGTTTTTATTTCTTCCCCATGGATTTTAATACCTACTCCGAATATTTCTTTTGGATCCTTCACTGCTTGCTCAATATACAGATTGAATAACGTCGGGGAGAGGCTACAACCCTGTCTCTTTCCCTTCCCAACCACTGCTTCACTTTCATGCCCCTCAACTCTTATAACTGCCATTTGGTTTCTGTACAACTTGTAAATAGCCTTTCGCTCCCTGTATTTTACCCCTGCCACCTTCAGAATCTGTAAGAGAGTATTCCAGTCAACATTGTCAAAAGCTTGCAGCCATGACTTATTAAACTGATAGTTCAGTAATTTTCACATCTGTCAACACCTGCTTTCTTTGGGATTGGAATTATTATATTCTTCTTGAAGTCTGAGGGTATTTCACCTGTGTCATACATCTTGCTCACCAGATGGTAGAGTTTTGTCAGGACTGGCTCTCCCAAGGCTGTCAGTAGTTCTAATGAAATGTTATCTACTCCCGGGGCCTTGTTACAACTCAGGTCTTTCAGTGTTCTGTCAAACTCTTCACGCAGTATCATATCTCCCATTTCATCTTCATCTACATCCTCTTCCATTTCCATAATATTTTCCTCAAGTACATCGCCCTTGTAGAGACCCTCTATATACTCCTTTCACCTTTCTGTTTTCCCTTCTTTGCTTAGAACTGGGTTTCCATCTGAGCTCTTGATATTCATGCAAGTGGTTCTCTTTTCTCCAAAGGTCTCTTTAATTTTCCTGTAGGCAGTATCTATCTTACCCCTAGTGAGATAAGCCTCTACATCCTTACATTTGTCTTCTAGCCATCCCTGCTTAGCCATTTTGCACTTCCTGTCGATCTCATTTTTGAGACGTTTGTATTCCTTTTTGCCTGCTTCATTTACTGCATTTTTATATTTTCTCCTTTCATCAAATAAATTCAGTATTTCTTCTGTTACCCAATTATTTCTACTATGCCTCGTCTTTTTACCTACTTGATCCTCTGTTGCCTTCACTACTTCATCCCTCAAAGCTACCCATTTTTCTTCTAATGTATTGCCTTCCCCTATTCCCATTGATTGTTCCCTTATGCTCTTCCTGAAACTCTGTACAATCTCTGGTTTAGTCAGTTTATCCAGGTCCCATCTGCTTAAATTCCCACCTTTTCGCAGTTTCTCCAGTTTTAATCTACAGTTCATAACCAACAGATTGTGGTCAGAGTAAACATCTGCCCCTGGAAATGTCTTACAATTTAAAACCTGGTTCCTATATCTCTTGTCTTACCATTATATAATCTATCTGAAACCTGTCAGTATCTCCAGGCTTCTTCCATGTATACAACCTTCTTTTATGATTCTTGAACCAATTGTTAGCTATGATTAAGTTGTGCTCTGTGCAAAATTCTACCAGGTGGCTTCTTCTTTCATTTCTTACCCCCAATCCATATTCACCTACTATGTTTCCTTCTCTCCCTTTTCCTACTACTGAATTCCAGTCACCCATGACTATTAAGTTTTCATCTCCCTTCACTATCTGAATAATTTCTTTTATTTCATCATACATTTCTTTAATTTCTTTGTCATCTGCAGAGCTAGTTGGCATATAAACTTGTACTACTGTAGTAGGCGTGGGCTTCGTGTCTATCAATAATGCGTTCACTATGCTGTTTGTAGTAGCTTACCCGCATTCATATTTTTTTATTCATTATTAAAGCTACTCCTGCATTATCCCTTTTTGACTTTGTATTTATAACCCGGTATTCGCCTGACCAAAAGTCTTGTTCCTCCTGCCACCGAACTTCACTAATTCCCACTATATCTAACTTTAACCTATCCATTTCCCTTTTTAAATTTTCTAACCAACCTGCCCGATTAAGGGATCTGACATTCCACGCTCCGATCCGTAGAACGCCAGTTTTCTTTCTCCTGATAACGACGTCCTCTTGAATAGTCCCCACCCGGAGATCCGAATGGGGGACTATTTTACCTCTGGAATATTTTACCCAAGACGACGCCATCGTCATTAACCATACAGTAAAGCTGCATGCCCTCGGGAAAAATTACGGCTGTAGTTTCCCCTTGCTTTCAACTGTTCGCAGTACCAGCACAGCAAGGCCGTTTTGGTTAGTGTTACAAGTCCAGATCAGTCAATCATCCAGAGTGTTGCCCCTGCAACTACTGAAAAGGCTGCTGCCCCTCTTCAGGAACCACACATTTGTCTGGCCTCCAACAGATGCCCCTCCGTTGTGGTTGCACCTACGGTATGGCTATCTGTATCGCTGAGGCATGCAAGCCTCCCCCCCCAACGGCAAGGTCCATGGTTCATCGGGGGGACACCCTGTATATTTGTGAAGTATTGAGCTACTGTATCAACATACTTAAAAAGGAACTTGACTGGTATACAAACTGGACAAGAGGCCTTGCTTTTACAAAGTGATTTTAAACACAAATTCTAAGCTGTCTGTAGTGTCATCATCAGAAAATTGGATCTTAAAGTACAAAAAGAAGTTCTTTAGGTGATGGTAGCTCCTTTCTTATTCTAAGAAAGAGAAAACTGGATTACCATAAAAAATAAGAAAAGAAAATTGAAACAGCACAGATGATGTCCCTGAGGAGGACAAAGCACTGCACAAGGAAAGACATGATTAGAATTGAAGATGTCAAAAGGATTAATCTTCAACATGAATGAAAAAATTCCATGACAGTATTAAGTCACAGAATTCTCCAGAAGATACTGAACTACTAGCTACCTGGGAAAAGAGATATTGGCAGGCCTCAGAAAAGGTGGGAATGATTTTTTTAAAACAGGCAACAACCTTATTATTCAAGAGGAGAGGATGATGATGCCTACTAACTCAGAGATTAGCTTCTTAGGTTTCTTTCCTTCCCTTAGCCAGTACTAAGTATTTCAGTCCGAACAGTATATACTCATTTGCAGGGCCTGGGAGTCTTCAAAAAATGTGTAAAATATGAGATACTCCCAGCATATTGAATTTTCAAGCTCCTTACAGGAATGCAACTGGATAATGTTCTTGACTACTGCTTACATTTTGATTGCTGAACATCCTGTCATTTTCAAGGTGCAAATGAAATGAGAGATTTCTGTGCATGATGTAGAAGCCAATGGTTACACCCCCCCCCCCCCCCCTCCCCCCATATGAATATGCAAAGACTGAGACACTTGTAAGAAATGGATACACCAACATTTCATTCCAGGTGATTGACATGGAGGATTGTAAGACTCTTTTTGTATCATGGATATCCCCTTATATATGTCACTTACTGTGTCAGTTACCTCCTCTGCAAGAATCAGCTTTGCTTTTTTTCGACGATATGTATCATTTGCTGCCCTTCTATCACAGCAAGCTCATGCATGTGGTTACTGCTCATGTTGAATTTTACCAATGTGATTTACAGCTGCAGCATTCATATCAAGACTGGGAAACTGAGCTATGCAGCCTTATTCATAAGTGTTGGTTCATCATAGCTAAGCCTCAGAAGTCTTATGTGAACACCATACACCATAGTCAGTGAGACAAACATTCATTTGGACCTAGTTAAGAAGTTGTGTCAGTGTCCTATTGTTGACAGCATGCAGACCTGGTGCATGAAGCCTATCACATTGTCAGAATAGGACAAAGCCAAAGTACAGACAACATGGACAAAAACATGTCTGAGAGGTAGGAACAATAAACATCACTTTCTTCATGCTGCGCTTGCACTTTGTACTGCACGAGTGGGTGGCCTTCCCCAACCAGTGGGCTTGCAGATCCTTATTCTAATTCATTTCAACAAAGTTTACAAGTCAGTTGCCCTTCCATCACAAACATACTAGATGGTTAATGACACAATTACTGAAAATTTATTTGGGTTACATGCCTTTGCTACTTTGGTTTCTCTATTGCAGATGCAGTGAATCTGGTGCCAGATCAAGTGCTGGTGCCAGACCAAGTGCTGGTGCCAGACCAAGTGCCTTACATTAAAGGATTCCTAGTGCTCTGAGTTTTCAGATTTGTTTGCTCCAGACATAGGTTTTGCAAACAATTTTACAGCACACATCATGCTCGAAACACTCCGCCAGGCCTCACTTTTTTCACGTGCAGCTGGTGTCAATAGCTTCCTGCTACCAGGTTAAGATGCAGCTGAATTGTTTGATGTCATTGGGAGTGATTAAAATGATTTTCTTAAGTGAATGGGCTACACTCTTACAGACCATAAAAAAAGCTGTCCAGTCAGCTTTGACTCTGTGGTGATTTCAAAGTCTCTCTAGACATTTACCATCTGCCTCACCCACAGGAGTTGGTCACAGATTTGGCTGTGGTTCAATTCTTTTTGTAAACCAAACTGGCCAAAGCCTACTCTCAGATTTCATTGAGTGAGGTTTCTTGTGGTTAATCATATGTTTTCATCTTGTTAACAATGTCAAACTTTGTACCATAAAGTGATCATTTGAAAAAAAGTGCTGCAGAGTCGCATCGAATGCTTGTTGAGACATACAATGATCATGCTCTATCAGAAGCAACATGCAAAAGATGGTTTCAATGGTTCAGATATAACAATTTTGATGTGAGAAATGAAGAACGTGGAAGACCGCCAAAAAAGTTCGAAAACACCGAATTGCAATCAATATTGGATGAAGATGATACTTTGAGTCAGAAGCAAATGGCAGCAATGCTAAATGTTGCACAACAAACAATTTCTGACCGTTTGAAAGCTATGGGAAAGATCCAAAAGTGTGGAAAATGGGTGCCACATGAATTGAATGAAAGACAGATGGAAAACCAAAAATCATTTGTCAAATTTTGCTTCAAAGACATGAAAGAAAATCAATTTTGCATGGAAGTGGTGATGAAAAATGGATTTATTTTAAGAATCCTACATGGGAAAAATCATGGGTTAATCTGGGTAAACCATCAATATCGACTGCAAAACGAGATCGATTCGGCAAGAAGACAATGCTCTGTGTTTGGTGGGATCAGAAAGGTGTGATGTATCATGAGCTTCTAAAACCCAGTGAAACTGTGAATACTAATTGCTACAGACAACAAATGATCAATTTGAACTATGGATTGATCAAAAAATGACCAGAATGGGCCAGAACACATGGCAAAGTAATTTTTTTACACGACAATGCACCTGCACACAAAGCAAAACTGGTTCAGGATACAATCAAAACACTTGGCTGGGAGCTGCTACCCCACCCGCCGTATTCATCAGACTTGGCTCCTTCCGACTACCATTTGTTTTCATCAATGGGACACACATTGGCTGAGAAACACTTTGATCCCTACGAAGAAGTCGAAAATTAGGTGTCTGATTGGTTTGCTTTAAAAGACAAACGTTGCTATTGGCATGGTATCCACAGATTGCCAGAAAGGTGGTAAAATGTATAGAAAGCAATGGTCAATACTTTGAATAAAATGTTTTTACTTTTCAATTCAAAATTAGTGTTTCATTTTTATAAAAAAAAAACGCTCATTTCATACCGGTACACCTGGTATGCCTTTTGCTTCTGTCAGTATCAGCAGCTAATGTTTGTTGTCACTAGTGCACCTGCCATCTTCTAACATTTTTTTACGCCAAGTGAAAACAGTTGTCCCTTATTATATGAACTATTTGAAGATATTGTCATGACAGATGCTACCATGGAGGATCACCTATGTAACCTTAGTTCTTTATTTACTGTTCTACAGGCCACAGGTATCAAAGCAATCTCACTAAATCTCACTTTTTCCAGCCATCCGTTGCTTACTTAGGCCATGAAATTTCCTTGCGCGGCATGCACCCCATGGAACAACATGTCTCCACCATTACAGCTTTGCCTCATACGTCTAATCCATGAGAACTTCCAGGCATTACTCAGTAAAGTGGTGTAGTATCAAGTTTGTTTCCAGAACAGCTACTATTGGCCAACCTTTGTATCTGTCGCTTCAGTAATTTGCTCCTTTTGTTTGCTATGCATCCTGTGGATGTGCTTATGTGCAGCTGAAGGATAGCCTTCTCTTTGCACTGTGTCTTGTAACAATTCAACATGGCAAGCATCTGGTCCTGGTCATGGACACGTCCGAGCACAGGGTGGAGGCAGTTCTGGACCATTGGAATTCAGATGGCTCTGAACAGCCTGCTGCCTATGTGTTGGAAACACTAATCTTGGCTCAACAAGATTATTCTCAGATTACCCACCATAACCTCTTGGTTTCTCTTTGTAGCCATTTGACGTCCTTCCCAGACAAAGTCTCGCATCATCTTTGGAGTTTGGCTCTGTACTTGTCCTGGTACAGTTATGAGATCCAGTTTTGTCCCATGTCACAATATGTAAATCTGAATTTTCTGTCCTGGCTCCCCATGGGCCTTGACACTCATCCAACCAGGACAAACTGCTTTGTTTTCTCTGGATATGGAAGCAAGGCACATAGTGGATGACTTCCCCTTCACCAGTTGGTTTATTGCTTCTGCTGTGGCAATGGTACTCGTACTCTGGCAGATGCGTGATACAACATGGGTTGCCTAACCATCTACCAAACCAGGGATTGGACCTGCTTTGGAATTTTAACATGTTGCACTCTCACCTCTTCCTCTTGGATGGCATTATTCTCCTGTCAATGGAAGGATTTATTCCAGTGTCATGGTTCCACCAGCTCTGTGGTGGGATGTACTCTGTTTATTACATCAGGAGCCACTGGAGGATCTCTTGGACAAAACCATTTGCATGCCACCATGTGATCTGGTTGGGATTTGATTGTTGGAAATCCTTGCCATGGCTGGCCACAAGTGTTCATATCAGTAGGTGGCATCACACACTATTTGTTCAATGGCTGGCCACTACATGGTCTTGGTAAAGAGCCCACATTTATTTTGACTGCCCTTTTTAGACACTTTTTGGCTACTGGCAGTTGATGCTTTTCCTCAATTTCCTTAAGTCATTTGTTGTCTGTCAGTGACAGCAGACATGACTGTCCAGGTCCTGTTGAAGATATTGTCCATACAATGGTTGCCTTGCTCCCTGTTTTTGGACAATGGTCCTCATTATGTGGTACGGTCATTTAAGTACACAATGGCATTTACCATGTCATGGTGCATCCCTTTCATCTGCAGTTGTACAGTGAGGTGGAACAGTTTATCCAAATTTTTAAGACACAGTTGTGCAAGTCCATAGGAGAATTCCTGGCTGAGAGGGCCCTTACTTTTTTGTTTAAGTTCTTGCAGAATAATGCCATGGAACCAAGAGTCCAGCTGAGCTCCTGTGCAGCCATCAGCTGCAGATGCTGCTCAACCTCTTGCTGCCAGGCAGGTGTCTCCCAGAGGCAGCGCCAGTTTTGTCGACGTTTGCATCCAGCTCAACAGTCTGGCCAGCGTATTTGGATGATACACCCCCCCCCCCCGGATTCTATCCATCATCCACAGCAAGCGTGGTCACTGCATCTTCTTAGTTCCAACTGAATATCAATTTTTGGCATACCACCAGAACCAGTTTAATCCCAGGATGGGTGCTGGGGGCCCCTCCTGGCTGCCTGTTTCTTCATCAGCACTGGCTGCTCAGAGGACAAACAGACATGGTTGTGCCCACCTACAACAGCAGTCGAGGCTTCATCATCATCAACAGCAGGTTTGCTTCCTGAGTGTGGTACCAGTGCCTCCCACTGTGCCGAGCAAGTGTAGCCATCAGTGGGGATAGGAGCTGGGCCTCTGTCACCTGAAACTCTCTTCTCCAGTCCACTGACATCACTGCTTAGTCCATTGCCCCTTATCATGGCTCCTGTCTCACTGGTGCTGGCCCTGACCACTGGTCATCCTGAGGCCTTGTCCCACTCACTGTTATCCATACTCGCTAGTCTGGGCGGATTGGGAGCTTCTCAAGCCTTTGGCTACTGCCCATAACACCACCACGGACACCTCTTCAGTCACAGTATCATGGACGGTGGTGCCTGGTCTTTCCCCCCACAAGGAAGGAGGAGTGTAGTAACCTGCCAGTTACTACATGCAACCTGGGAGTTACTACATGCAAGCAGGGCCACTACAGCAAGCTTCGATGCAGACATTCAAATGATGCCCCTGCAGCTACCCGAGGTAGCTGCCCGTGCAGTCCAGTCCTGACTGCCGTCACCACATCTACTATGCACACACAGCACTACACCAGTGATACCTGATGTGGGTAGCATCTTTATAAGGACATGAGGACACGCATGGGTCTCCGGGCCCTCAGTTGTTAAATGTGTTTGGGGCTTGTAAACTACTTTCATTGTATTCTTGTTGAGGTTACTCCATGACCCAAACAAACTGGATCTCTTTTACAGCTAAATGTTTCCTTGTGTTTATAGTTAGAATACATGACAACTTAAACATTTGGTGAGTAGTTTAAAGTTAACAAGGAACAAGAAATGGCATATGAACAGAGATAACAGACACTGTAAACAACTAGAGCTAGAACATAATCAAAGATAAGCAATGCCAGACATTATTGCTAGTGAAATATTAATTTAATCTAGCACTGTTTGCTCACCTGTTGTTATTAACAAATAGTTCACTATCGGCAACACCTGGCATTCGTTATTTTTAACAGGATTGGTTATATTTTGAGGGAACATGGTGTGAAATGTGCTTTTTGCTAAGTAACTGAGATTAGGCCCCCTGCAGCAAATGTTATGGATAATCTTGGTTTGCACAGGCTGATGTCTACCGTATATCATGTAGCTGTGGCATGTCATACATCAGTCAGACCTCAGGACCTTGGAGGACCTGTGTATAGAGTATAAGTGTATAAGAGTGTAAGTGTTACACATGCTTACAACAGCTGAGAAAATCTGCAATTGCAGAACATCACTTTGGTACCAGTCATTGCATGGCATGTAACACCACATGTATTCTAGCATGCACTTTCAGTTACTGGGATAGTATTGTTAAGGAAGATATGAAGATTAAATCTCAAGTGACTTTATAAACAGAGTTGGAGGTTGTTGCTTAAATTCTGTTTATCAATAGAGTTGGAGGTTATTGCTTAAATTCTGCCTGGTATCCTTCTCTCACCCACCTCAAACACTGGAGGGACAGAGGTAGTGCCAGTTGCTCACCTGTTAGTTATATCACAATTGAAAATGTGTCAATCTGTTTATTTTTAGTTTTGTGGTGACACTATTTGTTTACAGTGCATCGTCTTTCTTGACACATCATATTTAGTTTCTAGTTAATGTAACCCTGACCACAAAGGTTTCCCTTGTCTCATTTGTGTATTGAAAATAATGAGGTGAATTCTGATTTATTCATTTCATAACGTATATATGATAATCATTTGATTAAAGTACAGGAGACACGTTACATACGATTAATACAATTTCACTGATATGGATTAGTATTGAAACATTAAACTAGATAAAACTGCTAAAATATTCTGTTAATCCTTCACGAAATCTTCAACTGAGTAGTAGCATCACTCTAATAGGACATCATGTAGCTTTCCTTTCAGGGAATCTTGGTTCATGCTTAGAATGTTCTTGGCTTTTAGTTCATTGTAAATTTTCATTACCATACTCTGGGGAGTCTAAGGGTATAGGTTTAAATAATGAGCAGGAAGCATAAAATTATCTTTATTTCGTGTATTGTGAGTGTTATCATAGCAATTCTCCTTGCATTATTTTAAATTGCTATATAAGAAAATGATACTATCACAGATATATAGGGAGAGAACTGTTAAGAATTTCAGTTTTTATAATACTAGATAATGTCATTTTCTTGGCTGCACAACATGTTCTAATAATTATTTTCTGTTAATTCAGTATGCTCATTGGGTTCACCTTTTGAAATATGAGTGGTCATTGGTGACATTACCCAGCTGCATTCTAGTAAGTGATTTTAATATCATGTATGAACTTGGAAATGTATTGGATTAACACTTACAGCATATATTCTATCATAATACATGTCTCATTACATTCACAAATATCTGACATGCTTTGGTGCCTGCTTATAATTCAGTAGTTTCAATTCAGCTTTGTTGTAAAGTCATCCTAACCTTCATGAACCTAAACCACTATTAAATGAAGCACAAGTCACTTTGGTCATTGCTTTGATTGTACAAGTTATGGGAGAGTGTTGAGTTCTTGGTATGACCTCTGCCATATTGCTAGTTTGGGCAACTTCTCCTTTGGACATACTGGTTGTATTTTTGCATCTTCTCTATGTATCTCTGATAAAGATGCTGCTTGCTTAGGATCATATGTTAGCTTCAGTCCTCTCTTCCTCAGACACTGTAGATACTCTTTGTTTCTGCCTTTCGATTTAGATCCTGAAAGTATGCTTTGGCAGTTGAAAACATCCATCATTTTTTGTCATGTGCAAATCATTAGTGCATGATTAGAGCTCAATTGTCAGAATCTCAATATTATTGCTGGATGTCATCTATAACAACGTTACATCATGGTTTGACCAAAAGAAATAATTTCAAAGGAGACTATGCTCCTGGGAAAATGTAGCATACTACTATGTAGGCAGTGACAAGTTAGTGTAGTTTATTCCAATATTGAATTTAAAGAAGTGGCTTTAGTTACCTGCTTTTCATTGTTGTAGAAGAAGAGAACTGACAGAGGAGGGCCAAAAATATTACATCAAAAGCAAGATGAGAAAGAGAGTAATTTTGCTCAGAAAGAATAAAAAGTATTTATATGTGTACAAAAGATAAAAATTTTCATTAAAAACTGAAAGAAAAGGTGCAGAATACAAGAATGAAAAATAGAACAAACTTAAATCTGAACACATGTCAAGCAGAGGACTTGTTGAAGAGAATAAGGAGGAGCCAATCACATCAATATAAATCAAAATGGCTACTGATTACCTGTGTAATAATTTTGTGAGTTTAGCATCACAATATTCTAATTTCATGTACACATTTTCTGCCCCATACAATTTGTACTGTATCCCTTCCTTCTTTGTGTGAGTCTGTTTCTACAAATATACAAATTAGACACCATTCGACATGCACAGTGAACATATCTAATTATTATAATATTGTCATTTACATTACTGTAGTTAGCTTTCAGTAAGTCAGTACGTAATTACAAACCAGACTGTTATTGTTCTGGAACAACAAGGGATAGCTGATGTCAATAACAGGAGCTTCAGGTGAACGGGGTGTTGTGGGCCTGTTATCTGGTTCGGAACAGCCAAGCAGCCAGTAGGTTGTTAGTCGACCTTTTCCTTTTAGTTCTACTTCACCCCTGAGCTCCAGCTTGAATGTGCCAAATTTCTCCAGGATCTCTTTTGTTGAGCTGCTCACATGGATTCGAAGTGCTGAAAAGTGATATAGTTCATTCAAGAATTTTTGTCATTAAAAATGCATGTAATGAAACATAGTTTCTGGACTGTTGTGACCATTATTACTTTAAATAAGTAATGATGCTGGCATACCTAAGGCATAAACATTACGTGGGTAACTGTGCTAAAGCAGCAATATCTGGCAAGATAACTGAAAAATCTGCATTGTGCACATATCTTCATCTCTTTATTAAGTTGATTTGGAAGCCTCCCATTTTGTGACTTTATTTTCTAGTGGCTTGCCTATACAACCTGTAAGTTTTATCACTTTTGGGGTTCAAAATTTTTTAGGTAGACATGGGTGGAGTTTACCAAAGACTTCTTTGCTACAAAGTAAGTGATATTTGAACAATTTTTACCTCAGAAGGGATACCTGATCCATTATTATGTTAACTGCCATTTAAAAGAGCATCTTTTTCTGTGCAAAATATGTAATTTTCAGAAATCCTTTTTTTCCTTGAAGGTCTACAGTTATTTAGTAAAGTTGTTCGTACAAATCAACGTTTTGGAGTATTAAAAAAGATAGGATTTTTAAGTGTAGCAGCCAGCCACAATATAATTGAAAGCTTGTTGGTCCATGGCACCTTTTGCCACTACCATTTACTAAAAAAAACTGGCATCTTCATAGCCAAGAGGCCATGCTGATACCCAGGCAAAGTCCAACCAGAGATGGGGGACTTCCTCCAGGTGAGCTGCTTGGTAAAGTAAGTGTGGGTTTCTTAAACAAGTCCTAAGACTTTGTAGAACTTAGCAAAATTTTGTGAGCCTCATGTTGGGGTAGCTTTATGATTCTCAACCTGGTATAATGACTTTCTTGAGAAAGCACCAGTGCTGCAGTGATAAATTTTTCTTCGACTTTCTGGGAATGTGTACTGCTGACCCCATATTGTTGTAGATGGCACTGGTAGGTGCTGATCAGGTCTCCAGTGTGTATATTTTAACTGGCTAGTAAAACAATCATGAAAGCCCATGGGATGCATGAAATTCATAAATGCATCATTCTCCTCAAATAAGGTTTCACAAACACTGACAATCCACCAGCTGCATGCATATAACATATTGCCTTGGTTGTGTGCTGGGTATCATCAGTTGGTTCGGATATTTTGACAAGTGACAAAAAGTCCCCCCATAAATTTTTCACTTGATTTCTTTTATTTTTTTCTCCAGATTAGGTGAAATCAACTTTTCATATTACATTGTAATGGCAACCTTTAAATCCAAATAACACTTTTTCTCTTAGAAGCTGTCGATGATTCAATTTGGGCCTTCTCAACCAAAATGAATTCAATTTTATTCAAGTTTTGCTCACAGAATGTTTACAAACCAAAGGTGTGAAGATTTAGTTTTCTTTTGGGTGCTATACACTAGCTTTTGCAGCCAATCATTGTACAGTGTCTCCAACTCCACCACATACAGATTTTCCATGGTTTGTCGCAAAAATTTCTGCTCAGTATTTACACTAAGTTTTTTGAGGTGGTAGCACAGATTGGTGAAATTCTTGAATTACATGCTTTTTCTACAGATTTGTAATTTTTTTGTTTCAATAAACCTATAAGTTTTGGCAGAAGGCTGTCAATAATTATGTAAAAACTTTGTGTGTGTTTGCTAATTTTTGATGAAATAGATAATGAGTGCACCATAATTTCACAGTTTCTCCAGTGAAAACCTGGGATACATCTTGGAGAACAAAGGAGTAATTCCATGCAGAATGAAGCAATGTGAATACTCAACAAGGCTGGAGGCTTTGCTTCACTGTTTGATTTGTTCAAACAAAGCGATGAGTGATCTAGTCAGAGATATTTGATGCCATGTCTCCCACAAAATCATCTACTGGTAATAGCTTAGTTTCATGTGATGTATGATCTGTTTTAATCCACATTTTTTCTCCACAATTTATTCATGATATGTATTCAAATACAGTTTGTCCAGGGTCTTATACTAATGCAGCATGCAAGCTTTTGATTCAGTATTGCAAAGTGTCAGAGTTATCAAAAATTGGTAGTCATTATCAATGATAACACTAGCAAGCATGAATTTCACATTATTGCAAACTGTGTACACCCTCACTGTGGGGTATGCCTTAGGAAGCAACAGTGACACACCATTTAGGTCTGAGTTCACAAAATGTAGAAAAGCATACTTCCTGGCCATGCTTGTACTGGTGAACAATGCATGTTCCTTTCACATTGCTTTTCCCATCAGTTCTGACTTGAACCCAATCCTTTCTTGTTTTGCCATCAGCCTCTTTAAATTCATTTTATTTTCAGTTTTGACTAATTGCCATTAACATACATGGGTGTAATCTGCATTTTTATAAAAGAGAAAGGTTGGCTCTCTTTCTTAAGAAATATAGCACCTGATCTAATTTTATGCTTAGTTTTGTGTATGTAATCAATTTCTTATACCTAAAAACAAAGATGATGTAACTTACCAAACGAAAGCATTGGCATGTTGATAGACACACAAACAAACACAAACACACACACAAAATTCAGGGTTTCGCAACCAACGGTTGCTTCATCAGGAAAGAGGGAAGGAGAGGGAAACATGAAAGGATGTGGGTTTTAAGGGAGAGGGTAAGGAGTCATTCCAATCCCGGGAGCGGAAAGACTTACCTTAGGGGGAAAAAAGGACATGTATACACTCGCGCGCACACACACATATCCATCCGCACATATACAGACACAATTGTGTCTGTATATGTGCGGATGGATATGTGTGTGTGTGAGTGTATACCTGTCCTTTTTTCCCAATCCGCTCCCGGGATTGGAATGACTCGTTACCCTCTCCCTTAAAACCCACATCCTTTCATCTTTCCCTCTCCTTCCCTCTTTCCTGATGAAGCAACCGTTGGTTGCGAAAGCCTGAATTTTGTGTGTGTGTTTGTTTGTGTGTCTATCAACATGCCAAGCCTGACTTTTGTGTGTTTGTTTGTGTGTCTATCAACATGCCAACACTTTTGTTTGGTAAGTTACATCATCTTTGTTTTTGGATATATTTTTCCCACGTGGAATGTTTCCCTCTATTATAATCAATTTCTTAATTTATTTTGACAATTATAAACATTAAGAAGAAGAACTACTAGGATTCTTAAAGTAATTATTTGGTTCCATTCGAAAACACACCAAAAGAACCAGCCCTTATTTAATTCCAAAATTATTATCAGATTTGTCAAAAGCATTGTGTGCATAACTATATCTGTTATTTCATCATTATACAAATAATTTGGCCTAAGATTAGTGGTAGTATGAACTGTTAAAAAGGAGGAAACTGTCAATACATTCAGTTAATTGAATGAGTTATGTTTTAATTGTAATTTCTGTAACTTAAACATTAAAAAATGTATAGTTTCAGCACCTGTTGCTGTGAGGATAAATAAAGGCCCACATTTTGGTCCTGAGACAGCCAGTCCATAGCCGATTTTCAGACGGGAAGTCTCTATCAGGTAGAACAATAATAATGCATTAACTTAACAGTGGAATTAGTGTAACACAAACAGGCCATGTATTAAAACAATGACAGTGTCTGTTCAATTTATTTTAGAAATAGTGTCACACATACCATATTATTCTTCAAGGACTGTGAACTGTGTGGTTAGATTTTTACTGATCATAGATGTTCAACAGCAAACTATTATAGCAGTATACCGTACTTACTCGAATCTAAGCCGCACTTTTTTCCGGTTTTTGTAATCCAAAAAACCGCCTGCGGTTTCGAATCGAGTGCAAAGCAAGCGGAAGTTCTGAAAAATGTTGGTAGGTGCTGCCACAACTAACTTATGCCATCGAATGTATGTAGCGCTACACAGGCATGCTTTGTAGGCACAAAGATAAATACTGGCACCAAATCCTCTGCGTCAGTAAATAAATTAAAAAAAAAAAAAAAAAAAAAAAATACTGGCACCAAATCCTCTGCGTCAGTAAATAAATTTAAAAAAAAAAAAAAAAAAAAAAAAAAGGTGGAAGACGAGCCTCTTTTCTCCACCCCGAGTTTCGACCACTGCATTTTCATACATTATCCAGCAAAGTAAATACAATTTCCATATTGTTCATCTTCGAATGTAGCAGCATTTCAATGTACTTCGAAAATGCGACTGGCAAGACTGGGATGTTTGTCAATATGGCCAACTCTACGTTCTGAATTTTTTCCTACCTGTGAGAAGAGATCGTTGCTAATAGGAACTTCTATGAATTGTGAATCACATGCAGTATTCTCTTCACCATAAGAATAATACGAATATAAACATTTTGCCATGTATTGTTTCGTGTTTGCTGCTATCTCTTTTAAATCCTGTCTGCCTCATAAACTACGAAACTAGAGTGAGACAACAGCAAATGCGGGAGAATATACAGATCTTATGCCTAGTAGTGATACAGTCAGAAATGAAGCACAGAAATTGGCTAGATTTTTATATCTAAGATGACTCTTAATTTCTGTGCAGAATTTAATGTACTAAAGAGGCGCCTGCAAAGATTTTCAAACGGAGAAAAATTTTCGCTAAACTCTCGTTCAGAACATCTTCTATCACACGCAGTGTATTATTTGGTTCTTGTTGATCATTATCAAAGAAAGCAGCAGTGTAAGTAACAACAAATAGCAGTCTCTTGTCATTGTTTCGCTAATGAAACGATTCCTCTCTTTTTTTTAATAGTGAGTGGCGGTAGTGCGCACAAAAGCAAGCCATGCCGCGAGCGGCGACAGGCCGTAAACACGCACATCAGAATGCGACATACAATGCATGACACAGTACAGTAATGCATTTTCAGCTTAGAGTGATGTAAACACCTATAACAAAGAAAAAGGCGCTTATCAGATCAAAGAAAAATAAGCAATCAATTCAAACCAGACGAAGCACGTGAAAAAAGAAGGGTACTCGTATAAATACGGACGGAGCGCCTGATGCATAGCAATGGCTACCTGGTAAAGCTTAACTGCTACGTTTACGACTCGAACCAAACTGCTGTAACTGTATCGTCATTAATTTGACCTAAATTGTCTCTCATATTACAATGGACCAACTTTGTTTCCATTTGGAGATGTGGCCTAAAACTTTTCTCTCCCCTTGAATTTCGAGTCTCAAATTTCAGGTGCGGCTTAGATTCGGGAAAATTTTTTTCCTTGATTTTGAGTCTCATTTTTCAGGTGCGGCTTAGATTCGAGTGCAGCTTAGATTCGAATAAATACGGTACTGATGTTTGCCTGCAAACTATTAATGAGGCTTATCAAAAGTTACCAATAGTGAACTGGCAATATAACTGTGTAATATTGTGGGGAGGGTGGTTGTGAACAGTGAAAGTAAAAAACTGTGAACGCAACTGTGCAGCTGTCAGCTACATCATTCACTGTAGTCAGTGTTGAATTTCCACCCCACGTTTTTCAGCCAGTATAACAATGCAGTATGTCGACACTAAGGACTATCAACGAAGAAACAAAACAGGCGAACGTCACAAGATCAACTGAGCTACCCAAGCATGACTCACGCCCCGTCCACACAGCTTTACTTCTGCCAGTATCTCGTCTCCTACCTTCCAAGCTTTACAGAAGCTCTCCTGCGAACCTTGCAGAACTAGCACTCCTGAAAGAAAGGATATTGCGGAGACATGGCTTAGCCACAGCATAGGGGATGTTTCCAGAATGAGATTTTCACTCTGCAGCAGTGTGCGTGCTGATATGAAACTTCCTGGCAGATTAAAACTGTGTGCTGGACAGAGACTCGAACTCGGGACCTTTGCCTTTCGTGGGCAAGTGCTCTACCAACTGAGCTACCCAAGCACAACCCACGCCCCGTCCTCACAGCTTTAGTTTCATATCAGCGCACACTCCGCTGCAGAGTGAAAATCTCATTCTGATCACAAGATATTGTTGGAACAACTATCATAGATAATAATTGTTGCATCACTTTCCTCTCGAAGAACATACGAGGCCAGGATATATGGCTACCAATATGGAAACATTTATAATTTATTCGATATGAGAGGGGACTAAGTTTGCAAACAATTAATTTTTCATCTTTATGTCCATGTTTAAGGAATGACTCTACAGTCATCTGCATGAGGAACTGTAATGGATAATTTTAGACCAATTCGTGGGAATTTGATATTTTGTTAAGAAAAGACACGCTTGCTAATGGTAGTTAACTGTAATATGGACCAGGAATCCCTTCTGAGATACCGGGGTTAAAAATTCACTGCAAATTTGTTTTCTGGTTACTTCACCCATGTCCACCTCAAAAACTATGAACCAAAAAGTGATAAAATTTATAAGTTTTATGTACAAGCCACTAGGCAGTAGTAAAGAGTTCAAGCTACTTCAACTTGGGATACAGGTTATGAGTCAGTGGCACTTGCAACAACTGATTTATGACTGTCTGTCACCACTGCTCCGGTCATTCCTGTTTTGGTTATCAGTATGTCCAAAAAGAAACTACTTTGTCATCTCTTGTATATTTAGTAGAATAACTTACCACTGGAGCAATGGAAAGTAAACCAAAGAGAAAGAACTAGTGTGCAGATACTATACACTAACACAGAGATGGGACGGTTGCCGAGTGACAAGTGTGATTTTAGTTCTTATCGGAACATAAGCTTTGATCATATTTTTGTTCTTTTCTTATCCAGTTCCCATTTTCGTAATATTTCGTGGCTATAGTGGTTCCTGTACAGTGAATTTTTGATAGGTGCTATCCAGGTCTGACTTCCTTTGCATATTGAACTCGTGTTCATAACGTACAGTGCACATCTGCAGATATTTTACATATATCTTTTGATGTGAATATTTACACTAGTGTTTTTTTTTTCCTTTCAAGGGAAGCTACAACATCTCTGTATTGCATTTATGAAATGTCTCAAGTTGTTTTGAATTTCTATTAAGTATTGCTTCAGTGTAATATTTACATATGTTCGTCTTACATCACTGATCACTGAACTGTGATGGTAGTGAACATCCTCACTAGGTGGAACAAACTTAACACAGTTCAGAATATTCATTTCATTTTAACATTTTTGTCTGTAATTATTTTATTTGACCATGAGTGAAAACAATGGAAGTTGTCGTGGGGAAGTGAGTAGTGGGATTCATGGTGAGAGTTGTAGCAAATTTTTGCTGGGAGAATGTGGAGGGGAGAATTCTGGGGAGGCCGTGAAGCCCTGAGAGGGTGGTAGGGAACTGACAGTTGGTAAGAAGGCAGGGAAGAGGAGGAGGAGGAGGACGTGATGTGCAATTTTGTATCAGTAATGGGTTACAGTTGCTAGAGTTTAAGAGAAAGGAGTGTCATAATTACTTCCCTTGTTTCATGATCTATACTACCAGCTCTTCAAGTATGGAATACTTTTTTTAAGACCTTGTATAACTTACATAGTTACACATGTACTTTTTGATTGACAATTTTGTGATTGTTATTAAACAATGGAAAATCCAGGATGGAATAACGACAATATTATGAAAAGGATAGATTGCCAATCACCATATAGAGGAAATGCTGAGTCAGAGTCAGGTACAACAAAAAGACTGCTAAACATTTGAGTTTACAGCCAAAGGCCTTCTTATAACATAGAAAAAAAATACACATCTTCACGCAAGCACAACCCAACGTACATGACTACTCTCACTTGCCTCAGTAGCCAGGGACAGCTGTTGCCGTGTGTGTGTGTGTGTGTGTGTGTGAGAGTGTGTGAGCAAAAGCTCGCATGTTCAGTAGTCTTTGCCTGTCAGCAACTCAACATCTCCATGGTCAGCAGTGATCTAGCCTTTTTATAATATTCTTATTGTCATTGATCCGTGTAATTATGAGAATAATAAAACAAGACAATGATTGGGGTAGGAAACAGCTTGCACAAGGACAGGGCATACAACACAGGTTATCATCTGAGCAAAATAGCTTTCCTAACTGGTATAAGCAGTGAGCGCCTATTCTGGCTGTTCTGGTGGTGTGATAGGCCTTTCCAGAGCTGTACAGTTTGTTAATGTTGAGCTGGAAATACTGCTCACTGCTGACTGGGCCACACTGCATTGGTGCGAGATGGAACTACCCTGATTCAGATTTTCCGTGGTTCTCCTAAATCATCTCAAGCAAATGCTGAAATAGTTCCTTCAGGGAGGCCAGGCTGACTACCTGTCCTCATTATAAAAACTTCCTTATACATTCTGTCTATATATATGAGCTATTATTTTCCATTAACCATGGACTTGGC
The DNA here is from genome assembly GCF_021461395.2 of Schistocerca americana. Lineage (NCBI taxonomy): Eukaryota > Metazoa > Arthropoda > Insecta > Orthoptera > Acrididae > Schistocerca > Schistocerca americana. The sequence continues at coordinate 74,328,319 of NC_060122.1, read as the reverse complement.
AGCCAGTGGGGTGGCTTGTGTGCCACAGTGATACAGATAACTGTACTGTAGTTGCAGCCATAACAGAGGGTTATCTGTTGAGAGGCCAGACAAACGTGTGGTTCTTGAAGAGGGACAACAGTCTGGATGATTGGCTAATCTGGCCTTGTAACATCATTCCAAATCGGACTTACTGGGAACAGATGAAAGATAGGAAACTACATCAGAAGCATACAGTTCTACTGCATGGTCAAATCATGGTGGCATCCTCTTGGAGAAAATATTCTGGAAGTAAAACAATCCCTCATTTGAATCTCCAGACTACTCAGGAGGATGTCATCATCAGGAAAAACAAAACTGTTATTCTATGGATGAAGGTGGAATATTAGATCCCTTAATTCAGGTAGATTGGTTAGAAAATTTGAAAAGGGAACTGGATAGGTTGAAGTTATATGTAGTGGGAAATAGTGAAGGAAAATAGGAATGTGGTTAGGCTACTATGAATAGCATAGAAAACGCATTATCATAGTCAAGACTGACATGAAACCCACACCTACCATACTAGAACAAGTTTATATGCCAACTAGCTTGGTAGATGATGAAGAGACTGGAAAAAAAGTATGATGAGATAAAAGAAATTATTCAGATAAGGAAGATGAAAATTTAATTGTGATGGTGAACTGGAATTTGATGGAAGGGAAGGAAAAATAGTAGGTGAATATGGACTAGAGAAATGGGATGACAGAGGCAGCCACATGGTAGAATTTGGCACAGAGCATAATTTAGTCATCACTAATGGTTGGTTTAAGCATCATGAAAAAAAGATTGTGTATGTGGAAAGACATGGGATACCAGAAGGTTTCAGATTCGTTGTGTAATCATAATACAGAGATTTTGGAACCAGATGTTAAATTCTAAGACATTTCCAGGATTAGCTGTGGACTCTGAGCACAATTTATTGGTTATGAACTAAAAATTAAAACTGAAGAAATTGCAAAAAGGTGGGAAATTAAGAAGGGGTGACCTGAATAAGTTGAAAGAACCAGAGGTTGCTGAGAGTTTCTGAGGGAGCATCAGCGAGTGACTGATTAGAACAGGGAAAGTAACACATCAGCAGGTGAATTGGTAGCTTTGAGAGATGAAATAGTGAAGGCAGCATAGGATCAAATACGTAAAAAGGCAATGCCTTGTACAAATCCTTGGGTAACAGGAGACACTGAATTTAAAGGAAAGGAACAAATAAAGCAGGCAAAAGGAATACAACCATCTAAAATAATGTGACCGACAGGAAGTGCAAAATGGCTAAGCAGGAATGGCTAGAGAACAAATGTAAGGATTAAGACGTGTATTTCACTATGTTATGGATAGATAGCACGTACAGGAAAATTAAAGAGGCCTTTGGAGAAAAGAGAAGCAGCTGCATGAATGTCAAGAGCTCAGATGGAAAACCAGTTCTACATCTACATACATACTGCGCAATCCACCATACGGTGTGTGGCGGAGGGTACCTCGTACCACAACTAGCATCTTCTCTCCCTGTTCCACTCCCAAACAGAACGAGGGAAAAATGACTGCCTATATGCCTCTGTATGAGCCCTATCTCTCTTATCTTATCTTTGTGGTCTTTCCGCGAAATATAAGTTGGCAGCAGTAAAATTGTACTGCAGTCAGCCTCAAATGCTGGTTCTCTAAATTTCCTCCGTAGTGATTCACGAAAAGAATGCCTCCTTTCCGCGAGAGACTCCCACCCGAGATCCTGAAGCATTTCTGTAACACTCGAGTGATGATCAAACCTACCAGTAACAAATCTAGCAGCCCGCCTTGAATTGCTTCAATGTCCTCCCTCAATCCGACCTGATAGGGATCCCAAACACTCGAGCAGTACTCAAGAATAGGTCGTATTAGTGTTTTATAAGCGATCTCCTTTACAGATGAACCACATCTTCCCAAAATTCTACCAATGAACCGAAGATGATTATCCGCCTTCCCCGCAACTGCCATTACATGCTTGTCCCACTTCATATCGCTCTGCAATGTTAGGCCCAAATATTTAATCAACGTGACTGTGTCAAGCGCTACACTGCTAATGGAGTATTCAAACATTACGGGATTCTTTTTCCTATTCATCTGCATTAGTTTACATTTATCTATATTTAGAGTTAGCTGTCATTCTTTACACCAATCACAAATCCTGTCCAAGTCATCTTGTATTCTCCCCAGTTCTACGCAAAGATGGGAAAGCCAAAAGTGGAAAAAGTATATAGAGGGTCTATACAAGGAAGACGAAGTTAAAGGCAGTATTGTAGAAATGGAAGTGGACGTAGATGAAAATGAGATGGGAGATATGATACTATGAGAATTTGACAGATCGCTGAAAGACCTAAGTTGAAACAAGGCCCAGGAGTAGACAACACCCCATCACAACTACTGATAACTTTGGGAGAGCTAGCCATGACAAAACTCCTCCATCTGGTGTGCAAGGTATATGAGACAGATGAAATACCCTCAGACTTCAAGAAGAGTGCAATAATTCCAATTCCAAAGAAAGCAATTGCTGACAGGTGCTAAAAGTACTGAACTATCAGTTTAATAAATCATGGTTGCCAAAAAGTAACACAAATTCTCTATGGAAGAATAGAAAAACTGATAGAAACTGATTTCAGGGCAGATCAATTTCGAGAAATATAAGCACACACAAGACAAATACTGTGACTTATCTTAGAAGATAGGTTAAGGAAAGGCAAATGTACATTTATGGCATTTGTAGATTTAGATAAAGTGACACGGTTGACTGGAATATTCTCTTTGAAATTCTGAAGGTAGTGGGGGTAAAATAAAGGGAGTGAAAGTCTATTTACAACTCATACAGAAACCAGGCAGCAGTTATATGAATTGAGGGGCATGAAAGAGAAGCAGTGGTTGGAAATGGTGGGAAACAGAGTTGTAGCTTATCCCCAATGTTATTCAGTCTGTACATTTGGCAAGCAGTAAAAGAAACCACAGAAAAATTTGTAGTAGGAATTAAAGTTCAAGTAGAAGAAAGGAGGATATAAGATTAACATAAACAAAAGCAAAACAAGGAGATGGAATGTAGTTGAATTAAATCAGCTTATGCTTAGGGAATTAGATTAGGAAACGAGACAAAGTAGTAGATAAGTTTTGCTAATAGGGCAGCAAAAAACTGATGATGGCCGAAGAAAAGAGGATATAAAAAGTAGACTGGCAAAGGCAAGAAAAGCATTTCTGCAGCAGAGAAATTTGTTAACATCGAACATAGACTTATGTGTTAGGAAGTATTCTCTGACAGTATTTGTCTGGAGTGTAGCAATGTATGGAAGTGAAACATGGATGATAAATAGTTTAGACAAGATGAGAATAGAAGCTTTTGAAATGAAGTGATCATAAAAATGCTAAAGGTTAGATTGGTAGATCACATAGCTTACAAGGAGGTTGTGATCAGAACTGGGGAGACAAGAAATTTGTGGCACAAAAGACAAAAAGAGATCACTACTTTAGTACTGGAGGGAAATATTGGGGGTAAAAATTGTAGGAGGAGACCAACAGAAGAATACAGTGAGCAGATTCAGAAGGATGTAGGTTGCAGTAGTTATTTAGAGATGAAAGGGCTTGTTCAGGTTAGAGGAACATTGAGGGCTGCATCAAACCAGTCTTTGGACTGAAGACCACATCAACATGAAGAGAAATCCTGTATCATAATCAGGTGATCTCTGGATTAATAAATAAAGAAAACACTATACTGACTATTTTCTAACATATTTGCCATATTGTTAGTGATGTCTATCAAATATTGTAGCAGATTTTTAACCTCTCTGCAAAAAATATCTTTGCATGTATTTTAAGCTATGTTTTCACATTGCCCTGTTCTTTAGGTCAGCTCACACTTCATATGCCACTTCATTTGCTTTGAGTTGATCTGTGTAACCTTCTGTGACCACAAGTAAATATGGAATGTAGCCATAAGCTGTTTGTTTCTGTATGTTTATTTGAACCTTATTGACATTAAAGGGTGGGAGTTGGTATGCATTCACACACCATCAACAAGCATATCGTCTCAGTTTTCACTAAATTTCCTGCACCCCTCTCAAACAGAATAGCCATTTATAAAGTGATGAGCATTTACTAAACGTATCAAGTGGCAAATTTCTGCCACATTATGCCGCTCCACTTGAGATAGTCAGATAACACTATTTAACTCAGGCTTGGTAGGGGCAATAGTATGGGTAACTTGAAATGTTTATTTGGCCAAAACCAGTATCCAACTTAACAGGTGTCCATCTGAATAAATGCTCATGCTAAATGGGAAGACTAGAAGTATGAGTCTCCAACTACTTCCATGAAGCTAATAAGCATGATGAAATACTAAAGACTGGGCCGGCCGAAGTGGCCGTGCGGTTAAAGGCGCTGCAGTCTGGAGCCGCGCTGCTGCTACGGTCGCAGGTTCGAATCCTGCCTCGGGCGTGGATGTTTGTGATGTCCTTAGGTTAGTTAGGTTTAACTAGTTCTAAGTTCTAGGGGACTAATGACCTCAGCAGTTGAGTCCCATAGTGCTCAGAGCCATTTGAACCATTTTGAACTAAAGACTGGAAAAAACAATAGCCCTTGTATACACAGAAAAACCATTTCATGGTGTCCGAAGGATGTCAAATAGGTATTACCAATGAATTTTACAAAAAACAATGATGTAGGAAAAGACAGATTGCTACTTACCATAAAGTACACAAGTCAGGTTAGAGCCAGGCACAATTAAGACACTCACATATAGCTTACAGCCACAGCCTTTGTCAGTAAAACACTTGCCCAAACAAGCAAGCGCACATGACCTCCAATTCCAGCATCTTGGGCTGGAATCATTCTGGCCCGAGTTGCAGTCTTGTGTGCATGAGGGGTGGTTATGTGTGTGTGTGTGTGTTTGTGTGTGTGTGTGTGTGTGTGTGTGTGTGTGTGTGTGTTACTGAAGAAGGTTGTGGCCATAAGCTATAAGTGAGTGTCTTTTAATTGTGCCTGTCTGCAACTCATTTATTTATTCATCCGTAAACAAATTTCTTTGTATGGATGTCGTAATTATACATACATATGTACATTATTTTGTCACATAAGATAATGAAATAAAAGTTATATATATATATATATATATATATATATATATATATATATATGGTTATAATAGAGGGAAACATTCCACGTAGGAAATATATATCTAAAAACAAAGATGATTTGACTTACCAAATGAAAGTGCTGGCAGGTCGACAGATACACAAACAACCACAAACATACACACAAAATTCAAGCTTTCGCAACAAACTGTTGCCTCATCAGGAAAGAGGGAAGGAGAGGGAAAGACGAAAGGAAGTGGGTTTTAAGGGAGAGGGTAAGGAGTCATTCCAATCCCGGGAGCGGAAAGACTTACCTTAGGGGGAAAAAAGGACGGGTATACACTCGCACACACACACACACATATACAGACACAAGCAGACATATTTAAAGACAAAGAGTTGTCCGCTTGCGTCTGTATATGTGTGACATATTTAAAGACAAAGAGTTGTCCGCTTGCGTCTGTATATGTGTGGATGGATATGTGCGTGTGTGTGTGCGAGTGTATACCCGTCCTTTTTTCCCCCTAAGGTAAGTCTTTCCGCTCCCGGGATTGGAATGATTCCTTACCCTCTCCCTTAAAACCCACTTCCTTTCGTCTTTCCCTCTCCTTCCCTCTTTCCTGATGAGGCAACAGTTTGTTGCGAAAGCTTGAATTTTGTGTGTATGTTTGTGGTTGTTTGTGTGTCTGTCGAGCTGCCAGCACTTTCATTTGGTAAGTCAAATCATATATATATATATATATATATATATATATATATATATATATATATATATATATATATATATTTATTTATTTATTTATTTTGCGAACACAATTTATCATTGAATTACATAATGCAGCAGAACCTGCTTCAATCAAAAGAAATAGATCACAAGACTCCTCTAATACTTGTATGGGTAAATTACAATCTAGGTTAACCTGATTATTTATTTATGCCAATTTTATGCTGCATGAATTCTCTACACGAGTAAAAACTACTTTTTTAAGGAATGCTTTAAATTTACGGTGATCCTTTGTTTTTTATTTCTTTTGGCAATTTATTGTATATCTTGACACCTTGGTAAAACATAGTGGTTTGGGTTTTAGTTTCATTCATTCTGTCTAGGTACAAGCAATTACTGTTTCTGGTTTGGTGATCATGTATGCCGCTGTTTGCTAAATATTGCTCAATATTTTTGTGAATAAAAACTGTAGTTTACGAGATATATTCACTTGGTATTGTCAGAATACCCCTTTTTTTTAAATAGCTCACTGAAGTGTGCTCTTTTGTGACTCTTGCTCATTATTCTGATGGCTCAGTTTTTTCAATCTGAATACATATTTCACATTTTGGGCATTTGCACCCCAGAATGTTATGCTGTAACTTATTATAGAATGTATGTGTGCAAAGTATGTCATTCTCTGGCATGAACTATTGCACACAGTGACTATTTTTTTTCCTAAGCCTCCTAGTATGTTCATCCCATTTTAACTGTTGATCAACATACATACCCAAAAATTTTGTGCTGGCTACTAACGCTATGGTTTCATTTTGAACTTTTAAGTTTTGTCATATTCGGTTTTTTTCTTTATATAAAAGTTTGTTATTAGTCTTTTTCACATTATGGGTTACTTTGTTGTTATTTGAGCAGTCGTGAACTGCCATAAGTGCTTTTTCAGCTCTTAAATTGAACATTTCTGGTGTCCTGCCGTTACCCACTGTGTGAAGTCATTTTTATAAATAAGAAATAGTACGTGGCCTAACACACTCCCTTGAGGTACTCCCAACGTTCAAATATTCTTCATCTGAAAGATGTTTCACTAAATAATTTGAGCTACGTGAAATTTGAGATATCTCCACTCTCTGCACTCTGTCCACAAGGTAAGATCCAAACCATTTGTTTACAACCCCCCCGATTCCTGAGCTTCAAGTTTATCTTATAGTATTTCATGGTCAACGGTATAAAATGCTTTACTGAGATCTAGGAAAATGCCTGTTACTTTTTCTCCTGTATCTAGGGCTTCTAGAACTACTCTTGTAAATTTTTCTATAGCTGCTTCTGTTCCCTTTCCAGTCCTGAAACAGGGTGTATATGTGGACAAGGATAAAAAATTCCTGGATTTTTCCCGGATTTCCCAGTTAAAAAAACACTTTCTTCCGGGTGAAAATACACCTTTTCTGCGTTAAGTGACAGTATACTCTAATTCGGCACTGTAAAACTTATCAATCCTTTCAATGTTTATGGTGTTATTACTGGAGTAGAATTTCCCGGCACTTTAGAAAACGAAAATCAGGGGGGGGGGGGGGGGGGGGGGAACACGTTTTGAAAGACCTTTGATGTGCAGCAACATGTACGGTGCATATTTTCGTATTACAAAAGGTGTAAATAAGAATTCCACCAAACACTGCATGTCACTCTCCGAAGGATTGAAATCAAGATTGCGATGTGCTTTTGTAAGCCAATCATAGCACAAGTTATGTGATCTCAAAGCTGATGACAGCATAGGGCACGTGATGTAGTCAGCCAATAGCAGGTTCACTCTTAAGTAGTGCGAACACAGAAATAAGAAAAGTTAATGGTTTAAATTATAGCATTCAAATATAATATTGGTCTCGAGGATTAATAAGCTGGAAGAGAAGCTAAGCTTCCACGTATAATGTTGATCTTTTTTGCTCTTGTTACACTTTAAGATACATCACACAAATTTGCCAGTAAACATTTTAATAACAACGTAAATGTCTGATCTTTTGGCTCGAAATTCTTCCAAATGGTCGTCCTCAAAGAGTTGATTTTGAAATTAGAGTCAAATGCTTTGTGATTTATGAAATTCATCGTACATAGCTCATCTTACGTAAAAGGAAATCTGCTTTGAATGTAATGCTTTTCAAACCACCATTCGCAATATTTTCCGGCGATCTGTTAGAAATAGGTTCGTTTCAGCAGTTGCAAGAGAGCGCCAGATAACAAGCGCCACCGTGCTTGCACAGCTACGACGACGGAGGAAGCCCATATGTTCGTACGTGTAAAACATTAAAAGATCTGACATTATGTCATAAAAGAAACAAGACATCAGAGGATGCTTGAACAGCGTCGGAATTTCGTGAACCATACTAAAACGCATAATTCGGCTTAAAATGTACATTCGTATGGCAATTTTCTTGAAATACAGCGCACAGTTGAAACTAGCCAATAGTGTGAAATTAAACACTTCGTTTCAAATAAATTGACTGCCTCAACAGAAAAGATTAATAAAAGCCAAATCTCTTCAGCAAACGGGCAAAAATAACTTCATTGTTCTGTAAGGCGATTAATGTTTGACTGTCAGAAAGGTGAAAATAAAATCTAAAACTAATAAGACGTTTTAGCCCTCCGTAATTACGGGAACGTATTTTAATTCACTTGATAGCTCCCGGCCACAAAAATCCGTTTTGTTATCATTTAACGTGAGAGCAATAAACGAAGATGAAACAACAAAATCACTGAACGTAAACAGTCACGTGGAGACGACCCACCTCCCCAACACAACTCAGACTGCTCTGTACATCAGGCCCAGATTTACTAATTTCCGAACTGGGGCAATAAAAGTAGTGGCGCCCAGCACTTCTCTAACCAGAAGCGGGAAAAGGTACTACTCATACGCGACTCAACTGTGCATGCGCAACAACCCGCCCGCAATTGCTCAAATGAATCTAATTTAAACAGTTGTCACGTCACGCTCATCGGAGGTAATTTGTTGTTACAAAGCTTTGCGTAGTCTTCCTAAAGCCTTTGACACACTTTACTGTGGGCAGACGCTTGTATGAGCACTGTTTTGTTGTTGTATACGGCGCATTTCCTTTGCAACTTAAGTTTTATTTTCGTTTTTTTCCCCCTCTCGTTCATGTTTTGTTGCTGCAGTATTATTCTGCAGTAGCGGGATACAGTGATATCTTTTGCTAGAGTATTGGTTCTTACAAGTCAATATCACAAAATTGTAATTGAAAACTAAAACAATGAGTAATTCCCGGAATTCTAAACAATTCCCGGGTTTGTTTTCTCCCGGATGAAAAAATTCCCGGTTTTTTTCCGGATCTCCCGGTTGTCCCGGGTCGTATACACCCTGTGAAACCAAACTGTTCTTTGCATAAGAGTTGGTATTTATTTAAGTAGTCCATAAGTCTGTTTTTCATAATAGTTTCCATTATTTTTGAAAAAGAAGACAGCAACGAAACTGGTCTGTAATTCTCTACATTTTCTGTATCACCTTTTTTGTGTATGAGAAGAATTTTTGCGTGCATTAGATAATTAGGGAAGCTACCAGATGAGAACGACTCATTTATTATATCTGCTAAACTTGATGTGTCTTCTTTACAGTAAGTAGCAATCTGTCTTTTCCTACATTGTTGTTTCTACATGCAGTTTCCATTGTTTTACTTTAAAAAAAGGAGATAGTTCTGTTTGTTAAGTTTAGATGTAAGCCAAAATAGAGACCTAAGTAAGGTAGGGATGTGGGCTGTTATCATTACTTCTCTGTATACATACAAAGGAAGCAACAAGAGAGTACGTAGATGTGAAAGCATCAGCCAGAGAGGTAAATACCAAACTGTGTAACATTGCAGTGTTTACAGCTGGTACGACCTTTTCAGGGGAAAATGCGGAGGTGTCACTTAAATACTAGATGAAGTACTGTGACAAAATAAAACATGAAAATTAGTACAACTACAAAGAATATATGGGATGGGGAACAAGAAATTACCATTGAATTGTATGGAAGTATTCAGATTTTTGTTGTTTAGATAGCCTAATCTTTTCCCTGAAATGATATAAAAAGATTTTAACAGAAACAAATATGGACTAGCATATCACATCACATCATATCTATTCTCCCCCCCCCCCCCCTACATATAAAGTCCTGCCAGAGTATTATTACATACACTCACTGATGTTCTTTTCATTGCCAATATCTTGACTTTTCTCAAAAAGCTATACAAACCTTGGGACTAAAAGCTGTCTCAACAGATATCTCGAGGGTTCCACATCAGCACAGGGATACACAGGTATTCAACAATGTACTAGTGTGTATTAAATGTCTTATATGTAATATAGTCTAGATTAAGAATGTATGAGGAATTTTATGTTGAGCAGTTCTTTTTGATCCACTGCAAATTTCCTTACAGGAATTTTTATTAAATGTCTTACACATAATATAGTATAGGTTAAGAATATATGAGGAATTTAATGTTGAATAGTTCTTTTTAATTCACTGCAAATTTTGTTACATTAATTTTTAAAACTAATGTATTGGGTACTGATATAAATTTCATTTGTTTTGCAATGCATTTCTTTTTATTTTTTTATTTATTATTTATTTATTTTTTCACATCCCAGACACTTCTCTCTATGTATAAGAACCATGCAATATAATGGAACACGCAACAGTATGATTGTCCTTTTCCTGATGTATTGGATACTACCAAACAAGAAGTTACAGGTCAAAATCATGCAGTGGGATATAACACAGCGCTGGCAAGAAAACAAGCTTAATTTACATCACTTCAGACCAAAATTTATGCTCTGCACAACACACTCACTGTTAAAGTGTGGTTAGATTTAATGTTCCATCAGCATTGAAATCAGAGGGGATAGAAACACTTGTATCCCTTCAAACTAAACACTGTGGCCTTCTACCTTTAGAGATTATGGTAATATATTTTAAATTTTGTGAAGTTTAATTGTGGCCCTCACCATTGGTATTGCACCTTGCATATGTTGTTCCTTTAAATTATTTTATTGCTATCTCAATTGGATTTTAAGATTTCTTGTTATTAAACATGCTGGCCTTCTGCCTTTAAGGGTCTATGGTAATATATTCCGAAGTTTTGAAATGTAGTTGTAGCCCTCAGCCATTTGTGTTGCACCTTTCATATGTTGCTTTTTTGGGTTTTAAATTATTTTATTACTATCTTAATTGAATTTTGATGTTTTAAGCTTTCTTGTTGGCCTTTTGCCTTTAAAGGTCTATGGTAATATATTCTAAAATTTTGGAATTTCATTGTGGCCCTCAGTCATTTGTATTGCACCTTGCGTATGTTTTTTTTTTAAATTATTTTATTGCTATCTTAATTGGATTTTTATCTTGTTAATATTTCTTGTTGGAGGACTTCAGCTCTGAAAGAGTTGCATTCGATAACGATTCGGCTGTGTGCCACTTTGGTTGTAAAGGTTATTAAATTACAATAAATGACAATTAGAAGCAGAAACTGACCTCAACCCTTGGCCCTTTCCACAATCCTATTACCTGTTCTGCCCAGTGTGTTTAGCAGGTCTCACAGGCGTCTGTTACATTACCATGAAAGGCAATCATTACTCTTGTATAGCATATAACACCAATGTTACGAAAGTTATCCAGACCTACGCATTTTGGGAGTCGAGCTCCCATCATCTGGCTGTCTTTGATCAACCCTTCATACAAATGCACTTAAAATGTTCATGAAATACAAGAAAGATATTTGAACATGAAGTCCTCATCTTACTTCAAAATCTGCAACACCAGATTCTCTGATTTGCTTCTTTATATTCCTGTCCATTTGCCAAAATGCTCATTTTCTGTAGGGGTAGCACAGATCACATTTGGTTAATGTCACACTAGCTATAATCCTGTATACTGACTTGTTTTGTAAACAAGTATATGGCTCCAACTGACTGCAGTAAGTCACCAACTTTTGAATCTATTTCAGTGAATTTCTAGTTCTTCAAGTACATAAAGTTTCCTTCCTTTCTTCTGTACATGCACCACCTCTATATCCTCTTCAGTACCTTTTAGTAGAAGGACCGTCTCTTATATGTGGCCGGCCGAAGTGGCCGTGCGGTTAAAGGCGCTGCAGTCTGGAACCGCAAGACCACTACGGTCGCAGGTTCGAATCCTGCCTCGGGCATGGATGTTTGTGATGTCCTTAGGTTAGTTAGGTTTAACTAGCTCTAAGTTCTAGGGGACTAATGACCTCAGCAGTTGAGTCCCATAGTGCTCAGAGCCATTTCTTATATGTGTTAGCTACTTTAGATTTAGCATAAATGCCCAGTCTTGAAAGTGTCTGTGTGCTCTTATATAACTTGTTGAAAATGCTCTTCCTGTCTGTCTCATATCCGTTGTGTCACATGGGGCGCACTGTACTTCATATACATTCACTTTTCAGTTTACTTTCCTCATTCCAAACTTCATTTCTTAAACTGCACCATCTGACAAACAAAAAAGTGAAATACCAGAAGTGCAAATGAAATGGATCTCCATAGGTTGAGGCAGTATGTTACATTCTTTCACTGATTACAAAATTTAGTCAAATTTACAAAAACTTGAAAGTAAAAACTCACAAATATGACACTGCACTCCTTCTAATCTAGATGCAAGCACGTATTTGGTTGAAAGGTGCCATACTGGCACTGGGATGGAGTTGACGTACAATCTAGTTCCACATGTTCTTTCAGAGACAGATCTGGGACACAGCTGGCAACAAGAATAACTCAACATCACATATAATTCATAGAGACATGAGCCATGTGTGGATGGACACTGCCCTGCTGAAAGATGTCACCATGCTACTGTCATATGAGATATAACAAGTGAGGAAGCAAGATGTCTGTGACATATCATTGTGCTGTCAGAAATTCCTCAATCACCACCAGCTGTGACCAGATGTCATATCCAATGGCTCCCGACACCATTATGCCAGTAGTAATTGTGCTGTGGCTTTCCTAAATATCGGAATAATGGGACATCTCCACCAGTCTCTGGCCAATGGTGTGGGATGAAATTGAAAGTTGCAAGAAGTTTTTTTTTTTTTTTTTTTTTTTTTCTTTTTTCTTTGGATGGCAGGCACATATGTCAAGGGGTTACAGTGTGTTTGCCCACATTGACATCCAGCTACACTTTATGGTTGCTTCACTTTTTCTTTTCTTTTTCTTTTCTTTTCTTTTTTTTTTTTCCATCGCAATGCCAGCTGGACATGTATGGTTCAAATACATTCTGACAAATGTTCAAATATCTTTAGTTCATTTTACTTCATGACTATTTTGTGCTTCTTTTAAAGGATTGGACAAAAACAGTCAAATATTGGGAGCTTGACTTCAGAGAAGCAACTGGAATCACTCAATAGAGGAAAGTCCACTGGACCTGACGGGATACCAATTCGATTCTACACAGAGTACGCGAAAGAACTTGCCCCCCTTCTAACAGCCATGTACCGCAAGTCTCTAGAGGAACGGAGGGTTCCAAATGATTGGAAAAGAGCACAGATAGTCCCAGTCTTCAAGAAGGGTCGTCGAGCAGATGCGCAAAACTATAGACCTATATCTCTGACGCCGATCTGTTGTAGAATTTTAGAACATGTTTTTTGCTCGAGTATCATGTCGTTTTTGGAAACCCAGAATCTACTATGTAGGAATCAACATGGATTCCGGAAACAGCGATCGTGTGAGACCCAACTCGCTTTATTTGTTCATGAGACCCAGAAAATATTAGATACAGGCTCCCAGGTAGATGCTATTTTTCTTGACTTCCGGAAGGCGTTCGATACAGTTCCGCACTGTCACCTGATAAACAAAGTAAGAGCCTACGGAATATCAGACCAGCTGTGTGGCTGGATTGAAGAGTTTTTAGCAAACAGAACACAGCATGTTGTTATCAATGGAGAGACGTCTACAGACGTTAAAGTAACCTCTGGCGTGCCACAGGGGAGTGTTATGGGACCATTGCTTTTCACAATATATATAAATGACCTAGTAGATAGTGTCGGAAGTTCCATGGGCTTTTCGCGGATGATGCTGTAGTATACAGAGAAGTTGCAGCATTAGAAAATTGTAGCGAACTGCAGGAAGATCTGCAGCGGATAGGCACTTGGTGCAGGGAGTGGCAACTGACCTTTAACATAGACAAATGTAATGTATTGCGAATACATAGAAAGAAGGATCCTTTATTGTATGATTATATGATAGCGGAACAAGCACTGGTAGCAGTTACTTCTGTAAAATATCTGGGAGTATGCGTGCGGAACGATTTGAAGTGGAATGATCATATAAAATTAATTGTTGGTAAGGCGGGTACCAGGTTGAGATTCATTGGGAGAGTGCTTAGAAAATGTAGTCCATCAACAAAGGAGGTGGCTTACAAAACACTCGTTCGACCTATACTTGAGTATTGCTCATCAGTGTGGGATCCGTACCATATCGGTCTGATGGAGGAGATAGAGAAGATCCAAAGAAGAGCGGCGCGTTTCGTCACAGGGTTATTTGGTAACCGTGATAGCATTACGGAGATGTTTAATAAACTCAAGTGGCAGACTCTGCAAGAGAGGCGCTCTGCATCGCGGTGTAGCTTGCTCGCCAGGTTTCGAGAGGGTGCGTTTCTGGATGAGGTATCGAATATATTTCTTCCCCCTACTTATACCTCCTGAGGAGATCACGAATGTAAAATTAGAGAGATTAGAGCGCGCACGGAGGCTTGCAGACAGTCGTTCTTCCCGCGAACCATACGCGACTGGAACAGGAAAGGGAGGTAATGACAGTGGCACGTAAAGTGCCCTCCGCCACACACCGTTGGGTGGCTTGCGGAGTATAAATGTAGATGTAGATGTAGATGAAACGTGCAGGTGTGGATAATATTTCTCACACTTGTGTGCTGTATGCCAAACAACAGTTGAATCGCTACATCCTTACTTAAGATAGATAATATGAGCATTTCTCACCAAAACTCTTTATACACTAGCATTTGCATCCTCAGTTAACTTTAACAGAGTGGTTTTTGTGACCAATTACTAGGCTGTTGTCATAATCTGTACCCCACTTGTTAATTTATGTGAAAAAAAATGGACATAAATAATGTATTGAACCAAGAGAATACCAGCTTACAATTTACTGAAACAAAAAGAATGAAAGTAGAGCATACAGGCACAAAACTGCATGAAATTGGCATTGAATATTTAAGGTCACAAACTGTTTTAATTGTGATCTTGATGGAAAAATGCACATGAAAAAGGTGAAGAGGAAGAAAGAGAACAAAATCTGGAGGTGCTGGTTTGAAACTTTGATCCCAGCCACAGCTGTGAGTGTACTCTGACAGATTTACACTTTACAAATATCTTCATTTCACATTGTCCTCGCAACAGGTGAATCCCTCTCAACTTGATGCCCGAGTGACCTGTGGCCTCCTTTCTAACGCTCCTCAACCTATGCTTTTTTTAACTTTTAAGTGTTTTTGTTGCCAGTACAGGAATTTTGCTTCCTTAAGGTCAGTGTTGACCTTCCTGAAGGTAAGTGTTGACCAGATATTCTGTGTCTCTACTTCTCTATAAATTACTTGAGTGAATTTTCAACACAATACATGGGCTATGTTTGTTTTGATGACTGCCAAGTAGTCTGCTCAATAAGTACATTCACTTATATTGCCCTAAATAAAAAGTGAAAAGTTTTTTCACAAGCTTACTTGTCATAGCTCAAAGCTCAGTACTGTATATCACTAAAATAAGCAGACAGACAGCTTAAGATATAGCCCTCACTGAGCTTTTTCTCAATACTCTAGAGAATGCCAGTACCAATGTCACACCTTCTCAACCAAAGATAGAATATAAAAACAGCAAAACTGAAAATAAATAGAAAGAAAATTTATCATCACATGTAATAAATAAATTGTGTCACCGCAGTAACTCGTAATTTGACATAGGGTCATTCCATGTCAAGACATCCAGGCCGTATCATCCACCATCTAACATTTGAATGAAACTTGCCTTATTATTTTCCATAGGAAGTTAAGTAAACATTCCCAATTTTAGCATTTTATCGTCCCAATTTTAGCATTTTATCGTTCTCTTTTCCATTGAGGAATCAGGAGAACCAGGAAATCTGCTTTTGAACTAGGCTGCTAGGGTAATTGCATCAAGCGAACACTAGATGAGAGTGGTCGTGTGTTGTTAAAAAGAGTCTGCAAAATTTAAACAAATATGTTGGTCTCAGATTCCAATGTTGTATGGGAGGGAATGTTTGACATGGAGAGGATGGGAACTTTCAAAATGTAAGTACCGTTCTTTGTTAGTAGGTTTAATGTGAGCAGAAGTGTTTAGCTGGACCCTCAGAGAGGAAGAGGTCCAATGTGAGCAAAGTGACACGGGATTTGTAATAGGACCATGTAAAATTTAACTAGGAGAACATATTTAAAGACTACAAGATTTCTAACAGGTCAACCATACCAGAGTCTATATGGTGAAGATGTCGTCATTGTATCTAAACCAACCAGGGGCTGAAGGCTTATGGATCCCAGGGAAGCCTCTTCCAAACATAAAGAGGTTGGCATAGGAAGGAGCTATTCTGGTTTCCATTACTGTACCCTTGATCAGTTTTGTATGTATGCACATCAAAGGTAAAATAGTTGTTGGTACCAAATGAATTATCAAGTTTACTGTTACCAGTCACTGTTTATTTATCTCAACAATGCAATTCAAAGGTTTAACCATCCGTCATCAGGTAGATACTCATTTGTTAGTGTGACATGTGTGTGTTGCATTACAATTTTTGGAGGAACTTATTCCACTGTTTAGTGGAGAAACAAAACACTATTTCACAACATGGTTTTGGTTTTTTTGGCAAGAACTAGATGCATATCTATCGATAGAATAAAATAACTAAAATAGAATACCTCCAGTGGTCACAGGTTCCTTTGACTGTCATAACACACCTCATGTGTACTGTCATATTTTGTAAACCAAGATGGCATCTGTAAATCTTTAGGTTCAAGGATCATATAGCAAAAGAGAAACATTATCAAAAGTACAAAGAATATACATCATAACAACCGTATTATGGAATAAGTTTTAAAGGATTTTGGAGATTTTTGCTTCGATGTGTTGAATACATATGTTGGAAGAAATATTTTGGGTGGTAAATAAATCTGATTCTGTCAAGTTTTATAACTTAAATTTTATACTTGTTTATAGAATCAGATGGCATGTTGCAAATTTTGAGTACAGTAATTATGTTGGCTGCATGGTAAAATTATACATAAATAACTTGGGTTTGGATTCAGATATACGGATAAAAGGCTGGAGATGGGAGAAGTGGAAGAAAAAGGGAAAGATAGAGGTGGGGGAGGGAGGGGGGGGGAGAGAGAGAGAGAGAGAGAGAGAGAGAGAGAGAGAGAGAGAGAGAGAGAGTGGAAGCAGCAGTGACTGGATGAGAGCAAACTTTCCAAACCAGGGAGTTCTAATAGTATATCTGTTACATGTAATAGCTAAGTAAAGGTTGGGGTAATATGTTGGTTAATGTTTTAAAATACAGAGACGGATGTAGAATTTGTACCATTAGTTTCAGGCTTAGATGGGTACAATCTGTTCACGTGGTAGTATATGAGGTCAATCCATTGTACATTTGGGGGATGTCATGGAACCATAACTAAATATGTATGATAACTGTTAAGGTGTGTGTGTGTGTGTGTGTGTCAAATTTATTAATGTAGGGAACTGCTGAAAACAGATGATACAATTGTAAATATTGTCATTTTTGTCATTGGAGATAACTTCAGGTAATTTGGTTTGATGTTTATATATTTGGAGTGTTTCAAGGATATCAAGTATTTTACCTTTAGGTTTTTTGTGTAGGATGATGATGTGTTTCACACAGGTGGGTGGCTGTTGCTGGTGGGTGATATTTTTTTTTTATTGTGCTGCCATGTGTCCTTCGGATCTAATCTCAAACGATCTACCTGTCTGGCCTATGTAGAAGTAGTTACAGTCCAAACATTCAATCTTGTACATGCCACCTGTGTGATGAAGGATGTCTCGTGTGTTGCTGTTGTGAGGTAACTTCTGACTAATCTTGTTGTATGTGGTAAAGGATGTGTTTATGCCCTTTCATTTAAAGACCTTGTCTATTTGATATGAAATGTTACCTAGCAATGGGACTAGTATGGGAGATGTTGTTTTCTCTTTGTTTTTTTGTTTTGTGATTCCTTTCCCATTATTAAGTGTTTTAGGGTGTATACTATGGGGCTGTTTTACCCATTTGTAATAGCTGTTTGTTTTATTATTTCAATTTCTTGTTCACACTTATCTTCAGAGAGTGGTATCTGGATAGCTCTGTTGACAGTGTACCAGAATGCTGCCATTTTTTGGGCTGTGGGGTTACAGGAGAAGCTGTGGATTGTAGTATGTGTCATGATAGGCTTCTGATAAATTAAAAACTGATGTCTGTTATTCTTTATTCCAATTGTAAGGTCTAAATATTTACACTGCCATTTGCTTAGTGAATTTTATGTTTTTCATGGGAGTTGTTGAATAATTGGTTCAACTCATTGATGTTACCTACGTATCTGCAGCAGCAAGTGACATTTTTAAGGTGGTGGTGATTGGAATTCAGGATTTCTTCTTCTAAAATGTTTACAAATGTTTTGGTTAACACTCTGGAAACGTTTGAGCACATTGCCAGGCCATATGTTTGTTTGTAGAGTTTATTGTTAAACATAATCAAACAATGGAAAATCCAGGATGGAATGCAATAATATTATGAGAAGGAAAGTTGCCACTCATCAAATAATGGAGATGCTGAGTTGTAGAAAGGCACAACAAAAAGACTGTCACAAATAAATAAAGCTTTCGGCAACTCACATACATGTGACTGCAGTCTCAGGCAACTGAAGCCACAATGTGAGCAGCAGCACTAGGGCATGATGGGAGTCGCGACTGGGTGGGGGTAAGGAGGAGGCTGGAGCAGGGAGGGGGAAGGATTCCACTCATAATCCAGTACCACCCAGGACTGGAGCAACTGAATTACATTCCCTGCCAGGGTTTCGACTACCCTCAGTCATCCCCTGAAAAGCAAAATGTACTGCCCTCTCTCCTTCCACAGTGGTATTCCACTGCCCACCAAACCTACTCAAGATACTTGTCCATCCTTACACAACCTCTGCTCCCAACCCCTTACCTCATGGCTCAGACCCCTGTAATAGACCTAGACATAAGACCTGTCCCAAACATCCTCCCACCACCATCTACTCCAGTTCCAGTTCAGTCACAAACATCACCTATCCCATCAATGGCAGGGCTAACCTGTGAAAGACCTTCTCCTAAAATAAGAAACACACACACACACACACACACACACACACACATTTATGGCTCCTGTCTCTAGAAGTTTCCGTAACTTTAAGTCATTAGATTGTTAGGGATCTTCGAAGTGTGGAGGATCGCCAGTATGTGGAACTTCCTTGAAATATGATTTAAGGAGTAAACTGGCCCCCTTTGTGAGAGAAGAAAGCTAATCTCATCAAGATATGCAGCTTGCAAGTATCCCAATTTGTGGTACTCTGGCATGATCATTGAACTAAATACAACAGAAGAAGTGCTGTTCAGGACCTTTCCCACCATCCCATTGGCCCAGATGAGAGGATATTGCCCAGTTCGCATTTCTGAAGTGCTTGCTGCTGTTGCATGTTCTTAAGGATCAACTGGACAAGCTTACCAACTTTCAGAGGCATACCACTACTTGTTACAAAAAAAGGAACAAAGACATATTAATTTTATTTTCCCCAGTGATAACCACACTTTGAGAATTATGTTACCATAAAAATATCAGTGATAATCCTTTTCTCTTTATGTTATTTTATTTGATGTAATGCTGAGCAAAATAAGGTAAAAAAATGTAAGTAAATTTTTTCTTGTCTTATGATGTCACTTAAAGGAAGGAGAGATTTTTTTCCCTACAGATTATATAACAACCAAATCTGACAGACTGATTGACACACAAAAAATAGGTAATTTATATTCAAAAGGTTAGCAAGAATATTTTTGTGCGATGACAATGTTAAAAATAACAGAACTTCCCAACTTTGAAGTGCCATAAAATGGAAACAGAGACAAATAAATTGCTGAACTTTGAAATGCTTAGTTAACTCTGTAAGGAGAACAAATAAACTAAGTTTCATTTAAACCTAATAGCCAGTTGAGAAAATGCTTATTGAATGACCCAGTAAACTTTCAATGTATGTTAAAAGACTAACCACGGTACACACATATGAGGGGTGTTCAATAAATAATGCAACACAGTTCCTTTTGCAGCCAATTTTGTTGGAATAAATGCAGAATTTGTTGTGTGACAGTGTGGAATATTCCTGCTTCAGCCCCTATGGTTTATGAAGTTCCAACAGGTGGTGGTACTACTGTCTCTAGAAGTTTCCGTAACTTTATGTCATTAGATTGTTAGGGACGTGCATTCTAAGGAGAGAGCTGTCACTGAGCTTCTATTGGTAGCAAACCACATTGTCACAGATATTCACAGGCTCTTGCAGTATGTCTGCAGAGACCTGGCATGGAACAAAAGCATGATGAGCTGTTGGGTGACGCATCTGTCATCATCGCAACAAGGTTGCACAAACCTGTCCAGTAATCCGTGTGCCAGCTGGCCACACACAGCTGTAAGTCCTGCAGTGTTGGAACATGTGGACACTCTCATTTGAGGTGATAACAATCAAATACCTCACTGCACAACTTGGTGTGTCTGTTGGTAGAGCTGACACACTTATCCACGTGTTGAGAGTACTCAAAGGTGTATACCCATTGGGTTCCTTTACGCCTAACAGAAGACCATAAAGAGCAATGAAGGACCATCTGTGCGGAATTTCTTTTGCATCACAAGGCCGATCTTGACAATTTTTTGTCAAACATCACCACAGGCAATGAAATGTGTTCATCAGTTCGAACCGGAAACAAAACAGCAATCCATGGAGTGGAACCACACCACCTCTCCTCTGAAGAAAACATTCAAAGGTTTACCCTCAGCAGTAAAGTCATGGTGACTCTGGAGGGATTATTCTGCTTCAGGTCGTCCTCATGGTATAACAATCAAATAAGAAGTACATTATGTTATGCTCAGGAAACTGAAAAAATGACTTTAGCATGTTTGTCACCACAAAAATGCAAACAAACTTCTCCTCCTCCTTGACAGTGTAGTGCCTCACACAAGCCTGTGCGCCTGAGAGTAGCTCACTGAAATTCGTTGGGCTGTTCTTCCTCATCCACCATACAGCCTGGATCTCATACATTCTGGCTTCCATTTGTTTGACCCAATGAAGGATGTACTCTGCTGGAAGCAGTATGTGGATGAAGGAGGGAGGCTATTGACATAGCAAGATGTTGGCTCTGATGGACCAGCACAGTGATACCGCAGGGACATACAGGCCCTCCCAGTAAGGTGGTGTGGTGAGGCTGTTGCATTGAACAGAAATTATGTTGAAAAATAAGGTTATGTTGGCAGTGGAATGGGGAATAGCATGGTGTATTGGAATCCTGAATAAAACCAACCTGATTTCAGAAAGAAATGTGTTCTATTACTTATTGAACACCTTTTGTGTAACTGATTACATGGTCAGGAATCTTTCAGACTATGGCCTCTGAAATTGACATAAACCGGACTTGGTAACAGTGCAAGAGACAAGTTAGCTAGGTGAGGGTACTCACAAAGTAGATGGAAGTGTCCTTGGGGCATTGATTATCACACATTTCATGGTTAAAATGCTATTTTACATTACACTGAGCAACAGTAGATGGTTCTTGATAAATTTTTACACCTCTAGACATAGACACAAGCGTGAATAAAATAACAAGTGGCCCCTCTGAGACATCACAGTTTGATGGCATCCAACCACAAAAAGGAAACCTGTGAAGTTTTCTAGGCACCTACGGGCAGGCAACTAGCATCAGAGGCACGTCAAATGGTTGCCTGCCTGCAGGCACCTTGAACTACTTTGCAGGTTTTGTTTGTAAAGGTTAAAATTCTTAATAAATGTGGAGGGTGCCACTGAGGGTATTACTGATCTGTGAGGGTCTTAGAGAGGTCCTTTCCCACTGTATTCATGCACGGGTCAATGCCACATCTGTACATGGTCATGCCACAGGAAGGCATGAAACAGGAGGGCTCAAAGAGCATAAGCATTCTTGACTGCTTCGGATCAAGTTCAGACTTAATTGAATGGTTCTGAACAGAACCTAGTTCTCCACCTGTACACCAGAGCAAAAATGCAGTTGCATTGCACTCCAAAGTGGTAAGCTCATGTTCAGTGGATTTGCTGGCCCATGATGTTGTTAGAGAAATACTGAAGTGACTGGGAGGTGTCAGCAGTGTTAAAACTTGTCAAGAACATTGTCCTATTATTCATTGCACTGTGAAGTGTCATTTTGAACCATGAAATGTGTGGGAATCAACACCTCAAGGGAAGGGGTCACTTCATTAATGCCCTTCATGCCAGCTCATAAGGTCATTTTGTGTTGTTTCTGAGTGTCAGTGTGTCAGAAATGTTTTCCTCATCCGCCCATAAGTAAAACAGGGAGATTTGAATGCTAGGTGTCAGAGGTCTGACGTCCATCGCAGAGGTGTCAATAGAAGGGGTGAAATGTGGGTAAGAGGGGGTGCAACAATCTTCCCACTGTGTGTTAGGTTCACTGTCATAGTGGGCAGTATCATGGTGCACCCCCCCCCCCCCCCCTCCTGCCCACTCATCCTCATGTTTGTCACTGAGTGCCACACTTTTTCATCATTACAGAGGAAGGTTGTAGGCACCTTTGATCTAAATTTCAAACTTAATGCACCACAATTAAAGACAATTATAGGGTATCAAAAAAGTGATCTTTTAATTCTGTTCTGCAGTGTAGAAGTACCAAAACTTTATTGGAAAAGCAGGAAAAGTATAATTCTACATATCAACTATAGGAAGGCACAGTCTGCATGATGAAACAAATGGAAATGGTCACAGGATGGTCAACTTAGCCATCACAGAGAACCCAAGAGTTAGTTTGACAGTATTTAAATACAGAGAATACATAAGGAAACCATCATATGGGAAATGATTTGTTGGAACAAGTTGAGGTGGAGGGCCTCAACAAGAATTCACAACAATTTTCCAATTAATCAAAAACTGGAAACATGGATTTCAGAGCTCTACCTTTTTCATTAGAGGTAAGAATGGCAACTTGATTAATGCCAGAAAAATTTAGAAAGATGGAAAGAATACTTCACAGAAGTCATTAATCATCGAGAACCAGGTGAGAGGCTACATGCAGACACCATGGAGGAAAGGAAAGATGGTAAAAAAATGGAAGTGACTGAAGAAGATGTGAATATTGCAGTCAAAAGACTCAGAAACAACAAAGCCTCAGGGGAGGAGTAACAGGAGAATTAATCATAGAGGGAGGTGAGAACTTGCAGCAAAAGATATATAAACTGACCTAGCTGCTGTTTCAGAAGAATGAGACACTGCCAAAAGAATGGAAATTCTCTATAATATATTCAACATACAATAAGGGAAGTAAAACAGAATGTGGTAACTATAGAGGTATCAGCTTGCTGGATGTAACTTACAAGGTACTACTTGTCTTCATATTCAGAAAATTAGAGCTATTCATAGAGAACAACATACATGAATACAAAGCTGGATTACAACCAAATATTAACATATCACATTCTCACTCTTAAGAAAATCGTCTTAAAAATACAGTGAATGTGCTACAGATATCTACTGCCCATTTGTTGATTTTCACTACTGCCCATTTGTTGATTTTCATGGGTACAACAGCATCCACAGGAATAGCCAATGAAATGTACTGTGTGACTTCAGAATCCCTGAGAAGCTCTTAAGAATGGTGTAAACATATATGGATAGGTCAAGAGTGGAAGAACATTTCCAAGAGGTCACATCAGAAACATTCAAGAGTGAGACAGGTCTCAGACAAGCAAATGCTCTCGTGTTCTGTACAATGTCATCTGAGAGAAAGTAGTAAGGGAATGCATGCAACAGGAGTGGGCTGGAGTACACATGGGTGGTAATTTTAATTGTTTTGCATATGCAGATGATATAGTACTGCTGAATGAATCATAAAATGAGTTGAAAGAAATGTGTCAGATAATTGACCATTATGCACAGAAGGTTTGGCTAAAGGTGAACCAAGAACAAATTTGGTTCATGCAGTTAGGGAGAACACAAGTGCAGGAGGAATTTCTTGAGGTTGATGGCATGAAATTCAAGAGAATTCACCCTTTCAAATACTTGTGCTCTTGCTTTACGTAGAAATGAACGTCAAGGAAAGAATAACAGTGGGAATGAAATTCACATATTGCCTCAGGGAAACACTCAGCTCAAAATCAATATCAGTGAATACTATATGAGAATCTATAAAACAGTGGTATTCCCAACAGTCATGTACCATTCATCCAGCAGTCATATACCATTCAGAAGTGTGGAGCAAGGCTAAATGAGAAAAGGAAAAACTATTAACATTTGGATGGAGAGTAATGATGATATGACATGAGTGCATGAATCCTGCTGTATGACACATTTTGCATCACCTTGTTAAACTCCAACATCCTTGCTGTTTAGTGTTGCCCTCAGATGGTAAACGGTTCAACTATTAACGGCAGGCGATGCAGACTGCTGTATACAACATTATTCCACTTGATTCTACAAAATGTGCCATACATCATTATTTGTGCACACACTTCACACTTGGATCTTATATAAAGGAGAATGGAGGAGGAGGAACAACAAGGAACTCTATCTCTTGATGCAACAACCAACAGTCTTACAGAAGTTGAAGAGCAAAAGAATCATTTGGGCAGGCCATGTAGCCTGTAAGCCAGAAGAAAGACAGGTGAAGAAGGCACCAAACACCAGATGCCTCATAGGACGACAAAGGCAGCACTGGATGGATGACCTGGTGAAGGACATGGCAGCCCTTGGGACTGAAGGCAGCCGGCCGCGGTGGTCTCACGGTTAAGGCGCTCAGTCCGGAACCGCGCAACTGCTACGGTTGCAGATTCGAATCCTGCCTCGGGCATGGATGTATGTGATGTCCTTAGGTTAGTTAGGTTTACGTAGTTCTAAGTTCTAGGGGACTGATGACCACAGATGTTAAGTCCCATAGTGCTCAGAGCCATTTGAACCATTTGACTGAAGGCACCTGGAGGAACTGAGCACAAAACAGGAAGAAATGGAGGCAGTTCATGGAAGCAGGGTGTGGTATGCAAGACCAATGATTGCTGGATATGTATGTGTATATGTATGCTATAAAATCAGAACATCAATGTAAATATTATTCTTGCATAATGAAATATTAAGTGGTATAATCTCCTATGTATCAGTCTTCTGTTGTCAGTGAATTAATTTGACAGTACCGCTCCAGTTTTCCCTGTAACATTTCTTAGTAAAACAAGCTTTAGTAAGATTAGTGATGCTTCTTCAAACAGAAATGTGCTCAGCTCTTCTATATTGTAGTCTGCAGGAGACAATGTCCAGTTGCCTGAGAGGACTGATTAAAGAAGAATCAGATGGAATTTTGGGACCTTATTTTGCAATTCTACTTCAGAGTTATTCTTCTATTTCAGTGCACTTCTTGCAGCATTTCTGGCAGTCCTCAAACTTGTATAAAAACTAATTTTGTTTCACATTTCTTAAGCATTATTTCACAATTCTCAAATAATGCCCAGATACTTCACACTCTTAAAAGTGGGCTTAGACCTTTATCTTCATTATGTGTTAGGTCAGAGATGGAAAAGAATGTACCTCTTACTGAGTGATACAAGTTAATCAATCACCTATTTTTCAGATATACATCTCACTCAACATGAAAGGATGATGACTCAGTTTTTCAGACAGATAGACATGGGGATCTAACAGAAGCATGGCAGCATGTTTGTGGTCCTATAATTTCATGCAAGTGTGTGCAGCGATGTGTGCCTACAACAACTTGTGCCTACTAGATACAAATGCAAGAGCACTGTGTTAGAAATAATCAAATGAGACAGGACATTTTTTAAAATATTGGCCTCATGTTTGCGAAGAGGGTCTCATGCCTTGCCCTGCGATCATAATTCAGGTTCCATTAAATTGTGTTAGGCAAGTTCTGGCAAGGCTATGGCTGATCATCTGTCCTCCCCTCAGTTTTAGGTGTATATTCATATGTCATAAAACATGGTTCATATTTTTCCTTATATTAAGTTGAAAAATTTCTTGTACTAAGCTGAAAAATCCTATGTCACTGTAAAATGATCCTTGAATGAACAATTACTAATATTATCTTTCATTGGATAGAAATTTGTTGCTACCGCACACGTAGCTTGCAAATGTGAGTGTTAGATATACAGTTGATATCTAAAGGACTACAACAAAGATACCTACAATTTTCTACATTTACGTAAACAAATATAAAATGGCATGCACCATTTCAGAATTTCCAAAATTTATCAGATGTTTGGAAAAATCTACACCCCATTATGTTTTGTAATTATCTATTTTCCCTTTAATATTTACAGAAATGCATCATGTATAATACTTTTGGCAGCAAATACTCTAAATCCTAAACCTGTCTAGCACTATGGACTGTTAAGACAAATCATATACCGCTTTTCTTAAATTAAAATACTGATCTCACAGAAAAGGATCATACACACAGAAAAACTGAAAATGACTTCTTTTCAGTTTCACTTATTAACATCCAGTGCATCAAAAGTCTCCTGTAATGTCTGTGTCTTTCACAGAATGTTTGTAACTAGTGTTGACAAAATATGTACATCATTAATAGTAGCATTATAGCATTGGACAGTTCACAATAGGTCATGTTATCATTCCACTTCTTGTGCCTAGATGGCTATTTTACTACTTATATATAACATTTTTACTTTAATATAGGTGTGATCTAATATTTCAGAAAGCTACAAATTAAACTCACGTTCTCCACCTGATTCCATCCTAGAGGCTGTATTTACTGTGTCACCAAAGAGACAGTAATGTGGCATTTTCTGACCCACTACACCTGCGCACACTGGTCCTTTAAAAATGATATAGAAGTTCATTAGTACAGAAAACAGCACAGTATAATTTGACTAAAAAGATGAGTGCTATAGTTGAGCATATATAGACATCTTAAACAAATAGGTGTAATAAAGTTCCTACAGTTCAGATAGAACTATCCACAATTAATCTGCCTGCAGCTTGCCAACCAGTAAACATGGTAAATAAATGGGTGAAATTATGAGAAAGGACTGCTGGTGAATACTTACCTTCAGGAGAAATTTTAGTGCTGCTGATAGATACATCGAAAAATAAATACACTATCCTAGCTTTCGGAACTAATAGTTACTTCCTGAGAGAGAAAAAAGAGGGGGTGGGGTGGGAGTTGAAGGACTGGGGAAGGCTAAAAAGAAAGGTCAGGTGCTTCAGACCCCAGGGTAAGATGGATCCACCCGTTGTGTAGATGAGGGCAGACAAAAGCAGTGTGTTTATGTTTAAAATTTGTCAAAATGACATTGTGAACATCTGCTGAAGGAAACAGGAGACACATTGCAAACTGAAACTAAGTGAAAAGCTTTAGTTAAGGAAATATCAGCCTGTAGTTATGATGTGAAAAGAATAAAAACTGATTGCTGCTGATTTTTTACAGTAGTGGCTCAGTTATCAAAGACACAGAGACCAAGAGTAATTGTACTTATCCTTCTCAACTGTGCAGTTGAACCAATTAGTGGTGGACGTTGAGATTTTACTGTTTGACTGAATTAGTGAAATGAGCTCTAGTCATACAGAAGGTAATATAGGTGGTATTGTGTCATCAGGGAAAAAATTAAATTTGATTTATAATTTCATGATTAAATCACAATCTAGATCATGTATTTTTACTGCCACAACTAGTCTTAATCAAATTAGCCCAATAGCTATCACCAGCATCAGCAGAATGGTGACCCACAGATTTGGACTGGACTGTGTCTTCCTTTGTCTGGATCTATTCAGTGGTCTGCTGGCATTATCCTCATGGTCTGATCATTTGCCACATACTCATAGTCATTGTGGCATTCAAGTTAAATTGCTACTGAATCATTGTGACCGGTGGTCAGGTCTTCATTTCTTTTATATTGGAAGCCTCTACATCAATCTATTCTTCAGAAATACCACACAGCTTCATGCTACGGATGTGGATACCATCTCTTTTTTTTTCTCTCTTTGCTGTATTATCTTCAATTTTGTAGGTGATATCTGACAAGCAATATAGGCTTTTATACAGGCCAAAATACCATTATAATAACTCTGTCCGAACAGACCAGCCGCCGTGTCGTCCTCAGTGTACAGGTCTCGCTGGATGCAGATATGGAGGGGCATGCAGTAAGCACACTGCTCTCCCAACCGTATGTCATTTACGAGACTAGAGCCACTACTTCTCAATCAAGTAGCTCCTCAGTTTGCCCCACAAGGGCTGAGTGCAACCCACTTGCCAACAGTGCTCGGCAAACTAGAGTGTCATCCATCCAAGTTCTAGCCCAGCCCGACAGCACTTAACTTCGGTGATCTGACAGGAACCGGTGTTACCACAGCGGCGAAGCCATTGGTACTTATTCCACTTATTCCTGAAAAAGTTACATTTGTCTAAGTGGCACTTTACCTGTGTCACGTAACATAGTAAATAGGGTGCTAAGGTTTCCACAGGCAATCCTGATACGTACTGCTCATGACAATTGAGTCATCGATATAGTTCGTGCAAGCATGGATAGACATGATTAACTGCATCAGATATCTTTGGAAGATGGGTGGAGTGGAAGAGATTCCAAAAGGAAAGCACTTTTATTTGTATAAGCTGAAGGGAGTGTTGATAAATATGATGCTTTGCAACTCCTCATCTGTTGGGGTCTGCAAACGCATGTCAGCAAGGTCTGCTTTAGAAAAATATTCTCCTCTGACAAGATTTGTGAGCAGGTTTTCCAGACATGGTATGGGGTAGGCTTCCTCTTGTGCATGGGCATTGATCATTGATTTAATGTCTACGTGGAGCTGGAGGGAGCCATTGGGTTTTTGACCATTACCAAGGGTGTGGCCCAGTGCTGGTTTTAACATGTTCAGTCACTCCAGTGTCTTGGAGGGCAATAGAGTTCTTGCATAATGGTTATTTGTAAGGAGACTGGAATAGGTAGTGCCTGGTAAAAATGTCTCACTGCGTCTGGACACAAGGAGACGTGTGCGGCAATTGGTGGCAAACCACTGGGCAGTTTCTAAAATAAATGCATGGGGGCACAAAGGTCATAGGGTTCCTGGAATGGAACAGTGCCACAATAACTTCGTATTCACATTAGAATTAATGACACAGATTATTTTCAATCCACACCTTCCAAAAATTGCTTGATAGAGAAGGCCAGAACCCTGTCAGGTACAATGAAACCAAACAATGAGAAGGCATTCAGAATGGAAATGTTTCCAGATAAGTGACTGCTGACAGCAAACAGTGTTATCAGCCATTTGACCTTTCTGTAGGCAGTGATGATGCTGTATTGACACTGGAGGAGAACAGAACTGTCACCATACTCTCTCAACATATGGCAGGGCAGGAACAAGTCTGGAGCATGTAGACAGTCATACATTAGGAGCTTCACCAAGGAAACGGTTGCTCCCATGTCCACCTGGAAATGGACACCTTTGTTTGCAACGGTCTGGACCCCACTAGACATGTCAATGCAGTGTGAAGGACTGTTCAAAAGCCATTGACACACCTGAAAGTGACAAAACATGATGCCACCATCTGAGAAGTGGTTTAAGAATAATACATCTATCTGGAGTCCATTTGAAGTGTCGTCTGAACTGCTGCTACTTGTGGTCAAGCCATGAGGTACTGATTCGCTTCCTGTATGATTTTGAAACTGTGCATTTTTCAAAATATCATCCAAGAATTGTCCAGCTCAAGGGTTGTCATGCATAGTTCCAGGTTTGGAGTCAATCAGACCTCCAAGTCTCCAATCAAAGAGTCTGCATATGAGGTTTTGCATGCTGAGTTTGCGCGGGTGAAATTGGCATTGGTGACTCTATCCTTAGAGACTGGTTTCTTGGGAGTGATATGGCTGACCGGTTTGCTTGTGATATTGATTAAATTCTAGCTGTGATGCAACCACATGGAACTGTTGTGAACAATAATTCGGAAGCAACATGCACATTCCTCTAATGTTAGTGTGACTGGATTGAAGAGGGGAGACAACTTATTTGCTAAGATAATTGTATACAAGTTTCTGGGGAAGCCCTAGGAAGAAAGGGCAACTGTTGAGGAGCATCGTCCATGACATTAGATGTCAGCTGCTGTAAGTATATGTCTCAGTCCTCTTTGGCATTGTTAAAAGGCAGAAGCACAGGTGGGTGGCTCTCTGCCTGGGAAGTGACTACTGCGTGTACTAGGTGGGTAGCCCGAATCTGTAGTTGATGCTTCAAAAGGTGAATTCTTGATGGACAACTCATTTTGCTGCTGGTGGTTTTGCTGTTGTAGAAACTACTATTAGAACTGTTGTTGCAACTACTTCTGCAGTTCCAAGAGTTGCAGGACCTTTGTGTCCATGGAATTCTGCTAACCTTTTATCTTGTCAACAGTTATTGTGGCTGAAATCTGACTGAGACTCCAGACTGTAGTTGTTATCATAAAGATCGCTGACTGTGGATGAAGACAACAAAAAAGTGTGTACAAGTGGAGGCAGCATGAGAAACTAACAAGATCAGTGAGTAAGCCAAACAGAGTAGCAAAGTGGATGCGCAAGAACAGCAGTATTTTATGGATAGCAATAAGAGCATGAGGAAAATACATCACTGAAAGCTGTGCCATGGTGCAGCAGAACTTATAGTCCTGCCTTGAGCAGTCACTGTTGCAAGAGAGGTGCCACATTGTGGCAAGACAAGGCCATTGATATGGCACAAGTAGCAGCTCCACCTAATAGAAATAGTAGAGTTCCACACTCTGGTGGACCTTAAACTCACTGGGATGAGGTACCTGATGGAGGACTCTGGATCTATTGGAATGAGAAGTACATCTAATCTCAGCATTGTAGGGTTGAAACTGAAACATAATATCCACTATTTCCTCAGGCTCTTGATCATGGATTAGAAACAAACTATATGAAACAAGTAGTGGCATGTTTTGGTGTAGTGAATGTGAACATCAAGAAGGGGAATATCATATCTCAATTTTTCTCTTCTGTGTCAGTGTAAAGCAAGAGCATATTTACCATCTTATTAAAACATTTATGATGCCATTTGTCTGTAGGTGGTAGGCATTTGACATCGTGTGGTTAATACTGCATCACGAAATTACTTGAAACACATATCTTGACTGAAACAATCAGTGATGATTGCACACATTTCCCCATCCTTCAAGCTCCCTAAGACATCAGCCACAATCTAGTGAAATGGAGAAACTTCAGGAGGAACTGGTGCTACTAATTGTCCAGGGTGCAAATAAGTCATATGCTTCCCTCATTGGCATTCTGTACAGTCACAGATAGTAGAGACATGGCCTAAGGCAGCTGTTTTCATTCTATCAAGGCTCTTTACACAGCCCAGATGACTAATTTCAGGACATCATGAAAATACTTAAATATAGTGGCTGAAAATGAGCTAGGTTGATGAAGAACCATTTATACCCAGTTGGGTCATAATTTTCTTTTATACAATGTTCAATTTATTAATGTGAAATCTCCTGTGATAGCTTCTTCCTCCTCAAAAGTCATTGTGGTCTTCAGTAATGCCAGATCCCCACTTAGCTTGGATGCAATGTTTGCTAGAGCAGCCACGACTCTAGTGCTGCAATTTTCCTCCAACCAATTTGGTAAAAGATAGTCAGCATCCCTGTGTTTGCATCCATTTTTGTGTGCTATTATTACTCATATTCCTGAAAATTTAATATCTAAAAATTGTTATTTAGTCACGTCATCCAAAATAAAAAATTGTGGTCAGTCACAAAAGTAAATAGCCCTTTTTGTAAACTGTGTCAGAACTTATTGATTACCCTCACAATTACAATGCACTGTTGTCAGCCAAAGAATAATTCTTTTGGGACTTGGAGAGTACTCTGGAAGTCTAAACAGTTACTCTTTCTGCATTTTCTTGGATTTTCTCTGGAGGTGATCATAAACAATATGCATCAGTGTATGGTTCATCTCAGCATTCTCATCAAAAAGTACCAGGTCCTGAGATCATGTCAACACCTTCTGAAGGATACAGAAAGATCTTTCTTGTGCCATGCATCTCCTGCAGCAATGTCCGGTCGTAGGAGCACATTCTAAGTAAACTCTACACATCTGAGGAATTACATAACCTTTTATGGCTCTTACATTTTTCTGAATCAGAACACTACGCTTCTGTTACCTAGGTGTCCAGTATTTTTATTTCCTGGTTGACAAAGAGGTACTTTTTCAGATTCAGATGAACACCTCCAAAAGGGATGGTGGGAGCGATGCACAAATATAATGGCATAATTTTTAACTCATAGAAGCCATCAAAAATTATGAAAGGAGTCTCTTCTCAGTTAGCCTCATCAGCCTAGATGTGTTTGTAGCAAGTCAATCTCTTCAGGTAGTCCTAGGTGTCATCAGTTTGTGGCAGTTGGTATATATAAGTTTTGGCGATTTTAATGCCCATGCAGGAGAGCTGTTTAGGAGGTGGCCAGTTGTAGCGCAGAGAGATATCCTTTTGCTGTTCAAAAATGGTTCAAATGGCTCTGACCACTATGGGACTTAAACTTCTGAGGTCATCAGTCGCCTAGAACTTAGAACTACTTAAACCTAACTAACCTAAGGACATCACACACATCCATGCCCGAGGCAGGATTTGAACCTGCAACCGTAGCGGTTGCATGGCTCCAGACTGAAGCACCTATAACCGCTCGGCCACACCAGCTGGCTCATCCACTTTGACCACAGGTTGAAAGGGGGTGATAATCTCCAATGATGATACAGCATTTCACATTGGGTCAGCTGGTCGCTGTTGCCTGCACTCAGGGTGAAGATGGCCAGTACTAACCAACACTGTTCCTTGTTCAAGCTGTGATCTACTGGCAGCTGGATATAGATTCCTCTGGTGGGTGGCCAGTAATGGTAGCAAAGCATAATTCTCCACTGATGGCACTGAGCTGTGTTTCTTGAGCTCATTCAGCTTTTCAAATGTCCATACCTTCAGGGTAGGTTGCAGCTGTACATAGCAGTTAGTGACCCGGAGATCTCCTAGTCCACTTTGCTGATGCATAGATTTCTTTTGTGGAGATAAATACTTTTTCACACTACAGTAGAACTTTACAGTTTAACTGTTGCGTAGAACTCAGGTTACTGATGACAGTGGGGTCAGTGTGTCTTCAACAGTAGATAATCACCCAGATAGTTCATATGAGGACTTGTTGGAGTAGCTTTGCCCATCTAGCTCCAGTCTTCCAAACTCTACGATTGCTTGTAATGCTTGTGGGAAGTTCCAAGAATAACATAATGGCTGCATTCTGAAAAAAAGCCATGTTCTGTCATTGTTAGTTATTCTCACAATGCAGGTCCTTGTTTGCTGGATATGTTTTCCATTTGCAACAGTTAGCACACCTGCTCTTCAATCTTGGAACATTACCTTCTTCAGCTTATGACAATAAGCACCCAATAAACACAAAATGACACCTCAAAAGGGATAGTGCTTTGACAGGCTAGACATTGTTGATGACATCAGTGTGATATCCTGACATTGTGGTAACTGTCATTATGGAGAATTTTTATTTGCAGTGGCCTTATCTCCATAGGTGGTCAACCTTGATAAGTGATCCTAATGTAGGTGGCGGGGCAAGCAGCTGGAACATCTTTGTGGCAATATGGAACAACTATAGTGCATCGGAGAGAGAACTATGGCTGGAAATGGTGATAGGCTTCATTTCACAGTTCTGTTGTCTTCTGCATTTGCCTCGTGTGCATACATTGTTCTGTTGTTTATGCCCTGGATATCTGCAATGGGAACACACCAGCATATTTTATAATATTTACTTTGTGGATGTGTCATATTAATTATCTATAAAAATCTGAGTTTTCAAAAAAAGAAAAGAAAAAAAAAGTCTCTCATTCTCTTAATCAAAAAAGCAATTAACTGTCAAAGTAATGAAATCCCACAGATAATCTAATAGTGGTCACTGTGACCAGAGAGTATGTTGGCCCCAGAGATACTATATCTACAAAAGCCTTGTTTCCATAACAGTGAACACAATCCTATGCAGTCCATCAGTACCAATGGCCCACTCGTGTAACTAATGCCACATTCACCTGGAGTTGTCCCATGAAACTACTGACACCTGGAATATTATAAACACCTAAGACTCTATGGTCATAACTGTCATTCACAGTGTACAGCATCTCTATGACTGTTTTAGGCAATGAGGGGATGGTAAAACCCCATGTCTGTTTAAGATTCTTTTAATTTTACTTGAGGTTCCTCCACAGAATGGGAGGAACATTGTGTGACGATCTTGTGTTGATTGACTGGATTTGGATTTGCAATCTCTAGAGAGAGCTGTCATGTTTATTTAGGCACCAAAATGATCTTGTCTAGTATTTTTTTAGCTTTATGTTTCAAAGTCTTCAACAGAGCTCTCTTTAGGGAAATATGGTGGAAACTGTGCCTGAGATATGGATCCATGTTTGTGTTGGTTTATGATACACTGATTAGCTAAGCCAAACAAGTAGCATCCACTAAACTAGAACATCTAAGAAGAGTAGCTTTCCTTTCTTCCCAATTTCCATAATATGCTTTATATTGGGTTGTATGCTGCTCAGAACTGCTGCAAAATTTCCTTGCTGGTAAGTCCAAATCAAAAAGGTGTCCTTTACATAGTAAGTAGTCAGGATGTGCAAAGACGAGCTGAGTTTAAGGCATGTTCTTCAAAAATTTGCATGAAAAACTTGGCACCAGCCAGTGACCAACCATGAACCCATGGCTTTTGCATCAGTCATTTCATAACACACTGCCTGACAAAAAAAAGTGAAGCAGCAGAAGACATGGTCAGATGTCAATAAACTTCTTGCACATACACACCCAGCAGGCATGTAAGTGATTAGAACTGCAGTTATACATGACAATGGAAAGGAATGCAAATAATGTTATTGCTGTTTTTGTTGTTTTCAGACCTGGCAGGATATATAAACAGCATGAGCAGCATCAGATGTTGAGTGATCACTGTGAAAAATGTGGAGATTCTGTACACTTGTGTGAGGCAAGTCATCAGCACCTGAGGGAGTGTGAAAAGGGCCTCATGGTGTTTCTTGTTTAAACAGATTGTCAAATCATGCAGTATCCAGTCTTGTGGGGAAAAGGCAGTGCTTGTAGCCTTATGTTGGACTGTGTGGAAAAGTGAGGGCATAGTCATCATCAAGATTTCAGTTGACCACATCTGACCAGCACAAGGAAGAAACACCAGGTTCACCAAATGCAGTGTAACCCCTTCACATCTGCACTTGCCATCTGAGGACATGTAATGGACTCCCTGCTAAATTTTGTGTTATGCCACACCATTGACTGGAACTAGTAGCAACTGGATTAGGGATTTACTGCCTCATATATAGGGTGCCATTAACACTACAAGCAGGAGCAGGAAACATGTACAGCTGGTGAATGGTGTCAAGCTTATTTCAGCAGTGAATTGCAGTTCTGCACTTCCCTGGATGAACACTCTCAGTGAGTGTTGTAGTGACCTCAGGAGAGGTCCTATTGTTCCAATGTTCTGGAGAGAGATAGTGGTGTTACTTCTGGCAACATTGCCTTGGGACCCATTGGGTATGACTGAAGATCATGACTTTCAGTGATTGAAGGAATTCTGACGGCATAACCATACATCACAGATATCATGCATCATTGTGTTTTTCTCTCTTGCACTAGTATTGTGGTGTCACTTTTCAACAGGACAATGCTTTTTCACACATCGCTCATCTCTCTGAACTGCCTTCATGATACTGAGGCCGGTATGATCCACAGATCTGTCCATGGTAGAACACACACGCGTCTAACTCAGATGTCAACTCCATTCCAGTGCCAGTACCCATTACATCAAGGACCAATTACAACAGTTGTTGGCCAGCTTGCATCTGAAGAGGATATAACTGCTTAATGACACTCTTCCCAACTGCATTTAGGCCAGATGGGGTAAAGCATCATACTGATAAGTGTGCTCATTCTGCCAAGTGTGCTCATTCTGCCAAGTTCGATGTAAATTTGAACAGATATTGTAATCCTTGCTACTTGTCACTAAACAAAAAGTTATGGTCAATGTGTGGCAGAACAATCTGATGGTATCAGGAGAGAAGTGGTGTTCAGCAAGAGCAGATTAAATTCAGTTGGTAGTAGCTCATTTATTATTGTTATAAGTAGTTCATCTTGTTGTGAAATTGAAGTAAAGTAGTTTCTGTGAATCAGTACTGATAGAGGTTGTGATCAACAACTGAAATAAATTGATACTTGGTTCCTTTTACTGACCTCTGAGTCAGATGATACTTGCTGAAAGGCTCTAAGAAACTTTGAATCTTATTTCAAATAAGAACGCTATTCATACAGTTACAGTGGGTGGTGAATTCCACCTGCCCTTCATATGTTGGCAAAAATAAATGTTTCAAGTTGGTGGTAACCATAAAACATCTTTCAAAAGTGTTGTAAATGCTTTCTCTGAAAATTGTTTTGAGCAATTATGTCATGAGTCCACACAAATCATAAAAGGTAGCGATAGCGTACTAGACCTCTTAGCATCAGCAAATAGAGAGCATCGTGATGGATACAGGAATCAGTGACCACAAAGTTGTTACCATAACTTAAAAATCCACCAAAATAAATTGAACATGTACCCTTTTAAAAAGGCAGGTAAAAATTCACATCATCTTCCTAAGTCAGTTCCCATTTCTTCTAAACTATATAAGCATCAACCAGATATGTTTTAAATTAAGAAGAATATAGATTACAAAAATTGAGGGTTTTATACTAAGAAAATTGATAGGAGGCAGAAAAATCCTCCATAGTGCACAAAAAAGTCAGGCCATTGTTGCACAAGCAATGAAAAAATACATGCCACTTTTAAAAGAACCAAAATCTTGACAGTGGCAGTGATTTACAGATTCTTGAAAATCAGTATAGCCTTCAATGAAAGATGCTTTTAATAGTTTCCATAAAAAAAAAATACTCTATAGAAATTTGGCAACAAACCCAAAAAGATTCTGGTCTTGTATAAAGTATACCAGTTGCAAGACACAATCAGTACCTTCACAGCACAATAGCTATAGTAACATTACCAATAAGTGCCACTGAATTGAAGTTACCAAAATAACTTCATGAAAGAAGATACAGTGAATATTTTTAGAAATCAAATCAAGAAGAGCTGTCAAAATGAACAATTTAAATGTAGATACCCTTGATGTGGGTAAGCAACTTAAGTTGCTAAGGCAAGTCCTCTGGTACAGACTGTATTTCAGTGAGGTTCCTTTTGGCATATGCTGGTAAATAGCCTGATTTTTAGCAATCATATACAACTTCTCACTCAACAAAAGATTCATTCCTAAAGATTGGAAAGTTGCACATGTGGTTTATGATGATAAATATAAATAACAAATACATTTATGCTCACAACAAATAGATTGTTCAGAATTTTTGTATTCACAAAAATGAAATGTTGCATACACAGATAAAATGAAGAATGACTCTGAGGTAGCCCATGGCTCATAGATGGCAATGACAAGGATGAAACAAGGTGCCATATTACCAACATAATAATAGTATCATGTAATATGGTTACAATTTCAATTTATGAATAGGATACATGAGTTGCTTCTTACCAAGTGGTTTGATTAATACACCAGCAAACATTTCCCTTGACTGCAAGTACTCAACAACAATTTCACTTCTTTCTGCATATTGTCTAATGACTTGTCCTTTAGCACAAACATGTTTCAGTCTAGAATGCAACACAGGCTTTTGTGACAGTCTAATTTGCTGTTTTTCAGGAAAAACTATATAAAAATTTTGATGCTTATTGTTTAAGAATTCTTGTGTTGGCTGTCTCAAATACAGTGCTCCTTTAGCTGCAGAATTTAAAGTTTCATATTCAGCTTCAGTGGTTGAGTTTCCAACATCCTTCAGCTTCTTCCTCCCCCAGGAATTTACATTTTTCCCTAACAGAAAAATACTCTCATACTGTAAGAACACAGTAGTTCAACCACTTACAAAAACTGATCAAATAACCGAAACCAAAGAGTTGCAGATGCTGTAGTCCATAGTACTGTTGAGATAACAACAGACTGTTTTTACTGCCTCCAATGCACATTAGTGAAATTACAATTATATTGGCTTAAAATATTTGCTGGATAATATATATCAGTACTAATATACAGCAAACATTTCACAAGTTGTGGCTC
The DNA here is from genome assembly GCF_021461395.2 of Schistocerca americana. Lineage (NCBI taxonomy): Eukaryota > Metazoa > Arthropoda > Insecta > Orthoptera > Acrididae > Schistocerca > Schistocerca americana. The sequence continues at coordinate 74,290,045 of NC_060122.1, read as the reverse complement.
TTCAAGCTTTCCCGACAGATATGTTGTAAATAGACTTCACGGGTTTGCCATCAGATTATGTTATGCAAATTCCACAATATTTCCTCAGAACAACTGTCCGACATCTTTAGGTGGTTTAACCTTGCTGCTGGTTAGGTACGACATATAGACCACTGCGAAGGTGCAGAAATCACCCATGCACAATGATTTGCAGATAGATGGTGCCATACTCTCTCCTGCATGTGCACTGTACGCTGTGTTTACAGTGTGGCCATATGTTACTAACTAAAAACTGTCTAGACCAATGTTATGACAGGTCTGTTATCAAAAAATCTTGATTTTCATGTTGTGATTTAAAAGCAGCCAATGAAGGGTTCCAGGTTGTGCCAGTTAAAATCCTGCATCCCTGGTGATGAGATTATCAGCTGCTTCCTTAATGACACAGTCTCAGAAAGATGATGCCAAGGATAAAACTCCTGTCTTTTCATAAATCTTGCAATGCCCTGTATTCAGACAGTGTTCTGCAATTGCCAACTTCTTTGGTTGATAAAGGTGTGTATGACGCTGATGTTCATCACAGGGTTCTCGTACTATGCGACAAGTCTGGCCTATATATGCTGCCATGCATTGACAAGGAATCTTGTACACATCACATTTCCTCAGGTCAAGATCATCCTTAAATGAACCAAACAGGTTTCTCAGTTTTTCAGATGGTTGAAAAACACACTTAATGCCATTTCTTCTGAGGACTCTACTGATTCTTCACAAAATGGCAAAAATGCCAAACTGGTGGCTGTCTTTGTATCTTCATTCTGCTTCATAGATTGAACTTGCTTGGACCTGAATGCATTACATATCTGTCTCTCAGAATAACCATTTTGTCGGATCAATGTCTTCAAATGTTGTGTTTCACTCAACAGATTTTCATAATCAGATATCACGTGTGTTCTATGAACTAACATACTTAATGCACTGCTGCAGAGGATGATGGCAGCTTGTGGCCTGCACATATATATCTGTATACGTTGGCTTGCAGTAGATGATGTGTCATAAGGTTCCATCTGCTTTCCTTCACACCAAAACATCAAGAAAAGGTAAAGTCCCACCTTTTTCCACTTCCATTGTAAAGTTTATATTTGAATGGAGTGAATTCATATGCTGAAGAAAAGCAGGTAGAGTATAAAGTCCATATGGCCACACCACAACGTATCATCCACATACCACAGAAAACAAGAGGGTTTGAGAGTTGCTGATTGTAGTGCTCTTTCTTCAGAATCCTCCATAAAATAATTGACTACCACAGGAGACATAGGGCTTCTGATGGCAACACCATCCAGTTGTTCAAAGTATTGGTCATGAAATAAGAAGTATGTTGAAGTAACCACGTGTTTAAATAATGCTACTATGTCCTCCTCAAACATGTAGCTAATGGGCTCTGAAGAGTCCTGCAAGGGCACCTTTGTAAATAAAGACAACATTGAAACTTACCAAGAGATCTGATGTTTGCAATCTAAGAGTTTTCAGGTGACCTATGAAATCTTCCGAGTTTCGAATATGATGATCACCCTTGCCTACGAGAAGTCCCAATGGTGATGTAATATATTTGGCAACAAAATAAGTAGGTGCTCCTGTGTTACTTACAATGGGATGGAGAGGCACCCCATTCTTATGAATCTTCGTAGGCTGTAGAGTCTAGGAGGAACTGAAGCCTGTTGATGCAAACCCTTAGCGACTTGTGCTGAAATCGAGCTCTTCCTGATAAGTTCCATTGTCTTTCTCTGGATCCTACTTGTTGGATCACTTTTTAACTTACTGTATACAGGATTGTTGAGCAGTTAGTGTATCTTGCTGTTATATTCTGTGCATGTTGGTTTCCACTGCGGCAGGTGATGTCATGGTCTCCTCTTAATTCTTGTAGAGCATTTCTTTCAGCTGAGGTGATGTTAAAGTTGGACCTCTTGGATGAGGCTTCAATCAAGATGTGGCATGTGACAGACCTAATCTCTCTGGCACCATCGTTAGAAAGTTTCGAAACTCTATTCCACCAATCACATGACGGGTGGGAATGGTCCCTGGCGTAGGTGCAAAATTCGGACCCTTCTCTAACACCGAAACTGAAACATCATCCAATGTCTTCTCCGTGAGATTAAACACGGTACATCATCTTGGCAAGTTTTCTTGCATTCAGGCTTTAAATCGATCGTATTTTGTCATCTGATAGCTTGTCAATCAGTCCAATCAGACAGTGCCCAAGTGGCGCTGTCTACCCAGTTCCAGGATACTGCTGAACGGTTCACGGAAGTCTTCAGATGGAGTGATCATAATTCTCTGGATACCAAGGACAATTCCTGATGCGTATAGTGCACCCTTTCTCTCATCAGTGCTGCCACCTTCCTGTCGTTTAATCCTAATGGCAGTCGCAGAATTTATACAATGTTTAAAAACTGAAAAACTCTTAGAGTGCAATTCTCGAATCTGGTAGTAAGTTTTGATGTTGTGTCTTTATTTCCAAAGGTACCCTTGCAGGACTCTTTAGAGCTCATTAGCAACATGTTTGAGAAGGACATAATAGCATTATTTAAACATGTGCTACCTTCAACATACTTCTTATTTTAAGACCAATATTTTGAACAAATGGATGGTGTTGCCATGGGAAACCCTCTGTCTCCAGTGGTGGCCAATAATTTTATGGAGGACTTTGAAGAAAAAGCACTAGTCAACCACTCTCTAACCCTCTTGTTTTCTGTGGTATGTGGGTGACACATCTGTGGTGTGGCCACATGGACTTTATACTGTACCTACATTTCTTCAGCATCTGAATTCACTCCATGAAAATATAAACTTCACAATGGAAGTGGAAAAAGATTAGCACTTTACCTTTTCTTGATGTTTTGGTGTGAAGGAAAGCAGATGGAACCTTGGGACACAGCATCTGCCTCAGGTCAATGCATACAGATCTGTATCTGCAGGCTACAAGCTGCCATCATCCTGCACAATATGGTAGTGCATTACCTATGTTAGTTCAAAGAACACATGTGATATCTGATCCTGAAAGCCTGTTGATATAAATACAACTTTTGAAGGCAGTGTTCCAACAAAATGGTTATTCTGAGAGACAGATATGTAATGTATTCAGGCCCAAGCTAGTGCAATCTATAGAGCAGAATGGAGATACTTTGGCATTTTTGCCATATTTTGGTGCCATGTCATTATTTCAACCATCTGCAAAACCGAGAAACCTGTTGGGTTTGGTTAAGGATGATCTTGGCCTGAAGAAATGTGGTGTGTACTAGATTCCTTGTCAATATGGGGCAGCATATATAGGCCAGACATGTCGCACAATACAGGAATGCTACAATGAACGTCAGTGTCATACATACCTTCATCAACCAGAAAAGTTGGCAATTGTGGAACACTGTCTGAATACAGGGCATCGTATGATTTGTGAACAGACAGAAGTTTTATCACCAGCATCATCTTTCTGGGATTGTGTCATTAGGGAAGCAATACATATCTGTGCAGCCAATAATCTCATCAACAGGGATGTGAGATTTCAGCTGAACACAGCCTGGAACCCTACATCCGCTGCTATTAAATCACAATATGATAATCAAGATTTTTTTTAAAAACAGACCCATCATAACATTGGTCTAGACGGTTTTTAGTGAGTAACATCTAGCTGCACTGTTTGTAAACACAGCGTACAGTGCATGTGCAGGAGAACCACTCTGCAGTTTTCAGCAGAGGGCTTTTGAGCATCGCACCATCTATCTGCAAATCATTGCGTATGCATGATTTCCGTGCCTGCGCATTCTTTGCGTACGTGTTCTAGAAACGGGGTTTCAATGTGCAGTTACCATCAGTCATATGTAGCTACCAGCAAGGTTGAACCACCTGAAGATGTAGGACTGTTGCTCTGAGGAAATATTGTGGAATTTGCACAACGTGATCTGATGGCAAATCTGTGAAGACTATTTATCCCACAAGTTCCTGATACGGCACTGGAAATTTATCACCCCTGTACATCCCAAATTTTTAACACAGCCACCTTTATCATTCCTGCAGGAGTACAATCACACATATTAAAACGTTTCAACACATCTGCAAAATAGCTCTTCTAGTGAAGTTTTAAATTACGTTCGTCCCCGTTTCTACTTATAAAGGTACCTAGAGAGGAGTTTGCTTCTCCTAAATCTTGAACATCAAAATGCTCAGATAGTTTGCTGATACAGATAGCCTTTCATCTCATTGTTGTTACTAAAGACATAAAAATCATCTATTTACAAAGCAACAATTGCATGTTTTCAAGCAGGCCACGGTGGCCACGTGGTTCTGGGCGCTTCAGTCCGGAACTGCGCGACTGCTACGGTCGCAGGTTCGAATCCAGCCACGGGCATGGATGTTTGTGATGTCCTTAGGTTAGTTAGGTTTAAGTAGTTCTAAGTTCTAGCAGACTGATGACCTCAGATGTTAAGTTCCATAGTGCTCAGAGCCATTTGAACCATGTTTTCAACCTGACCTTTTAATGATCACATAATCTTCATCGGTATTTGCAGCACATCCTAGGTCTAAAAGTACACATTTTGCCTTTTCATTCCACTGTATAGATGATTGTCTTAAACCATAAATGGCCTTGTGTGGGTTATAGACTTTACCTCATTCCTTTTTGATACAAAACAACCTGGTTACTTCATGAGAATAGTTTCCTCCAGGCTCCATATAAAAACAGTCTTAATAACAAAATGGTAGCTCTTAATATTGAGATTTGGAGCCAAACTTAGGAAAGACTGTACACCTCACAATAGATGAAAAGATTTCATTGTAATCTATTCCAGACTTTTGAGTAAACCCTTACCAACAAGTCCAGCAATAGTGTGCTGTACCATCTCCATTCCTTTTTTACTTAAATACACACTTGTTACATACAATACTTTTACTCTTTGGTGAGACCACAAGTTCCCGAACACTATTGTTCTGGAAACACTTTATTTTTTCTTTCATGGCCTTTCTCCAGTCTTCTCTGTCACTCCTTAACATGGTATCCTCCAGTTTCACAGGACCTTCTTCTAACTTTGAAAAATTACTTACCAAGTAGGTTACATAATCCAGGTACTCCTTGGATTTGGTTTACTGGCTAGACCTCTTCTGGAACATCAGGGCCTCTCGGCAACATCTCAGTCTCCTGTGTATCTACCACTGACTGAGTATGTTAAATGTAGTCTGTGTTTTGATTGGTGTCTACACCGTCACTTACACTACTCCTTCTGTCTCAACCTGTTCAGCGTACTGTCCATTCAGAACATACAGTAATCTTATTTACAGCTGATGCCCTTGTATTCTCATGCACTCATTCTGCAGAAAGGTCTGTAACATTTAGGCATTTCACCATAATCTTACAAAAACAAAGTTCTTTAGCTTTGGCATCCCACTCTCATCTGTTTAGATCTGGTGTATTATATGGAGAAGGGTTGAACAGCCGAAACTTTCAAATGGTTCTAAGAAGACAGTTTCCTTTCCATAACTCCTGTGGAGTCTTACCATTGAGTGCTCTGTGATGAACATTTTTCTTAATGTTAACTGTTGTAATGCAAGCCTCTACCCAATGTTTCTTAGGCAGACCAGATTCAAATAACATTCACTGTGTCATACCACAAATTGGTCTGTTAGTCCTTTTCGTTACACCATTTTGTTCTGGATATTTGCCCATCCACTCATTACTCGTGTGCACTTTGGTGTTTCCCGTAAGAGTTCGAGCAACCTGTGTGCATTCACACAGATGAAGGTCAATGGCTGGGTAGCCTTTAACTATATATATGAAAATAGTAACTGTTCTCGAAAGAAAGATGGTATCTTTTCTTTCGAGAACAGTTACTATCTTCATATATATAATTAAAGACTACCCAGCCATTGACCTTTGTCTGTGTGAATGCACACAGGTTGCCCGAACTCTACCAAAGTGTGCACGAGTAATGAGTGGATGGGCCTTTCCTGAACAGCCCTATAATATTTGTTGCTGATTGATTACATTTTGATTACACAATAAATCATACACACATAAATGTTGTTGATTCAGCTACATACCCATGATTACAATTAAAAACAACATGTTGTTTTCAACAAAGTAGAGACTTTCTAATAATATATGTCTTTAAGAATTGGCAGTGCAGAGAATTAATACTAAAAATGTATCAGAACATTTATACAACTAATACATTGTGAAAGACTGCATGGCTATACTAGAATGTTGTCCTCCATGCTCCAGATATCTGTTGTTTGGCACAGTGGTCAAACACTGGTAATAGAGCTAGCAATATCCATGTCACAGAGAATCTAAGAAGTTTTTCGACTGCTACAACATATGTCTGGAGTTGCTAAGCCCATTCCTCAGTGTTAGTCATCCTCAATCAGATTGATGCCACTGTTTGACAAACTACTTCTTGAATTAGTGATGCTGCCATCTCCTAGCTCTGCTACTTTTGGCTGTTTGTGCTTGATGTTAATATACATAATAAACCCTTATATGTTTTCATTTACTGTTTGCCTTGCTAGCAATGTGAACTTCAGCTGATCTGCCACTGACAACCATCAGTGCGAGATTTGGAATTCTGTTGAAAATGTATCGCACACACACTGGTTCCTGGTGCAATGCTTCAATATGATGCTGTAACTTGATAAAATCCTCTGTTGTGGTGATATCCTTGAAAAAGAGCACTTGATATCATACGCTACTGAAATTAGTGTTAAACTTTATTGTTCTCTGTCATATTTGGGTTCTCTGTAGACCGTCCACCTGTTTATCTGAGTGGTTACATGCTTGCCTACGAAGCAGTGGGCCCAGATTCGATTTCCGGCAGGGTTCGAGATTTTCTCTGCTCTTGGACTGGGTACTGATTTGTCCTCATCATCATTTCATCATCACCGATATGCAAGTCCCCCAGTGTTGCATCACCTGAACTTTCCCCGTAGGGCCCCCCAGCCAACAATCCGGCATTATCATTTCACTTCATTCCTATGTGGGTCACAGTGCCAAAGCACTTTGTATAACTGTGTCACCATCCCTCATTTTGTACTCTGTTCTTCAGTTATGTGGACTTGCTTCTGATTGTCACCAAATGTGTTTTTAATTTCAGCTTGAAATTTGGTCCAGCTCTTGAGCTTTTCCTTGTTGTCATTAAGCCACCACTGAGCTGTTCTGCTCAAGTAAAAGGAGGCACTGGCAGGGCACATCATGTCATAGCACCTTTCATATTTAGCAACATAATTTCAGCTCTTCAGCTTTTTTTATGAGATCATGGGCCATGTCTTGCAGAAACACTTGATGGATGCCTGATGTACATTTGATTCTGGCCAGTGGTACAACAAAATTAAGTTTTGTAGGAAGGATGTGCTGTTTGTATACTGTGTGTACTCATGTTTGTATCCACGAAGGTGATAGATTTTGTGTAACAATAATGATGTTGTTCAAGATAATCAGTGTCTAAACAAAAAACTAACATGTCCAAACCAAAAGTACATTTATTAAGAACACAACAGAAGTACACACAGAATTGAATGGCTTACAACAACAAAGAGTATTCCTGTTTACACATACACAGAATGTTGTATCAGTTTCAATTATTCCATAATTAAGTGACTCAGAAAATTTCTAGAAATCACAACTGTTAAATGATAAATATGTGCAGGAGGCAAAAAATGAACCCTTAACCCACATGTTGCCAGCCAGTGACTATAACTGCTGCATACATAGGGGATAATATGCAGGATGTAGCAACATAAGGAAACTGAGAAAAAAATGGACAGATGACCATAAGAAAAAATTATCCCTTATATCTGAAGATAAAACATAGTTTTTGGTAAATGAGAGTTAAAATTGTCAATCTAGAAGTTTGCAAACTACGGACCCACATCTACACCTGTATTCTTCAAGCCACCACACAGTTTGTCACAGAGAGAGCACTTAGAGCAACACAATAATCCTGCCCTTCATCTCCCCCCCCCCCCTTTTTCCACTTACCAATGATACATGGGAAGGAAGATATCCACACCTCTCTGTATTAGCTCCAGTTTCTCTAATTACCCAAGATGTTAGTTTAAGGAACTAATATGTTTCTGTTCTTGTTGCAGAATATGAATTCTTGGGATTTTGTTGTGAGAAAGACTCTCTGCTATGCTCCTCCTCAGATCCCTTCTTTGTAACATTTTTACCTTTTCCATAAGAGCCCCAAACCATTGAACAATGTTTTTGTTGAATGAGAGTTTTCCAGGTGACCTCTTTTGTGTGTGTGAATTACACAATTGCTTCTGGGATATTCTGTACACTTAGATTTATATGAGCACTGACATAAATCACTTCACATATATGCTCTTAAATACTTGATATAGTCATGGATTCCAGTGACTGATCAGCAGCCTTGAGGTCAAAAATATAGGATCTTCTAGTTCATTTACATGGAATACCTCATATTTTACATTTAAAAGGCCTTTGCTATGACTGGAGATGAAATATTCTCAGGCAATTTCACAGGTAGTGCCACTGTTAAGGCTATCCACTGTTACTGAAATCTTTTCCCTCAGAAACTTCGTTCTGTTATTTTGGAAGCATCACTTCTGGTAAATTCACTCAAAAGAGTGATATCAAACAAAGCACTGTCTCAGATGTGTCCCTCTTTGCTGTAAAGAGTAAGAGTCATGAAAAATGCTCACTATTATCCAGTATTTTGTAATCTGAACTATTCTGTAAGGAGAAAATTATGTCAGTTCCACCTGCATTAAAAATACTTACTTCATCTCACTTGCAGTTTAATGATACCATTCTTGGTTTTCATACCTATGTGAGTCTTTTGGACCCCATACTAGATTCCAAGCTCAGCTGGCTACCACAACTGCAGAATCTTAAGATGAGAGCCATGTAGCATATTTTCTAAGGGTATAATGCTCACCAGATCTGTGGTAATCCAGTAAAGCATCAAATGCAGTCTGGGCAGTTCTGAATGGTGAGAACTTAGTGAGAACTTGAGATGTGTTAGGTTAAAGGGTTTGGTGCACCAGGTCTCTTGATGTAGGCACTGTCAATGGCACTAGTCTCCTTGAACACTTCAGCAACCATTGTAAAGTGTAATTGGGGGGGGGGGGGGGGGGTTATTATGAGAGAATATTGGCTTAACCACCATTGTTAGAATACCTCAATCTCGTGGTGTGCTCAATTCCAAAGGGTAAATGTCTGTTGAGGTAAAAAAGTTGTAAGTGGTCAGTCTCTTAAACACCTGCTGCACCCCAGTTGTATTAGCAATCCAGTTGTATTATGCTTGTCCAGATCAGTGGGGCTCAGTAAGGACCAAAATTTATGTTCCCAATAAATAATGAGTTCATGATTATTTTCTTTTCTAAAATTAAATGTTTCCAATGGGATGGATGTACCACACTCAGAGCGTAAACACCTGACCCTACTAACAAAAGGTACTGGAAGTATAATCTTTCAGAAAAAACTGGTTGTAAAGCTACAATGAACAAAATGTCACAAAATCATGTTTTCCTTATGATACTGAAAATGAGATGATAGCATTTCTGTAGGTGCACACATAAAGCTTTACAAAGCTTTGAAGGATTAAATCTGTTGAATGGCAAGCAGTAGAAGAGAAGTACAAGAAAAAGTCTCATTGCCAAAATGTCACCTGTATTACAAACAAGGTAAATGGATTCCAAGTTCATGTGGAAGAACAGAGGCTCTTGACACAAACAAGGTTTGGTCTCCAAGATACTAAGTTTAAAGAAATTGTTGTTCCTGCGCACAGAGATGATAATCTAACACAGAAAGGATGGCATTACTGAGGAAATGACTGAAATTTGTGTGGTCATATTCATCAATGATGAATACCACTCGCAACCACTTTCCCTCAACACCTGCTTGCAAGCCATTGAAAGCTTTGTGTTGCCTGAAAACCATATGTCTTGTAAATTCAGGGTGAACTATGCATGTCAAAAATGCTACTACTACAGTTATGGAGAGCAGTGAGAGATAGTGGCAGAAAATAAGGATGAATAATCTCTCATTAATAAATGAACCACTTGATCATGGCATAGCACCATTCAGTCATTCAGGTGGAACGAAGTATTCTGGCTCATTATCATACATGAAATTACCTTTTCACCTAAGACTTCCTCCTGGATAATGAATAACCATCAGTAACTGTTGGCATATTTGGACTGATTCTGGTTGATATGCTAACAGGTATCAAGTGATGTCGCTAGGGTTGTTATCTCCATGAAAAGTGATGACACTGGCAGTGTCCAACAACTTCTCAGTTTATGTGAGAGAACAAAATTAATCCTTAATCTATTACGAAGGTTAAAATCATGTTTTTCCAAAATGCTTGTAACTATCTATATATTAAAGACAGGATTTTAATTATTTTGGGATGTTTTTAGTTTGAAATACTTCTGTATTTGTAAATGACTTCAACTCCTTTTCTATTGTATCATATTTTGATACTACAATGTGCTCCTTAAGTGAGGCACTCTAAACGATTTTAGAAGGGCACTAATGATCTTACTGTCAAACATGCCAGCAACTGGCAATAGATTTTGTGAAAAAAACTGCTGCTCAAGAAAGTAGAAGTGTTGGGCACATTAGAGACAAAGTGCCATATGCAAAATACTTTCAGTGAAACAACTCATCTGGTATCAAGGAATTGCAGATGATGATTATGAAATACATGTCTTGTGTACAACAGTGTATGGAAGTGAACTAAGGGAACATTTGAGAAGACTGGAAGCATCTGAAATGTGGTACTGCAAAAGAACGATAAATAGTACACGAAAAAATTATATATAAAACTGAGATGTATTGAAAAAAGCATTAGAGGAAAATAACTTAATTGAAAATCTTCATCTGAGTAATAAGTTAGTGACAACCTACCCAGTAATTCCAAGTTAACTTATCACTGGAAGTAGGAGAGCCAAAAAAGTGTAGTGGCAGATAAAGATCAGAATGTGTAAAACAGATTATGATGGGTATGGATATGTGTAATCATATGGAAAGATGAATAGATTTGCATAAAATAAGAAAAAGAAGGGATGGAGAGAGAGAGGGGGGGGGGGGGGCGTTTTGGAAAGATCTTTGACGTGCAGCAGCAACATGTACGCCGCATATTTTCGTGTTACGAAGATATGAATTCGAATTCCACCAAACACCATAAGTTACTTTCCAAGGCACTGAAATCTAGATTGCAACGCGCTTTTGTAAGCCAGTCATAGCTCATGTCATGTGATCTCGCCAGCTGATGACAACATAGGACACGTGATGTAGTCAGCCAATAGCAAAATCACTCTTAAATAGCAAGAACACACAAATAAGAAAAGTTGATGGTTTAAATTAATATACAGTGTTGCTACAAGAAAAACAGTGGTTTCACATATAATCGTACTCTCAAAGATTATTAAGCTTCAAGAGAAGCTAAGCTTCCACATATAATGTTGATCTTTTTTGTGCGTGTTACACTTTAAGATATATCACATAAATTTGCCAGTAAAATTTTTAATAACAACGTAAATGTCTGATCTTCTGGACTAGAAATTCTTCTAGATGGTCGTCCTCAAAGAGTTGATTTATAATTGAGGGTCAAATGCTCTGTGATTTAAGAAATTCTTCATACATTCTCACATATAGTTCATTTTGTGTAAAAGGAAATTTACTTTGAAAGTAATGCTTTTGAAACCACCATCCACAATGTTTTTCCGTGACCTGTTAGAAGCTGATTCATTTCAGCAGTTGCCACAGAGTGCCAGATAACAGGCGCCACCGCCCCTTGCGCAGCTACGATGACACAGAAAGCCCGTATGTTCGTACATGTAAAACATTAAAAGATCTTGCACTGTGTCACAAAAGAAACAAAGACATCAGAGGACACTTTCGTGAACCATACTAAAATACATAATTGGGCTTAAAGTGCACATTCGTATGTCCAGATTCGGATGTAAATTTTCTTGAGTACCAGCACTGTATTATCTCATGTTGACTCTCAGAAAGGTGGATGTAAAACCTGCAAATAACAACATATTTTAGCCTTCCGTAATTATGCCAATGTATTTTAATTCATTTGATAGCTCCCGGCCATAGAAATCTGTTTTGTATTCATTTGATGTGGGAGTAATAAATGAAGAGGAAACAGCAAAATTACTAAACGTAGACGCATACCAGGTGGAGACTACCCACCTCCCCACCACAACTCAGACTGCTCTGTGCATCAGCCCCGGATCTACGATATTTCCGAACCAGGGCAATACTAGATAGTGGCACCCAGCCACACATCCATAGCCAGAAGCAGGAGAAGGTACTACCCATATGTGACTCGATTGCGCATGCACGAGAGACCTCCTGAAACTGCTCAAACAAATCTAATGTCAACAGCTGTCATGTCACGCTCATCGGAGGCAATTTGTCGTGGGCGCTCATCGGAGGCAATTTGTCGTGGGCAGACAACTTGCTCATGAAGCGACAAAAGCGACACATCCTGGCCATTCTATGGCCATCTCTAAGAGTGATACAAGACATGACACTACTCCTACTGATCCTTTGGCCTTCCCCTCCTTGGCTATCCCTTGGGAAGAGGGTCAAGCTTGCCAGCTTGGGTTGAAACCTTTCCCTCGGTACCTGGTTTGTACCAGGACAGATGGCGAAAGTTTTGCCATGACCAAGCCTTTGTTTTGCATGGAGGTGACCGAAGATAAGTACGGCGAAGTCGAATCCTTTGAGTACAATGCAGTCTGGTTCTTTGCTCATAAAGACCTTTTCTGCTGCCCAATACTGAAGCCCTGCATGCTTGTGACCATCTTGGTGACATCCCAGTCTCTGTTGCGCCCCACCAATCTTTGAACTTGGTACAGAGCATCATTTTCCACCAGTATCTTCTTCTCAAAACTGACGAGGAGCTCCATGCAAACCTCGAGTGGTGAGGATTTCGATTTATCCGCTGTGTACGAGGCCCTAAAAACAATCACATCTATACAGGTGCATTTATCCTGGCCTTCGAGGGGGATACCCTCCCAGAGAAGGCCAAGGTGTTGATGTATCACTGTGATGTAAAACCTTACATTCCACCACCGATGAGATGCTTTCGGTTTGGACACAGGTGAGTGCCTGTGGTCCCCCACCAGTGTGCGTAAATTGTAATGTGCAGCATCCTCCACATTCTCCAGCATGCCTGGTGTATGTGAAAGAAAGACTGATCCTTAGATCGACTTACCTACAGGCTTGTCGAAAGTATGACTGGCTCCATCCTGTGCCTATAACTTCTATTTCTGCTTCAGTTATGTCCATTCCCTCCTACCCTCTCCTCTTCCAAGCCCCGCCCCATTCGCCCAACAACTTCCTCCCCACCTTCCTTCTCCCACACCCCTTCCCCTCCCCATCAGTAACCGTACCCACCCCTTCGGGTGCTGCTCCCCCTCCTCCACCGGAGAAACGCTCCCCTTTTTCGGCAGCTGCCAGTACTGGAGCTCCCTCCCGGGACTCCTCTTCCCAGCACCCCCCTGAAAGCCGATCTGCGGCTCCACATCGGCCGCGTGATCCGCAGCTGGTGGGCATCAAGATTGCCAGATGTAAGTCTGTGCCTGATCTTGCTGCAGTCTGCCCTTCTCTTCCTTCACTAGAGAAGAAGCAGAAACACAGGAACAAGGAAAAGGCCCCTCTGGTACCCCCTGAGGTGCCACCTTCCCCTCCTCCAGCCAATGAACCAACAGTGTCTATCCCCACCTATATGGACTTTACCCAATCCTTATCAGTGGCGGATGGATACTCGGCGGCATGGCCGGCTCCAGCCCCTTTCACTTCCCATTTGGACTCCAGCTTGAGAATCCTTCAGTGGAATGATAATGGATATTTGCGTCACCTCCTGGAGTTGCAGCGCCTTCTTTCTTCCTACTCTGCTGCTTGCATTTCTCTCCAGGAGACCCATTTTTTCAATTATTATTCACCCACCCTTCGTGGTTCAAAAAAATGGTTCAAAAGGCTCTCAGCACTATGGGACTCAACTGCTGAGGTCATTAGTCCCCTAGAACTTAGAACTAGTTAAACCTAACTAACCTAAGGACATCACAAACATCCATGCCCGAGGCAGGATTCGAACGTGCGACCGTAGCGGTCTTGCGGTTCCAGACTGCAGCGCCTTTAACCGCACGGCCACTTCGGCCGGCCACCCTTCGTGGGTTCCACACTTTCTGTCAGAACCAAATTGGCCCCTTTCGGCTTCTGGTGGTGTTTGCACCTTGGTCCGCAAGGACATTGTTAGTAAATGGGTTCCCTCCATACCACTCTGGAAGCAATCGCTCTCAGGTTCCATCTGGCCACTCCAATCACAATCTGTAATCTCTACCTTCCGGCTGACAGGCCACCCACATCCCTTGCCCTAACCACCCTTCTTCAACAACTCCCTTCTACCTTGCTGCTTCTAGGGGACTTTAATGCCCACAACCCTCTTTGGGGTAGTCACACGGCTACTGCCCTGGGAGGGACAGTTGAAGCTGTTCTGGCAGGGCTTAACCTCTGTCTACTAAAAACTGGCGCTCCCACACACTTTAGTGTGGCACACAGCACTTTCTCCGCCACTGACCTCTCCATCTGCAGTATTGGCCTTCTTCCTTCCAATCAGTGGGGTGTCCACAATGACTTGTGTGACAGCAATCATTACCAAATTGTTTTGACCTTCCTTCAGTGTATCTTGCTCCGTCACCCTCCCAGGTGGGCTTTCTCTAAAATGAATGGGGTGCCTCCTCCTCTGCTACCATCCCCACTGTACTACCACACAGCAGTAATGATGAGCCTACACAAACTTTGACTGCTGCCATTCTTTCCGCAGCTGCTTCAGCCATCCCTTCCTCCTCGGGTTCCCCCCATCAGAAGCTGGTACCTTGGTGGACTCCTGAAATTGCTGCAGCCATAAGAGACTGCCGCTGTGCTCTTCAACACTTCAAGCGGCACCATTCTACTGCTCTCTTTCTGGTCTTTAAATGATTCTGCGACCAGGCCTGTTACGTAAAAAAATTTCAGAAACAGATTTTCTGTGAATGACATTTGGCTGCCATATTTCCTCACACTCCCTCTTCACAAGCCTGGGCGAAACTCAGGCGAATTTTTGGCCATCGTCTTCCCACCAGTATTTTAGGAATTTCTGTGTGTGGTGGTGTCCTTACCCATCCAGACTTCGTAGCAGAGCATTCCGCTCAACAGTTTGCCCAAGCCTCTGCATCACCTCAGTATCCACTCATGTTCCTCCTCTTGAAAGAGCTTTCATAATGCCCCATTTAGCAAGTGGGAATTCGTTAGGATTGTTTACTGACCCTTTTCAACCATCTGTGGAGTGAGGGGGTATTTCCTACACAGTGGCAGGAAAGCATTGTTATTTTGGTGTTGAAAGCATTGTTATTTCGGTGTTGAAGCCTGAGAAGCCCCCTCTCCAGGTGGATAGCTACCGTCCAATCAGCCTTACCAACACCCTCTGTGAGCTCCTTGAACACCTGGTGAGTTGGCAGCTGTTTTGGATCCTTGAATCCCGCGACGCTTTGTCATTGACTCAAGGTGGTTTTCGCTGTGGCCGCCCTATGGTGGATAACTTGGTCCACCTGCAGTCTGCTATCTGGTCGGCTTTTGCCCATCAGCAGCACCTCATTGCAGTCTTCTATGACCTGCATAAAGCCTACGACACCACCTGGCACCACCACATCCTCACCACCCTTCACGAATGGGGCCTTCATGGCATTCTGCCTGTTTCTATCTGTAACTTCCTTTCTTGTCACTCTCTCCGTGTCCAAGTTGGTTCCTCCCACAGCACTTCCCTTCAGCAAGAAAATGGGGTTCCACAGGATTCTGTGCTGAGCGTCCCTCTCTTTCTCATAGCCATTAATGGACTGGTCGTGGCGACTGGGCCAACGGTGTCACCCTCTTTGTATGCTGATGGTTTTTGTGTCTACGTCGCCTCCTCCATTATGGGCGCTGCAGAACGCTGTCTACAGGAAGCAATCCACTGGGTGCAATCTTGGGCTCTCTCCCATGGTTTTCACTTTTTGGTGGCCAAGTCATGTGCCATGCATTTCTGCCCCATCCCGACCTGTTTCTCGATGGCAAATCCCTCTAAGTGGTGGACACCCATTGCTTCTTGGGTCTGGTCTTTGATGCCTGGTTGACATGGCTGCCTCATGTTCGCCAGCTGAAGAGGATGTGCTGGTTACATCTCAATGTTCTTAGATGTCTGCACAATACCACCTGGGGTGCAGACCGCTCTATTCTACTGCAATTGTACAAAGTGCTGGTCCAGTCTCGTTTGACTATGGGAGTCCTGTCTATGGTTCTGCATCACCTTCGACAGACCCCATCCACCATTGTGGGGTACGACTTGCGACTGGTGCCTTCCGGACTAGCCCAGTGATTAGCCTTCTTGCAGAGGCGGGGATTCCACTGCTGCAAGTTTTGCGCCAACAGCTATATCTTTTGTGCTCCTCATTCACTGCACCCCAAAGCACCCTAATTGTGGTCTCCTTTATCCAGACACGGAGATCAACCTCATGCGGTGACAGCCACGATGTGGGCTTACCATGGCTGCCTACATTCAATTGCTCTTTTCTGACCTCCATCACTTCCCTTTACCATTTACTACCTCTTTTCTCCTCTTACCCCTCCATGGTGCGTCTCTCGGCCACAGCTCTGTCTTGATCTCTCCATCAATTCAAAGGATTCTGTCCCTACGGAGGCCCTTCACCACCAATTCTACTGTCTCCACAGTTCATTCCAGGGTTCAGAAGTGATTTATACTGATAGCTCCATGGTTGCTGGTCACACTGGTTATGCTCACACCTATGGCTGTTGTGTTTTTACCGCAGAATTGGTAGCCATCCTGTGCGCACTGGACCATGTCTGCTTTTGCTCAGGACTGTCTTCCACTATCTGTAGTGACTCCTTGAGCAGATTACAAGCTATCGGCCAGTGCTTCCCTCACCACCAATTGGTCATAGCTACCCAGGACTCCCTTTCTCTCCTTGATCAACGTGGATGCTCAGTGGTTTTTATTTGGACCCCAAGCCATGTTGGGATCCCTGGCAATGAAGTTGCCGATTGACAGGCTCAATTGTCTACTAACCGGCCATCCCTTGCTATTGGCATTCCAGAAATAGACGTTTGCTCAGCATTATGTCATAAGGTACTGGGACTTTGGAGTGCAGAATGACACTTTCTTCCTTCGCCGAACAAGCTCAGGGCGATAAAGGATTCTACAACTATGTGGTGGTCCTCCTTACAGGCCTCTCATAAGGTTGGCTCTGCATCGGCCATACTTGGCTGACTCACAGTTGTCTCCTCCATTGTAAAGACCCTCCTCTCTGTCATTGTGGATCGATGTTGACTGTGGTTCACCTCTTACTGGACTGTCCCAACTTAACTGCCCTGAGATGGACTCTTAGCTTTCCTGACACACTACCAGTGGCTGATCTCATTTTACGGTTTCTTCGTGATGGGGGTTTTTATCGCTTTATTTAAGGGTGGGACCTTCAACCTTATTGGTGGGTGGAGGGTATGGCAGGCTATCTTTCTCCCCCCTTCATCCTGATTGGTCTGGCTTTGACTGGACTTGGTGGTTCAACCCCTCCCTGTGCCTTCCCACTCCTTTCTTTATGGGGTCTGTTTTATCTTTAGTGTCTATCTTGTCTACCTGTGCTTCTTCCTTCATGCTCATGTCATTTGTCGCTTTCTTTCCCTTCTCTCTTCTTCTGCCTTCTTCCTTCCTTCTCTGCCAATCATTTGTAATTTTATGGCCATTGTAGTTCCCTCTTATAGTGTCAGGTTTTATCAGTTTTAGTTATTACAAGGTCGGAGGGACTGATGACAGCGTAATTTGGTCCCTTCTCCAATCCCCGCAACCAACCAACCAACCAACCATGCTGACAATCTGTGGGACTCTGTATGGGTATGTGTTTCGGTGCAAACAATCCTATTTTGTGACACAAGGTACATGATGGAAATGTACAATCTTCCGTGGCATAGTGAAGAATATGTCTGTCCACTAGCTGCTTAGGGCCATTGACATCCTGTGTGGAATTGAGTATGGGCCTCCTGAACCCATTGACTGTATGTTAGCTTGAGCTATGAGATTTCGACCAACACAAATAGCAACGGCATTTTCACAAACAGCCAAAATTTAAATGCATTTGTGAACAAGAAACCCACTATGTAACATGTCCTTATTGTGGTGTGCGTACTGTAAGACCTTCGGTACACACCCCATCAGATTATTTGACTTGTCGCTCTAACGAAGTAGGTGAGTGTCAGCAATATGTCTCATGGTCTTATCGTGGCGTGTTTATCTTCTGCCGTTAGGTCAGACGATAGAAATGCCACTTGCATGCTTAGAGTAGCAGATTGACGGTGACCAACTTTAAACAGAACTTGATTAATTTCCACACACATTTATTAAAATAATAAAAATCGTAGATATTATGTAACTTGACTCTGGATGCTGTTTACAATTGACAATCTGAAGTTCCTTTGGTCTTGGTATGTTAATCTTATTCTCACATATCTCTGATACTTGACAAAGTGTCTATACATTTCTCTTCATGGCTATGTACAGGAATATGATAATCTTATTAAGCGCAGACTCAAACTTGACTATAGACTGACTGGTACAGACAAATGCAGACTGACTAATCGGAGGTCTGTACACTCGTTATAATATCTTGCGCATTCATGTATCACTGCGCGAGGGTGATCTGCGAGGAGAAAAAGTTCTACGTTAGCGGCTGCGTGACATATTAATGCGCGGATCGGCTGAAGCAGAATTTGGTCCGTCTCTAAGATAGTGCCATCTCGTAGTGCGGAGACGGATGAGCGCTGCACCTGCGCTGTTGTGCTTAGTGGGGCGCGCTCTAGTGGGAAAGTTGTGTACGCGCTGACTACGCGGAACTATGTACACAACACTTATATACAGACTGTAGATGGTTTTATTTGTAAATAGTTTTTGTGATTGTGCTGACACACTGACCGTTTACATGTTGAAGCATGTAGTACATATCATTCCAGTTTGAGGTTTGTTGCATGCCACCTTTATGGTATTGCAATTTTAAGAGCCAGCAGTGTAATTTTAATAGTAATAGAAAGGTAGCACTCCACTCATAGAAATCTTTAGGCTGAATAAATATTATATTATTAGACTCAGAAACAATTCATATATTTTATGTGAAGTTCATGATGACTGGGTAAACGACCTAGTTATACAGAGGCTTATGATTATTTTTCCTCATGCTACCATAAATGGATGTGGAAAGAGAGTGAATAACTATGTGGCATAAAATACCCTTCATGATGCAGCATACAGGGCTTTTCAGAGTACCTAAGTATCTACTAATTTGAATGTCACATGTACAACTGCACTGACAGTTGTTCAATTTTCACCTGAATGTATACCAATCCGAATTTTGAGCTGTGTGTCTGGACGATGCTTTATCGTGAAAGACTTCACTGCATCTAGGATAGCAATAGCCATTAATCCAATTTCCTTTGCATGATCATCTCCATTCCTCTTAGGCAAACCAGATACAACCATGTAGGCATCACCAATTGTCTCCACCTGAAACCCAACAAACACTTCAGTTTCATAATTGTAAACAATGTATGAGTTTAGGTCAAAAATAAATGAGCCTTTAGTAATAACATTTTTATTTTAAAAAATAATCAAATTTACTGCTTTATTGTTTTTACACGTAATTACCCATCTTATTAATGCATTTTTGCTAATCCCCAATTAACTTTTTAAAGCTACTTTCATGGGAAGGGGAAGAAAGTAACCAAAACAAATTTAAGCAAACAGTTGCATCTACAAATTGATGAAGTGCTCTGCACCAAGAGATTCTTTGAGTAATCATTCAATGAAATTCTGGGCTGTAAACTGGACAGTCAGGGACAGTCCAGTGCATATTGGTAAATTTTTGTTCGCTTAGTGTTGCAATGTGAGGCCTGGCATTGTAGTGGAGATGTAACACTCCTATGGTCTATATGCAGTGCCTTTATAAGGGGTAGGCCGCTTAAGTATTGTGAGTAACATCAAGTTGTAGGGTGTGTTAAAGGTCTGATGTCTCTGCAGGAAACAGGCCAGCAGAAAGTTTTTGCATTCCCACAATAGTGCAGCCATGAACTTACCATCAGATGACCATGGCCTGGCTTTTACTGGTGACCATGGCCTCGCTTTTATTGGTGCCAGCTTGCCTCTCCAATCACTTCATTGTGGCTTGCTTTCAGTCTGTGGTGTAGTGATGTTCTCAGATATCATCAGATTTGCCAATTTTTACCAATAAAGTACCCAGTCTTCCTAATGCTTAATCAGATCAGACAGAACAGAGATTCAGGTCTTGGTGCAGCACACAGTTTTAATCTGCCAGGAAGTTTCAGTGAAATGAAATGGTATCTTTAGAATACGACTACTGGTGTACCACAGAAATCAATATTGGATCTGCTGCTGTTCTTCCATCATATATTGAAGAACCAGAAATAGTTCTCATTGCCAGTGATGCAAGTATTATAACCGAGCCTAACAAAGTAACTTCAACACTTTAAAATGTCACTGGATTTCGGTAAAATACAATACAGTCAGTCCAGTACTGCACAAGGCCTGGTTACATCATTATAAATCATACATGAGAGTAAATCAGTCAATCAAACAGCATATTCTAAATTCTTAATGTTTATATGGATAAGAACCTGAACGGGAAGTAGATGTTTTCAGCTGTACTTCATCAGTGGACCATCTGTTAAAAAGAGACAATACAACTTTCTGCATTAGAAGAGACGGGAAAACTATGAAATTTCAAAGACAAAAAGATTTCCACTCCACAAATGGGGACCTTCTCAAAGTCTTTGGGGTGCAACATCTTGCAATTTGCAGTCATAAAATTACAAATTTAACATTCCATCTGGCACAATATTAGTCCAAACTATTGACAAAGAGAACCACCTTGGTTCAGTTCAAGGCTGTTAAAAGTTAGTTGTACTGACCAATTTGAGGTTGCTTTGGCAGTTTCCCAAATCTATCTTGTTGATTGCTGACACATGTTACGCATGATTCAAACCCAAAGAACGTAGTTTTCTAAATGCATTTATTAAACATTAACTATGACAGTAGACATGAAATGCTGTAAATCCACTCACATTACTATATCTAAAGTTTTCTAAACATACAGTGGGCTAAACATGGTGTCAAAGCTGTATAACCATTTTTAAAGTTCATATGCATATTTTCTAGATGGGGAGGTACTTTAGTTGTTAAATCAGAGAGGTGACATAATATTCATAATGATTATCTTGTACTCTATTTTTATCCTACTGTGAACAAAGGCATCCACTGACAAACGAGGAGCCACCTGTGAAACAACACATGTTGTGTACCAGCTGTTATGTAAACACTTTTTTCATTTTACACTAGTACAACTACCACCAAGTTACCAGTCAGTATGAATGGACATAGACAGAGGGTGTAGGCTGGCATCACACAATATCCTGTTGCAGAACATTGGCTCTACAACATGATAGTCTTGACCTCGGCACCTGTTTCAGCACATGTGCCATCTGGATTCTTCCCCCAGACACTAACTTTTCACAACTCCTCAGGTGGGAAATGGCATTGCAGCATGTTCTTAGTTCTCACCACCCACCTGGCCTTAATTTACATTTATTGCTTTGGTCTCAGTATTTAATCTCAGTAATTATTCCTTCTTCAATTTTAGTTTTCTCTCTCTTTTAATTTATGACCTGTCTGAATCCCACCCACCCGCCGCCACCACCTCAACTACATACAATGCACTTAGCTTTCTGCTTTTCTTATCTCTTGCACAATGCTTTCCTTCTCATTCCGTCTGGTTTCTCTCCCCTGACTGGGGTTCTGGATGACTTTTCTAAGTCTCCCTGTTTCCCAAACCTTGCCTGTCATTCTTCAGTTTCAATTTTTTCACTTCTGATCCCTTACAGCAGAATAGGTTTGAATATTATAAATGCAATTAAGAATAATTTTTACAGTGAAGTTTTTACAACTCAGTTTCATATATTTTAGAAATATCCTTAAGTACTAATGCCAATTATGTTTATTTCAAATATTTGGCTATCTTGTAAAATGGGGATTTGAGTAACAAATCACAAATCGTAACTTTGAAAATATTATAGGGCAATGTCGGACCAGGTATCGGAAGATTATTAGAAAGTTTTAAACATGCAATTTTGTGAGTGTTTGCAGTCTTTGAGAGTCTGTGTCTCAGTATATCAAGATTCAGTTTGTCTCTGGAATTGTGAGGGTGTATTGTGTCTCTGGTGGTGAAATTTATGTATATGTATAGATTAATTACAATTAATATCTGGAGCACGGTAAAGAGGAGACGGCAGTGTTCCTTGGTTGCAACTTGTTCATTATCCTGATTACTTTTGTAATTTCATTGACATAGCTGGAATGTCCCCATAGCAGTCAGCCACAGGATATGTGCAACTGAAATAGGGCAAAGTATGTAATATTCAGATGTGGGATGGCCAGGGTGTTGGACTGTTCCTTCCAATCCACCGATCCAGACATTACTCCTCTCTCCCGACATTACACCCCTTGACTTTTTTTTTGTGGGGGTATATAAAGGACAGAGTCTTAGTCACACTAGCTGCTGACATCAACAAACTGAAGGCTAGGATACAAGCTGCTGTGGGTACTACGACAGAACACGTTACGAAACACCTGGTGGGAACTGGAATACTGTCCCAACATTCTCTGAGCTACCAAGGGAGCACACGTTGAGGTTTACTAACGTAAGTGGTCTTAAAAAGTAGTAACACTAAGCTATGTAATGGCATCAAATGTAAATAATTATGTCAAACGGTTTTTCTGTAATAAATTGTTATAATCAGGGCAAGACTTTGTGCTCACCCTGTATTTCATGGTCATGTCCATAACTAACAACAGACCCACACAACAAATTAAATGTCTTATCGCACCACAAACAGCAAACCAATAACACATAACAAAAATGCATAAACAAAAATATGTATTTGATAACTCACTGAAAAAGCTTCCAAACCTTATGTCCTGAACTACAAACACTGCCAATGACTTCATACATCCAACACCAAGGCTCAAATGAACCCAATACAGCACATTACACTCAGTGCGCATGCATGCGCGCACACACACACACACACACACACACACACACACACACACACACACACCACCACCACCACCACCACCACCAGAGGGCACCATCAAACACAACAAGACGACATCTACAAACACAACCAAGTCAAACTCCATGCCGTAATGACGTCACACACCACAACACTCTTATGTCACAGGTCAAAGTAGATGGGTGGAACTGGATACTTCCATTGACCCCAAACTTTACAGTAAACTGATGTATAGATGTTATTTGTGTACCAGTCTAAAGTGTTCTGACAGAGACGATAGCAGTATACTGCTCAGATGCTGACTGCAAACTTAGGGGTATAGTTAGCTAGACTGGCGTAAGAACATGATGCAAATTCTGAAAATACATAATGCTGTTAGGTTAAATTCTGCTATTTGGCAGAAACTCTTAAGATTTTACTATGAAAAATGTTTCACGTTACTAATTCACAAAATTATATGGAATCTTATTAGTAAGTGGTTTCCCAAGTTCCATATGTATGAGTATGGTTTCCATCTTGAAATAAGTTAATGAGACATGTTGTCTGATTCAGAAAGAAATATAGCATTAAAATTTTACAGTCGGAGTTTGACACTTTGCAGTCAGTAAAGCAAAACAGATGATCAAAATTTGGAGGCTCCAGACATTTAATGTCAGTTATTTGATAAGTTAGTTACTTTCAGCTAATTCAAAATATGTCCTCAAAAAGTTGGGAGTGCCAGTTTTCAAAAGAGTGGTAATAATACTCCTTCTGCTACTTACTTGCTCACAATGATTTTCCTGTGATATGACCGCCATAGGTTTCATTAGGAGTCACTTTTAATTACCCAGGCTTCCAGTAAGAACAACTGCGTCATTATACTCATGAACATAAATACAAACAACTGAGCTATAAGCTTAACTGAGATTTCAATTAGATAATAATTATACACTGTCCCGTACAAATGGTATATTACATGTGCACTGCATTAGATACAGAATGAAAAAGTGAAAAATTTTTAGTTATTCTTGGAAGCAGGTTACACCCCAATTCTCATGTTCTCCCCCGCAGCATGTAAATTATTGTTGCTTCCAGGTAGTTATCTACTTGATCCCTGAGAGTTTATAGAGATGAAAATCCCTCTGTTATCTTTGACTATAGGCATTTTTATAAGACAGTTGAAGAGCTAAATGTGGTAAACCTTAGCACCCAATGTATGTCTATGTTGCCCTCTCTTACATGTTTTTCTCATTGCCATTCATCAAATATGATCAGGCGTGTCTTTTCATCATAGAAAGACACATTTATTGTTCATTCAGTTATTAGCATCACGTACCCCCCACAGCAGTGAAGATGTTGGTGCATGTCTGCATTCAGCACTGCCTGGCAGCTGCTGCAACACTTCACAGAATTCATGCTACACAACTGTCAGAGCAGTTCAGACATCATTCAATCAGTCATCAAGAGATGGACTCATAGTCAAACCAGTGTCACTTCATGAGTCACAGTAAACTTAAAAATGGAGTATTTCATAATGCAGTAAAGTATTCTAGCAAGTAAACTTCAATAACTCCCAGAGAATGTTCTGATAGCTGAAAGGATCCATTAGTGTGAAACTATCTGAAACTAAATTCAGATGAAACTGCAAGAATTCAAGAAAGCCCCACCATTCCCTCAGTTTGATTAACCTCTTATTGTTATTTTGGATTCTCTGTGTGTTAGGCAGGTAGTGTGGTGACATCATCACTTCTTACGAGCAATTACTCTAATTAAGCTCTACCCTCTTCATCCTGCTTTGCAAGGATGCATGACCAAGAACACCTACCCTTCTACACTGTAGTAACACGTTTCACGTTTCCGTCACACTTCACCTAGTGTAGACTGGGAACTGTCCGCTAGGCATGCCCGATCTGAACTCACTGGGGCATGGCCTGTGCTGCCTGAGTTGTGCTGCCTGTGTTGTTGTTCCGCTGGCAGAGGGTGTGGCCGAATTCTCACGTGTCCTCTGGTGGACATGACTTTACTTGCATGCCGAAGTGTGCCTCCTGCGATCTTTCTGGTGGCTACTGCGCTCCTCCTCCTCCAGGGGGGTGAAGCCACTGTGATCCACTGCGTCGGAAGGTGGAGCGTCGTGCAGTAGTAATGACCTCCATGTCCATTGGAAGGCTGGAGTCGGGGGGGATCTGCCAACCCTCGAGCCGGAACCTTTGAATACGGTTGGAAGTGACCCACACGAAGAGGCCCCCGTCGTCCCACCACCGGAGCCCGGGACAGAACGAATGACAAGCCGTCAAACTCCGGATCCCGGTCCACCTCGGGAGGGGCAAGACCCAGTGGCGGGGACGATGGGGAAGGGACGACCACAGGTGAGCCAGCCTCCTGAGAAACCAGGCCTGTGAGGGGGGACGGCTCTCGCCAGGGCATCTCTAACGATGGCGATGCCGGTACTGGAGCTACTGGAGGCTGCCAAGGCTGAGAACCATCGCAGTGTGGCGGAGTCACAGGTGGGAGGGGCGATAGCGTCCACTGATAAAACAACATGGGTGCTGGCAATGGGGAAGCCGGCGCCCAAGGGGTCAGAGAATGAGTGCCCAAACGTGGACGTAGCAGATTTTGGTGATGACGTACCTCCCGGTGCCCCACCTGCAAGGTATAGAGCTGGCGGCCATTGCGGAACAGGACCACCGCCAGTATCCAATGTGGATTCGAACCAAACCCACGCGCCCAGACCGACATACCCGGTGGAAAGCCGGGTACCCCATTTTGCGAAGACTGGCGAGGACCAGGCCGGAGGAGGTGCAGCAGGGTCCTAGGTTGGCCCATGGTGTCGTCCGGTATGCCGTCAGGAAAAATGTCAACGCCTCCTCCACAGGAAATTCGTGCACATACTTTTTCATCTGCATCTTAAATGTGCGCACCATGCACTCAGATTCTCCATTTGATTGTGGATGAAAGGGGGGAGAGCAAATGTGCCGAATACCGAAGTGCCTACAAAAATCCTGGAAGGTCTGCGAAATAAACTGAGGTCCATTGTCCAATACCAGGGTGACTGGCAGACCTTCCACAGAAAAGATTTTTGCTAGTGCCTGGATTGCAACTTCTGAAGTGGTTGAGGAGCAGCGAACCACATATGGGAATCGGGAATAAGCATCAATGACAATGAGCCAAAAGCCATTAAGAAACGGGCCCGCAAAATCTATGTGAACACGTTCCCATGCATGGGCTGCAGGCGGCCATGAAGAGAACACTGACCTGTTGGCTCGCACACTGGGAACAGGCGGCCACCAAGTGCTCAATTTCTCTGTCAATACTGGGGGCCTGTACCCATGTCTGCGAGCCAAGGTTTTAGTACGGGAAACACCCCAATGCCCCTCGTGTAATAACGTGATGATCTCCCTTTGCAAACTTGCAGGAACAACCACGCAAGGAGCTGTATCATCGGTAGCCAGAAGGAGAACTCCTTCCAAGACTGAGAGGCGGTCTCATAGAACAAAATAATTACGAAGAGGGTCCGAAGCCTGACCTGGAGGTCGGGACGACCACCCCTGCTGAACGAGGCGAACTACTTGCCTCAGAACCGGGTCAGCTGCCGTTTCCCTGGCGACTCGAGAACTAGTGATCGGGAAGCCATCAACCGCTTGGCGGGACATCACATCCAAATGAAAACACATAAGCTCCTCCCGATCGAACTTAGGATCTGGGCCCACCGGAAGATGGGAAAAATGTACTGAAATGCAGGAGGATCTGAAGCGAATTGGCACATGGTGCAGGGAATGGCAATTGAATCTCAATGTAGACAAGTGTAATGCACTGCGAATACATAGAAAGGTAGATCCCTTATCATTTAGCTCCAATATAGCAGGTCAGCAACTGGAAGCAGTTAATTCCATAAATTATCTGGGAGTACGCATTAGGAGTGATTTAAAATGGAATAATCATATAAAGTTGATCGTTGGTAAAGCAGATGCCAGACTGAGATTCATTGTAAGAATCCTAAGGAAATGCAATCCGAAAACAAAGGAAGTAGGTTACAGTACGCTTGTTCGCCCACTGCTTGAATACTGCTCAGCAATGTGGGATCCGTACCAGATAGGGTTGATAGAAGAGACAGAGAAGATCCAACGGAGAGCAGTGCGCTTTGTTACAGGATCATTTAGTAATCGCGAAAGCATTACGGAGATGATAGATAAACTCCAGTGGAAGACTCTGCAGGAGAGACGCTCAGTATCTCAGTACGGGCTTTTGTTGAAGTTTCGAGAACATACCTTCACCGAAGAGCCATGCAGAATATTGCTCCCTCCCACATATATCTCGCAAAGAGACCGTGAGGATAAACTCAGAGAGATTAGAGCCCACACAGAGGCATACCGATAATCCTTCTTTCCACGAACAATACGAGACTGGAGTAGAAGGGAGAACCGATCGAGGTACTCAAGGTACCCTCCGCCACACACCATCAGGTGACTTGCGGAGTATGGATGTAGATGTAGATGTAGATGTAGAAAGAGCGTTAGCATTGGCATGCTCTCCGGTAGGGCGAAAATGAATGTCATAATGGTGCTTAGAGAACAACAAGGGCCAGTGCTGCAGTCTGTGGGCTGCCCTATCCGGAATCTGAGAGGCGGGGCCAAATAACGATATTAATGGCGTATGGTCAGTGATTAACTGAAACTTCGTGCCCCGTACAAGAAAGGGTGAAACTTGGTAACAGTGTAGACAATGGCCAAAGCCTCTTTTTTCACCTGGGAGTAATGAGCCTGCGCGGGACTAAGAGTTTTAGACGCAAATGCCAGTGGCTGCTCGGACCCATCCACGTTGCGATGGGCCAGGACCGCCCCCACACCATACTGCGAAGCATCTGTAGCCAGGACCAATGTCTTAGTGGGGTCAAAAGTAGCCAAACAAGGCGCTGACGTGAGGAGGCCCTTCAACGAGGTGAACGCTCACTTGCAAGCAGGCAACCAATCAAAAGGAACACCCTTGCGCAGAAGGCAATACAGAGGGCGGGCTATGGTGGAAGCCCTGGGAATGAACCGGTGGTAATAGGCACTCTTGCCTAAAAAAGCTTGTAACTCCTTCAGCGAAGCGGGCTGCAGAAGGTCGACGATACCTTGGACCAAACTTCCTAGCGGCTGGACGCCCTGCCGAGAGATGGTGTAGTCCAAATACTCAATGGACGGTTGGAAGAAGTTCGACTTAAGCAGGTTGCAATGCAGGCCCACGCTGAATTTGAGAAAGAGGGTTCGAAGGTTGTGCAAGTGTTCCTTCATGCTGCGGCCTGTGACAATTATGTCGTCCAGGTAATTAATACAATGAAGGATTGTCCGACGTGACATGCTCAAGATAATGCTGAAATATCACCGGGGCACTGAATATTCAAAAGGCTAACTGCTGGTATTGGTAAAGGCCAAACGGGGTGTTGACGACCGTCAGCCGTTTGGAGTCCTCATCAACTGGTATCTGATGATAAGCCTCCGAAAGATCGATTTTTGAAAAATATTGGCTTCCCGTCACGGCGGAGAACAATTCATCAGAACGAGGCAAGGAATAGGTGATCAAAGATTCCAATGATTATAGGGAACGTATTCGGAGACCAACTGTATGGTGTCTGCAATAGAAAAACCGAAAGCTTGAAAGGCATCCAACCCAAAAAGGTTAGCGGAGCTCGCATCACTGACAACAAT
This sequence comes from Schistocerca americana, assembly GCF_021461395.2. Lineage (NCBI taxonomy): Eukaryota > Metazoa > Arthropoda > Insecta > Orthoptera > Acrididae > Schistocerca > Schistocerca americana. The sequence continues at coordinate 74,261,215 of NC_060122.1, read as the reverse complement.
AAAAGTAAGAGGCCGGGTGACCGATTTGTAAGTAACGTCGGTTGTGAATTGACCCAGTAGGGGAATGAACTGTTTACCATAACTGCGTAGACGCCGGCAAACTGGCGCCAACGGGGGCGACCCAAGGTCGGAGTAAGTTTGTGTATTCAACAAGGAAACTGCCGCGCCCGTATCTACTTGCAGTTGTAATCGGCGTGACCGAACCAACACCTTGATAAAGAGTTTGTGTGCCGATGCATCGGGAGCCTGTCCAAATGAAACTTCCTGAATGTCAACGTCCATGTCCTCTGTACCTTCTTCCTCCGATTCTTTTGAGGCTGAGCGGCAAACTTAAGCAATGTGTTTTTTTTATTACCTTTGCGACAAACGGCCCAACCCTGGGGGCACTCTGATCGATCATGATGTATATAGCACAATGCACAGGACGGTAACAGGGGCCGGTGGCTGGAACTTTGTTTACGCGATGTGTGGGAGCGGCCGTAATTGCCAGATTGTATCACTCACATGTCGTCCACCCCAGATGCAGTGGATGCGGCCGTGCCGCCCTGAACCGCCGCCCGTCGCACCACGCTTCCAACTGTTGATCTGCGTGAGAGACTTCATATGATTGAGCAATGGACAGGACTTCCTCCAGGGAAGGTCTTCCAACCGCAGGGCCCGTTGCCGGTCCTCCATATCAGGGGCCAAACGAACAATGACGTTGCGCACCATAATGTGGGCATACGACTCTCGCGACTGCTCTGTGACAAAATGACACTTGCAGGGGCTAAGACCATGCAGGATAGCGGCCCATGCCCGGTAAGACTGATGGGGCTGTTTCTTGCATTGATATAACTCGACCCTAGCCACCACAACATGCGTGCGGCAGCGATAATATGAAGACAGCAACAAACACAATGTGTCAAAAGACAAGGACGAAGTTTCCTGCAATGGTGCTAGCTGCCGCAAAACTTGATACAGTGAAGGAGATATCCGAGACAAGAAAAGAGCATGATATACCTCCACATCGGCAACATGAAACGCCTGGAAATGCTGCTGAAGGCGATTTCCATATGCATCCCTATCCTCCGCAGTCTTGTCATACGGGGGAAAGGGAGGAGGGAACGCACTGGAGCAGACTGCGTGGAGAGCAACGCCGGAAGCACCTGTTTCATGGTTGCCATGAGCTCCATCTGCTGCTCAACTAAAACCCGCTCTAAATCCTCCATGCTGTGGATAAGCTGCGAAACCGGAACAACGACACCACATGCGATGGAACGACCCTACTCGTCGCCAATTGTGTAGTAACACGATTCACTTTTCCGTCGCACTTCACCTAGTGTAGACCAGGAACTGTCCGTAAGGCATGCCCGATGTGAACTCACTGGGGCATGGCCCATGCTGACTGAGTTGTTGTTCCGCCGGCAGAGGGCGCGGCCAAATTCTCGCGTGTCCTCTGGTGGATGGGACTTTACTTGCGGCAACTACTGTCCTTGACCGCCGTACCGATGTGTGCCTCCTGCGACCTTTCTGGTCGCTACTGCATACACTGTCTCACATTTCCCTCCAAAATAAATGAAGAATGGGGCCAAGAGGTCTTAACATTTGAAGAAAACTGGTTCATTACTTTCCTTGTTCTACAGTTAGTGACTGCAATGAAATGTTAAATGACAGTTTTATTCACCACCAACTTCAACAAATTCATGTGTACTACTATTTAATAATTATTATACTATTGGTAATGCAGTGTGTGTACTATTGTTATGACATCCATTCCACGAAAAGTGAGCCTCACACATCATTTTATAAATTTTACAGGAACAGTACACGTTATAAATCAAATTGAAGATCAGATGTGGAATTATTTATACCTGTAATCAGTTTTTGTTTAAGTTTACAAAATTTGAGAAATTTAGTTTGAAGATGGTGATATTTTTGATTGCTCTTTTAAATGCCAAACTTGCACAGGTATCTTTTATTTTGAGCTTCAACTGTTTAGAGATCAGATGATTTTTTTTCTCTCCATTTCATTGCTGACAGTGTTAGGAAGTGTTTGGATATTAATTTGAAAGGTAAATCAATTTTCTAATTCAATTTTTCTATTGAGGAATTTGTGTTATCCCAGCTCTAACAAAATACAAAAAAGTATTAATATGAAGCCATCATTAATCACAAAGTTTTCAAGTCTAAATTTTCTCATTTAATACCTCACCAAACTGTGTTGTAGGAAGAATATCTCTAAGGTTTCTGTTTTTTTATAAATTAAGACCTTTGAACTTTTGTCCAAACCATAACACAGCAGATGACAGTGACTAATAATTCAAAAGAATTATTTTATCATCACTGTGTTTGGTTTCTTCTTTGCTAAAATTAAATATATAACAATTCATTTTAATAATATTGGTAATAAATATTAGTAAAATAATAATCTTTTCAAATTTAAAGATGAGTTAATTGTCTTGTGTGGCTGCATACTAACAGTGACTGAAATAAGATCTTTGGAAGTATCAAGAGTTTTGACAGAAGGAAAACAGAGAGCTATGCCAAAAGGACAGAGCAACAGAAAATTGATATTTGAAAGAACACAGAGTATAAAAGCTGGAAACTTTGTGCCTGTTCATCTTGTTATGATTAAAAACATTAAAAAGTATTAGATTATTATGCACTTGTACTAGAAAAAACCAGATAGAAGTGTCATCTACAATACATGCAACCAAGGGTGAAGAAGGAGATTTTGCCAGATCCTGAAGGTGAAACTTTTGAGCCTGAGTCTGTAGTTCTAAAAGTGGTTAGTCAACCTGACATTGCAAACAACAGAGGACAGTTTCAATTTAAATGACTGCTTTGTTTAATCATAGACTTGTTACATCTTGTATTTGTTGTTGTTGTTGTGGTCTTCAGTCCAAAGACTGGTTTGATGCAGCTCTCCATGCTACTGTATCCTGTGCAAGCTTATTCATCTCCCAGTACCTACTGCAACCTGTATCCTTCTGAATCTGCTTAGTGTATTCATCTCTTCAGAAACGTGTTCCTTGCCATTGCCAGTCTACATTTTATACTCTCTCTACTTCTACCATTGTCAGTTATTTTGCTCCCCAAATAGCAAAACTCATCTATTACTTTAAGTATCTCATTTCCTAATCTAATTCTCTCAGTGTCATATGGCTTAATTTGACTACATTCCATTATCCTCATTTTGCTTTTGTTGATGTTCATCTTATATCGTCCTTTCAAGACACTGTCCATTCAAGTCAACTGCTCTTCTATGTCCTTTTCTGTCTCTGACAGAATTACAATGTCACTGGTGAACCTCAAAGTTTTTATTTCTTCTCCGTGGATTTTAATTCCTACTCTCAATTTTTCTTTTGTTTCCTTTACTGCTTGCTCAATATACAGACTTAATAACATCGAAGATAGGTTACAACCCTGTTTCACTCCCTTCCAGACCACAGCTTCCATTTCACATCCCTTGACTGTTATAACTGCCATCTGGTTTCTGTACAAATTGTAAATAGCCTTACGCTCCCTGTATTTTACCCTGTCACCTTCAGAATTTGAAAGAGAGTATTCCAGTCAACATTGTCAGAAGCTTTCTCTATGCCTAAAAATGCTAGAAACTTAAGTTTGCCTATCCTGAATCTATCTTTCAAGATAAGTCGTAGGCTCAGTATTGGCTCATGTGTTCCAACATTTCCACAGAATCCAAACTCATCTTCCCCGAGGTCGGCTTCTACCAGCTTTTCCATTCATCCGTAAAGAATTTGCATTAGTATTTTGCAGCCGTGGTTTACTAAACTGATAGTTCGGTAATGTTCACATCTGACAACACATGCTTTCTTTGGGACTGGAATTATTATATTCTTCTTGAAGTCTGAGGGTATTTTGCCTGTCTCATATATTTTGCTCAACAGATGGTAGAGTTTTGTCAGGACTGGCTCTCCTAAGGCTGTCAACAGTTCTAATGGAATGTTGTCTACTCCCGGGGCCTTGTTTCAACTTAGGTCTTTCAGTGCTCTGTCAAACTCAATGCAGAATCATATCTCCCATTTCATCTTTACCTACATCCTCTGCCACTTCCATAATATTGTCCTCAAGAACATCGCCCTTGTATAGACCCTCTATATACTCCTTCCACCTTTCTGCTTTCCCTTCTTTGCTTAGAACTGGGTTTCCATCTGAACTCTTGATATTCATACAACTGGTTCTCTTTATTCCAAAGATCTCTTTAATTTTCCTGTAGGCAGTACCTATCTTACCCCTAGTGAGATATGCCTCTACATCCTTACATTTGTCCTCTACCCACCCTGCTTAGCCATTTTGCACATCCTGTTGATCTCACTTTTGAGACATTTGTATTCTTTTTTGCCAGATTCATTTACTGCATTTTTATATTTTCTTCCTTCATCAATTAAATTTAATATATCTTCTGTTACCGAAGGATTTCTACTAGCCCTCGTCTTTTTGACTGCTTGATTCTCTGCTGCCTTCACTATTTCACCCCTCAAAGCTATCCATTATTCTTCTACTGTATTTCTTTCCCCCATTCCTGTCAATCGTTCCCTAATGCTCTCCGTGAAACTCTCTACAACCTCTTGTTCTGTCAGTTTATCCAGGTCCCATCTCCTTAGATTCCCATCTTTTTTCAGTTTCTTCAGTTTCAATCCGCAGTTCATAACCAACAGAGTGTGGTCAGAGTTCACATCTGCCCCTGGAAATGTCTTACAATTTAAAACCTGGTTCCTAAATCTCTGTCTTACCATTATATAATCTATCTGAAACCTTCCAGTACTCCAGGCCTCTTCCATGTATACAGCCTTCTTTTATGATTCTTGAACCAAGTGTTAGCTATGATTAAGTCATGCTCTGTGCAAAATTCTACCAGGCCGCTTCCTCTTTCATTTCTTACCCCCATTCCATAATCACCTACTACATTTCCTTCTCTTCCTTTTTCTACTATCAAATTCCAGTCACCCATGACTATTAAGTTTTCATCTCCCTTCACTATCTGATATTTAAAATTTGAAAATGTTTTATTTCAGAGAAAATGTTCAACTTTATTTACGGTATTCATTGTCATTGTGTATATTACTATTTTCAGTTCTAAAGAAAGACTAAAAGGATTTACATTTACAGATTTCACCGTGGTCCTAACCATAGTACTGTACTGTTGCAAATGTAACAGATATTACATCAAAATATTTCAAATATGAAGGATGTAAAAATGTTGCAACTACTGAAGTGTAATCTTTATTTACATCCAAACCATTTCAAAAACAAAATTGTCAATAAACTATTCACAGTTCACAGAGTTCTCATCTTTCGTGTAACGCAACATTGATTTGTTTTCTCTGAGTCCTGACCATAACATGCATTTATTATTTTTTAAAACTATTTCATTTTAATAGAAATCATTTGAAAAGTGTATTGGAAAGGAACGTTGTTGAATACTATAAAATTGTGTAATTTAATATTTATAAATTTGATTATTACATAAAGAAACTATGGCTGTAATGTCTCTTGTCTGTCCCAACCTTAACAATAGAATGACCCACAAATAATTGAGAGAAAGTTTCTGACTATGAGAACAAAGATAAATTTTGTCCTAAGATGTGTATCACTACTGGTAAATTAACAATTATAATCCGATACACTTGACTATAACAAGGCATGCTACAGATTCTTGTTTTATATCAGCCATAGATCACATATGTTTGCTGCCAACCCAACATTTCCATCATGAAGGCTTGTCTATCTGCCACTCTGGTGATTGTGTATACCTACAAGATGGGCATAAGATATCATGACACTCTAGTATAGAAACAGAATGTTTATGTGCCTTTTGTTGCAGCCTCCACCAGGGGGCACCAGCTACATATGTAGGCAGTGCACGCCAGGAAACAGGTGGCTCTGCTAATGACATTGTCCATACATCATGTGGGCACAAAAAATTCTTCCACATGCTGGGTACATAAGGCCGGCTCAGCGTCCAGCAAGTAAGTTCTGGTTTGAGTTCAGTTCAGTTGTTCTTGCAGCTCTGGGCCAGAAACCAGCTTTTCTCATAGTATATCCAAACAGAACTTGCCAACACAAGTCAGGATGCTCCTCTCCACTTTTCATGGCCATCGTGCCATTCTACTTCACACAGTGCAATCCCTCGCATGCACCCCCTGCAGCCATGCAGGATGTTCGTGTTCCGTATACTTCATTATTTCAAGTGGTCATGAGTAATCTTTCAGTGTGGCTTTCAGGAAAAATGTGACTGTGAATTAGTTTTGTATTGTAAGTTGAGAATCATCTTTTAGCACAGAAAGTGACTACTTGCAAATTGTAGGATAGAATACTTCTACATATCACGTCTGTAATTGTACAAATTGCTGTGCATTACTTTCTGAGAAATTGTGAACATGATTTCTTTACACTTTTACAGTAGAATACTTGTAGAAAATAAAGGAAAATTTGCCCTGTTTAACTGTAATACATAAAAGCATTTATACCATGGTTTAGTTAAACACACAGTTCCACATTATAGCTGCTATTTTTCATTCAATAAGTAATTGTAAATAATACTAGGCAATGCAGCATGGTTTACACTTTATATTGGCTGTTTTAGTACTCTTTTTTTGCACTTGTAATGATTTATCTTGGTTGTTTTAATACTGTTTTTGCACTTGGATTGATTCTTTTTGCACCTTCTTTCATAGCTAATGTTTATACATATTATATGACATTAAGCATTGTTCAGATGGCAGCTACATCATGTACTGCTGTTTCCAAAATACTGCTCAAAATAAATTGGAAAACAGTGTCTCTTGTATCTAGTAGCAGTTTGAAAAATCTGACTCAACAAACATATTCATCAATTCTTGAGTTGCCAGTAACACAAAAATGCTTACAGAATTCATTCTTGTGGTTATTACATTAATTCTGCAGATAACTGTTTAACAAAATTATTGTCTGCTATGCAACTGAAATGATAGTCACATCACAGGTTCTGTATGTTACAGTTAGTTAATTAATTAGTTTGTGCAGTCCTGCTTTCACTGTCCTGAAATATACCAACCACTAGTTACTTGAATAAATAGGCACTGCATTTTACATGCATGTGAAATGTGTTAGTGCCTTCACAAATCTATGAATCTAGTAAGTTCATTAGATAATTATATATCAAAGTAATCAGCAACCAGTTGCACAAAAGAAGTTTAATCTCTTAACCCCTTTTGGGCATTCAATGTAGTCTGGACTATAATACAACATGGTGGTAATTTGGCGATATGTGTCAACAGTGTACGGATAGTCTTTGCAAATTCTACCATCACATTACAGTTCGATAATTCTCATATGAATATTACAGCAGCCCAGAGGCATCATTTATATGAAACTGTTCTGCACAAGCATTGCATAGGATCTCAGCACAAGGCTCAGTTTTGTGAACCTGTTGCAGTTTCTGGTTCACTCTGTCTTAAGTATACCACATATTGGAAAGTTCTTCTGCATAGGCACTGTTTCCTTTTATTGCCAAAAAATTGACAGCAGATATCTTGTAATCATACTGAGTAGATGACACGTGTAGTTCTCTCAGTATTTACAGACTGAATCACAGTTTTGCTTAAGGATGACATATCCTAGACATAACACACAGCATTTTGTGTTCCTTGTTTCACGTTCTGATAACAACTGCTTCTCCTTTTGTGTAAGCAGAAGCTGGGTTTGAACTTGCACTGCATATATTAGCTGTTTTCATTTTTATTGGCTTTTTGAGGCCACATTATCTGTCATTATGGAACTTTGTTATTCGTAGCTCACTAATGCTCCCTGTGGATGATCACATTTTGCAATCAATGCTATCTTGTCTCTTCTTTTGTGTACGACATTTTTGGTGATAGTGACGATGATCATGATTTCAAGAAAAATATTTTGTAAGTCTATAATTACCAGAAAGCTGTGTTGCCCAATAATAATGTGTGCAGTATGAACACTGGGTGTGCTCCAGAATAACCTTTTTATTTCCAGTACACTTGAGGCAAAAAATTGTGACAGTTATTGAATGATGATGTTTAGTTTGCCATAAATGCATGTGAATATTATTAATAACCTCAATATACAGCTTAAACCTAGTTACAGAAATGTGAATAGGATTCATTGACATATACATTGGGTATTCTGGCCCCTGGCAGCTGTGTCGTTGAGAAGCAAGCTGTAGTCAGTTCCCAGCTCACTCAAGGAACACATCAGCTGGTATTCTTTCTGCTGGTTGTATAAGTTAATCCTGTTGCAACCCCAAGCCAGATAGAAAATTAATAATGAAATCTTAAGAAAAGGATTAAGATCAGAAGAATAAGTGGGTGAGGGAAGATTCCCAACAAACTTCTGGATAGTTTTGTTCGTGAAATCAGCTGAATGTGTTATTGTGTAGCAGCAATATGGATGCAGGTTTTTCAGTTATTTTTCTAACACTGCAACTGAAAGGTGACTCAACTTTTGGCATCAAGTACCAGCTGTGATGGACACATCCATGAGGAGCAGTTTCTATTGCACAAAACCTTTTTGAGCCACCAGATGCAGAATATTCATTCTGCTGTTTGCTTGAGTATATGTTCAGCAATTAATTTCTTCTTAAGAAGTAAACATACAAGCATCATACCTCATCACCAGCAACAGTATTGCAACATGATGCTCAATGAGTGAAACAATGAAATTCACAAAAAAATACAAAAGCAGTCACCTCTTTGAGTTTTGTTGCATTGAATTTGAGTAAGTAGCACTCCTCCACCTGACTTCTGAAGATTATTGAATGCAAATATTACACATCAGTTAAATGGCTGCAGTTGATCACGTATGGCAGTTCTCGATACTTCTTGAATGTGGAAGATCATTCATACCAGAATGATCATTTCAGAAGCAAGAAAATGCTTTTTTTGCTATGTTTTGGGCTCTTAAGCACTCACCTGACACTCAATACAAAGGTTTCAGGCTGTCTCCACCTCCTGTTAAAACCAAAGTGAACAATAAGTCACAAATGTTACAAACATCAAGATGTTTGTCCACGTGTGACTTACAATGTTCAAACAGTGTTAATAAGATGCAAAATCCAGTATGTAACTGGAAGATAAATACTAATATGTCAAATAAGAAAACAACAGTTGATAAATACACTCATAGCTCCATGCTCCAATCACCTGGTCGGATGGCTCCTTGCATCAGAAAGTGGGTAGCATGTGACCAATAACCGGTGACCACTGTCAGGCAAGGAGACTTTCAGGAATAAACTGTCCACACCTTGACACAGCCATGAGTTGTTTTGCATAACTGTTACTGTGCTGCTTTAGGAAATGAAGTGAATTGTCTTTGTTGTTCCACAAGACTGATAACCTTAGCAGAAGTCAAAATGTGGTTTAAAAATAGAGGAAGGAGAGGACTCAAATTCAGGACTTTGTGTCTACATTGTGTGGCAGTTACCCTTAGACAATAAACTGATACAGCACTGTAACAGCCTGAGAAGAAGACATCACTTCCTCCACATATTTCTGCAACCTGTTGCCCAATCGTTCGCAGGGCTAGATTTCATAGGGCTAGATGTAGATTTCTGACAGGTGGCTGGTTTCATTGGCTGCCTTAAGTGTACAATTTCAACTTGATACATCCAGTGACCAGGTTTTATGTCTAAGACTGTACACTGACCTGCTATATGTGCTTATTTCAAACAATGGAAAATCCAGTAATGGAGTGTAACAATATTATGAGAAGAAAGTTGCCACTCACCACACATCAGAGATGCTGAGTCACAGATAGGCACAACAAAAAGACTGTACAACTAAATAAAGCTTTCAGCCTGTAGGGCCTTCATCAAAAGTAAATGACAGACACGCACACACACACACTCATGCAAATGCATCTCTCTCACACACGACTGCAGTCTCAGGCAACTTAAACCACACTGTGAGCAGCAGCACCAGTGCATGATGGGAACGATGACTGGGTGGGGGTAAGGAGGAGGCTGGGGAAAGAGTGGGAGGGACTGGCGGACAATGTAGTGCTGCGGGATTGGGGGGGGGGTTTGAAAAGGAGAGACATAAAAAGACTGGGTATGTTGGTGGAATGACGGCTGTGTAGTGCTGAAATGGGAACAGGGAAGGGGCTGGATGGGTGAGGACAGGGACTAACAAAGTTTGAGGCCAGGAGGGTTCTGGGAATATAGGATGTATTGCAGGGAAAGCTCCCACCTGTACAGTTCAGAAAAGCTGGTGTTGGTGGGACACAGGCAGTGAAGTAGTCACTGAAATGAAGGATGTCATGTTTGGTAGCATGCTCAGCAGCAGGGTGGTCCACTTGTTTCTTGGCCACAGTTTGTTGGTGGTCATTCATGCAGACAGACAGTTTGTTGGTTGTCATGCCCACATAAAATGCAGCACAGTGGTTGCAGCTTAGCTTGTAGATCACCTGACCGGTCTCACAGGTAGCCCTGCCTTTGATGGGATAGGTGATGTTTGTGACTGTACTGGAGTAGGTGGTGGTGGGAAGATGTATGGGACAGGTATTGCACCTAGGTCTACTACAGGGTACAAGACATGAGGTAAGGGGTTGGGAGCAGGGGTTGTGCAGGGATAGATGAGTATGTTGAGCTGGTTTGGTGGATGGCGGAATACCACTGTGGGAGTGATGGGAAGGATAATGGGCAGGATATTTCTCATTTCAGGGCATGACAAGAGGTAGTTGAAACCCTGGTGGAGAATGCAATTCAGTTGCTCCAGTCCTGGATGTTACTGAATTACAACGGAAATGCTCCTCTGTGGCTCCACGGCGGACTTTTGGGAAGAGGTGGGAGACTGGAAAGATAAGGCACGGGAAGTTTGTTTTTGTACAAGGTTGGGAGGATACTTATGGTCTGTGTATGCTTGTCACTGCAGATGTGATGACTACGGGTGGCTAGGCTGTGTGGAAGGGGCTTCTTCATATGGAATGGGTGGCAGCTGTCAAAATGGAGCTATTTCTGGTGGTTAGTAGGTTTGATATGGACAGAGGTACTGATGTAACCATCTTCGAGGTGGAGGTCAACATCTAGGAAGGGGGCTTGTTGGGTTGAGTAGGACCAGGTGAAGCAAATGGGGAAGACGTTTTTGAAGTTCTGTAGGAATGTGAATAGGGTGTCCTCACCCTCACTCCAGATTGCAAAGATGTCATCAGTGAATCTGAACCAGTGAGGGGTTTAGGATTCTGGGTGTTTAGGAAGGCCCATGAAGAGGTTGGCATAGAATGGTACCATCTGGGTGCCCATAGCCATAACTCAGATATGTCTGTAGGTAATGCCTTCATTATACGTGCATATTTGATATTTATTGGACTGCACATCAATATTTATGTAGGATTTTATCATACTATTTGCAACACGTGTGAAAAAGTTGTTGATTGTGTTGGGTACTGCTGTGGGATTTATTACTTTCATTTATTTTCTTGTGATATCTTTTTTCACCAGTTACTTTCTTTGTAACATTCCACATGGTCTTTACCTTATTTGTTGAATTATATGTATTTATCATTATACTACTCTTATTGATTTTCTCTCTATTTTGAAATATTTTTTATAATACAGTGTCTCCAGTGAAGGAGTCCCGTATAAGCAGAGTGGTGCAGCTCAGAGCAATCAATTCAACACTGAAATTTGACAGGAAGTTGGTGTACCAAAGGAAAAGGTTGAGACCATGTACTCCATTTAACAATATGTTTTTCGGATACTGGAATACCACAGGCTAGAAATCAGTCCTATGGTAACACAGCACAGTTTTCAAACACAGTTTAATGTACCAAAAGCATCTGATGGAAAAACCATTCATAAACTCTTCAGCAAGTTTCAACTGACAGGCAGCATGGCTGATGCTCTAGTGGGGAATAAGAGCTGAGTAGTTCAGAAACCTGCTGCGGAAGGTGCAAGTGTCACATCATATCGGCAGATCAACTGACGAAAATATTTACTTGTGAGTGGCAGTAAGTGTAGCAGGCCAGTGCTCATGTTGAGTTAAACTGCTGTAGACCTAGCCTTGTGTTCATCCTGAAAGTTGTACAGTGCTCAGTCACTAGATGCCCATACCAGCTGCATATACTGTTGTGCATCTCTCTACGTAGGTGCAGATTCTCTGTTTCCCATAGGTCAATTCACACAGCAAGTTCGTTCCACTCATGGGGCTCTGTTCACCAGTTGTTGTCTAGTCACTGTTGGTCTGTAAAGTACCTGCACTGGCCACGTCATGCAGTGCCATTGTCAAACTTTTTACAGATATTAGAAAAGGAAATCTATATTAAAAATTGCAGCAGAGACTGGTCTGAAGTGGTCCAGCATGCAGAAAATACAAAGACTGAGCCTACTCCTTTCCATTCAAAATTCAAAGCCACCAGGGCTTGCCTGTACAAGACATGTGATAGAGGGTTAGAATTGCAGTCCAAATTGTCACAATGATTGATAATGAAGAATTTGATGTATGCTATATCTGGTTCAAAGATGGAGTTCACTTCCACCTGAATAGAATAAACAAAACTCGCAATTCTGGAGTTCCAAAAGCCCCATTTGTGTGAAGTGAAACCACTGATTCCTCCTAAAGTTACTGTTTGGCCTGTGGCATACTGCAGTTGCATTATTCACCCTTTTTTCATGTGAGAAATGATCACTAGTGTATTTTGCATTGCAATTTTGGAATAATTTGTTGCCACACAAAGCTTTCCAGGATCGACCAGGCACTGAGTGGTTCCTGCAAGATGCAGCCAGACCACATTGCATAGAACAGGTGCTTCACTTTCTTGATGAATACTATGGGAATAGCATCATTGCAGTGAATTATTACAAATTTACTAGGGTAGGTATGGATTGGCCTCCATATATGCCCTATATGACTTCTTGTGACCGTTTTTTGTGAGGCACATTGAGAGACACTGTCTACCAGAACCATCCCACCAAGCTGGATGAGCTCAAAACAGTATCTGTTTGGAATCTGAATCCAGTTCCATTGAGTTGCCCCTTATGGTTACAGTTTTTCTGTGGGAATGCAGTTTGAAAGTAGTTAATTAATATGTTAATTCAGGTGTTAAATTTTTCATTTATGTCATAATTTTATAGACCTGCTATCATTTTTCTTTGTTTAGTAAGATTTTGAAGTAGTTGATGTTATCTCGATTACAGCATCTACGTGTGATTCGTACAGACATGTTGTTCCCAGTACTGCCATTTATTTTCAAGCTTAATATCTGAGCTAGGTGGTCACTAAAGCCTACATTGAAAATTTTTCTGTGAAATTCTGTATAAACTTTTCTTGACTAGAAGCTGGTCTAAAGTTTTTTTGGAAGTGTGTGTTACTCATGTAGCACCATGAAAGGAGATGTATGTTGCATATGCTAATGAAGTTTTCTTACTTTTTAGGTATCAAAGTGATCTATGCTCAAAGTAATTAGAGTTGAAACTTTTTATATAACATATCTTTTATATTATTGTCAAAATTGCTTTGTAGTACCACTTGTTCTAAAACTCACCATTAGTTGTATCAGAAATGCTCATTAAAGAATCTTGCTCCCCTCCCCCCTCCTCCTTGGGTTGATAAATTTCTGTGGATGTCAATATATGAGTGGTTCAAAGTTTCTGAGATATTTCAAGCACAGTTAACTGTCAGCCACCACTGCAAAGTGCAGGAAATTCCTTGATCTATGGAAGCTTTCACTTCAAGGCTCTTGAGAGAGCAGTTATTTGGACAAACCCATATAGCCACATAATTAGTACATAAGTTTGCTACCAATTAACTTCAACACAACAGCTACTGAAAATAGGAAGTTCTTCCCTCTAGGCATCCATCCTCATGTGTTTGTAGAAGCTCAAACACATCACACATACAATGGGGATGTAGTTCAAATAGGTCCATTTATATTGGATCCATACACACATCATGAATTAAATTTACAAAACTGTGCTGAGATTCTGAAAAATGAAACATATAAATTACAAATTATGTGACATAGTACAGTTCCATGACATAGTACAGTGCAGACTAGGTCAGTTCCAGTAAAGGAAATTGAAAAATGCAGAGAACAAAATTGATTCTTCACTGAACACTGAAATATTTCTTCTGTACACAGAAAAAGAAAAGAAAAAAGAAAAGAGAGAAAACTAATCAAAATCACACATTATTAGAAACAAGAAATACAGCTTTAAGATTGGTTGCACACAGTAAAAATGTCAGATAAATTTCATGTGTTTCATATTTCAATGCAAGATATGAGAGTTGGTCATAAAAACAATTAAAAATAGATTGGAAAACATCTCAGCTTTACTAACGAACTTCCTACAGTGGCAAAGAGTGGTTAACAATAGAACTACCTCCATCCACTAAAACCCATGTGAATTGTACAGCTGAGAACTGTCTTTATTACATCCTTTAGTCCATTAACTTCATTCACTTTAGTCCCCTTACTGCTTCTTCATCTGTCCTACTTCTGTTCTTTTACTCCTGATCTTACATCCATCCCTTTATGATGTTGTTTCACTCCTCCCTCCTGGTGGCTTCAGATTTTTATAATTCTCCTTGTCCTTACTTTGACACTTTTTTTTCGCCCTTCCATTCCATTTCTTTTGTCCTCAGGCCTCTTTTCTACCTTTCCTACTCTTTCTAATTAACTACTTACTACCTACTCAATTCCGGTGTATTTGGTAGTACTTGCCTTCGCTGTATTCCCTCTTCTCAATCCCACTCTCTTTTTCTCCTCACTGTTCACCTATTGTCATCTTGATCTATGGAAGCTTTCACTTCAAGGCTCTTGAGAGAGCAGTTATTTGGACAAACCCATATAGCCACATAATTAGTATATAAGTTTTGCTACCAGTTAACTTCATCATCTAATATCTTTCCCTTCTCATTCATCATTTATGCAGCTTTCTGTCAACTGCTTAACTCCTAATTCTTACTGACAGTCCACCCTCAGTCTAGACCATCACACATATCTTTTCACAGCATTAACAGAATTAGAGAGAGGGGGTGAGGAGGAGATAATGTTTCTTTCTCTTAGTAATAGAAAGAGAGAGAGAGAGAGAGAGAGAGAGTTGGAAAGGCCAATAAATTTTAACTGTACTCACCAACAACTTAGCTCCTTATTTTTAAGATTAATTGTGATCAATAAACTGCTTCCTCAACTGACAATGGAAAGGAGGGCAGTGAATATGGACATTGCAGCATTTATAGATAACTCTGAAACTTTTGCTAAATTATGTTGAAGTAGTGCAGGTAGTAACATTGGACACAAACATATGTGTGTTTTGAGGATTAATAAACTCACCTTGTAAACATCATAAAACCCAATAATTCTGTCAAATGTACTGTAAAGATCATTCAGAAAATCGACAACCTGAAACAGTAAAGAGTAGGTTCATTCAATAGCGTATTACTTGACAAAATTATTACATTGCACATGTTGTAAGTGTTATTGTAACTTGTTCCTTGTGTATTTTGTTTAAAAGTGGAATCATGCACAATATTGCTTATGCCTCACTCTCACCTCTATGAACTGATATTACATGAATTTTATGTGATTTTAATTGTATAAAGTTCTACAGGTACAATGAAATATCATATGTATTTTGTCATGCATAAGAAGCCCCACTGTTCACCCTACCAAATATAAATTCTATCTAACAATTAAGTGAAGTGGTATGGAAAGTCCTTGATGGGATAAAAATAATGGGGGGAGGGGGTAAAGGTAACAGCTCACTGAATAGTTGAGGTGCTATATCGTCTATAGGCACATAAAAGGAATGAGGGCGTTACTCACTTTCAGATGAATTCTCTTCATAGACATAAAGCGAACACACATACACTTGCAAAGGTACAGTGTTGTTTGTGGCTACACTGTGTAAGCACTACAGCTCAACAGAGGTGAGGAACTGTGGTGGGTTGAATGGACGAGGGTAGAAAGAAGGCAGGGAGAAGGAGGGAAGGTTTGCGAACTGTGGGTGACAGCAGGAAGGGAAAGGCAGCAGGCTCACAGAATAGTAATGTGGCAACAGCAACCTCCTCCAAGCCATAATAGGGGGGAGTTATGTGAAGTGCACAGTGATGTGGAGAAGTAGACTGGGAGGAGGGGGGGGGGGGGGGGGGGCAGAAGAGGGAAAGATTATGGAGAGGTCAGTATGAGTGCAAAATGAGTGAAGTTATGGACATGTGGTGGGGTGATGGTTGTTCTGGGGCAAGGGCTAGCAAAGACTGTTACCAGGAAAATTATGAGATCGAAAGATGTGTGTTACATGGACAAATCCCTGTGTTATTCAAGGAAGCTAGTGTTGGCAGAGGGGGAGAGGTCAGATAGTATGGACTGTGAAAGAAGAACCAATGAAATCATGTATGTTGTTCTCATCAACTGTGTGGACAACTCCCCCCTAGGGAACAGTTTTGCAGTGACCCTTCATCTGGATGGACAGCTTGTTGGTTGTCATACACACATAAAATGCTGTACACAAGACACAGCAAAGCTGGTATATGATATGACTCCTTTTACAGTTGGCCAGTTATGTGACATGTCAGAGGTATAGTACATATACACACACATGTACCTGCATGCCTACACTGCCCTGGCAGACTACACTCTGCTGGCTTTGCAGCTCAGTGAATGCGTACGGAGTGTCAGATGAAGGGATGAGGAGAGGAAGGAAATGAAGAAAAGGAAGGCAGATTGGGTAAGGGTGGTTGATGGTTCAGCAGAAGAAGCAGCATCAATCCCATCAACCAGCCCACCCTTTCCAAATCCTCTCTTCTGCTCCTAACCTCCTTTCTGCCCCATCTTTCCACCAGACATACCTCCTTCTACCTGCAATGCTGGCACAATGAAGCCACCTGGGTTGCCGTAGCTGTGCAGATGTATGTGTGTGCATGTTTAGTCTATAGCTCTGAAGGAAGGAAGATTCACCCAAAAGATAGCAATGTTACAACATACTGTACAAATGTGTAAGCAAACAATCTGAGTGTGCTGTTAAATATATATATACATACACACACACACACACACACACACACACACACACACACGCACAAACTGATGAAAACAAATTGAAACACCAAGAAGAAGTTGTGTGACGTAAATGAGAATTGTAGAGCATGTTTCTACATCTGAAAGATGATTTGTATTCAAATTTTACGCCAGATTCTTAAGAATGGTGTTAGCAGTGTCACTCTGAGGACACAAATCAGGTTTGCTTTAAATACATGCTGTAACATTCATGAGTTTTACTTACCTATGAGATTGGACATTTGCTTTTAAGATGACAAAGACTCCATTATCAATACCTCATGAGTTTGAACAAGGTCCTGTAATAGGGCTACAAGAAGCTGAATGTTCCTTCCGCGATATTGTTGTAGAAAGACTTGACAGTGGCTACTGAACATGACTGCTGGCAGCGGTAGTCATGAGAGTGTATCGTTGCAAGAAGACTGGGCTTCAGACAGTCAAGTGGCATGCACTAAAGATAGGAAAGACCATCTTGTTTAAACTCTGACTCTGGTTAATTGTACTGCATCTGCTGCAGCAGTTTGAGCACCAATTGACTCTGGTAAATTGTACTGCATCTGCTGCAGCAGTTTGAGCAGCAATTGGCACCTAGTGACATAATGAACCATTACAAATTGGTTGCTTCAAGGAAAGTTCCAATCTAAATGCCATGTAACATGCGTTTCACTGAGCCCAAACCAGTGCTATTTACAACTTCAGTTGTGTCAAGCAAGGGCTCACTGGAGGGCAGGATGGAGGTCTGCTGCATTCTCTAATGAAAGCTGGTTCTGCCTCAGTGTCAGTGATAGCCGTCTGTTGGTAAGGAGGCGGCCAGCTGGGGGTCTGCAGCCATCCATGCTAGACTCACTGGGTGTATGCCTGGAGTTATTGTCTATGGTGCAATTTTGTATGACAGCAGGAGCACTCTCATGGTTATCCCACACACCCTGATTGCAAAATTGTATATTACTCTGGTGACTTGACCAATTGTGCTGCATGGCTACACTGTCCTGGCAGACTACACTCTGCTGGCTTTGCAGCTCAGTAAATGTGTAGGGAGTGTCAGATGAAGGGATGAGGAGAGGAAGGAAATGAGGAGAAGGAAGACAGACTAGGTAATGGTGGCTGATGGCTGGGCGGAAGAAGCAGCATCAATCCCATCAACCAGCCACCCTTTCCGAATCCTCTCTTCTGTTCCTAACCTCCTTTCTACCCCATTTTTCCACCATGACTTGATGCCCATAAAGAAAATAACAACATCAATGAAAATACCGGTTGAGAATGCCTGCATTGTGTGATTTGTGTACACTGTTTAAAGCAATAGTCTGTTTAATTAAGACTTTGCTAATTTCCTTCCTCAGCCTTTCCCAATCTGAGCTTGTTCTTGTCGTTTAATGACCTAGTCATTGACAGAATGGCTAACACTAACCTTCTTTCTTCCACATGTTGATTTTATTCACAACTGGCACCCAACTGTGTGTAAAATAATTACACACATCATTTCATTTAGTGTGCGACCATTAATATCTCTCTCTGTCCTCAGTAGTTCACATAAGATAAGATTTCATGCTGATTTGAATGAGTAGCATCCATGGTTCATTTAGCATCTAGACAGTGTTTAGTATGATTGAGATTGGCCTTATTATTATATTTGTGTAATCAATATTAGTAGCATCATCAAATTCAAAAGATGCTGTGTCAGAAATACCATCATAGCTAGAAGGATGATTGCTTGTTAGAGACACTTTCTTTTTATTTTGTGTTTCTCAAGGCAATTGACATTGACAGTGACAGGGAGTGTTTTCCAATAGGTTAAAATTTGCCCACATGCCATTGCTCTACATAGTGTTGACTTGTTTCCTTGGCCTGCTCGATTACCAGATCTGTCTCCAGTTGTGCTCGTATGGAACATCATCAGACGTCATCCACAACCAGCATTAACCATCCTTGTGTTGACTGACCAAGTGTGACAGGCACGGAACTCCATCCCACAAACTAAAAGTGGGGACCTGTACAACACAATGTATGCATGTTTGTGATACGTATTCGGCACATTTGTTGCCAAATATCGCATGGGACATTCGCATGTTGGATGTGCATGTGATGAAAATGAACACTTTTACCTGGTGTGAGGTGGGACCGTGGGCAGTTGCCTGCAGGTGAGAATGGCACTTGCTGAAGGAGCCACTGGTGGATTGAGGAAGGTTCAGGTCAAGAGTGTGGCTGAGAACAAAGCACAGAATTCGCATGAAACAGAAGCTTTATTCTTACAAAATAAATTACCTTGTACATTCTGCATGCATGCATGGTTAAAAATAAAAGAGAAGTCCTATAGCCTTTTATATACAGAAACTGCATACACGCGTTTACTTACTGAAGAAAGAAAGGAAACAGAAGTTGTTCAGCACAAGGCATTTTTACATCCCATTGCTGCACTGCCGTCGATTTTTGTGTAGAAATATGGTTTTAATAATCAATTGGCCTTTTAGTCTACTTCTTTGTTTGTTTATAAGTAGTCCTGTTTTCGAAAATATTCTGTCACTGGGAACAGAACTTGCAGGTATTGCAAGATATTTTTTTGCCACGACAGCTAGACCTGGGTAACTGTTTTCATTTTTTTCCCAGTAGTGTAAAGGATTATCTGTGCGTTGTAGGTATGGTTATTCCAAATATCGTTGTACCTCCAGGTCTATGCTATCACAACCACTTTTCATTAGATTTTTATTGGAAACCTCTTCATCAAAAGAAGCCCATAAGGAACTACTGACGTTTTGTACGAAATGGTACTCATGGCTAGTGTTGTTAGCAGCCGAATGAGTAGATCGTACGGTCTCTACCATGTTCACTCTGCAATCAGGTTTACAACGGCATGTTTTGAATGAATGGGATTCGTAAATGGTAATATTTCGAATCTTGGGTTGAGAACTGTGGCAACGGCATGTACTTTGTTTGTTTCTATTAATCCTAGCCGGGCTGTTAGTAAGTTGTGCAGATATTGCTGTAGCTCTTGCGCTGTCGTGGTAGCCCACTTCCCATTGCATACGGTTAGCTGTCTGATTATTGGAATAGATTTCGAAAGAGAGGTTTAGTTTTCAGTTGAGATTTCACTTGTTACCACTTCAAATGGCTCCAGTACACATAAACATTCGCTCAAAATTCGCCACTTGTCAGCTGTGAGGTTCTCTACACCTGAATACAAAGATGATGAACAGCCTGCTATGCATTCCTTTTGCTCCACTAGATGTTTTAGCATATAAAACATACTATTCCATCGGGTTTCGGTTTCCTGACTCAATTTATGAACAGGTTTTTTTCATTAGATCCTGGATCTCATGGAGTTTTTCATTAGCGTTGCAACTTGTTCTAAAAGAGCTAACATTGTTTTCTCGCCTTTTCCCGCATAAAGCTAACATAGTTTTCTCGCCTTTTCCCGCATTATGCAGAGCTCACTGCTGCTGTTCAAAGAACTTTTCACAACTAAATTGATGGTGTGTGCTAAACAAGGCACATGTTACATATCTATGTTGCCACTGCGAATAAGTTGTACGGCTGGTTGCACGTTACTGGTGTTGTCAGTTGTGATGCTTACAACTTTGTTTTCAATGTTCCATTTTGAAATCACGTTATCTAACGCCTCCCTAATATTTAGCACTGTATGCTTTTCCGGGAAACGGAATGTCTCGAGAGCTAAAGCTTTCAGGCACTAATTAGTGTTAATGAAATGACCAGTTACAGCAATATATGTGTCACTATTGAGTGAGGTCCAAATATTGGTCATTAAAGAAACAGAAGTACAGTCTTCCACGGCCAAGTCTCTGTTTATGGTAATCGTCCTCAATCATGAGGAGCAACTTTTTTCGATTTGGTATCGAGTATTGTGGGTCCAAAAAAACGTCGAAAACCAGTGTCCTCGATGACTGAAAGCGGTTGAAAATCGTCTGTTATCATGGCCATTAGTGTTTTCATCAAGCTGTTGTTGCCGTTTACTTCCTTCTATGAAGAGAAACGTAAGATTTAGATCAGTGCTCCTGCAAGGGGATATGTTATGCTCAACAACTAGTCCAATACAATTACATATCGTATCGTGCAAAAGCTAGGATAGTAAATGTTTGATTTTGGGGTATGTTGTATGTTATCAGAGTGCGATTAAAAAATCAATGCTTTTTAAGTGTGGCGGACCGCTTAGGACACTGTCCGAACTTTTGCACGGAATCCACCTTTTGTACCATATGTACCTGGATAGATATTTTGTCTGCCTCGCACTATTGGAAGAATGAGCCTCTGTATCCACGGATGTCACTGCATTCTTTTATTGCTCGATAAATTGTGCAGTTTAATATGTCTAATGATGCCCGTCGTATTTTTTGATACGTTATGGAAATTTTTACGACAAATGTTGCAAGTAATGTTATCTCCATCCTCCGTAAAATATTGCCAGCAACATGATGTTCATTTTCGAGTTTCCATATTGATTTGAACAACAACTTTACTCGATTGAAACCTGAGACATACTAGTTACGAGCACAGAGAGCAGCGAGCATGTTTGTCTAGCGGCGGCATTCAATTCATAAAACAACAGTGGCGCGGCATATGTTGTCGCAGCAAACTGGCGCGCAGTGGCACATGCCGCCGAGCTGTTTCTCGTGAGCTTCTCGAGAATTGCTTGAGAACTAAAGGCTCGAGGAATTCTCGGTGTGCTTGAATCGCCGCGCCTCGCCATCCCATCACTATCTGCTAGCACACAAGAACATGAGGCACAATGCCACATGCAGCAGTTAGTTGTGGCACACGTCCCACACTGGAGGGAATTGTGGTGAGAACTGTTGTATTACTCACTGAGTTTTACCCTTTGATGAAGTCCTGTGTTCAGTAATTATTAAGTGAGAGTGCACAATAACTGACAGTTCAGTTCTTGTGGCCATGTCCAGAAGATCAAATGCTGTTTGATGGGTGTTATTGTTATTGTTTTTGGGCTTCCAGGTGTACCAACATTCTCCATTCTGATTGAGCAAGGCAGTGTTCTTGTTTAGCACTTCTGCCTGTGTTACGCAGTGACAACTGATAAACCAGTTTCCAATTTTGTTGGCCATTAAATAAGTGGCATGTTATATTGGTGTGGTAGCTTGCTGCAAGGATTAGCGACTATTCCAACACCAGGCAGCCCCACCCCCAGTGTATTGGACAACTGGTAACTGGCTTGATAATTCTGGCACTGCACTTGTGGCAGTTACAGGGGCAGGAGGAAATGAGCAGAGAGATAGAGGACGAGATGGGTAGAGGAGGAGTTGTGTGCAATATATGTACATATGTCACATGTGCTGATAAGAATCATGTAGCTCCCCTTGGGGAGGGGTGACATGGATGTGGATGGAAATTGGGGGGGGGGGAGGGGGAGAGATAAACAGAGAGAGGGGAGAGGAGGAGATGAACAGATACAGAGGGGTGAGTAAGAGATGGTCAGACACAGAGGGGGGAAGAAGAGAATGGGCAAAGACAATGAGGAGTGGATGAATAGTCACACAGGAAGGAGGAGGAGATGAACAGAGGGGGAGGAAGAGATGGACAGAGAGAGGGAAGAGGGATGTGAGCAATATATGTGACATACACATAAGCGGGCAATGCTATGAGTAAAAATCTAGTATCTGATAAACTTTTTAAACACACCTCTTCACAAAAGAAATGAGAAAGCTTGAATTGCCAAGGTACTACTTGATCATGGCATTTCAGTGCTAAACAGTTTTTTAACTTTGAATTGTGTCCTAATGCTCAGCCATGTTTTATTAAAGTAATCAATTTAGTGAAAGTGGACAAACCTTTTCTACAGGTGTGTTCTTGTTATTTGACAGAACCCACAAACAGTGAAGCTACACATCCTCATGGAAAACAATGTGCTAAAATGTTCTGACAGAACCCACAAACAGTGAAGCTACACATCCTCATGGAAAACAATGTGCTAAAATGTTCTGAACAGTGGAAGAAATGAATGCTTCCAAGAGTGGCCTCAGATGGATCAGACTCTGAAGGGAAACATCATTTGTAGGGTAAGGATCTTAATTCTTTCAAAATTGTCTTCTCTGAAGCTCTACTTATGTTTTAATAGATACTGGTAGTAAATCCACCAATGATATTTAAATTGCAGTCACTGAACATTTATTTTGGTTCTCCACTGTATGTGAGTGGTCAGTCTATCTGACTGTGATGCAGTGCTCCTGGGTCAGTTTCCAGCACTATCCATGAATTTTTGTTTGGGGGACTGGAAGTGTGTGCACTCAACTCAAACAGAGGTTCTAGATGAATGAATGACATGAAGCAGCTCCAAAGTCTGGAAACCTGACAATGTCTGGGAGCAGTGTCGCCACACTACGTCTCTCTGTACTCCGTCCAAAAAACATCATTTGGCAGAGGATGACATGTTAGCTAATCTGATCAGAGCTGTGAGTTTCTCAGTGCCTGATCATAAAGATCGATTCTTGCTCTCATCCCCCCCCCCCCCCCCCCCTCCTCCCAAACCAATCATTGTTTTCATTTTGATATATAGACTGATCATCTTCCAAAATACAGTGTTCATACAGGTCAGTACTGTACCCTCCATGAGACTCCAATTGGTTTATTGTATATTACACGACTGGAAATTTACAACAATTTTTCCTCTTGACACCACTTAACTAGTGGCTGTGAACTGATGAAATGTCAATGAAGATTTGGTACACCTGATTGTAGTGTCCTGTGGCTCGGCAATGATTCAATGTGAATGTTCACTGCTAAATGTTCTATGTCAATAGAGCTGACTGTATAACCCTTTAAGTCTATATTCAGTGACCCACAGTGAAGTGTGTGGCAGAGGGTACTTCCCAATGTACCAAATAGTAAAGTTTCTTTTTCCTTTCCATTCACATATTCTCATTGTCATTTTTTCTCATTGTCAAGTTGAAATATTTCATAAGTGTCGTTCTGCGTCTCTTGCACTGTAGTCATCTTTTTGAGCTTATCAGGTACTGTGCCGCCTCATTTATGTAGAAAATCACACACATGCAAATTATCAC
This sequence comes from Schistocerca americana, assembly GCF_021461395.2. Lineage (NCBI taxonomy): Eukaryota > Metazoa > Arthropoda > Insecta > Orthoptera > Acrididae > Schistocerca > Schistocerca americana. The sequence goes on along the minus strand of NC_060122.1, from coordinate 74,237,189 downwards.
CCACATTCCAGAATGAGATTTTCACTCTGCAGCGGAGTGTGTGCTGAAATGAAACTTCCTGGCAGATTAAAACTGTGTACCCGACCGAGACTCGAACTCGGGACCTTTGCCTTTCGCGGGCAAGTGCTCTACCATCTGAGCTACCGAAGCACGACTCACGCCCGGTACTCACAGCTTTACTTCTGCCAGTATCTCGTCTCCTACCTTCCAAACTTTACAGAAGCTCTCCTGCGAACCTTGCAGAACTAGCACTCCTGAAAGAAAGGATATAGCGGAGACATGGCTTAGCCACAGCCTGGGGGATGTTTCCAGAATGAGATTTTCACTCTGCAGCGGGGTGTGCGCTGATATGAAACTTCCTGGCAGATTAAAACTGTGTACCCGACCGAGACTCGAACTCGGGACCTTTGCCTTTCGCGGGCAAGTGCTCTACCATCTGAGCTACCGAAGCACGACTCACGCCCGGTACTCACAGCTTTACTTCTGCCAGTATCTCGTCTCCTACCTTCCAAACTTTACAGAAGCTCTCCTGCGAACCTTGCAGAACTAGCACTCCTGAAAGAAAGGATATAGCGGAGACATGGCTTAGCCACAGCCTGGGGGATGTTTCCAGAATGAGATTTTCACTCTGCAGCGGAGTGTGCGCTGATATGAAACTTCCTGGCAGATTAAAACTGTGTGCCCGACCGAGACTCGAACTCGGGACCTTTGCCTTTCGCAGGCAAGTGCTCTACCATCTGAGCTACCGAAGCACCCACATTGTTTGCATAACATCACAAAAATACATATGTAAAGGCTGCGTTTGACAGAGAGGATAAATTCTCGGACATGTGCCTTGCTCAGCATGAAAAAATACATAATGGGCACTGTGCTTAAACCAAAAACATCTGAGCCATGAAAAGTGAGTGAAGGTTTCAACTAGCACTACTAGTGGCCAAATGAAACATTCTAAATGGTTTGACAAAGGTGTCACAACAATAACAAAACCTTATATGTGCAGTAGAGACAATTTCGGAATTATTGTGACTGATATTGATTTGTTTATTCGAGTAAACCTAGTAACTCCCATTCAGCCAACACACTGACTGGAGCATGGCAGTGGCAGGAGATAGGGCACAAACTGTTCCAACTTTTTACACATTTACTCATTCAAATCCACTGAGTGTAGAGTGACCTGGTGCCAAGAAACTTAACCACATTATGGTTATAAACACTACTTGATGTCCAATGCCCTGCCAGTGTCATTTTGTGTCAGTTTTTTCTTCAGACTTTTTTTATAAAGCACAAATTGTGGGAAAATTATGGAATATGTTGACGCAAAATCAGGTGTGAATCAACATTGTGGACATGCAAAATTGGATAGGAGTGATAAAAAAAAGTCATAAACAGTGGGAAAAACATTAATTCTGGGAATGTAAAATTGGGGTTGTATTGTAGTAAAATCCCTGTGGGACTGATAAGCTGTGAGCAGTAGTATGTTCCTAATTTAATACTAAATCTTAAAACTCTGTAATTAGGGTTTCGCAGGATAGCAGGCAAATGTCTCCAAGCTTGTACCAATCCATATATTTCAGTATCTCCATGATTTTTATCCTTGGATCAAATGAACCTGTGATTGATAGTGGTGCACTTTGTATACATTCAATGTCTTCTGTTAATCATATGTAGAAGAGCCCCAAGTTCCTTGTAGACCCATAGTATTTTCCCAGTATCATAACAATGACTTAAAATTTACCATCTGGTTTACTTAAACCAACCCTATGTGATTGTGCCATTCAATATTCCTGCAAATAAATGCACCTGGATATATGTATGAGATGACTGATTCCAGTTGCAATGCATTAATACTTAAGTCATAGCTTGCTACATTCTTTCCTTTTGTGAAGTGCACAGTTTTACATTTCTGAAAATTTAAAGCAAGTTGCAAATTATTGTACCTTTAGCAGGTCACTAACATACAATATGAACACCAAAGGCTCCAAACACACTTGCCACTGTGAAGAAATAATGTATCCATCTGGTTTCCAGGATGTCATGTCAGAAAAATGATAGTTGGGTTTTGCATAGCTGACATTTATGGAATTCATGTCTCCTGGCATGGAGGAGGTCATTCCGTTCCAGATACCTCATCATGGTTGGGCTCAGAATATGTCATCAGATTCTACAACAAATGGATCTCAAAGATATTGGATGGTAGCCTTGTGATTCATTTCTCATACTCACCAGTCTGTCCTGCGCTTTCTTTCAAACTACTTGGTGTGGTATTTTTTTGGGTAGAATCTAAAATATGTCATGGTTAATGGAGGGGCTAACTCTATCACAAACTGTGTTAGTATCCTATGCGACTCATCGAAATTTGTTCAGTTTTGGCAACTTCAGCTATTTCTCAATGCCACAGACAGTACAGTCTGCTTACAAAGAGATGAATGATGGCAGTGAAGTGATGGTTATCATCTCTTGAGGAGTGACGAAGTGTTTCTTACACAGTCATGGGCATTCCACTCCTTCTCACAGGGGGCCAACATCTCTCTTGTGAATAAATGTTTGACCATCACAGAACCCCAGCCCTTGAAGCACTACTTCCCTTTTCATGCTGCAAATGTATCATTCTGCTACTCTTTTTCCTCTCAGTCTTTCCATCAGATGGTCACCTTGGTATCAGTTGTGCCTGGACATGGTTTGTGGATTTGGATTCTCATTTTCTTCCCTCCCAGCATTCTGCAACTTTTCATTTTTAGTTATATGGTCCCCTTCTTGGCCTTGACTCACTGCTCCTTTTCCAAATTTTACAGTGCAGTGCGAATCATGCACGGAAGGTTACCCAACACACAGTGTATATCCATCTCTTGGGCCTTCCTTCTTTCCATCCTTCCTTTCTTAAAAAGGTACTATGCCCAAAGCCTAGCATGTAGCCATTCCATTGTGGGGAGGAGGAGGCATTTGTCAAGTACCTGCACAATGGTAGCCTTCTGACCGTCCGGGGATCGTACTGTTGGTGCCTGAGCTGGAAACTCTCCACGCAAGCCAAGTAGTACGTGTTCTTCATGTTTGGGGTATAGGGACTTCATGCAATGGTAACTATTGTTGTGGCTGGATGGCACATGTGGAGAGAGCCCCTGCTCAGAGTGGGTGGTACCATGGTGGAAGATTCCCACATGAAGCAAATTACACTTTCTTCTGCTGGTGGCCACAAGGCTGCAGCAGTCACTTCAGATAGGAAAGATTACTGTAATGCAGGAGATACGACCCCATGAAATTTCCTTCCCTTGTTATGCTGTGGGAAAAGGGACAAGCCAGATGTCTGGGAGTGAAATACATCACAAAACAGTTGGTCTGTACTTGGAATGGTTGGGATGCTTTAACTGCAATGAAACCATAATTTTTTGTAGAAAACATTTAAGATAAATATGGGGAAGTTGGGTCTCAGGAGAAAATGCAATATGGTTCATTATTAATTAAAATTTCCTGTGCTGCCTAATCTACAGCTCTCCAGGCATATGATCCTATAGGTGACATACCTGTGACCACTGCCCCACAAAAAACTTTGAAAATTGTCCAAAGAATCATCTTCCACAGATATCTTATGTGCCAAGCACATGAGATACTCGAGACTAATCTCCAGTGGTGAGGTACACATTTTATCAGATGTATACAAAAAAGGCCCATGAATAATCATATGGATACAGGAGCCTTTTAAAGGAATGTACCCCTGGAAAAGGTTAAGGTCATAGAGTACAGGCATGATGTGAAACTGTAAGTCCCATTGTCAATGAGGTGCCTCAGATGTTTTATCCTTTGGGTGTATGTTGTCCCACTGCAAGGCAGACCCAAAATGCACTAACTGTGGACAAAAACTCCATGAAGGTAGCCCTTGTGAACATTCACATTTGTGTGTCAGCTGCATGGAATATCACCCTCCACACTTGCATTTTTCCCAGTTTCCAAGAAAGAACAGAAAATACAGGAATACAAATGTACTAATAATTTGCTGTGCACTGATGCACAGAAGAAATATCAATGCCTACACCTTATGGCTATGATGATCAATAACACAAACATCATGACAATCCCCCCCGCTTCAACCCTCCCCAAACCAGATCCCCCACCAATCTCCTGTCCCATGGTACCTTATTTAGGAATCACTTCCTGCACCAGGCTGGAGAAGCGTTCTCCTTCTTCTGCATCTACCAGTGACGAGGCTCCCCCTTGAGATAACTGTCCCTGCAACCTTCAGCTTGGAGGTCCAACACCAAATGATGGCTGAGGATCCCAGGGCTGTCGCTGCACTCAATGTGGATAGCCACTTGAATGAACCTCCAGCTCCTAAGGGTATGAAAGAAAAGAAGAATAAGAATTGGGACAAGGCTCATCTGGTGCCCCCGGTGGTGCCAGATCCTTCCACACAGTCAGATTCTGAGCCAATGCTTATGGATGTGGTTCCATCCCCACTGGTGACAGGCAGTGATGCTGTGGTGTGTCTGACCCTCCTGGCCACCAGTCATGAGATCATTCAGTGGAATTGTAATGGGTACTACTGTCACATGCCAGAACTACAATGCCTTATTGCCTCTTCTTCTGCAGTTTGCACTGCTCTCCGATGAACACATTTCACTGGTGACCATTATTTAATGCTCTATGGTCATCATTTATTCTATTGAACCATGCTGGTCCTGAGAGGTTATCTAGAGGGGTCTATACTTTGGTTTGCGCGGATGTTGTTTGTGAATGGATTCCCCCTTGAGCCTCATTGGAGGCAACAGCATTACAGTTGCAAACGACTTCAGTGATTACCATTTGCAACATTTACTTACCTCCAGGCAGGCTGAATTGACAACATTAAAGAAACAACTTCCCCCCACCCCCTTTCCTCCTGCATGGGGACTTCAATGCACACTGTCACTTGTAAGGGAGGAGTACCACTTTGTCTGGTAGGGGTCTTCCAATTAATCAGTTCCTCACAGACCGTCATCTGTGCCTCATCAATAATAGTTCTCCTACCCACTTCAGTGTTGCCCATGGCATCTTTTCTGCTATCACTCAAACGATTTCTTCCCCTAATGTTGTAGCTTGGATACATTGGTCACTAATGATTACCTTTGTGACAATGGCCACTTTCTGGTGAACCTTTTATTTCCTTTCCACTGCCAGGCAGACTGACTACCACATTGGGCACTTCACAGAGCCAAATGGCCTTTATGTGCCTCTGCCGTTACATTTGCTGCCTCTCTGTTGGGTTGTCTTGATGAGGCTGTGCAATGGATCTCAGACACAATCATCTGCACCTCTGGAACTGGAATTCCCCTTTCTACAGCTCCCTCCCCCCTACCCCTCAAACCATTGGCTAGTGCCATGATGGACCAAAGATACAGCAATACCTATTCAGGAATGCCAACAACCACAGCAATGACTCAAATGACATCCTTCGCAGACCAACCTTATCACTTTTAAGCAATTTCTGCTAAGGCTACCCTATCTAATCAAATGCAGAAAGGAGGACAGCCGGGATTGTTACATCCCATCTCTGGGGGTGTATGCCTCTTGACCTCAGATGTGGTTCAAGCTCTGTGGTCATATGGGCTGCCAACATTCAACCGCTGTTCCTGGTCTTGTTCTATAGGGTTGTCTTTGGACTGATTCATTGGTTCTTACATAACACCTTGCGATCCAGTTAGTGACAGCATCAGTATCCTCTTCCTTACCACCTACTTTTCTACTGCAGAAGTGACAAGTTGAGGTCATCCACCTATGTTTCACTCCCCACCAAGTTGAATCCTATGATGAATCCTTCACTTATTGGGAACTAATTCAACTGTTGCCTTGACCCATGACACAGCCCCAGGCCCTGATATGATTCACAATCAGATCATCGAATACCTGAACATTCCCCAAAGGCTACATCTCCTCACGATCTTCAATTGTCTTTCACTCCAAGGTGCTTTCCCTTAGAATGATGAGATAGCTTAGTTGTCCCAACCCTTAAGCCAGGAAAGAACCCAATGTCTCTCAACAGTTACCGACTGATTAGACTGTCCAACATATTCATTCAGCCACCTGAATGATGGTTGCTCACAGAATATGCTTGGTTCTCAAATCTCAGGGCCTTTTGCAGCTCTATCAGTATGATTTCTAGAAGAGACTATCCACAAGTGACCATCTGATTACGTTGTAAACAAGCAATCTGACAGGCGTTTCCTAAGTGGCAACACCTTGTTGCCGTTTGTTTTGACCTGCATTAGGTGTATGATGCCTATTGACATCATCAAATTTTCACCCTCCATGACTGAGGGTTTTGAGGCCCTCTATCAACTTTTATCCTTCAGTTTTTATCCCACTGGTTGTTCTGTGTGAGAGTCAGCACTTTACTCAGCTCTTAACAAGTCCAAGAGAATGGCATTCCATGGGGCTTTATGCTGAATGTTACTCTTTTCCTCTTCACCATTAACAGGTTAGTTACCTCTGTTGGGCCACTTACACCTCATCATTGTACAAGGTATGTTCACAAAGTAAGTGTACTGTGACCATAACAGGCTGTGGTTTCCCAATTTTTGAGGGTTGGCGACACTGAATGGTAGAGAAGGATCTCCTGACCAGATTGAGCACTGCAGGAACATAAAAGTACATAAACTGACATTGCAGTGTCCAGTTAAGTGAAAGTCGGCCGGTGTGGCCGTGTGGTTCTAGGCGCTACAGTCTGGAACCGCGAGACCGCTATGGTCGCAGGTTCGAATCTTGCCTCAGGCATGGATTTGTGTGAAGTCATTAGGTTAAAGTAGTTCTAAGTTCTAAGGGACTGATGACCTCAGAAGATAAGTCGCATAGTTCTCAAAGCCAGTTAAGTGAAAGGTGTTGGCAAGAAATCCCACCAAGTGTGAGCCACATACTGTGATCTGCTTCCTACTTGCCAAAGGAATAACATTTACCAAAATTGCCTCGCAAATCAAAATGGTTTATGTTGAAGGTGTCATGAAAGGAATGAGTGTGTAAGTGGTGTACGGAGTTTAGTGGAGTCAGAACAAATGTTCATGATGGATGAAATTTCTGTGATGTTTCCACTAATCCTCAAAACTTTCATATTCAAATCACTCACAGGAATACTGGGATACCAGAAACTGTGCACAAGATGGGTCCCAAAACAGCTGAAATACCACACAAGTCAATATTGCTTGCTAGTCTCTTGAGCGACCTGAATTCGAAGGTCAAGATTTTCTATTATGACTGGAGATGAAACACAGGTGGCTCATTACACACCTGAGACAGAAGGACAGAGTCACTGTGGCATCACACCAACTCCCCATTTACCAAAAAAATTCAAAACCGTAATATCGGGCAAAAAAGTCATGGCCTCAGTGTTATCAGACTGAAAATGCTTTTATCAGACTGAAAATTCATCATTTTGGTCGAGTTCTACCTCAGGGGGAGATGATCAATGGACAATGAGATTGTGAGACCCTATAAGAAATCAAAAAGTGCATCGAAAACAAAAGGAGGGGAATGCTGACCAGGGGAGTATGCTTGTTGCATGACAATGCCCATCCTGACACAAGGCACACTTGGACTCATTTGGTTGGGATGTTTTGAACCACCTCCCATATTCCCCTGACTTGGTGTCCCCAGATTATCATACAATGTGGAGATGGAGTTGGCAAGAGGGTTCTTCAAGGTGGGCATAAAGAAGCTTGTGCCACTCCTCACCACATGCACTACACACAATGGTGATTATGTGGAAAAAGTCAAAAAGTGTATCAACAATATCCTCTATTTTTCAAATACACTTTTCCTAAAAAATATAAAAATCTAGTACACTTACTTTCTGAACATGCCTCATACGTCAACAATTTTTGCAATGCCTCATACGTCAACAATTTTTGCATTTGGTACAGCTCCCACTTGGTAGCCTCTGATGAACACCAGTTCCAAGGTGCCATTTGGCAGGCCTTTACATGGGCTCTTTCCCATGGCTTCCACTTTTCTCTTACAAAAATGTGGGTACTGCATTTCTACCATTGTATGATGGCCCATCGTGATTGGGAACTCTACTTAGGTACTCAGTGCTTGAGTGTTGAACCACATTCCCATTTCTTGGGCCTCCTTTCTTATAAAAAGCTGACCTGGCAGCTCCATATTCGTCACCTGGAGACTAGCTGCATGCAGAATCATAACACTGTCTGCTTCTTTGTTCGCACATCTTGGGATCCAGATCATGTTACTCTTATCCATATTCACCGGCCCCTGGAGTATGAATGCCAAGTATAAGGCTCAGCGTGTCCCTCAGTCCAACATCAAGGCATGCATTTGGCCATTGGTGCCTTTCTGACTAGATCCATAGACAGTCTCCTTTCCAAAGTAGGGGTCTTCCCCCTTCAAATTCAATGGTACCAGTTGTTGATATCCTATGTAATCACCATTCAACAGGTCCCTGATAATTCCACATATCCCACTCTCTTTACATACAAGGGGTGCCGTCCTCCTGATACCAACCCTCACGTGTGTGTACCGGTTGGAATGCACCCCACCTCTCTCTACTAAGATCTCCATCCACCTCCCTGGCTAATGCTCCTCACTTTTTCTCACACAGTCCCCTTTGGATGGTGTCCAGGTCACAGATTAGGACCAATCTCTTCCAAGGCCTTTCAGAATCTGTAACATCCAGTTCTTCAATATTCCAGGACGATACCTCTTACACCAATGGCTCTAAAACTATAGCTCTGCTGAGCTATGTTTTTATATCACCTACCTATATGGAAAAGCCACTTGCTGCCAGCAACATGTAGTGTGTTTATAGCAGAGGTGACAGCCATTAGCAAAACCCTCCATTTTACTTAACAGGCCCCTCTTGGCCTTGTTTCAATATGTACTGACTCAGTAACCAGTCTCCAGGCTATTGACTGATGCTATTCTTGCCACTCTTTGGTCTCCGCTACTGATTACCTTCTCACTGACGTTCGTCTTATGCTCATTTGTCTTTCTCTGGATCCCACATCATGTGCGTATCCGGGTCAGTGAACTGACTGACCATTTGGCTAGAGGAGCACTTACTCACTCCCCATTCACTTTGGTGACCCCAAGAGTGTATGTGATCTCCACTCACATGGAAATGGAACATTTGGTGGGCTGCTGCACCATCTAATAACTCCACAAAATTGAGGAGACTACTGCAGCATGGAGCTCTTTATTCTGTTTCTCCCAGAAGGACTAAACAGTCCTGTGTCATCTCCACATCAGTCATACCTCATTAACCCATAGTTTTCTTTTGTGTAACACTCCACCTCCATGATGTGGTTGTGGAGCCTTACAGAAATAGCTCACATCTTGATGGAATCTATTCTCTTTTTGGACCTCCACGATAAGTAGAACTTCCAGATTCATTGGTTCTAACACTGGTGGATGATTCGTGGATGACTGAACTAGTTCTCAGTTTTCTCTGTGAAAGTGATTTTTAGTCTTGGTTATAAGGCATTATTATATCTCCAGAACAGAGTCAGGGTGTTTGGGGGTGGGGTCTGTCCTGCTATATGATCTGTCTTTGGATGCCCTGACTCTACTTCCCTGATCAGGCTACTCTTTCATCCCTGTTTTACTCTTCACTTTTAAATTCAGTTTCCCTCCTTTCTACCACGCCAAATTTTCTATTCTGGGTATCACACTTTGTTGAATAGTGGGCACTCTTGACTGTGATGGATCAGGGATAGCTCAGCAGTGAGTGGGACATTTCCTGTCACGTGCAAGCCCCAGGGATGGCCACTGCTGACTTCACTATCTACTTTCTTGCTTTTATTACTGACGGTATAAAAAATGTCCAATATGTTTCTCGCATTCTCACTTTTACTGTTATGAGTTTCATGAATAAACAGAAAACGTTCCTCGGTGGACATCTCTACTTCCTGAGGCACCACTCTTGGACCAAGGAACTGATGACATCATTGTTTGGTCCCTTAAACCCCCCACTCCCAACACTTATTTTTGGTGCAGATTATTCTTGCCAGTGTGCAGAAACTTTAACCTGCACTAACTGCACTAAAGGAAAATGTCAACTGGACTTGAAGTAATACATCTCTGAGGAACATTTTGTTGTCCACAGGATTCACATGGAAAGAAGTACAGAATAAAGAAGTCTTTAGTGCTAAAGCATAGAGACATTATTGACTGGCAGTCATGTTTTACTGTAGAAATTAACCTTATTCAGGAAGCAGCCACAGAAATAGGCTATCTTAATTAAACTTGGATGGGAAATGGTGGCAGATCGATGATGCTGTTGGCACTATGGGATGGGGAACCTCCCCTAAAAGTCTTCTTATTGGAAGTCTTGGATCGAGGACTCAACTCAAATTCTGGGCTACATCTACAGTTGGTGGCTAAAATGGTCAAATGAATTCTGAAAATTTTGAAAAGTGGTTTGCAAATATGCTTCTCCCAAATCTCCCTCAAAAGGTAGTAATTGTAATGGACAATGCTCCATATCTTAACACACAGATGGACAAAATACCCACAAGGTATGATACGAAAGAGACAATGTTGCAGTGGCTGCAAAGTATATGAGTTACCTGCAATGAGAGCATGAGGAAGCACATAGACCTGCCAAAAAGTCATATGTGGTTGATAAAATGGTTAAAAAGAGAAAGGTCACACCATTGTCCACCTGCTGGCCATGGAATTAGCACTTTAAAAATGGAAAAGGTTGGTTAGGGAGCACAACATTTCAGGCAACATGTCCAGTGATAATATGTTTAGACTGTCGTTGAATTCCATGTGTTTGTTACTGTTGACAACTGGGGAGGTTAACTGCAGGAAGGTCGAACAACTGTAAGAAAATTGTTGGTGGTGTGATGGTATTACCAAGCTCACAACAGATAAAATTATTATTGATACAGCTGAATTGGATAGTAGCAAAGGGAATTAAGAATTACTACATGTGAGGAGTAGAATGAGGCTGACTGAGTGATTTTTGTGTACTTAAAATTCAGCATTATGTAGGTTAATAAATGTTTGAAATTTTAATATTCAGCAATAGAGCAATAGAGACCATAACAGGGGATCATAAAACCTAATCGTTGTAAGGAGATGATGATGATCTTAACATTCTTTTTTTTGCCACGCTGTAATTATTACAACTGGCTCTTCTTAATTTCAAATTGTCTATGAGAACGTACATGGAGTTAGTAGCAACAAACACCATCATTCAACATGAAACTGTAAGCTTTTGTTACACCTCTGTCTCCATTCTTACTTTTGTAGATGTGCAATAGATAACAGCTGACAGCTGCCAATAGATGGCACTGTCAATGCCACTTGGAGCATAAATTGATGTGTGAGTTCCAAGTGTAGGGCTAGCATTGCTTGATGCAAGCATGGCTAATACCCCCTTCCCACAACCCCCTCACGTTTCGGCAGCCTGTGCGCTGGGAGTCAGCAGGTGGAGTTTCCTTCCTGTGGTTCCTGCACCCCACCTCCCCTCCCGCCTCCTCAAAATTTGTTCATGTCATTTTAAACAGACTGTAATACCTTTCTCATACATCTTCACAATGAAAAATAATTTAACTGTAGCTGTACTTATTGATTTCCCTTTGTAAAGGTACATTCAAAAACAGAGTTCAGCAGTTGTGATGTTCACTTTGCTACACGTAATTTCAGTTCCCTTGTCATCCACAAGTGTCTGGACAGTAACTCTGGTGCTACAGACAGCCCCTTTTATGTGAAAAGAATTTCCTTGGGTTTTGTGGGTGGTCTTTCAGTAATTTTCTGTTTTATTAGTTACTGTAGGATTCATGCATTTCCCTATTGACAGCCAAATGTGTTTCATTTAGCATCTCATACCTTTCATACCTCTTTGTTTTGCACCTATTTATGCACCTGTTGCTGTTTCTTTAGAAGTTTGTGTACAGGAACTGTATACCATGGAGGGTGCCTCCCACCAATTATAGTAAACAAGCCACAGCTCTTCTACATACTCCTGGTTTGAACTAAATATCTCAAGTTCTTCCATGAGAGATGATGTCTTCAACAAATCTGTAAATTTTTTACTGGTTTTAATGGCTCTTTGTACTTTGTTAATCAATGTTTCTAGAACCATTTTATGGTCACTAATACATTTCAGCTTGGATGTCCCGAGATAGGGTCTATTTGTTGCTTAATTATCCCAATCGATTGTTGGGTGATTACATCACCTCCAATGATAACAGCATGATTGGAAAAAATACATAATAGGGAGCTGAGATTTTCTCTGAAGGTTTCAGTGACATCTGGGGATGAGTCAGTTGGTTAGTTTCCTGTTTCATGAATCAATCACACAATAAATCATAATGACGTGGAATGAGTCATTTTACATTCACATCACAAATTAATTTGTAAATATGGCTATAAACTGAACAGTTATAAGAATTTTCTTTAATATATTGATTTGAGTTAGTAATTCCTACCTACCACCTTTTACACATTACAATAAAGCAAATTATTCTGCAGAATAGGAGGAATTGTGAAGGGAAAACTTTTTTCAGTTTCTTTCAAAATTCTACTTTGCTGTCTGTCAGACATTTCATATTGCTGGGTAAGTGGTCAAAAATTTTAGTTGCACCATTGCACACCCTTTTTGTGCTAAAGACAGTCTTAATGTAAAGTAATGAATGTAATTTTTCTTCTGGTATTGTAGTTATGTACATCATTCTTCCCTTTGAATTGCAGTGGATTATTTACAACACACTGCTTGACGAATTAAAATAATATGCTGTGAAGGAATAGTCAAAATGCCCCACTCCTTACATAGAGGTCTATACGGTGATAGTGGGTGAACACCACATATTACTCTCACAGCATGTTTTTGAGCAATGAAGACTTTCTTTCTTAAAGAGTTGCCCTAGAACATTATTCTATGTGAAATTATCGAATGAAAATGTGCAAAACATGTCACCTTACAGATTTGTCTCTCCCCAAGATTTACAATGATTCTAAGTGTCATTGTGGCTGAACTAAGCTTTTTTTTTTTTTTTTTTTTTTTTTTTTTTACCTTCTAGTGGGAGAACCATTTTTTATGATGTGAGTGGGCACACGGCGTAATTTGTACACTCGTAAAGAATAGTTATCTTTATGTTAGCAAGGTAAATATCTATGGGCAGAATCACAGTTTATCTCAGTTTAATTAAACAATGATAAAATAAACTTACATTATATGAGATAAATCACTGTTTACTTAAACAATAATTTAAATAATATTTCATTATATCAACCTATAGCCACGTACAAGTGTTACGCCACAGTAATGTCCCACTCAAAGCATTAAATACCACAGCTGCATCAAATCCCAGTCAGAAACTTACTTGATTGGTAATTATCTTGTAGGTAACTTCCTCATTGGGGGACTGTGCCACTAGCTTGGAATTTGGGTCACTTTCTAGCACACAATGTAATTTCTTTTTTTGACTAGTTCACAATTTATTTTATATTACTGCTGCTCACTTGGACATATGACAGCACAACTGAGTACTGTGTTAGCTGAAGCAATAATGAAGGAACAGGTACAGGTTCACAGTTGTAAATCAACAATGGAATGGGACAAGACAATGTTATTTGTGATTGACACACTTTATACACAGGGACCTTTGGTTAAGGGTTAATGGTTCCAAAATGTGCTTTTTCTAGTTTAAATGCTCATCAGCGAAGACACCTAAAATTTTTGAAGCATATTATTTCCTCACCATGTGTTACAGTTATCATTGGTGTAATACCCCTAGATTTGCAGAACCAAGTATGTTGTGTCTTTTTAGTACCAAGAGTGAGACCATTGGCAGAAAACCAATCAATGACACTTTTGTTCACCATTTCTTCTATTGCAGTGTGTATGCTTTGATTGAGTACAATATTAGTGTCATCTGCAAAAAGAATTAATTCTCCTTGTTTTCTATTAGATGTAAGATCATTTATATATACGAAGAACAATAGCAAACACAAGACTGAGCCTTGGGGAACCCCATATGTGATACCTCCCCAGTCAGAGGAAACTCCCGTTGTTACATTGTTTCAATTTCAAAGTACAACTTTCAGCATTCTTTTGGTTATATATGGCATTATCCATTGGTTGACTAGACCATCAGTCCCATGAAACCTCAGTTTATCTAAAAATATTGTGATTGACATAGTCAAATGCCTTATACAGATCACAGAAAATGTCAATTGGTACTCCCCCCCCCCCCTCTCTCTCTCTCTCTCTCTCTCTCGTGCTTGTAAAATTTGGTGGTCGACAGAACGACCCCACTAGAAGCTGATACTCGCCCTGGATACTGAGTCTTGACAAAACATTCTGGCATGCAGCTGAAATCTCTACCTTTGTGGAACTGGTTCTTGTCTACTGCAACAAGTACTGCACCTCCATTTTGTAGTAGCACGTCCTTCCCACACTTATATATACATATATAAAATAGAGGGAAACATTCCACGTGGGAAAAATATATTTAAAAACAAAGATGAAGTGACTTACCAAACGAAAGCGCTGGCACGTCGATAGACACACAAACAAACACAAACATACAAACAAAATTCTAGCTTTCGCAACCAGCGGTTGCTTCGTCAGGAAAGAGAGAAGGAGAGGGAAAGACGAAAGGATGTGGGTTTTAAGGGAGAAGGTAAGGAGTCATTCCAACTTGCTCTTCAATATATCCTCTCTTCCCGTTATCCTCCAGGCCTCAATCTCTGCTAATTTCAAGTTGCCGCCACTCATACCTCACCTGTCATTCAACATCATCTTTGCCTCTGCACTTCCGCCTCGACTGACATCTCTGCCCAAACTCTTTGTCTTTAAATATGTCTGCTTGTGTCTGTAAATGTGTGGATGGATATGTGTGTGTGTGCGAGTGTATACCCGTCCTTTTTTCCCCCTACGGTAAGTCTTTCCGCTCCCGAGATTGGAATGACTCCTTACCCTCTCCCTTAAAACCCACATCCTTTCGTCTTTCCCTCTCCTTCCCTCTTTCCTGATGAGGCAACAGTTTGTTGCGAAAGCTTGAATTTTGTGTGTATGTTTGTGTTTGTTTGTGTGTCTGTCGACCTGCCAGCACTTTCATTTGGTAAGTCACATCATCTTTGTTTTTAGATATATTTTTCCTACGTGGAATGTTATCCCAAAAATGTCACTGCTGTCAATTTTGGGTTTTATCAAGCTTCCTGTACCTAGTATTTATAAGCTCTATCGTTTGAGAAGTTTTCAAACCCTGGAACTTTGTTAGAAATGCTTTGGCAGTTTATTCTGTAGAACACTGCATGAAATGTATTCTTTTACAGTCATATTACAATTTTTTATTTTTTTTTGTGGTGGGGGGGGGGGAGATTATGGGCGCTGGAAGTGCATTTCATTTTCATGTGTAAAAAATATCTGTTTTGCAAAGTGGTCTGAATTCCGCATTTTGTTGTATGTGCCTAAGTAACAGACTGGGTAGTTCGATTAGAGTAGGCCAAGGGCACGCTATCAGAATACTGCCTAATACCATGACAGAAGCTTAACTGATTGGTAACTTTCTTTTGTTTATTTACACCAAATTGGCATTTGAATATTTTAATGAGTTATCAATATTTTGGTGATGCAACTCAGACACAAATGCCTGCAGTCTGAGTAAACTGAAGCTACACTTTCCTTTTCAACTTTCCTTTCCTTAATATTGTTACATTCCATCTTGGATTTTTGTTTGTAAATCAAAATAACATAGAGACATTGGTGTTGGGGCTGATAAGGACAGATATGGATTGAGGATGACAAAATTCAGGAAAGCTAAAGGTTTTGAACCCTCTGTCACTAGTGTTATCAACTAGTATATGTGAGGAACCCAAGAGAATGATAGGGGCAGGTGAAGTCTTGCATCAGTGACATGGAAAAAAGGCTACCAGAAAAAGCAAAGATAAGCTAATTCTTCAGGCAATTGGTACAACAAACACAACGTTAATTCGCCCAGCTTGAAATCCAGTATTAGTAAGCTTCTCTGGCAGCTCGGGCTGCAATGCAACTGTCACACAGAATGGAAGCAGCAATCTGAAGGTGCCACAGAAGGGGAAGGAATAGCAGGATAAGTGGGGCAGGAGACAAGAACACTATCTGGCAGAGCATGAGGAACCAGAGTGCCAGCCAGGTGTAGCATCATGCTCTTTCCACCCCCACCCCCACCCTTCCATATCCTACTATCACTTCATCCTTCCCAGCTCCTTCAGACTGCTGCTTAGTCTACGTGAAATTTGCTTTCCAGTCCAAGCTGCCAGATATGGTTGTCATGTGTGCATGAGGTTTGCTTGCTTGTGTGAATGAATAAGTGTGTTTACTTTCCTGAAGAATACTTTGGCCAAGAGCTAAATTTGTAACTGTCTTTTCATTATGCCAGTCAGCAATTCAGCATGTCATCTTTACAGTGAATAGCAATCTACTTTGTCCCGATATTGTTGATGTTCAAACCTGGAGTTTCCTTTGTCTGAAAGAGTAATATAACCACATTTTAAGGAATCACAAGTCTGGAACTCATCACAATCCCAAAGAAAATTCACACAATGTGCCATACACTTTCATTGGTAATTGTTGAAAAACACAATAATAAAATAAGAATACTTGTGTAGGATTTCAAGATAACAGTCCTATGTATATAACCTCGCAATCAGATACTGAGGTGTAGTGGGTACCATGCCGATGTAAGTCAGACAGTACTGAGCAGATAGATACAAACAATGAGTGATGGTTCTAGCATGACAGACGTGTGCTGCGATCCTGCAGCAGTTTAATGTAGTAATTGCTGTGGTCAAAAGGCATCAGTATCTTATGGACTATGAAATCTTAAAGTTGAAATAGTATATTTTGCAAATAATACTTTATTGTTTGTGAATATTACATCTTCTATTAATTACTGTTGATTTAATATGCTAATTACTAGTGTGAATGATGCTGTGAATGGAAAGTAATATAATAAGTGAATTCTTGTGTGTGTGTGTGTGTGTGTGTGTGTGTGTGTGTGTGTGTGTGTGTGTGCAAGTAAAATCTAATTTCTGCACCATTTCAGTGCAGTAATGTGTTCATTGTAAATAAGTATTGTAGTAGTTCTATTGCATGTTTGTCTGTGTGTCACGGCATCTTTGTTTTTTAATATATATATATATTTAATTTTAAATTCAATCCATTAATGCAATCTTAGTAAATGAGTGTTTGTAAAATGATTCTTGCATATAATGTTCATTAAAATAATGACGATCATTCCACATGGGACCTACAAAAGGTGCATTAGCTTATTTGATTCAGTTGCACATATTTGTCATGTATTATTGTTTTTCTGACGTGTTCTACATCCTGGAGGACCTCCTCACTATGGCTCAATTGGAATGAAAGTAAATTTAATCTAATCTAATGTATTGAGTGAGTATTGATTAGTGTGAGAACTGTCTCTGTACAGAGAGTGAACCATACTCTCAGGGGAAATTTGTAAAGTGCATTTAGCCAGTTTATGGTATTTGGAAACAAGAAACATTTTATGGTAATTCAGTTATTTAAAGAAGAGGTTGTTTTGATATATGCGGATTTTCTAAACTTGTTCATTTAATAAATTAAGCTGTGATTGATCAAATGGAAAAGACCCAGGATTGCACCATTTAATACTTATGTCAGATTGGCTATTATGGATATCAGTTATCAGAGAACAGTACATTCATGCATATTCTGTGGGCTACACAATGGCTTTGTGAAGTTTAAAATTTTTGTGAAGTTTAAAATTACATTCAGAGCTCATCTTTTATCATGTTTGTCACATGTATTACGAGCTCTGAATAGATGTGATGATTTTGTAGAATAATGAGTTAAAATTGACCACAAATATGTGTCAAAGATGAACATGTGAATATCTGATTTTTGTGTGTAAACTATGACTTTTGAATTAAATAAAATCCACGTGATGTGTTGCGCAATTTGGGACCAAGAACTGAACGTTCAAAGGGATTGAGTTGTGGAATATATGAGTGAGCATTCGTTCAGATATCCATTGTGTTATCTTTTTTAATGTGTTTGGTTAGTTACCATAAGATGTCTCTGATGAAAGGCCATGAAAACATGTAACTGTCGAAATTGTAACTTCAGATTCACACAGACTTGGCAGCATTTTTCCATCAAGCAAGCAACAATATATCACAAGGTCTCACTCACAGACTACCTTTCAATTAATAGCTCAGTAATCCCAAAACTGGAAAAATGGTAATGCTAACTCTGAATTCAGGTGGTGGGGTTGGTTCTGCTATGGGTCATCTGGTTGAAGAACATTAATTATTTCCTAACAGGTCACATGTGTGGACTGGACTGCAGAAAAAGAAATTTGCTGCAAGGTGAGTGGGCGTTATTTCTGTAAATGGAACACCTTAAACATTGCAGTTGCACACCATGCATTGTACTTGGGAATGAAAAACTGCAGTAGGTCAAACCTGCTGTCAGGAAAAGTTTAGAAATTAGACAGTGAGTGAAAGGTATCTCGGGACAGTGTGTGAGAAAATGAAAAGGGAGATCAATGCGAAAAGGACTAGAATTCTAAGATCAATGCGAAAAGGACTAGAATTCTACGGCAGGGAATGGATGGAAAACTTCATCTAGATGATGGAGGGTGCAGCATAGTGTTGGATAAAATAGTGCCAGATGCAGTTAACAGATGGCATAACAGAGCAATGCTACTGACAATGTATATATTGAATGGGGCTCTTGAAATATACAGCTGAAGGGCAAAAATCAGACCCACTGAGACAACACACCATAACTACAGCAATTAAATGGAGACAAGTGTATTTTATTTATGGTATGCTTGTGTTAAAAGACTTGCAAGGATAGAAGAGAGAGAGAATTCAGTAGATGTAAAGGAATAGGTTGAGGTTCAGTTTTATGTGAGTGTCAGTCAAATAAGCACTCCTGAACAAAAACAAGGAGATGATTTAGTAAATAATGTTTCAGTTGATAATGTACCTCAGTTATCTCCAGTTGTTGGGGTAGAACTGGAATAACATGTACAACTTTGAGAGAGAGTTTGCTGATGATACAAACATTGCAATAAATAGCAAATCAAGTGTAGTCTTAGAAAGATCAGCCAATAAAATATTTGTAGACATTAATCACTGGTTCCTAGCCAATTCTTTGTCACTAAACTTTGAAAAAACACACTACATGCAGTTCAGAACTTGTAAGGGGTGTCCCAAGAGTATATGTCTAACATATGATGACAAGAAGATAGAAGAAGTGGACGGTGTTAAATTCTTGGGATTACAGCTTGATAATAAATTCAACTGGGAGGAGCACACCACAGAACTGCTGAAGCGTCTTAACAAATCTCTGTTTGCAATGCGAATTTTGTCAGACATAGGGGATATAAAAATGAAAAAGCTGGCATACTATGCTTACTTTCATTCCATAATGTCATATGGGATTATTTTCTGGGGTAATTCATCAAGCCAAGCTAAAGTTTTCCGGGCACAAAAACGTGCAGTAAGAATTATATGTGGTGTGAACTCAAGAACATCCTGCAGAAGCCTGTTTAGGGAACTAGGGATACTAACTACAGCTTCCCAATATATTTATTCCTTAATGAAATTTGTCATTAAAAATATATCACTTTTTCAAACCAACAGCTCAATTCATGGAATCAATACTAGAAATAAGAATAATCTTCACAAGGATTTAAAGTCACTTAGTCTTGTACAAAAAGGTGTGCATTATTCAGGAACACACATTTTCAATAACTTGCCAGCAGCCATAAAAAGCTTAACAACCAATGAAATTCAGTTTAAGAGAAGCCTAAAGGATTTATTGGTGGCCAACTCCTTCTACTCCATTGATGAATTTCTGAGGAAAACCAACTGATTTGTATATAAGTACAACATAACTTTTGCACAATTTCAGTGCAGTAATGTGTTCACTGAAAATTTGTGTGTGTGTGTGTGTGTAAGTATAATCTAACTTCTGCACCATTTCAGTGCAGTAATGTGTTCATTGTAAATAAGTATTACAGTAGTTGTATTACATGTTTCTAACCTTATAAATAAATATAAAACTTTTTTATTTTAAATTCAGTGCAATAGTATTTGTAAAATGACTCTTAGTGTTCATTAAAAAATGACGATCATTCCACTTGGGACCTGTGGAATGGTACATTAGCTTATTTGTTTTAGTTTAAATATTTGTCATGTATTGTTGTTTTTCTGACATGTTCCACATCCTGGAGGACCTCCTCACGACGGATCAATTGGAATGAAAGTAAATCTAATCTAATCTAATATTTAAATTTTGACAGTAATCAGTTGTATATTCTGAGTGATACTCATTTAATGTGAATGGATAGGAAAATGGAACAGATACCATACTTGGTCTGATGCCCATTGAGAATAGAAAACAGGAATTTATGTCTGAAAAAAGTAGGGTGGAAAGTATGCAGGAAGTGTCTGCTGCACTGACAGGCACTATGAAAAATAATTTTATGGTGATAAATAAAAATATCAAATATCAGTGTAGTAGATTAATGGTAGAGCCAGTGAGGTTTAAAAATTTAAATCTGAAATCCATGTAAATAAGAAAACCAGGCTACTGAATTAAAGAAAATGAGGGGGAAAGATCTGCAGTGTTTTGACACCATGGTGGAGGAAAGTGTTTCTCAAACTGAGAAAAATTGTAAGGAGTCCTCAGAAAGTGTAGAAAGTCAATTAACAAAGATTATTAAAAAGGTGGCTCTTGGAAGCAAACAAAGAGTACATCAAATTACAGACAAGGTGCACAAAATCAAGAATGTTGCTGCTGTAGAATTTGTTTGTGAAAATGTCCATAAAGCTTTAGTCAGTAAAATTAATTTTGAAAGTGCACACTATTTAAGCTCTGTGAAATCTGTATCAGATCATGTGAAAGTGACAGAAGCTAATGTAGATCAGCTTAACCCAGATAACCCTGACGTCCTTCTGGAAGGACGATGTAACTCACTGTTGAAATTATTAATTTTTGCGAATAACGCATTGTTGCAACGGACTGTGACACATCGTTATATGAAGTAGGCAGAGTCAGTTGCACGCTGCGACAGTCAATTTGATGCTGTCGCTCATAGTGAGTGAGAAACTGTGTCTTGAAAATAGGGTCGATTTTACCATGGACGAACTGACTGACATTGTCATCGATGGGTATGTGTATTTTCTTTCATATTGCGTCAATAATTCTGAAACTTGTCATATAATATCTTAAAGAATTAACCTATATTATTTATGGGTTCATATTATGATCGAAAGTTTTCATCAGTTGTAATTCAATAATGTTTTCAACCATCCTTCCAGGAGGACGTCAGGGTAATATGTTGTCATTTTGTATTCGCAGAAAACGGTGTACACTTATGGAACTTTTGGACATGCTAGAATCAAAAGATGAGGAGATACCTAATACTGGTGTGACTGTAACATTACACCTCCTCTAAATTCAACTGATTGATGTAACAGATGAAGATTCGGGTGCTGAAGAAAATCCAAGTGTAGATAAATTACCAGCAAGTCACCTCAATGCTACTGCGCTACATGACCTAAAAGAGAGGGGCGTGGAAGCAACAGGAACAATAAGAGGAAACAGAGTTAAGAATTGTACTCTATCATCTGTAGATAAAATGATAAAAGAAAATAGAGGATCATATGAAATTTGTTCTGACTCAGCATCCGGGATTTCCATTGTACGTTGGAATGACAACAATGTTGTTACTGTAGCCACTAACTTTGACAGAGTGCAACCACTACACTCTGTAGCAAGTTTTTCCAGGGAACAAAAGAAAAGGATTAGCGTGCTTCAACCTAACTTATTACACTCCTACAATACACATATGGGAGGCATAGATCGAGCTGACCAAAATGTATCCCTATATAGATGCTCTATAAGAGAGAAAAAGTGGTATTTCCCGATCATTGCACATTTTATAGCCACTGCATTGCAAAATGCCTGGGATCTTTACAAGCACAACGAAGAACCCATAGATCACCTGACATTTCGTCGCTGAATTGTCACTGCAATTCATGAAAGTAACAAAAGAGTCACTACCAGCAGAGGACGTCCTAGTAAGAGGGCAAAACTAGATTCGAGATTTGATGGAAGAAAACATTATGTTGCTGAATTACCAACGGATGAGATAACAAAAAAGAAGCAGCAGCTGAAATGTCGAAGTTGCCGCCACAAAAAAACTACTACTACGTGCGTAAAATGTGACGAACCACGTCATGTTTGTTGCTTTTTGTCTTATCGTACTAGTGCATAAAATATGTGTATAGGTTATTTTCTTTGTTTTTTTGTATTTATTAGCTGTTTTAGCCCATAATTCAAATTTATTTATGTTTATTTGAAAGTATAAAAACCAAAACAAGTTAATTGTGCAATATCATATACTTTAAGCCGGCCGCGGTGGTCTAGCGGTTCTAGGCGCGCAGTCCGGAACCGCGCGACTGCTACGGTCGCAGGTTCGAATCCTGCCTCGGGCATGGATGTGTGTGATGTCCTTAGGTTAGTTAGGTTTAAGTAGTTCTAAGTTCTAGGGGACTGATGACCACAGTAGTTAAGTCCCATAGTGCTCAGAGCCATTTGAACCATTTTTATACTTTAAAAACATGTTCCCTTATTGTCTTGTCGTCCTTCTGGAAGGACGCCCATTTTTGGAAATGCTAAATAAAAATAAATACTCAAAATTGTTTTTACTTTCTTCCTTACAACCTTGTGAATGAATGTAGATAAGATATAAATCAATTTTGAAAACCAAATAATTCAGGACTATCTGGGTTAATAATCAGGGTATCCTGTGCAAGCTTCTTCATCTCCCAGTACCTACTGCAACCTATATCCTTCTGAATCTGCTAAGTGTATTCATCTCTTGGTCTCCCTCTACGATTACCCTCCACGCTGCCCTCCAATGCTAAGTTTGTGATCCTTTGATGCCTCAGAACATGTCCTACCAACCGGTCCCTTCTTCTTGTCAAGTTGTGCCACAAACTCCTCCCCAATTCTATTCAATACCTCCTCATTCGTTATGTGATCTACCCATCTAATCTTCAGCATTCTTCTGTAGCACCACATTTCGAAAGCTTCTATTCTCTTCTTGTTGTAACTATTTATCGTCCATGTTTCACTTCCATACATGGCTACACTCCATACAAATACTTTCAGAAACGACTTCCTGACACTTAAATCTATACTCGATGTTAACAAATTTCTCTTCTTCAGAAACGCTTTCCTTGCCATTGCCAGTCTACATTTTATATCCTCTGTACTTCGACCATCATCAGTTATGTTGCTTCCCAAATAGCAAAACTCCTTTACTACTTTAAGTGTCTCATTTCCCAATCTAATTCCCTCAGCATCACCCGACGTAATTTGACTACATTCCATTATCCTCGTTTTGCTTTTGTTGATATTCATCTTATATCCTCCTTTCAAGACACTGTCCATTCCGTTCAACTGCTCTTCCAAGTCCTTTGCTGTATCTGACAGAATTACAATGTCATCGGCGAACCTCAAAGTTTTTACTTCTTCTCCATGAATTTTAATACCTACTCCAAACTTTTCTTTTCTTTCCTTTACTGCTTGCTCAATATACAGATTGAATAACATCGGGGAGAGGCTACAACCCTGTCTCACTCCTTTCCCAACCACTGCTTCCCTTTCATGCCCCTCGACTCTTATAACTGCCATCTGGTTTCTGTACAAATTGTAAATAGCCTTTCGCTCTCTGTATTTTACCCCTGCCACCTTCAGAATTTGAAAGAGAGTATTCCAGTTAACATTGTCGAAAGCTTTCTCTAAGTCTACAAATGCTAGAAACGTAGGTTTGTCTTTTCTTAATCTTTCTTCTAAGATAAGTCGTAAGGTTAGTATTGCCTCACGTGTTCCAAAATTTCTACGGAATCCAAACTGATCTTCCCCGAGGTCCGCTTCTACCAGTTCTTCCATTCATCTGTAAAGAATTCGCGTTAGTATTTTGCAGCTGTGACTTGTTAAACTGATAGTTTGGTAATTTTTACATCTGTCAACACCTGCTTTCTTTGGGATTGGAATTATTATATTCTTCTTGAAGTCTGAGGGTATTTCGCCTGTCTCATACATCGTGCTCACCAGATGGTAGAGTTTTGTCATGACTGGCTCTCCCGAGGCCATCAGTAGTTCTAATAGAATGTTGTCTACTCCCGGGGCCTTGTTTCGACTCAGGTCTTTCAGTGCTCTGTCAAACTCTTCATGCAGTATCTTATCTCCCATTTCGTCTTCATCTACATCCTCTTCCATTTCCATAATGTTGTCCTCAAGTACATCGCCCTTGTATAAACCCTCTATATACTCCTTCCACCTTTCTGCCTTCCCTTCTTTGCTTAGAACTGGGTTGCCATCTGAGCTCTTGATATTCATAAAAGTGGTTCTCTTCTCTCCAAAGGTCTCTTTAATTTTCCTGTAGGCGGTATCTATCTTACCCCTAGTGAGACAAGCCTCTACATCCTTACATTTGTCCTCTAGCCATCCCTGCTTAGCCATTTTGCACTTCCTGTCGATACCATTTTTGAGACGTTTGTATTCCTTTTTGCCTACTTCATTTACTGCATTTTTATATTTTCTCCTTTCATCAATTAAATTCAATATTTCTTCTGTTACCCAAGGTTTTCTATTAGCCCTTGTCTTTTTACCTACTTGATCGTCTGCTGCCTTCACTACTTCATCCCTCAGAGCTACCCATTCTTCTTCTACTGTATTTCTTTCCCCCATTCCTGTCAATTGTTCCCTTATGCTCTCCCTGAAACTCTCTACAACCTCTGGTTCTTTCAGTTTATCCAGGTCCCATCTCCTTAAATTCCCACCTTTTTGCAGTTTCTTCAGTTTCAATCTGCAGTTCATAACCAATAGATTGTGGTCAGAATCCACATCTGCCCCAGGAAATGTCTTACAATTTAAAACCTGGTTCCTAAATCTCTGTCTTACTATTATATAATCTATCTGATACCTTTTAGTATCTCAGGATTCTTCCACGTATACAACCTTCTTTTATGATTCTTGAACCAAGTGTTAGCTATGATTAAGTTATGCTCTGTGCAAAATTCTACAAGGCAGCTTCCTCTTTCATTCCTTCCCCCCAATCCATATTCACTTACTATGTTTCCTTCTCTCCCTTTTCCTACTGACGAATTCCAGTCACCCATGACTATTAAATTTTCGTCTCCCTTCACTACCTGAATAATTTCTTTTATCTCGTCATATGAGGGTAAGTTGTCAGAAATAAAGTGTTACATTACAGTAGCCACTAAACAATGTTCCCTGCAGTTTGCTGATGGAATCTTCTGAAGTGGTTTACATTACAATTAGACAATTGTTATGTCTTGATTCATCAGGAAATGTGAATCCAAAAGAATTTTGGGATGATTTTCAAAATTTTTTGTATATTTTGTGGACTAATTAACAAAAGATAGGTCATTACATCAAAATTCTCAGAAGATACTAGAACATGGAATGTGACTGCTACTGAACATTATGAGATGTTAGCAATGTTTAGAGAAGCATTTTTAAAGAATATGAACTAAACAGAAACAAACGCAATTGCAAAATAGTTTCTGGGCAGGTTAAAAATTTAATCCCAGGAAGGAAACAATTAAAATGTTTGCATTAAAGTGGGTTTCTAATTTGTCATATTTGATGAATAAATTAAGAGCCTAAGCAGATTGTCATGGGTTTAGATGTGAAGCTACCTATAGACTGACATAGCAAAATTTTTGCTGCTCCCAGAGCAGCAATACATCAGTAAAAGACATTATGGAAATGAATGCCCAAACGAGCTGCAATTAAGGTAATTTTTTTTAATGTTTTACATCAGAGGACTGTTTCAGCTTATTGCCATTGTCAAGTGACCCTAGTTGGAAGTGACAACCTTACTGCATCTACTGTAAAATTTTTCTGTCACATCTCATTAACGATAATATTTCTTGTAGTTATGAAACATAAAAATACGTTTTTGTCAGATATTTTAACAATTCAGTTTTGACATTCCATGACTATGATGCTACATGTTTATGAAGTAAATATATGAATCAGAGCAAAGAACTGAAAATATCTGACAAAAACATGTGCTATTTATTTATGACCTAAACATAAGAATCACAGTAAAAAACAGTCAAAACTGAACTGTCAAAATAACTGACAAAAACGTATCTTTACATTTCATAACTACAAGAACTATTATACTTACCAAGACATGACAGAAAGGCTTCACTATAGATGCAATATGGATGTCACCTGGTAATAACAATAAGCTGACAGAGGCCTGTCGTGTAAGACATTAAAAAACATATTACCTTATTGCACCTGGTTTGGAGCATTGATTTCCATAATTTATTAGTTATTTGGAAAGGGTGGAAAAATTATTGCAGGAGGAGGAGGAGCAAGCCAGT
The DNA here is from genome assembly GCF_021461395.2 of Schistocerca americana. Lineage (NCBI taxonomy): Eukaryota > Metazoa > Arthropoda > Insecta > Orthoptera > Acrididae > Schistocerca > Schistocerca americana. The sequence goes on along the minus strand of NC_060122.1, from coordinate 74,210,786 downwards.
TGGAACTTCAGGCCCCAAAGTAACATTAAAAACTGCTAGAATGGGTGGTGTTCTGTAATAATACTACTCGGAGAGGTACAAGGGGAAGGCATCGTGCAATGACAATCAAAGCAATTAAGAGACCAGGGCTCTTGTATATAGCACATTTTCATAGACATGATAATGATGATATTCAAAACAGGCAAGAGGTGGGATTAAGAGCAGCACATGAACCAGAATTGTAAACAACAACAACAAGATATCAGAATGTGCAACTTATGATAGAAGTCACACAGCTAAAGGTAAAGAGACTAATAAAGTTAGAATATACATGATTAACAGTGGCTTGGAAGTGTTTTTGAAAAGCAGAGAACAAAGTAAACACTGTAGTATATAGAATATGGTAGATGATTTAAGGGGAAAAAGCAAACATCTGATATACAGGAAAGTGTGAACAGTGAAACACATGATGAGTCTTGTCATGAATAAGGGGAGAATGCAGGTAATGAGGTATTTCAGGAGCTGAATGAGAAAAGAATGGAGGAAATATTGGTGGTAGTTAATGAAGATTTATATGTGGCAATGAGATACATGCAGGCAGATGATGAACATAATGGGTGCCAATCAATTAGTTAGGATTTAGGGAAGGATAAAGATGGCAGTGAATAAGAAGAGTTAGTAAAAACATTAATTATGGTGAATGGAGAGGAGGTAGATGTTGAGAAGTGTTTTGATCTGTCATTACTAGACAGATTGACAAATGCTAAGAGAGAGAGTAGTCAGCGCAGTCCTGTAAACATGTGTGTAACCTCCAGAAACAAAGAAGGTTTTGATAGAAGAGAAATTGTACATGATTTACTGGAGGAAGACAAAATCGATAATATTGGGAAAAAGACAGGACAACCTGTAACCACGCAGTTGTTACAACGTGAAGAAGTCCAGTGTTTAGCTGACAGTGTTGCGCTGTTAGTCACCAATGGTTAGATTCAATTCAGTTTATTGCTCATAACATGTAATTTTACATGCATGTGCATTTTCAGCTAAGTGTATAGTTCTTACAATTACAAATTTTTTAGTTTACATTGTTTCTCATTACATTTTAATTCATTATAAATTCAAGTTATAAGGGCATTTTTGGATAAGCCACTGCTAGACTCACTTTTTAAAAGTACCTCTGTCAATACTTAACTTCATTTGGTAACAAGTTATTAAAAACACCTCCTTTGACATAGGGGCTTATCACCGTTAACGTTAATCTTCTGTTAACAATATGAAAATATTTTCTATGCCTTGCTTCAAGTTGTGAATATCCACATTTCGTTTTGTGATCTTAGTGTCTTCTTTCACTAGCTTTACATTTTCAAGTATATACATGGCACTGTGAAAATATTGTGTCTAATGAATAGAGGTTTGCAAGACGTTCCTGGTTTTACTTTTACTATGATCCTCAAGGCTTACTTCTGCATTATGAAAACTCTTTTCGTATTAGTTTGGCATGTCCCACCCCACAGTACTATTCCGTAAGACAAGAAAGGACACACTAATCCATAATATACAGTCCTTAGGGTTTCAGAATCAAAATATGGTGATAATCTTCTTAATACATATAGACAGGGTGTTATTATTTTTTTTTTTACAAACATAATTAGCTTGCTGCTTGCATGAAAGTTGATCATCTATGCATAAACCCAAGAATTTACAGTCTGCACAGGTTTTTGGTACAATTTCATCTATCAAAGTATTTTGTCTGTTTGGACCACTTGGTTTTAAATGAGTAATATATTTTGTTTTAAAATCTAATGGCACAGGTTTTGATTTCAAAGGTTGATTTTTCTGGATACTAACGTTTTTAAAGGCATGTCTCTATTTAAGTGGTCAGTCATAATTTATGTAAACATGTTCCATTTATTGTTGATCCCAACGAAAGTCATAACTGATTCCCATGATTCCTGGCTTAAACTGTGTCTTGGTGTAACAATGTTGTTTGCAGATAATATTCGCCTGTGCTCATACATTTTTCTTGGTTAGAATTTGGTATTACATTTTAATTCTAGTGTTTGTCCTAAATGATCTGAGAAGTGACCATTTATTATCTGTTGAGATGATGTGGTCATAATTTGTGATAATATGGTCAATTGAACTACTATGTGTGTTAGTTATTCTGGTGGGTACTAGTCCAAAAAGATCTTTAGCCCCATAAGACAGAATATAGTCTGTAAAACGTTTACTTTGCTGACCATCCTATAAAGTGCTGGTGTTCAGATCTCCTAGTATGACAAGATTTACACTTCTACAGCATGACATTAATTTACTTAAAACTCTATCAAGTGATTTCAGAAAAGTATCAAAGCTTCTTCAGGGAGATCTCTATACGTCTACCACATAGAAAGTAACAGTGCAAAATGTGATTTTAAGGACTGCAATTTTGAAATCTTTGTCAACACAGGAATTGTTTCCGCATAGCACATTTTCCATGGTGGTTATGAACTTACGTTTTCTTCAGGAGATGGCAACCACCACCTTTATTGTGTATTCTGCAGTAGAACTTAGCTATGTTGTAGTATTCTAATTTGCATTATCGAATGTTGTTCACTGTTTTCTGGTGTTCTGTAACTATTACTACGTGTGAAGATAGTCAGTGCTAAATGATTCAAAAAGCTCCTATTTTGTTTCCTAAACCATGTACATTATAATGCAAAAGTGATAAATTATTCTCTTGTGGACTGACGTCTGCTTGAGGTTCATATGAAACACATACATTTGCATTTGGTGTTATGATGATGGAAGGCTTTATTGTCTTAAAAAACATTGCTCTTGTCCTGCTGATGTATTGTTTTACTGACCTGGTATTTTGTGGTTGATTCTCCCAAGTATTTGTTATTTTTGTCCTCGACAGGAATGGCCCCTGTAGCACATCACTGCACTTTCAATATGCTGGTCATATTTCTTGGATCCATTTTATAACTAAGTCCTTCCCTAGTCTGTTGAGATGTAAGCCATGGGATGTGTGGAATCTTCTTCTTACACAGCTTATGTCCACAAATCTAACATTTTTTAAATCTTGTGCATATATTTAGGATCTGTTTCATTGTGTTTCGCAATTCTTTATTAACTTACAACCGGATTGGCAAGTCATATTGATGTGGAACAGAGAAGACAATCATGTTTTAACTTCTCAGCTCATGTAGCCTTCTTTTAAGTGACATCACAAGGTCTTTCATTCGTTTTTTGCTATGTCATTTGTTCCCACTAAGAACATGAAAAAGTTTTATTTGTTGTTGCTTGTTTTCATGTCATGGTTCATGGAAGTCACTGCCTGAAAGTTTGCACCTGGTTTCACTATGCTAGTTATTTTGTGACTGCTTTTAGACTGAAATCCGGCTGCTGTTCCATCCTTGACTATCTGCAAATAGGTTTATTTTACAATTTTTTGCTGGTTGATGATAACGGTTTTTAGGCCTACCAGTACTTGGATGTTGCATGGTGGCACTCTTTGCTTTGTATTTTTTGTCAATATTAGTCGATAATCCAACTTGAGGAACACTTGATTTTGATTCACTGGTGGTGACTACACTCACGGTTGAAATTTGAATTGTTTTTTTCTTAGGATTGAAAGAGACTCTGTCGTTCTTTGTTTATGATGTCCTTTTTCTTTCCATGTGGTTCGACAAAGCTCATTGAAAGCTATAGTTTGAAAGCACTACAAAAGGGTTCTCATGCACAAAGATTGTGTCACCAGTACTTTTACTGTTTACATGATTTTGCAGTTCTTGTGCGCTGTTCTTGTAAGTGACTTTAATGCACTTTTCACTAGAAAGCACGATGCTTTGCTGAACTTGTCGAGTATTTGGCTCACTTTTCCCAAGCTGAAAATTCGAGATATTCGCTTTTAGAGCACTGATTATAAATTGTAAACTGGTCACACTTTCATTTAACTTCGTGATTTTGCCTTTACAATTTGCACATGCTTTCTTTTTAATGGCAAAATTAACTCTTTTCTATGGAGAAACATGTCGAACTTTCACATTGGCTGCCATGTTGAACAAAAATTGCTTTACCTTATAAGAAGGATTGGTAATAATGCCTGTAATGGATATCCAAATAATTGTAGCCACTGGAAAAGTGCAGAACATGAAATGACGTTACCTATTAACATAAATGGTATCCAGTTGCATCACAATTTTCTGATAGTTACTGGCTTGAGCACCGCCATGTTGATTGGGGTGGACTTTTTTAACAAATACAAAAGGAAATTGGACTTTGATGAAGATTGTGGTTCTGTAAATAAATGGAGAACAGTTACACTACCATTTCTAAGAAAAGCAAATTGAAAACTGAGGAAAACACACAATATTCCTATAAAATGTTGTAGGAAAAAGGACTTGGAAGGTTATCATGAATATGGTGAAGAAGGTGGGGCAGGTCCAGAGGAATTAGAAATTGATCCATGATACAACAGAGGTAAAAGTTGAGGATTCGCATGAATTACATAGGAGCTGAGTGTAAAGACCACAGAGGGCATTGCACTCTTTGCAGTGTCAGGTGAATGATGATCACCAGGTATTTGAGTTATTGGTGATATTACCCATTTTTCCTTTCACACTTTAAGTCTTCCTCTTCAGTCATTCCAAACTTTATCTATCATTTGTAACCTTCTTCACTGCTGAGAGGATGTACTAGTATCAGCGGTGCTGCCATGCTGAAGTTAGCTAGTGAGGATGTAATACATTATGGGAGTGACAAGTCGATAGTTGACAGGACACTGAAACATTCCCTTTGCGAGCGAGGTTCTTTTGAGGAAACAATCAGTGTTAATTTCCCGTGTTAATGTATGATGTATTGTGATTGTGCGGTACAATAAAAGTGATCATTAACAGTATAAAATCCACACAAGCGTTTTCCTTTATGTAGTGAAATTACTCCTATGTAAGTGGTGACCCCGTAACTAAGCGGTGTGACAGTAGACAAGTTTCTTTAGATATTTTCCGCAACGTCTCGTATCGACATGTTGTCTCCACAGAACCTCTTCCACGAGATTGACGGCATCATCCAGAATATCAAAACCCTCAGTTCAGAGCGCCACGGATTCCTACATCTCAAACTAACTTCGTCCATGACGTTATGTGTCCAACCACGCCGCGGGTGCTGGCGGGTCCCGCGCCGCCGCCATAGGATATTGCCTTGCACAACCAGCCCACAGGACACACCGATATCAGACCAAATGTGCTCGCGTTTTCTTCACCTGCGTCGATGCCGGTCCCACAAGTTTCACACTTTCCGTTTGCCGGTTATCGTGGGCCACCCGCGTCACGGTTACAAATTCGGCCCCCAGCTTTTGCTCCCGAACATCAGGAAATTTGGGTTGCTATTATGGAGAACATTTTCGTGCAGCAACAAATAGTCGACAATTTTGAACAGTTCACGCTAGTGATACGCAACTTAGACCAGCGTGCGTTGTCAGTGGTATCAGATATAATTCTGCAATCCCCACCACAGCAAACCTACGCCACCCTCAAGACGGCTTTAATTTTGCTTTGTACAAAACCTGTTGACCAGTGGATAACACAGCTCCTGTACCACGAGAAACTTGGTGACAGGTCGCCTTCAGACTTTTACCGACATTTACGTGCTACTGTGGACCCTTCCATGTTCTCAGACACATTACTTGTGCACATATGGCAACAGCAGTTACCTCCGCAGGTGTGCTTAACCTTAATTGCTTACAAGGGCCGTCCATTAAGCAAGTTGCTGCAAGTGGCCGATAGAGCACACACCCTGCTCGACTCGCGTGCCACAGTGACCACCGCCACAACCACCTTGGCCACCGACACCAGCCGAGCATGGCCGGAGCCGATTGACACGACGCCTCCAGCTTGTGCTGCCACGACCGCACGATGAGCGCCGGATGTGACCGAAGATTTCCAATCTCTCCGCGCTGCCATCGACCAGCTGACCGCCCAGCTGCAGCGGCTAGAGCCACGCGACGTTGCGGCGTCTGACACACACACGCATCGTAGCCAGCCGACGCGCCCGCTGCGTCACGCAAACAGCGGCACCAGTTTTTGCTGGTTCCACCAGCATCTCGGCGTGCAAGCTACGAAGTGTAAGGCGCCGTGCTTGCACCCAAACGCATCCCGCGGCCTGCCTTAGGCGCAGCCAACCGTGACAACAAGCAACTGCGCCTAAACTCACAGACGCATGGAAGGAGAACACCCCCGTTTCAGCACGAGCCTACGTTATGCGCATCGACTTCTCCCACATCTGTAAGGTACGCAGCTTCACAAAGACTTTTCGTTCCTGGTTGCTCTACAGGATGGATGTTCTTGGTTGACAACGGCTCAGATGTCAGCACTCTGCCTGTAAATTTCTTCCCTTCAGACAAACGTGCTGAAGAGACCACTTTGAAAGCAGTCAACGATTCAGTCATCCACACATATGGACAGAAAACACTGGCAGTGGACATTGGGCTACCACAAAAATGCAACTGGACCTTCGTTATGGCCGATATCGACCAACCTATACTAGGTGCTGATTTCCTAGCAAAACATGCATTGTCCGTGGATTTACACAAGTCACAACTCGTCCATTCTGACAATGGGTGGGTTATTCCGGGAATACAAAAATGTCCAACCTCTCATGCATGCCAAAGGTTAGATAACCTCAGCACACCCACCTGGGAGGACATCATAGCGACATCAAAACAGTTGATGACACAACAACAGGCTCCTGCTGTTTCAACCACAAAGGCGACACCCAAGCCACAACATGAAACAAGAAAGAGCAGGGCGAAGCATGAGACAGTGCACCAAATCCGTACAACTCCAGGCCCACCAGTCTCCTCACGTGTTTGCAGGCTTGCACCTGATCGTTTGCAGGAAACCAAGACCATTTTCAATGAGGTGCTACAGGAAGGAACTATACAGCCATCCAACAGTCCGTGGTCCTCTCCTCTGCACCTCACCCGCAAAAAGAATGGGTCATGGCGCCCGTGCAGTGATTATCGAGCTTTGAATGCTTAAACTGTTCCAGACAGATACCCTGTGCCACATATCGTCGCTAGGCAATGAAAACCTCGTAACTCAAATTAGTCAAATTTTACAGGAGAAAAAAAACTAATTATAGAAATCACATGGGGACCTGATTAGTCAAATGTAGTGGTTTCTGCTACACAATATGAATCTGGTCATTGGTACATAAGACTTTATTATGCACTTCAAATTGTCTGCTGGTTTTTGGAGTTACGGGGTTTTCACAGTTATTTTTTATGTAGTGATGGAGATAAGATGTATGTAACGAGTGCGCGGTTAAGAATTGAAATGAGTGAATGTTTAATTTGTTTTAAAAAATACTTACTTAAACTTTTCATTATTTGTGTATTATGAAACATCTGTAAGGATACAAGGACCAGCTTTAGTTGTTGCAAATGCGTAAACTTTACTGCTCTGATCTTTAGTGGTGAACTGTAGAGAGGGGGCACTGTAAATGAGCTGGGTATGTTTGACATCCTTCTTGGAAGTGGTTCCCATGTATCACTGAATTTCAGTTTATATTCCATTTTTCCGGAGGGATCATACTTGAGACATCGGACATCAGTCACTGTTGGATCCCCAATTTTGGATCCTGGCAGAATAGACAAATACAACAAGAGTTTATCATAGGACTTGTGGTCCAAATAACTGACAACATGAGGTCTAGGACTTTGTCTTGCGGTAGTACAAACTTCTGTGTCTGTTTTTTAACTTACTTTCTATGGTGGAGTGCATAGAATCACACTCCATTTGAGTGTGACCTTTCTCCAGAAATTTTGCACTATTATAATACCTTTGGTGAGATGAGCCAGTGCATTACTCATGACTGAGTTTTGATTCTATTACGTGCATCCGTTGCTATAGAAAATAGCTTCTGAATCATTTTGGACGTACGTCTCTATAAAATGCAAGAGTATACTGGCAAATTTTGAAGCTGTTAGTCCACCTTCACTCTCGTGCCAAAGTTAACAAGAACCATCGTTACTTTTTAAATCATAGATGGTAAAATTGTGGGCCATTAGTTTGCTTTTATAGTACAGTGCAGATGCTTTTAGTCTGGGAGAAAACAGAAGTGCTTTAAGGTCCATAGTAAACACTCTAGCTGGTCCTAATTTATCACTATTTTTCGCTTCCCTTGCCTCAGTTTTTTGGGCCATATGCAAAGAGTATTCATTGTCTGGGAGATTGCCTGTCTGGTGAGAACAACAAGAATCGCACTGGTCCTGTTTAGGCGAAAATAAGTTAAGATTATTTTCATCAAATACCTCGCAGAACTGTTTGTAAGCAGCTGGGATTTGTTCTGTTTTATTGCAAAATTCTATATACTCCCTATGTAGATCTGATTTACTCTGCCAGTTAGGTTCCAAGTAGAGTTTTGTGGAAGAACGACGGCAGTAATGCGATTCCAGATTCGGCAACTCCGCAAAAAAATCTGATGCTGATTGTCGTCCACCTGAAACTTTCATTGGTCTCTCCTGCATTTGAGGCCCTTCTGCAAGCGTTCTTCCTGGTGCAGTAGATGCCCATGTTTCGACACTTCATTTGCCTAAGCACAAAGTATTCAGAAACATAGTCTTTCAGACAGTTTTTCTCTGCCCTTCTATTACGAAATTGTAACATAGTGTGTTAGAACGGTGAGATTTATTGGATTCTGAATTATTTATGCGTCTTTTAACTGGAACATAGTAGACATGGCGTCTAACAAAAATTTTTCTTTCACCCCAAGACATATCCTGCGAGAAATGATTAAATATTAGCTGTCTCTGCTCTTCTGTAATATCCTTGCAATTCCTGTTCCAATTGAAGGAAGAATGTTTACAAGTATATCGTGGTTTCATTTCCCTCCTACTTCTGCTCATTGTTGGTCTCTTTTTGCCAAACTCATCTTTTTGCATTCCTAAACAATCCTGTCCCCTCATACGTTTTTCTTTCTGCAAACTTTGAAGTGATTGATTGCTTTTCCTTTTACGGCTCTGCTTAGTACTTTTTACTCCCACATCAACTTCGTCATCGTCGTCTTCTGTGCTGTTGTTACTGCTATGGTCATTTCTGTTTTTAATTGGATCATAACACATCACTACTGCCACTGGATATATCATCCTCACTGCTGTGTTCAAAAAGACTTTCAAACTCAAAAGTAGAATTCGCCTCTGTATTGGCTTCTTTTTCTGTATTATCTGTACTGTAAACAATAATGTCATCAATAGTATTTAAATAATTTAATCTCCTCAACTTACAATACTTGAAGTTACAACAATATAAACTACGGTTTATCCTCATTTTGTAGGTCCACTCTTTCTTTTGGTGCAGGACAAGGAGGAACCTGACTAGAATCTTCTTGTGGTGATTTTATACGATATGACTCATTGTCGGCTTGTTTCACAAGGTGAAGAGTGAATTTACTCTTTTTAAAAAATGGTTCAAATGGCTCTGAGCACTATGCGACTTAACTTCTGAGGTCATCAGTCGCCTAGAACTTAGAACTAATTAAACCTAACTAACCTAAGGATATCACACACATCCACACCTGAGGCAGGATTCGAACCTGCGAGCGTAGTGGTCGCCAGGCTCCAGACTGTAGCGCCTACAACCGCACGGCCACTCCAGCAGGCTACTCTTTTTACCCACTGCTAAAAACAAAGTAGTTTCTGTAGAATGTATAGGATTCTGTTAAGTTCTAAAATTAAAACCTCGTATGTACCGAGTACAGTCTGCTTTACGCGTTACGAAAAAGTCGTAAATCAATATTGTATGTAACGAGGTCATTATTAATTCTGTATATTAAAATACGATACATAAATACCTAAAAATACTAACATGTACTTGTAGCAATAAAGCAGTGTTGGGTCTGTCAGTCAAATAGGTTACTATCACATCAAAAAATGTTTTAATCTTGGAGCATGTGTTCACTCTGCACACTAATAATGGCGATTACCGGAGACACGAGGTTTACGGCACAAACTACATATCGTTGGTGATGTGAGTGTTTCATTATTGCTGCTAGATGGTGACACCGTATAACTAGAAGAAAGAAGGTGTCAACAGGCTATGTGGCATAATTGTCTATATTTGGTAATGGAGTTAGGTGGATTTCATTGTCAGATGGAGTTACGAGGTTTTCATTGCCTAGAGACTATATATAGGATTTCACCCATTCACTGACCGGGGCAACCATATTCAGTGTTTTGGATTGCCGTAAGGCTTATAATCAGATCCCAATGGCAGAGCAGGACATACCAAAGACTGCAGTGACAACCCTGTTGGGGCTCTTTGAATTTTTGGTGATGCCATTCGGGCTGAAAAATGCTGCCCAAACAAGGCAACAGTTTCTAGACAGCAAACTAAGAGGGCTGCCATATTGTTTCGCCTATTTAGACGATATTCTGGTGTTTTCGGGGAATGTTTCTGACTATCAGAAACACCGACAAGTGCATGTTTGGGGAACCCGTGGTAACCTTCCTGGGTTATAAAGTGTCAGCTCAGGGCATTTTCCCACTGCCAGAGAAGCTGGAGTTGTTGCGTACCCTACCACAGCCTCAAAACTACCACGACCTCCGACAATTCCTTGGGATGATAAATTTCTATCATTGCCACCTCCCCGGAACAGCAGCAATCCAGACGCTACTGAATGCCTTGGCCGGACACAACAAAATTGGCAAGCGCCCACTCCCATGGACACCCGAGATGGACTCTGCTTTTGAGGCACTGCAAAACAGCCTTCACAATGCAGTGGGGCTTGCACACCCTGCACCAGGAGCTCAACTAGCCCTAGTAGTGGACACAAGCCAAGTTTGCAATCGGTGCAGCACTGCACCAGAGTGTGCAGCCACTAAGTTTTTTCTCACAAAAACTACATATGAGTCAAACTCGTTGGAGTGCATACGACAGGGAATAAAAGTGTTGCCCTTTCGTAGAGGGCAGGCAATTCACCATATACACCAACCATAAACCTCTCATGGCAGCTTTCTACAAAATCAGCAATTCATGTCCCCCACCCCCATATAGTGTTGATATGCCATGGTGCCGACAACATTGTGGCAGACTATTTCTCACATATTAATGGGATAAGTCCAATGTTGGATTATTCTGAATTGGCAAGGGCACAGGCTTCAGATGCACAACTGCAGTCGTTGGTGGACCTGCTTACTGGCCTACGTTAACAACTTGTGGACGCCCCCTGCAGCCCATTCAGATATGGTGCGACACCTCCACGGTTAGACCACGCCCATACAACACGCCCCTCCCCCCCCGGGTTCGGACGAAAGGTATTCGACAGCATTCACAACCTGGCACACCCGGGAACCAATGCCTCAGTGAAGTTAGTGACGAACCGTTTTGTGTGACCTTTAATCAAGAAAGATACATGGGAGTGGGCCTGCAGCTGCTATTCAGTGTCAACGTAGCAAAGTGGGATGCCATGTTCATGCTCCAGTAGGACAGTTCCCAACCCCAATGACACATTTTGGGCATGTACACATTGACTTGGTTGGACGCCTCCCCACTTCAGAAGGTTACAGTTACTTGTTTACGGCAGTGGATCGTTGCACACAGTGGGCAGAGGCTACACCAATCAGGGACATTTCTGCAGAGACTACTGCACGGGCATTCTTGGATACTTGGGTGGCTCGTTGTGGGTCCCCATTTTTTGTTACAACCGACCAAGGACGCCAGTTCGAGTCGACACTGTTCCAACAACTGTCAAAACTCTGTGGCCAGCAACGGTTTGGTGGAAAGGTGGCACCGGGCTTTAAATGCTGCCCTGATGTGCCACGAGGACTCATGGACGCAAGCGTTGCCATTGGTTTTGCTGGGGTTACGGACCGGATTAAAAACAGACATCAGTTGTTCCTCGGCAGAGTTGGTTGGTATATGGAGAACCATTCCTTGTTCCAGCAGAATTCCATGCACCAGTTCCTCTCCCAGATAACACACAACTACCCCACCTCTTGCAACAAATGAGGAAGGAGGCAGAGATGTTATGTGCAGCCCCAACGTCTCAGCAAGGCACGCATCCAGTGTTCATACACAAGTCCCTTGATACTTGTTCCCACATCATGTTCCGCACAGACCTGGTATGTCATTCGTTACAGCCGCTGTACATTGGACTATACCAAGTGCTAGGACAGGACACACACACAGTGGATATCCTCCTCCAGGGAAAGTCGACCAAGGTTTCCATTGAGCAGGTAAAACCAGCTTGGACAATGCAGTCTCACAGACAAAACTTGCAACGAACCCACACCTTCCGCAGAGCCAGATAGCTGTGACCCACCGGAGCTCCACACCAGGGGACCTAATGCAGCAGCGGAATCATCAAGCATCACCCACACCCGCACTATCCGCAGGTGAAGTTTAAGTACCCCACCACCATACTAGGTGCTCCGCACTTCAAGGGGTGGGGGGGGGGGGGGGGCTTTGTGGGAGTGACAAGTTGATAGTCGACAGGACAATGAAACATTCTCTTCGCGAGCAAGGTTCTTTGGAGGAAACAACCAGTGTTCGTTTCCCGCGTTAACGTATGATGTATTATGTTTGTGCGGTACAATAAAAGTGATAATTCGCAGTATAAAATCCGCACAAGCATCTTCCTTTATGTAGTGAAATTACTCCTACAACGTATTTAAATGAAAGAAAAACAAAATGTTTGTGATATAGGAGAGCACATATAAACATTGTAATGTGTGGGTTATTAGGAAATCAATTAATGAAGGAATAAAATAACTTGTTGCAGAAGGGTGTGTTGTAGTGCTAGATGTGCTAACAAAATGATATAACTAGTATGTGGGAACTTGTAATGAGATGAAATGCTAAGCACTGGAGGGTGTGTTTCTGGGATGAAAACTGAATAATGAATTTTGAACCAGTGATGAAAAACTCACAGGATGTGACTATTAAAATAAACTGAGTAGTACAGTGGGAATATAGAATGGGTCTACTAATGTTGACATAATTAAACACAATTGTGAGAAAGTAAGAATGAAAAAAAAGTAGTATGGAAAGTTTTGTAAATAATTTTATGATTTTGGATCAAATTTCTTTCTGTGTTAGGTGAAATAATTCATAATGAAGATTTTGAGAGGCAATGTGGCCTAGCTACAAAACGTGTCACTCTATATAAACAGAGGAAAGAAACAGGTATAAACAATGATAACTATATTATGTTGTAAATTTTGTAAGTAAGTGATTTGTGCTAGCTTTAAAATTTTTGAGACATTTTACGAAAACAGCATAAAGTAAATATGTAGAATTAGTTAAGTAAGTCTAGAAATGCTATCACTAGCACCTAATTTGCTAAATTCATTTATTTGTTCTTACTTTGAGAAGCAGTAATTTCTATTTTGTGCAAGTTGCATGCACCAGCTAAAGAAAAATTCTTTGTTAATTAACATTCAATATGGAGAGTAATTAAAATATAGTTGAAGATATAATTTGTTATGAAAAGGAAAAATAATAACTTTAGAAAAAGTATATGTACTAATATTTATCTATCAGGAATGTGGTGAGTAAAATACTAGTCTTAGACAAAACTATGTTTGCAGGCTAATCACCATCAAAATGAAGCCTGGACTGTGTTTTAAATGAAAGTAGAGTGTTATGGATGACACAAAAATAAGATGCCATGACAATTTAAAATGAAATGATTGAAACTGATGAGTTTCAGTCAGGTAGGGATAGATTTTCCGTCGTATATGGACGCTTTGTTTATGTGAAATCCGGTAAATAATTTGAATTGTTCTGATGAGTTTTTGTAAAACAATAGGCCAGGTTAGAATGTACAATATTATGAAAAGGATAGTGGCCGCTCTCCATATAAGAGAGATGCAGAGTTCAGAGAGGAACAACAAAGAGACTCAGAAAATGAGTTTTCATCCAGCAAGGCCCTCATTGGAGATAGAATTTACACACACACACACACACACACACACACACACACACACTCAGATGACCTCAGAGTCTGGCTGTTGAGGCCACACTGCCAGCAGTAGCGCATGATGGGAGATGGAACCAGGTTGTGGGGGTAAGGATGAGGTAGGGGCAGGGAGGGGGAGGGATGTCTTACCCACTATTCTTCCCACCCCTCCCGCAGTGGTATTCTGCTGTCCATCACATCTACACAATATCCTCGTCCATCCTTATACAACTTCTGCTTTAATCCCCTTGCCTCATGTGTCATATTCCTGTAATAGACCTAGATTCAAGACCTGTCCCAACATCCTCCCACCACCACCTACTCCATTCCAGTCACAATCATCACCTATCCCATCAAAGGCAGGACTACCTGTGAAACCAGTTGTGATCTACAAGCTAAGCTAAAACCATTGTGCTGAATTCTGCATGGGCATGACAACCAAAAAGCTGACTGTCTGCATGATGGCCACCGACAAACTGTGGCCAAGAAAAAGCTGGACCACCCTATTGCTGAGATGCCGCCCAATGCAGTGTTCTTAACTTTAATGAGTGCTTCACAGCCAATGCAATCTGGATTTTTCCCACCAGCACCAGCATTTCTGAATTGTGCATGTGGGAACTCTCCCTGCAATATATCCTACATTCCCATGACTTCCTCTTTTCCCAGTCCAACATTACACAGTCTGTTTTTACCCCTCTCGTTTTCTGCTAATCCTTCCTGGCTCTCTGTCCAACTTCCCGACTGCACCTAGCTGCCATACCCTCTCTCCACCTTGTCCCTGTATGCTCCCACAAGCAGCACTTTACTGTCCCCCACCTTTGCTATCCCTTTCCCTCCCCACCCTAGCCACCTCCTGACCCCCACCACCTGGATGCATCACCCATTTTTTACGAAGGCCTTGTTGGCCAAAAGCTCATTTTCTGACAGTACCTACCTGCTACTCAGAATCCCTGCAATATGGTGAGTAGCAACTATCTTTTTCATAATATTGTACATTTCATCCTGAAATTTCAGTTGTTGAATAGGCTATGTTAGTGTTAGAACTGCCAAATTCAGAGTAAGAATTATGTATTGTAGTTTATTAAGTTTGAAAAATAGCCACAGTAAAGTTGTTGTTGTTGTGGTCTTCAGTCCTGAGACTCGTTTCATGCAGCTCTCCATGCTACTCTATCCTGTGCAAGCTTCATCATCTCCCAGTACCTACTGCAACCTACATTCTTCTGAATCTGCTTAGTGTGTTCATTTCTTGGTCTCCCTCTACAATTTTTACCCTCTACACTGCCCTCCAATACTAAATTGGTGATCCCTTGATGCCTCAGGATATGTCCTACCAACCGATCCCTTCTTCTAGTCAAGTTGTGCCACAAACTTCTCTTCTCCCCAATCCTATTCAATACCTCCTCATTAGTTATGTGATCTACCCACCTAATCTTCAACATTCTTCTGTAGCACCACATTTCAAAGGCTTCTATTCTCTTCTTGTCCAAACTATTTATTGTCCATGTTTCACTTCCATACATGGCTACACTCCATACAAATACTTTCAAAAACGACTTCCTGACACTTAAATCTATACTCGATGTTAACAAATTTCTCTTCTTCAGAAACGCTTTCCTTGCCATTGCCAGTCTACATTTTATATCCTCTCTACTTCGACCATCATCAGTTATTTTGCTCCCCAAATAGCAAAACTCCTTTACTACTTTAAGTGTCTCATTTCCTAATCTAATTGTATAATTATTTAAAAAAATTTTTTTGAGAGGCAACAGAACTACAGGCAATTTCCTTCCTTATATTTATTAAATTAGTAAAAATGTAAATCTCATGTGACTAGGGCCTCCCATCGGGTAGACTGTTCACTGCGTGCAAGTCTGTTGATTTGACGCCACTTTGGTGACTTGTGCATCGATGCGGATGAAATGATGAGGATTAGGACAAAACAACACCCAGTCCCTGAGTGGAGAAAATCTCCGACCCAGCCAGGAATCGAACCCGGGCCCTTAGGACTGACATTCTGTCTCGCTGACCATTCAGCTACCAGGGATGGACATTAAATTAGTGCTATTGCTCTATCTCAAACGACTTCAACAGTGAAGGAACATTAAAGTCTCATTTACTGCTCTCATTTGTTGAGGTTGTTCCTCATTCATGATTTCTATCTAATTATTATTTTATGTAAATTATAATTTTGACATGAAATATTTATTTGGAGTTGACTACAGTTTGATGCATTAATGTTGATACTGAAAGTGATGGAAATTCATGACATGAGTTTTTACAGTAAACCATGATCCAAGCAGATGTACTTGTCAGTGTTAAACTATTTTCATTAAGTAAAGTAACAAAAGAAAATCTATTACATAATAATAATAGTAATAATAATAATAAATACTACGAACTACAATATTTGCTATAGAGAGTATGATACTAGACCGTCCAGTCACATAAATGTGACTACTGCCTATGTTCGACACCAGCATGCAGAAACCACTCAAAGATGGCAGGTGGCAGCACTAGCATTGGAGGGTATGAAAAATGTGCTGGATGGGATGCAGGAAATAGTGCATTTTGTTGTGGGTAATGGAGATAGTCATTTGTCTGATGTCCAACAGGATATGATCATTGGCTTTAAGGCCAAGGATGGAAGCATTTCTGAAAGGCTATGTCTGTAAACTGTTTGTACACCACAGTCGTTAAAGTATACCATGCATGACAAAATTGTGCAATCCAAAACCGGCACTGAGGCAACTGTGGTGCACCTTCAGCCATAGGTGACAGGCTGTGGAGATGTTTACAGGAAAATAGACATGCAACTATTGAGCAGCTGGCTGCTCAGATGAACCAAGTGGCTACCAACAGTGTCTCCTCAATGACTGTTAAGTGAAAGTTGCTGTGTATGGACTTTCGCAAAAGGTGCCTGGTTCAAACAATCTATGCTGACTGCTGTTCATTGGTGATGAGGCTGGAATTTGCGTGCCAATACCACCACAACTTAATGTCTACTGAGTGATGACAGGTGGCCTTTTCAGATGACAGATGGCTTTTGGCATGTACAGTGACAAATGTCTGAAAGCAAACACCCTGTGACAGTCATAGGAACAGTCCAGGCCAGAAGTGTTAGGGTCCAGGGAACGTTTTTCTGACATTTCCTGGGATGAGTTTACCATACTTTCCTGGCCACCAGACTCCCTAGGTATAAAACTTCACCCAGGCTGTTCATGCCATGGATCCTGAGCCAAGAAACCTAGTGCAGCTTTCCATAGCACTGGAGTTGATGTGTACTCACCACAAAATAACTGTCTCACAACAGTCCACACGGCAAAAGGTGATTATTAAGGCCTTTGAGAGGTGGTCATATTAATGTGACTGGACAGTGTAATTGCTCACATGAATTTACATTGTTTTCAAAATTATGCTTCAGTCTAGTGAAGAAATTACATCTTTAATATTTAAAAAAGAGTTTGTAGATTTAGAATGTATCTGTGTCTGGGAGGTAACATTAACTTTTTGGAAAACCTTATTACTGTTGTTGTTGTGGTCCTCATTCTTGAAGACTAGTTTGATACAGCTCTCCACGTTAGTCTGTCCCATGCAAGCCTCTTTATCTCTGCACTGCTACAGCAAGCAGCATCCATTTGGACTAGTTTACTGTAGTCATTCATATCTTGGTCTCCCTTTAAAACTGTTCACTCCCCCCAAACCCCCCATCCAATCCCTATTTACCTACATTACAAAATTAACAACTCTTTGATGTGTCAGTATGTCCTGTCAATCAGTCCCTTCTATGGAAGTTGGGTCATAAATTTCTTTACATTTTTGTTTTTAAGATGCTTACAAAATGCATGCTGTACTATAAATTAGGTAAGAATATATCCACCTATAGAAGTACAGCATCAACTGTATTTGGAAATTGTGTATCTCACTGTCCGTAGCACTGTTCCTGATAGAGATTTGATTTTTATAAGATTTAAATGAGTTCATTAGCAACTTGTACCTGCATGCTGGATATTTCATACTGGTACATCTTCAATGGTTAAGTTAGTACCCCAGCTACTGAAAGATGACACACTTTTTCATGCCTAATATAAAACGTAAAAGAAGAATGCTCTAAACTTAATGTGCATGTGTTTGAATTTGCTATTGTTGTGTTGGCAGAAGAGCCAATACCGTGTTACTAGAGGAGGCCGAAATGCACGCGTTTTAGCTCATGCAGGCTGGCATGAGGAGGGAAGGACTCTACTGACGTGAGGTCTGGAACATGACAACGAATTAGAATTCAGAAAGCGGACGTAATTAGTTGATACTTAATTTTAATATCCTTGCTAGGTCGTAGGAATTGACGTAGCTGAAGGCTATGCTAAACTGTCGTCTCGGCAAATGAGAGCGTATGTAGACAGTGAACCATCGCTACCACAGTCGGCTGTACAACTGGGGCGAGTGTTAGGGAGTCTCTCTAGACTAGAGCTGCCATGTGGCGGCGCTCGGTCTGCAATCACTGATAGTGGCGACATGCGGGTCCGACGTATACTAACGGACCGCGGCCGATTTAAAGGCTACCACCTAGCAAGTGTAGTGTCTGGCGGTGACACCACAGCTATCATGAACAGAGTTAGAAACAATTTTATCCTTACAGTTTAAATATGGTATTCATTGATATTAATATGCACCACCCATCATTGCTGTATAACAATACTTTACACTGTTAATTTTAAAAAAAGAGACAATATAGCTTTGTAATAATATTATATAAGCTCTTTGAACTAACCTCCATTGGTGTACTTTGAGCACAGAGGCCAGTGAAACCAACAATATCACTGAAATAAATTGTAACAGTTTCAAACTGTTCTGGCTGCACGACTTCTCCAGCCATGAGCTGTTCTGCTACAGGTCTGGAACAAAGAACAGACAAAAATCACTCATAGTTCTATAGTTACTAGTTTCAAAACATTTTAGCTTAAGTGTAAACTCCAAAGAGAGGAAGATCCTTATAGTATTTATAAAAAAAATATTACTAAAATAAAATAATATAAAATCATGATTATTCTTATAAATGAAGGGAGAAAGTGTTCTTGATGTCAACTGCACAACTTATAACTTCAACAAAATTATAAATCTAAGGCAACCAAAGGAGTAACTGAAACCCCAAGAAAATGTTTCATGAAACACAAGTTTGCCTCTAGTATGCAAGGGCAAAACAAATTAAAGTGAATTATTTTGTTGGGACTTAATTTTGGCAGCATATATATATCACTACAGATATGTCATTTGCATAGGTTAGTCAAGAATGAAATTATTTAACAAGATTATACATGAATGCAAGAGCAAACATTCATCTAGAGGAAAATTAAAAACTGAATAATTCTCTGACAGAATAAATCTGAGAAAGTAGTACACCATAGTTTTGTTTTAACCCATTTTAATTCAAAGATATAGGTTTACATCATGAAATTGTGTACATATTTAACATTTCAACAAAAATATGCTTGTGTATGAAATATTGTTGATGTCCAAGTCAGGGAAGGAAATAATTCATAAGAATTTGAGCAATGTTACACATTGGTGCCATTCAGTGTTACCTGTTTTAGATGAATTTTGCTGGATTAACTGAAGCCTCCAATACCACTTCGTCTACTCACAACCAGTCACCTTTCAAACTAACCTACAACTTGGAGTTGCTACAGGCCAGTATATCAACGCATCTAATATTCTGTATGCACATGTGTAGACTTCACAACCACAACCAATTTGTCACCTTACAACCTAACCCTGAGCTCAGGTTACACTACAGATCATTTTGTCTACACAACCTACATCCCAAAACTTAATATAGACACAAAAAAATATTGTCAGTCTTTCTTCACATTTGTGCACCTATGATGTAACAAGCTGCATTATCATTACCTCTACATCCATACTCCACAAGCCACCTGACGGTGTGTGGCGGAGGGCACTTTGAATACCTCCATCTGTTCTCCCTTCTATTCCAGTCTCGTATTGTACGTGGAAAGAAAGATTGTCAGTATGCCTCTATGTGGGCCCTAATCTCTCTGATTTTATCCTCATGGTGTCTTCGCGAGATACACGTAGGAGGGAACAATATACTGCTTGACTCCTCGGTGAAGGTATGTTCTCGAAACTTCAACAAAAGCTGCCTACTGGTGTCTGTAGGTTCAGTTGATCCAATTTGTACAATGACACACAATTTGTACTGAATGTATTGCATCACTGACATAATCAGTTCTCTTTTCAACAGGAAGTTCTGAGACTCAAAGACAAAAACCAAATCATTTTCACCTTTTACTCTGGAAAAAATAATAAAAGACCTGAAAGAAGCATAGTTTATTTCTGTAATGATAGATGCCTCCTGCCACATGCATTTCACTTTGGTTCCTTTAGCATTTTGGTTTTGTCACCCAGATCAGGGTCGGCTATTGCATTTGAAATTGCATGCATGCACAAGATGCTGCATACTTGTGATCTCTGCTTTGCTTGGTCCTTCTCAGAAGTTCTTGGTACACAACATGGTTTCATTTACCAGTGAGGTGTAGTGTAAAGGACACTGGTCTAGTGGCTATTTGTATGAAAAGAGGCAGTCTTATGATCTACTGTCGCACTTCATTAAAAATGAATGGGAATTACTGAAAAGAAGGATGAGAATTATCAGTATCTATTTTACAGTGCATAATCAACACAGGTTCCTCCACAAGTTTGCTATGAAATGACAGTATAACACCATGCAGAAAGAATGTAAAGATTTAGTTGATGATGAAAGAACAAAAAATTTAAAAGAATTAACATGATTTGTATGGGATTTGTTGTTCTCTCCATCAAGGAGCATTTTGTGATAAATTTGCAAGCATGGAGCACGTGATGAAACTGGTGGTACAAACAGTTAATTTTCTGAAGTCTCAGACATCATTCCGCAATCAATTGTAATATTTTTTGGTAGAACTGATTAAAGAGTATAGCAACTGTAAGAGTCAATCCCTAGAACTTTTTTAAATATAAATCTCACTATTGTTGAGTTTCTGAAGGAAAAAGGAAAGCATAAATGTGAATTACAACATCTGGAATGAAGTGCAGAACTCACATTTTAGTTGGATTTGACTGCACACAGCCCACAGCAATGTGTTGCAGGATGAGAACACATTTATTTCTAATTTGATGGTGATGCATTTAAAAAATGCACTGTGGAAGTGAAAAACTCTGACAAGAAGCACCAGCCATTTTCCTAAGCTCACTGGTGTTAAAAAAATTACGGGGATTGTTTTCTAAATGTGTTGAGGAGACTGCCAGTCTTGCATATGTTTTTGAGAGCATTTTCTGACTCGGTTGAATGCGTCCCTGTGTGCATGCAGGTGGAACTGATTGATCTGCAATGTAATTCAAACTTAAAGACAAATTATTTATGTGAAAACTGTCCAGGAGTTCAATGTTGGTTTTCTGAAGCAGAGTTTCCATGTGTCGATAAAGAGCCTGTAAACATGATGCAATATTTTGATCAAAATTTGTGCATGAAAGGCTGTCTTTGATTATGAAATTACGTGGCAACATAAGTGATGAACATCAGCGAAGTTGTCTGCATCTGTTTGTTTGCTGACAGTTTGTGCCAGGTAAGAATTTTATTGTGTGTTCAGCATGTGAAAAATAATTAAACAATACTAAATATTTGTGTTCTTTGTTGTCTGTATTGTCCAAAGTGATGCAGACTGATCACCCAATTCTATACAGCTCATAATTGGTAACAGAACATGTTGAAAAAATAAAATCATTCAGTGAGTTCACTGAAGTAGAATAGAAGGAAGCTCATACTGAAACTAGATGACTCTCTCTTCTATTACCTGTTGAAAGAGTTGCTGATATTTTCTTTTTCTTTGACAAGTGTCAGACAACTCTAAGGAGTTTTTTTTTCCAAAAAATCTGCTCTCAATCATCTTTCAATTCCTTTAAGCCTCTTGAGTACTTTCCCCATCAGTGTTCTGTGCATTGTAAAACAAAATATAACTATAACTGAAGATAACTATGTTGCTCGATAAATTAGCAAGCAGATAATAGAAAAAAAATTTGACAGTAAAACAGCAGTGACATGAGTTGGAAAGTGTGGAGGCTAATGACACTGTATTAGTTTAGCAATGTCACCACAGTTTTCTATGATACTGTGTTGGATAAATTTGTGAGTGATCTGAACTATTTCTGGAAACTCTTCAGCACATGGTGCAGACTACTGCAAATAAAACCATCAGATAGATTAATTTACAAAAACCGTCTAATTTTGTAAATCCTAGTGTCTTGAAACTGAGGGAGAACTGTTTGATAAGTACTCTTGTGTAAGTAAACATTGTGAAGGTACATGGCTGGACTGGAATATGAAATCAAATGTTAAGGGTCAGTGACAAATGGCAGGAAATTTTTCTTGGTTCAGTTTTCACTAGCTGTTCCAGGTGCTAATGCATGTTTCAAAGTAGTGTTTTCAGTTACTAAAACTTTGTGGATAGATGGAAAACTATTCAAATAATACTGAGTCAGCATCACCACTTCAAAGAAAAATGTGCAAAATTTGTGTTTATATTCATCCACATTGTATATGCAATACTGCTGTTAACGTCTCATCAGTGGTATGGTAAAGTACGTGAAAATAAATTTTTATTAAGTGTATATTGATAGTAATTGTATCAAGTCATGATTTGTTACTCATTTGTCCTGAATTTTCGAATGCTATTTTGCAAATGGTCCTGAATTTGGTTGAAAATACACAGTGTATCAAACAGAATCATCCAATTTAAAAAATCATAATGATTATGTTATTTGAGATTTACATGGTTCCTGCTAGGTAGCAACAGTGAGTGCCTACTTCAGTTCTAGTAAAAATGGTGTTGGGGCAACAGGAAGTGTGTTGTGTTCTACATTTCATGCAGCGTGTGTCAGTAATAACTGTTCCGTGTGACTTTCATAGTAGGTATGGTGTGGATCCTCCTACAGCACAGAGCATTAGACATGGTGTGAACATGAACAGACTGTTTGTTTGAAAGCAAATCACCAGGCCATCCCTAAGTACTGATACTGATGTCGAGTGCATCCACCATAGTTTCACAACGAGTCCACAGAAATCTGCCCACCATGCAGCTTGACAGTTCACCATGCCCCCCATGTCCATCTGGAATGTGTTGCATTGACGTTTACACATGAAAGCATACAAAATTCAGCTACTGCAAACTCTTCATTAAGATGACAAACTACAATGTGTGGGGTTCTGTAATTTCGTTCATGGCAATATGGTGGATGACAGTTTTCTTCCACACTTGGTGTTTAGTGACAAGGCAACATTCCATTTAAATGGAAAGGTAAACCATCATAACGTGAGAATATGGGGTACAGAAGTTGTACAACATGAGAGGGACTCTCCAAAATTTAATGAGTTTCGTGGGAAGAGATGTATGATCTATTTTTCTACGTTTATTAGTTTCAGAAATATAGATGTGCCAAACTGGATGATTCTTTTAGATATGGCATAAACACATAACAGTTGAAAGTACACAATACCAGAAGCAAAAAAGTCTTAGTAAACTTAGGGTAAAAAATGCATACTTAACAGCTACATGCAATTTTTTGACTTCAATACTGTGAAGCAAATCTCTTCTACTGCAAGCTCTTTGCTTTCCATGTTTTGGGAAAAGGTATTGGGGACAAAGACAAGAAAAAAATGTCCACTAAACATTTGCTCTAAAATGCATACCTTAAGAGCTACGAGCACTTCCTCATCTTCGCTACTTGGAAACACAACTCTTCTATTGTTCAATTCCTCATAACTTTTAAATTATGCATTTTAGAGTAAAAGTTTACACGATATTTTTTTATTGTTTTGGTCCATACTAATAATTCCCAAAATGTGGAAATCAAAGAGCTTGCAGTAGAAGGGATTTGCTTCACAGTATCGAAGATGAAAAATTGCTCGTAGCTCTTAAGGTATGGATTTTTGACCCTATGTTTACTCAGACTTTTTTGCTTCTAGTATTGTGTACTTTCAACTGTATGTGTTTACGCCATTAATTATGATACACCCTGTATATTTGAACCCTAGAGGTACAATTACTTTGAGTTTTGCCTACAGAACTTCTCAGTCAACAGATTTGTTTATGAAATAGGCTGTGATTATTGTGCAGTAGCATGGTACAACTTGAACAGAGTGGATACTCAGAGCAAAGCAGCACTGGAGAAACAGTCCAGTGCTGATCAATGTGCATGATTACTGTATTTACTCGAATCTAAGCCGCACATTTTTTCCGGTTTTTGTAATCCAAAAAACCGCCTGCGGCTTAGAATCCAGTGCAAAGTAAGCGGAAGTTCTGGAAAATGTTGGTAGGTGCTGCCACAACTAACTTCTGTCGTCGAATATATGTAGCACTACACAGGCACAAAGATAAATACTGGCGCCAAAACCTCTGCGTCAGTAAATAAATTTAAAAAAAAAAAAAGTGGAAGACGAGCTTTTTTTCTCCGCCCCGAGGTTCGACCACTGCATTTTCATACATTACCCAACGAAGTAAATGCAAATTCTGTATTGTTCATCTTCGAATGTAGCAGCATTTCAATGTACTACGAAAATCCAACTGGCAAGACTGTTTGGGATGTTTGTCAATATGGCCAACTCTATGTTCTCCATTTTTTCCTACCTGTCAGAAGAGATGGTTGCTAATAGGAACATTTATGAATTGTGAATCACATGCAATATTCTCTTCACCATAAGAATAATACGAATATAAACATTTTGCCATGTATTCTTTTGTGTTTCCTGCTATCTCATTTAAATCCTGTCTGCCTAATAAACTACAAAACTACAGTGAGAAACAGCGAACGCAGAAGAATATACATATCATGTCATGTTTATATTCATATTATTCTTATGCCTAATAGTGGTAAAGTTAGAAATGAAGCACAGCAATTGAATAGATTTTTAAATCTAAGTTGACTCTAATTTCTGTGCAGAATGTAATGTATTAGAGAGTCGTCTGCAAAGATTTTCAAATGGAGAAAAATTTTCGCTAAACTCTCGTTCAGAACATCTTCTATCATACGCAGTCTATTATTTGGTTCTTGTTGATCATTATCAAAGAAAGCAGCAGTGTAAAGTAACAAGAAATAGCAGTCTCTTGCCATTGTTTCGATAATGAGACGATTTTTTAAAAAATTATTTATTTATAAGCGGCGGTATCGTGCACAAAAGCAAGCCATGCCGTGAGCGGTGACAGGCCATAAACACTAATTATCACAATGCGACAAACAATGCATGACACAGTACAGTAATGCATTTTCAGCTTAGAGTGACGTAAACATCTATAACAAAGAGAACGGCATCTATCAGATTAAAGAAAAGTAAGCAATCAATTCAAACCAGATGAAGCATGTGAAAAAGGAAGGGTACCCGTATAAATACGGACAGAGCACCTGACGCATAGCAATGGCTACCTGGTAAAGCTCAACTGCTAAGCTTACGACTCGAACCAAACTACTGTAGCTGTATCATCATTCATTCGACCTAAATTGTGTCTCGTGTTACAATGGACCAACTTTGTTTTGATTTGGAGGTGCGGCCTAAAACTTTTCTCTCCTCTTGAATTTCGAGTCTCATTTTTCAGGTGCGGCTTAGATTCGAGTAAATACGATATACTGGCACTGCAAACAGAGGAGCGTGGAGCAGTGACAGACACAGCAGCACTGATTGAATGAAACAGGTTTGTTCCTTAGCATTGTGACCAGAGCATCCAAGTAACTCTGGCTGTGTTTGAGCAATGTCAGCAGCATTCAGATGTTGCTGAAGATAGCAGCACCATGTGTGCGCCTTGTACTGTTGAGAAAATGGCATCAGTGGTCGCTTCGATAGCAGCTGTTTTTATTTTGCTTCCTTTATGGGACCCGTAATATGACAATCAGTACAGTAGATTCATTTTGTACAAGTTATGGGACAAGGTGCCAGAAGAATTACAGACTAAAAGCAAATACAGAAAACATTTCTGCAATTTATTATTTCAGGTATGAAAACAAGAGGCAATATTAATATTGAAAGTAGTACAGTAGAGAAATACACGAGGAAACATATTTTGCGAGAAAAAGTTTGTAAATTGTCTCTTATTCGGACAGCTTCATCTGAAGCTCTGTTGAAGTTTCAGCCTATTTGATAAAGAGCCTTGCACAGAATGCTCGGTTTCTACTGCAGGTTGCTCATCAAGGCACAGGTAGCCTTCTAGGTAATGACAGTTGTGCAGAACACCTGTACATTCACAATATTGCCAGCATAGTGTGATGAAGTTTCTATTGGCTTCCAGAGTATTCCTCACTTAGTGATCATTTTCCCAAAAGGACATTCAACTACTTCTCAAACTCTGGAAGGGCATCTTCTGAAATATTGTTTCTCTGTGTCTAAAACATGATGTCTGTGATAGTGGAGAGTCTGGCTGTATAATTGCCTCCTTTCTTCTTCATCAGTGATTGACAGCACAAGGAAAAGAACATCATGTAAGAGGCAGTCATTAGTTGGGGTTAAAAATAAATTGATTGATATCAAGGAGAAAAACGTGAAACTTCTCACTGAAAGAGGAAAGACAGGTCAATAAAACTGATATTTTGACAGTCTCCTACCAGATGACAGGAAAGACAGATGACAGGAAAGTAATATTGATTATGGAAATTCAGCAGCCCATTTATAAAGCGTCTATGGGTTGAACTCATTAATGTAAATATGTAACAAAGATAAAGAAACAAAAATACTTTTAAAATGAAAAATTATTTTCTACAATTTCCTTTGAAAGCAAACTCCTAAAAATGACAAAATTTGAAAATAAAAAAAATACTTTAATCCATTTTTGACATACAGAGATTCAAAGTCACTCTACATGTACATGTAAAATATGCACATAAAATCAGGCATCAGGTGAAATCTAAATAATAAATAAAAATGGTATATTCTCTATGCACTAATCTAGAAATGCCACATTCTTGTTTTCAAAAATGTTTATTAATTCATGGATGGTTCCTTAGAAAATCCCAAAACAAGTTGTTTATGATTTCGTACCAGATCTGAGCTGCTGATTCCAAGATGACTATGCATAGCAAATGGCTGAAAATTTTATGATACATTTCTAAGGCCTCAATCTCGAATAACCTTGAAATTTTTCTTGATATCTTTATCTGTTTTCAAGACACAGAGGTTCAAAGTTATCCTATTTGAACACATAAGGTCCAGCATGAGGCGAAAACATAGTTTATAAAGTGATGTATCATGAAGTAAATTGCTGTAAAATGTCTCAGTTGTCTCAGAACATCAGTTGTCATCACAACCATTGTACTTGAGCAGATGAACACTAGGATGAAGTTGTAATAAGGGAAAGGACAGCAGAGTAATAACCATCACTGTTGGCAAAGAAGAAATCAAAAGAACCGATTGTAAGTGAAGACATGAAGAAAAGACCATACCTATGGTAAACAGTTATAATCCGCAATTTAGAACAACTATTTTTCCCCCTCTTTTATTTTCTTCTTTTCTTTCTTTAATAACAAAAAAATTATTAATACTGCCTTATTGCGTCATTGTGCTGGCAGAATCCCACCATTAAATGTTTATGTGGAGTTCAGGGGTGGGGGGCAGACACATTGTGATGTAATCAAGCATGATGTACATTTTTTTTTAAATCCTTGATAACATTTGGTATCAATAATTTCATTTATAAATAGAAAAGTATTAGTAAGTTTTGCTAAGTTATATATCAATTGATTGAAACAATGTCTTTGAGAATGATGTAAATCATTTATGCCTCTTTGTTTCAAATGTTATCATTGCACTTCTGTTTGTTCTCATTTGGAGGGAAGAATAGCTGTATGATGGATTGTTGAAAAGATGTTTGTCAAAAGTGATAGTCTTCAGTTGTGGAATGAAGAGTCTTGTGGAATCTTGTGTGAGACATATTTTGTGAAACAGTTGCCTAGAATTTAGGAATAAAAAAGATTCTATGAAGAAACTTTTATTTGACATTTAACAGCCCATCAACCCAATGACCCTAGAAATACTACATTTCTTAGTACGCCAAATCTGGAGACCAAAATCTTACCCTGACTTACTAACTTCATTACAATCAGCTAAGTTATGTTTTAGTAAAGTGTACATATCCTTCACTGACATTTCCTTCAGAATAATGACGAAAGTCTGGTCTGTGGACACAAAATCATGTAAATGTTATTGAAGTGATGTGTTACAAACTATATGAGTTATACATTGTTAAACTACATGAGTTATACATTATTATCTGAGATCTACAGTCCTCAGCTCTTTACAGCACCATATCATATTTGAAACCAATTTTGGTAACCACAGATTTTTCAGTTTCACAGTATGATAAGCCCAGTAAACACTGCACAAATTGTATACTACACTCTTTGCTAACCCAGACATTCCTTGTACACATTCCAGGTTAATGGAAGTGCCGGATTACTGAAAGTGTTTTTTAAATTTAGTGTAAACACAAAGAGATTGTACTTCATTAAATCCAAAGATACATTCATTTTTGTAGAACACTAATGCTTGAGTGTGTACATATACCATAGTATCACTCACTATGAAACATATTCCAGATTTTTAGTTGTTGCAAGGTGATACATGACAACAGTGTCCTTTATCACTCAAGAATACATTGGCACTGCTTGTCTCTGATTGTTGCTTAATGTGCTCCAGCAAGAGGTCTGCAGCTCCAGCACAAGCAGAGTTAAGTTTCATGTTCTCTCCTTCTATGCCCTCTTCTTCGCCACTTACATTGTAACTTCACTGTATGTTTTTGATTATCTCTTCATTTCTTAAAGTTTTGTCATAAACAGTTGCTCATCCACCTCTGTACTCAGCAGCACCAGCTTTCTGTGAAGAACCAGCTTATCTCTAATTTCACATTTCTGCTTGAGGGCTAGCATAATGTGTTTCCTTTTAGAAGCCATGATACTGAACCACAAACAAAACCACATAGCATTGCATAACATTGTAATTAACTAATAATATTGTTGCACATGTGTATTCATTACTGTGTGCATCATTTTTGCTTGAACAGCTAGAGGCTGGATATGGACGAGATTACTGAGGGCCAGATTAGAGATAGTTCAGTGTACCTTTTTTTTCTTACTGTTTTTCAATCAAGTAATTTCCACAAACTCCCCACTTCGCCTCTTACATACACACACACACACACACACACACACAGAGAGAGAGAGAGAGAGAGAGAGAGAGAGAGAGAGAGAGAGAGAGAGAGAGAGAGAGAGAGAGAGAGAGAGAGAGAGAGAGAGAGAGAGAGATGTTTTTAGGTAAGCAAATACATTAAAACTATATTCAAATCAAAGTTTCCTACCTTGGTAGTACTTGGTACAAAAGTTCCTCAGAACGTTTCTTTTCTTGACTGAGTTGCTCTGTTTTCTCTTCAACAAGTGCTTCCAAATTGTTTGCATATTGCTCCATGCGGCGAAGCAGATCATCCATTAAGTTTTCACAGTAGCCTCTGGGTAATGAATGATAGACATTAATGTTTACAACACAAACCTTGTGTATCCTACTGATGTAATTAATTCATATACTTTTTCAGTGAGCTTCCCAAAGTTTGGATCTTTTCTTGTCAAATATTGTGACATATATAGAGGTAAATAATTATAATATGAATCTATGGTCTAAGAAAGATAGTACAAGGTAATGTTTGCATTAATTATTTGTAGAAGAATAACAGTATCTGTGCAAGTATAGGATGTAGACATAATGAAATCAAACAGCGGAGAGTCCTGGATGGAATGTAACAATATTATGAAAAGGAAAGATGCTACGCACCATGTAGCGGAGATACTGAGTCACAGATAGGCACAACAAAAAGAATGTCACAAATAATAAAAGACATGATGGTGTCATATAGAAATTTGGGTCCCTCTGGGGAGTGTGTTTGGATAGACCGAAGCTGTTAAGGTGACATCTTGCGTAAAACAAGAAATTCAGGCTCATGTCCTAGTCCAGCACAAATTTTCATTGGCGCAAATACATTGTGCAGCCAGAGTTGCATCATGAATGTGAATATGATTCTTGGATTTAATTTTGTTCAATACTGATAGAGAATAGAAGATTTGCATACTAACATTTTTACCTTTTTTTTTTATTGATGACAAGTAACACAGTCTAGAGAAACTTTTCTTGTGTTTCACTCAAATTTGCAGTCTTACTATAAAAATAATGTTCTTGTACTCTGTTCTGCAGATTAGAATATAGAGGTGGAGGAGTAGCAACATTTGTCCAAACAACAGAGAATGATGATGGTAGTATGAATGATACATACAAAACCTTACCAAAATAAAAATAAAAAGATTTTGATATTACAGGTATGGTCTACAATGAGTTAAGAGTATTCTGTGTGTACCAATCATCAAGTGGCAAAATAAATCCTTTCCTCAAAAAAAATATCCATTCTACTAGAAAAAAACTAAAATAAAAGATTGTGTAATATGTGGTAATTTTAACATTGATACAGAGAAGACACAGAGAAGTCAAAAATTTGAGGAACTGCTACTGAAATGCAACATGAAGGCAAATGTTATGGAACCAACAAGAGTGACTTTGGAAACTGAGTCAATTATTGACAAAATTATCGCTAATATACACAGCAATGTATATACAATAAAGGTTCTACAAACAGGAATTTCTGATCACTTTGGACAGCTTTGTGAAGTATTTGGAAATCTGAACTCACAAAAGGAAGATAAAAGTGCAGAAAGAGATGTTGGGCTTATCATCCAACAAAATATCAACATTTTCAAAGTGATGTTAAGAAAAAAACAGTGGACGGACACACTTAAAGCCCATGGAACAGACTAAAAATGCTATGTTTTCGAAGACACCATAACACATTACTTCAGTTTAGAATTTCCAAAAACAAAGAAATAAGCAGTGGATCATGAAGGCAATAATAGAATAGAGTGCTACCATAAGAGAAATGAAACAGAGAGAAAATATTGAAACCTACAGGCAGCACTAGAAGAAATACAGGCAGTTGATAAGAAAATGCAAAATCAATTAATGAGACTAACTCAAAATCAACAAATAAAATGAGAGCAGCTGGGAATATAATTAACTCTGAGAGGGGCTAGAAAAAATACTTACAGAAAACAAATGAAATATGACTGTAAATAACAAAATCATCACAGATAAAACAAAAATTGCCAACATTCTGAATAATAACTACACAGATGCAATGGAAAAACTAAAGCATGGATATAATAGCCAATGAACTCACCGAACTATGGGGACAGATAAGCCAAGCCACTCAATTTTAGTGAAACCAGTGTCTGGAAAGGAACTGACAAATGTTATAAAAAAGCTAAAAACAAAAAAGTTTGCTGGACATGATGTGTCAAACTATCTGATGAAGCAGGTGGCAGCAGAAATAATTACAAGACTACTGGATATTGCCAACTGCTCTTTCCAAGAAGGGGTATTTCCAGATAAACTCAAATTAGTTAAAGCAGTACCTGTATACATAAAAGGAAAGCGTGACAACCCTAACAACTAAAGGCCAGTATCTTTAGTATCGGGCTCCTCCAAAGTATTAGAAATTCTCATGCTGAACAGACTAACTACTTATTTGGAAAAAACATAATGTAATAACTCCAGCACAGCACGGATATCAGAAAGGGAAATCAATGGAAACAGCAATTGAATCATTAACAGAATCAATCGTACAGGCCTTGGACAACAAGATGGTAGTGTCTGGAGTTTTTATTGATCTAACCAAGACGTTTGACACAGTTGATCATACAGTCCTAGTAAAGAAACTAGAGAATACTGGTATTCATTGAGATGCAGCAAACTGGATGACATCATATCTAAGTAACAGGAGGCAATATGTAGCCATTAATAACTCCTAAAAATCAGAAGTTAGAAGCATTAAGTATGGTGTACCTCAAGGATCTGTAATAGGACCTGTTCTCTTCAATTATTTGTGAATAACATACAAATATGTGAAAATGAAATCAAAATATTTTATGCAGATGATATGACTGTGCTACATGTTTCCAACAATTTGGAGGCACTTGAGCAAAATACATTCACATCAGTCAGTAGTACAGCACAATGGTTCTCTGAAAATGAGTTAATTAATAATCTGAAAAAAAAAAAAACTATATACATGCTCTTCAAAAATAAACAAAAGAACAACTTATGGATGCTTTCTTAGATGAAAGAAGACTGGAAGAAGTAGCTTCAGTTAAGTTTTTGGGCATTACAATAGATAGTGAGCTAAACTGGAAACAGCTGATAAATACTGTTTTAAGTAAGCTCTGCTCTGTGATATTTATAATGAAACAACAGGCTCACTTTACTCGCTGAGACCTGTTGTGCACTGTCTATCATGGACTTTTTAAACTATGCATGCAATATGGAATCACAGTGTGTGGGGTAGTCAGCTATCACAGGAATGAAGAGAATATTCACATTACAGAAGCAAGCCATTCAAATTATATTGAAAAAGAAGCAAAAAGAATCATGTAAAAGTTGTTTCAAAGAACTAAACATTGCAAAGTTTCCATCATTGTATATATTCAAGACTATTGTGAATGCATCACATGATCACCCAAAACTGGAGACTAATGAGACTGTTCATATACACAACACAAGGGAACAGAAAACAACTGTGGTGCATTCCATTTTTGAAAAAGGACCCAAACACTGTGGCAAGTTAACACAAGCAATGTCAGTGCAACTACAAGATCTCAAAACTGAGAAAACGTTCCCCTGAACTCTACCCTCAGGTCTACAGGAAAGGTACACATACTGATCGCTACCTCCATAAGAACTCAAACCACCACCCTAGGCA
Source organism: Schistocerca americana (assembly GCF_021461395.2). Classification (NCBI taxonomy): domain Eukaryota; kingdom Metazoa; phylum Arthropoda; class Insecta; order Orthoptera; family Acrididae; genus Schistocerca; species Schistocerca americana. The sequence goes on along the minus strand of NC_060122.1, from coordinate 74,177,997 downwards.
AAAGAGGGGGGTCATAAAAACACTAGTGGATAGGGCCAATAATATTTGTGAACCAGGCTACTTACAAGAAGAAATAAATCATTTACGAATGGCCTTTGCGAAAAATGGTTATACAAAAAGCGAGATTAACCGAGCACTTCACCCAAATAGAAAAATGTCTAAAAATAGGAGTCAGCAACAACCATCAGTTGGAAAAGTATTTCTTCCGTTCATCCATAATATCACAAATCGCATTGGGAAAGTACTAGCCAAGTTTCACGCCTAAGAACAACAAAAGATGCTCGTCACCCCAGGGCTATATAAAATTCCGTGTAGTTGTGGCAGGGTTTACGTAGGAACTATAAAAAGAAGCATCAATACACGGTTAACAGAGCACAAAAGAAACTGTCGCTTGGGACATATCGACAAATCGGCAGTAGCGGAACATGTTTTTAAGGATGGAGATCACGAAATAAAATTTGGTGATACAAGTGTGCTAGCGAGGACGTCGCACTATTATACACGTATGTATAGAGAGGCAATTGAAAGCCACAAACATCAATACAATTTTAATCGTGAAGAAGAAGGATTAAAATTGGATAAGATATGGCGGTCGAGGTTGCATCTATCACGTGACAATCGATTGCCTGCAATCGAGAGAACAGACGATAGCCAGAGGTAGCTGCACATCGATTGCCACGTGTTCGTTGACTCACCTCGGAAAATGTTCTCCGTAGTTGAGAATGAAACGTCAGGGAGAAGAAGTTCTACAGATCGACCACGGCAACTTAGTCCGGAAGCGTTTACTGATGAAAATAGGCCTTCCTCACACTGCAGAAATTGTAACATACACCAAATAAACGAGACTGTTTTGGTATAAATGGTCTTTTTTATAACACGACAGAATATAATTCACGAAGACCAACACAAAAGAATATGAATTTGGAGCCCGTCCAATTGCCTCCCAGGTCATTATTGTGTCATGGTGGCTGCAGTGTAACACGTGTTAAGTTCGGCTCGCAAAATTTAGTTGAATTTGAAGGTGCTCTCGCAGATGGTGTTGTCTAGTACCAGTGGAAATTGTGTAAACAACAGTGTTCTGTGCAGTAGTGCTATTTTTTTTTTCTGTGCTCCGCAAATATATACGAGAAAATGGTAAACAGAAGAGTCAACAGCAGTTTCTTCAGTTTAAATTGTTCATAACAAAAATCTCTATCAGTATCACTTTAGCATATTTCAATCTAATTGTAGCTTCCTACGATAATCACTATCAGTATCACTTTAGTAAATTTCAATTTAATTCTAGCTTCCTATGATAATCTATTAGTTATTAAGCTTACTTCTCTCTGCTGGCAGCGTACAGCAGCAGTATTGGGCAAAATGCGTGAAACTGTTGAGGCCAATACCGCCAAAATTACAGCATTAAAAAAGTTTGTGTCTGAATACGAGAAAAAGGCATGAGAGTTTGAAGTAAAACTATCTGCTGCAACAGATGAGCTAGAACAGTACCAAAGGCAAAATAGTCTACAACTGTTTGGAGTAGCAGAAAATAAGGAAGAAGACACAGACAACCTGCTTATACAGGTTGGGTGTGAAAAATTAGGTGTTGAAGTGACTAAGGCAGACATTGACAGGAGCCATCAGGTGGGACAAAAACCACCAGGTGCTACCAAACAATGCCCAATAATAACTAAATTTCTCTCATACCAAAAAAGGGCAGAGATCTTTACCCAGAAGAAGAGGTTAGCAAGGACAGGGCTTACAATAAGGGAAGATCTGACACACAAACGGCTAAAGATTTTAAACAGTGCCATATCCCATTTTGGTCTTCAGAATGTGTGGACTCAGGATGGCAGACTTATCATTAAGACAGCTGGAAAGAAGACAGTCACAAACATGACAGAACTGAATAGTATTAAGTGAAGCTAATCGAGCCGAAAGTGCAAACTTAACACCATTTGCAAATTGTAACAGCCCCATACTCAGATATACTATCTTGTAATTGTACTGTCTTGTAATTGTATTAACTTTTTAATTATACCCATATTTGTATCTTCAAGTAATTGTTTTTGTAATTGTATTAACTTTGTACTATTTTTTGTACCTGTAGGTCTAACGTTTACTTAATCTTAGTTACTGCTAATACTTTTTTCATTTTCTCAGTTTATTCTCTTCCATTCTGTAATAGTACCATTGCAATTATTAGTCTCTCCTTTAGTTAATTAATCACCCATCTCTTCCGTTTAAATTGTTCATGACAAACATCTCTATCAGTATCACTTTAGCAAATTTCAGTCTAATTGTAGCTTCCTATGATAATCACTATCAGTATCACTTTAGTAAATTTCAATTTAATTCTAGCTTCCTACGATAATCTATTAGTTATTAAGCTTACTTCTCTCTGCTGGCAGCATTGGCCTCTTAAATGACTCCCCTTTCCCCTATTTCTACCCTAAGCTGTTTCAAATACACTAATTACATTTCACCTCTTACGACAGAGGATACACAGTGACACACAGCTGTCACTATTTTGGTCATATTCTCCTTGCACCGAATACCACTAATCCATTTTCTATACTCCTGCAACCTCAGGAAATCTCTTGCAGTCTCCTTTCTTTTGGCACTCACGGAGTCACGAACAGGGCGCACAAAATCTTGGACACCCCTGTGTTATGTCACTTGGCGGAAGCAGCGGCCAGTGCCCCTTGCGACATATAGTGCCCAACAAAGGGACAAACCAGTCTGCCACCCTACTCCAGGCTGCTCAGCGGAACGCGTCAGAGCTTTTAGTAGCGCACTGTAACATCCAGTCTTTACCTGCACATTACAAAGAACTTAGCCTCCTCTTCAACCAAATAAATTACCAGGTAATCCTCTTATCCGAAATGTGGTTAAAACCATACATATCCTCTGGATCTATTCTTCTCCCAGGGTACACATTTCTTAGGGCAGACAGATCAAAAAAGCGAGGTTGACGGGTATACACGCACAGATCTAAAAGCGAAAGTCTTATGTATGTCAAACCCTGCTGAAGAAAAAGAGGCTGAATTCATGTTCATTGAAATAAATATACAAAGTCAGAGGTTCTGGAATGGCGTCGTGTACAAGCCACCAAAAATAAGCTCAAGGAGTTCGTTACAGTCAGAATTACATTCACTTCAGTGTCAATACGAACATGTCATCGTAATGGGTGACTTGAACATAGACCTGCTAAGAGACACTCCCTCCGCAATAAACCTAAGAAGAGTGTTTAGTTGCAATAGCATGAACATTCTTCCATTACAACCTACACACCATACAGTCATACTCTTATAGACGTAATTGCAACAAAACAGACTGACAAAGTAAGAGATGTTGGTCAAACATCGGCCCCTGGCCTCTCAGCACATGATGTAATATTCCTGGCCTACTCTGTGCAGCCCCCAAGGATCAAATCACATTACATAACTTGTAGGAACATGAAACGTATTGACCTTGATGCTCTAACAGCCGATTGCTCAGAAATCTCATGGCATCACATTATCAGAGAACCTACAATTGACGGCAAAATTAATGAACTTGGTGATAAACTCATTGCCCTCTATTACAAACATGCACCTGTACGCAAAATCAGTGTAAGAAAATCTCTTGGTCCATGGCTGACAGCTAAATTATGGTAAATGATGAATAATAGGGATGCTGCCCACAGACGTTTCAAGACAGATCCGAAACCCGAGCGTTTCGAAGAATATAGAAAGCTACGGAACAGAGTGAAACAATGCATTTGTAATGCTAAAATCAGGCACGCTTGCTCCCTTGTATGTAGCGATATGACGCCCACAACTCTATGGAAGAATCACCGTAGCTTGGGGGGTCAGAAAGGCAAAATCGGAAACTACTTTTCATGTGTCAGCTAACGAATAAATGAATTCCTATGCACCTCTGAATACCCACATGGCTGATAATTACCATCCACAAGAATACCAAAACAGGATCACTAACAGTGATACCTTTCATCTAAAGCAAGAAAAGCAATAATGAGAATCTCTTCTGATGCAATAGGCAATGACAGGATCGGTATAACCATGATTAAGAATGTTGCCAATATCGTAGTATCTGTCTTAACTGACATATTTAATTATATCCTCGTGAACGGAATATACCCGGTTTGGGTATCATCAGGTGCCTTAAATGTTTTATTTTTTTTTTATTTTTAAATCTTTACTGAAATGACTTTGAGCATTACATTTATTCAATTATTTTGTTTAAATTTATTTGTTTTTATTTCCATACCTTTGTGGACCTCTGCTTGTCAGTCAGGAACAGGCAGGTGGCTCTGCATAGATTTAAGTGCCAGCAATCAGCAAAGAATCACACAGTCTTTCATGTAATAAGGGTGAAATGTCATCAAATTATTAGAAACAGTATAAAGAGACCATGGCAATAGCTCCTAACCACCATAAACCTTTCCACTAACAGTACAGTCATATGGAAGACCTTCAGGAGTATTTCTGGGAGAGATGGGAGGTGCTGAGTGGTTGCTGCAATGGGGAATGGAAGTCTCCAGACCAGCCTGCAAGTCATTTTCCAGATAAAGTGGCCTATTTTGCCACACTTACTGCCACTGCCAGGCAGGATTCAGCCAGTACAGAGTGGCTGCTGAGAGGGTCAGTTGGGACTTCAGTCCTTCCACTGATGAATACAACTGTTTCCTTTCTGTGTGTGAGATGGATTCTGCATTACCTGCAGCTTGTGAAGAGTCATGTTGTCATTATAGGGTCCATTACAGAACGTTGTGGGACCTTACAGAATGAACAAAGAAATCCCCTTAGTCATTTTTAACTTGATTTGGACAATAGGACAGTTTCCCAACTTGTGGAAAGAGGTAATTTTAATTCCACTTTTAAAACTTGACAAGGACTGTACATACCCAAGTACATATTGTAGTTTAGCTCCACTAGTTGTGTGGGAAAGAACTTGGGATGGATGGTGAATCACTGCACTGTATGGATATTATCCAGGCAGCTCTTTAGTTTCTTTCAGTGTAGTTTGTTTGGTTTGTCTCATTTTAGGGTGCAAAAACAACTACGGTCATATACGTCCATGTCAGAACTGTAGGACATGAGAACAAAAGAGGAGTTAAAAATGACTACATGTTAAGCACAATCAGTGGAAGAGAGACAGGTAAAGAGCAGGGACTTGGAGATCCATAAAATAATCCATAGAGACAAAGGAGGTAGTGAAATGAAGATTAAAGGTCCTTAGCCATGAAGCTACAATGGATGAAAAGTAAAAAATGTTTGACAGCCTGTGTGTCATTCACTAAAACGGCCAATAACTCAGATGGCAAATGTAAGTGGAAAAAAAAGAGCATTATCTCAAGAAATGGGGAACTGTCAAAGGTTCAGGACAGTGAGCACAAAGTGGTGGGGGATCACCACTTCACAAATCGTGATGGTTCAAAAAACAGTACCCAATATGCAACCTAGCTAAAATGATCTGCTCTTAGTGAGAGGAGGTCAGCCAAGCTGCTGGGAGAGGTTTAGTTCCCCATAACTTGTTTCCTTGAAGGGATGTCCAGTGGTGCTACCAAAGTGATGCCACCTGCTGACAGACAGCAACACAGACATCATCAGAGGAAATAGAAGAACTAGCGGGCCAAGGTACGAGGACTGCAGCTTGGCAGCAGTGTCAGTGGCATCGTTTCCCAACAGATCAACATGACCAGGGGTACGCATAAACATTACAGTGGCTTCATCAAAAATGAGCACTGCACTAAGGGATGGATGGTGTACAGAGGCTCTGAAGGGCATCAGGTGAGTTGAAACAGTGATAGAACTGAGAAACCTGTGTCGCTGGATGTACTGTGTGGCCTGATACAGGGCAAAGAGCTCAACTATAGATACTGAGCAGTGTTCCAGAAGCCGATACCGAAAATCATTGGTGCCAATGAAGAAGGCACACCCAACACCACAGTCAGTCCAAAAGCCAACAGTGTGCACAAAGGTACTATCGTGAAGTCCCATGCAAAGTCCCATGCGAAGCTCAAGAAAGTTATGGAGATAGAGCGACGCTGGACTAGTGTCCTTAGGGAGAAAATGAAGTTCAGTGTGAACACAGGCCACCACATGAAGCTGAGGTGGTGAAGGGTTCCCACCCATTGGGAAAGTGTCAGGAAACATGACGTTACGCTGCCGAAGCAATAGTCGAAAGTGAACTCTAGGAGGTAACAGAGAAGAGGGATGTGCCCCGTAGTGGTTATTAAAGGAGTTATCAAAGAAGGATGCATAGGATGGGTGGCCAGACATGGCAGACTAACAGCATGCGCATCTGCTAAGAAGAAAATCATGGCGGAATGACAGTGGTAGTTTAACAGCTTCTGCATACAGACTCTCAACCAGGCTACTGTAAAAGGCACCAGTGGCCAAACAATGGCCACAATGGTGGATTGTATTGAGACAGCGTAAGATGGATGGACGTGCATATGCATAAATGAAACACCCATAGGCTAATTTCGAATGGACATGGGACCACTACAAATGGGGAGGAGGGTGGTCTGATCTGCTTTCTAGAAAGTACCACTGAGGACACACAGGACACTGAGGACCGTATACAGTGAGCAGCTAAGAAAGACACATGGGAGGACCAAGAAAATTTTCTACCGAGGATGAATCCCAGGAATTTTGTAGTTTAAATGAGCAACAGGCCCAAGATGTAAAGATGGTGGAAGAAACCAGTAGCTGCACCAGAATTTCATACAAATGGTTTAGTCACTAGAAAAGTGAAAGCAATTGTTGATGCTCCACAAGTAAAGACGATCAAGAAAATGCTGAAGATGCTGCTCAAGGAGACAAGTCCACGGAGAACTTCAACAAATGGTAAACTCGTCAGTAAAAAGGCAGCCAAAGATGGCCAGCGGGAGACAGGCCATAACAGGGTTAATGGCAACAGCAAAGAAGACGACATTCAGGATGGAACCCTGAGGCACACTGTTTTCCTGGATAAAGGTGTCTGACAAGCCAGAACTGACACATATCTTGAAAACTCAGTCTTCTAAATATTTCTGAAGGAATTTCCAGCCTCGAAAGCCCCACATGTAGATAGTGCGGAGGATACCAGTGCTCTAGCAGATGTCTCCAAATCACGAAATACAGCCACAGTCTGGTAATTCTGCAGAAAACCATCCGTGACATGGGCTGACAAAGTGACGAGGTGGTCAACTGCAGAAAAGCATGCTCGAAAGTCACACTGTGCAGTGGTTAGTAAATTGCTAGACTCACGGTACCATACCAGACACGCATGAATCACATGTTCTATCACCTTGAAAACAGCTGGTGAGAGAAAAGAGGCAGTAACTAGAAGAAAGGTATTTGTTGTTATCAGGCTTAGGTATGGGTATGACAGTGGCTTCATGGCAGTGCCTGGGAAATGTGTCCTGTGACTAGATGTGATTGTATGTACGAAGGAGAAAGTGCTTGCCACCAACAGAAAGGTTTTGCAACATCTCAATGTGAACATCGTTTGGCCTTGGCGTGGAGGATCAGGATGAAGTGAGAGCAAGATCTAGCTCTCTCATAGTAAAGGCAGATTGTAGTACTCATTATTATGAGTAGGGAAGGGTATCACTCAAGCCTTCTCCACTTGTTTCCAAAGGAGGAAGGCAGGATAACAGTGGGTGGAGCTTGAAATCTCTGCAAAATAGTGGCCCAAGGTGTTTGAGATAGCAATAGAATCCACTATGACATCATCTGTTATGGTCAGGCCAGAAATTGGGGAATGTACCTTGGTCCCAGAGAGCTGTCAAGAGGTTGACCCACACATGGAAGAGGGAGTGGAAGTGTTAAAAGAAATAGTAAATGAAATCCAGCTAGCTTTTCTGCTATCTCAAAGAACGTAACAACAGTGCGCATGCAACTGTTTATAAGAAATACAGTTTGCCATCAAAGAATGATGATTAAAAGTACAGGGAGCACATCTCCGCACACGAACTGTGTCACGGCATACCTCAGTCCACCAGGACATGGTGTGGTAAAGATGAAGTGTGAGGAATGAATGTCCAACAACAGTAAAGATAACATTTGGAAGATATTCTACCTGGTCATCACAACCAGGGAACTGCTGTTCATTGAATGTTGCCAGAGAGAAGTGAATCCTCCAGTTGGATTAGAAAGCTGCTGTTTGTGTGTGCACAAAGGTGGGTTAGGAGCCACAAAATGTATAGCACATGGGAAATGGTCACTTGAGTATGTGTCAGAGAGAATGGACCATTCGAGATGGTGAGCAAGCTGGACTGTGTAGAAGCAGAGGTTCAAATGGGAATAGGTGATAGGTGTGTGTGGAGTCTGAAAGGAATTTGGGTGCTCCCACGTTAAGGCAGATGAGGTTCAGTTGATTGAGAAGGTCAGCCAAGGGGGCACCTCTCGGACAGGTTCTTAGAAAACCCAAAGGTGACGGTGTGCATTAATGTCACCAAGCAGCAGAGAGGTGTGAGGGAGTTGCCCTGTAAGTTGGATGAAGCCTACACTGGTGACACTGAATGACAGAGGGATGTAAACGGTACAAAGGGAAAAGATGAAGTGAGGAAGGAAAATGCAGACTACAACAGCTTGAAGCAGGGTACCCCATGAGATGGGATGCTGTCCTGGGGGGGGGGGGGGGGGGTGTAGTGAGAGAAGGTGTGGAGGGGGGAGGTCAAAGTGGACTGGAAAGAAATGCAAGAGCTCAAAGTGATCTTGAGGATGCAATTTTGTTCCCTGGAGGCAGAGGACAAGTGGACGCACAGTTCCAAGAACAGCCGTAATTCCTCTTTGTTGGATCTAAGGCCATGAATGTTCAATTGGAGGAGAGTCAAGATGAGGAAAGGGGAGGAGGGAAAAAATGAAAGGATATCACCTCAGTGGCTACCGAGTGCCAGCCTTCAAAGATTTACTGGTACTGGACACAGAGACTGGAGAATCCTGATCCATGACATCTAAAGGGGCGTTGGCATTCACTCTGTCAGTCTGCGCAGTCCAGGGCAGAAAACCAGTTGGCAGTATGTACCTGCAATATGGATGTCGGCCGGATGAGGGTATCACGTGGGGACACTGTTGAAGGCGATCTTCAAGTCGGCAAAGGAGAAGATCGTTTGCCCTTGATTGATTTGTTGGAGCCTTTCCAGTTGACAGAGGAAGACTAATATGTTTGTTTGCTGGCGAGACACATAAATACTTTGCTGGAGTACTCCTTCTGTCCTTTTTGGCTTGCCGTTGTGTAGCAGGTGACTTCGCTCTATGATGTGAAAGTTATATGGCTTGTTGCACAGCTGGAAGTTGACATTGGGCAATTTTGCAAACACAGTGCTGAATTTGAGGTTGCTCGGCTGCTTGACCATGTCCTTTGTGGAGCAAGATGTAGTGAGAACAGTACTGTAAGTGGCTGATGGTAGAACACAGGGTTTCTGACAACTAGCCAGAAACTTGTGAGCAACAGGATAGGGCATTTTTTCCTTCACCGAAATCCCCTGGAACACTCGCTCATCAAGATACATGGAGCAATATCAGGAGGAGGCTGCATGGAGGCTATTGCAATTGTTACAGCAGAGAGAAGGAGATGGACAATCACCCTCATGAGCTTCCCTACCACAGGTAACACATCTGGCCGGGTGTCGACAGGACAGTCGTGTGGTTATAATGATGACACTGGTAGCAGTGCATCAGGGTTGGGAATGTACGGTTGGACTGTTATAACTTCATAGCTTGCTTTGAGCTTTGATGGAAGCACCACTCTATCAAAACTGAGAAAAAGAGTGCATATGGGCACTAAGGATGCATCTACTTTTTTCATTACCCAATGGACTGCAACGACACCCTGAGCAGAGGGGTACATTTGTATTTCTGTCTCAGTCAGAAGTGGTCTTCAGAAGCAAAGTGCCATTGCATAAATGTGAGCAGGATTTCACAGGGCTGGAAATTGCATCAACACCATTCCCATTCTGAACAGTAAACAGATTTACTGTAGCAAAGGACTGACCGTCTTCAGCATGTGAAACCATGAGGAGACATGGTGCAGCTGGGAGGATCTTGGAATCATGAGCCTCATTCCACTACATTTAATAGACACTGACTGTGAAGAGGTGATTGGCTCATTGCAAGAAAATCTCCAGTGATTGCCAGCATCTTCGATGGCATGTTCCTTCCAACTGTCGGCCCCCTCAGAGGGGGCACACCCACCTTAGGCAAAAGTTCACACTTCAGACCACACTTCCCAAACACCTGACAGTGGGACCAATTGGCAATTTGGGAAGGTAGCAGCTAAGGCTGTCACCCCGCCCTGGCCCTGGCCTGTACCAGTGTGTATGTGCGAACCCTACCTGTTGGCACAGGACTGAAAATTACGCATTACTCAGTCACCTGTTACACGTCAGACACATGGGCCGGCCCTCAGGAGTGCACAGGGAGGAAGAAGAAAACGAGGAACCTGGAATCTCAAACACCAAAGCAGAGGAAGGATAGGAAAAGGCAAACAAAGAAAGAAAAAAAGAAATGAAAATGAGTGAAGAGACTGTTCTGATGTCGGCTACTGAAAATGCAGAATACATTCCCAAAAACATCCCAGACATGTTCCCCAAAGTAGGGGAAAGAGGATAGCAGGAGGACAGACATGTATCACAGAAGGCAAAATATGTTGCAAAGGCTGGGTCCCATGATAGACAAGCACGATCCCACCAGAGAGCAGCAATCCCCTGGGGATCGTTCAATGTTGGTCCAGGAGATATCATTTCACTTCCAATAACATGGCCCTCTCAGAAGTGACTGCAGAACAATCTTCCTGTTCCAGCACCATCTAATGGACATCTTTTTTTGACAGTGAGAAGGCCTATGATACTACTTGTAGCCACAATGTCCTTATTCAGGTACATGAACGAGGTTTATGAATGTGTCTCCCATCTTTATATGATCTTTCCTCTCAGCACCTGTTTTACATATGGAGTCAGTGATACCCTTTCTGGCTTCTTTGAGCAAGAGAATGGTGCCCCTCAAGGCAGTGTCTTAAGTGTGACAGTTTTTGCTGTAGCTATTAATGTTACACCATCAACAGTGAAACATCCTGTCCAATGTTCTTTGTTTGTTGCTGAGTTTCTTTCTTTTGTTCCTCCTTGAGCCTTGCAACAACAACTCATCAGTCGCAACTGATTATTTGATGTTTGAAGGAATGAGCAGAGAAGAAAGGTTTAAATTCTCAATCAAGAAGTCTGTGTGTACTCTCTTGAACCATTCAAATTCTGTTTTAAGCTCTCCTGACTTTAAGAAAGGGGACATTGTCGTAACTTTAAAGACACAGTGAAGTTGGTGGACCTTACATATGACTCTGAGCTTACATGTTTGCCACACCTTAGGGACTTAAAAAGACAGTGGCTGGATGTACTCAGTATGTACTCAGTAAGACCACTTGTGAAACACTGCTCACCAGATACAAAGGAAAGGTGTTTCTACATCAAATAGTGTCATATGGTGAAAAATGGATATGTTCTGAGAATCCTAAGCATTGTAAACCATGGGTGAATCCAGGCAAACCATCGACATCCACTGCAAGTCCAAATCACATTGGAAAGAAGACAATGCTCTGTGTTTGGTGGGATCAGATGGGTGTCATCTATTATGAGCTGCCAAAATCTGGCGAAACCATTAACACTGATTGCTACCAACAGAAAATGATCAATTTAAATTGAGAATTATATGAAAGAGACCAGAATATGGAAAAGGCATTACAAAGTCATAATGCTCCCTGATAATGCCCCATCACACACAGCAAAATGGGTCAGGGAAACAAACGAGGCATTCAGATGGGAAATACTAGAACATGATGCTTATTCTCCAGATTTGGCTCCATCTGATTATCATCTATTTGCATCACTGGAACACACTCTGGTGAACAATGCTTTAATTTGTATAAAAATGTACGAAAATGTCTTGCTGACTGGTTCACTCCAAAAGAAGAACCGTTTTTTTGGCATGGCATTCATAGCCTGCTGGGAGGGTGGGAGAAATGAATCAAAAGCAATAGAGATTATTTTGAATAAAATATTGTTCATCAGTTGCAAACAATAGATATGTAATTATTACAACCATATTCTGGTTTCATACTTCTACACCTGGTGTATACATGGATGATATAAAACACCAACATAGAGAGATGATGATGCACTTCAATGACTTTGTTTAGTGTTGAAAACTGAAGCAGAATATGGCTGGGAAATTAATTTTGCAAAATATCTTAAAGAGGACTGCTGTGTTTGACTTCCATGGGTGTATCACACAGTGTGGGCAAATCTGACCTCCTTCTGAGAATATTATAGTTGTTCAAAACTTTCCAGAGGCAAAAGCTATTGCAGCAATACCGAGTTTCCTTGGTCTAAAATGATTCTTCAGGAAGCTTATATCACAACTTTAGGAAGCTTATCTCAAATTACTCTGCAATTGCCAAACCTCCGAGTGATTTACTGAGAAATGATTGAAAATACAAATACGAAGATGAGCAGAGGTAAGCATCCAAAATATTCAAAGATATTCTTTCATGATATAGTTTTAAAAATCTACAATTTTAAAACCAACAACCCAAAACAAGAAACTAAACTACACACAGAAGCAAGCAAAAACGATTTGGAGCTGTGTCAATAAAAAAATCTCCAAATGATGACAAGTTCCATCCAGTTGCATATTATGAGTAAAAAAACACCTCCAGAGGATAAATACACTAGTTATAGCTTGAAGTTTTAGTTACTGTTAATTGCTTAAGGAAATTCCTGGCGTGTGTGTACTAGGAATACATTTTAAAATTTTAAAGGACTGTGCTGCATTCCAAAAGACTATGGATAAGAAGAAGCTGTCACCAAGAACAGCAAGATGGGCTTCAGTCAGGCAAGAGTATTCCTACACCATTGAACACTGGTCTGGTTTTCAGAAGAAACATGTAGGTGCCTTAAGTAGCTGTGTGAATGTAATTACCATCTGAGGGACTTGCTTTACTTCTCAATAATTCAAGAAGTACTCCATTACGGAAGGAACTGAACACATTTTAATAGTGACAGGATTCCCTAGAGCCAATGGATAGATTAGGAGTATCAGTTCTACTTCGCCTAAAATGATTGCCAAGCTTGGTATTGATAGGACTAACGAGTGGTATAAGGTGGTACCATCAGTTCAATGTGCCATGAATTCATTAAGACACCACAAAATTATTAGAAGAATAAATTATTATGTCATTTACAGAGAGGTGCTGTAAACTGAAGGAAGATGCTAAGCTAAAAGTCAGCAGGGTGCAAGAAGGAAACCATGTTAGCTTCAACCAACTACAGATGAAAGCGCCTTCAAGCACAAAATTGGTGACCTGGTAGCAACAAAACTGTGGTAAACCCACAGTGGCCACTATCTTAAGCCATCTATCTCACTCCAGATCTGTACACTGTGCCGGTCACACATTTAATTGGCCTTGCTGGTACACCACAGATGTTTCCCAATGTACTGAGCTAAGGGTCAGTTGCTGCAGATGCAGGGATTGTACCAGAGGCTCCACCATTATCCTCCAGCACAAGTCTACAACACCGGCTGCCCACACCAACTCAAAATCAGCACCACCAGCATCAATGTTGTCTTTTTTTTTTTTTTTTGTCATCAGTCTTCTGACTGGTTTGATGTGGCGCGCCATGAATTTCTCTCCTGTGCTAACCTCTTCACCTCAGAGTAGCACTTGCAACCTACATCCTCAATTATTTGCTGGATGTATTCCAATCTCTGTCTTCCTCTACAGTTTTTGCCCTCTACAGCTCCCTCTAGTACCATGGAAGTCATTCCCTCATGTCCTATCATCCTGTCCTTTTTCCTTACCAGTATTTTCCACATATTTCTTTCCTCTATGATTCTGCATAGTACCTCCTCATTCCTTACCTTATCAGTCCACCTAATTTTAAACATTCATCTGTAACACCACATCTCAAATGCTTTGATTCTCTTTTGTTCTGGTTTTCCCACAGTCCATGTTTCACTACCATACAATGCTCTAATCCAGTCGTATATTCTCAGAAATTTCTTCCTCAAATTAAGGCCGATATTTGATATTAGAAGACCTCTTGGCCAGGAATGCCTTTTTAGCCATAGCTAGTCTGCTTTTTATTTCCTCCTTGCTATGTCCGTCATTGGTTATTTTACTGTCTAGGTAGCAGAATTCCTTAACTTCATCCACTTCGTGACCATCAATCCTGATGTTAATTTTCTCATTGTTCTCATTTCTACTACTTCTCATTACCTTCATCTTTCTTAGATTTATTCTCACTCCGTACTGCGTACTCATTAGACTGTTCATTTTGTTCAGCTGATCATGTAATTCTTCTTCACTTTCACTCAGTTAGCAATGTCATTAGCGAATCACATCATTGATGTCCCTTCACCTTGAATTTTAATTCCACTCCTGAACACTTCGTTTATTTTCATCATCACTTCCTCAATGTATAGATAGGTTGAGGAGGGTGAAGGGTAGTGGGGAATGGGAACTGGGAGTTAGCAAGAAGGCAGCTAGGAAGAGGAGGTATTCAGACAATTATACTTTGTGTATATGCACTAGATTTGACCAACAGTTCCGAGTTGAGTGGAGAAGAGCCTCATGTAGCTGTAGATGTAGGGAACATGCAGCAGTCCTCAGCAGTTAGGAGGCCTAGGTCAGTTGCAAAGTTTCACAGAAATAAGAAGGTTCTGCTGCTAGGTAGTTTGCATGGTAGAAGTGTGAGCCAGCAGTTGCAGGAAGTGTTGGGGAGTGAGTACCTGGACACCAGTATTGTGAAGCCTAGTGCAGGGTTGGCTCAAGTGACTGACAGCATAGGGGAGTTATGTAGGAATTTTACAAAGGAGGATCAGGTAGTGATAGTAGGTGGAGCAGGGAACAGTCTCAATAGGGACAGAGAATATGATGTAGGTGGTGACCTGGTAAGATAGCTACTCAAACTTGTGGCACTAATGTGCATTTCATGCAACTGTTTCAGCGTCATGATCAGCCTCATCTTAATGCGGCTGTTTGGTGCGTTAACATGGGGCTGGAGAGGGCGCTGATGGCAGAGGGCACGGGTCACATGTCAGTAGTGCAAATTTTGTCTATCAGTAGATCATGATTCACTGGGTGTGGCCTGCACCTCAACAGGTATGGGAAAGGGAGGCTGGCAAAGTTTGTAGGTGACAGTGTAGTGGGTGGTGGTGGTGGTGGTGGTGGTGGGATCACTCATGCAAAAATTTCTGTAGTATTTGGTGTTAGAGCTGCACCTTTTTTAGATTGAAGTTGGCTGATTGATACACCTGCTTAAAGCAAGTCCTGCCTGCTAACTAAGGGATCACCTTCAGAGGATGTAATGTTTCCATGTAGAGAAGGAATTAGCATATTCCATCAAAGTACAAGAGGTATTAGACATAAAGTTAATGAACTGCTTATAAATGTTGACTCTGAAATTATTGGTATTCAGAGCACCAATTAAATAATTTGACAATTCAGAGGCTTCCTTTACCAGGATACAGATTAGCTGGCTGTTTCTCAAGGAGTTCCTTGTGGGGTGGGGGAGTGGCTCTGTACGTAAAAAACAGTATTCCATTTGAGTCCGTGGACACACAGCAATGAACAGATATTTTAATGTTGTGCAGGAGCAGTTGAATTTAGTGAAACTAAATTTCTAATTGTTGTTGTTTATAGGTCCCCTAACTCTGACTTCAGAACATTTCTGCTCAAGCTACAGAGGGTTCTTGATTCACTGTGACTTCAATATAAATTTTGTATATGATGGTGCAAGAAAAAGGATGTTGGTAGATATCATAAATTCATATGATCTGATGCAGACTGTGTTTTTTCAACTAGAGTGCAGGGGAACAGTAGCACAGCCACAGACAATATTTTTATTCATTCTCCATTATTAGATGGGCATTCTGTTTGTAAAAGGATGAATGGCCTTTCAGACCATGATGCACAAATTTTAACACTAAAAGAGTACTAAAAAAAATGTCACATTTAATTACAAACTATGTAGGAAAGTTAATCCAACAGCAAGAGAGTTTTTTAAACCTTGTCAAGGAACAAGAGTGGCAGGATGTTTATAATGCCAATAACATAGATGATAAATATAATGCTTTCTTTAACACATTTCTCATGCTCTTTGAGAGTTGCTTTCCATTAGAATGTTCTAAATGGGGTACTTGTTCTAAATGGGGTACTAGCAGTAATAGACAGCCCGGGTGGCTGATTAGTTGGATAAGGATATCATGTAGAACAAAGTGGGAATTACATAAAAATTTATTTTATTTATTGATTTTGTGGTGTCACCGCCAGACACCACACTTGCTAGGTGGTAGCCTTTAAATCGGCCGGGGTCCGTTAGTATACGTCGGACCCGCATGTCGCCACTATAAGTGATTGCAGACCGAGCACCGCCACACGGCAGGTCTAGAGAGACTTCCTAGCACTCGGCCCACTTGTACAACCGACTTTGCTAGCGATAGTTCACTGACAAAATACACTCTCATTTGCTGATACGATAGTTTAACATAGCCTTCAGCTACGTCATTTGCTACGACCTAGCAAGGCGCCATTATCAGTTACCATTGATATTGTGAATCATGTACCGGCAAGACCGACGTTCTTCATTAACGGATTAAAGTTAAGTATTCCATTAGCTACGTCCGTTTTTCTAAATTCTAATTTCCTTGTCCTGTTCCAGACCTCACGCCAGCCTGCGTGAGCTAAAACGCGTGCCTTTCGGCCTCCTTCTAGTAACACGGTGTTGGCTCTCCTGCCAACCAAAACAGATTTATTTAACCTGGCAAGAGTAGGGCCATCAGGCCCTCTCATACATCTAACCAGGCATTCTACTTATTTTACATTCATATGTTTTAGTAGCATGTTAAACTACATCTGGTACAAAAAGTGAAATAAACAATTAGAAAGGTACACCTGGAAAAATACATACATATAGAGTTTATATTCGAAGATCATAAGTACTGTTATAATTAGACATTATTGAAGAGACAGATTTTAGATAGGAGTGCTAGCAGCAGGGAGTATGAGGGAGACTCATGGTGAAGGGAGAAGAATAGAGAGACATGATGAAACATAATTAAGGAAATATAAAGGAAAAGAAGATTGCGTGGCTAATAGAAATAGATGAAGAGGATGGCATCTCAGGAGCAAGATAGGAGACGCTAGCTTTGCTATTTGACAGATGAGAGGATTGGCCTTGTACATTAATTTTGTGGAGAACGTTATGAGGATGATTGTAGGAAATGGTTCAACATCTTCTTAAATGCAGCAGGAGATTGAATTTTGCGCAAGGTAAGGGGCATACTGTTCCAGAGGCGGACAGCGGCAACTGAGTAGGAGTTTGCAAAAGTTTTTGTTTTGTGAGTGTGCACAGTTAGGATACCAAATAAGAGTAACCTCGTGATTCGATTATGATGGCATGACAGGTTTTTAATCTCTGAAACGAGGTACTGGGGTGCTTGCACGACGAGGAGTCGGTGAAGTAGACACAGAGTGTGGTAGTCACGCAATTTGTCTGGCCGCAGCCACCCTAGCTCGGAGTATGAAGCACTAGCATGATCATATCGGCGAATGTTGCAGGTGTAATGCACACAGCATTCATGGTTAGTTCTAGCCGTCTTTTGTTTTCACTACTCATGCCTTGTTGAATCACATCACAATAGTGGAGGTTTGGCAGAACGAGTGCTTGCACGAGCTGGCGTTTCAAGTCCTGTGGAAATATGTTCCGAAACTTTTTGATTGCATAGAGACAAGCAGACGTCTTTCGGCACACTGCGACTGTATTCTCCGCCCAGTTGAGATGCTCATCCAAAGCTACACCCCAGTTCTTAACTGTTTTTTGCTATGGTATTGGAGTACCGTCGAGCAGAATAGGAGGTAGCCATTCACGGAAACCTGAAATTATTAATTTCTGATGGGCTATTAAGATTACTTGCGTCTTTTTTGCATTTAGTTTAAGCCTCAGGTTTTTCGCCCATGTCACTACTGAAGACAGATCATCATTCATCTGAGCGATTGCAGTGTTTACATCATCAGGTCTGACGCTTAGGTAGAGCTGGAGGTTGTCGGCACAGAAATGATATTTACAGGAGGGCAGAACCGACGAAATATAGTTGACATATGAAGAAAACAAAAGTGGTCCTAAGACTGATCCTTGTGGCACTCCCGAGGAAACATGTTTCCAGGAAGATTTTTCATTTACGCAGACAACACATTGCTGTCTGTCTTTTAAGTAGCTTTCAAACCATCTCATTGCACTATCAGAGAAATTAAGCTGTTGCATTTTTCTGAGCAATATGTCAAAGTTAACAGTGTCAAAAGCTTTGCTGAAGTCCAGTAGCATCAATATTGTTGCTTTTCGATTGCCGATGGCATATTTCAGGTCATTAGTTACTTTAATTAGAGCAGTGTTTGTGCTGTGATGTTTACGGAAACCGGATTGAAATTTGTCATATAGGCTGAATTCATGCAAGTGTTCAGTGATTTGGTCATGAACAATATATTCAAGTGCTTTGGAAACAGCAGGCAGTATGCTAATTGGTAGGTAATCACTAGACAGTTGCGGGTTTTCGATCTTAGGGATGGGTTGAATTATGCTTCTTTTCCATGCAGTGGGTGTATTCTGTTCACGTGGGAAAAATTAAATATGTCAGTTAAGACAGGTACTAAGATATCGGCAACATTCTTAATCATGGTTATACCGATAATGTCGTTGCCTATTGCATCAGAAGAGATTCTCATTATTGCTTTTCTTGCCGTATTTGTTGTTACATGTTTTAGATGGAAGGGATCGTTGTTAGTTATCCTGTTTGGGGATTCTTGTGGACAGTAATTATCAGCCGTGTGGGTATTCAGAGGTGCAGAGAAGAATTCATTTAATTCGTTAGCTGACACATGAAAAGTAGTTTCCGATTTTGCCTTTCCGACCCCCAAGCTATGGAGATTCTTCCATAGAGTCTTGGACATCAGATCGCTGCATACAAGGGAGCGAGCGTGCCTGATTTTAGCATTGTGAATGCATTGTTTCACTCTGTTCCATAGCTTTCTATATTCTTCGAAACGCTCGGGTTTCGGATCTGCCTTGAAACGCCTGTGGGCAGCATCCCTATCATTCATCATTTGATGTAAATCAGCTGTCAGCCGTGGAACAGGAGATTTTCTTATGCGGATTGTGCGTACAGGTGCATGTTTGTCACAGAGGGCAGTGAGTTTATCACCAAGTTCATTAATTTTGACATCGATTGTAGGTTCTCTGATTATTTGATGCCATAAGATTTCTGAGCAATCGGCTGTTAGAGCGTCAAGGTCAATACGTTTCATGTTCCTACAAGTAATGTAACGCGATTTGATCCTTGGGGGGCTGCACAGAGTAGGCCAGGAATACTACATCATGTGCTGAGAGGCCAGGGGCCGATGTTTGACCAACATCTCTTACTTTATCAGTCTGTTTCGTTGCGATTACGTCTACAAGAGTATGACTGTGCACCGTATGGCGTGTAGGTTGTAATGGAAGAATGTTCATGCTATTGCAACTAAACAGTCTTCTTAAGTTTATTGCGGAGGGAGTGTCTCTTAGCAGGTCTATGTTCAAGTCACCCATTACGATGACATGTTCGTATTGACACTGAAGTGAATGTAATTCCGACTGGAAGGAACTCCTTGAGCTTATTTTTGGTGGCTTGTACACGACGCCAGTCAAGAACTTCGGACTTTGTATATTTATTTCAATGAACATGAATTCAGCCTCTTTTTCTCCAGCAGGGTTTGACGTACATAAGACTTTCGCTTTGAGATCTGTTCGTATATACGCGCCGACCACGCCACCTTGCTTTTTTGATCTGTCTGCCCTAAGAAATGTGTACCCTGGGAGATGAATAGATGCAGAGGATATGTGTGGTTTCAACCACGTTTCAGATAAGCGGCTTACGTGGTAGTTTAGTTGGTTGAAGAGGAGGCTAAGTTCTTTGTAATGTGCAGGTAAAGACTGGATGTTACAGTGAGCTGCTAAAAGCTCTGACACGTTCCGCTGAGCAGCCTGGAGTAGGATGGCAGACTGGTTTGTCCCTTTGTTAGGCATTACCTGCCGCGAGGGGCACTGGCCGGTGCTTCCGCCAAGTGACATAACGCAGGGGTGTCCAAGGTTTCGCGCGCCTTGTTTGTGACTCTGCGAGTGCCGAAAGAAAGGCGACTGCAAGAGATTTCCTGAGGTTGCAGGAGTATAGAAAATGGATTGGTGATATTCGGTGCAAGGAGAATATGACCAAAATAGTGATGGCTGTGTGTCACTGTGTATCCTATGTCGTAAGAGGAGAAATGTAATTAGCGTATTTGAAACAGCTTAAGGTCGAAATAAGGGAAAGGGGAGTCATTTAAGAGGCCAATGCTGCCAGCAGAGAGAAGTAAGCTTAATAACTAATAGATTATCATAGGAAGCTAGAATTAAATTGAAATTTACTTAAGTGATACTGATAGTGATTATGGTAGGAAGCTACAATTAGATTGAAATTTGCTAAAGTGATACTGATAGTGATTTTTGTTATGAACAATTTAAACCAAAGAGATGGGTGGTTAATGAACTAAAGGAGAGACTAATAATTGCAATAGAGCTATTACAGAATGGAAGAGAATAAACTGAGGAAATGAAAAAAGGATTAGCAGTAACTAAAATTAAGTAATGGTTAGAGCTAAAAAAAAATTAAAAAAAAATAGTAAAAAGTTAATACAGTTACAAAAACAATTAGTTGAAGGTACAAATATGGGTATAATTAAAAAGTTAATACAATTACAAGACTATATTTGAGTATAGGGCTGTTACAATTTGCAAATGGTGTTAAATTTGCACTTTTGGCTCGAGTAGCTTTACTTAATACTATTCAGTTCTGTCATGTTTGTGACTGTCTTCTTTCCAGCTGCTGTCTTAATGATTACTCTGCCATCCTGAGTCCACACATTCTGAAGACCGATTTGGGACATGGCACTGTTTAAAATCTTTAGCCGTTCGTGTGTCAGATCTTCCCTTATTGTAAGCTCTGTCCTTGCTAACTTCTTCTCTGCCCTTTTCGGTACAAGACAAATTTAATTATTATTAGATGAGGTTTGATAGCACCTGGTAGTTTTCGCCCCACCCGATGACTCCTGTCAATGTCTGCCTTGGTCACTTCAACGCCTAATTTTTCACACGCAACCTATATAAGCAGGTTGTCTGTGTCTTCTTCCTTATTTTCTGCTACTCGAAACAGTCAGTCATAGACTACTTCGCCTTTGGTACTGTTCTAGCTCGTCTGTTGCAGCAGATAGTTTCACTTCCAACTCGCGTATTCAGACAAAGACTTTTTAGTGCTGTAATTTCAGCAGTATTGGCCTCAACAGTTTCACGCATTTTGGCCAATACTGCTGCCGTTACAGTATCTGATATAGTGCCAGCTATCAGATCGAGATCGTTTTTATCGCGAAGCGCAGCGTTTACCTCAGAGCGGACCAGCTGCACTATACCGGGAGCCACGGCCATACCTTCCGCCAAGAGCCAGCCCGCCGCACCTGCTGCTTCCCTGCTGCTGGACGCGCTGCTGTTGACTCTTCTGTTTACCATTTTCTCGAAGATATTGGCGGAACACAGAAAAAAAAAATAGCACTACTGCACAGAACACTGTTGTTTACACAATTTCCACTGGTACTAGACAACACCACCTGCGAGAACACCTTCGAATTCTACTAAATTTCGCGAGCTGAACTTAACACGTGTTACACTGCAGCCGCCATAATGGAATGTTAGAAATAGTCAATCAAGCTACAGTAGCTAATTACAAACAGTATTGAAAGGTGCTTAAAAATGTTATTAGGAAGGCAAAGAGTATGCAAACAGAATAGCTAATTCACAGCATAAAATTAAAACCGTATGGTCAGTTGTGAAGGAAGTGTCTGGTCTGCAGCACAAGGTCGATGATATAAAGTCAGTTCACAGTAAAAATATTTCTGTTACTGATAAATCAGATATATGTACAGTATTTAACCATCATTTTCTGAGCATTGCTGGTGAATTAAATAAAAATTTAGTTTCTACAGGGAATCATACAACTTTCTTGCCTTTCCGAGATTGACATCTGAAACACTCCTCTCTGATACAGGCAAGGGGGAGATTGAGTCAATAATTAAATCACTGAAGACTAATGACTCTCATGGTTATGATGGAGTGCCTAGCAGAACATTGAAGTACTGTGCTGCACATGTTAGCCCTGCATTTAGCCATATTTGTTATTTTTCCTTTAGGAATGGTCAGTTTCCTGAGCGATTAAAGTACTCAGTAGTAAAGCCGCTTTATAAAAAGGAAGAAAGTGATAATGTAGGTAACTTTAGACCTATTTCTATTCCATCAGTGTTTGCTAAAGTTATCGAAAAGGCTGTATATGTAAGGATAATTCATCATTATATATCACACGATTTGCTTCGCCTTTGGAAGTCGTTCAACAACTGAAAATGCTATATTCTCTTTTCTCTATGAGGTACTGGGTGGGTAAAACAAAAGGTTTTGAATGCGAGGCACATTTTTTGGTTTAAATAAGGGACATGATTGTGTTGATCATAAGATATTGCTCCAGAAGTTAGACCTTTATGGAATACAGGGAGCAACTCACAACTGGTTCACATGTTATTTAGCAACAGACAGCAAAAGGTCATTATTCACAATGTTGAGAATGGCTGTGATGTAGGGTCTGAGTGGGGTACGGTCATAGGGGGTGCCCCAGGGATCAGTGTCGGGGCCACTCCTGTTCCTTATTTATATGAATGATATGCCCTCTAGTATTACACATAACTTTAAAATATTTGTTTGCTGATGACACTAGCTTGGTAGTAAATGATGATGTGTGCAACAATGGCTCAGTTTCAAATAGTGCAGTTCATGACCCCTGTTCATGAGTCTGGGTATTTTGACATTGGCCACCTCTCAATATATATATTCCTTGCTGTCATTTCTTGTTAACAATATTAGCTTATTCCCAAGAATAAGCAGCTTACACACAATTAATACTCTGCAGAAATCAAACTGGTATTTGGATCAGACTTCCTTAACTCTTACACAGAAAGGTATGCAGTATACTGCTGCATCCATTTTCAGTAAGCTACCACTCGAATTCAAAAATCTTAGCAGTAATACAAGTGCTTTCAAATAGAAACTGAAGAGTTTCCTTATGGGTCACTCCTTCTATTTTATTGAGGATTTCCTTGAAAAATTAAGATGATTCTTATTGTATTGCTTCTTGTGTTTAATTAAACTTATGGACTGACTTTTTCAGGTTCATAAACATTTTGTTTTTATCTCTTATTACTTTTATGTTGTAATTTCAGGTACTGACACATTCCATGACCTTGGAGATTTGCTCCTCAATTTGGTCCTACAGAACTTGACATGGAAATAGAGTAAAAATAATTTTGAACAGTAGGGTTTAATATGAGCACTTCATTCTTGGTTGTCCACTCTTATTATTCCCTCTATTCCTTCTATGCATCGTATGTGACCCATCTCTCCCTATAGCTTACCCCAACTTTTTTTCAGAATTTTGAACATCTTGCACAATTTTACATTGTCAAATGCTTTTTCCAGGTTGACAAATGCTATGAACATTTCTTGATTTTCCTTTAGTCTTGTTCCCATTATTAACTACATCAGAATTGCCTCCCTCATGTCTTTACTTTTGCTAAAAACCAACTAATCGACATCTAGTGCATCCTTAATTTTCTTTTCCATTCTTGTGTATATTATTCTTGTAAGCAACTTGGATGTGTGAGCTGTTAAGCTAATTGTGCGATAATTCTTGCATTTGTCAGCTCTTGCCATCTTCGGAATTGTGTGGTTGATGCTTTTCTGAAAGTCAGTTGGTATGTCGCCAGATTCATACATTTTACACTCCTATATGAATAGTTGTTTTGTTGTCACTTGTCCCAATGATTTCAGAAATTCTGATGGAATGTTATCTATCCATTCTGAGTTATTTGACCTTATATGCTCCAAAGCTCTTTTACATTCTGGTTCTGATACTGGATCCCCTATCACTTCTGAATAGACTCCTGTTCCTTCTTCTATCACATCAGACAAATCTTCCTACTCATAGAGGCTTTCAATGTATTCTTTCCACCTATCTGCTCTCTCCTCTGCATATACAGTGGAATTCCCATTGCGCTCTTAATATTACCGCCCTTGCTTTTAATGTCACTGAAGGTTGTTTTGACTTTCTTGTATGCTGAGTCTGTCCTTCTGACAATCATGTCTTTTTCAATGTCTTCACATTTTCCTGCAGCCATTTCATCTTAGCTTCCCTGCACTTCCTATTTATTTCATTCCTCAGTGACTTGTATTTCTGTATTTCTGAGTTTCCCAGAACATTTTTGTACTTCCTCCTTTCATCAATCAATTGAAGTATTTCTTCTGTTACCCATAGTTCCTTCATAGTTCCCTTCTTTGTACCTATGTTTTCCTTCTGTGATGGGCCATTATAGTGATGTCCATTCCTCTTCAACTGTACTGCCTACTGCCTACTGAGCTATTCCTTATTGCTGCTTCTATAGTCTTAGAGAACTTCAAGCATATCTCGTCATTCCTTAGTACTTCCGTATCCCACTTCTTTGTGTATTGATTCTTCCTGACTAATGTCTTAAAATTCAGCCTACTCTTCATCACTACTATATTGTAATCAGAGTCTATATGTGCTCCTGGGTACACCTTACAATCCAGTATCTGATTTCAGAATCTCTGTCTGACCATGATGTAATCTAGCTGAAATCTTCCTGTATCACCTGCCCTTTTCTAAATATACCTCTTCCTCTTGTGATTCTTGAACAGGGTACTCACTATTACTAGCTGAAACTTGTTGCATCTCATTCCTTGTTCCAAACCCATATTCTCCTGTAACCTTTTCTTCTACTCTTTCCCCTACAACTGCAGTTCAGTCCCCTATGACTATTAGATTTTCCTCCCCCTTTACATACTGTATAACCCTTTCAGTATCCTCCTACACTTTCTCTGTCTCTTCATTTTCAGCTTGATGTCGGCATGTACAACTGAGCTGTTGTTGTTGGTGTTGATTTGCTGTCAATTCTGATATGAACAATCCTGTCACTGAACTGTGCACAGTAACACACTCTCTCCCCTACCTTCCTATTCATAATGAATGCTACTCCTGCCACACTATTTTCTGCTGCTGTTGATATTACCCTATACACATCTGACCAGAAATCCTTGTCTTCTTTCCACTTCACTTCACTGGTCCCCTACTGTATCTAGATTGAGCCTTTGCATTTCCCTTTTCAGATTTTCTAGTTTCCCTACCATGTTCAAGCTTCTGACATTCCATGGCCCAGTCCATAGCATGTTACCTTTCCGTTAATTATTCAATGTTTTTTCATGTTAATCTCCCCCTTGGCAGTCCCCTCCCAGAGAGCTGAATGGGAGACTATTCCGGAATCTTTTGCCAAATGAGAGATCATCATGACACTTCTTCAATTACAGGCCACATGTCCTGTGGATAGACATTACGTATCTTTAATGCAATGATTTCCATTCCCTTCTGCATCCTCATGCTGTTGATCATTGCTGATTCTTCCACCTTTAGGGGCAGTTTCACACCCCTAGGACAAGAGAGTGCCCTGAACCTCTGTCTGCTCGTCTGCTCCTCCACCTTCTTTGACAAGGCCACTGACAGAATGAGGGTGACTTCTTATGCTGGGTGCCTTCGGCCACCAATGCTGATAATTACTCAAAATTTGAACAGTGGCGGGATTCGAACCCAAGACCAAAGGCATATTGATTATGAATCAAAGACGTTACCCCTAGACCATGGGATCTCATACATTTGTCTATATCTAGGCTGACATGAACTTCCCAGCTTCAGTCTATGCCACGCTGTGAACTATTACTCATTATGCAGCCCTCTAGATTTGGACAATGTCATGCTGCTGGCCTAGCATTGCCTCCAAGCAGCTTCTTGATTGTGCACTGTGCTATCATGTGTTGTAGTCTACTAATAAAACCATTACAAAAACCAGTGTTCGTATGTGTCGTGTGCTACAACACAACTGGTGACTGTAGGCTGAAATTGCATGTGTTCCATTGCTTGAACTATGAAAACTTGCATGTGAATTTTGGCACTTGACTGACACTTTATGACAGTGACCTTTGCCATGACCTACAGACAGTATTTACTGCATGACCACTAGTGTTTCCTATTTTCCAGTTACCACCGCTAAACCATCTTTTGCTACTGTTATGCAACAGCTGATAGGTCATCAAAAGTAAAGTCAAAAATGTATGGAGGACCTCCTGGCCAGAGTACTGTAGCAGCTGATGGTAAATCCTTTGTCATTCCTGCCATACAAGGAAAAATCAGAAGACTGGGGCTCATACAAACAAAGAGTGCGACTGCATTTTAGGTAAATGATGATGATGCTGCTAAGTTCCTTTTCTTATCATGGATTCCACCATAAAATTATTAGTTGTTGAGCAAGCTAGCCCCTTTGACACAACCAGATAAACTGACTATCAACAAAATTTGTTCTCTGTTGGTCCTCACTATCAAAAACATTGTCATATGATTTTTGCTTGTCTCTAGTTTTACCAGTGTCACAAGCAACTGATTCAATCCTATCAAGTGTGGGCAATGGAATTCCAAGGGCTAAGTTCCCGTTGCAAGCTATACCACCAAAGAATTTTATGCGGAAGACATGATCAGAGACATGATTGTCCATATAGCAGCCAATAAAGAGTTCCAGTTATAAGTTTTACTGTTTGATGACCCTTTGTTAGATGAAGTGTTGCATTTAGCACAGTCCTACTAAGTCACACAAGCCACAGGCCACCACTTAAATTTCTTGGCAGACATTGCCACAGTAATCCGTGAGCCCAAACACATGGAGGATTCAGCAGACAGTGGCGACATCGTGGCAGTATACAAACAACAGTGCATGCATCCCTCTACACAGAAGCTGAGGTCTCAAGCCACCCCATGTTGTGCTAGCCTTACCAGTCCTGTGCAGACTGTTTCTGGAAGCATGTGAGAGACAACCATCCATTCTACTGGGCAGATTGTGCTAAATGTCCAAGACAGGGTCACCTCACATTTTTAGTTGTGCATCTGTTCCCATATCACATCACAGGACTATATCAAGTGTGGGCTTCTTGCCTAGTTGTCAAAAAGGAACAATCGGCCTAACTCAGATTGTGCAGGGACTTCAAAGTCATAGTGAATGCTCAAGCCGACTTGGATAGATTGGCACTACTTCTCCAATATAGATCTCGCTGATACATACTTACAGCTTGCATTAGAAAATATTCAAAAAAGATATTAGTGATTAATGCATCATATGGTTTGTACAAATATAAATGGTTGGCTTTCGGGGTCTCCTGTACTCTGGCAATTTTACAGAGGTTCCTGAACAGCAGCTTCACAACACACACGGAACTATTTGGATCACAGTGCTGTCACACAAAATATCCATTGAGCTGGATTTAGCAAAACCTAAAGTTACTCTTTTTTATTTGGCAGGAGGCAGGATTAAAGCACAATCTCAGCAAATGTGAAATTTTTCAGCCTTCATTGGAGTATTTAGCCCACATCCTTTCTCACAAAAATATATAACAAACGCAAAAACACATCAAAGCGATTGCTTCAATTCCTTGTCCAGTGAACGTCAAGCGCTTCAGACCTTACTGGGTAAAATTAACTATTACAGAAAATTCATGAGCAGCTGCTCAGATAGCTCATCTGTTACACCAGTTCTGTAAGAAGGGAATGGTTTTCATGTGGTTGGCCACATGTAAAACAGCTTTCCAGGAGCTCAAGAAAGTTTTACTCTCAGCCCTTTGTTTCAATATTCCAATCCATGAAACAAATAGTGGTGTGACGGATGCACTGGACCAAGCGATGGGGACTCTCCTCACTTGCTCACTCACTCAAAAAAATATGAAATACTACCAAATTGAAAAGGAAGCACAGGAATAGCACCAAGTTCTGCCTTGTAATGGACCACAAGCTGCTGATCTAATTGTTCAATCCAACAGTTCATGTCCTAGATTGTACTGCTCATTGTGTCCAGCACGGGGCATTGCTCCTCTCAATGAAATCCACTTCAAAGGCACATCACAGCACGCAAATGCAGATGCTCTTTCTGCCTACCAATGGCGCTGGACTGCATGTTCGATCAGAAAATTCTTTGCTTCTGCCTGGATGACAAGTTGCAACAAGCAGTGGACAATTTTCCCATTACAGGATCCTGCATCCGCATCACAACAGACACAGATGCTGTTCTTGAAGAGGACCACAATTTCATCTTAAGAGGGTGGCCAGAGTGATTGGACAGGCAACAATCTACTCCTCTTCAGCATTACTATAGGCTGCATCACCATTTGCTTCTAGTTGATGGTGAGATCCTTTTAACAGCAGACCACACTATGTAGCATCCCACCTGCCTTATGACAACAGATCTTACAGCTGCTTCAGCAGGGGCACTGAGGCACTTACAAGATGAAGTTCAAAGCCCAGTCTCATTATTATTGGACAGGCATCGACTGAAACATAGATAACCTCCTCTGTTAATGCACTAAATGTGCACAACAGCTGTCTGTCTCATGTCAGACTTTTCACTTTGGTCAGAATGCACCAAACATTGCGAATGAGTGCATTGCGAATGAGTGCATTGCCATTTTGCATGTCTATTCCTGAATATCCACATCGCTCATCATCACTGACACTTTTACCATGCACCCATATATTGTTAACTACCATACAATGTTGGGAGAATACACAGTGACAACATTGTTGAAGATTTTTGCCATTAAGGAGCTGCCACAGATATTAGGCAGAGGCATATGATAATTTCTGCTCTAGGAATGGAGTGAAGCAATCTGTTCACATCCTTTCCATTCCCAATGAAATGGAGAAGCAGAGAGGTTCATTCAGGCAGCAGATGAAGTTCATCCAAGTTGTGTGCACAAGATGCCCTGACATTGGGCGATTCCATTTGGTGACAACAGCATATCACAGCTCTCTCATGGATATCAACCTAGTTCTCTCCTACATTTACTGCCACCCACATCCAGCCCCTGATTTCCCTCCACAGTTTAGGTCTGGCACATGGATGTGGGACCGGGGGTTTGGCCGACAAGGTCAGTGGCTCCCAGCCACCAGTTTGAGCAATGGGGCTATGGGCATTTATGCTTCATACCAGAGACTGAAGCATTGCCCAACACTAGAACCAACTATGGTTCAGCAACTGCACCCCCAGTCTGTTTCTCCCCATGCCCTATTTTCCCCTCCTGTGATGTAACAAGAGTTCATCCTCAGGTTCATTCCCCCAACCTTCTCCCCCCCCCCCTCCCCCCTGTAATTCAAATGTCAGTAATGCCAGACCATTGCAACCACAGGGGGAGGGTCCAGCCTAGCCATTAGCTTCCCCACCCTGGGGGACACCAATGCTTTAGATCAAGTTACCACAGCCAGGAACATCCTCAGAGGTGCAGCAGTGGGACAGCTACCTTCCTGGAGTGCAGACATCATTATGATGTCACCTCGAGTGTCAACTATCTCACCCCTATTCCCACCACTGCCCACCTGGTGCAGCCACTGATGGCCGGGCCACTTTCAGTCTTATGAGAATTGGCATCACTTAGTTCCAGTAAGATAAATGTAGAGGAATTGTGGACGAAGTTTAAAGTTTAAGCAGATTGTAAATTGTGGTTTGGAGAATTATACGCCTAGTAAGTGGATAAAGATGGAAACAACCAACCATGGTTTAATAACAAAATTTGGAGAATGCTGAGGAAGCAAAGGCTGTTGCACTCTTAGTTCAAATGGGAATGTACAAATGGTGACAAGCAAAGGTTATTAGAGATTCTTGCATCTGTAAAAAGATCTATGCATGAACCATACAACTACCACTGTCACACATTAGCAAAAGATCTGGCAGAGAACACGAGAAAATTCTGGTCTTACATAAAATTGATAATCGGATCTAAGCTCTCTATTAAGTCATTTGTTGTTCAGTATGGTGTGGCAGTTGAAATTAACAAAATGGAGGTCAAAGTTTTAAGTTTCACATTCAAGATAATGTTCACACAGGTGAATAGTACAATAGTATCATCATTTGACCAACGGATAAACTCCCATATGGTTTACATAGTAACAAGCATTCATGGTGTAGAGAAATAGCTGAAGGGTTTGAAAGCAAAAAAAATCAGGTCGATATGGAATTGAAGTTTGATTTTACTAAGAGTACTCTACAGCTTTGGCCCTGCATATAGCTTTGGATTTATCATAATTCTCTTGCCCAGCCCAAAGTCCCAAGCAACTGGAAAAAAGTGCAGGTGAGTCCAATATATAAGGAAATGTACAAATGGTGACAAGCAAAGGTTATTAGAGATTCTTGCATCTGTAAAAAGATCTATGCATGAAGCATACAACTACCACTGTCACACCTTAGCAAAAGATCTGGCAGAGAACACGAGAAAATCCTGGTCTTACATAAAATCGATAATCGGGTCTAAGCTCTCTATTCAGTCATTTGTTGTTCAGTATGGTGTGGTAGCTGAAATTAACAAAATGGAGGTCAAAGTTTTAAGTTTCACATTCAAGATAATGTTCACACAGGTGAATAGTACAATAGTATCATCATTTGACCAACAGATAAACTCCCATATGGTTTACATAGTAACAAGCATTCATGGTGTAGAGAAATAGCTGAAGGGTTTGAAAGCAAATAAATCAGGTTGATATGGAATTGAAGTTTGATTTTACTAAGAGTACTCTACAGCTTTGGCCCTGTAAATAGCTTTGGATTTAACATAATTCTTTTGCCCAGCCCAAAGTCCCAAGCAACTGGAAAAAAGTGCAGGTGAGTCCAATATATAAGAATGGTAAATGAATGGACCCACAAAATTACATACCAATATCCTTATTTTCTGTTTGCTGCAGAATCCTTGAACATATTCTTAATTCGAATATAATAAACTTTCTTGAGACTGAGAAGCTCATGTCCACAAATCTGTATGGTTTTAGAAATGCAAAACTCAGCTTGCCCTTTTCTCACAATATACTGTTAACTTTGGATGAAGAGCAACAGGCCAATTCCGTACTTCTAGATTTCCAGAAAGCATTTGATGCAGTGCCCCATTGCAGGTTGCTATACCAATATCCTTATTTTCTGTTTGCTGCAGAATCCTTGAACATATTCTTAATTCGAATATAATAAACTTTCTTGAGACTGAGAAGCTCATGTCCACAAATCTGTATGGTTTTAGAAATGCAAAACTCAGCTTGCCCTTTTCTCACAATATACTGTTAACTTTGGATGAAGAGCAACAGGCCAATTCCGTACTTCTAGATTTCCAGAAAGCATTTGATGCAGTGCCCCATTGCAGGTTGCTATTGACGGTACAAGTTCACAGAATAAGTTCACAGCTATGTGAGCGGCTTGTAGACTTCTTAAACAATAGAACCCAGTATGCTGTCCTCAATGGCAAGTGTCCATCAGAGAAAGTGGTATCATCAGGAGTACCCCAGGGAAGAGTGATAGGACCACTGTTGTTCTCTATAAACATAAATGAATTAGTGGACAGGGAGGGCAGCAAGCTGTGGTTGTTTGCAAATGATGCTGCGGTGTATGGTAGGGTGTCACAGTTGAGTGACTGTAGGAAGATTCGAGATGAGTTAGATGAACTTTCCAGTCTGTGTAATGATGGCAGCTAGTCCTAAAATGTGGAAAAACATAAGTTGATGTGGATGAGTAGGAAGATCAAACCCATAATGTTAGGATACAGTATTACTAGTGTCCTGCTTGACACAGTCACATCATTTAAATCTCTGGGTGTAACATTGCAAAATGATTTCAGATGGAACAAGCATGTGAGAACTATGGTAGGATAGGTGAATGGTCAACTTTTATTTATTGGGAGAATTTTGAGAAACGTGGTTCACCTGTAAAGGAGACTTCATATAGGATGCTAGTGTGACCTGTTCTTAAGTACTACTCGAGTGTTTGGGATCCGTACCAGGTCAATTTGGAGGAAGACATTGCAGCAATTCAAAGGGAAGCTACCAGATTTGTTAACAGTAGGGTCAATCAACATGTGTTATGGAGATGCTTTGGGAACTCAAATAGGAATCCCTGGAAGGTAAGCAATGTTTTTTTCAAGAAACGTATTGAGAAAATTTAGTGAACCAGTATTTGAAGCTGATTGCCAAACAATTCTACTGCTGCTAACATACATTGTGCATAAGGCAAACAAAAATACGGTATGAGAAATAGGGCTCACACAGATGCATACAGACAGTATTTTTCTGTTGCTCTATTTGCGAGCAGAACAGGAAAGGAAGTAGTGGCACAGGGTACTCTCTGCCGTGTGCTGTATGGTGGATTGCGGAGTATCTATGTAGATGTAGATATGTCTGAGGACCTGCAGAATGGAGGCTCCTGTGACCGAAGCCATCCAGGGGGCTGCTGCTGAGAAGGTTGAGGACACACACCTTGTTCTCCACTTGGTGTGAGGCTGGGCACAGTGGGGCCATTGGTAACTGCCCTTCCTCCCCCCACCCACCCCACCCCCACCCATGCCCTTAAGTACATTTCCGTCGTATAGACCCTCTACATACTCCTTCCACCTTTCAACTTTCCCTTTTTTGCTTAGGATGGGTTTTCCATTTGAGCTGGTAACAATCACAGAACTGCTTCCCTTTTCTCCAAAGGTCTCTTAAATTTTCCTTTAGGCAGTATTTATCTTTTTCCCCTGGTGATGTATGCTTCTAAATCCTTAAACTTATCCTCCCGGCTTTCCTGATTAGCCATTTTGCACTTCCTTTCAATCTAATTTTTTAGGTACTTGTATTTCCTTTCACTCACTTCATGTACTGCATTTTTATATTTTCTCCTTTCATCAATTAAATATCTCTTGTGTTATCCAACAATTTCTACTAGGTCTTGTCTTTTTATCTATTTGGTTTTCTGTTGGCTTCAATATTTCACCTCTACCCATTAGTCTTCTACTGTATACCTTTCCTGTGTTCTGACCAACTGCTGCATAATGCTCTCATTAACCACTCATTCTTTCAACTTATCCAGGTCCCATATCCTTAATTTCGTACCTTTTTGCAACTTCCTTCACTTTTAATTTATGGTTAATAACCAATCAATTGTGGTCAGAGTCCACATCTGTCACTGGAAATGTCTTACAATTTAAAAGCTGGTTTTGAAATGTCTGTCTTACCATTATATAATCAAGCTGAAAACATAGTGTCTCCAGGTCTCTTACACAAATATAACCTTCTTTCATGATTCTTAAGCCAAATATCAGCAATGATTAAATTATGCTCTGTGGAAATGTCTACCAGGCAGCTTTCTCTTTCAATCATTTCCCCCGGTCCACACAGTCACCTATAACTTTTCCTTCTTTCCCTTTTCCTGTCACTGAATTCCAGTTCCTCATCATAATTATATTTTTGTCTCTCTTAACTATCTGGATAACTTATTTTCTCTCATCATGAATTTCTTCAATTTCTTCATCACTTGCAGAGCTAGTTGGCATAAAAACTTGTACTACTGTGGTGGGTGTTGGCTTTGTGTCTTGGCTACAATAATGTGTTCACTATGCTGTTCATAGTAACTTACCCACCTTCCAGTTTTCTTATTCATTACTAAACCTGCTCTTGCACTACCCCTATTTGATTTATTTTATTTCATTCATTTATGGCCTGTATTCACCTGACCAGAAGCCCTGTTCCTCCTGCTGCTGATTTTTACTAGTTCTCACTATATTTAACTTCAACCCATCTGATCCCCTTTTCAAAATCTCTAACCTAAAAGTCCAATTAAGGGATCTAACATTCCATGCTCTGATTCATAGAACACCAGTTTGGTTTTCCCTCTTG
The DNA here is from genome assembly GCF_021461395.2 of Schistocerca americana. Taxonomy (NCBI): domain Eukaryota; kingdom Metazoa; phylum Arthropoda; class Insecta; order Orthoptera; family Acrididae; genus Schistocerca; species Schistocerca americana. The sequence continues at coordinate 74,144,089 of NC_060122.1, read as the reverse complement.
ACAATATCCTCATGAGTAGTCCTTGCCTGGAGATCCGAATGGGAGACTATTTTATCTCTGGAATATTTTACCCACGAGGATGCCATCATCATTTAATTATGCAGTAGATCTGCATGTTCTTGGGAAAAATTATAGCAGTAGTTTTCCCTCGCTTTCTGCCGTTCGAGTACCAGCACGCCAACGCCATTCTGGTTGAATTATAAGGCCAGATCCCACAATCTTCTGGATTGTTGCCCTTGCAACTACTGAAAAGGTTGTTGCCTCTGTCCAGGAACCACACGTTTGTCAGGCCTCTCAACAGAGACCCCTCTGCTGTGGTTTCACCTGCAGTATGGCTATCTTTATTGATGTCCATCCCCGGCAGCTGAGTGGTCAGTGCGACGGAATGTCAATCCTAAGGGCCCGGGTGCGATTCCCAAATGGATCAGAGATTTTCTCCACTCAGGAACTGGGTGTTGTGTTGTCCTAATCATCATCATTTCATCCCCATCGATGCACAAGTTGCCAAAGTGCTGTCAAATCAAAAGACTTGCACCCAGTGAACGGTCTACCTGACGGGAGGCCCTAGTCACATGACATTTATCTGTATGATGTGGCATGCAAGCCATTCCATGAATGGTAAGGTTCATAGTATGTTGGGGTGACATATATCCTCCCATATTTTTTTCTCCTTTCACCCTCACACCTGTATATTGAATACTTCAACTCTGTCTCATTCTCATCTTCAGTGCCCATTTCTTTCAACTGTACAGAAATATACTTGGCATTTAACCAGTTGTTTCCTTAATTTCCAACTTTTAATTTTTAATTGAAATAAATGGTTATAGTTCTGTCATGAGTTGCACTGAGAATTATATCTTTTTTTATTTCTTGATGGTGTGAGTTTCTTATGCATTTGTAATGCTGTGCACCGCCTCTTTGGAGATGTTCAGTTTTTTTCTGCTAGTATTCTTTCACAGTTAATCTGGTAATTGTGTTAAGTTTTTGCTGTGGTATGATTTTACTTCTTACCAAGTGGGGTGGCACAGTTGTTAGCGCACTGGACTCATATTCGGGAAGACAATAGTTCAAATCTGCATCCAGCAATCCTGGTTTAGGTTTCCCATGATTTCCCTAAAACATTTCAGGAATGCCAGGATGGTTCTTGTGAAACTGTGTGGCTGATTTCCTTCCCCATCCTTCCCTTGTGCTTCATCTCTCAATGACCTTTTCAACGACGGGGCATTTAACACTAATCTCCTCCTCCTCCTCCTCCTCCTCCTGCTCCTCCTCCATGATTTTACTTTCTTTTGCAACACATTTCATTTAGTGGCAGGATTCAGAATTTTAAGGGTGAGCATGTGTGTTTATGTGTACAGGGGACGAGGGAAGGTGTTGTGTATCAATGAGTGTAAAAAATTTAGTGAGATACTTCACCAATGGACAATTTGCTTATAAGTGTTTTCAAAATTTTTACACATACTGATAACTGGCTATTGTGATACTTCGTTGAAGAGCATACTCTGATGAATTGCAAATCAATATCATCACCAATTTGGAAATTTTTGTCTTGGATTAAAACTATTGTATAATCTGCTAAATAACTTTTATGATGCTGTGTTTAACATGACTTTAAGCTCCAGCAGTTACTATGGGTAATGGTAGATTATGAAGTCCTGTACCTTTTTCCTTGTGAGTTTTCTATGATGAGATGGTATGCAGTATCGAAAAATCGGCTTTAAGAGATATGCAACAAATGAAGCATCACTAATGACAAAATCAGTGACTAGAGAGATGTCAATCTGAAGAATAAAGTGTACAAAGGTTGAAATCCAACTAGAATTGATGGTCAATTTCAGTCACAAAATATCTAATAATCTGGCACATGAGTCTTTGAATAAGCAGTCTGCAACTCCTTGGTGTATATCCTGAATGGTAAATACATTAATTGAAGATCTATATATTATGAGGCAAAGAAATAGTATTCAACAACAAAAATTCCATCCATATTCAGACGATGGTGAAATTAATTGTTAATCCAGTACTCACTTGCGAATTGAGCGGATTACTTGTCGTATAGACTGGAATGTAGGTCTGTCATCTGGATTGTCAGACCATGACTGATGCATCAGATCCAATAGTTCTGATGGACAATCCTGCTCACCAACATCTGGACGAAATGGTGGGACCTCTCTAGCCGCCACTCGACTCACAATCTCTGAAAAAAGGAAAGTGTAAGGACCAATGCCTTCCCTATAGATATTTCTTTGTTTTATCTCTAGGCATGAATGTAATACAAATGTCATGAATATTGTCAGTTCGGATTTAGCTATAAGGTGTTATAAAAATTAACTTTTTAACACATGTTTTTTATCAGGAGAAACAACTTCAGCCGGAGAAAAAAGTCCTAGACCCCCTAATTATATAAGTAGGTTAGAGAATTTGAAACAAGGATTGGACTGGTTGAACTTAGATTTAATTGGAATTAGTGATGTGTGGTAGCAGGAAGAAGAAGATCTGTGGTCAACTGAGTAAGGCTTCACCAACACAAGCTCAAATAATGGAAACGTAGGTGTAAAGAAGACATGTCAAGTTGCAGACAGGCATGATTGAAAGATATTCACACATTGATTTCAGCCACAGCCCTCATCAGTAAAGACACACACACATATCGTGTAAGAAGGTATGACATTAATAAGTACAGGAGAGAACTTACAGAGTGTACTGGACAAAAATAGAGAAACGATGCAAATGGCTATTTACTGGTGTCAGGCTAACCAGCTGTGGATAAATCAAACAAAAACAGAGGAAATAATATTTAATCTCAAAGTAACTAAAAATGAAAACAAAACAGTGAAATTACTTGGACTAATCATAGACCACAAGCTCTCATGGGAAGGACAGACCAATTATCTATGTAGTAAACTAGGATGAGTACTTTCCTTATTGTATAAATTAAGAAACAGTGTGAGCAAGCAATTGCTACTCCACTCATACTATGCTTTTTTTTCATTCCCAACTGCAATATGGAATATTGCTTTGGGGTAACTCCCCAGGAGCTGAATGTATTTTCAGATGGCAGAAGAAAGCAATCAGGTGCATGGAAGGGTTAGCACCCAGAGAGTCCTGAAGAAATTATTTTAAGTCTCTTGGCGTAATGACAGTGCCAAGCATGTACATATATAACTGTTTAATATATGCCAGAGAAAATCTGAAAAAATTGAACATGAGATGTGATGTGCATGAACACAATACAAGAAACAGTCACCTGCTGGACTTGCCTTCCACAAGACTTGCTGTAGTCCATAATAACTATAAGTACTTAAGAATAAAATTTTTCAATAAGGTACCATTCTCAGCTCATACAGTACCACTAAATAAATATAAGAATACATTGCAAACCTGGCTAAAAAACAATGAATTCTATAAAACTGAAGAATTCTTAGAAACTAATCATCAAAATATATGTTTTACCTAAGTTATGAAGAAAATGTTTTGATATTATATACGCTAGTTATTTACTGTGATTCTTTTCTTATGTGTGTATTTAATTATTGTATAAAACACACACACACACACACACCAAAAGCAAGCACACCTTATGCACACATGACCGCCAACTCCAGCATCTGGATGCTGGAGTTAGTGGTCATGTGTGCAACTTTTCTTATGTGTGTATTTAATTATTGTATAAAACACACACACACACCAAAAGCAAGCACACCTTATGCACAAATGACCGCCAACTCCAGCATCTGGATGCTGGAGTTAGTGGTCGTGTGTGCAACTTGCCCATAAGCAAGTACTGATGAAGGCTTTGGCTGAAAGAAATACATGTGTTTTAATTGTGCCTGTCTGCAACTTGACATGGCTTCTTTATGGTAAGTAGCAATCTATCTTTTCTGACATTGTTGATAATCCTACCTGGAGTTTCTATTGTTTGAAATGTATGTGTAGGTTAATAATAAACAAGGTAACTTAATGTAGGTAAGCTACTATCATCATCATAGTGAGAGGTACCCAAGCTATATATGACCCACAATACTAGTTCAAGTATAAAAGCCTAAAATCCCCACAGATGATGAAGAGATTAACCAAAGTGTGATTTACCTAAAAGACGTGGTTGAAGATGAAAATTTAATTATTTCCAGCCAGAGTGGCCGTTCAGTTCTAGGCGCTACAGGCTGGAGCCGAGCGACCACTACAGTCGCAGGTTCGAATCCTGCCTCGGGCATGGATGTGTGTGATATCCTTAGGTTAGTTAGGTTTAATTAGTTCTAAGTTCTAGGTGACTGATGACCTCAGAAGTTAAGTCCCATAGTGCTCAGAGCCATCTGAGCCATTTGAACCAAAATTTAATTGTGAGGAGGATCTGGGAGATTTTTATCCCATAATAGAAAAATGAGGGGAAAAATAGTAGGAGAACATGGACTGAAGGAAGGCCAATATAGGGGAAACCACATGGTAGACCTTTGGAAGGGGGTTGGATAGATGAAAAAGAGCTGGACACACTGAATGGGATTTTGAAATCCGATTTTAAACTACATAACATTTCCAGGAATAGATGTGGCCTCTTGGAAATTATTTATTATGAACTGAAGATTAAAAGTGAAGAGGTTAATGAAGAAGTTGCAGAAAAGTAGGGAAATGGTCTGGGTAAATGGAAATCACAAAAGACTGTTGACAGTTTCAAAGAGAAGTTTAGGCAAAGACTAACTGAAACAAGGGAAAGGAATGCAATAGAAGCCAAATGGGAAGCTTTAAGAGATGCAATAATGAAGGCAACATACGCTCAAATAGGCAAAGGGTAAGGATCAATGGAATCGTTGGATAACACATGAGATATTAATTTGACAACAGAAGAAAATATAAAAGAGCAGTAAATGAGGCGTACAAATGGGAATGCAAATATCTAAGAAATTATATTGATGGAAATTGCAAAATGGAAAGTAGAAATGGCTAGAGGAGTGCAAAGATGTAAAGAGGTCCATAAGCATGGGAAAAATAAGTGTGATATACAGTAAAACTGGATGTAGTCCTGTGGAACGGCTTGCCATGCCATTTCCACCTGGCGCCTCAGTTGGACCAGCGTTCGTGCTGGACGTGCAGACCGCGTGAGACGACGCTTCATCCAGTCCCAAACATGCGCAATGGGGGACAGATCCGGATATCTTGCTGGCCAGGGTAGTTGACTTACACTTTCTAGAGCACGTTGGGTGGCACGGAATACATGCGGACATGCATTGTCCTGTTGGAACAGCAAGTTCCCTTGCCGGTCTAGGAATGGTAGAACGATGGGTTCGATGACGGTTTGGATGTACCGTGCACTATTCAGTGTCCCCTCGACGATCACCAGTGGTGTACGGCCAGTGTAGGAGATCGCTCCCCACACCATGATGCCGGGTGAAGGCCCTGTGTGCCTCGGTCGTATGCAGTCCTGATTGTGGCGCTCACCTGCACGGCGCCAAACACGCATACGACCATCATTGGCACCAAGGCAGAAGCGACTCTCATCGCTGAAGACGACACGCCTCCATTCGTCCCTCCATTCATGCCTGTCGCGACACCACTGGAGGCGGGCTGCACGATGTTGGGGCGTGAGCGGAAGACGGCCTAACGGTGTGCGGGACCATAGCCCAGCTTCATGGAGAAGGTTGCGAATGGTCCTCGCCGATATCCCAGGAGCAACAGTGTCCCTAATTTGCTGGGAAGTGGCGGTGCGGTCCCCTACGGCACTGCGTAGGATCCTACGGTCTTGGCGTGCATCCGTGCGTCGCTGCGGTCCGGTCCCAGGTCGACGGGCACGTGCACCTTCCGCCGACCACTGGCGACAACATCGATGTACTGTGGAGACCTCACGCCCCACGTGTTGAGCAATTCGGCGGTACGTCCACCCGGCCTCCCGCATGCCCACTGTACGCCCTCGCTCAAAGTCCGTCAACTGCACATACGGTTCACGTCCACGCTGTCGCGGCATGCTACCAGTGTTAAAGACTGCGATGGAGCTCCGTATGCCACGGCAAACTGGCTGACACTGACGGCGGCGGTGCACAAATGCTGCGCAGCTAGCGCCATTCGACGGCCCACACCGCGGTTCCTGGTGTGTCCGCTGTGCCGTGCTTGTGATCATTGCTTGTACAGCCCTCTCGCAGTGTCCGGAGCAAGTATGGTGGGTCTGACACACCGGTGTCAATGTGTTCTTTTTTCCATTTCCAGGAGTGTATATGGAGTGTATATGTGTATACGTATGTGCATATTAAGATCCCAGAGGAGGAATGGCTGAAATTTATAGAAAAGTTAGGTAGAGAACAGGAACTTTAAGATCTAAGAAGGCAAAATGAAAATGGATGAAGACGGGATGGGAGATATGATAACTGCAAGAGGTTTTTACAGAGAACTAAAAGACCTAAGCTGAATCATAGCACCTGGACCAGATGCCATTCACTCAGAATTATTAAGATGCATTGGAGGATCAGCCACGACCACCTAATTTGCAAGATAAGATAAATGAGACAGGCAAAATACCTACAGACCTTGTGAAGAATGTTATAATACTAGTACCAAAGAAAGAAGATGCTTACTTGTATATTACCACACAATAAATCGTAACGGCAAAATACTAGCTTCAATTATTTACAGAAGGATGGATAGACTGACAGAAACCAACTAAAAGATAGGTTTATGGTGTCCAATGTTTAATAATTAATAACTAGCCTGTATCAGTCTCAATACCTTTCAATCCTTCCACCCAGCCAAGGCAGGGAATTGAGGCCCTACGTGCCATACTGGAGGTGCTGGCACTGCGGGGTCAATGCTGATGGTGCGATGCTATACAGGTGTCCAATCAGCTCCTCCAATAATATCATGAGAGGTTTACCTGTAGTGAATCCTGGTGTCAACTCATCATTGCACACAAATGTTGACCTCCAAGAGATTTCAGTGGTCCATTATGACTCCATCTATGGGGATTGGAGAGGGGGGAGGGGGGGGGGGGCATGTGCTCCTCTGAATAAACCAACTTGAATGTTATGTATGACTTCTTATGTACCCTTAAATCCTCCACCTATCCCAAATTCCACCCTCCTAGCTTGGCCACTCTTTACAATGGTGTAGAAGTGTGACCTGTAAACTTTTAGCTTATTCTTGGCTGCCAAAAGACTTCCAGAGTAGAATATTAACATAGAATGTGCTGCTTCCTTGTGGCACAAGGGCCTGGTCAGCCCTGATGCACTATGCTTGAAAAAGTCCTCTGATTTCACTATGTCACACATGGAAGGGTGTGTGCTGGAATGCAGCCAACAGTTTCTTGTTCTCAAATGACAGGGCATTACCTGCCAGGACAATGTGTTGCTATCGATTTGGACTGGCTGGGTATGACTGCATACATGAATGTGTCAGGTGTATGCGCCTTGTAAATATGGATCTCTGTTTGTCTGGAGCTGCCTGCCTGCTTGTTCATCATAAGAGAGGGCTGAGGCACCAGCTTCCACTCGACAACATATTCCTTAATATCACCAGCCAGATGTGTTCTACCACAGCTGTTGCAATATCATCCTCATCACAGCCTGAAGATGTTGACTGTGAATGTTTAACTGTTATTATTCTATGTCACCATGATGACTGCTGGCCGGCCGTGGTGGCACATTGGTTCTGGGCACTTCAGTCTGGAACCGCGCGACCGCTACGGTCGCAGGTTCGAATCCTGCCTCGGGCATGGATGTGTGTGATGTCCTTAGGTTAGTTAGGTTTAAGTAGTTCTAAGTTCTAGGGGACTGATGACCTCAGCTGTTAAGTCCCATAGTGCTCAGAGCCATTTGAACCATTTGATGACTGCTGAGCCAGAAAACAGAATAAGAAGTCCGAGAATATCTATTACAAGATGCAACTTTATTTACAACATAATAGAGTCCTGAGCTATCTAGCTATCTTCGATTTCATTAATACAGAATTTGCCTGACAATTTTATCATTATCAATTTACTGTCTCATTTAATTGGAGCGTAGTGACGAGCTATTTATTTCATTACGTCACTGTATGTGTGAAAGTTGGGATAATTTTTTGATTGTAGCTCGATACAAAGAAGCTCTTACATAATGCACATTATACTCAAGAAAGATGAGTCATGTAGTAACTATATTGACCAATGAATGACACAGTACCTATGTTGGCCATTTCTCAGCCTTGTAAATGTACTGCATTGTTTGTCTTGTCTGCTGTCTGTATAAAGGTACTCTATGATGTTTCTACTATCATGAAAAATGAAGATGGGTTTACAGTACTGTACTGAAAAATAGAAAAAGGCTAGCTAAAGATATAGACTGCCCAGAAGCTGGAAGAAACATGAAGCTTTGTTTCACAGATAAGAACATTTGCTGTTTGTGTAATGGGAAGACGCTTGGAATATATTAATTTTGATGACAAAACATAAAATAAGTGCATCTAGTATGAATGTCAGAACAAAATTAGGAATGATACAGAAAAAGAAACCTGCCTTGCAATAAAAAAAAAAGGCAACTGTGAAGCGCAGTGACCAGCTAATGGGCTATGCCCCTTTTTAGAGGACGGTATTGTGGTGGAAGAAAGCATTTTTACGTGTTTTCATGACAATGATGACTGTAAATTCATAGTTTATATAAAGTCAAGGGCTCCCAGCAAACATATTCATGCATTCATTAGTTAATTGGCAGCAGTCTTGATAAGCAAAGGCAGTCAGGATGAATCACCTTCAATTAAAAATAGTTCAGATGTAATGAGACTGTGTAAAATGTTTTCCTAAATTGGTTCTTGCTACAGAAATGTCAAAATGGCCTCTGAGGAGATGTAAGGTTTGAGCAGAGTAAAGTAAGGCAAGACTTGGGAAAGTAGCAAGAAAAGACAGCAGGTATTATTGTGAAGACTGTGATGTTTGACTTCATTTTCCAAAATTCATTCAACTTTTTCATACTAAGGCAAATACAATTAAGTAGTTTTCAGTGAAAAACTACATTTCCAAAGTTCTATTTTTAGTACCAACAACTTCTAATTCTATCTCCATTTAGGAAAAGAAAGAGACAAAAAATTGTTGTCAAAAAACATATTTTCACTTAAAAAAATAAAAATCATCACTGAAGTAATTCTACATTTATTAGCAGTATCATATTAAAAAAAGACCCCTTTTTCAAATGTGATGGATTGACATAAAGCCTAATGCAGTAGTATCTACACACAACTCAGAAAACAACTATGAAAAAGCACAGTCTCAGCTAGTAAAATTACACTCTAGCTTCTGTCAGAGTGTTAATAGAAGGTGGTTGGATGACATAAAACAGGCAGAAAAAAAAAAAAAAAATGCGTAACAGAGAACTGAAATACAAGGAATAGTCTGGAGGTGGTCTTTTTCCAGTAGTAGATGACAAATGCCTTATTGTTACTATTATGGAGCCCAGGGACAGCTTAGTGAAAGTACAAGAGGAAGTTTCAAACAATGGAAAGTCCAGGATGGACCGTAACAATATTATGAAAAGGAAAGTTGCTACTCAGCATATAGCGGAGATGCTGAGTCTCAGGTAGGCACAACAAAAAGACTATCACAAATAATATTTTGGCCAACAAGGCCTTTGCTGAAAACAGGTGACACACACACACACACACACACACACACACACACACACACACACACACACTCATGCAAACGCAAGTCACACAGACATGACTGCAGTCTATTGCAGCTGAAGCCACACTGTGAGCAGCAACAGCAGTGCATGATGGGAGTGGTGACTGGGTGGAGGTGAGGAATAGGCTGGGGAGGTGAGGGGGAGGGATAGTAGAGTAGGGATGGTGGACAGAGCAGTGCTGCTGGGGAGGAAGCAGAGACGATGTAGGTGGAGAGAGGGTAGGGCAGCTATGTGCAGTCGGGTGGTTAGATGGAAGGCAGGGCAGTGGGAGTGAAAGGGGGGGGAGGAGTGTTGTTTCTTGGCCATGGATTGTCGGTGGCCATTCATGTGGACAGACAGCTTGTTGGTTGTTATGCCCACATAGAATGCAGACAGTGGTTTCAGCTTAGATTGTAGATCACAGGTAGTCCTGCCTTTGATGGGATAGGTGATGTTTCTGACCATAATATTGCTACGAGAGGAGGTTGTCACATGCCCAGTGACCTGAACCCAAAACATTTTTGCTGAAATAAATATGGAGAACTAAATAACATCACTGTGCCCATACTGTACCTACATAAAAATATATATAATGCAAAAGTAACAGCACACGTTTTTTAAATGCACAATACATTAAGTAAGGGTCACTGCCTTTTTAATATTAAACAGCTTAAATTATCCAAAAGCAAAAGCCATAAATTCTGAGCTCATTTTGTGCAACAAACTACCTCAAACAATAAAAAGCATAGAAAAGACAAATATGTCAAGAAAATAATGACATCAATTATTTAACCCAAAACCCTTGTGTGTAGTTTAAAAGGAGATTTATAGAATGTCATTATGCAAAAAAAGAGCACATTCCTCAGTTAAAGAATATATACAGACAAAATGGAGCACCTTCCATCAATTGATTCTGTTTGTGACACTGTTCCTGTTGCTGTTTATTTTCCTTATTCATGTTAGTTTAAGGTATCCAACAAACTGCTGAAACAAGCCTTACATAGGAAATCATTGAAGTGGTGTTGGTTGGTCAGTGGGTAGGGAGGTAGAGGATGATACTTATATTTATATGTGTACACGCTTGAGAGCAAAACACAACAATATTTTAATGTAACTTACTGGAATTGTGTTTATAATATGATAACATATTTCTGTGGAAAATCCAGGATGGAATGTAGCAATATTATGAAAAGGAAAGTTGCCACTCACCATATAGCGGAGATGCTGAGTTGCAGATAGGCCCAACAAAAAAACTGTCACAAATAAAGCTTTTGGCCAGTAAGGCCCTCGTCAAAAATAAATCTCTCTCTCTCTCTCTCTCTCTCTCTCTCTCTCTCTCTCTCTCTCTCACACACACACACACACACACACACACACACACACACACACACGCAAGAGCATGCGTGCGCCAACGCATACACACGATTTCCAGTTGCAGTTGTTATTTTGTAAAATTATCCAAGGATTAAATAAAGACTGCTTTTACCACCATAATCTATTGTTGGTTCTGATCAGCATATTGCCAGGATGTTACTGTGTGAATTGCACTTGTCAGTTTGTTATTTCTGCTCCTTTGTTGTACTTTGCATTTCAACTGTTCCAGAATCTGGAATCTCCTCATGTTTTCGATATTACCTTTCAGCTGGGTGAAAGAATAGCTTAAGATCTGTGAAAGACAGAGACTCAACATATGTTGTTCTTTCTTTCTATTTCTTGACTTGTTAGTAGTAGAGCTACAGTTCCCTTTTGTATAAAAGTTAAAATCATGGTGAAAGATGGTTTTTGGTTCTACATCTCCATTATGACTATATTTGTAGATAACTTTGCTTTAACCTTACCAGGTGGTGTGAGAAATTGTTTAGCAGCTTCAAAAGGGCCAGCTCTGAGGATTATTTCTTCCAGTATGATTCCAAAACTGTAGACATCTCCCTTTTGTGTTGCAGGGTTTCCAGGAACAGTAGTTTGTGGCAGAAGCTCAGGTGCAATCCAGAGGAGTTCTGTAAATTTATCAGGGCAGGAATTTATTCATATGGTGACTAAGAAAGAAAAATTTTACCCAGCAAGAAATTACATTCCACAAGTGTAACTTCATTTTTTGTAGTTTTATAATGAAGCTTTTACTCTGAGTATGGCAAAAATGTAATATCTGTTTAGCCAAAACACCCCCCCCCCCCCCCCCCCCACACACACACACACATGAAAAGAGAAGTATTATTAGTTAGTTGCTCTGATTCATGTAATTAGACTTTACTTGTACAACTATTTTGTAAAGCTATGAAATTAAGTGCTTTGTAGTTGGTATAGGCTACACAGTCATAAAAAGGAGATACCACATTGCCTTCTACTGCACCAAAATCTGTGCTATGAATACCCAAATACTGTTTCAAAAAGACAATATCATAATTTTAATATCACATAATTGAGAACATGTCAAATAGAAACTGTTGTTTTCTTGTGGCACATTTTCTAAACTGTGGGTCATATTTGCCATTATTGTTTATTGCCTCATCATTTAAAACTGTATTTGGTATAAACAATGTACGTTACTTAACACAGGCAGAAGATTTTATGAAAAAATATTTGAGAAATCTGTGGAGTGGATCAACATTCAGTAACATAAAAAATCCTAACATTCAAATAAATAAATATAACTCCACAGATAAAAGTCACAAGGTGTGAGGTCTGGAGACCTGGGAGGACACCAGTGATGAAGTTAATCTTCTGCTCCTGCACTTCCAATCCAATGTCCCAAAATGGTTTCATTCAGGTAATGTCAGACATGTTCACAGAATTTCACTAAGTATGTCAGACGATATCTTAATGACACCATTCCAGGATGTCGGGTTGGAAGAGGAGGAGCAGAAGATGAACTTTGTCACTGGTGCCCTCCAGGTGACCAGACCTCACACCTTGTGACTTTTATCTTTGATGTTATGTAAAGGACCACATTTTTATCCCCCCTATGACAGACTTCCTTGAAAGTTTGTGACATCACAATGTGAAAATGTGAATTCTATATTGAAAACCCAGTTGCTTCATGTGTGGCAGGAAATAGCCACTGTCTTGATATCTGTCATGTAACACATGGTTATCACACTGAATGCATAAACATTTGAACTTCTTTCTTTCCAGAATCATCTTCATAGTTTGCAAGCAATAAATGTTAGAAATCTGTTCCTTCTTTCTGAATAGCCCTGTATCAACACTAGGCAAATTACAGCATCTTTCATATCATTGCAGACTATACTAAACATTGTATCCTAAAATGATAATGTTCACATTCTACTGCATATGATAATTAAAAGTAACAGCTTATGTAGAGGAATGAAATGTTATTTAGCCTAGTAATGACTTGTTGTCACTGAATTACAGGTATCCTACGGTTCCTTTTGTGCACTGTTGTAGCCCAATTTGTCTCATCTGTTTGTGATTCTTGTTCCTCTTTCTATATCAACATCCAGGCTCCACCAACCACAGTGAAGTGCATGGCAAGTGGTACTTCTCATTGTATCAGATGTTATGGTGCCTTCCTAGTCCAGTTATGTATGGAGCCCAGAAACGATGGATGCTTAAATGCCTCTGTATATCTTGCAATTAGTTTAATCCTGTCTCCATGTTATATCCAGAATCTTGTGCATATGCACCATGTGTGGTGTCACTATGAATGTGCATTTGCATGAGCCACCAACTGTATCAGTACGGTCCGGCTGCTGGAGGCCACCTGTGGGTGGATGTGTGTGGCGACGTCTCCACTGCCCTGTCTACTGGAGACTCAAACATATATATGCATGGAGCAGCACTAATTGGAACCTCTTGTGTGTCTTTCCAGTGTGCCATTCACTTCAGTGTACTGTGTCGTGTTATGTGTGGATTCATGGAAGTCTGTTTTCCGTTGTAGTTGAGTGCTTCATGAATAAAGCCATATTTGGATTATTTTTGACCAATCTTGTGTACTATGTAATTGCAACAACTCTGGAAATGAGTTTGGAAAAGTTTCCATGAGTGCAACCTTTACATGCAGTTTCATCAGGTTTATTCATTATGGACACCATGCTACTGGCCCTGAATGGCTTACTTTGGCTGTGGCCACCATGTCGGGCTCCACTAACAGAAAAGGTACTGTTCCATCAGTCCCTCCACCCACATCCCCTCCATACAGTGATTCACCCAAGGATTGGGGCACTTAGGAGACAAAAACTCAGACAGCAGTTTTTTATATTTCAGTATGACAGACTCAAATCTGTGCAAAGCCTTCTTTCTCTCGTGGATTCTGCCTAAGGCAAATCACTTACTGTGTCAACTTGCCCCTTTACAAGAACCAGCAGCTGTTACTTTTTATCTCATGCACAGTTTATTGGTCAATTGCTATAGCAAATGAATGCATCATAGTGGCTGAGGCAAATTGCTGCAAGAAACCAAACCATTCATACAGGGTCTGGGCAGCCAAACTTCAGACCAGGCCATAAATGTCAGGTTGTTACGAGGCCCGTAATGATTATTAAACAGAGTCTATGGTGATGACACAGTTCTCTGCTTATCTACTGACAAGGAAGTGTGCCGGAAGGTTTTACTTTGTGAAAACCCTCCACTGGCTGAAGCTTTGCAAATAGCACAATCTTTTGAAGTTACTTGGATTGCAGTAACCAAACTGAAGCTTGGAGTGATGTGGCAGTAGTGTCACACAGTATGCCTACTCTAGGACGACAGGCAGCTTGTACAAGGAAGTGGCAGTGACGGCGGTAAACATGCAAGCCCAGTGCCAAGCTGACCAAGGCCAGGTAAAGCAGCTGCAACCACAACCATGACAGTGGCAGTGTCAGCTTTCTCTTTTTCCAACTTGTCATTTCTGTTTTGTCCAGCATGAACTTTCAGCATGCCCTAAGCACTGGCAGAAAGGCCACATCACTTCTGTGTGTTGTTCACCAACAGTTTCAAGATAAGGACATGGACACAAACTGTTTGATACCAATTCTTGTGACTTCTTCCAAGTTGTTTGTAGACTTAAGTGTTTTTTGCCAAGTGATGAGGCTGCAGGTTGACACAGATGCTGCAGTGGCATTTTTGAATTCTCAAACCTATGTGAGTTTAGGCTCACCATCGATGACACTAGTGATGTGCAAGATGTTCAGTTATAACAAACAGAGCATTGCACTGTTGAGACAGTTTACAGCATCTGCCTCTTAGAAGTCAGAGGTTCATCCCATTACATTTTTGGTGGTTGCTGATGCTGGTGTTGAGAACTTGTTTGGGATAGATGCATTCCAGGCATTTGGATTTTCTATCACTGACACCATTCACCTTGTGTCCGATCAGGTACTGTATTCTCAGATGGAAATACTGAGTTTGGAATTTTCAGACTTATTTTTAGAAGGTATGGGGTGTGCTATTAATTTTTCTGCTCAAATTTCTTGAAATCCATGACTCGGCCTTGTTTTTGCCATGCATTTCCTATTCCTGTCATCCTAAAACATCATGTGAAAGCAACAAGTTCCAATCTCTAGGGATGGTGCAATCTGTTGTGGCTAGTGAATAGTCATCTCTGCTAGTTGTAGTTCAGAAACTGTCAGGGAAACTTTGCCTCTGTGGCAGTTTAGTACTACTGTCAATGCACAGTCAATCCTGGATATGTATCCTTTCCCATGCCAGGAGGAACTGTGGGCTAAATTAATTATTGGGCGGCCAGTACTTTTCTAAAAGTGATTTGTCTGAAGTGTATCTGCACGTTCCTGTGGATGAAGAGTCTTGGTGAGTTCTGGTTTTGATAGTCCTCATGGTTTTTATCAATATTTGCACCTTCCTTTTAGTGTGGCTAGTGCCCCAGCTATTTTCCAACGATTATTAGAGCAACAGACTGTGCCTGTCGCGGGCTGCATTAATTATCTAGATGATACTGTTCTTACAGGCTCCTCCATGCCAATCACTTGCAAAATGTACATATTCTGTTCTCTGTCTTACAATCTGCAGGCTTACAGTGTAACCTCACAAAGTCTCAGTGTTTCCAACCTCCTATTGTCTATTTGGAGTTCAACAAATCTCAGGATGTAGTTCGCCCTCTGTCAGACCACATCTCTGCTGTGATGTCTATGCCTCACCCCTCTGGCACTGAACATAGTTTTGGCGACTGATGCCTCACAGTATGGTCTCAGAGTGGTCCTCACCCTAGTATGCCAATGGCTTGAACAACCTGTTACTTTTGCCTTGAAATCTCTCACTTTGGCCCAGCAGTGTTACTCTCAGATGGAAAAAAGAGGCTCGTGCCACTGTCTATGCTCTCCAGAAATTTCGCATTTTTTTGTATGACTCTACATTTCACCTTATTACTGAACATAAGCCCTCAGTTTCCTTGTTTAACCCTCACAGTTCCTTGTCTGACAAAGCAGCACATCTCCTCCAATGCTGGCTACTGTTCTTGTCTCACCTTAATTACGAAATACATTTTCAGTCCACACGTAAACATGCCAATGTGGATGCACCTTTCTGTCTTCCTGTGGGTCCTGATCCTGACTTTGATCATATAGAATTGCTTTACTTCAATCTTGATACTGAAACCCAGGCTCCAGTCAAAGGTTTCCTAATTATGAGCTCGTGCATAGCAGCTGCTGTTGCTGCTGACCCAGATCTCTGCCAAATGGTTCGGTTCGCTCAACAGGGCTGACCAGATAAACCATTGGGTCAGGCTTCAGACCATGTGCACAACTATTTTTCCTTAGGGTATTGCCTCTCTGTTGATGAAGGTGTTTTGCTGTTGTCCACGAAAGACCTCTCTCCCAGAGTAGTCATTCTCACCACATTACAGCTCGAGGTTCTATGACCTGTCTACCAGTGTCATTGGGGCATTTCATGCACTAAACTGTTATCTATGTTTTTCGGCCAGGGAATGACAATGACACTGGCCATTCTGTCGCAGCTTGTGAGCAGTGTCCCCAACAACATGTGGCTCCCAGGGCATCTCTGTCCCTCTGGCCCAGTCCATGCCAGCCATGGGAACGCATTCACATAGACATACTTTCTTGGATTCCCATTGGCTCTTGGTTGTGGATGCATTTTCCTGGTTTCCTTACATTCTCCAATGAGCATCAACATTGACTTAGATCACAATTTGTATGGTTTTATGGGTTGTTTCTATTGAGGGGTTGCCTTGTACCTTAGTTTCTGATAATGTGCTCCAGTTCATTTCTCACACATTTCAATTGTTTTGTTTCCATCACAGCATTCATGATGTTAAGGCTGCACCATTCCATCCTCAATAAAATGTTGAGGTAGAATGACTAGTGCATCTGCTCAAGTCCCAAATAATGAAGTTTGTTGAGGATTCTTTGCCGGATGATGCTCTTCTCAATTTTCTAAGCAATTATTGCTTCACAACTATGGAGGAGCAGAACCCAACTGAGTTGTTTCAAGGACAGCAGCCACACATGCTCCTCCATCTTCTATGGCCTGAACCGTACCTGCCATGATAGGGTTCGTTCAGGTGCTTTGTTCCAGGATCATCATTGTGGGCATGAGGGTTTGGTCACTGGCCCAAGTTGATACCAGCTACTGTCGTTCACCACTGGGGCACCATCTGTGTGACATCCGTATGGCCAACAGGCTGGTGGCATGCCACCTTGATCAGATGCACAGACCTGTTAACTGCCAGAAGCTAACAGTTTGCATGTGCACCCCCAACACTGCAGTGCACCCCTTGGTCCTCTGCCTTGATCCTGACATCACCTGCTGTGGAGGCATCACTGTCCCATTGATTGCCTTCAGTATGAGCAGCATTCAGTGGCCCCAGTTTCCAGCACTGACTGTCAGTCTGTCTCTGGCCTTGGGTACATTGTTATGATGTGCTGTTCCACTTGACTTGCTTACACTGGCCCCCTCTTCATCATTACATCAACCATCATTGCCACTGGGTCTGGCCCTGCCACCCCCATACTGAGACCTACCGGCTGATTATGATGTTGAGATGGTGATGGCACCCTTCTTTCTGGTGCTGTCGTCAGGCACTGTGCAGGCCCACTGCCCTCAGGCAAACTCACATGCCTGCGTGTTTCGACCCTATGTTCTGGTGCCTGCAAAGCTCATCTTACTGCCCCCCCCCCCCCCCCCATCGGCACCGGCTGCTGCCTCTTGGAAGACTGCAAGTGTTTCCTCCATTGCCTGGGCATCCACTTCACATGAATGAGAAGTGTGTTATATCTTGCAACTAGTGTGTGTGCACCAAGTGTGTTGTCACCGCGCTGGTGTGTTTGTATCAGCTGCCAACTGTATCTGCATGGGCTGGCCGCTGGAGGCCTACTGTGGGAGGCATGCACACAGTGAGGTCTCCACTGCACCATCCATCTGTGACTTACACATGAAGCAGTGCTAACTGGACCCTCTTGTGTGTCTTTCTGGTATGCAGTTCACTGCAGTGTACTGCATCATGTTAAGTGTGGATTCATAGGAGTCTGTTTTCAGTTGCAGTTGAGTGCTTCATGAATAATGCCATATCTGGGTTATTGGATCAGTCTTGTGCACTAATAGTTAAAACACTACAGAGCGATACATTAGGGTATGTAGTATATTCCTAGATTGATAAGTTAAAGCTGGTTCATGAAACTTTGAAAGTCAGCTTTCATCAGATTGTTTTTGTCTCTGTTCAGATGTATTCCAGTTCAGTTTTTGCAGCATTTTTGTTACTCAAACCTATGAATATTTATGCTGCTCTGGTTTGTATATGTTCAACTTCCCCTGTTAACCATATTTGGTGTGGGTCTCAAAGAGTTGGGCAGTGTGCTAAGACTTCCCAATACAGAAACACTCAGAATTGTTCTCTCCAACCACCCATGGTAGCACTGAAGAGGAATAGGCATACTCATCATCTGCAACCAATGTCATAACTATACCTATTGCACATGACTGCTTCATGTACAAACAAAGCTTCACTGGTAGTACAGCCAGCTGCTCTGGGAAGAACTGACATCACCAATTCTGTTTGAGTCAAATAAAAGAGGCAGAAATACAACCCTTCTACACACCAACAGTTTCATGATCGATACAAATACTGTCTGGCATGGATAGGTGTGAATAATGTAAAATACAGCTGTTGCTATTGAAACCACTAAGACTAGATGTTAGCAAGCTTCATATGGCCACTTACACACCATCCTTCAACACCCTTGAGCCAACTAATGTTGTGGTTTTGCTGCTGCTATGTGCAACTTCATTAGCAGCAATTTTAATGCAGAAAATTATGCATGAAATACTAGGGTCACTTGTACGACAGTTTGGTGGGGGTAATGTGAGAATTACAAATAGCAAATTCAATCATCATTGGGGCACATGACATGACGACCTTCCCAGCTGTTGATAAGTCAGTGTCATCAATGTTACAATCATTAGGACATTGACTAATACAACCAGTGACGCCACCATTAGGAATATGCTGTTGTCAACCATGTTCTAGTCATGTTTCATCCAAATTTGGATGGTGCGTCACAACACTGGGGCATAAACTTTATGGACTTAGCTCAGCCCTCGAGGACAGCATCTCATCTACTCATCTACACCTACACTCTTCCCCCCCCCCCCCCCCCCTACTCATCACCCAAATTCCTCTCACCATGAAGGAACTCCAAAATTTGTAGCCATTTGGATTGGCCTGACACACCTGCAACATTTCCACTGATGTCAAAACTAAATTATCGCAGAAGATACT
Source organism: Schistocerca americana (assembly GCF_021461395.2). Taxonomy (NCBI): domain Eukaryota; kingdom Metazoa; phylum Arthropoda; class Insecta; order Orthoptera; family Acrididae; genus Schistocerca; species Schistocerca americana. The sequence continues at coordinate 74,124,793 of NC_060122.1, read as the reverse complement.
CCACTTTATCAATGGACTGTGTTATTTTGTTGTGAATGACCTAGTGCCATGCTACAGTATTTGGTCTGGGGACTTCAGTGTACTGTATATCCCTAACTGCAGATGTATACCTGCAAAGAAACAAACAAACAAACAAAAAAAAATGGGAACAAAAAAATAATTAGATAACTTTATTTTTCCACAGTCAAAAATTGAAGCTGTATGACACCACCCTCCTACACTTTGTGAGTATTTCATTTTAAAGCACTTTTCTTGAACTGCTAAACATATTATACTTGAAATTTTAAAACAAAAGTTGTAGTGCTTTATTTCTTGACAAAATATGGATGGATACATGAAACAAATAAAAAAATTGTTCTTTAATAAAATAAAACTTTCAGAACACTTACTGCCATTCATGCTCCTAAAATAATGATATGGTTTGAAGAAGATAGGAAACTTACTAGTGAAATAATTATGATCCTTTATTACTTCTGCTGGAGTAGTTAGGGAGCGTAATCCAAAGTCTGTTATCTTTAACACAAATCGTCCATCAATGAGGCAGTTTCCTGAACGAAGTTTACCATGTACCCCAAGCTCACAACTGTGTAAATATGCCATACCCTGAAATGAAATTATATTTATTATATTACATATATAATTTGAATGATAGTTGAAATAAAAAATTTGAAATAAAAAATTTAAAATGAAAAAATCATTATGGAATCAACGTTGATCCAGAAATGCTCTGTTCCAACCAAGAGATTAACGTAACTACATTCCCTCAGTTTCTCTCAAACATGGTGTCATTATGATAAAACTGGTACATTTACATAAGTTGCATGAAACTGAAAGAAAATTTTGAATTTTGAACAGAGATGTTGTATCAAGGAATGAACCACAAAAGTATCAAAATAAAGAAACACCACAACTTTAATATGCTGAATAATATTAAGCCATGAAAATCATAGGAAGATTATCTGACTCTGTGATAACATATGTGATGTGTATTATACCCCAGTTCATGGAATAAATTCCTTGAGAATTTCTATTGTAAATTCCTTAAAGAGATTTGAAGGTTTAACCAGTGTTGAGCTGATGTGTATTCAAGATACAATGTGCAAGGATACAGTACTCTGGTGCTGCTATGTAACTCACCTGTACCTGTGGTCTCTGACTGCTACAAATGTTTCCTGGGTGAATTAGTGCTAAGAATTAGGAACTTTTGGTTTTCACCAGTCTTTGGCTTAATGGAACTCTTATTACTAAATGCATGCTCGACAGTATGTAATGCTTGGGCTTTATTCAACTGAACCAGAAATTATTTCATACTTTTATTGTGGCTTAGTTGAACATACCTCTGAGAAGCATTGTGTTTGGTTCGTGGATTAATAAACAATTTTGATTTGTTTTTACAGAAGTCAATTTTGTTCAGTAAACATTGTTTGCCTAAGCACTTTTTCTCCATACGTCCTGAATATAATCCATCACAACAGACTAACACATCTAACTCACCAAAAATAAAAGTTATTCTTCAATTTATTCTTAATATATTTGTCACAATGGGCTCATATGTTTTAAAATCATTAAACAGATAAGATATATCTGTGTAATTTGCTCAATTCTTCTGGTTGCCTTTTTTATGCTGTAGAATGTTGATAGCCTACTGAAGTCACTTTGAGGTGACCATTACTATCCAATTCTAAGTTGAGTAGAAAGTTTGAAATACAAGATGTATATCAAGAATGTTTATTTGTTTTGTTTTAGGGTACAAAAACAGCTAAGGTCATATGTGCCCATATCAGAACCTTAGAACACTAAAACAAAACAGGAGTTAGAAATGACTACATGTTAAGACCAGTCAGTGGCAGGAAAGAGAGCTAAGAGCAAGGACTTCCTCTTGGAGAAAGGTCAATAAAAAATGCTGTAGAGAGAGAGCGAAGGTGCCAAACTAAACATTAAATGTTGTTCACTGTAGTGCTACAACAGATAAAAAGTAAAATGGAGGCGACAGCACATGTGTTATTCACTAAGGTGGTTAATAACTCAGACGACAAACATACATTAGAAGTTATGTGATTAAAAAAAAGGGCATTCAGGGAGGAAATAGCAATTTGTTAAAATTGATAACACTGAGCACAAAGTGGTGGGGATCACCACTTAACAAATGGGGATGGCTAAAATGACAGTGCCCCATATGCAACCTAGCTGAAATGATCTCACCATTGAGAGAGGACTGAGACAAAGACGGCCAAGCTAATGGTAGAGGTTTAATTCCCCAGAGGTTGTTCCCATGAAGTGAAGACCAATGGTGATGCAAGTGACACCATCTGCAGACAGACACCAACAAGGAGATCATCATAAGGAATGGAAGAACTGGCCGGCTGAGGTAGGAGGACTGCAGCCGCCGGTTGTTGGTTTCCTCATAGGCGTCAGTGAGCGGAAGTCAAAGCAGGTCAGCACCGATGAACAGCAACTGGTACCGGCAGCGTTGGATGCTGGTTTCTACGTCTGCGTACCCATGATGTGTGAGAACTGTATACTACCCACACCAGATCTTCTTAGTTGTATCATTCTAGGCGTATCTCTTCTTAGCCTAATACGTTGAGATCTTCTCTCCAGTTTTTCTCATTGTGGCTTTTTCACTACTTCTCCCTTGTTTACATTTACAAATTTTCTCCATCGGATATTTAGGAAAAATCCAATTCAGTGAAATGGTTCTTTTGTCTTGTTACGCTCGGTTGCTATGGCAACATTTGATTGCTTATTCTCTCGGTTTTGTCTCAAAATTCCTTTTTGCTGCAGTCCTTTCACACCAGTCGCCATGTTCTAATGTTTTTTGATGACAAGAATATGTGAAGTTGGATTGCCATCTTCCCACTTATTTTATACAAGTTGACTTACTTGGTGTATACAGCCAATCTTCTTCTCTGGATAGCCGCCTATTGGAGTCTCTATAAATTACTTCTCTGAAGAATGATGCTAGTTACAAGAACCTTAAAGACTCTCTCACCACTTGCAAAATAATTTGGTACTCGAAGAATACTTTTCGGTGACTATTGGTATATTTGAGCTTCATAAAAACAGAATTCACACTTCACACATAAACATTTAACTTCTCATAAGTAACTCGTATCGTCTCACATTACAAACAGATTTAAGTCCATTTAGAAAAGAGTTGGTTTAGCAACCATGTCTCTACTACAACCATATCATAAAATATGTCTTGCCTCCAGCAAGCCCGAGATAAGAGTTTTTTCATAATTCAGAATCTTAATTGTTCTTTCGTCACCAACAATAGTCACAATTACAAACGAGCACAGAATGACACAGAAGTTCCTTGGTGGTGCCGCGTGTTTTCATTATGACTTCCATGGACCAACCGACAAGTACTTGTCAGTGCCGTTCTACTGCCGTGTCTACTGTCTTCTCATGATAAACTTTGGACCTGCACACACAGACAGGTGACACACAGTATATGGGTTCTTTTTCCCACTCACATTTAAAATATTGTGTGTTTCAGACAGTGGAAGGCTGAGTGTTTCTAGAATTTGTGCAGAAATTCTTGAAACACTACAGTGGGTGGCCAGGTAAGACACATGGGAGGACCAAGAAAGTTTCCTATCAAGCATGATCCCCAGGAATTTCATAGATTCAGTGAACAGAAGAGGAACAGTCTCAAGATGTAAAGATAGTGGAAGAAACTTATTGTGCCACCAGAAATTCACACAAACAGCTTTGTCAGTGGAAAAGCAAAAGCAGTTTCCGAGGACCCATGAGTAAAGATGATCGAGACATTGCTGAAGATGCCACTCAAGGAAAGAACTGCACTAGAGGGCAAAATCGTCAACAAAAATGGGGCCAGAGATGCCATAATAGGGTTAATGGCTATAGCAAAAATGGCAACTCTCAGGATGGAGCCCTGAGATACCCTGTTCAACTGGATAAAGATGTCCAACAAGGCAGAGCCCACATGCACCTTAAAAACTCTGTCTTTTAAAAATTCCTGAAGGAAACGGGCCAGGCAGCCTCAAAAGCTCCATTTGTAGAGAGTACGGCGGATACCAGTTGTCCAGCAGGTGTCATAGGCTTCATAGGCTTTCTCCAAATCAAAAACACAGCCACAGTCTGGTATTTCCAGAGAAAACTACTTATGACATGAGTTGACAGGGTAAGGAGAGGGTCAACTGCAGAACGGTGCACTGAGAATCCACATTCTGCAGTGGTTAGTGAATTGTGAGACTCGAGCCACCATACCAGCCAGGCACGATTCATATGTTCCATCACCTTGCAAACACAGTTGTTGAGAGAAATGGGGCAGTAGCTAGAAGGAAGGTGTTTGTCCTTACAGGGTATAGGTATGGGTATGACAGTGGCTTCATGTCAGCACCTGGGAAACATGCCATCTGTCGAGATGCAATTTTACATACAAAAGAGAAAATGCTTCCACATAAGAGAAAGGTGCTGCAACTTCTGAATGTGAACATAGTCCAGCCTTGGGGTGGAAGATCAGGTAAATTGAAAGCATGATCTAGCTCCCTTACAGTAAAGGCAGCATTGTAGCACTCATGATTTGAGGAGGAGAAGGATGTCACCCGAGCCTCCTCCACTATAGTTCAATTCTTTTATCTTGGCGGCTCGCGCATGCGCTGTGTTGCCAGTTGCACACGACACATGCGCCAATAGAAGCAGCGCCATAGTATAGCATAGTTCGCAAGCTTACGTTTAGGGGGAAGCGCGCAGTTCATAAAGTAAAGCCACCATGGCCGCATTAACCCTTTCGCTGCTACAAAGACGTGCTCCCTGCATTCCGCACTGTGCGCGATTTTGTCACTGCACTGCTCGCCTGTGCAGACACATGGTGTTCCGACTGCTTTGACACTCTTACCATTCGATTCCACAAAAATTATTTGGCCCAAAAATTTGATTTTTACACATCTTCTTGACTGATATCTTCCCCCCATAAATGACTTAATTTTGTTTCGATGTTCAATGCAGTTATTATGCAGCATTAAATATAGTAAACCATTGCACGAAATTTTGAAGAGTTTGCAGAGGTAAAAGTCCATAGAGTATACTTTCCGTATGGTCGATTTTAGTTGCCACAATGTTGAGAATGAAATGTGGACAAGATACCTAAATTTCATATAAAATTTACTGTATAACAATATCTCATTTAATTTAAGTACCACATAGGTGTCGTATGTAATATTGAGAAATATTCTGTCTTTCGCGACTGTAACAAAAGTTTTATTTACACTGAGCACGTTTGGCTTTATTTTAAAGCACTTCAATCAATCAAAAGGAAGTAGACAAAATACGTTAAACAAAACTGTGGACTTACAAAAACATTAGGACTTGAATATACCGTCTATCAGTGAGGTGCTCTGAGCTATGCCAAATATAATTTTTGTGTGTGGCACAACAAACATAATTTATTTGCTAAAACACTGATCAGCCAACACAAACGTTGAATATTGTGTTACCGCAGCACAAAACTACGAAAGGTGACTTGGCAATGGAGGAGACAAAATACTGTTCACTGAAGATGCTTCAAAAGATAAAAACGCGTCTGGTCTAAATAAGTCGCTTATTACAGTTGCAGAAGAGGAATATATTTCAGTACCATTCGTATAACTGCGACTGTGGAACAAAAACAAGAAAGAGAACATGAGTACCACTGTGTATGTCCCAAACCTTTCATTGATTGAAGTGCTTTAAAATAAATCCAAACGCGTCCGGTGTAAATAAAACTTTTATTACAGTCGCGAAAGACGGAATATTTCTCAATATTACCTACGACACCTATGTGGTACTTAAATTAAATGAGATATTGTTATACAGTAAATTTTATATGAAATTTAGGTATCTTGTCCACATTTCATTCTCAACATTGTGGCACCTAAAATCGACCATACGGAAAGTATACGCTATGGACTTCTACCTCTGCAAACTCTTCAAAATTTCGTGCAACGGTTTACTACATTTAATGCTGCATAATAACTGCGTTGAACATCGAAACAAAATTAAGTCATTTACGGGGGGAAGGTATCAGTCAAGGAGACGTGTAAAAATCAAATTTTTGGGCCAAATAGTTTTTGTGAAATCGAATGATAAACATGTCAAGGCAGTGGGAACACCATGTGTCTCCACAGGCGAGCAGTGCAGTGATGACAAAATCGCCCACAGCGCGGAATACGGGGAGCACGTGTCTGCAGCAGCGAAAGGGTTAATGAAGAGACAAAGCACTAGAAATTTCAAAAAATTGCATTCAAACGAATATAATTTGTGAAGTAAGACACTTCGATATTGTTTTTAAGTAATGAAAATATTATGCACCATACAAGGTTTGAACTCAGAACCTTTCACATAGAAGCCCACCACCTTAACCGTTACACTATCACGACTCGTCCACCTACAACATGCTATGAGGACTGTTTAACACGTCATGCAAAATACTGACAAACACAGCTGGTATAACTATGAATTACTTACGCTTCGTCGAAGTACAATAGGAAATAAACAATTACCGTTGTTCTTTATTGCGAAAAAGCAGTATAAAAGAAAGTCTGCTATCAAGACATTGCTTTTGTTCTATTACTTTATTTATGACTGAACGTTTCTAAAACTGAAGACACTCGTCCATGCTCTGCACTGCAGTCGAGATCTGGCAACGTCGTTCTCTGTTCATTGGCTGACTGTGTTTTGTGACATCAGATGCGCAGAACGAACCTAAACTCGGCCGCCAACATAAATGACGCGCACTTTAGTGTCTGATAGAGGAAGGCAGTGTGATAGCGAGTAGAACTTGAAATCTCTGCAAAATAGTGGCCTAAGGTGTTGCAGATAACAATGTGGTTCACAATGACATCTACTATGGTCAGGCCATTGGGGAATGAACCTGGACCCAGAGAGCTGCCAGAGGGTCACCCACATGATGGAGGAGGGAGTGGAACTCTTAAAAGAACTATAATATGAAATCCAGCTACTTTTTTGCTGTCCCAAAGAATGCAACTGCATTGTGCATGCAACTGCTTATAATGAATACAGTTTTCCATCGTAATGTGATGGTTATAAACATGGAGGGCACATCACCAAACGTGAATTGCATTACGGCACACGTCCGTATACCAAGGGACTGAGAAATGTTGCGGTAAAGATGAAGTGTGAGGAATGGAAAGCTCTGCGGTGGTAAGGATAACGTTTGGAAGATATTCTAATTGGTCACCACAACTGGGGAAATGTTCTTCGAAGGTCACCAGGGACGAGTAAAGCCGTGCATGTAGGTGCCATAGGAGACAATAAATGAACAGCACATTGTAAATGGTTGCTCCAGTATGTGTAGTAAGAATGGACAATTCGAGATGACAGGCAAGGTGGGCAGTGCAGAAGGAGAGGTCCAAATGGGAATAGGTGTGTGTGTGTGGAGTCTGAAAGGAATGTGGGTGCTCCCATGTTAAGGCAGATGAGTTTCAGTGGATTGAGAACGTCAGCCAACAGGACAACTGTTGGACAGGTTCTGGAAGAACCCCAAAGGCAACGGTGCATATTAAAGTCACCGAGCAGCAGAAAGGGGTGATAGAGTTGCCCAATAAGCTGTAGGAAGTCTGCCCTGGTGACATCGAGTGATGGAAGGATGTACACGGTGCAAAGGGAAAAGATGAAGAGAGGAAGGAAAAGCGGCCCGCAACAGCTTGAAGCTGGGTAGCCAGGGAGATTGTTTGACTATGAACGTCATCCTGAATTAGCAGCATGACTACCCCATGAAACGGATTGCTGTCATTGGGGCGAAGTCAAAGCAGACCAGAAAGAAAAGTGTGCACTTGCGAGGATGTAATTTAGTTTCCTGGAGGCAGGAAATAAGTGGACACTGTGATTCTATGAGCAGCTGTAATTCCTCCTTGTTGCATCTAATATTATGAGTGTTCCATTGAATGAGAGTCATGGTAGGGAAAGGGGAGGAGGGATGAGATGAAGGAGTGTCACCTTGGCTGCTGCCGACCATTTGCCATTGTTTGATTTCTTGGAGACTTTCTGGTTGGCAGAGGGAATCTCAGATGTTCATTGGCTGCAGGGATGTAAAAAGTCTTGGCAGGAGTATTCCTTCTGGCCTGCCAGTTGTGTAACATGCGATTTGGCCACTGGTGTAAAAAAATGTGGTGTCTTTTTGCACAGCAAGAGGAGAAGGAGGCAGGGAAGCTACTGTGGCACTGCACAATTTTACAACTGAGCTGCTGAATTTGAGGTCACATGTCTGCATGGCTGTGTCCTTCATTGAGTGAGGTGAAGTAAGAAGAGTACTGTAAGTGTCAGATGGTAAAATGCAGGCTTTTCAACTACCCAAAAACATTCAAGCGGCAGGGTAAGGCACCTTTTCTTCACCCACATCTCCTGGATGGCCTGCTTATTATGATTCATGGGACATTCTCAGGATGAAGCTGCATGGTTTCCATTGCAGTTGGTAAGTGGGGAGGAGGAGGCAGGCAATCACTCTTGTGAGCATCCCCACCACAATAACACATTTAGCTGTGTTTCGACAAGACATTCCAGTGTGGTTGTAATGTTGACATCGTTAGTAGTGCATTGGATTTAGAATGTACAGTCAGACTGTGATGACTTGAAAGCCTGCTCTGACACTTGATGGAAGTGTTATCCTATAAAACATGAGAAAAAGAGTACACATAGGAACTAAGGTTGCATCAACCTTTTTCATTACCTTATGTACTGCAGCTGACACACTGATCAGAGTGATAAGTCTGGATTTCTTCTTCGCTCAGACCATCGAGGAGCCTAGTGTAAATAACACCACACGAAGAATTCAGTGCTTGGTGGGCCTAAACATGAACAGGATAGCTGTGGAGGAGTGAAGCTGTAAGTAGTTGTTGGGCATGAGAATCACAGTTTGTCTCCAGATACAAAGTGCCATTACATAAACAAGAGCATGATTCCACAGATCCAGTGATGGCATCAACATCTTTCTGAATTTTGAATGGATTACCCAAAGCAAAGGACTGGCCTTCTTCAGCATGTGATACCGCAACGAACTGAGGTGCAGCTGGGAGAGTCTTTTGGACTCTTTAGCCTCACTCCATTTACGTTTATTAGACAAAGACTGAGATGGTGATTCGCTCATTGTGAGAAAATCTCCTCAGAGGGGGGATCACTCCTCTCAGGTGATTGTTCACAGCTTAGGTGACACCTCCCGAACTCCTGACAGAGGGACAAATTGGCAAATTACAAAAGTAACACCTCAGGCAATCACCCCTCCCTGAGCCTGGCCTGTACTAAGGGGTACATGTGAACCCTACCTGTCAATCTGCATCTGGGAACTACCTGTTATTCACACCAAAGAATGGGCCAGCCTTCAGGAGTGCACAGGGAGGAAGAAGAAACAAAGAGGAAGCAGAGGAAGGATAGGAAATGGAGAATGAAAACAGAAAGAAAAACAGTGTAGGGACTGTTCTGAAGTCAGGCTACTGAAAATTCAGAACACATTCCCAAAATTATCCCGAACATGTTCCCCAAGGGAGGGTGTGACAGTACAAACCCCCGTTACTAGATGGATGTTTCTAGTATGCAAGGATTGCTTTGAGGAGAGCGAGCGTGCTACACGGCGCGCGATTCGCAGAAGCACGTGCCGCACCCACGCGAGATTCCCAACGGTTGTTGGGACGCCTCCGTCGCCACGTGGCTCGCAGCTTGGGGCGTTGTTTGGTTTTTCGCGCATTACATGATAACTATGTAACTTATGGTGAAGAGCGACGTGGCAGTGGATTGTGGTCAGCAATATGCACCTTTTGAAAGATCGACCTTTATTTCAAGTCACGAGACGCAAACGTACTAACCTCAAAATCGGTTAATATCACGAATACTGAAAGATTAATAAAAATAGTAAATACCAACTTGTAGGGAGAAGCGAGCACTCATTAAAATCGTTTCATCATAGCGGATCGAGTGCCGTAGTCATATGTTAAGATTCACAAATAATTAAGCCCATAAAGAGCAATGAACAAAGTTTGAGGGAAAATTGTTTATAAAATTCAATAGAAAATTCATGACGTAAACAACAGCACTATATAATATTTTGGGTGGCATCACACATATTTTAAACTAGTTAAGTTATACTACACACTTAACTTGCAATAGTTTTCATTGTTTGCAAATTATCATTAACATTTATCACCCATAATTAATTAATTATTATATATATATATGAAGATTTTGAGCAGTGCACTCTGTAGATCGCTATAGATTATGCCTAAAAATGGTGCTACATGCAGTTCTATGTTAAAACTTTGCAGCACAGATGTCAACAAACAACTTTGCGCTAAGTGGCGAAATTTTGCAAAAACTAAAACTTGATTTACGGGCATTAGAATAACCCTAGAAATTAATGTAACATAGTAGATAAGATGTACTTTTTAGCGCAGTTCCAATGGTGTAGTTATATCTGTTGAGGGATGTATGTATCACAATTTGTAACCTCAACTGTTGAGATTGGTACTTCCATAACAAGGAGGTTGATGTCTGAGCCTATATAAGTGAGCAGCCACCTTGGCCAGGGGTCAGTCGTTTTCGAGGGTGGGTGGCGGGCAAGCCCCACTTCATGTGAACTCCCTGCAACTGCACTTCCTTCTTTATTTACCGCCTCATCGCAAGGGAAAAAAGAATAGCAGCAGGAGAGACTGGTACTTGCATAACAAGGGTGGCCCATGTGGTCGTTGAGAATTCTTTTTCGCGCCGATTTATTTCGACAAAGAGTATTCTTTAATAGTGGAAGTGTGCAAGCATATTATTTGTTGAACTGGAAGTGCTACGATTATTTGTGTGAGTACAATTTACAAGGTATACATCATCGTGAGTGAACATGTGGCGGTCTGTGATTTAGCGCCAAAACTGTTAGAACAAAGAGGATAGTGGATCTGTTCGAATTGACTAAATAACTTTAGATTATAGCAGCCTAAATTACTGCTATTGGGGGCTCGGAGTCAAATTATTATTAAAGTAAAACTGTAAACCATCTCACCAGTGCTAATTTCATTGTATGAAAGAAAAGGACAATGCCAATAAATAGTGATTTAACTATGTCGTGAAAAAACTGATTTTACTATAATAATCGCCTAATTTTGTTCCCTAGCATTAACTTTACTTATGTCTCATTTGAGGTTCGCCGATGACATTGTAATTCTGTCAGAGACAGCAAAGGACTTGGAAGAGCAGTTGAATGGAATGGACAGTGTCTTGAAAGGAGGATATAAGATGAACATCAACAAAAGCAAAACAAGGATAATGGAATGTAGTCTAATTAAGTCGGGTGATGCTGAGGGAATTAGATTAGGAAATGAGGCACTTAAAGTAGTAAAGGAGTTTTGCTATTTGGGGAGCAAAATAACTGATGATGGTCGAAGTAGAGAGGATATAAAATGTAGGCTGGCAATGGCAAGGAAAGCGTTTCTGAAGAAGAGAAATTTGTTAACATCCAGTATTGATTTAAGTGTCAGGAAGTCATTTCTGAAAGTATTCGTATGGAGTGTAGCCATGTATGGAAGTGAGACATGGACGATAAATAGTTTGGACAAGAAGAGAATAGAAGCTTTCGAAATGTGGTGCTACAGAAGAATGCTGAAGATTAGATGGGTAGATCACATAACTAATGAGGAAGTATTGAATAGGATTGGGGAGAAGAGAAGTCTGTGGCACAACTTGACCAGAAGAAGGGATCGGTTGGTAGGACATGTTCTGAGGCATCAAGGGATCACCAATTTAGTATTGGAGGGGAGCGTGGAGGGTAAAAATCGTAGAGGGAGACCAAGAGATGAATACACTAAGCAGATTCAGAAGGATGTAGGTTGCAGTAGGTACTGGGAGATGAAAAAGCTTGCACAGGATAGAGTAGCATGGAGAGCTGCATCAAACCAGTCTCAGGACTGAAGACAACAACAACAATGTCTCATTGAATAATTAATTCAAAAAACTATAACAAATGCATGGGTGTGGAAGTGTACTAATGCACCAAGTGTGGAAATCATCCCCTGAGACTTACGTGAGAGCCAAAATTTGCAATAACATTTATTAACCAACATTTGTATATGCACATTCATGTAAACTCCCTGCAACTGCACTTCCTTCTTTATTTACTGCCCCGTCGTAAGGGAAAAAAGAATAGCAGGAGGAGAGACTGGTACTTACATAACAAGGGGGTTGATGTCTGAGCCTATATAAGTGAGCAGCCATCTTGGCCAGGGGTCAGTCGTTTTGGAGGGTGGGTGGCGAGCAAGCCCCCCTTGAGGGAAAAAGATGCTGCAAAGACTGGGGCCCCATGGTAGCCAAGAATGATCTCATCAAAGAGTGGTCAGCTTTCCGGGTGGGGAGTGTATATCAGGAGAATCCTCCTAAATGTCTAAAATGTGCATTACAGACATGAATAACAAATATTGTGCTGAAAACGCATAAGATTTCTCTTGAATGGCCTAATGTCAGATCATACCCATACATATGAATCTGTCAGTGGCATTCCACACATTACTGTATGTACTGGGTATATGAAGGTCTTGGAAAGATCATCATAAACATTCAAAGCACTGAGATTCAAAGGCTTGAATCTGATGTATCTCTGAGGAGCAGGGGCTTGTATGAAGCAGATTTTATTAAAATTAACCCATACAAGATTTACTCAAGAGAGGTCACAGAACATAGGTAATGAAGTTGTTAAGAGGGGCAGTTAATTGGAAATCCAGATTATGATTTTCAATCCTTCAATAAAGATTATTAGTTAGTTTATGGAAGGAGTGGCAATTAAATGTTTTTAATTTTCTTCTGAAATAGTAGGGTTCCCAATTTGTTGTTTTATACACCTGAGTACGTTCTGGCATAACCACAAGTGCTGAGGATGAACGCAACACCAGAAAAGACAGTGAGGTAACATCAGCCAATAGCTTGTTGACAAGGACTGTGCCGCCCCAGGAGTGACATGTGCAAGAAGTGAATATAAGTGCCACTCATGCTATCCTAGGCCACTCAGATTGGCTAAGTGTATGGACATTATTGGATGGATGTATACAGGCACTTGCAGAACAGATTGTAGCGCTCTGTATCAAGTGCTTACTTGGACCCTGTCTTTAGCAAAGACAATTTCTGTTTGCACATCACTTGGGACACTGATGTAACTCCAAAGCTAAGTATTGCCAATCTGCTTTATAGAAATAAAACTGCTAATGTTATTTGCTTGAATTATTGTATTGCACTCCGAGAGTGCAGCATCCCTTAGGCACCCTATAAGCAATGAGTTGGCAAGATCCAACAACTGGCGATGAGTCTTCAAACAAACTATGTGCTGACGGCCACAGAAATTTATGTGCTTTCCGTGCTGGTGCCTTAATTCTCTCTTATCATTACCTCGCAGGGGCACTCTCTTTGCTTTAATAGTTTCTTGTCATTTTTGCTAATCAGTGCTTACAGGTGGGCACTGCAGAACATTTATTTGCTTTGTCCTACTTCTTGTCTTCCAACATGCCCACCAATCCTGTCCTGCCCATTGCATCTGGCACCACAGCTGCAAGCATTAGATGCCACACACGTAATCCAGATGTTTCAGTTTCAGATGCAGCAGATTTCTACCCTGCCCAACATGGTACAGCAGCTAGTGGCCAATGCTGCATGCCCAGCGGAACAAACATCACCTACTACAGCTACTATACCACCTTTTTCACAATTTGTGCACAAGAAAAGGAATAGCTTAAGTGGTTAGGCCAGTTTGAATTGCATCTCATCGCCCACAATGTTGCAGGTACTGTGAAACTTCCCTATCTATTATCCATGGTAGGAAGTGCAGTGTTCAGATTTATCGAGAAGTTGTATCCTAACGCCACTCTGAGTAAACTGGCATACAACCAAGTAGTACAGTTCATAACAAACTATTACAACCAACAAGTGAATGTGGTAGCAGCTAGGTATCAGTTCTTTAATTGCAAAAAAAATGGTCAGAACAAACTTATCGGAAGTGGGTAATAGATTTGCAAGGTATGACAAGGGAATCAAAATTCAAATGTGCTTGTGGTGCTTTATATTCAGATATTATGTTGCATGATGCGATTGTGTACAGTGTACCTGATGCCAAACAGAACAAATTTTGGAACAGTCCGATCCATCATTTCAGCAGGTGGTGCTAATACTAGATCAGTACAATTGTGGTGCCTTGTCGGCTCACACATTTGAGCATCCAGCTATTTCTCAGGTTGAGTCTCATTGTTGTGATCACCCCATTACGTACAGGCAGCACGTACTAGCCAAGCCAAGTAAACAACGTTCCCCACCACATAAGCATTTTGCTAAACAGGCGGCTACACAGGCGAACAGAACTAAGTCTTGCCCTAGGTGTTATTCACGGCACAAATGCCAAGACTGCCCCTTCCGAGAAGCTCAGTGTTATGCTTGTTGTAGGAAAGGACACATACAATCTGTATATTTGCAACGGAACAAACTTAATAATTCAACCCACTCACAAAACTCTCATCACAAGGCCCATGTCATATGCTGTATATTCCAAGTCTGCAACTAGAAAACGTGCAGTTTTGTCAGTGATACACCAGTCAAACAAACTTTTGTTCATTTGCTTATTTGTGGGAAACGTGGGAAATTTCAGTTAGATACAGACGCCTCTATCACATTGCTAAATCGTCACAGTATGTACTATTAGGCTCCCCACACCTATCTAAAACTAGCACACAACTGACAGCTTATAATGGACAAGACATTCCCATTCTCAGAACATGTACTCTGCCTGCCATGTATCACTCACGTATGCGAACATTGACTTTTACAGTGCTACAATCATGCAAGTGTGAGAACTTATTTGGTCTTGATTCTTTTGATTTGTTTGGCTTTAATATTCAGGACAATGTGTTGTCAGTGTGTAAATTCAATGCAAAAGACGGTGTAACTAGCTTGCTCAAAGAATTCCCGGAATTCTTTTCTGAAGGTTTATGCAAAGCTAACATTTTTTGTTGCACATATTACGTTGGAAAATAATGCTCAGCTGAAATTTTGATGGGCCAGAACTGTTCCCATTGCATTATAGGACAAAGTCGCAGTAGAACTTAAAGAATTGCAAGACAAAAGAGTTGCTGTACCCATATCAGCTAGTTAACGGGTCACATTCGCCTCTGTGTTGACTTTAAGTCTACAGTCAATCCCCAGAGGATCTCATAGACGGATTAGGCACCGGACACTATTTTTCAAAAATTGATTTGCACGACATGTATCTTCAAATACCACTTGATGAATAATCTCAAAATGTGTGTGCAACAAATACACACTTGGGCTTGTTTAAATATTTGAATTTGCCTTTTGGCAGTGCTTCCGCACCTGCCATTTTCCAATGGTATTTGATACAGCTGACTGCACAAGTACCAAACTGTTCAAACTATCTGGACAATACTATCATAGCAGGTCATACACCTGAAGAACGTATTGCAAATTCATGTGCTTCGTTTTGTGTGTTATCTGATGTACAACTGAAGTGTAGACTGGACAAGTATAATTTTTTAAAACATGAGTGGCAGTATCTTTGTCATTTCATAAACAGGCAAGGTGTACATCCTCTTCAGTCGCATTTGTTAGCCATGTAATACTTGCCAGTTCCTCCTAATATCACATAATTGAAGTCAATTTGAGGAAAAATGAACTATTATATTCGGTTCATACCGAATGCTGCACAAATCACAGCTCCACTGCATTGCTAGAATCACAAGAATGTGGTCTTTGTTTGCACAACTGAGTGCCAAGTAGCTTTTCAAAACCTTAGAATTGCATTGCTCAGTGACTGATACTTAGTTCACTTTGATCCTGACAAACCAGTTATCTTGCCAGTGGATGCTTCCTCTTGTGGAATTGGTGCAGTGCTTTTGTGCAGAATTGCTGATAAAGACAGGCTTATTGCTTTCACATCAAAAGTGTTATCCAAAGCTCAGTGTAACTATTCACAAACTGAGAAAGAGGCATTGGCTATTGTATATGGCGACACCAAATTTCTCCACTATTTGTACTTCACAATATGAGTAACAGACCACAATCCTTTGCAATCTTTGTTTCATCCAATGATGAACTGGTTCCTGTATGAACTGCCCAAAAATTGCAAAGATGGGCTTTGTTGTTGTCTCAATACCAGTATGAGATTGTGTATCATCCGACAGCTCAACATGGTAATGTGGATGCACTTTCACATCTTCTGCATCTTTCACATCTTCTGCTGCATCTTATTGCCACATCAATGTTCAGGATTCTGAATTGCTTCAGTCTTTTCCACTGAACTATAAGAAAATTGCACAGGGCATGGAAGCTGACCCAGATTTCAACATTATGCTTAAGTGCATTGGCACATCGTGGTCTCACTCATTGAACAGCATAAAGAACTCTGTGGTGTGCTGATACTTTGCCCATCAGCATAACCTTGCTGTACAGAAAGGTGTGATTCTTGTTTGAATGTCAGTGGCAAGTTACGTGTGTTGATCCTTAAAGCTTTGCAAAAAGAGCAAGTACCTCACCAAAGACACTGAGGGATTGTTCATACGAAACAGTTATCGCGTCGACACTGTACTTGGCAGGGTATGGATGTCCAAATAGAACAGATGATGTCACAGTGTCTTGCATGTGTGGAAATTCAGTCTGCTCTGCCATAAAAATTCTCTACTTGCACTAAATCACAATCGCCATGGCAATGTGTGCACATAGACTTTGCGGGACCTTTTCGGAACACTCGTTGGTTGATAGTGGTTGACTCATATAGCAAGTTCCCTTTTGCTGTGCCAATGAACTCAACAACATCACATAGCACAATTCTGGTGCTGTCTTGGAATTTTACCTAGAAGGTTTAATTGAAGTAATAGTGTCAGACAATGGACCTCAGTTCACATCAAATGAATTTGAAACATTCTCTGAACGCAATGGCATACAGCATCTAACTAGTGCACCATTCCAGCCATGGTCAAATAGCAAAGTGGATCATTTTGTCAGAACATTCAAGCAGCAGATGGCCAAACTTCGCTATGCACACACCAGGGATCAAGCACTGCAACTGTTTCTCACCTCATACTGTTCACACCCATGAGGTGGACTATCGCCGTCAGAATTGCTTCATGGCGCCACCTGCTCTACGCTCCTCAGCATCTGGCGCCAAAGGAAGGCCACAAGTATTGCTTCGTGCTACACGATATTGAATTTTACAGGGTTTTTAGCGGCAGCAGATAGTGGGCATGAGGTGAGATCATCCGTCAACTTGGCACCTGCATGTATGTTTCAGGTGCAGATGGCTTGCAACACTGCCATCAAAATCAGCTTCACCTCTGTCATGCACATGGTGATCTTTCAGTCTCTTCCCCCAGCTTCATGGGTCCAGAGGACAGCGCGGCCACAGCAGATGCCAGAGGGTGTCATCACAACACTGCATGAGGACCCTATGGAGACAGAGCCTTCGCCTCCTCTCGTCCTACCGATGGATCTGGACCCGCTCTCACCACAGCAGTCGCCACCTTCCTCATTTGGTTCATGGCAGCAGGAGGTGGCCGCATACCCTTCTTGTCTTTTTCCAGGGGATGTTTCCGCCAGAGCACAGGCCGTATGGTGGGGTATGTCTGGAAGCTTTACATTCCCTGCAGCCACAGCTTCCAGCCCGACGTTGTGCCCACACTCCTGCATCCCTCACTGTGGTTACTCTCTCTACACTTAGACGGTTCATTACTTTTGGGGGGGGGGGGGGAGGGGGGGAGGAATGTTCTGGCTTAACCACAAGTGGAAATGAAGAGGATGAATGCAAGACCAGAAAAGGCGGTGAGGAAACGTCAGACAATAGTCTGCTGACAAGGACCACGTTGCTGCGCTAGGAGTGACAAATGCAATAAGTGAATATCAGCACTGCTCTTGCTAGCCTCAGCCACTCAGATTGGCTAAGTGTATGGACATTAGAGGAAGGATGTAGACGAGCACTCAGCACTTGCAGAACTGATTATAGTGATCCATATCAAGTGCTTACTTGGACTCTGTCTTTAGCAAAGACTATATCTGTTCGCATGTCACTTGTGACAGCGATGTAACTCCAAAGTTAAGCATTGTCAATGTGCTTTGTAGAAATAAAATTACTAATGTTTTTTGCTTGAACTGTTGCATATCATTCCGAGAGTGCAGCATCCCTTAGGCACCCTATAAGTGATTTGTGGGCAAGATCCAACAGAGTACTTAAGTTCATGCTGAACCCTAATCAAGATAGTAAAGTCAAAATGAAAATCATTAAAATGATTTCTATATCTGGTAATGTTATTGTAGATTTGAAACTTAGTTTTATTATGAGAAACAGAAACCATTAAAGGGTAAATGTACTGGGAAATGAATTTAAGAACGTTCTTAACAAGGCTTCTGCAAAATATTTGACTGCAACTTTGCACAATATTCTTACTTTAATTACTTTAGGTGTACTGTCCCAGAAAACAATGCCAGAAGACAACATGAAGCGGAAATATGTTAAATAAGTCATCTCCTTCTTCTTTAGGTCAACACATTGAGAAATTTTTGAATGGACATCAAATTCTACTTTTTATAGCGCTATTGCAGTTTTGAAATTGATGTCATTATCAAGGAAATGGGAGATACCTCTAAGGGAAATACATACTGAAATGAACTTTTTGTTTAATCTATGTGCTGAATCCATTTTGACTTGTGTTTTACAAGCAGTATTTAATTTAGTGCTTGATAGTCTATGTTTACTTATGGCGCTAGCAGGTCTGTTTTTGCTTGTTTGAAATGGTATAATATAAATCTTATTGAGATTAAGACTTACACTGATTGCTGTGAAACAGTTGTAGACCTGTTCAGTTATCATTTGTACCAGGCTTGATAATGTCACCTTTGAACTCTTAATGGGTATTATTGTGTATTCAATAAATTTTACCATTTTAAATCAACGTTTAAAAACATTTGAAAATCATTTATACAGGTTAAAACTGAGAGCAGGCTCTATACCAATCCTTGTGGGACCCCACAGGTCATGTTCCCTCATTCTCTTAACCTTTTTTTTTTCATTACTGGGATGTGCTCTATCAATGTGACTTCTTTCTGTTGTGAATCTAAGATCAGTGCATGAAGGTAGCCATTAACTACTGTAACTTGCCCAGTAGGATTTTGTGAGTCTGACAGCCAATGCCTATAACAAGGCCACGCAATAAACCAGCAGGATAACATTTCTTATTTAGCTTGAGGTTATTTGTAGGTTTTGTATAGCTTTCTCTGAAGTGAATCTTGTATGTAATCCAAACAAAGAAGCAGTTAAAATGTTCAGCACATAAAAAGGAGTCTGTATTTGATCAAAGGTTACGTTCCCAAAATATATTTATAAATACTGAGAGGAAAGAAATTAGTCTGTAATTAGACACTGTTCTCCTACCTCCAGTTTTATACATGAGTGCCACTACGCCATATTGAAGACTGTCAAGAAATATGCCTGGAGTCATTAACTACGTATGAAGATAGCATAAGGATTGCCCTATCAAGTTATCTTAAGACTATAATACTCTGGTAGAAACACCAGCATAGCCAGCAGAAGTACTATGTACCAGTAATGAATTTTATTAATTTCTTTTGGCATTATTTTTTGAAACTAATATCTGCTGGTGGTGCATGCAATGGTTTCCAAAGTAGATATAGTGTATATGTATTTAGTTGTTTATTGTGGATGCAATGTTTATGCAACTCTGAGGAATTAATCATTGAGTATGATGGTATAATTTGCTTTGCATTTCTATTTGTTACCTGTTTGACAATGTTTCAATTTGTTTTTCTTTATTCTTGGATTTTTCACTTTTGAGCTTATTGCATGTGTTTCATTTTTTTAATACCAAACTACGTAATTCTGCAATGTCATATGAATTAAACAGAGCTCTATCCTACCAGCACAAAATACATTTATTCCAGGAGTTATCCATCCCTTTTCCTTGCTTCTTCTTCTTCTTTCTTTCCTTTTTTACATAAGTTGATTTTAAAGGAAAGCAGGGCTCAAAGTCTTGTACGAGTTAAATTTTCCATATTCACCTAGTACTCTTCCCATAACCGACATCTAAGCACTGTGACTGATACATTGTTTATGATGTTTCTATTATCTGAGCCTAACTAATTAGCATCACATCTGGCGATTATGGTCAGATATATCACTAACTATTGCTTTTACATCTAAAGCACAGAAGAAATTGTCAATGAGTGTTGCAATTTTTTCTGTGGTGTGTAACACATAGCTGGACATTAACAACTATATTATCTATCAGTACTACCCGACAAAAATGCAATATTGAAGCCTCCATAAACAATGATGTCCCAGTTAAGTCTGAATAACATTATAAAACCTATGTCGAGAATCTTTATTAACCTTAAGATACAGTCATACCTCCAAACAGTGCATTTTTTACTGACAAGCATTTGGAAAATTTTTCTCAGTTCGACATCGCATACTACGCTCTGACCTTAGTACCAGTTTATTTTTCTACAAGGGACATTAAGACATGAAGATTATCCAAGCAGTGACAATTCTTGGAATGAAAATTAATTTTCTGTCAGTGTCAGTAATAAGCAACTTGAGTATACCACGAATAATTTTCTGTGTCAGAAAGATTCCTTTCATCTGGCAGAGATAAATACCATATGACAATATCTTTTAACGTCTTCATATTATTTTAATATAAACATTACTTAATGTATTTGTAATTTGAAGGCATACAGGTCATCTAAGAATTTAAGAAACTGCATGAATTTTCCCTGTTTTCATCAAATGCCATACTGCTTTACCAACTATGTAGCCATACAAACTCATATGCAATACCATAGTTCCTTCTCATGGCAAAATAGCATCAGAACAACTAACAAATCACTCTGCTGATACATCCTTGGAAATTGTATACTTTACATATTCTGGTATGAAGAGCGTACAATTTTGTTGGACCAGGGTTCAGGACCAAAACCCTCCCTTCCAGGGGCACTGCTCTTACCAAGTGAGCCAACTGAGCATAACTTATGAACATCTATCACAACTACACTTCTGATAGTACATTTCTCTCACTTTCCTTACTGGTGATGTCGGCAGTAAGCTGGAGATGAACTCAGAACCTCACACTTTTGTGTGTAATGCTCTTACTGACTGAGCTGAGTCCTGATCCAAGACGCAGTTTTAATCTCTCACCTGTCAGGAATCTTCATTTCACACAATGATTGGGTAATAGAAAAACATAGTTAATTATGTGTCCAGGACATGTATGATCGTCTGTTTATGAAATGTTTTGCAATTAGCATGATTATTAATTTTAAAATTAGGTACACATACATTAGCATTAGGTAGTGAAACAAAACTGCAATCTTGAACCAAAGAGAAAAAAGAATGAGGACAAAACAGAAGAGAGTAATCATAATACTGCTGATATTGGCGAATGGATAAAAAGTAAGCCTCATTGCTTTCTTCTTAGTGTCAGTGGCATCTAGGGCTGAACTGCACTTCTACATCTGTCTATCTGCATCTCCATGGATACTCTGTAAATCACATTTAAGTGCCTGGCAGAGGGTTCATCAGACCAATTCACAATTCTCTATTATTCCAATCTCGTATAGAGCATGGAAAGAACAAACACCTACATCTTTATTTACAAGTTCTAATTTCCTTTATTTTATCATGGTGATCATTTCTCCCTATGTAGATGGCTGTCAACAAAATATTTTTGCATTTGGAGGATAAAGTTGCTGATTGGAATTTCATGAGGAGATTCAACTGCAATGAAAAAAGCCTTTGTTTTAAAGATGTCCACCACAAATCCTGTATCATTTCAATGACACTCTCACCTCTGTATTGCAATAATACAAAATGTGCTACATTCTTTGAACTTTTTCTATGTACACCACCAATTCTATCAGTAAGGATCGCACACCATGCAGCAGCATTCTAAAAGAGGATGGACAAGTGTAGTGTTGGCAGTCTCCTTAGTAGATCTGTTACATACTCTAAGTGCCCTGTAAATAAAACACTGTCTTTGGGTAGCCTTCCCCACAACATTTTCAATATGTTCCTTCCAATTTAAGTTGTTTGTAGTTGCCATCTTGTGCATGTGATTACTCCTTTGTTGTTCACTGGCATTAGTTCTGTTGACATCAAATGAGGTCAATCACTGCTCTTGATATTTTGCTCATGTCATGTTGTTTAATAGTTAAACAGTACTGTTTTTGATGTCATCCTGCCGTGACTGTTGAACCAGGTGCATCAATATTATTTGGCTTGTCTGAAGTATGTCATGGTACTTGGGACACTATGTGAAGACTGTAGCATTTTACATACGACGTCACAAATATGTTTTTGCTGATTTACAACTCTCTGGCAATGAACAATCAAAATGATCCCCATTCCTTTATTGTGACTAGTCATAACTGGCTTACATGAGCACACAGCTGCCTTACAAGCTCTGATGCTTTACCAGTGATGTCTGATTACCAGTGATGTCTGAGAAGTCATTCTTTTGGTTTTGGCTGCAAATGTGATTTTCAGCTGCATGGGGTTACTTCAAAATCTGCAACCCAGTGTCCCATTCACATATGAAATTTCTTGTAACAGTGATTGTCATAAAAAGTGGAAGCTGGAAAATTTCCAGCCTACATGAATAGCAGACTATTGATATTAAATAATACAGATTTCCTTCTGGCAGAGGCAGTTGATTCATTATCTCCATTAGTACATGGTCAAAAATTTGGCTGAATGGAGCAAAGCAGCCTCAGAGCATTGTAGTATGATGTAATTTTGGTATGACGAAAATATGTGTATTGATGTAGAAACTACATTGCCTGATAAAAATAATGAATCATCCAGAAAGAGAGGAGGAGATGAAAAGATACTTAATGGGTAATGGGTTGAGAGGTATTTGATGTTATCTGTCATGGACAGATCTGGGGATCTCAGTTGCCATGGGAGTACCTTAATATCACGTAGACAGTTCATAGAGATAAATGTCATGTGTGACTGTGCATCATCCAGTTGAAAGATAGCGCCATGATACTGTCACAAGAGAGGTAACACATGAGGATGCAGATGTCCTTGATATACCACTGTGCTGTCAGAGTTCCCTCTTCACCACCAGCCATGACATGAAATCATATTCACCCAATGTCTCCTCACTCTGCAATGCCACAACATTGTCCCTCTCCAAAACTTTGCAAGAATGGGAACTCTCCCGAAGTCCCATCCATACTGACCGACAACAGCCATCTAAGGTAGCACAGAATTGTGATTCATCACTGGATACAATGGGCACCATTCATCAGCAGTCCATGCTTCCCAGTTATTGCACCACTCTGAATGCAGCCACTAGACTTGTGGTGTTTATAGGAGCCAACACATGGGACGGCAATTCTCTAATCCGACTGCCAATAGTCTGTGGCCAATGCTGTGGGATGACTTTTTCTCAGATGACAGGTGCAGATGTGAAGGGGTTACAATGTGCTTGGTGCACAGCAAGCTGATCTTCTCTTGTGGTGACTGGACGAGGTTGACTGGCTTGACAACAAGTATGCCTGCCATTGCACTCAGACACAGTCCATGACTGGGCAACTGTCACATCCAAACACCCCACAAATCTGCATATTGCATGATTTGAACAGCTGGCCATGTAGAGACCCACAATGAGGCCCCTTTCAAACTCTATCAGGTGCTCATAATACTGTTTCACACGAGTGTGCATCGTCTCCATGTTCTTCACAGTGATCATTCAACATATTTACTTTTTCTGAGAAGTCCTTAACTAAGAAGTTATTTGTAATTAAGGTTTCTGTCCTCCAGAAGATACTTTTCTTATTTTGACTTTTATGAAAATTTAATTCCAATAGAAAATATCTTAAGATTATCAGAAATGAAGTAAATTAGGAAAATTATGAACCTGTAAAATTTACATGTGGATTGGTGAAACCTTGCAGAGAGATACATATATACTATTAGAAAATAGACAAATTAACTCTGTTCATTTTATGACTACCTAACATATACAAAATATTATATATAACAGTACTGATTCCATAAAATACTTTTACTCATACGTGGTGAGCGGTTTCAATCCAATGTGAATCATCTTCAGACTATACTCTGAAAGTACAAAAGAATAGAGGGAAACATGTAATATAATAAATATTAAGTTGAAAATATTTTATATGATGTTATACCCACTGATGATGTATAGAGATGTTGTCATGCAGCAGGAACTATGGATACCACCCACTGATGTTGACTGCTAACTATGTGATGGTGTCATGGAGCAGATGCCCTGTATGTCACCTTACATTATCATTAGCCAATAGGATACAATGTATGCAACATGTCAGATAGCATGAATTTTTGTTGTCATCTTCAGTCCAGAGACTGGTTTGATGCAGTTCTCCATGCTACTCTATCCTGTGCAAGCCCCTTCATCTCCAAATAACTACTGCAGCTCACATCCTTCTGAATCTGCTAAGCAAATTCATGTCTTTGTCTCCCTCTACAGTTATTACCCTCCATCCTTCCCTCCAGTACTAAATTGTAGATCCCTCAGAACGTGTCCTTCCAACCAACCCCTTCTGCTTGTTGAGTTGTGCCATAAATTCCTGTTCTCCCCAGTACTATTCAGTACCTCCACATTAATTATGTGATCTACCCATCTAATCTTGAGCATTTCTTCTGTAGCACCACATTTTGAAAGCTTCCATTCTCTGCTGGTCTAAACTGTTTATCATCCATGTTTCACTTCATACATAGCTACTCTCCATACAAATACTTTCAGAAAAGACTTCCCAACAAATCCATACTCGATGTTAACAAATTTCTTTTTGAAACTTCATGGCAGATTAAAACTGTGTGCCGGACCGAGACTCGAACTTGGAACCTTTGTCTTTCGCAGGCAAGTGCTCTACCAACTGAGCTACCCAAGCATGACTCACACCCCGTCCTCACAGCTTTACTTCTGCCAGTACCTCGTCTCCTACCTTCCAAACTTCACAGAAGCTCTCCTGCAAACCCTACAGAACTAGCACTCCTGAAAGAAAGGATATAGCGGAGACATGGCTTAGCCACAGCCTGGGGGATGTTTCCAGAATGAGATTTTCAATTTTCAGCAGAGTGTGTGCTGATATGAAACTTCCTGGCAGATTAAAACTGTGTGCCGGACCGAGACTCGAACTCGGGACCTTTGCCTTTCGTGGGCAATTACTCTACCAACTGAGCTACCCAAACACGGCTCACGTCCAGTCCTCACAGCTTTACTTCTGCCAATACCTCATCTCCTACCTTCCAAACATTACAGAAGCTCTCCTGCGAACCCTGCAGAACTAGCACTCCTGAAAGAAAGGATAATGCGGAGACATGGCTTAGCCACAGCCTGGGGGATGTTTCCAGAATGAGATTTTCACTCTGCAGCGGAGTGTGCACTGATATGAAACTTCCTGGCAGATTAAAACTGTGTGCCGGACCAAAAGTTTGGAAGGTAGGAGACGAGGTACTGGCAGAAGTAAAGCAGGTGAGGACAGGGCGTGAGTCGTGCTTGGGTAGCTCACTTGGTAGAGCACTTCCCCCCGAAAGCCAAAGGTCCCGAGTTCAAGTCTCGGTCCAGCATACAGTTTTAATCTGCCAGAAAGTTTCATATCAGCGCACACTCCGCTGCAGAGTGAAAATCTCGTTCTGGAAATTTCTTTTTGTCAGAAATACTTTCCTTGCCGTAGCCTGTCTACTTTTTATATTGTCTCTCCTCTGACCATCATCAGTTATTTTGCTCCCCAAATAACAAAACTCATTTACTACTTTAAGTGTCTCATTTCCTAACTTAATATCAACATCATCACCTGATTTAATTCAACTACATTCCATTATCTTTGTTTTGCATTAGCTGATGTTCATCTTATATCCTCCTTTCAACCCACTGTCCATTCCATTCAGCCGCTCTTCCAGGTCCTTTGCTGTCTCTGATGGAATTACAATGTTGTCGGTAAACCTCAAAGTTTTTATTTCTTCTCCATGGATTTTAATTCCTACTCCAAATTTTTATTTTGTTTCCTTTACTGCTTGCTCAATATGCAGATTGAATGATATTGGGGATAGGCTACAACCCTGTCCACCTGGTTTCTGTACAAATTGTAAATAGGCTATCGCTCCCTGTATTTTAACCCTGCCACCTACAGAATCTGAAGGAGAGTATTCCAGTCAACATTGCCAACAGCTTTCTCTAAGTCTAAAAATGCTAGAAACATAGGTTTGCCTTTCCTTAATCTGACTTCTAAGATAAGTCGTTGGGCAGTATTGCCTCGTGTGTTCCAACATTTCTTTGGAATCCCAACTGATCTTCCCCAAGATTGGCTTCTACCAGTTTTTTCATTTGTCTGTAAAGAATTCATGTTAGTATTTTGCAACTGTGAATGATTAAACTTGTAGTTTGGTAATTTTCATACCTGTCAAACCAACTTTCTTTGGGATTGGAATTATTGTAGTCTTCTCAAAGTCTGAGAGTATTTTGCCTGTCTCATACATCCTGCTTACCAGATGTAACAGTTTTGTCGTGACTCGTTCTTGTCATGACTGGCTCTCCCAAGGCTATCAGTATTTTTAATTGAATGTTGTCTACTCCAGGGGCCTTGTCTCACTTAGGTCTTTCAGTACCCTGTCAAATTCTTCATGCATTATTATGTCTCCCATTTCACCTCCATCTACATCCTCTTCCATTTCCATAATATTGCCCCTAGTACACTGCCCTTGTTACACTATGCTCTGTGCAAAATTCTACCAGATGGCTTCCCATTTCATTCCTTTCCCCAGTCCATATTCACCTATTACTTTTCCATCTCTTCCTTTTCCTACAGTCACATTCCAGTCCCCCATGATTATTAAATTTTCGTCTTTCTTCACTATCTGAATAATTTCTTTTGTCTCTTCATAC
This sequence comes from Schistocerca americana, assembly GCF_021461395.2. NCBI lineage: Eukaryota > Metazoa > Arthropoda > Insecta > Orthoptera > Acrididae > Schistocerca > Schistocerca americana. The sequence goes on along the minus strand of NC_060122.1, from coordinate 74,097,857 downwards.
ATTTCTTCAATCTCTTCGTCATCTGCGGAGCTAGATGGCATATAAACTTGTACTACTGTGGTAAGTGTGTGCTTCATGTCTATCTTGGCTACAATAATGTGTTCACTATGCTGTTTGTAGTAGCTTATACATGTTCCTATTTTTTTATTCATTATTAAACCCACTCCTGCATTGCCGTTATTTGATTTTGTATTTATAACACTGTACTCACCTGAAATTGTATTCCCCCTGCCACCAAACTTCACTAATTCCCATTATATAAAACTTTAACCTATCCATTTCCCTTTTTGAATTTTCTATCCTACCTGCCCGATTAAGGTATGCGACATTCCATGCTCTGATCTGCAGAATGCCAGTTTTGTTTCTCCTGATGACAACATCCTCCTGAGTAGTCCCCACGTGGAAATCCAAATGGGGGACTATTTTACCCCTGGAATATTTTACCCTAGAGGATGCCATCATCATTTAACCATACAGTAAAGGTGCATGCCCTGGGGGAAAATTATGGTTGTAATTTTCCCTTGCTTTCAGCTATTCGCAGTACCAGCACAGCAGGTCCATTTTGGTTGATGTTACAAGGCCAGATTAGGCAATCATCCACACTGTTGCCCCTGCAATTACTGAAAAGGCTGCTGCCCCTCTTCAGGAGCCACACATTCGTCTGACCTCTCAACAGTTGTGGTCACACCTATGGTATGGGTATGTGTATGGCTGAGGCATTCAAGCCTCCTCACCAACTGCAAGGTCCATGTTGCGTGGGGCGGACAGCATGAATATAAATCTTAATAATGTGCTGTGTGTTATTGTAAGTTGTATGTAAATATCAATTTATAAATTATAAATTAAATATTTTACATTAAAAAATGTAAAAAAGTATAACTAACCAGTTAACATGTTAGCGCACCGCTCTCTACTGGACTTTGTATGCACAAAAGATAGGTTGCAGGACACCACTGGTTGCCTAGCAATGTGGACAGCTTACTGATAGCAATCAAAGAATCTATGCTACTGCCACACTGCATTCCATTCAGTCAGCCTCATATTTACATTGGTTGCAAGTCATCCTTCAATGCTGAGCATTAAAATTGCATGCCATATTCTACACTGTACAGAGCCTGTGTAACCATTAACAATATATACAGACTGTTGTGTAGGCACGGTTTTGAATTTAATTAAAATAGCTGCTTGAATTTTTTGTATTGGAGCTAAAATATATAGGAGCCAGCCTGACATACAATGAGCATTCAGTAAGTAACACAACACTTTTTTTCTGACAGCAGGTTGGCTTTATTCAGGATTCCAGTTCAGAAGATTATTCCCCCTCTTTTTTGATATAAAATTCCATTTTTCAACATAATCTCTGTTTGAAGTGACAGACTTGTGCCACCTTACCAGGATGGACTGGATGCCCACATGGTACCATTCTGCTAGTCAACATCAGAGTCAATGTCTTGCTGCATTAGTAACCTCACCGTCATCCATGTACTACTGCCCGTGGAGTGCACCCTTCATTGATTCAAACAGATGGAAGTCAGGTGTAAGATCTGGGCTGTAGGGTGGATGAAGAAGAACAGTCCAATGAAGTTTGTGAGCTCCCTTTACATGTGCAGACTTGTGTGAGGTCTTGCACTGTCATGTGGAAAGAGAAGTTTATTTGCATTTTTGTGGTGATGAACACAAAGTCATTTCTTTAATTTTCTGAGGGTAGCACAACACTCTTCAGAATTGATCATTGCACCATAAGGGAGGACAGCAAACAGAATAACCCATCTGGATTCCCATTAGATCATTACTATGACTTTACCAGCTGAGAGTGCAGCTTTGAACATTTTCTTCAGACACCTCTCCAGGGATAGTCGTTTTGTTTCCGGTTCAGGTGATTAACCCATATTTCATTACCTCTCATGGTTTTAAACAAAAAATTGTCACAGTCAGCCTTGTAACATACAAGAAATTCCACACAGATGGTCTTTCATGGCTCTTTATGGTTTTCTGTTGGATGGTGAGGAACCTAGCAGGCACACACCTTTAAGCACCCCAACTGGTGGATGAGTGTGTCAGGACTACTAACAGAGATGTCCAGGTGTGCAGCAAGATATTTGATTGTCATCCGTCAGTCACCTCAAATAAGAGTGGCAATATATTTCAACATTGCAGGAGTCACAGCTGTGTTGGGCCGCTAGCAAGTGGAAGATCAGACATGTTTGTGTGACTTTATTGCAGTGATGACAGGCGTCTCACCCAATGACTCACTGTGCTTTCGTACACTGACACATCTCCATAGACATTCTGCAAGCTTCTATGAATACCCACCATGCTCTGGTTTTCCACCAAAAGCATTCAATGATAGCTTTCTGTTTGGAACACACCTCCATTATGCTACGTATAGCACCACCACCTACCAGTGCATTCTGCATTTTTTTCAACTGGAATTGGCTGAGAAAAAACGTGTTGCATTACTTAAAGAAAGCCCCTCCTAAAAGTCTAAAAATGTTTCAAGAAATACTTGATTGTCAATATATAGTGAAACATAAAAGGAGCAAGCAATTTTTTACAGGCCACGAACTATATTTTTTTGAGTCTATTTGTTCAATAATACTGACTGATCTTTTCTACACTGTATGCAAATTTCAATTTATTCACGTGTATTTAGCAGCTGACCTTTACTGGCATTGTCTAAAACTTTTAAGTATTTTCAGTAGATCCATAATAGTGTTTATTCTGTATCATATGCTGCCCAAATAATGGTTTTCACTTGCTGAACCTATTGTGTGTTCAAGGAATTTGATGCAGATGTTATGTCCCATTTGCCCAGTGCATTGTTTGATGCAAGTATTGCATATTACTTCATAAATTCCAATTTTTAAAATTTGTTATTGGCTGGCCAATTATACTTTTTTACATTATATTATGTAAAAGTTTAATTGTTTAATATATAATTCGCTATTTACATATAATGTATGATATTACCAGTCCAATATGTTCATGCTACGTGAGATGTGTCACATTCATTGTATCCTATTGGATAAAGATGACAATGGTGAAGGCAAGGGGCAGGGCATCTGCCATTTAACTCCATGAAGCCACCACACGGTCAGCAGCAGACATCAATGTGTGGTATCCACAGTTACTGCACCATTCCATGTTCTCCATACGTCATCATTGGGTTTAACATCATATAATTTATTTTTAACTTAATGTTTACTATATTACATGTTTCCCTCTATTCTTTTGTACTCTAAATTACAGAGTACAGTCCAAAGATGATCAAAATCAGGTTGAAACTGGTCACCATTTACAAATAAAAGAGTTTTTAAGTGTTCAAGACTGTTCTATATAACATTTTATTACTACTGATTATGAAAAAGGTACTGATCACACCCATATACAAGAAGGGTTGTAGACGTGATCCACAAAACTATCGTCCAATATCCTTGATATCAATTTGCTGTAGAATGTTGGAACATACTCTGAGCTCAAACATAATGAGGTATTTTGAATGGAATGATCTCCTCAATGCCAACCAGCATGGATTTTGAAAACACCAACGATGTGAAACTCAACTCGCACTTTTCTCACATGACATGCTGAAAGCTTTGGATCAAGGCGATCAGGAAGAAGCTGTATTTCCTGATTTCTGGAAAGCATTTGACTCAGTACCACACCTATGCTTATTGTTGAAAGTACAATTATACAGGGTATAAAGTGAAACTTGTAACTGGAACGAGGACTATTCGGTAAGGAAGACGCAGTATGTTATCTTGGATGGAAAGTCATTGTCAGGTATAGAAGTAACTTCCAGTATGCCCCAGGGAAGAGTGTTAGGACCTTTGCTGTTCATGTTGTATATTAATGACCCTGTAGACAATATTAATAGTAAAATAAGGCTTTTTGCAGATGATGCAATTATCTATAATGAAGTACTATACGAAAGAAGCTGCATAAATATTCAGTCAGTTCTTGACAAGATTTCAAAGTGGTGCAGAGAATGACAACTTGCTTTAAATGTTCAGAAATGTAAAATTTTCACTTTACAAAGTAACAAAAAAAGTAGTATCCTATGGCTATAATATCAAAGAGTTACTGTTGGAATCAGGGAACTCATAAAAATTCCTGGGTGTAACATTTTGTTGAGATATGAAATGGAACAATCACATAGGTTCAGCTATATGTAAAGCAGTTTATTCACAGAATACTGGGGAAGTACAAATCAATCTACAAGAGATTCCTTACAAATCACTTGTGTGACTGGTTCTAGAATATTGCTCAAGTGTATGGGACCCATACCAGATAGGACTAACAGTGGATACTGAATGTATACAGAGAAGGGCAGCAATCATCACTGGTTTATCTAATCCATGGGAGAGTGTTACAGGGATACTGAAGGAAATAAACTGGAAGACGCTTGAAGATGGATGTCAACAATGCCAAAAAAAAAGTCTATTAACAAAATTTCAAGAACTACTTTAAATGATTACTTTAGGAAAATACTACAACCCCCTATGTGTCACTCACACAGGGATCACAAGAATAAGATTGCAATAATTTCTGCAAGCGCAGAGGAATCCCAATAATAATTCTTCTTGTGCTCCATATGTGAATGGAAAAGGAAGAAACCCTAAAAACAGTTACAATAGGATGCACTTTCTGCCATGTACCTCATGGAGGTTTGCAGAGTGTAGATGTATATTACTGTTATGGTCAATGAGTTTATGAAGGTCTAACATAAAGTTATACTAAACTATTACTTGGCCCATTATGATTCTATCACCACTAGTTTTGACAAAAAATGCAATATCTTTATACAGATTTCACTAATTATTCATAAATTCATCTGTACACCAAACCACCAGCTGGTAGTTCCATCAGTTCTCACCTAGCCGCCAGCATGTAATCAACTATGTGCAAATGCTACCATTATATTGTCAGTACAAGTCAAAATATATAATTAATATGCATTGTAATCAGTGTTCTTTTTTTCATACTCATTAAGTTGCACACTTATATGAACTGTGCCAGCCAGACTGCATTTGGTTTTGATGTTACTACTATATCCATGTTAAATGTTTATGTGGCTTACTCTGAGGACAATTAATAAGTGACTATTTTTTTTTGAACTGTGATTGGTGGGGATCTGATATGTTTAAAGACATGAGGGCTGACATAATTATGGAAAGGTTCCTTAAGCATATTGGTACTGTTAAAGTTCACTAATTGCAGATGACAAAGCGTGGTGTTTGTACTACAAGAAGATGATCATCATCATGTGTTCTGGAAGCAATAAATAGGCAAATATTTCAAGTCAACATCAATAGTGTTGCTCCAGTTATTTAACAACCATGTTACTGATCCAACCAGTTTCAGAAAGGAAGACATATAGATTTCAGCACTATTGAGGAGATGCAGCAGCCAACAACCATGTTAGTAAACTCACAACCCAACAAACCCCTCATATCAGTCAAGCTGCAGTGCTGATCCAATGAATTCAGCTGAGATAACGTAACTGTGAAGATGTTTATGTGTGTATGTATACGTATTCTGTTTTAGTCAGTTCCAAAAAAGGGTACTGTCCTAAATGTTAACAAGACTTTCAGTCTCAATGACTCAAGAGTAAGGTGAGTTGTTGCTCGTACCCCTATCAATATAAACAAAGGATTTATGTAACTTTACATAGACGAATATCAGCTGTGTATAGACTCATATCTGAGTCCAGATATTTTCATAAATTGTTGGAACTGTTTACGAATTATTCCTTTGCTTGTTTGTGAATATTTAGGTATTCTTTCATGATGTCTGCTGAGAGTCTGTTAAAGACATTTGCAACAGAATATACACTCTTAAACCCTAGATAGGAATGTATAGTGCATATGGAAGTTACACTGCCAGGAAAGAAAATCGCGACACCAAGAAGGAGTTGTGCAACATAAATGAAAGTTAGTAGATGTGTTTCTACATCTGAAAGATGATGTCTATTCAAATTTCACTCTAGTCACATAAGAGTGGCACTAGTAGTACCACTGTGAGGATGTAAATCAGGTTTGCTCTAAATACATGCTGCAACAGTCATAAGCATTAGTTACCTTTGAGACTGGACATTGTGAGTTGTTGTTAGTCAAAAATGCCTTTAAGAGAACAAAGACATTACTATTTGCACGTCACTGAGTTTGAATGAGATTTTGTAATAGTGCTTCGAGGAGCTGGATGCTCCTTCTGCGATATTGCAGAAAGACTTGGCAGGTATGTACCCACTGTACCTGATTGCTGACAGCAGTGGTCACAGGACTATATGGTCACAAGGAGACTGGCTCCGGACAACCACAGGCACTACCAAGGGAAAAGACCACCGTGTTTGGCATATGGCTCTGGTGCATTGTACTGCATCTGCAGCAGAAATTTGAGCAGCAGTTGGCCCCACAGTGACATAGCAAACTATTACAAATTGGTTACTTCAAGGACAGCACTGAGCCAGATGCCCTGTACCAATGCCGAACCACCACCATTTGCAACTTCACTGGTATCAAATGAGAGTGCACTGGTTGGCAGGGTGAAAGTTTGTTGTGTTTTCTGATGAAAGCTGGTTCTGTCTTGGTGCCAGTGGTGGTTGTGTGTTAGTTAGGAGGAGGCCAGTTGCAGCCAACCACACATTTAATGTGTGTTGTAAACAGTATTCTTTTTTTCCATACGAATGAAGTTGCATGCGTATATGAACTGTGTCAACCAGACTGAGTTTGTTTTTGAAGTTACTACTATGTTCATGTCAAATGTTTTTGCTGGACACACTGAACCTATACTTGTAGTTATGGTCTAAGGTGCAATTTTGCATGATGACAGGACCACTCCCATGGTTATCCCATGCACCCTGACTGCAAATATGTACGTAAATCTGGTGATTCAACCTGTTGTGCTAACATTCATGAACAGCATTCCAGGGAGTGTTTTCCAACAGGGTAAAACTCATTCACATACCACTGTTGTAACCCAACATGCTCCACAGAGTGTTGACATGTTGCCTTTGCCTGCTTGATCATCAGACCTGTCTCCAATCTAACCCATATGGAGCATAATCGGATGACAGCTCCAGTGCCATCAATACTGAGTATCAACCGTCCCTGTATTGACTGACCAACTGAAGAGCCATGGAGCTCCATCCTACAGACTGCAATGGCAAGGTTACATTGCATGCTTATCTCATGCTTACTTTACCATGTGATGTTGCAATGTTACTCACTTAAATATGTTACCTAGACAAATGCATTCCTTATTATTCTACATTAATTATATTTTAGTGTTGCAATTTTGTTTCCATCAATGTATTTTTACTTCTAGTATAGTGGATGTAAACTGAACAGTTCATTCTGAACGCATTCTTATAATTAACCGCAAGTGTTATTAGGGACTATGGCTGATGTATTGGCTCATAGTGTTGGAATCACTGGGTACCTGAAGAGACTTTTGCAAGATGTTTGGTTATTAGATTTTAGTACTGCACTTGCTCCTGTACTACCTTTTTGATGTTAGCTGCATTACCCCAGAAAATAATGCCACAGGACAGTGGTAAGTGAAAGCATGCAATGTAACCTTTGTGCATGGCGTTGTGAATTTGTGCAACTGTAAGCTGGCAATGTTATAAATGTTCATAACAAATTGCACATATTCTGTGGCAATATATCAAAATTTTAAATTTTGTGTGATGGCTTCTTCATGAGACAAAGTACCACAAGGTTCATATTGCTCACTGTTGATACCCATAATAAACTGTGCTAAGAAATTTAAGTGCTGAGAAATTTCCCTGCATTTTCCATAAAAATACAAACATAAGTGTTTCACAATTTATAATACATGTAAACTGACACCATACCAACACTTGCATACACTTTTTATCAAAACATAGCAAATGAAAGCTCACGATCATACAAAGACCAACTTTTCTGCCCTGTAGATAATTTATCACTAAAGAAAGCTAATGGTTGCCAGAAGTTGACTGTAGCAACACACCTCCCACAGTGGTTTCAATCTATCATTGAAGTAAGACATGACAGTGACTGTAAATATGGCAAAAGAACGGCACCCATCATTTAGTTTTTCACTTTATTAAATCCAGTTGGTGCTATAATGGGACAGTTCATTCACTAACAACACAGGCATGACCCAGTGGGCTGTAGAAGTGCGGGCCCTGTAGGGAATGCTACTTTCAAATGACACATAAACATTGTCAACTGGCAATATCAACACTGGTTTGTTTTCATGTACATCCACAGCAGATGCCAATTTGCTTACAGATGGTGCCCATATCACTGCTAGAAGCACAGCAAACACAGCACCACTTTCTTCCACCTTGTCACATGCCAGAAAATAGTCCAAACCATACAAATCCACCAGAGAGCATTTATGCAGCTGTCCAGTCATTAAGCCAAGAGTTCTAGTTGCCCCACCAACTTGGAAGTTATGCTTCTGCACCTACAATGAGTAGCCAGCTGTCATCTCCATGCCTCCCCCTCTTTGACATTGGCTTCCTGTGCTCACAGGTCATCAGTTCTTTATATCTGCCAGTTGTTATTGGCTTTCGTTATTGTGTTCAAGGATTGCCATCCAAGATTGTGTTTGTTTGAACAAAGATTTTATAGACTGTACACTAACTGGAGTCTGACCTGGTCATATTTACTTCAAATGTTAGTATATCTGTCACGAACTATAAGAAATAATTATTTGGCATCAATTATTGATCAAGAAGATCATTTGTGTTCAGTTAGTGTTTCTAATCTGCTAAATCTGTAGGCATTAGCTGTGAATCATTAATTTTGTGCTAATTAAAATAAACATTTTATGGTTTTATCTCTACCTGGGAACCTTGTCTGGTGTTATAAAGCCATGTAAGATCACCACAGTTGATGGTGACAAGGTTTAAACCTCAGCAGACTCTGACAGTGCTGGGAACAGTTGGTAGCTGATAAAGCATATCAGCATTGACATGCTGTGTTGTGTGGCAATACTGAATGACAAAAGTATAAGTAGATAAAAACATGATCCAATATTGGAGGTGTCTTTCAGTTTTCTGACAAATAACCGCATTTGTGTTGAAAAGGGGTAAGAGTGGCTTGTGGTCAGTGAGTGGGCTGCAGACATAATCATGGAACTTCTTTAAGGCAAAGATGAAGGTCAGGACCTCTTTTGAAATCTGTCTATAATTTCATTATTCTGGCGTCAGGGTTTTATGTGAGTGGACAACAAGATATTTAACTTCACTTACTTTACGAGACAGAGCTGCCCACAGTACATAATCCGATACATCTGCTGCATTTTTTTTTTTAAAAAAAATCATATGCTATCAGACTAGAGTACAGCCCACTTAAGGTTTTGGGAGGTTTTCGACTAGTGTTTGACATATTCCATTTAATGCCCTTGTGCAGAGGGCAGTGCAGAGGTTCCACTATAGCTGTGGCATGTGGGATAAATGGGTGCTAGTAATTAAGTTGCCCATGGGTAGACTAATTGTTTAGTATCATTGGGCATACGCAACTACTGGATATCTTCCATATGTCAAGATGTGGGACAGACCACTGAAGCACTAAATATATGGTGTAAGTATCTGACCTATCTGACAGAAGAAAGCTCATTTTTCTGTATTGCATTTAGATTTGGTTTCTTCAATAATTGGAAGCATGTCTCCAAATTTTTGATCATGTCATCCAAGTAATTTTTGCTCATGTCATCCAAGCAATTTGCATTTCCAGTGAACTCCTGGGCTGGTGCAATGGAAATCCCAAATGTCAGATAATTGCACTGAACAGCTCAAGTGGCATGTTGACCACCAGAACATGTCTGGAATCTGTGTCCAAAGGTAATTGTAGGTAAGTCTTACAGAGGCAGTTTTAACAAAAAAGATACCACCTGATAGTGGAGACAACATAGTCCATTTTCAGAATAGGATGTCTCTCAACAACTACCTTATTCATGGTTGATTTGAAATCCCCATAAACCTGTAAGGATCTAACTGATTTTTTCACCAAAACAGTGGTTAGCCCACAAATTGTTAGTGACTGGCATAAGGATCCCTTCCTCCTGTAACCATTGAAGCTCTAATCACAGCTTGTATCTTAAAGTAAATGTCACATCCCTTGTTTTACAAAATTTGGGGACTGCCAACAGTCATAATATGTGCACTTCATATTGGTAACTCAAGACATCTGGTCGTAAAGTATGGAGGCATATTTTGTAAAGAGGTCTGTGGTATGGAAGACCAAATGTGATGAGTAGAATTGTGTACTTCCAAACCTTATTTGTTGAAAATATCCAACCCAAAGATGTTATTAGCTCCTTTTGGTCCAACTATCAGTAGGTTATCCATGAAGGGCAATCTGTTGTATCAAAATGTAAGGCTACATTGACCCATTGCTGGGATGTCACTGCTACTATAGCCTCCTACTGTTTGGCAAAAAGCCAAGGTGTTGACAACTCCAGATGCAAGTATGTGAGTAACTTGATGATCCTGTATATACTCAGAACTTGACAAGAATTATATTGATGAACACATCCAAAGTTAACATATGGATCAGAGTGCGCAATAAAGCTTGAACTAGGAGAATGACCCCACAGTGTCAAACTCATAACTTAGTCTTGTGTCTCTAAGGTGTCTCCTGCCTGAAATCAGTTTGGTAGCAGAGTTGCAAACTTTGCCGTATGTCCTTAATTCTACAATATGTACATCTTGTCTTCCTAAAATAAAATTGCTGCCTTTAATGAATAATGAAACACGTAACACATGGGCATAACTTCCTAGAAGTGTGGCTGCCTTAATCCTCATGAGAGTGGGTGGTTGTGTGCTGAGGGAAGTTATTTACTGCTTGTTGATGGAGGGCCTGGTTCTTGCATGGGTGACAGATGGAAAACACATGAGATAGGTCTTGTAGAGTTGCTGACGGTCTCATCATTTGTTTGAATATTCAAATGAGTGAAAGACATGCACAACAGTACAATACGGTGTCAACAGTTTCAGTAAATTGTTCCTAAGTTCATCATTCAGTGAATTCACATGGACCCTATCAAGTAACAAAGAATCTGCCAAAGATTTTACACTTCAAATTGGTACATTGAAATTGACAGTACTATGAAAGACTCTGTAACTGCATTATACATTCACTATATGCTCAGCCATTCTTTTTGTGAGAGCTAAAGAACTAGAGGTCATGGGATTCCACATTGGGATTTAACTTTTGAAACAGTGTGTAAACCTTGGCATCTGAAAAGACTAATAAAAAGTCCCACCCATTAATGGGTATCACTTGCCATTCCATGTGTGATGAAATGCTGTTCAAAGCATGTATTGTAGTTCACCCCAAAATTTCACCTTCTTGTCAAACGTGGGGAATGATGGTGGCACTGACTAGAACCCTTTGACCATTTTGTCGAACCATGACTGGACTGGACACTTCTGGTGGCATAGTGATGCCACTCATTTTCTCCAGTAGCAATTCCTCAGTTGGCTGCACGTTTTTCAATACCAAAAGACCTTGGGTGGTCACATCTGCATTGACTGAAGCCATATTTAAGTGAGAATGCAATATGAGAACACTTGCCAATTGGCATGAATGCTTTTGGAAAAATCTCCAAGTAGCACATTCTGTGCTACACAAGTTATGATAGTGACCCAGAAGTATGGTTTCACATGGAAATCAAGTTTGTAGCAGTTGTAAAGCAGTTCACAGTCCATGTCAAGTCGATAACCAAACTGATTCTCGAGGACACTGTTCTATATGATGTGATACGCTTTGTTCAACATAGGTGGTCAACAGACAGTAAACTCCTCAATTAAGATGTGCAGCTTAATGGCTCTGCCCCCATGAGCTTTCTGTGTTTAAGGCAGTCCTCCTGCTACATGGAGATAATGGAAGACAAAAGTGATTATTCCAAAAGTTCTTCAGCAACATGACTTACTCCATCATGGCCACTGTTCAAAACTGGGGAATGGTACTGTCAAAATGTATGTTGTACACACACTCTCACATTGTTACCAGAGCCAGCAAAATCAGGCAGCTCTTCAGCATTGAAATATTTTTCATGGCCTCAGGCTTGCAATCTTGGTCTACATCTACATTTACATCCATACTCCACAAGCCACCTGACGGTGTGTGGCAGAGGGTACCTTGAGTACCTCTATTGGTTCTCCCTTCTATTCCAGTCTCATATTGTTCATGGAAAGAAGGATTGTCGGTATGCTTCTGTGTGGGCTCTAATCTCTCTGATTTTATCCTCAGGGTCTCTTCACGAGATACACGTAGGAGGAAGCAATATACTGCTTGACTCTTCGGTGAAGGTATGTTTTGAAACTTTAACAAAAGCCTGTACTGAGCTACTGAGCATCTCTCTTGCAGAGTCTTCCACTGGAGTTTAACTATCATCTCCGTATCGCTTTCGTGATTACTAAATGATCCTGTAATGAAGCGCGCTGCTCTCTGTTGGATCTTCTCTATCTCTTCTATCAACCCTATCTGGTACGGATCCAACATTGCTGAGCAGTATTCAAGCAGTGGGCGAACAAGTGTACTGTAACCTACTTCCTTTGTTTTCAGATTGCATTTCCTTAGGATTCTTCCAATGAATCTCAGTCTGGCATCTGCTTTACCAACAATCAACTTTATATGATTATTCCATTTTAAATCACTCCTAATGCGTACTCCCAGATAATTTATGGAATTAACTGCTTCCAATTGCTGACCTAATTTGTAGCTAAATGATAAGGGATCTATCTTTCTATGTATTCACAGCACATTACACTTGTCTACATTGAGAATCAATTGCCATTCCCTGCACCATGCGTCAGGGCTTCAATATCAGTTTTGCATTCCTACTCATGGAGACACAATGGCTCATACTAGTGGAAGCTTATCGTAAATTCCCTCATATGTCCAGCATGTAGTCTACGACAAAGGCTGAAACCATCCAAATATTGGCTAGCATTTCTTCCATTGAAGGTTTTCTGGCAAAGATCATCATTGACAATGGAACACGGTTTACCTCTCCACATTTCCAACAGTTTTGTGAGTCCATCTGTATTCAAGATTTCAGACTGCTCCTTTTCACCTGGCTTTGAATAGTGTGGCAAAAGCTTCCTATGATTTTTAAATCTCAGATGATGTAACTTCCGGAAGACTACATCAATGACGTACTCACTCTGTTACTTACATCATATCATTCCATTTTGAAAGATGAAGGTAGCCTTGCAAAAAAGTAGCATGCCCTCCCACTACAAGTGAACAGAGAACCAAGTACTCCACAGTATAACCAGTGGCCCATAATGACCCTCTACTGGGGGGTCATTATCAGCTTTGTGATGATATGTGGACGGTGGTTTTTACACGGCTGCAGAAAGTGCTGGCCATACAGGCAACACCACTTCATAAACCACACATAAACATTCCTGGTTGATAACACCAACACCACTTTTCTTTTATGTATAACTCCAGTGGATGTCGCAAAGGTGAGTTGTGCCGAATTCACCTACAGGCAGCATCCATCTACATCTACATCTACATCTATATCTACATGGATGCTGTGCAATCACACTTAAGTGTGTGGCAGGGGGTTCATTGAACCACCTTCACAATAATCCTATATTATGCTAATCTCGAACAGTGTGAAGAAGAAACAAACACCTATATCTTTCCATGCGAGCTTTGATTTCGCTTATTTTATCATGAGATCGTTTCTCCCTATGTAGGTCAGCAACAACAAAATATTTTCACACTTTGAAGAAAAAGTTGATGATTGAAATTTTGTGTGAAGATTATGTCACAATGAAAAATGCCTTTGTTTTAATGATGTCCATCCCAAGTTCCTTATCATGTCAGTGATACACTCTCCCCTGTTTTGCAATAATACAAAATATACTGCTCGTCTTTGAACTTTCTCGGTGTACTCCATTAAACCTATCTGGTAAGGACCCCAGACTGTGCAGCAGTATTCAAAAAAAGAATGGACAAGTGTAATGTAGGGGGTATCTTTAGCAGATCTGTTGCATTTTCTAAGTATTCTGTTAATAAAATGCAGTCTTTCATTTGTTTCCCCACAACATTTTATTTGTGTTCTTTCCAATTTAATTTGTTTGTAATTATAATTCCTAGGTATTTAGTTGAATTTATGGCCTGAAGATTTGACTGATTTATCATGTAACCAAAGTTTAAGAGATTCCTTTTAGTATCCGTGTGGATGACCACACAGTTCTCATTATTTAGGTTCAATTGCCAATTTTTGCAAAACACAGATATCATTTCTAAATCGTTTTGCAACTTGTTTTGATCTTCTGATGACTTTAGGAGACAATAAATGACAGCATCATCTGCAAACAACCTAAGACAGGTGCTGAGATTATCTCCTAAATCATTTATACAGGGTGTTACAAAAAGGTATGGCCAAACTTTCAAGAAACATTCCTCACACACAAATAAAGAAAAGATGTTAGGTGGACATGTGTCCGGAAACGCTTAATTTCCATGTTAGAGCTCATTTTAGTTTCGTCAGTATGTACTGTACTTCCTCGATTCACCGCCAGTTGGCCCAATTGAAGGAAGGTAATGTTGACTTCGGTGCTTGTGTTGACATGCGACTCATTGCTCTACAGTAGTAGCATCAAGCACATCAGTACGTAGCATCAACAGGTTAGTGTTCATCACGAACATGGTTTTGCAGTCAATGCAATGTTTACAAATGCAATAGCCGTGGCGTGGTACGTTTGTATCGAGACAGATTTCCAGAACGAAGGTGTCCCGACAGGAAGATGTTCGAAGCAATTGATCGGCATCTTAGGGTGCACGGAACATTCCAGCCTATGACTGGCGACAGGGGAAGACCTAGAACGACGAGGACACCTGCAATGGACGAGGCAATTCTTCGTGCAGTTGACAATAACCCTAATGTCAGCGTCAGAGAAATTCCTCTTGTACAAGGTAATGTTGACCACGTCACTGTATGGAGAGTGCTACAGGAGAACCAGTTGTTTCCGTACCATGTACAGCGTGTGCAGGCATTATCAGCAGCTGATTGGCCTCCACGGGTACACTTCTGCGAATGGTTCATCCAACAATGTGTCAATCCCCATTTCAGTGCAAATGTTCTCTTTACGGATGAGGCTTCATTCCTACGTGATCAAATTGTAAATTTTCACAATCAACATGTGTGGGCTGATGAGAATCTGCACACAATTGTGCTATCACGTCATCAACACAGATTTTCTGTGAACTTATGGGCAGGCATTGTTGGTGATGTCTTGATTGGGCCCCATATTCTTCCACCTATGCTCAATGGAGCACGTCATCATAATTTCATACGGGATACTCTACCTGTTCTGCTACAACATGTGCCTTTACAAGTACGACACAACATGTTGTTCATGCACGATGGAGCTCCTGCACATTTCAGTCGAAGTGTTCGTACGCTTCTCAAGAACATATTCGGTGACCAATGGATTGGTAGAGGCGGACCAGTTCCATGGCCTCCATGCTCTCCTGACCTCAACCCTCTTGACTTTCATTTATGGGGGCATTTGAAATCTCTTGTCTACGCAACCCCGGTACCAAATGTAGAGGCTCTTTGTGCTCGTATTGTGGACGGCTGTGATACAATACGCCATTCTCCAGGGCTGCATCAGCGCATCAGGGATTCCATGCAACGGAGGGTGGATGCATGTATCCTCACTAACGGAGGACATTTTGAACATATCCTGTAACAAAGTGTTTGAAGTTACGCAGGTACGTTCTGTTGCTGTGTGTTTCCATTCCAAGATTTTTGTGATTTGAAGAGAAGTAATAAAATGAGCTCTAACATGGAAAGTAAGCGTTTCCGGACACATGTCCACATAACATATTTTCTTTCTTTGTGTGTGAGGAATGTTTCCTGAAAGTTTGGCCGTACCTTTTTGTAACACCCTGTATACACACACATCAAAAAAAGTTTAGCATCACCTTGGACCCAAGAGTTGTGGAACCTGTACAGAAAATTGAAATGGAGATCAACATAAACATCATTTCCGCCCTTTTTATTGCTCATGAAAACCACACATTGCATGTTATACCCCCATACAGTGAGACCTTCAGAGGTGGTGGTCCAGATTGCTGTACACATCTCTAATACACAGCAGCATGTCCTCTTGCATTGATGTATGCCTGTATTTGTTGTGGCATACCATCCACAAGTTCATCAAAGCACTCTTGGTCCAGATTGTCCCACTCCTCAACAGCGATTTGGTGTAGATCCCTCAGACTGGTTGGTGGGTCACGTCGTCCATAAACAGCCCTTTTCAATCTATCCCAGGTATGTTTGATAGGGTTTGTGCCTGGAGAACATGCTGACTGCTCTAGTCGAGCGATGTCGTTATCCTGAAGTCATTCGCAAGATGTGCATGATGGGGGTGCGAACTGTCTTCATGAAGACGAATTCATCACCAATATGCCGCCGATATGGTTGCACTACTAGTTGGAGGATAGCATTCACATATCATACAGCCATTATGGTGCCTTCCATGACCACTAGCAGCGTATGTCGACCCCGCACAATGCCACCCCAAAACAGCAGGGAACCTCCACATTGTTGCACTTGCTGGACAGTGTGTCATAGGCGTTCAGCCTGAATAGGTTGCCTTCAAACATGTCTCATCAGTGAAGAGAAAATGATGCCAATCCTGAGCATTCCATTTGGCATGTTGTTGGGCCCATCTGTACCCCACTGCATGGTGCCGAGGCTCCAAAGATGGATATCAGGAGTGAAGTTGCACATCATGCAGCCTATTGCGTACAGTTTGAGTCATAACTCTATGTCCTGTGGCTGCACGAAAAGCATCATTCAACATGGTGGCGTTGCTGTCAGGGTTCCTCCGAGCCATAATCCATAGGTAGCAGTCATTCACTGCAGTAGTAGCCCTTGGGTGGCTTCATTGAGACATGTCATTGATAGCTCCTGTCCCTCTGTACCTCCTCCATGTGTGAACAAGATCTCTTTGGTTCACTCCAAGATGTCTGGAGACTTCCCTTATCGAGAGCCCTTCCTGGCACAAAGTAGCAATGCAAACTCTATCAAACTGACTACAGACAACATGAGCCATGTACCTCATTCCTGGTGGAATGACTGGAACTGACAGGCTGTTGGACCCCTCTTTTTATTAGATGCTGCTCATGCATGGTTGTTTACATCTTTGGGTGGGTTTCGTGACATCTCTGAACTGTCAAAGGGACTGTGTCTGTAATACAACATCCACAGTGATGTATCACATGTGATACAACATCTGTCTCCAGGAGTTGCCCTGGGGCAATGCAAAACTTTTTTTAATGTGTGTAGATAAGGAATAGCAGAGGCCCTATAACCCTACTTTGGGCAATGCCAGAAATCATTTCTGTTTTCCTCTATGACTTTCCATCAGACGATATTCCATAAACATACAATTTCCCTACAAGTCATTTGTGTGGTAAAGTGTCAAAAGCCCTCTGTAAATCTAGAAATACAGAATCAATCTGAATTCCCCTGCACATAGCACTCAACACTTTCTACGTGTAAAGAGCTAATTGTGTTTCACAAGAACAATGCTTTCTAAATCTGTGTTGACTATGTGTCAATAGACCTTTCTCTTTGAAGTAATTCGTAATCTTCAAACACAATACATGTTTCAAAATTCTGCTGCACATCAACGTTAATGATATGAGCCTGTAATTGAATGGATCACTCCTATTACCTTTCTTGAATAATGGTGTGACTTTTGCAACTTTCCAGTCTTTGGGTACAGATCTTTCGTTGAGCAAGCAGTTGTATATGATTGTTAAGTATAAAGCTATAGCATCAGCATTCTATGAAAGGAACCTAAATGGCATACAGTCTGTACTGTTACTCATGTTGGCAGCTGTTCTTGATTCGAATTCTGGAATATTTACTTTGTCTTCTTTGGTGAAAGAATTTCAGAAGGCTGTGTTAAGTAATTCTGCTTTGACAGCAGTGTTGTTGACAGTATCTCCACTGCTATCATGCAGAGAAGGTATTGATTGTGTCTTGCTGCTAGCATACTTCACATACGACCAGAATCTCTTTGGATTTTTTTCCCAGGTTTTGAAACAAAGTTTCACTGTGGACACTATTATAAGCATCTCACATTGAAGTCTGTGCTAAATTTTGAGCTTCTGTAAAAGATTGCCATTCTTGAAGCTTTTGCATTGATTAAATTTGGCATGCTTTTTTTCATTGTTTCTGCAACAGTATTCTAACCCATTTTGTGTACCATGGGGGATCAGGTCTGTTGTTTCTTGGTGTGTATGGTATAAATCTCTCAATTGCTGTCAATACTATTTCTATCCATATCACCACTAGAGTTGCTGTGAACATGGCCATATTTGCTTCCATCTTATGATGTGTCAGTCTTGGTGAAACAAAGGCCACCTGCTTGTTTGGTATTTAGGCAGCCATCACCCATGATGCTAGGATTTCCATCTGCCACACCAATCAGAAAGTTCTGCCTCTGCAGTCACTATGAGCAGTCAGCCATCGCCTCCAAGCCTCCATCTCTCTGATATTGGCCTCAAATGGATTCTGGACATCAGGACTTGGTATCTGCCAATTGTTACAGACTTTTTTTATTGTGTTCAAGGACTGACGTTCAAGACTTGGTCTGTCTGGACTTAAACTTGTACTATTTAACGATAAACATAAACTGATTGAAGTTCATCCCTGATGTATTTGCTTCAAGTGTTAGTGTATTTGATAGAACTGCAGGCTGCAATTATTCAATACTGATCAAGAAGGACATTTATTTGTTTTCAGCTAATCTTACGAATTTGTTGACTCTGTGGACATTAGCTGCAAATCATTAATTTTACATTAATTAAAATTAAGAGTTCATTGGTTTATCTCTACATGGGAACCTTGTTTGGTGTTGTGGACCTGCATAAGGGATCCTCAGTTAGTGTCTTGAAAAGAAATTACAAGATGAATATCAACAAACATATAAAAAGGATAATAGAATGCAGTTGACGTGAATCAGGTGATGCCGAGGGAATCAGATTCAGAAATGAGACACTAAAAATAGATGAGTTTTGCTATTTGAGCAGCAAAATAACAGATGAGGACTGAAGTAGAGAGGATACAATATATCTAGACTTATGAGAGGAAAAAAAAACATTTCTGGAAAACAAACAAAAAAATTTAATGTCAGGAGTAAATTTAAGTGTTAGGAAGTCTTTCCTGAAGTGTAGCTGATGTGTAGCTTTATACAGAAGAGAAATGCCGATGAGAAACTGGTCAGGCAAGAAACAAATAGCTTTAGAAATGTGGTGCTACAGAAGAATGATGATTAGATGGGTAGATCAAATAATTAATTATAAGGTACTGAACTGAATTGGGAAAGCATAAATTTATAACACAACTTGTCCAACAGAAGGGTTGGATTGATAGAACATATCCTGAGCCACCAAGGAACATCAATTTTGTACAAGAGGTAAGTGTGCTGGTAAAGACTGAAGAAGGAGAACATGATTTTAATGCAATAAGGAAATGTCTTGTGATGTAGGCTGCAGTAATCAAGCATGATGAAGAGACTTGCACAGGATAGACCTACATGAACAACTTCATCAAACTAGTCTTTAAACTGAAGATCTCAACAAAATAAAGGTTGTTATTGCTGTATTTTCCCACTCAAGGGCAGCCCCCAGTTGTGAACTATTCTAGAAATTTATCTAGAGCAGGCATCGCCTGCAGGGAAAGCAGTGATTGTTGAAATTAAGTTTGTAGGTGAGCTGCAAGTCACAATCAATACTTTTTACTGACCAATTTCCCTCAGTTTAGCAAGAACATCAGCAGTGTAATCAGCAACTACTTTTAAATCTAAATTGCACACTTTCTGATGATGCTTTCGTTAAACTGAACCAAACTGGCAAATAAAAAATAATGATTGTACCTTCTGATTGTCCTACAAACTTTATCTCAAAAATCATGGAGTGGTCCATTTACAAGAATACGGATTTCACACAATGCATCAGTGAAAGTATATCAATTCCGGAATTTGGTGTAATTCCCATAACAAACTTCTGAATGGCTTGTACATCCTCTTCTTGGAGTCTGATCTCATGCAGTTTTATGCTAGCAAAAGTCTAAATAGTGAGTTATTTGCCCCTGAAATTTTGAAAAGCCTATGCTCCATTATCTAGGCTAAATGGTGTATGTTTAAATTCATACAAAGTAAATACTGCACAAATCACAGATTTATAAATGTCATTTGGCACTACTGGAATTTGATAACAAGATCCGACCAGATTGAGTATGGAATATATTGTTGTGCCGTACAGATTCACAATGAAATATGTAGCAGTGGGCACTGGGCAGAAATATTCTCTTCTTTCATTTTCTTGTCAAAAATCACTATATGAAAACCACATTCATTCTATTTGGATACAATGTCTAGTAACAAGGTGCAAGAACTTGTAGATCCCTTATCCTATCATTGAGCCAAACTCTAGTTAATGGCATTAGAATTCTCCAGCATTAATCACTGTGACCACGTGTGCACACATGGGCCTGGTGTTTTAATTATATAGTGTAGTGTTCTCTCATACTCATAACAGATGTGGAGTTTGGTATCATTTGATCCCATAAATTTATATCTGTTTGACATTCACCAATAATTTCTCCAATGCCGCATTCATCAGTGTTACATAAGTGACATTAAATAGTCAAGTACACTGCAGAACTAGTTAAATAATTAAAAAAAACACAAAATCTATATCAACTATTAGCTGTACAACACTGACAGCAATACAATACCATACAAAGTTTCACTGTAGTTCAAGACTTAAATGTCTAGTAATGTAGTCATACAGCATAATAACACAAGTGTATTCTGTATGCAGGGGTGGACTATACCTTCCAAGATCTGAATCTTGTCAGCAGTCTGCCATATGGCAGTGCTGGTGACTCCTAGCAATCTTACTGTGTTGTTGCATCTTCTTGGCAACTGTGATTTTCAAATGGCTTACTGCCACTTAGCCATTCTGATTACTGGGCAGCTCTTCATGTTCTTTGTTCCAAAAGCCCAAAGTGTCAGACATTGCTTCAGAACTATAGAGCATCATGCAAAGAACACAAATGATCTTGTTTCTTTGATGCAGAATCATCGTCTTCAACTTTGCAGGTGAAGTCAGGTGGTCAATATAAGATTCTGTAGAAGTAAAAGGACACCTTTAATAATTTTTCTGATAGTACTAACTTCCACACAGTGTAAAAATCCATACTAGGTCACCCGGGTACCTGATTAAGGGTCAGTGTTCACAATCATAAAGTTCACAGTCTTTATTCTGGAAATCTGAGATCCATATGCATGCCAGCTGCCTTGCTTCTTCAGCTCTGGCAATGAACTGTTTGAAGTGGTCATCCTGAGCATCATCAGGAAAAGTAGCCTGAAACCTGTAGTGTCATGCTTCACTATGTTGTATGCATATATCAAGACAAGCAATATCATATCCCAGACTCTTTGTTTGATGCCACATACATCCAGAGCATATCTGAAAAAAACATTATTACAATATTCCACCCTATGGGCAATGTTGCATCACAAAATTGCTTCTGATATCAGCACTGACTGAAATACTTCCACGCTCAGACATCATAATATGTGTTACGCCATGGACCAATATTACGTCTTCTATAAGGAATCTGGCAGTTCTCATAGCTTTGGCTACAGCCTTGGTGACAACTTAACAGGTGAGACAGACAATGTATATTATTATAAATTTATTCCCATTTGCCAACTTGGAAACATCCAAGAGGTCAATTCCAATCTGATGAAATGGAACAACTGCATGAGGAATTGGTGCCCCAACTATTCATCTGAATTATCTTTTGACAGCTTCTTCCTTCTCTAAAACCTCTGGGAGCCTTGGGGAATGTTGGAGCTTCCCTGTGTTGGGCTGCAGTGTTTGTTGGTTCAGCAATGGCTGAGTATCATTACATAATGTTCTTTCCATGGATTCTGTAAAAGATATATAATGAATCCTCCTGGCTTGTCAGCCAATACAAAAAATGGTAATCAGTGACAACTGTGACTGGTCTGCCATATAAGTAAGGTCATAATTTATTGATTCCTCATATGACTGGAAGGTACTCTTTCTTAGTTATAGAGACTCTTCCTTATCTTACTCGGACAATGCTCTTAAAGGCATGAGCAATTACTCTTTCAGCACTAGAAATGCACCTATCCCATAATTCCAGTTTGCATCTTCCTGCACTGTTTCTTCTGGAGGCTGTACATTGCATTCGAAATCTTTCATGAACTATATCCAGCACATTCTGAGAAAGCTTTCACACTAAAAATATGCCAAAGATTTAGAAAATCTGTTATCTCTCTTGCTTTCTCTATAGCAGACGGGACACTTGTTTTTATTAACTAGGTGCCACAAAACTTATTTATTAGCCAATGAAGAGATGCATCTCAGGTTCAGGCTAACACCTCTGCCAGTGACACACTTCAGCACAACTGCACATTACACATTATCCATTATATGTTTGGTGGTGGCTGGTGTGTTGCATAGATGAAACAGCATAACTTTTAGCTCATAGAGATCATCACAAATTATAAAATCAGGCTTTCATAGCTGAGCCATATTGACCTCAATCTGCAAGCAGCCAGTTTATATGTCCATAGAGGAGGATAATTTCACTCCCTTCAGACAGTTCAGAGTTATCATCAATTCATGGCAACAGGCACAGTCTTTTCAGTGAATGTGACCACAGCCACTAATAATTGACACAGGAACACCGTGTGCCATCTTTCTTCTTCAATACAACCAAAGTGAAGGACTGACACAATGAATACTGCAGGCCTGGCCATAAATACATAAGAGTACAAGGGGGCAGAGATCTCTTCTGAACAGCATGTTGCAAGGCATCCCAGATATGCTCAATAATGTTCATGTCTGTGGAGTATGGTGGCCAGAGGAAGTGTTTAAACTCAGAAAAGTATTCCTGGAGCCACTCTGTAGCAATTCTGGATGTGTGGAGTGTCACATTGTCCCGCTAGAATTGCCCAAGTCTGTCAGAATGCACAAAGAACGTGAATGGATGCAGATGATCAGACAGGATGCTTACGTATGTGTCATTTGTCAGAGTCATATCTAGACATATCAGAGGTCCCATATCAATCCAACTGCACACACCCTACACCTTTAGAGAGCCCCCACCAGCTTGAACAGTCCCCTGCTGACATGCAGGGTTCACGGATTCATGACGTTGTATCTATAACTGCACACATCCATCCACTCAACACAATTTGAAATGAGACTCGTCTGACCAGGCAACATGTTTCCAGTCATCAACTGTCCAATGTCAGTGTTGATGGGCCCAAGCAAGGGATAAAGCTTTGTGCCATGCAGTCATCAATCGTACATGAGTAGGCCCTTAGCTCTGAAAGCCCATATTGATTATGTTTTGCTGAATGGTTCACACAATGACACTTGTTGATGGCCCCACATTGAAACCTGCAGCAATTTGCAGAAGGGCTGCATTTCTGTCATGTTGAATGATTCTCTTCAGTTGTCATTGGTCCCATTCTTGTAGGATCATTTTCTGGCTGCAGCAATGTCAGAGATTTGTTGTTTTACCAGATTCCTGTTATTCATGGTACACTCGTGATCTACAGGGAAGTGCTCACTTGATCACAACCTCGGAGATACTGTGTCCCATCACTAGTACACCAACAATAACACCATGTTCAGACTCACTCAAATTTTGATAACCTGCCATTTGTGGCGCCTCAAGAATTTTGAATAAATTCTAGAGACCCTCTGCTTTCCACCATCTCGAATACCCAATATTTTACATACGACCATGAGAAACAGGAGAGTGTCTACCTCGCACCAGTTTTCTGCGTGCGCAGGGTGTATGTGTGTCAAGAGAATGCCACAAGGTGAATGGTTTGATCGGTGTGGGCAAGTAGTTACCTTGGTCGTCACAGAAGTTACATGACCAGCACTAGGAGCAAGCATGCCTTACTCCATGACGGTGCTACATCGGTCATTATTGTGAAAAGTTGAATTATGTAAAGGAAAAGAAAAGACACTTACTTTTACTTTCTTGCTTACTGACTCTCTTAGAGTTGCGGATGGTGGACTTGTGAGAACTTTGAGAGATTTTTGGAACTGTATTTATTGTTAAAGTAATCAATAGTTTCTGATGGATCAGGAGTCATTGGATTTACGAAACATGATTCATTGATGTGAAACTGTTATGTGATGTTCCGTTTGTGGACGTGAAATATAGCAGGGTTGATTTAAAAGTATCCTGTGTGTACACAATCATTTTAAGAGTAGAGAAAATTCCTCCAAACAGCATCATATCTTCAGAGAAGAAGTTGGGAAGATCGTCGCATCTGGCTATCCTGAGAAGAAAATCGGCAACGCACCTCCAAGTAAGTCTAATGATAAAGGGGACGTGTGAGTCTTGCACACCAGCACCACATTGCTTGCTCTAGTCACCCGAAACCTCCAGAATGAGCGACTGACATGATACAGACTTTAAAAGGAGGAATTTTGCAACAGAAATCAAGATCTGAGTTGCCATAGCAACTGAGAGTAACAGGACAATGAAACTGTTATGCAGAATTGGATTCTGCTTAAAAGACAAAAGGGATGAAAAAGTTAATAAGTACCGAACAAAGGAAGATGCACAGAATAGTTTGACTAAGAAGATTTGGTGTGGGGAAGTAAGCAGTCTTCACACATACGTCGACCTAGCCAATGCCAACGCAGTAACTAGCCGCGACATTGACGCACTATCCTGCCAATGATGCCGACACGGTAACCAGCCTTTGTCCCCATCTGCAACTGCCATTCACCATTGCTGATTTAGAGTCTGCTCACCGACACCAATGCTGCAACCACCGTTCGACGCAACTGGCGTCCATGCCATTCACCGGCGCTGATTCTACACCTGCTCACTGACGCAACCTAGACCTCTACTGCGGGTGAGCGAAAACCAATAAGCATTTGGTATAGTTGAAAGAACTGCGGGAAAATAAACTATGGGTGTAGTTATTGTACACAATATTGTATTTTAGGTTAGATGATTACGAGGTCAAAGAAAAGTAGAGAGATGGATAATATTCAGAAAGTTTGGGAAACTTCTGAGCCAGCCATAGCAATGACTGTAACAAAGGAAAGGTCAGACTGGACTGAGGTACAAAATTTAATTAAAGCACTAAGTCTTAAATTAGATAACCAGAGACAAGAACAGAGCAGATTCAGCTTCTTTAAGACAAGAACTAAATGCTAGATTTGATGTTAAGTTAGAAGCACAGAATGTAACTTCAACTGCTCAAATTGCCTCTTTGAGAAATGAGATATGTGCTACTTTAAGTGAAAAGTTAGAAGCACAGGGTGAAGCTTTAGATTTTAAGTTTGATGTATTAAATGCTAAAGTGGATAATTTGCAATTACATTTGAAGGATGAATTAAGTAATTCCTTAACTGCCCAGATGAATCAAATGTTTACTGAATTTAACCAGAGACAGGATGTGCAACTTCCAGATTTAACTAAAAAAAATTAGAATTTGACGTTGAAGATAAATGTAACAATGTAGGAAAGGAGCTTGTTGAAAAATTAGGATCATTTCACACTGTATGCAATGTTACATTAGATGTGGTAAATCAGAGGTTGCACACCTAAAGGATACTATTGAGGAACCATATCAGATAATTCCTTTTTTATAATCGCAAATTGCAGGTGTTAACACTCGAGTTGATGAGGTGGAAAGAAATTTTAAGGAAAAACTAGCAACTTCAGACACTATAAAGATAAGTGGTCTGGAGGAACAGGTAGAGGTGATAATAGGTAGAAAAGTTGTCGAGAAAATAAACTCTAATAATGTGTCTACGAAGCCATCCTATGAACTTGATGACACTAAGAGCAATGTTGATGAGTTATAGAAAGAATTCAAACTTATGCAGGACAGTGTGGGGAACAGAGGGACTTCTACTAATGTAGTGTTAACCAGTGAGGCAATAACCGACCAACAATGGAAAGCAAATTCAGGACTATTCAGGCAGTTTCCAAAATTTAAGCCAGACGGGGACGTACAACCAACTCACTTACTGAAGCAATTTAACCAGGCATTACACAAGTCTTTGGAAGACACAAAAAAGTTCGAATTTGGAATGGGATATCTTTTGGGAGAAGCCTCAGAGTGGGGTACCATAGACATTGAAAACTTTTCTTCTTGGACAGACTTTCAGAAGAAGTTCAAAGCAAAGTATTGATCAGCCAGTGCCCAGGAGAAAATACTATCGGATTTGTGGGACCGAAAATATTAAAATAGTTCCTGTGATACAATGAGAAGATATTTTGATTGGCATTTAACAAGGGCAAAGTATTTAGATAAGGCCACGGAAGAAGAAGGGTGGGTTAGGATTCTTATAATATGTTTACCCATTTACGCTAGAAAGGATATATTGTGTATGTTATAACCTGTAATCACCAATAATTGCGTCGATATTCAAACACACTTACTTAGAAACAATAGCTTGTTACATGCTAACAACTCAGTGACGTGCGGCCGGCGCCGTTCGTAGCTAGGTGGCGCTCCCGCACTCAGCTGAGTTGCGGAGCGCCTCTATCGCTGTTTGCGCATACTGTCGTGGTGGCACTGTTAAATGTCGTGGCACTGTCACAACAGTGTAGTGGATGGAAAATGGAAGAAGAATTAATGTCCTTTGTAGATGCACTTGATGCCGTAAATAGGGACTGAAATGAGAGCATATATCAAAATGAAAGTCAAAATCACTGAAGAAATAATAATAGTAGTGGTAATTTTAAGAGAAACGAGGCAAATTTAGCGAGAGTACATCAGCATAGGTGGAATGATAGTAATGAAAATTTTCAAAAGAACTATCCACCTTCAGCTATAGGCCCAGCAATTTGTACTGAGTAATAATAGATTCCAAAGTAGTAATGTCATACCTCAATTTGGTAACCAGCCTCTGCTTACAAATAGTGAGGAAAATGTAGTGTGATCTAGGGCCAGGGCCCAGGTCATAGAAATACATTAGGAGGCCTAAATTATAAGAAATATGTTACTTTTATGCACAAAGTACCCACCAAAGAGTGGTTGTGGTTTTTACTGGAAGAACATAGCGATAACAACATTAATCCACAACCAATTATAACTGGAAGAACAGAAGATCTTGAAGTCAACATCTTTATAGATTCGGGTAGTGAAGTGTCACTTATTTCTCGGGGTTTCTTTAACACATTAAGAATTAAGCATGACTTATCTATACTACCAGTAACAGGAGTATATGCAGTCGGTATAACTGGAACTAAAAGTAAGGTTGTCAAATATGAAACCCAAGTAACTTGTAACATCGGCAATATTTCGTTCCATCAAACACTTCTGGTAGTAGAAAATACTAACCGGGATGTGTTATTTGGCCTAGACTGGCTATCAGAAATTAACACCATCTTAAATTTTGAGGAAAATTTGCTTTTTTGTGGAAAAGGATTCTATAAGTGTTGTGTACCATTTGTGACAAACAACAATAAGGGTAAACAAACAACAGATGCTCAATGTTTGAAATTAACAGCGACCGCACAATTGTCACCAGAGATGGAAAACGTGAGTCATACATTGCACCAGGCAGACATACAAAACAAAGTAAATGAATCCCCAATATTAACCAATGACCAAAAATCAGATTTAACCAAAATTCTATTAGAATATGAAACGGTATTTTCTGATAGTC
Organism: Schistocerca americana; assembly: GCF_021461395.2. NCBI lineage: Eukaryota > Metazoa > Arthropoda > Insecta > Orthoptera > Acrididae > Schistocerca > Schistocerca americana. The sequence continues at coordinate 74,070,108 of NC_060122.1, read as the reverse complement.
CAGGTAGTATTAGTGACTGTGTATGTAAATTTAAGATCAAAGATGGTACTCCATTCTTTTGTAAACCAGTAAGCTTAGAGGAAGCAGTTAAGGAGGAGATAGATAAAATGATAGACAATAAAATAATAGACTGCAGTACGAGTGTAATAAATAATTCTTTAGTAGTACTGATAAAGGCCACAGGAGGTGTGCTGTTAGTACTGGACACGTGCACCCTAAAAAAACATATAGAAACTGAAAGAGATAGACCTATTAACATTGAGTTGTTCAAAAATGGCTCTCAGCACTATGTGACTTAACATCTTAGGTCATCAGTCCCCTAGAACTTAGAACTACTTAAACCTAAACATTGAGTTGTTGTCCAAATTTGAGAAAGCACAGTATTTTCACTCGATGGACCTGACTACTGGGTACTGGCAAATCCGGTTACATCCAGATTCAAAGAAATGTACCGCATTTCTATTTTATGGGAAACCCTATCATTTTAACGTGTTACCATTTGGACTAAATATCTCAGTATCAGTATTTATATGCACGCTGAACAAAGCATTAGGAAGAGAATTCTTAAAGGATTTAATCATATATGTCGATGACATACTGATTATCTCACCCACCTAGGGCGAGCAATGCTTGACCTTGAGGAAGACCCTAAGAGGATTTAAAGAAAAAGGTATTACAATCAAACTGTCTAAATCACACTTTGCAAGGCAAGAGCTAAATTTCTTGGAACATATCTTAGTTGTACAAGGAATTAAGCCCAATCCAGAACATATAGAGGCCATTAAGGAGTGATCACCACCAGAAATATAAGACAATTGAAGGGATTTCTTGGAATGGCAGGGTATTACAGATGCTATATACAAAGTCAAGAGCTAAATGACCCTCAAATTTTGTGTTTATTACTGAAGGGAATACCATGGAGTTTGGACCAAGAGGCACATAATGCATTTGAAAGTGTAAAGCGGGCACTATCAGAATAACTAATATTGCACCATCCGGTGATGGATGAATGATTGAAGATTTCAACTGATGCATCAGACTGTGGTATGGGGTTTAGATAGTAGAGATCATAGGTCAATAGCTTTTGCTAACTGGAGTCTCAACAAACATGAATTGAATTATGCAGCCACAGAAAAAGAATTATTGGCCATAGTATGGAGTATACAAAAATCCAAACTTCGATATATATCTGAAATATATGTCTACAGGGATCACGAAGCTCTTTCATTTTGAATGAATCGTTGATTGCTATATAGTAGACTGATGCAGTGGATGTTGTTTCGTCAAGAATATGACATTAAAAACCAGTATATAAAGGGTTCGGAGAATACTGTATCCGACACTGTGTCTCGGCTACCAGTAGGCATGAAAGAACTAAAGCATACAGAAGGACCCGGTGTGATTTTCAAAATTAATTTTTAATATTAGAATATCCACTTAACAAGGTGCAAGAAATGGCTCAGAAAATAACAGATATATCCAACATGATCCCTATTTTACAGATATATGTAATATGTGTGCTATGTGCTATGTGTGTTACGAAGTCATTACCGCCTAACTGAGATGGATGGTGGAAGAGTATAGGACATAATTTGTTCTGGAGAGACAGTAAGACAACGCATTGGCATTTATGTATAATGAATTTAGAAGAAGACTTGAGTTAGTGTGGTACATTCATAAATGGTATGGGCATTTTGGTATGAAGAAATGTACTGCACATATGAATAAGTTCTACTAGTTTAAAAAACTAGGACATACAATAGCATCATTCATTAAAACTTGTGAAATTTGTCAGGAGGTAAAAGAGGGTAAAACACATTAAATACAAAATATATCCAAGTATTCCTAAAGTGTTACACGATCTAACAGCTGCAGATTTCTTTGAACCAATTTCAAAAGGAAAAGGAGGAGTGGCCTATATTTTGTACTCCTAGATTGTTGGTCTAAGTATGTTAAGTTATACCCTATTAAGAAAGCAAACACACCAACAGTAATATACTGTCTGCAATGGTACTTTCTCAAGGTAGGAGAACAGAAACGGTTCCTTTCCGACAATGGACCACAGTTTACTAGTAACGAGTTTAAGGAATTTCTAGCATGGGAAAATATTCGTTAAATATTAATCTCCAGCTATAATCCATCTTCTAACCCATGTGAAAGGATTGTGAAAGAAATAGGGAAGTTATGCCGCACATACTGCCGTGAAATACATACATCTTGGGCAATGAAAATGAAAGACTTTGAGCTTGTTTTGAATGAGTTACTGCATTTATCAACAGGATTAACACCTCTGGAGGTAATAGGTAAACCCTTTGTTGGAGAACTCATTATTAAATGTTTCATGTGGCCTGAGCAACATATAGATGACTTCCAACTTAAACAGGAAACAGACTGTAAGAACATACTTAACAAAGCACAACAATGAGTGAGCAAATATAACGAGAAGTCTGCCAGCAGCTTCAGAGTTCATCCCTGAAGAAAGATACACATACATTTTTTCAGAAATATGACGGACCTTTCCGGGTACAAACGGTAATCCATCCCAAAGCACTATTTTTAGTAGATCCTATAACTGGATCAGAAAAGGGAAAATACAACCTAAAGGACCTAAAGTTGTACATTCCCCAGGGACGATAACAATCTGTGTTAACGGGCAGAGTGATGACTGTCGGTTCCTGCATTGTTTTCGGTGTTACTTCCACATTACTTTTCCTACACCAAATTCCCTTCTTATCTTCAACTATTCTGTAATCTATTCATAACCTCTTAAACTACCTATTATGTTAGTATTTAAGTAACCGAATATGACTACAAGACTGTGACTGATTTAAGAGAATCACAAATAAACAGTGATCTCTAAACATAAAATGGAACAAACAGAATAATAATTTAATGGAAAATTAGTAAGATGGTACAAGGTAAGCAGAATGATATTGAGATAACATGGACTGAACATAGAATTTTATGTGGGTATAAAAGATAATATGAGCAGTGTATAATTTTCTATTTACTATAGAATATTTTATACCTTTTATGAGATGTGATGTAACCGGGGAGGGTTCCACACACACACACACACACACACACACACACCACACACACACACCCACACACACACAAAACCTTTCATAATACAGATAACTGATTCTTCACCATTTGCCAATCAGTAGGTGTTGCTAAGATTTTTCTTCGGGGACTTCAAAGGTGAAGGTGAGAATGTCCATTTTGTAGGAGACGTTTAACATCATACCTCCTCTGGCTTCCCACTCAAGTACCGGCAAAGTAGGGATCCTGGGGAAGGGGGGTGGGAACAGTTTCCTGTCTTTGGGGCTATCTTCTTTCACTTCTTTGATCTTAGCAACCGTTTCTATTTTTTCCTTTCTTACTTCTTATCTGAGTTTTGGTCGATCTTTCCCTCTTTCCACATGCATATACTTCTATTGCTGAAGTCCTTCTCGTTCTCTGTGGTTTCCTATAACCTTCAACTTATTTCAAAGAAGTAGGCTGTAGAATCAGGCTGCACAAACACACATCGACATACAAACAAAGAAGCACAAAGACACAAACAAGAAAAGTACAGTTTGAGAGTTCGTAAGAACCATCAAGTGTTGTAGGGGGAAAGCATGAGCACATGATATTATAGGTCATGGTTCTACATTGAGTAATTCAAAGAAAATATATGTATATAAATAAGAATTACTTGATAACTTGTTGAATAGTGGGGCTCTCTGATAACCTAAGTAAAGATGGTATACCCTAGGATAACCTACACATATATGATAAGTAATGAATGGTATATAGAGCTACGGTAAAGAGATTGAAAAGTAAAGGACTCTAGGATACGATGTGAAGTATTAATGAGCAATATTGGAGATTGAAGTAGATTTTTAATTTTACCAGATAATATTTAGTGATAGTGGACATGAAGATGTACACTAGGGCGATGAACCATGGGGCCTACTCACAAAGGATAAAGGGGGTGGGGGCGCACCCAGCTTTTAGTTCAAATGGCTCTGAGCACTATGGGACCTAACATCTGACGTCATCAGTCCCCTAGAACTTAGAATTATTTAAACCTAACTAACCTAAGGACATCACACACATCCATGCCCAAGGCAGGATTCGAACCTGCGACCGTAGCAGGCACGTGGTTCCGGACTGAAGCACCTAGAACCGCTCGGCCACCACGGCCAGCTAACCTTTTAGTAAAGGAAGAAAAGGGCAGGTAGGCAGACAAAAGAGAGGCTGACCTATACTGTGCAGGCAGGGACACCAAGAAGGGGATTGACCTGTAGCATACAATATAGGAAGAAGAAAGGGGCATACCTACCAGAATGGCAGGAGAAAGGTTACCTATAGATTCAACACGTAGGTAAGGGACAAGCACTCTTCCTAAGGGAAAAAGGGCAGTATAGTGATGGAAATCACATATCTGGTAGTAATTATTCTGGTAAGTAGTGTTATTAAGATTTATGGATGTTGGAAAGAAAGACCTCATAAATTTTCTCCAGAGTTCCTCCAGACCACAGAAAGCTGTATAGGATAGTACTAGTCCATATGAACAAAGGAAGGAGTAGCATGAAGGATTAAATGTAAAGGATAAAACGTTTAAGGGTCCATGACACCTGGAATTTACAAGTGGAATTGAAAGAGGGAGCTTATCCAGTGAAGTTCAAGAATTTATGAAAACTACATATATATCTAGAATTATGGAGTAACTGAATATTTCAAAGAAGTGGATTGTTATTAAGTATGATGTCAATGTACATATTGAATATGTATAAAATATCGAGTTTCAAGCTAAGGGGAGGGATATGTAGTGCCTTGAGAATTTCGACACAAATTCTAGAGACCCTCCACTTTCCACTGTCTATAACACCTGATATTTTATGTGCGAGCATGAAAAATGGGAGAGCGTCTACCTCACGCCTGCTTTCTATGTGCGCAGGGTGGACATGTGTCAAAAGAATGCCACAAGGTGAATGGTTGATTAGTGCGGCCAAGTGGTTGCCTCGCTCGTCACAGAAGTTACATGACCAGCACTAGGGGCAAGCGCGCCTTACTCTGTGACGGTGCTATGTCGGTCATTATTGTGAGCAGCTGAATTATGTAACAGAAAAGAAAAGACACTTACTTTTACTTACTTACTTACTTACTTACTGACACTCTAAGAGTTGCGGATGGTGGACTTGTGAGAACCTTGAGAGATTGTTGGAACAGTATTTCTTGTAAAAGTAACCAATAGTTTCTGACAGACTGGGAGTCATTGGATTTATGAAATATGATTCATTGATGTGAAACTGTTATGTGGTGTTCTGTTTGTGGAAGTGAAATATAGTAGGGCTGATTTAAAAGTATCTTGAGTGTATGCAATCATTTTAAGAGTAGAGAAAATTCCTCCAAACAGCACAACATCCTCGGAGAAGAAGTTGGGCAGATCGTCGCAGCCGGTTATCCTCAGAAGAAGATCTGCAAAGCACTCCCAAGTAAGTCGAATGATGAAGGGGACGTGTGAGTCTTGCACACCAGCACCACATTGCTTCCTCTAGTCACCGGAAACCACCAGATATTGTAGCAGCTAACAACTGCGCCAGACACTTGTTGTCTTATACAGGTGTTGCTGACCATAGCACCATATTCTGCCTGTATACATATCTCTGTATTTGAATACGCATGCCTATACCAGTTTCTTCAGCATTTCAGTGCATTTGGCTACTATTTTCCTGATCCAAGCTTATTGTATCATTCAGTTACCATTTTGTGGTCTGGTACAGTCAACATGATTAATTACATTCACATTAGGGATCTCATCACAAGAATGTTTTTACCCAAAGAGTAAGTAGAGAAGTGATGAAAAATTAGTGAGTAACCACAGAAATGATTAATGTTAAATCATTTATAGTAAAATACAAGTCAACTACAGAAATACAATTCCACACTCTCAGTCAGTAAATGTAGAAAAAGTCATTGTACTTTTAATAATGAGAAGCAGATAAGGAGGTTTTAAATCTCTTATTTGACTATCATAGTTTTTCATTGCTTCCATATTTTTAGTGGGAGGTCGCCTTTTCCTTTATCTTCCCTGAAAGAATTGAGTCACTAATTAATCTTTAATAAACTTGGTGTTAGTAGTATGATGTCTAACTGCAACAGACTCTAACACAACTTGGGATAATGGAGGGGGAATAACATGCACAATTCCTTAATTAGTGTGACTGAAACTAAGATTTTTCCAATATGTGCCTCCTTGTCCATCATTAATTCCTGTTTAAGCTGCTGATATGACCAGCTTTGGAGTCATTGTCTATTTCATTACATGCAAACTGTAAAATCTTATTGTATTAAAATCAGTATTGATATTTTGACAATATCATGAAAAGAACAGATTGCCACTCACCATATAGTGGAGATGTTGAGTAGCAGATAGGCACAACAAAAAGACTGTTAGCAAGTAAGCTTACAGCAAAAAGACCTTCACACGACCACTGTCTCTGGCAAATATTTGACCTACATGTGTGCACTTCAGTCTGGAACCGCGTGACCGCTACGGTCGCAGGTTTGAATCCTGCCTCGGGCATGGATGTGTGTGATGTCCTTGGGTTAGTTAGGTTTAAGTAGTTCTAAGTTCTAGGGAACTGATGACCACAGATGTTAAGTCCCATAGTGCTCAGAGCCATTTGACCTACATGTGTGAAAACAATATAAATGAAATACTTTGTTGTTGTTGAGGATCTTCAATACAAAGACTGCTTTGATCCAGCTCTCCATGCTAATCTATCTTGTGCAAGCCTCTTCATCTTGGCATAACTACTGCAATCTATATGCACTTGAACCAGTTTACCAACCTTCACATGACCACTGCCTCTGGCAAATATTTGACCTACATATGTAAAAACAATATAAATACTTTGTTGTTGTTGGGGATCTTCAATACAAAGACTGCTTTGATCCAGCTCTCCATGCTAATCTATCTTGTGCAAGTCTCTTCATCTTGGCATAACTACTGCAATCTATATCCACTTGAACCAGTTTACCAATATATCCCTTTTATATATATTCCTTCCACCTTTCAGCTTTCCTGTCTTTCTTTAGTATGGGCATACCATCTGAGCTCTTGATATTCATACAGCTTCTTCTCTTTTGTTCTAAAGTCCCTTTCAGTATCCTATACACAGAACCTAACTTCTTCCTAGTTATACATTCTCTGAAAGCCTTGTATTTCTCCACTGGCCACTTCTAACTTGGCCATTGTCCGCCCCCAGTAGCTGAATGGTCAGGGCGACAGACTGTCAATCCTAAGGGCCCGGGTTCGATTCCCGGCTGGGTCAGAGATTTTCTCTGCTCAGGGACTGGGTGTTGTGTTGTCCTAATCATCATCATTTCATCCCCATTGACGTGCAAGTCGCGAAAGTGGCGTCAAATCGAAAGACTTGCACCAGGCGAGCGGTCTACCCGACGGGAGGCCCTCATCACACGACATTTCATTTCACTTTGCCATTTTGCTTTTTCTGTCAAACACCTTTTCTTAGACATCCATATTCCCTTTTGCCTGCTCCATTTGCTGTATGTTTATATATTCCCCTTGCATCAATTAAATATAAATCTCTTGTGTTATTCGAGGATAACTATGAAGCGTTGTCTTTTAACTTATTTGATCCTCTGGTGGCTTCACTATTTCATCTCTCAAAGCTACCAATTCATCTTCTATCATATTCCTTTCCCTCATTTCAGTCAATCATTGTGTCAAACGATTGGCAGCTGCTGTAAATCAGAGTGTTGGGAGAGATCCTGAGAGTCATGTTCCTGTTACATTTGTACAAGAGATATCTTAGGTACTGTCCTCTCCTGTGGATCCTGTCTCCTCTGCAGAAAGTACAGGGTCCATCACTGCTCATCCACTTGATTGAGATTGGCACATCAATGGTAGATTTAGACATCCTATATAAGATGGACAGGGATGAGGAAGGAATCAGGGTGTTGTACTGATCCTCCTAACCAATAAGTGTGAGGTGGTGTGGTTCACTGAAACTGAAACTGAGCCAGTGGGACTCATTTCACCTGTTTTGGGTAAACCAGTTTTGTCCAGTGTCAGGAGGAAGTAAATGCAAAAGGATAGGGTTCTATTAATCATCAGAAGTTTGAACATATGGTGAATGATGGTACCCCTTAGGGAAATGGCAGCAAGTGACAGGAAATAACACCAGGTGCACTCAGTGTGTATGGCTGGGGGTCTCATTCAACATGTTGAGATGGCTATTCTGGCAGTTATTTAGGAAACCGGGTGCAACCAGCTGCAGATTGCGATGCACATTGGAACAAATGGTGCCTGTTGCCTATGCTGCAAGGTCATTCTTGTGTCATTCCAGCAACTGGCGGAAAAGGCTGAGAAGACCAGCCTTGCACAAGGAGTTTGAACAAAGCTCACAATTTGCAGTATTGTCCTCAGAACCGATAAGATCTTCTGGTTCTGAGTTAAGTGGAAGGGCTGAAACACACACTTTGAAGGTTCTGTGACAAGCTCGGCTGTGATTTCCTGGACTTGTGCCATAGGGTTGTGAACTGTAGAGCCCCCTAAATAGATCAATAGTGCACTGCACATCAAAGGCTGCTACTCAGATAGCTGACTGTGTTTGTGTGTGGGAGGGGAAGGGGGGAGTGCACAAGGCTTTTTTCAGATTAAGTGACTCTCCATCCAATCCAGATAATGATAGCTGAAGGAAACCCAGAAGTATCAGTGTAAGATCGAAAGAAAAGCCTCCCACAAGTGAGAGTATTAAAATCCTAATGGTAAACTGGCAAAGCATTCACAACCTATAGCCATAGTTTGGAGCACCCATGAAAATAAGTGAAGCTCACATAATACTAAGTATAGAAAGCTGGTTGAAACCTGAAATCGAGAGCAATGAGATTTTTGGGAAAAATTTAAGTGTATATCGAGAGGACAATCAAATGGGAAATGGAGTTGGTGGATTTGTTGCAGTAGACAAGAAATTCAAATCCACCAAGATACAAATTGAAGCTGCGTGCAAGACTGTATGGGCAAGACTCAGTACGAGGGATGGGCATAAAATGATAACTGGATCCTTCTATCACCCTCCGGACTCATCTCCTGATGTAACCAAAAACTTCAGTGGAAATCTGAGTTTACTTGTATGTAAATTCTCCAATAATATGATAATGATCAGTGGAGACTTTAATCATACAACAATTACTTGGGAAAATGAAAGTTTTGTTAGTGGTAGGCTTGATAGGACATCCTGTGAAACTTTACTAAATGCCTTCTCTGAAAACTACTTAGAACAGTTAGTTAGGAATTACACTCGTGATGGAAATATATTGGATCTAATGGCAACAAGCAGACCTGACCTCTTGGAGGATGTCCACATCAAAACTGGTATCAGTGACCACGACACAATTGTAGCAACAATGATTACCAAAGCACAAAGAACAGCTAAAAGAAGCAGAAAGGTATGTACATTCAGTAAACTTGATCAAAAAATCAGTGGTGTCTTTCCTCAATGAGAAACTTGAAACTTTCAGCACAGGTCAGCAACATGTAGAGGAACTATGGCTCAAGTTTTAAAAGACTAGTTGATCATGCATTGGACAGATATGTACCGAACAGAACAGTTCATTGTGGGAGGGAATCTCCAAGTCACTGTAAAGAAACTTCTAAAGAAGCAGAGATTACTGCATAATAGGTGTAAAACAAAATGTAGGTCAATAGATAGATGCTGAATGAAACATGTTTGGCTGTCAAGAGAGCAATGCATGATGCCTTCAATGATTACTGTAGCAGAATATTGTCAAGTGATCTTTTATGGAGCCAAAATGAGTTCTGGTCATATGTAAAGGCTGTTAGTGGCATCAAAGTTAGTGTCAAGTCCCTAGGGAACAAGACAGGAACTGAAATTGACAAGAGCAAAGCAAAAGTAACTGAACTGAATGAATCTTTGAAGATAGATGTAAACTATCTCAAGAATGTCTATTAACAAAGTTTCAAGAGCTGGCTTAAAATAATTGTTCTAGGAATATATTACAACCACCTGTGTATTATTCACTTAGGGATCCTGCATGCACAGAGGCATTCAAACAATCATTCTCCCTGTGCCACAGAGGCGAATGGAACAGGAAGGAACCCTAACAACTGGAACAATAGGATGTACCCTCTGCCATGCTCCTCATGGTAGTTTGCAGAGCATGATGAAGATGTAGATTTCATACAACATTCCCCCTAATTTTGCCTTTTTTCTGGTTATATGGCTAATAGTTAAATATACTTGTTCTTTTGCTTACTGTAATTTTGTCCCCTCCCTTTTATGCTAATACTTGAAATGTAACAGCAAATTACTATTTCTAATCTGACTTACAACTATAAGTAGGCGTATCATACAATGAGGAAGGCAGTCAGCACACAGAAGTTAAAAAAGATTCTTTGTGTCACTGTCCATAATATAATCTTCTCTCTATGTGTCATTACTTGGTTAATTGTGGTTACCTCTACAATGTTGTCACTGTCCATAATATAATCTTCTCTCTATGTACTACTTGGTTAATTCGTGGCTACCTCTACAATGTTATCTACTTTATGACTTATACATCCGAAATGTGGAGTTTTATCCATAAAGATTGAATCTACACATTAGTGCCACCACATGACTGTGTGATATAATGTCTGTTAATGTGACCATGAACCATGGACCTTGCCATTGGTGGGGAGCCTTGCGTGCCTCAGCGGTACAGATAGCTGTACCGTAGGTGCAACCACAACGGAGGGGTATCTGTTGAGAGGCCAGACAAACGTGTGGTTCCTGAAGAGGGGCAGCAGCCTTTTCAGTAGTTGCAGGGGCAACAGTCTGGGTGATTGACTGACGTAGCCTTGTAACACTAACCAAAACGGCCTTGCTTTGCTGGTACTGCGAATGGCTGAAAGCAAGGGGAAACTACAGCCGTCATTTTTCCCGAGGGCATGCACCTTTACTGTATGGTTAAATGATGGTGGCGTCCTCTTGGGTAAAATATTCCGGAGGTAAAATAGTCCCCCATTTGGATCTCCGGGTGGGGACTACTCAGAAGGACGTTGTTATCAGGAGAAAGAAAACTGGCGTTCTACGGGTTGGAGCGTGTAAAGTCAGATCCCTTAATCAGGCAGGTAGGTTAGAAAATTTAAAAAGGGAAATGGATAGGTTAAAGTTAGATATAGTGGGCATTAGTGAAGTTTGGTGGCAGGATGAACAAGACTTCTGGTCAGATGAATACAGGGTTATAAATACAAAATCAAATAGGGGTAACGCAGGAGTGGGTTTAATAATGAATGAAAAAATAGGAGCTCGGGTAAGCTACTACAAACAGCATAGTGAATGCCAACTAGCTCCACAGATGATGAAAAGATTGATGAAATGTACGATGAGATAAAAGAAATTATTCAGATAGTGAAGGGAGACGAAAATTTAATAGACATGGGTGACTGGAATTCGATAGCAGGAAAAGGATGAGAAGGACAAATAGTAGGTGAATATGGAATGAGGTCAAGGAATGAAACAGGAAGCCACCTGCTAGAATTTTGCACAGAGCATAATTTCATCATAGCTACCACTTGCTTCAAGAAACATGAAACAAGGCTGTATACATGGAAGAATCCTGGAGATACTGGGAGGTATCAGATAGATTATATAATGGTAAGTCAGAGATTTAGGAACCAGGTTTTAAATTGTAAGACATATCCAGGGGCAGATGTGGACTCTGACCACAATCTATTGGTTATGAACTGTAGATTAAAACTGAAGAAACTGCTAAAAGGTGGGAATTTAAGGAGATGGGACCCAGATAAACTGAAAGAACCAGAGGTTGTAGAGAGTTTCGGGGAGAGCATTGGGGAACGATTGACAAGAATGGGGGAAAGAAATACAGCAGAAGAAGAATGGGTAGCTTTGAGAGATGAAATAGTGGAAGCAGCAGAGGATCAAGTAGGTAAAAAGACGAGGGCTAATAGAAATCCTTGGGTAACAGAAGAAATATTGAATTTAATTGATGAAATGAGAAAATACAAAAATGCAGTAAATGAAGCAGGCAAAAATGAACACGAACATCTCAAAAACGAGATTGACAGGAAGTGCAAAATGGCTAAGCAGTGTTGGCTAGAGGACAAATGTAAGGATGTAGAAGCATGTATCATGAGGGGTAAGATAGATACTGCCTACAGGAAAATTAAAGAAACCTTTCGAGAAAAAAGTACCACTTGCATGAATATCAAGAGCTCAGATGGGAACCCAGTTCTAAGCAAAGAAGGGAAAGCAGAAAGGTGGAAGGAGTATATAGAGGGTCTATACAAGGGCGATGTTCTTGAGGACAATATTATGGAAATGGAAGAGGAGATAGAAGAAGATTAAATGGGAGAATTGATACTGCATGAAGAGTTTGACAGAGCACTGAAAGACCTAAGTCAAAACAAGGCCCCAGGAGTAGATAACATTCCATTAGAACTACTGATAGCCTTGGGAGAGCCAGCCCTGACAAAACTCTACCATCTGGTGAGCAAGACGTATGAGGCAGGCGAAATACCCTCAGACTTCAAGAAGAATATAATAATTCCAATCCCAAAAAAAGCAGGTGCTGACAGATGTGAAAATTACCAAACTACCAGTTTAATAAGTCACAGCTGCAAAATACTAACACAAATTCTTTACAGATGAATGGAAAAACTGGTAGAAGCCGACCTTGGGGAAGATCAGTTTGGATTCCGTGGAAATGTAGGAACATGTCAGGCAATACTGACTCTATGACTTATCTTAGAAAAAGCTTTTGACAAAGTTGATTGGAATACTCTCTTTTATATTCTGAAGGCGGCAGGGGTAAAATAGAGGGAGCGAAAGGCTATTTACAATTTGTACAGAAATCAGATGGCAATTATAAGAGTTGAGGGGCATGAAAGGAAAGCAGTGGTCTGGAAGGGAGTGAGACAGGGTTGTAGCCTATTCCCAATGTTATTCAATCTGCATATTGAGCAAGCAGTAAAGGAAACAAAAGAACAATTCGGAGTAGGAATTAAACTCTATGGAGAAGAAATATAAACTTAAAGGTTCACCGATGACATTGTAATTCTGTCAGAGACAGCAGAGAGCAGCTGAATGTAATGGACAATGTCTTGAAAGGAGGATATAAGATGAACATCAACAAAAGCAAAACAAGGATAATGGAATGTGGTTGAATTAAATCGGGTGATGCTGAGGGAATTATATTAGGAAATGAGACACTTAAAGTAGTAAAGGAGTTTTGCTATTTGGAGAGCAAAATAACTGACGATGGTCGAAGTAGAGAGGATGTAAAATGTAGACTGGCAATGGCAAGGAAAGCGTTTCTGAAGAAGAGAAATTTGTTAACATCGAGTATTGATTTAAGTTTTAGGAAGTCGTTTCTCGAAGTATTTGTATGGAGTGTAGCCATGTATGAAAGTGAAACGTGGACGATAAATTGCTTGGACAAGAAGAGAATAGAAGCTTTCGAAATGTGGTGCTACAGAAGAATGCTGAAGATTAGATGGGTAGATCACATAACTAATGAGGAGGTATTGAATAGAATTGGGGAGAAGAGGAGTTTGTGGCACAACTTGACTAGAAGAAGGGATCGGTTGGCAGGACATGTTCTGAGGTATCAAGGGATCATAAATTTAGCATTAGAGGGCAGCGTGGAGGGTAAAAATCTTACAGAGGGAGACAAAGAGATGAGTACACTAAGCAGATTCAGAAGGATGTAGGCTGCAGTAGGTTCTGGGAGATGAAGAAGCTTGCACAGGATAGAGTAGCATGGAAGGCTGCATCAAACCAGTCTCTGGACTGAAGACCACAACAAAAACAATGTGACCATCCACATAGTTCAAATGCTTAAGACTCTTGCTTGTGACCCAGTATCCATAAAACATTTGCGTCAATATGTGGGGATAATACATGGGACAGGGCATGGAAAGGAAATGGTTTTCTCGTTTTAAGGAGGATAGTTTTGACATTAGTGATTCTCCATGTTCAGGAAGACCTTTGGGCTTTGACGAAGATCCTTTAAACACATTAATCCACAATGATTCATGTCACTATACTCAAAAACTGGCAAATGTGACTGTGATCATTCCTTCACTTTGTGAAATTTACTTGTAGTGGGGAAGGTTCAAAAACTGGGTGTATGAGTACGCACACTCTATGCTCAAACCACAAAAATCAGCAGGCAGCCATTTTTACCTATCTGCATGTTGACATCAATTGGCTTGTGAATAACACTAACCATTCCTGTCCTGTATCATTACTGGTGGAGAGAAGTGGTGTCTTTATGCTAACATAAGGAAAAGAAGAGAGTGGCTGACCCCAAACAAAGGAACAACTCCCTGTACAAAGACCTATGTGCATCCACAAAACATGTTTTGTTTCTCATGGAACAGCAATGGTGTGGTGTACTATTAAGTGCTTCTCCAATGTGCAAATATCACTGCTGACATTTACTGTCAACAGGTCAGATATCTTGCAGACACAATCCCACAAGAATGGCCAGGAATACTGTGTGAAGTGATGCTACTCCATGATTATGCCTGCCCTCGTTCTTCTGAACTGACAGAAAACATTATGCAGGAGTTGGGTTGGGAAGTCATTCCACACCCACCTTATTCACCTGATCTTGTGCGCTCAGATTTTCACCTTTTCCATTCTTTACTGAAAAACCTTCAAGGAATTTCTTTTTGGGATGAAAATGCTCTCTGAACATGGCTAAACGAGTTCTTTGCCTCAAAACCACACGATTTCTACAGATGCAGAATCAAAAAGTTTCCCCAGCATTGGCAGACTGTTGTAAATAGTGAAGGAGAATATATGACTGATGACTAAAGTCTCTGTTATGTGTATCTGTTGTGTCTATTAAACATATGGAAAAATGGCATGAACATAAGCACCAACCCAGAGGTCTTATATTTCATGTTAAGGTAGGCCTAGAGTGAAATTTGAGCCCAGTTAGACAGGGATTTAATCAAAAAGTTTACATTTCAAACATATGTACATTAACTGGGATAGCGTCTGATACTGAAGTTGTGGGTAATGAGAATACATTTGCAATTATTTTACAAACAACTCATTTGCAGACCCATGTTTACTGGATAGGGGTGTAAACTGTCACAGATTTATCAGGGTTATTTTTGTTTGTGCTGCTGTAACACAACCTACATGAGGAAAGATGGAAGTCAATTCTGGAGGTGCAAAGATTATCACTACTGCTACACAATACTTGAGAAAGAGAAACTTATCTGGAAGTTTCTACCTGATTTGGCATTGGTGCAAAAAGAGTTATCAGTTTTGCATGTTGTAGTCTGCAGTAGTGATGTTCAGTCCAGACCAGAAGACTGATCTAAAGCTAAGTTTCTCAAATCAGTGAAGACGTCTAGGAGATACTGCAAGTCTGATTGCTTCAGTCTAGCTATCTTCAGTAGCTTCAGTGCTTTAGAGACTGAAGATGAAAGCATTCAGACATTCCAAGGAGACTCAAAGCAGTCTGATATTACAGGCTATAAGGTTCACACAGCAAAAATGTCTTAGTATTGGGTCGAAGATATGGAAGCGGAATGTCAAAACTGGATTGGAACTATCTGGGAATTTACAATGACCTAACAAGTGTTTTTTAAGCTAATTAGAAGGCTCAGTAATGTCGCTTGGGATTGATGATATTTGGAGAAGGATCTTAAAAAAGATGATCATGTATCAGCAGTGTGTGCATATAACATTTTAGACCATAACCTCTATTTGGTGATTATGATATCGGGTACATTGCTGAGACTGCTCCTCACACTATTGTGAACAGCCTATTACACTTTGAGCAATCTAATGGGGCCTGGATGAAGCGGCCTATGGAATGAGTTAATGCAGAGCTTAGAAAATCACTCAGGTGAAACATAAGAATGAAAACAATCAATTATCTTTCCTTCTCATCCCACATGGTAAGTCCCCCCTGACCCATGGTTCTGGGTGACTTTTCTGAAATCTACCCCCTTTCCTAGACTTCTCCAGTCCTTTTCCTTCGCCCTTATTCCAATCATAACAGTCTTTTATGTGTATGTTATGTTACTGCTTGGTGAGCAGATTTTTTTATCTGTCCAATTAAATACTCAAGTGATACAGACATTCATCCATGAATGTGTTAGATGCATTACCCATCACTCTGTTGCATGGTTTGTGTTTGAATGTTGCTGGTAAGACACCACTTGCATGGCCAAATACCACAACTTCCGAGGCAACTAAGCAGTATCCATCCTAACTCAGTGGTTTTCATTGCATTTACTAAGATAAATTCATCTGAAAGACAGAGCTGCAGTACATATAGTTACAACTGAAATAGCTACTAGTACAACAGAGTACTGCAGCTTGGACAAAACCAAGGATAGTAATTAAAATGCAACTAGTGTCTTCCATCAAAACATCATTAAGTATGCCTCTATGAAACTACAATCATAGCACCACTGGCATCAAGGAATGTTTCAAAGATACCACGTGGGGTAGAAGAGGGCAAATTAATGGGTGCTCTAGCAGAAAGAAAAATTTAGAGTATGATCCAAGAACAACATGAAACTGAACAAATGGACTTCATAAATAAAAATTTTCAGTTGTTTTAGACATTTATTAAGATGCACCAACCTGTTATAATATACATAGTCCACTCAAAATTTCAATACGTAACATCAAATATTGACTTGTACTGCTGATTAGTCATTTTTTGATGTACATATTATGTTCTTAGCTCTCGCTAATGTCATTCTATATGTAAAAAAACCTTTTAAGAGCATGAATGTCAACAAACTATGAGATTGCTTGTATGTACTGTTACAGAACTTTATATTGTTCTCAATACATAATATTACTTTTGTATATGCTTGATGTCAGCAAACATGCTGAAATTGCTATCATAAAAAAGGCGCTAACAACTAAAAGCATGATGACATCATTTAGAAAAGAAAAGTACTGCATTGCAGAATCACAAACAATTACTTCATCACAGTGTTTAGAGTGAAACTACAGGAAGAAAGTTGGGTGAAATCAATAATGCAGACTGTGATGGTAAATCAAACTCTTCTTAAACATATTCATTTTGGTTTCCTTTAAACAAGTATGGGCAAAATTGAACAGAAGCAAGGATAAGAAGTGGTTGACTCCTGGGATTAAAGTATTTGTGACAGGAAGAGTGAGCTTTATAGACAGCCAGAGAGGCCGAGCGGTTCTAGGCGCTACAGTCTGGAACCGCGCGACCGCTACAGTCGCAGGTTCGAATGCTGCCTCGGGCATGGATGTGTGTCATGTCTTTAGGTTAGTTAGATTTAAGTGGTTTTACATTCTAGGGGACTGATGACCTCAGCAGTTAAGTCCCTTAGTGCTCAGAGCTATTTTGAGCTTTATACAAGGTCCGGCAGAAAAACCTCCCCTTTAAGGAAAGCTAATAAAAACAAAACCAAATAAGGTAGAACAATTTTATTTATACTAAATAAAAGTACATATTATGCCATTTTAGAAAATACTCTTATGGTCTTACTTTTTAAATAAAACATCCCTTAAATGGCTTCCTGCACTGTCGACACACTGATTGAGTCTTTCCCTGAAGTTATTCATTACTCTTTGAGTCATTTCAGGTGGAATAGCTTCAACCTCTTGTGTAATTGCTTCTTTCAGGGCTCGTAAAGATTGTGGACGTTGTTCATAAACTTTTGCTTTTAAATAGCCCCAAAGAAAGAAATCACAGGGCGTTAAGTCCGGCGATCGTGGGGGCCAGCCAATGTCTCCACGCAACGAGATCACATGTCCAGGAAACATTTCCTTTACCAATGCCAGTGACTGCCGCGCTGTGTGGGCTGTAGCACTATCTTGCTGGAACCACACGTTCTCTATTTCACCAAAAAGCTCCCTTAGTTGCGGTTGGAGAAAGTCGCGGAGCATGGCACAATAGCGTTCACTGTTGACGGTTAAATTCCCGTCATTTTCTTCGAAAAAGTAAGGACCGATCACTCCGGAATTGTAAACAGCACACCATACTGTTACTTTAGGGCTATGAAGTGGTCGTTGATGAAGTTCTTGGGGATTGTGTTCACACCAGTACCTGCAATTTTGGCTGTTCACTGTTCCGGCAAGGTGAAAGTGTGCTTCATCAGAAAAAATCACAATATCGTTGGGACGAATGTTCCGAAGAAGGTCTTGGCACAAACTTACACGGACACCACAGTCTCGTTCACTCAGTTCCTGCGGAGTTACAAGTTTGTAAGGATGCATTTTAAGATCTCGATGCAAGATTCTTCTCACACTTCGATCAGATATCCGTAATGCTGCCGCATGCTTTTTAGCGGATCGTCGAGGAGATTGTTGAACTGAAGCTCTAACTGCATCAACATTTCCGGGACCTGTTGCAGTCCGTGGTCGTCCAGGTGGTTTCCTTTTTAATGCGGAACCTGTCTCACGAAAGTTAGCAACCCAAGAATAAATTGTTTTCTTATCGGGAACAGGGTCCCGTCGTCCGAGCGCAAAGCGAACGCGAAAAGCACGTTGAGTATTAATAGGCGATTCGCCATTTTGAGTAAAATCTTCCACTACGAAGGCACGATGTTCACCAGACCACGCCATGGCGTACACTGAAAACGGCACGTAGGCAGCTACTTAACGACGCGCCCTCCACCACTCTGCTCCTTCTACTGTCCGCTGCACGTTACTTTGTAATCGGGGAGTTCTTTATGCCGGACCCTGTACAATTCAGTAAACAAACCATAGTCAAGATTTAAAATGTATTACCACTAGTATTGTTGAATAATCCACTCTTGTCATTAAAAAAGAAAAGCCCATGCACAACTCTCAAAAAATAAAACATTCCAGGAATAAAGCAAAAACTATTTGGAACGTTATTAAATAAGTAATCCAAATGAATTTAAGCCTGCAGAAAATTTCTCTGGAAGAAATGGTAACACTTTCAAGTCAATGGTCACTAAACCCAATGATTACTTCTTCACAGTGGCTGCAACAGATATGAATGTGTCAGATTTACTTGTAAAGACACTGCATGATGCACCACAAACACACATTAGTTTCAGAAATATAACCCTAAGAAGATTACAGAATTCATTAGGTCCTAAAACATATTAATTTTGCAGGCTATGGTGTTGTTTTTAGGACAGTATTAAAATCTTGTCCTGACTTGATAGAATTACCCTTCAGCTATATTTATAATCAATCATGACTTGAGGAATCTTCCCTGACAACTTCAAAATGCTGTAGTAAAACCCATCTACAAAACTGGAGATAAAAAAATTGATCTAATTAAAGGCCTCTTTTCAAAACTATGCATGAAAGTGGCCTATGATAGAAGACTGACTCGTTTAACTGAGCAGAAAATATCAACCACCTCTCTGCTGTAAAAGATTCTCCATCCAGAAACTTGACAAATGATGTGCTAATGGGGCTAAACCAAACAATTTCTCTGTTGGTACATTATGTGACTTTGCAAAATCTATTGTGCATATCAAAAAATTCTACGTGCCAAACTCAAGTGCTATGGGATTACTAGCATCCTTCTTACAGCGATGGAATCTTACTCCCTTAACATAAATGAAGTCAACACATATATAAAATAGTCAAGCAGCTCACTCAAGCACGTTATGCCATTAGAAGCATCTCCCATTGTGTTTACCTAAAACTAAAAGGTATTGGCATATTTTGCAATATTTCACTCCTTGTTGCCTTATGAAATTATCCCCTGGTGCAGTGAACAAAGTAAATAGAGTGATTCATTAATAAAAGTGAGCAGTGAGAATATTGTGTAAAAAAGATAAACATACATCTCACATATGGCTTTTTAATGATCTTGGAATTCTTGAACTCACTTCCCAATATATTTACTCCTTAATGGTTTATGTTGATGATAAAAATCAATTTTAACTGAACTGTAATATACACAGTCACAACACAAGACAGAAAAATAAATTGCATGTAGACTTCTTAGCATTTTTCTCCCAGGTTTAAAATGGAGTTATGTTATGTACTTTGGTAGTAAGGTATTGAAGCTCCCATCTAACATAAGGCAGCAAATTGGGAATTCCTATCAATTCATAAGAAAAATAGAAGCATTCCTCAATAACCACTATTTCTACAAATTATCTGAATATGTAGAGTCAGGATTGAAAATATCTATTAGCTACATGGCAAGTAGCAGTGTATGATATAAAGCAATAATGTACTATAAATGGAAGTCTGTATTTTTAGATATACAAAATATCTCCTTTCACAAAGACCATTGTAATCAAGTAAATATAGCAGATAAATACCAGTTATACAACAAAACGAAAGAGACAGCAGCACTTTTCAAAGCTGCAGCATTCTTACTAATTTACTCAATTCAGTTTAGAAGGCATAAGCGGGAATGACATTAAGCAGTATAGTAATTGTTTGTTAATACTATATACAGACTAAATCTATAATTTCTTTGTCTCAACCTAATGCATTCTTCATCAGTAATGGTTCTCCTACTTAATGTGATCTACACAACACAATGAATGAACAGATGAATGAGTAAAAGGAACCATTTTGCTTCTATTATCATATATACCTCCATTTGTGTCAGTTTTCACCACTAATTGTGATATACACTATAAATTTTGCACTTTGGAATCTCTATCACCCCTGCCAGCTTAGTGCCCCAAGCAGCCATTTTTGTCACTTGGCCCTTAAGCCACACCTGCATATACATTGCTTAAAGGCAGAAAACAAAATCTAAGATTCAGATAAAATGAGATTGCTTACAAGAACAATATGACATATTGTCAATTTTGATGGAACAGAGAACCTATCTGCAGTTAACATATTTTATAGTGAATGTAAAACATTTAAATGTGCCTTGCATTACAAAATGGTGGTATGTAAGGCTACAGTTACCTAAAGACCAAAATACAGCACATGAATTAATTTCAATTTGTGTCTAATAAACATATGATTCACTGATGCAACTTCAAAATGGGTTACTTCACATTACAAGTTAGAGTCGTGCATATCTAAGAAGATGCAGTATCAATATTCATGTAATTCATGTTTACTGTAGAGTTAATATCCTACATATCAGAGGTAAATGGGCATAAGAGCAATTTGCACAGTTTTAACTTAATGAAACACCTTTCTGGGTCTATAAATTATCATTACGGAATGGGATGGACTAAACTAAATTTGTAATATCCCAACACATCACTGTTGTGGAAGAAATATGGAGGTTCTACTACAGCCTATGGTTGATTTAGACTGTATTGAAGGGGTATATGTTGTAGTTTTCCACTTCAATTTGGCTCAAAAACATACATTACAACTATACATTATTTTCATATGAAAACAAACTTTTATTCAGTTAATGTGAATTTTCCTGAGAAACAAGTTTTGACTACCTACTTGTTGAGTATATCAAAGTATTCTTGATATTAAAATTCATACTGAACATTTTTTTCTTTTTGCTACAAGTGCCAAAATTTAGCTGGGTCACATTTTCTAACAAGAATTTAAAAAAAAAAAGAGAAGAAGAAGAAAACATTTGCTTACTGATTTCTATTAATCAAACCAATTTCCACAAAAAAATTAACATAATGATTCTGACTCAGTGGCTATTTGTCTCTTGCTGACTCCTATTACATATTGACTCCCTGCTTGGCAAAGTTGTCATTTAAATAATTTATGGTGCAAAATTTTTTTGCATTTTCTTCCATATGTGGGTCTCACGGGAAGCGTGCAAGGGATAAGTCCCAGCAGTTGCACTATTCATCTGTGTCCTCGGTGGCTCAGATGGATAGAGCACCTGCCATGTAAGCAGGAGATCCCAGGTTCAAGTCACGGACAGGGCGCACATTTTCAGCTGTCCACATCGAGGTACGTCAACAACACCTGTTGCCAGCTGAGGCTTTCAATTAATTATCATTTAAATAATTTACTATTTCAACAACACTTTTTCAGTGATGTTAAAATTTATGGATTTCAATTTTTATAATCCTCCTTTGAGTAACTATATTATCATGGGGGTCGTTTTTAGTTACAACATACAAATTTCTCTAAATACTATAATATTAATACTAACAAACTCACAGTGCAAATTAGAATCAATTATTGTCATTTAATGCAGTATTAAATAAGCAGAATTTTTTAAATACACTCCTGGAAATTGAAATAAGAACACCGTGAATTCATTGTCCCAGGAAGGGGAAACTTTATTGACACATTCCTGGGGTCAGATACATCACATGATCACACTGACAGAACCACCGGCACATAGACACAGGCAACAGAGCATGCACAATGTCGGCAATAGTACAGTGTATATCCACCTTTCGCAGCAATGCAGGCTGCTATTCTCCCATGGAGACGATCGTAGAGATGCTGGATGTAGTCCTGTGGAACGGCTTGCCATGCCATTTCCACCTGGCGCCTCAGTTGGACCAGCGTTCGTGCTGGACGTGCAGACCGCGTGAGACGACGCTTCATCCAGTCCCAAACATGCTCAATGGGGGACAGATCCGGAGATCTTGCTGGCCAGGGTAGTTGACTTACACCTTCTAGAGCACGTTGGGTGGCACGGGATACATGCAGACGTGCATTGTCCTTTTGGAACAGCAAGTTCCCTTGCCGGTCTAGGAATGGTAGAACGATGGGTTCGATGACAGTTTGGATGTACCGTGCACTATTCAGTGTCCCCTCGACGATCACTAGTGGTGTACGGCCAGTGTAGGAGATCGCTCCCCACACCATGATGCCGGGTGTTGGCCCTGTGTGCCTCGGTCGTATGCAGTCCTGATTGTGGCGCTCACCTGCACGGCGCCAAACACGCATACGACCATCATTGGCACCAAGGCAAAAGCGACTCTCATCGCTGAAGACGACACGTCTCCATTCGTCCCTCCATTCACGCCTGTCGCGACACCACTGGAGGCGGGCTGCACGATGTTGGGGCGTGAGCGGAAGACGGCCTAACGGTGTGCGGGACTGTAGCCCAGCTTCATGGAGACGGTTGCGAATGGTCCTCGCCGATACCCCAGGAGCAACAGTGTCCCTAATTTGCTGGGAAGTGGCGGTGCGGTCCCCTACGGCACTGCGTAGGATCCTACGGTCTTGGCGTGCATCCGTGCGTCGCTGCGGTCCGGTCCCAGGTCGACGGGCACGTGCACCTTCCGCTGACCACTGGCGACAACATCGATGTACTGTGGAGACCTCACGCCCCACGTGTTGAGCAATTCGGCGGTACGTCCACCCGGCCTCCCGCATGCCCACTATACGCCCTCGCTCAAAGTCCGTCAACTGCACATACGGTTCACGTCCACGCTGTCGCGGCATGCTACCAGTGTTAAAGACTGCGATGGAGCTCCGTATGCCACGGCAAACTGGCTGACACTGACGGCGGCGGTGCACAAATGCTGCGCAGCTAGCGCCATTCGACGGCCAACACCGCGGTTCCTGGTGTGTCCGCTGTGCCGTGTGTGTGATCATTGCTTGTACAGCCCTCTCGCAGTGTCCGGAGCAAGTATGGTGGGTCTGACACACCGGTGTCAATGTGTTCTTTTTTCCATTTCCAGGAGTGTAATTAGATGGAACCCCAGTTTCTTGAGCTGTCTATTGCTTGACAATACCTAACTTTAATTAAGTGTATATTTTGAGAATGCTATTATCCTTCACAAAACCTATTGACACACGTCAACTCCTTTTCCATATAGTTTCACAAAAATGTTATTGCAGGTGACAGATTTCTCTTTCATGACATATAAACTACATAACTTTTTGAGAAATATTCCTTGCAATTTTTTTAACTGATTCGTAGCTATAAAATTTGTTTTCATCAGGAAAATTAATTGATAAATTAAAGTCTTTCTCCTTGCAATTTTAAATATTGTCTATTAATTTGAAATTATTGCCTTTGTTGAGCAATGTTTTTCATGTAGACAGTGCTAGAAAGGTATAGAATAGTAATCATTTTTTTATCAAGTGGTTTATTGGGGCAATTAGGCCACAGTATCCATTTAACACTGCCTATATCAGAAACAGTCTGGAGCAGAACTCGAACCCTCTTTCATTGATGCTGCAGTGTGTGTGTATTATAAACACAGTCTCAAATTGAAATTGTAGAAATTTACCTTAAGGTACTTAATCTCTTGGGTATGGTACTACAGAAATGACATGTTAACCATTTCTTAAGAGGAAATATAATTTTCTGTGGATATTTTGTTTCATTTCATTTAATAACAGTTAATATACTCTAAAGCCCTACTAAACAGGGCACAGCCCCAATTACACCATAACTTGCAAAATACCAAGTGGGCTTCAGGAAAGGGAGATCCTCCCAGAACAAATTCTACACTTCAAAAACAGCATGACCTACCAAAAATCAAGAGGACAATCATATGCTATCAGTTTCATTGACTTTTAGAAAGCATATGACTCTGTTAACCTGGGATCCCTCATCTCTATACCAAATCAGTAAAACCTAGGCAATAAAACTTCTAACTTAATCAGAGAAACCAAAACACCTATTCCAAATTCATGGGAGAACTCTGTGACCCTTTTGAGATAAAAAGTGGTGTACAACAAGGAGATGGTCTCTCTCCACTGCTATTTAACTGTGCCCTAGAAAAAGTAGTCAGTGAGTGGAACACAAGATTCATAGTGGAATCCAACTAGGAACAAAAACCAAAGGAAGCAAAGTCAATTTTCTAGCCTTTGTAGATGATACAGGCCTGTGAGCCAAGACCTGGGAAGAAGCCAAAGAACAGACCCTCAAACTACAAAAACAAGCTGAAAAAATAGTTCTCAAAATCACATTTAAAAAGACAAAGATAATAACAAACATTAAAAACCCACCAAAACATTTTAAAATGGGAGAACAAAAAATTAAGATCATCAAAGAATTCAAATATCTTGGAGAATGGATCAGCAGGAATGCCATCAAGTAAAAGGCAATGGAATCTAAAAGGAAGTCGAACTGGCCTTCCAACTCCCCAAAAACACATATAATAAGTCCCTGTCATGGAATGAAAAAATAGGACATTACACTACAACAATCAACCTGAATCAAAACATTGTCCATCCGCAAACATAACCCAGTTGAGAGGATGGATATCCAAGAAGGGAAAATTTTAAGAAAAATCCTTAGCCCCAGATTCCACAACAACAAACTAACACACATAAAAAATGAAACCCTTTACCAAACTATCGAAAAACTCTTAAACAATGAGGAAAAGAAGAATTGATTTTTATGGACACATCCTCAGAAAGAACTCAAATAGATTAACAAATAAATTTTTGACTACTTCTGCAACCAAAAATTCATCCAAATTGGTATAAGGAAATGGAGAAAGACTTAAGATATCTCCAAATCATAGAAAATATGCTCATGGATAAAAAAAGGAGAGAGACAGAGAGAGAGAGAGAGAGAGAGAGAGAGAGAGAGAGAGAGAAAGAAAGAAATGTAGAGAACACTAAAGATTGACTGATTAATATACCCAAAAACAGGGTGAAATGAAAGACAAAAATTAATAATCTTCTTCTTCTCCCTCAACCTTACACTTGTTGACATGTCATTAATTATTGCTGTATATCTATTTATTATTTAGAAAGAAACTCTTGAGATAGGGGGAAAAACTGAAATATAATAGTAGAACATTAGCCAATAGAATCATTTAGCTTATTACCTCTGTCGCAAAGGTATCATTGAGCATAATGAACATTTTAAGTTGACTTTCTGTGAGCCTCGTGATGACTATTCTGCCATTATAGTACTCATTACAGATGACATATAGAAAACATAGCAAATCTTAAACATATAATTAAGAGCATTGTCATTTTTTTCCATTGCAAGAATGTCAGAAACAGAAACAGTGCTCCCAGGAGGAGTGTTGCTAGCTCTAACAATAACTGAACTGTGAGGTGTGGGACAGAGACAGAGAATGAGTAGGCAACACACAAAGCATTCTCTTTCTCTCTCAGTGCAGCACAGTTCACTTCCTGCACCTGCCTGCATTCCTTCACACCACTCTAGTATAGGTGCTGTGTGGAAATATTCCTTTCCACAATTTGTGAGATATTTGTAACCATGATCTGTGAGTTTAACGTATGTATAAATGTGCGTATGTAGAAAAACTAAGTGTTATGTTTGAACTGCTGAGAAGCATTTAGTTGTAGAAATTCAAGTAAATAAAAAAAATAAATCAAATTGGCAAGCTTGATGTTCTTTTCTCATGGGTAGACAATCATAAACTACTATTTACCATATATCGTTATAGCATAATACGCTGAAGAGCCAAAGAAACTGGTACACCAGCCTAATATCGTGTAGGGCCCCATGAGCACCCAAAAGTGCTACAGAATTATGTGGCATGGACTTTACTAATGTCTGAAGTACTGCTGGAGGAAAATGACACCATAAATCCACAAGGGTACAAGGAGTTGAGGATCTCTTCTGAACAGCAGATTGTAAGACATCCTAAATATGCTCAATAATGTTCATGTCTGTGGAGTTTGGTGGGCAGCGAAAGTGTTTAAATTTAGAAGAGTGTTCCTGGAGCCAGTCTGTAGCAATTCTGGATGTGTGGGGTGTTGCACTGTCCTTCTGGTATTACCCAAGTCCGTCAGAATACATGATGGACATGAATGGATGCAGGTGGTCAGACAGGATGCTTACATATGTGTCAATTGTCAGAGTTGTATCTAGATGTATCAGGGGCATCATATCACTCTAACTGCACATGTGCCACACCATTAAAGAGCCTCCACCAGCTTGAACAGTCCACTGCTGATGTCTAGGGTCCACGGATTCATGAGGTTGTCTCCAGCCAACTGCTCTATGCAATTTGAAATGAGACTCATCTGACCAGGCAACATGTTTCCAGTTATCGAGATCCAATTTCAGTGTTGACAGATCCAGGTGAGGCATAAAGCTTTGTGTTGTGCAGTCATCAAGGGTGCATGATTGGGCCTCTGGCTCCAAGAGCCCATACTAATGGTGTTCCATTAAATGGTTCACACTCTGACACTTGTTGATGGTCCAGCATTGAAATCTGCAGCAATTTGCAGAAGGGTTGCACTTTTGACATACCAAACAATTCTATTCAGTTGTCATTGGTCCTGTTCTGGCAGGATCTTTCTCTGGCCACAGCAATGTCAGAGATTTGATGTTTTACCGGATTCCTGATATTTACGGTACACTTGTGAAATGGTCATACATGAAAATCCCCACTTCATTGCTACCTCAGAGATGCTGTGTCTCATCACTCATGCACCAACTATAACCCCATTCAAACTTTCTTAAATTTTGATAACCTACCATTTTAGCAGCAGTAACTGATCTAACAACTGTGCCAGACACTTGCTGTCTTATATAGGAGTTGCCAACCACAGCACCGTATTCTGCCTGTTTGCATACCTCTATATTTGAATATGTATGCCTATACAGTTCCTATGGTGCTATAGTGTAAATAATTAGCATGTCATGCATCACAACATCCTATGATGTGGATTGGAATTTAAATTAAAACTGGCACATAGTTCAACAGCTGTCAATAAATCTCTCCAAACTGCAGTGGTGAAAACTCTGTATTGAACAGGAACTCAACCAACAAGTCAAAAGGGCCTAATCACAAAGACTTAAGAAACAAGGCAACTCATACAATTGTATTGCTTTAGTACCTGTTAGTAAAAAGAGTAATAAATAAATGGACTGCAATAAAATCAGAAAATGATAAATGTTTATAGGGAAGTTTGTACTAGTAATGTAAATGCATAAAATAATTGATAGAGCCGAAAGAAATTGAAATATGAAAAACAGGGCTACGTAAATGAAGTTTTCATTAAAAATGATAGAAATGAACATAAAACAGCATATAACAAGACATTCTCATAATCTGAGGAATGCTACATCTACTGGTACTTGATGACAGAAGACAGAAGAAATTAACAAAATTATGAAGAGGATAGTTACCACCCATCATATAGCATAGATGCAAAGTCACAGATAGGCACAATAAAAAGACTGTCAGAAAGAGAGCTTCCAGTGCACACACACGCGCACACGCACTTGCGCGCGCGTGACTGCCGCCCCGTTACTCACCAGGCCTCAACCTCCGCTAATTTCAAGTTGCCGCCGCTCATACCTCACCTGTTATTCAACAACAACATCTTTGCCTCCGTACTTCCGCCTTGACTGACATCTCTGCCCAAACTCTTTGCCTTTACATATGTCTGCTTGTGTCTGTATATGTGCAGATGGATATGTGTGCGTGTGCGAGTGTATACCTGTCCCTTTTGCCCTCAAGGTAAGTCTTTCCGCTCCCGGGGTTGGAATGACTCCTTACCCTCTCCCTTAAAATCCACATCCTTTCGTCTATCCCTCTCCTTTCCTCTTTCCTGATGGAGCAACCTTTGGTTGCGAAAGCTTGAATTTTGTGTGTGTGTTTGTGTTTGTTAGTGTCTCTATCAACATACCAATGCTTTTGTTTGGTAAGTTACATGATCTTCGTTTTTAGATATAGTTTTCCCTTGTGGAATGTTTCCCTCCATTATATTCATATCATTAATTTGAACCTAAAAATTACGTTTGTTATTGTCACTGTTGCATTTCGAAATCTTTTCTGTCACCTTACTTTCTCTTTTTGTTTGTGCAAGTAGTTTCACTTTGTATTCACCTTCTCCTTTTTAGCGTAATCTACCATACAATTTTATCCTGCCTATATATACTCAATAATACGTAACCCACTTCCAAACCATAACCATAACGAAAAACTTTTTTCCCGCTTCCAACACTACCACTGCTATAAAATCCACCGTTCCCAGCTCACAAACAGTTTCTTCCACCTATTAAACAACCATTTCGGCTAGTTCTAACAACTTTCACTTTATTTCCATTTCCGTTTTTCCCACATCACTGATCATTTTTAGCCGCTTCCAACAGGTTTTAACGTCATTATTTCTTTGTCAGACAATTGTTAGCCACATTTTCATAATCTGCCACCACAAAACCACTCCTTTTAATACATTTACATGCAGTGTTTTTGAAATTTTCCTAAATTTCTCCACACTTAAACTGGTTTTGGAGGCAACACAACCACCTAACCTTTGTGCACATCATTGTTTACCAACCCAAGTTCACCACAGGATCAACATAGCTCAGCTCTAACCAACACTTTTTCAACTTTTTTCACACCAGATCCCCAGTTGCTTTCTAGTTCACCTTTATCTCTACCCATATATTTTTATTTTCATTTTCATTTCAGCCTCATGTTACACTTTCCACCTTCTAATACCATGTCACCCTCACAACATCCCCACAACGACCCCATTAAGTTTTATTTACATTCCCTCCGCAAACATGCCTTTGCCCTAGCCAGATTACGCTCCCATATTTTATTTACTCAGGCTTGTCTGACATTTGGCATTACCTCCAGAGGCCTCACACTTAAAGTTCCCATCTCTGGCTGTAGCCCTTCTTTCCATCAGTCCCTATACCAGTTCCAAACTGAACAATCCGAGGCCTCACACTTAAAGTTCCCATCTATGGCTGTAGCCCTTCTCTCCATCAGTCCCTATACCAGTTCCAAACTGAACAATCCATAGCCCTCACCCGCCTAATCCTTCACCTACTCATCAACTCAGCCAATGAACACACCCGTCAACTCCTATCCTTATTAAAAGTCCTCAATCTTTCCTCTCCCACATCCACACCAGCTGTTCAGAGCATCCTCCTACAGGCCAACCGCAAATTAGAACAGCATGCCACCCTCCACCTCAAAAAACTATCCAATCTCCTGGTTTCCCACCTCCGGAAAGGCAACTCACTCACCCTCCACAACCTTTCCAGCAAACCTCAACCTCCTCTCATTGCACACACACCCAGTCTCTCCCATCTACTCAATCTCCCACGTCCAGCTCCACTCCCCCCAAAATCTGACCCACCCCCTCTTCCTCAAAATCACCCTCTCCAAACCTTCCAGGAATCTCTCACTTCCAGCCTTGCCTCTCAATCCTTCTTGAAAAACCTTAATCCTACTCCCAACATCACCACAGCTGAAGCCCAGGCTATCCATGATCTGAAGGCTGACCAATCCATCGCCATTCTTCCAGCGGGCAAGGGTTGGGTTCCACGACCGTAGTACTTGATCGTCGGGAGTATGTGGCTGAGGAACTGCGTCAGCTTTCAGACAACACTACATACAAAGTTTGCCAAGGCAATCCCACTCCTAATGTCCAGGTGGAGCTTCAAGGAATCCTCAGAACCTTAGGCCCCCTACAAAACCTTTCACCTGACTCCATCAACCTCCTGATCCCACCGACACCCTGCACCCCTACCTTCTACCTTCTTCCTAAAATTCACAAACCCAATCATCCCAGCCGCCCTATTGTAGCTGGTTACCAAGCCCCCACAGAACGTATCTCTGCCTACGTAGATCAACACCTTCAACCCATTACATGCAGTCTCCCATCCTTCATCAAAGACACCAACCACTTTCTCGAACGCCTGGAATCCTTACCCAATCTGTTACCCCCGGAAACCATCCTTGTAACCATTGATGCCACTTCCTTATACACAAATATTCCGCACGTCCAGGGCCTCGCTGTGATGGAGCACTTCATTTCACACCGATCACATGCCACCCTACCAAAAACCTCTTTCCTCATTACCTTAGCCAGCTTCATCCTGACCCACAACTTCTTCACTTTCGAAGGCCAGACATACCAACAATTAAAGGGAACAGCCTTGGGTACCAGGATGGCCCTCTCGTACGCCAACCTATTTATGGGTCGCTTAGAGGAAGCCTTCTTGGTTACCCAGGCCTGCCAACCCAAAGTTTGGTACAGATTTATTGATGACATCTTCATGATCTGGACTCACAGTGAAGAAGAACTCCAGAATTTCCTCTCCAACCTCAACTCCTTTGGTTCCATCAGATTCACCTGGTCCTACTCCAAATCCAATGCCACTTTCCTCGACGTTGACCTCCATCTGTCCAATGGCCAGCTCCACACATCCGTCCACATCAAACCCACCAACAAGCAACAGTACCTCCATTATTGCAGCTGCCACCCATTCCATATCAAACGGTCCCTTCCCTACAGCATAGGTCTTCGTGGCAAACGTATCTCCTCCAGTCCTGAATCCCTGAACCATTACACCAACAACCTGAAAACAGCTTTCGCATCCTGCAACTACCCTCCCGACCTGGTACAGAAGCAAATAACCAGAGCCACTTCCTCATTCCCTCAAACCCAGAACCCCCCACAGAAGAAGACCAAAAGTGCCCCACTTGTGACAGGATACTTTCCGGGACTGGATCAGACTCTGAATGTGGCTCTCCAGCAGGGATACGACTTCCTCAAATCCTGCCCTGAAATGAGATCCATACTTAATGAAATCCTCCCCACTCCACCAAGAGTGTCTTTCCGCTGTCCACCTAACCTTCGTAACCTCTTGGTTCGTCCCTATGAAATCCCCAAACCACCTTCCCTACCCTCTGGCTCCTACCCTTGTAACCACCCCTGGTGTAAAACCTGTCACATCCACCCTCCCACCACCACCTACTCCAGTCCTGTAACCCGGAAGGTGTACACGATCAAAGGCAGAGCCACGTGTGAAAGCACCCACATGATTTACCAACTGACCTGCCTACACTGTGAAGCTTTCTATGTGGGAATGACCAGCAACAAACTGTCCATTCACATGAACAGACACAGGCAGTGTTTGTTGGTAATGAGGATCACACTGTGGCTAAACATGCCTTCGTGCACGGCCAGCACATCTTGGCACAGTGTTACACCATCCGGGTTATCTGGATACTTCCCACTAACACCAACCTATCAGAACTCCGGAGATGGTAACTTGCCCTTCAATATATCCTCCCTTCCCGTTACCCACCAGGCCTCAACCTCTGCTAATTTCAAGTTGCTGCTGCTCATACCTCACCTGTCATTCAACAACATCTTTGCGTCTGTACTTCCGCCTCAACTGACATCTCTGCCCAAACTCTTTGCCTTTACATATGTCTCCCTTAAAACCCACATCCTTTCATCTTTCCCTCTCCTTCCCTCTTTCCTGATGAAGCAACCATGGGTTGCGAAAGCTTGAAATTTGTGTGTGTGTTTGTGTTTGTTATTGTTCCTATCAATGTACCAACGATTTCGTTTGGTAAGTTACAGAATTTCTCACACACACATGACCACAGTATCTGGCAGCTGGGGCCAGACTGCTCAATAGTGAGTCTGGCTTCAGCTGCCATATACTGTGGTCATGTGTGTGCAAGTTGCGTTTGAGTGAGTATGTGTGTATATGTTGTCTCATTTTCGACAAAGGCTTTGTTTGCCAAAAGCTCACTTTCTGACAGCCTTTTTGTTGTGCCTATCTGTGACTTGGCATCTCAGCTATATGGTGAGTAGCACCTTTCATAATACTGTTAAATTCCAACTTAGATCTTCCATTGTTTGAAGCTGACAAAATGTGACACATGAAAGAATAGAACTAATTAACTAATTACTAACTATTTGGTGTACTTGTTTGCAAATCAGAACTGCACTGGATTAAATTAATTGCTATTGAGTTCAATATAAAACAAACACAATTTACTAACACCAATTTTAGATTAACTAAATGCTTAATACCTATGACTGCAATTCTTGTGCCCCACTGGAGAAATAAATCTAGGTACACTACGAAAATTAAACTTATCACTTCAAGCCTTATGAAAATTTTTCTATGCATCTGAAATTTTAAAATTAAGCTTTAGAAAGAAATTACTTATAACTTAGTCATGGGTGTAATATGCAAGTATTTTCATCATGAAAGAGCATTTTATTGTGTTCATATTTCAATTGTTTACAGCCAACTCCTATTTCAAATTATTTAATAGTGGCGTACAATATGAGCCAGTTATGCTTCTGCCTTTGTCTGAGAAATCTTTTCGGATTACACACAGGTAATATCACAATACAGTGTCATTAACTTTCCACCTGGCAAAATGCACTTTGTGTTCTTTGGTAAACTCTTGCAAGCTATTGTTTAGGATTAGGACAGTTATTTCTGCTCAGTAGTGTGACGATGGATTCATGTTTCATTCCTGGTCACAAATATCCATAAAGAGTATAATAAACTGTGCCAAAGTATTACCAGATTCTCTATTCAAATGTCCTTCTGTTTTAGATATTGGCCAAAACTAGCAGTCTTGATTGACAAGTGTTTCTCACGATGGTTTTTCATGAATGTGATGTATTTAATTAAGAGACCTACTAAATCAACATCTTAGAGACATTCATTTCATGATCTGCCATGATTAAGTCATAAATATTTTATAGTTTCCCTATGACAAACTTAATTACCTCACTGGCACATAATTCAACTTTTGAACTTTTGTGAACAGTTTTAAACCCAGGTATATTGTTTTCTCCTATGTATATTTCGCAAAAAGACCATGAAGGTAAAATTAGGTAGATTTGAGCACACATGGAGACTTACTGACAATCATTCTCACCATGAAGCACTCATGATTGGAACAGGAAAGGCGAAAAGTGACAGTGCCACACAAAATAACCTCTGCCACACGCCACAAGATGGCCGGTGGAGTATACATGGAAATGTAGATTAACACAGAAATAAGCAGTGTTAAATACCACTGCAAAGTCTGCATGAATTTAACTGACCCATTTTTGTGGACCTGTTCAAAAATTTTAATGAAACTCTTTCTCCATCTTATGTCAGCCTAGCAATTTTATATTCTTGTTGATGAACACTAGCATGATGTGCTCTTTTGAAACTTGGAATAAAAGTATTGTAACAATCAAGCTCACTGTCACTGCTACAGCTTATCAAGAATTTTACTCTCTTTTATACCATGTTCTCTGATTTATCAGTCTGCTTTGATGGAGGCATTTTCATGTGTAATATGCTGTCCGTATATATATATATATATATATATATATATATATATATATATATATATATATATATATATATATATATATATAAAAAATGGAAGGAAACATTCCACGTGGGAAAAATTATATATAAAAACAAAGATGAGGTGACTTACCGAACAAAAGCGCTGGCAGGTCGATAGACACACAAACAAACACAAACATACACACAAAATTCAAGCTTTCGCAACAAACTGTTGCCTCATCAGGAAAGAGGGAAGGAGAGGGGAAGACGAAAGGAAGTGGGTTTTAAGGGAGAGGGTAAGGAGTCATTCCAATCCCGGGAGCGGAAAGACTTACCTTAGGGGAAAAAAAGGACAGGTATACACTCGCACACACGCACATATCCATCCACACATACAGACACAAGCAGACATCTTTAAATATGTCTGCTTGTGTCTGTATGTGTGGATGGATATGTGCGTGTGTGCGAGTGTATACCTGTCCTTTTTTCCCCCTAAGGTAAGTCTTTCCGCTCCCGGGATTGGAATGACTCCTTACCCTCTCCCTTAAAACCCACTTCCTTTCGTCTTCCCCTCTCCTTCCCTCTTTCCTGATGAGGCAACAGTTTGTTGCGAAAGCTTGAATTTTGTGTGTATGTTTGTGTGTCTATCGACCTGCCAGCGCTTTTGTTCGGTAAGTCACCTCATCTTTGTTTTTTATATTTATATATATATATATATATATATATATATATATATATATATATATATATATATATATATATATAAAAT
This sequence comes from Schistocerca americana, assembly GCF_021461395.2. Classification (NCBI taxonomy): domain Eukaryota; kingdom Metazoa; phylum Arthropoda; class Insecta; order Orthoptera; family Acrididae; genus Schistocerca; species Schistocerca americana. Next base: position 74,035,415 of record NC_060122.1, on the reverse strand, counting down.
AGAGGGAAACATTCCACGTGGGAAAACTGTCAGAACTCCGGAGATGGGAACTTGCCCTTCAGCATATCCTTTCTTCTCGCTATCCGCCAGGCCTCAATCTCCGCTAATTTCTAATTTCAATTTGCCGCCGCTCATACCTCACCTGTCTTTCAACTTCATCTTTGCCTCTGTACATCCGCCCTGACTGACATCTCTGCCCAAAAAATGCCCAAACTCTTTGCCTTTACAAATGTCTGCTTGTGTCTGTGTATGTGTGGATGGATATGTGTGTGTGTGCGAGTGTACTTGTCCTTTTTTCCCCCTAAGGTAAGTCTTTCCGCTCCCGGGATTGGAATGACTCCTTACCCTCTCCCTTAAAACCCATATCCTTTTGTCTTTCCTTCTCCTTCCCTCTTTCCTGACGAGGCAACCATTGGTTGCGAAAGCTAGAATTTTGTGTGTATGTTTGTGTTTGTTTGTGTGTCTATCGACCTGCCAGCGCTTTTGTTTGGTAAGTTTCAACATCTTTCTTTTTATATATATATATATATATATATATATATATATATATATATATATATATATATATATATATATATATATATATAATGGAAGGACCTGCAAGCGCTTTCGTTCGGTAAGTCACCTCATCTTTGTTTATATATATATATGCACATTTCACTGGATAATGACAACATGGTTTGTAATATCTCTTTATATTCTACTAATTATCCCTGCACAATTCTATGAGTGAATTACATTTCCTACCTGACCATCTATATACTAGCAGAATCGATGCGCAAAGTAGTACAGTACTATTACTATTCCATGAGCGCATAATTACTCTTTGTAATATTCTCTCTGGTGTGTTGAGAGGACTTCTAGGAACTTCTCCGTGCCGAATAGCCACATTGAATAATTGTAATTTTGCTATCGAGATTACTAGAAGAAATAGATTGAAAATATATTGTATGCTACTCAAGAAAATATATACTGAGCATTTACATCAAAGGTGTCTCAGGAATTTTATTATATATGTATTCTATAATTGGAAATTTGCCTGGAGGTGGTGTTTCGTTGGTAATCAGAAGGGAACTTCCGATGAATTGGAAACAAACCTGCAATTATTAGATCCAAGAGCTCCATTATTTCATCAGATAATTAAACTCTATCAAAGCAATCTTTCCGCTTGATTTGAGGTTTCCCGACTGACTACACAATGCAAGAAAACCAAGACATTGCTTGATTTGAGGTTTCCTGACTGACTACACAATGCAAGAAAACCAAGACATTTTGTTTACACAGGATTGCAGATCGCTTCGAATCATCGATACTGTGGACAAGGAGAGTCATCGTCCAATTCTGATTAAACAAATAAAGCTTAATTATAACTTTTTTGAGCGACTGTGATGACTGTGATATGGCATCTTATGAATGAGATCATTAATAAAATACTAATAACTAACTTTCCTCCTCACCAGCAACCAGTATAAACACAATATTAATTAAAATTATGAGTTGAAATTAGTGAACTGTGGTGAATGAAACATTATATCCCAATGAAAAAATGTCAGCAGCACATTGATTACTTTTAACTTGTAATAAAATACAGAATAAGAAAAGAAGGGACAAAGGATTACATCTCATTAACGATAGGGCCATTGGGAAAAGACAGGGAAGGGAAATTGACTGTGTCCTTCACTAAGAAACTGCCCTGGCATTAGCCACATGCCACAAGATGGCTGGTGGAGTATAGATGCAAATGTAGATTAACACAGAAATATGCAGTGTTAAATACCACTGCAAAGTCTGCATGAATTTAACTGGCTCATTTTTGTGGACCTGTTCAAAAATTTTAATGAAACGCTTTTTCCGTCTTATGTCAGCCTAGCTATTTTATATTCTTGTTGATGAACACTAGCATGGCGTGCTCTTTTGAAACTTGGAATAAAAGTATTGTAACAATCAAGCTCACTGTCACTGCTACAGCTTATTAAAAATTTTACTCTCTTTTAGACCATGTTCTCTGATTTATCAGTCTGCTTTGATGGATGCATTTTCTTTTCATCTGTGGTAGCATGTATAATATGCTGTCCATATATATATGTGATAATATGCACATTTCACTGGATAATGACAACATGGTTGAAATTGGTTAACTGTGGTGAATAAAATATTATATCCCAATGAAAAAATGTCAGCAGCATATTGATTAGTTTTAACTTGTAATATTAATGATAGGGCCATTGGGGAAAGACTGGGGAGAGAAATTGACTGTGTCCTTTACAAAGAAACTGCCCTGGCATTTGTCTTAAGCAGTTTAGGTAATCCTCAATAAACATGAATTTGGATGGTCAGATGGGAATCTGAGTTTCCACCTTCACAATTGCAAGTGCAGTGTCTTATTACTGTACCACTTCACTTGGCACTGTAGGAAACAATGCAGGAAACAAAGTAAAGAAGGTATTTTATAGCAGAAAGCTTTGTTCACTTATGCAAAGGTGGGGAGCTACAAAGTAATGGAGTTTCTGGAAATAGTACAGCAAAAAGACAGAAGTCCGGATTCTTGTGACGTTGGATTCCACAGAATAAAATAATACATGTAACATGGTGATGTCTCAATATTGGTTAATTACATTCAATACTGATAGGAAGAAATTGCAGGGAAACAAAATTAAATTATTGGATACTACAGAAGATAGCACTTCCAAAACCAGGATAATGGCATAACTGGAGAGGACTTCATAGAACAAAGCTTCCTGAGACTAAATGACAGAATCAACATTTTCAAGATCACGGATGATTAACTGCAGTATGTTCAATACTAAGAAATCTAAGTTTGTATAAGTGGATTTTACATAATTTTAAATTATGTCAGTGCAGACCTTCACAATGTCATGTATGAGTGACATCCGAAAATTCCAGTCTAAATCTAGTTCTCCATTCTCAAGCACATCCTTTAGACTGCCTTTGGGACAGTATTCTGTCAGTATAAGGATGTTATTTGTGTCAACACAAGCACCAACAAACCTGACTGTGTTCTCATGTGTAACATCACGAACCTGAAAAGAAAAATATGTGTCACATTGAATCATAATAAGAAACAGCGAGCACAGAAAAAGTTGTATATACTACTATTTCTATTGTAACAGGATCCATTCATCCACATAAAGAACAACATTAGGTTGGTTGGTTGGTTGGGAGGGAAAGGGGCTAATCTACAGGGTCATCAGTCACACAATATTAGGCAGTGTCCATCAGCAATGTTATTAACATCTGAACCCATATGTCAACAGTTATTTTTATATTTAATATGACACATTATTATTATGAGGCATGTTTTTAAGTAATTACCATTTTGAAATAAATATTTTAAAAATCTACTTTTCCTCATAATTGCCTCCAATATTAAGGCAATTCTCATATCTTACAGCCAACTCTTGAATATCATACTGTAGAAATCTGCCAGCTGATTAGACAACCACTGCAATGCAGTCATTTTATTTCCATAATTGTTGGGGCACTAACCACCAAATGCTACTTCAATGGAGGAACATGTGGTAGCCAGGCAGTAGATCACATCTGTATGGATCACATTGCTCCCAGCCAGTTGATCTAATCAGCTCTCGAGTTCAATTGGCCGTGTGTGGACAGACATTGTCATGAAGCAAAATGATCCCCTTACCTCGCATGCAATGCCTTTTGTTTTGGATTGCAGCTCAATTTTTTAAGGACTCACAAGAAGTCATAGATTTTATGGTGTCACCATTAGGAAAACATCCACGAGCAGCATCCCTTTCTAGTCCCAAAAAACAGGACACATGATTATCTGCATTGAAATTGTTCCCTTGAACTTCAGTTTCTTTGGTGGCCACCATTCCCTGCACTGCTGCTTTGATTCGGGTGTAATGTAATCCACCCATGATTAGTTGCCTGTGGCAGTTTGGCTTAAGAACTCATTACCTCCCTCACTTTACCACTCTAGGAAAGTCAAGAAACTGATTAAACAATTGTTTGTGCGCACGTCAGTCAACATTTTTGGTACCCACCTGAATATAACTTTTGGTAATTTACATGTTCTGTAACAATTTGCATAAATTACACTTCTTGATGCTTGTGGGAACTCATCACATAATGCCAAAGTCATAAAGTGTCTGATCTATATCACTTTTAGGTCAAATTTCTGCACCAAATCGTCACTGATGACTGATGTCACCCACTTTGTTCCTCATTGTGCACATTTCTATGGCCATCTTCAAAAGCTCTCTTCCATTTAAGTACCATCTCATTGTTCATAATGTTTTCACCATACACTTCACTGAGCTGAAAATTAATTTCAGCTGCTTCCATTCCTTTAACACTGAGAAAATTAATCACAGCCTGTATTTCTCAATTGGTAGAATTCTCATTCAGAGGAGTCATTTCAAATACTCACAAACAAACTTAAACACTCCGAATGACACTGTAATTGGGTCTGTGGCTTGCCAACACAATGCTGTACACAGCACACACGTGCCAAATGCTGACTGAGGCGCTGCAGCTGATGGTACTTACTTAAAAACACACCTCATAAAATAGAATCTAGGGAATGCTACAAAATGAGATTTAATAGGTCATATAGTTATCTGTTAATGGGAACGAGACTAACACAATCATGTGTATGTACTTTCAGACAAGTATTGTTTTTCTAATTACTTATCTCAGGGATCTGTTTTCTCCTAGCTGTTACTTACATACAAACATGAATTGTTGTTATCATCAGTCCAAATACTTGTTTCATGCAAGTCACCACAGTAGTGTATCCTTTACAAGCCTCTTGATCTCTTTTCTTAACTGCTGCAACCCACATCCATTTTAACCTGCTTACTGTATTTATGGCAAGATCTCTCTTTATAAATATTGTCCCTCACATTTATTACCAAAATGCCTATTTTCTGATGTCTCAGGTTCTGATCTATCAACATGTTTCCTTCTTTTAGTCAAGTTGTGCCATAAATTCCTTGTTTCCCTAATTCAATCAGTCCCTCCTCATTTGTTATCTCGATCTACCCATGTGATCTTCAGCACTCTTCAGAAGCACCATGTTTCATAAGCTTCTATTCTCTTTTCATCTGAACTGCTTATCTTCCACATTTCACTTCCCTATACTCCGGACATATACCTCGAGAAAAGACATCCTACACGATCTGCAGCGGATAGGCACTTGGTGCAGGGAGTGGCAACTGACTCTTAACATAGACAAACGTAATGTATTGTGAATACATAGAAAGAAGGATCCTTTATTGTATGATTATATGATAGCGGAACAAACACTGGTAGCAGATACTTCTGTAAAATATCTGGGAGTATGTGTGCGGAACGATTTGAAGTGGAATGATCACATAAAATTAATTGTTGGTAAGGCGGGTACCAGGTTGAGATTCATTGGGAGAGTCCTTAGAAAATGTAGTACATCAACAAAGGAGGTGGCTTACAAAACACTCGTTCGACCTATAGTTGAGCATTGCTCAACAGTGTGGGATCCGTACCAGATCGGGTTGACGGAGGAGATAGAGAAGATCCAAAGAAGAGCGGCGCGTTTCGTCACAGGGTTATTTGGTAACCGTGATAGCATTACGGAGATGTTTAGCAAACTCAAGTGGCAGACTCTGCAAGAGAGGCGCTCTGCATCGCGGTGTAGCTTGCTCGCCAGGTTTCGAGAGGGTGCGTTTCTGGATGAGGTATCGAATATATTGCTTCCCCCTACTTATACCTCCCGAGAAGATCATGAATGTAAAATTAGAGAGATTCGAGCGCACACGGAGGCTTTCAGACAGTCGTTCTTCCCCCAAACCATACGCGACTGGAACAGAAAAGGGAAGTAATGACAGTGGCACGTAAAGTGCCCTCCGCCACACACCGTTGGGTGGTTTGCGGAGTATAAATGTAGATGTAGATTTATATTAAATGTTAATAAATTCTTCATCCCCACTAATGCCTTTTTTATATTATAAGTCAGCATTTGATATACTCTCCACTTCAGCCATCATCAGTTATTTTGTTGCTGAAATTGCAAACTCATCTACTTCTTTTGGTGTCACACCTTGTAATCCAATTCCCTCAGAATCAACTGATTTAATTTGATTACATTCCACTGTCCCATTCTGTTTAACTGCTCTTTGTAATACCACAACCCCTTGGGACCCTATATCCTATTCCAATCTCATCTTCACTCTCCCATACTAATTTAAACTGCTGGTTTGACATTATTTACAGTGGTCCTCACTATTATATAGACTGAAGGAAACATGCTGAATTAAAAACTAATACACCATCATAATTTACACACAATACAAATTTCAGGAACATCGTAGGAATGATTTTGCAGATGTAATTATAGAGTAATTAATGATTAAAGTTCCAATAATTCCAAGTCATAGAGAGTCAGCTATCTTTATGTTTTGAAACCAGATATTACTTGAATCCCTAATAAAAATATGACATGATGATTTTTCAGTCAGAAATGAGCATACTCATATTTTAATTAGTGTTAGATAATAGAACTGTAATTATGATCACATAGAAATGTAAAATTTTACTCATACAAAAATGAGTTATTTGCATCTAGGGCTTTCATTCAATAAAATTAATCACTTTGTACACCTGAGAAATTTAGCATGAATTTTCTTTCAGTCAGTTAACCACTATATTCAAATTAATGAAATATATTGTTGTAATGATAAAACGCTTAATTTATGGTCTTAATAGAAACAGTTTCTATCCTGTCTTTGTATGAAATTATTCACTTTCAATCTATGTGTATGTCTATGTAATTTATGAAGACGTATGTAAAAACTTTAATTGTATAAATGCAAAATCAGTATGTAATGATAACAGTAACTGTTTAAAACCATATCAATAGAGTTGATTTTGTACGCTGCCATACTTCAGTCTTAGATCAAATTTTGTAAAAACAGCATGTAGTCAGACTTTACAAGTTGTATGACGTACGCCCACCGATGAACATCTGACGTGCGAAATAAAATCCTTTGTACACAAGGAGTACTACAACTTATTCTAACCATTTCATGTGTAAATGTAATGAATAGAGTGAACAGCTGGAAATGGAGTGATTGTTTTCCTACTGAATGTGACAATATGGAGAAAATCAAAACAGACCCTTTAAAAACATGTTAAACAATGAACTCAGAATATACGAAAGGAACTTAAGCATTCAAAAACAATTATATGTGTACTAACAAATGAACTATGCAAGTGAGAATCAGCCAAGAAAGAAATGTGTAAAAACTACAAATGTGAGGCATCCAACATAAAGCACGATTCACAATACTGCGTACATACCACAACACAGAATGCAGTTCAAAAAGGAAAGCAATCTAAGGGTGCAGCAACGAAAATGCAAACCTTTGCTCCTGAGAATCAGTTAGTGAGTAGGAGACCCAAAATATTTGTTGCCTGTGATAGCCATGGCAGAGACTGTGCAATAAACATTTTAAACTTAGCTTCAAATAAATATGATGTTGAAGGGAAGGTGATACCAGGTGTCCCAACTAGTGTAATATTTTTTTAAACAAATGCAATGACTTGCATAAGCTGACAAATGAAGATTTTGCGCAGCTATTTGGGCAGGAGCTAATGACAGCAAAGAATGAAGCCAACTTGGCAATTCGTTCACTACATAAAGCCTTGTCAGTGTTACAAAATACAAATGTGATTGTAGTTGGTGTACCACACAGGCATGACCTGCCTGAATGGTCTTGCGTAAACCAACAAATTCATTCCACAAATGGAAAACTAAAAAAAAAAAAATAGCGAAATGCCTCCATAACACTTCTTTTATTAATACCCCTAGTAACAAGGAGATATATACAGCACATGGACAGCACCTAAATGCCGCAAGGATTTATGAATCAGTGGAAACAAACAGGGAAGTGTACAGAACAGCAACAGAACTTAAACGGAAGGATATTGCAGTCTCAGATAAAGAATTAGTGAGAATTGTTACTGACACAACTCCAGCACAAATAACAACAGAATCCAGAAAAGTGAATTCTGTATGTGTGGAGAGGACAATTACTCAAGAAATAAATATACCCAAGAGATCAGTGCAAAAGTTAGAAGAAGCGGCAAATGATGTGGCAGGAAAGAAGACACCATATAAGAAGAGAGACCTACTTGCAAAAAGAAGAATAGCAACTCAATCTGAAGGAGTGAGAATACAAACAGGTGGAATATGGCAGCCAACCCGAAGAAAGAAGCTACAATCAAGGGACCAGGATTTTTGGTAGGATCTGCAGTGGTTTCACAGAAGAAAGTAGTTAACAAAGTGAGTCATCAAGTGGATGAACAGGTATGTGACCATCAGATTCACACAGATGACCACAGTGCATCAAGATTAACGTACAACTTCAAATATACAGTCAAATTGCTCTCAGAGGAACATAGACAAACTACTTACTTTCTACAAGTTAACATACGTTGTATTAGAAATAAGATTTTAGAATTACAACGTTTATGTAACACTGAGCATGTAGATGTTAAATATGTGTATCTGAGCACTGGTTAACCTAAGAACAAGTAAATATATTCGTTCCCCAAGGGAATGTTGTGGGAGACATGATATGTAGAAAACAGAGAAAGAATGGTGGGGCTGGAATTTTTGTCAAAGAAGGAATAAAGTTTTCCAGAACTGATGTATCTATGTAGGCCTACTCCTCAGAATTAGATGGTGAGTTTAGTTGTGTAAAACTAATGAATGAAAATATGGTGGTGGTTAGCCTATATAGGTCGCCAGATGGTGATGTAAATTTGTTTACTGAAAAATGCTAATTAATAGATAAAAAGATATTGAAGAGTAAGACGAGAATTGCTATCTGTGGTGATTTCAACATAGAAATGGCAAACACACAGGGGCCAGTTGCTAGGACATTTTAGAATATGCTAAGATCTTCAGACCTCTATTGTACACATAACCATGCCACACGCAAGAATGCCTGCAAAGATGATATTGTTGTGGACTTCCATAGGGAAGATTTTACAGTCAGACTTGCAGGAAGTGGACATGCAGATTTATGAGCCACTACCCCTTACACTCTGTTAGAGGCAGCCAGTTACAACTGAAGGACCTAAAGTAGTAATGGTACGAGGACAAGAGTACATAAGTATGTTTGTTGATAGATTAGGAAGTGCAGGTTGGAACTGGAAAAAGAGAAGCTGAAATTACCTTTGATAACTTCTTTAAAAATTACAGAGATTTATTGTATTCTTGCTCACCAGTAAAAATAAAACATATCCACGTGAAATGAAAAAGAAAAGTCTGAACTGGTTTACAGAAGAGCTAGCAGAAATTAAATTAGAGGAAACATGCAAATGCTGTACCAGAAGCATAGGCAAATCACTAACCAAGGGGCAGAACAGAACATGAACATTCATAGGCCATATCTGAAATGCAAAAAATTCTACACAGCTAAACTTTTTCTGGCAAAAAAGCAAGCAGTGGAAAACTATATAGGAAGTGCTCCCAATAAATGCAAGGCAGCATGGCAAATAATAAAACAAGAAATACACCAAAATTCACAGAAACAGCTCTGCTTGAAGCTCAGGAGTTAAATCAGTACTTTTTAAACTCAGTTAGAAATAAGTAACAGTATTAAAGCAACAAATTCATCTGCAATCGACCTTGTTGGAACACCATTGCCTGTTAACCTAGTATTTCACTGGAGGGCTGTCACACCTGCTGATTTTATAAAAGCTGTATCCAAACTTTCAGATTCTAAAAGTATGGACTGTTGTTGGTTATCAAATAACATAATTAAAAAGACAATACACTCAACTGCGAAACCATTAGCTTTTATTTTTAACGAATGTGTAGAATTTGGAGTTTTTGCGGATGTGCTTAATGTATCAAAAGTTGTCCCAGTTTTTAAAAAAAGGGAACAAACATCTTCCCCAAAGCTACAGACCAGTTTCCATTGTTCCAATACTCTCAAAGATATTTGAGGCAATGATACACAATGTTGTATGTAGTTTTGGTTTTCACAAGGGGAAAAACACAACAGGGGCCATTTTGGAAATCACTGACCAAATGTTAACAGCTTCTGAAAACAATAACATGGTATCACTGGTATTAGGTGACCTAAGCAAAGCTGTTGATTACATTCCTGTAGACGTACTACTGGGGAAACTAGAGCTTTATGGGGTGACAGGGAGCACTTTAGCTGTGATAAATTCTTATTTAAGTAACTGAAAACAATTTGTTTAAGTCAGAAATGTAAATTTTTCCATAATGGAAATCAGCACAGGTGTATCACAAGGGTCTACACTAGGACCCTTCTTCTTCATTATAGCTATTAATGATTTACCTAAAAACATAGCCCACCCCATCATGTGTTATGCTGATGATACAACACTACTTACCACACATCAGAACATTTCAGATCTGAATAACCTAACAAAAGAAACACTTGTTAAGGCCCTGGACTGGTTTGCAGCCAATAAGCTCCTGTGCAACCCTGATAAAACCCAACAACTTTCAATGGGAATATCAAATGAAGTAGGCAGTAAGTCGGTAAAACTCTTAGGTATTCACAGTGACTCAAAAATCTACTGGGAGCAACATGTCGATCACGAATGTGAAAAAATATCTCAGGTGGCACACCTTATCTTGAAACTAAGGGAGGTAGTGAGCTTGGAGTACCTTAGGGTGACATACTTTGGGCTATTCCAGTCACATATTTCATATGGTCTAATTATATGGGGGCACTCCCCTCACATCAAAAACATCTTGAAATTACAAAAAAAAAAGTCTTACGCATAATATGTAAAAGAGACCATAGGGAGCACTGTCATCCTCTTTATTCCACACTCAGAATACTCACAATTATGAATTTATACGTCTATGTGTCTGTATTCTATACTGAAAATAATATTTCAGAATTTATTGCCAGAAAAGAAATAAATGAACAGAACACCAGGACTAAGGGTAATTTTGACATACTGTGCCACAGATTAGCAAGAATGGGAAATTCACACAAAGTAAACCCACTCAAAATATTCAATAAACTTTTTTTTTTAAAAAAAAAAGAGGTACAGCTGGCTGTCAGATCATCCATTCTATGAGATTAAAGAATTCTTTGAGATACCTGAGGAGGATATTAGCATTTGAAAGTTGTCTGTAGTTGAACATATTATTGTGTTCTGTGGTTAATCATGTGTAATTACATAGTGTATACAATAAACAATACAATACAATACTATATTATATTAGATTATAGTATAGCTTATTGCATTAACTTTTAGAAGCTATCCTGGTGTAATTTGATACACTGCCATGCTTAAAATGTATTCTATAATGTACTGACAATAGTTTGTATTCTATAATGTACTGACAATAGTTTATCATATTATTCTGTATGTACTAGTACATCTGGAAAGTCAAAGGCAATATCATTGTAAAATGATCTATGGTGAATAAAATTCTTGATTCTGGAACATCAAATTGAACCTACGGCAGCATCAAGAAGCAGCACCTTGGGTTACACAAGATACGTATAAAATTGGTGAAGGATATTTTTTTGATGCTGGTAATGTGTTGCAGAATGTGGTCTACTGAACACTGTTTTCCTTCTGTTGAACTGCGATACACATTCCAAACTTCGCAAAAACATTTTCACCAAATTTTATTACAACGTGGTGAAAGGAGCTGGGATGTGTATAAAATTGCATTGTATGCTAATGGTTATTAAGTTGTTTACAATATCCTGTGCCATATAAAATTATTGGGGCGTGAATAAAAACAACCTGTATGGAAAAGGTGGATGTGTGAATCAATGGACCAATACCAACAGCCAGCAGCATGGATTGTCAGATGAGTACCAAATATATTATCCACGTAACAGAGTAGTAAAACAATTAACAGATATGAAGTGAAATTGCATGCTAACATATCAGGCAAAAATAACTGCATGTAACATATTTTGCAAATATTACAGGAAAGGTGTTATTCAGAAGTGTTTGTCAAGTTGTGCAAAATTAGTTAAAATGAGTAGAAGCAATATATTTTCTGTACGTGACCAAGGTGGAATCACAACAAGATCTGGTTGGCGGCTACATGCATCAACACTAAATCTAAATATTCAAAGCCACTATGAATCAGCAAGTAGTATCATTTCATCTTTCCAAGGATTTTAACAACTGGAAAACCTATTGAAACAATTGTCTAAGTTACTAGATAGTAAACTGTCGGAGAAAAATAATAAAAATAGGTATGATGCTGAAAACAATTTCAGAAAAATAGACAATATTCTCAAAAAAATGAACCAGAAACTGGAAGCAATTAGGGAAGATGTTAATAAGGCACACAGACAAATAAACAGTGTAAATGAAAGAGCAGGCAATGTAGAATCTGAAGTGGATTATTTGAAGAGTTTTGCTGTTGTAGAGTAACAATTAGGTAACAATTGTGTTGATGAGCTCTACAGACAAAAATCAGAGTTGCATAATACACAGACTTGTATTGTAACCGAAAATAATTTTATGGATGAGAAACTAAAATTAAATTTTATAGTTGTTTCGGAACAAATTTCTTAGTTAAACAGCAAAGTGAAATGAAGTAACACACCCTGTCAATTGTACCAGCACCAGGGCAGACAGCTTTGCAACAGGCATGTAAGAACAAATGAAAGTGAAATTTGCCAAGTAATTTTTAGATGGAGAAGTTTTATCCTCGGTGAACCAGCATGTTAAACCAGAAATGATGTTTGTGGAGTTCAAAAAATTATTTTAAAACAGATTTTGGTCAGATAGTAGGCAGGCCAGAATACAATCAGAATTTTTGAATGGAAGTAGATTTCACAAAGAAGGTATGAAAATGCATGAATTTTGTGAGAAGCAGCTTAGGACTTAAGCACACTTAGATAAACCACTTGATGAATTAACCCAAATTACCATACTGAAGTGGTGTTTACCTAGCCATGTTCAGTGGAGTCTTGTTTACAGACCAGATGACACTATTGAGGAATTTCTGAAATACGTAGATAAGTTAGATCATGCTTGGGAGAACATTTTTCAGAATGGGGAGACATCACAACACAACAACAACAACAACAACAACAACAGTGATGTTGGTAATAGAAGTAATAATAATTTTGTTAAAAACTATCACAACCAGAGTAATAAAAATAATATGAAAGAGCAGGGCTTAGGTAATCAAAGGAGAAATGGTAACAGATCCTATCAAAATAACAATCAGAAAAACACGTAACCACCTCATTGTGAGACTGTCAGTTTGAGAGGAAGAACAGTTACAGAAATCAGGGTAGAAGCAGGAGCGGAAGGCAGAATTCAGGCCACAGACACCACAATAGACACAATGATTAACAGATAAACACAGTTGATTGTGATACAGCATTTTGGGACTTCATGTTGATGGAAATGAGTGAAGATAATAGTAAAGTAGAAAATAAATTTAATCTTGGTACACTTGATTTGACCAACTTATTTGATGAGAGCTGCGTGTTTAGTAATAGTAATATTTATGCTGATGCTGATGAGTATGGTTTAGTTAGCTTATTTTGTGACAATGAATTTTCAATATTGTCTGAAAATGATGTGGAGGAAAGTAAGGATCATATACCCAAGTTAAATTATGATTATGTGCCTGCTGGCACAAGATCTGGTACTTGTGATAGTGATTGTGATGTGGAGATGTGTAGTTGAAGTTGAGGTTCATGTAGGTGCAGATGATGTTGCTAATGAGTATTTTGATACTGTTGATGCTGATGTTGTATTTTATGATCAATTATAGTTTATGTGGAAGTACTAGACAATGCTATGAGTAATAGAATGGTAGGATATGATGATTTGGAATCAGAGAAACAGGTACATGAAAATCAGTTGATACACACTGAGGTCAGTGAGATATTACATAGTTGCTACAGTAAGGAGGATCAAGATAAGCTAATTAGTGATAAGATACTGAAAGTATTGGAAGAGAATGAGGAGTCTGTAGGAAAAGGTGATCCTGTGATAGTATTAAACACAGTTACAGTTACGGTTACACACACACACACACACACACACACACGCACACATACACACACACACTAGTCGTAAGCAGCCTTTAAGTACTTTACATCCTAAGTTAGGAGGTGAGGGTCAAGTAAATGCTGATTTATATTGTAGGGATACTGAAGATGATTTATTGACTGAAGAGGATGGAAGTAATAAGCATAAAATACTTGGTAGTCCATATATTGAAATAACTATAAGCAACTGGAAGGGAGTTTATAATTGGACAAAGGTAGCCAGGTAAGTGGTGTGTCTGTTACCTACTGATTAATTTACTAATGAGAAGAAGACGGGATTCATGCAGATCATAATTCCACAAGGTAAGTCATAACTGGTGGTAATTCACCTATTTGGTCAACATCCCCACACTAAAGAAGGCTAGACATATTTGTTTGTTATTGTCGACCTTTTTCAAAACTGGTGAGCTGTACCCTTTAAAAAAGCTACAACTAAGAAATTATTTAGTGTTTTATAAATGATTATTTTAGGAATGTTGGCAAACCACATGCTTTACTGTCAGATAATGGAAGTCCGTTCACATCTCATACATGGAAGGAATTTATTAAAAATGAGAACATTAAGCACATTTTAATATCTGTTTATTCTCAATCATGCAATCCTATGGTGAAATAAATGAGGGAAATTGGTAAGTTGCACAGAACTTAGTGTTCTAAGGATCATACGAATTGGTACACTTATATAAATTAATTTGAAGGCATTGTAAATAGTTTCCAACATACTACAGCTGGATTCACACCATATAAAATTCATTTTAATTAGAAACCTGCTATCTTACAAGCTGAACTGATTGAGTTTCCAACTGATACAGAGTTAACTGTTGAAGAGAGGGAAGAGGTGGTGAAGAAAAATATGGAGGCTTATCATGGTACGAGGAAGAAGAAGGATGACAAAAATCTTTAAGTTACACTGTTTAATGTAGGAGGCCTTGTGTTGATTAAAATTTATGAAAACTCAGTATCAGTTAACAAATAAACAAAAAAGTTTTTCTATATATACGTTGGACCATTCCAGATCTTAGACACACCTCATCAAAATGCATTTAGGTTAATTTATCCAAAGTCATGTGAGCTATTTGGTTTAAGAAACATCACACGGCTGAAGCCATATGTTTCTATTTGATCAACCATCAGGGGGGTACACTCAGTGTATACCATGTGTCTGGAATGCACAAGGTCCCCAGCTAATGTAGTACCTGCTTCAACATCTTTATAATTCAGTACCACAGTCCTTATTTACACCATTTACACTTATTTTCTAGCCATATGTCTAAATCCCTTTTTGGTGGATGAAATGCTTCACTGATTTGATAATAGTATCTTATCTCAGCATAATCATGGTCACTTGTGAAACATTTGGTATTATTTCACATCTTTATCATTTCTACAATTATTCAATGTCACTTGAATCTGAAATACCTCGTACACACATGATTGAATATTCAAAATGATTATTGTGGAGATTTTTAGCATCAGTTGACATAGTTTACATTGCATACATTTAGCCTTCTATATGAAGTTTACACGACATATATTCTATGGATTTAAATGATTTACTTATTACCTACATTATCTTGACTATAATAAATCCCATTGCTTTGCAGTGAATCTGGTGCTGCCTTTGAAAGCTTTTGATTAATATGGGTCAGAAGTGTTTTGCTTGCTGTTGTCATAGGGTGACAATAGCCTTTTTAGTGGATTTTGGCTGCATGTTTACAGATGGCTACAGTCTTGATGAAATACATGTGTTGGCTGATTAATCTGAGAAAGGCATCAGTCAGATAGGAGATCAACCTTTTCTTTGACATACTAGTCACACTTGGAGTTTACCGTAAGCTATGTTTCAGTATGTCAGGTGTATTACACTGCTTTGTACTGTTATTATACCTTTATCTATATTTGATTCCGTATCTGCTTTGTGTCATGTTTTCTATATTGGTTGTTAGCATTCATCGTATATGTGCTTTATGCTTTGATGCTGAACATTGTCATGTGGTATTTTTATGTTATCTTAAATATTTATATTTTCTGTATGTGACGAACTGATCAACATATTTTGTGTTACAGTTTAGTCTCCATGTTGGAGTTTACCACAGAATCTTTCACTTCACATATGTTGAACTACTTTTGTCTGGATACGTTCTCATATCAGTGTCATGATGTCAGTGGTATATACAGTTTTGTCATTGTGTTTCCTCAACTGCCTGTTTAGGATATTATTGAATACTTACATTGCTTTTCTTATTGAATCATTTAAGTGCTAACATATGCACTTATCTTCAAATAACCATTCCTATTAAAATGTGGTATGAAATAATTGGATAGTGACAAACATTGTTTTTCTTGTGTTAAACTACGACACTAATCCCAAACTTCACCACAAAAACATTTTCACCACGTTTTATTACAGCATGAACATGAATAATATTACATATTTGGAAGATTTTCCCATATTTGACATGAATTACAATTGTTGTTGTTGCTTTACTGTACCACTGAGCTCCTAGTAATAACTTCTGCTTTTCTTTTGGTAGCAAGTGATGTTTGTCTGAAACGTGAAGTTCCACATCGTACTGATTCACATATTTGCACACTTACTTCTTATGGAGTTTGATATTTGAACTAATTGATTATGAATTTTCTTACAGATTAGTACCTGGCAGTTTGGATTTTCAGGTTGTTCTGATCGTCACAAACATAGGCCTTGAACGTTTTCAATTTGGTTTGAGGTGTCTCATGCTCGGTTCTAGTTTCATGTAGTTTTGCTTACTATAGCCATTTGAACTGTTTTTCTGTTGTGATGCCATGGTTTTGGACTTTGTATTGAAACAGTATCGTTCATTGTATGTTAGAATGTAAATGAATTTCTTCAAATATAACTTGTTTTGTGGCCTTACAGTCATTTGCTGTAATCGCATTTCCTATGTGTGGATGAATTCTGAATGGTTGTATGCACTACTCTGGTCTCAATTAACAGATTAGAGGGAATTTTCCTGTTCATTTTCTTGTATATGCTTTAAACTTGTGCTTTTCTATGATTTGGTGTAGGATAACTCTTGATTCTGATATGTCATTCATGGACACAAATCTACATTTTGTCTGGTGTAATAGGATGGGTTTTATGCTATCAACTTGAATTTTGCTTTGTCAAACTGTATTATATACAGAGAAGAACTCTTTACACTGTGCAGTTCACCAAACACTGATTAGATTAACTAAAAATTGTGGGATATATCTATATATGAAAAAACTAATGATGATTTTGTGCTGGAAAGATGAAAATAACTGACAGCAACCTGAGTAATCAACATGACAACGCCTTGCCAGAAAAGCCTAAAGAATTACAGCTTCCAATCACTTCTTCTTTAAACTGTTCATCATCCATGTTTCACTTCAATACATCACTACATTCCAGGCAAATACTTCCAGAAAAGACATCCTGGCACTTAAATCAATATTTGATTTTAACAAATTTCTATTCTTCAGGAATAATTTTCTTGCCCCTGCCAGTCTCCATTTTATATCCTCTCTACTTTGACCAGCATTAGTTATTTCACTGCCCAAATAGCAAAATTCATCTATTTCTTTGTGTCTTCGTTTCTTATCTAATTCCCTCAGTATCACCCGATTTTATTCATCTAAATTGCATTATACTTGTTTTGTTTCTGTTGTTCATCTTATATCTTCCTTTCAAGACACTGTCCATTTCATTCAACTGCTCTCCCAAGTCATATGCTCTCTCTCTGACAGAATTACCATTTCATCAGAAAACCTCATCAGAAATATCTCAACGTTATTATTTCTTCTCCCTAGACTTCAATCCCTACTCCAAATTTGTTCTTTTGTTTCCTTTACTGCTTGCACAATGTACATACTGAATAACATAGTGAATAGGCTGCAACATTGTCTCACTCCCTTCTCAACCACTGCTTCCTTTTCATGCCCCTCAAATCTTACAACTGCCATCTGCTTTCTGTACAAGTTGTAAATAGCATTTTTCTCTCTGAATTTTACCCCTGCTACCTTCAGAATTTCAAAGACACAACTGCAATCAACACTGTCAAAAGCATTCCTTAACAAGGGGAGGCCATGACGTTTGGAATGCTGATCTGCTGCAAACTTCGTACACTCTTAGTACTCAATGAGGACAACAAAATGTGTAAGCAGTAGTGCATACTTCTGAAGTGTTATTGAGAAAATCACAAAAATAATTTCGGTCATCAAATATATACCTGTGTGCGGTCATTTTTAACATGAAGCGGCTGCAGCCGAGTGGCAGTCTGCCTTCAGCAGTGACATAGTGCAGACCGTGTTGCCCGCCATCCCAGCTGCAGTGCACATACCTGTTTGTTTATGCCAGAACACATTCGCATTTGTGGTGTTTTGATTCTAGAACGAGATGGCACACTCGTACAGAAAAGCAATTTTGAAGTTCAGTTTTGCGGACAACTATACATGACCAATGGCACATGAGATTGATCGTTTTTTAAGAGAAGAGGTTAAAACCAATCCACAGGAAATGGTGGGAATCCATTTATCAATTGTTTCAAGTGTTGTATATGTCAAGCTTATTGATGTGGTGGCTTGTGGAAGACTTCTACAACTATCACCTAATGGTTATTGTTTCTGTCATGCTGACGGGAATGTTGGTGCAGTTACAGTCGACCACATGGGAATGGGGATATGCACCATACGGGTCTTCGAACTTCCGTTTGAGGTCCCGTCTGAACGTTTGATCAACGCCTTTCGACCATACAGTACAGTTCTATCCCATGTAGCAGAAAAAAGGACGAGTTTTACCACATACCCTGTTCTAAATGGGGTGAGAGAAATACGGAAAGAACTGTGAAAGCACGTCTCCTCTTATTTGTACACAGGGGGTTGTCGAGCGATCATAATCTATGCTCGGCGTGTGGGAAAGGAGGTCATGTCCACTCAAAATGCCTCCAGCAATGTTTAGTGCAAACCCCGCAGGATGACGTTCAGGCACCACAACACATGACTGCATTACCATTGACCTTTGTGGAGGCCTTGAGAGAAGAAGTGAGGGAGATTTCCGATGGGCACCAGCAGCTGCGCACTATAGAGAACATGGACACCAAGGATTGGAACTCCGACCACCAGTTCCACCACAGCACATACAGGACCCCATACAAGAGATGCAGCTGACGGTCGCTGCAGACTCAACCTGGTGGCTGCCAGTGCTTCCAGCGTGATAGACCACGCCCGAACCGGAGGATACGCAATCCAAACAACCAATGCAGAAGCAAGGCAATGGAAACGGCATTTGCCAAAGAGAAGAAAGAAGTGCCGACTGACTTCTGCTGATGTTAGCCATAGTCCTGAGGGGTCAGTGGACGACGACAGTATTGACTTGCGACCAGTGGATTCAACAGATACCGAGATGACAGTACAGGAACTGCACAACAACGATAACTTGAATTCTCCTTCTGGTGTCTGGAAGGCAGAAGTGGAGATGACAATTGTCCATCATTAGAGTGGTGACACTGCTGCCTACCATCCTTTGGCAAGTTCCAAATATATGCTGGGGGACTGGGCGAAAGGAATGGACCAACAGGAGCAGGATGAAGATACGGACATGGCAATTGAGGATATTCCCAGCCAAGAACCGGGAGGGGCCGGGGAATGTTGAACAACTTGGTGTAGTGAGGAGTGACGGGGTTTCTGATAGCCGACGGTTTTCAACACCATCGCTTGATGACAACCCCCTATAACTGATGAACACATGCCAGGATTACCACATTGCAACGATAAACAGTGCACAATGATAGTGGATGTGGTGTGGCAGTCCTCACCAGGGAAGGTATAGGAATGGAGGAAGTCATGTCTCTTCCTTCGGCACGTGGAATAGCGATCACTGTTGAGGCGTTCGTTTCATCAATGTCTGGTTCCAGAAAAAGAAGAGAAAGGGTGACCTTTTACACTGAAGAGATAGCACCGTTGTTCACCAAACGCTGTGACAGTTATGTAGTGGGCAGAGACTTTAATTGTGTCATCAACCAAGAGGACCAAGTACCTCATTATGTGCCATGCATGGAATTGCACACTTTGATTACTGAAATGGCACTTCTGGATACCTGGGAACTGCAGCTTGGCGACAGAATAGGTTACACATATGTAACGGGACACTCGGCAAGTAGACTTGATAGATTGTATGTGATGCGCACTCTGCGGAAGGCGATACTGGATGCAGAAATCTGTCCAGCGGCTTGTACGGATCATATGGCGTATGTCTGTAAGATTTCACTAACGCGGCAGAAGATATGGTGGAGTAAGGGTCACTGAAAAATGAACAGTGCACTTTTACGTGACGCTGCATGTCGCTGGTCGATTGAGGTGGTCTGGGACACCTACGTTTGCCCCTAACAAGCACACACCTCAATTCTCCAGTGGTCGATCAAATGCGCAAAACCAATGTTACGGAGAATGCTGATACGATGTGGGCAGGACAAATCGCAGTGGAATGACACAACAGTTGATTTTTATTTGACAGCTCTGAGGGAACTGATGACCCAACAACCATTGCCGGAAAGGCACACGGTCATGCGCAGGATAAAAGCCAAGTTATTACTGATGACAAGACTAAGAATGGAAGGTCCAACAACCCTACCACAACAAAGGTCAAAAATTAATTATGATTGTTGTGGTGTCACCGTCAGACACCACACTTGCTAAGTGGTAGCCTTTAAATCGGCCGTGGTCTGCTAGTATACATCGGACCCGCGTGTCGCCACTATCAGTGATTGCAGACCGAGCGCCGCCACACGGCAGGTCTAGAGAATCTTCCTAGCACTCGCCCCAGTTGTACAGCCGACTTTGCTAGTGATGTTTCACTGACAAATTACGCTCTCATTAACCGAGACGATAGTTAGCATAGCCTTCAGCTACGTCATTTGCTACGACCTAGCATGGCGCCATTATCATTTGCTATTTATCTTGTGATACATGTACTGTCAGACCGATGTTCACCAATTATGAATTCCAGTAGTCACTTACGTTCTTTGCTACTATAAATTCCCTTACCCGTTCCAGGCCTCACGCCAGCCTGCGTGAGCTTAAACGCGTGCCTTTCGGCTTCCTCTCCTAGTGGCTTGGCTGTCTAGCCAAGTCACAACAATTGTAGTGTTGCTCACGCTGATAAATATTGCATTTTCGGGCAACAACAAAGTTATATTATGTGACAGGTATCATTAGAGCACAGTTAATAATGTCATTTCTTGAAATAATGGATAAACTAGGCACTCATCTTTTCGTGTTTCCCGCACTGGTCTTGTTGTGAACTCATGGCTCAATCATCAAAAATCTAGGTGGTGATGATTCCAAGCTCGGATGCAAAGAGGCCTAGGTGTTATTCTGCGATCTTTAAAAGTTTTATAGATGTGTTTCATAAAACATTCTTGAACACTAAACTTTTGCAAGTTAGGAGAATGATGATGTAAAATAGTAATCAGCATTCCGAATTTAAGTTGCACTTCTTTTTTATTACTTTTGTTGCAATATCACGTAACTCACAAAACATCACTTCACAATATAAAACATACTCGAAAATATCTTCCTCACTGTTAAAGTTCACATTTGATAAACTGACTACAATTTGCGTCTTTTCAACATGATGACCAAGACTTGACTCCCTAATAACTGCTTACGCACCCAAAAGTCAGAGTTACAAGTACGTCAAAGATCATAGTGACAAAAGAAAGAATACTCATAAGAATAATATCATTGCAATATAAACATATCGATGTATCAAAGTACGTCTACATTAATGAAATCAAATCTGAATGTTGTTTCAGAAATATGTTAACTACTTTACAGAAACGCAGTAGAATATTGCTGGTATCAAGAGGTTGACGTGAGGTGCCGCAATGGTTACATAATTCAAGTACCATTACAAAGGCATAATGGTCTGGGTGAGATTCGTGGGCACAGTTGCTGCCAAAGCCCCCTCAATGCACCATGTAGTATGTGAACGCCAACAATGGCGAAGGACATTGATCAAGGAACAAACCTCTGAAACTGGCCAGCAAGTTGTCATCCAATGTGATATGGCGCAGGTGTTTACCAACTACATCCACCAGTTATAAGGAACCGTACAAGTGAACCAGGAGACACTACATGATGTCATCTCTGAAAAGCCAGACGAGGACCACCACTGGATGCAGAGAGTTTCATCACAGTGATAACGGAGGATGAGCTGACAGACACAATTGCCAGGATAGCTCCAAACAAGTCCCCAGGACAGGATGGTTTCCCAACTGAATTTTACCGCTCCTTCGCATACCTCATGGGACAGACAAGGATTCAGATGTATAACGAACTCCTGTTACTGCAGACTGGGATACCTGTCAAATTCACGGAGGGTATCATCCCAATACCCAAACCATGTGGTGGAAGAAGGCCAGAAGATTATAGACCACTAACTCTCCTGAAGTGTGACTATAAGATTTTCACAAGCCTCGGATGTAAGAGTAATGTACATAAGGCGCTTGGAGATTACTGAGATATCATTGCATTAGCAGTGGCATGCCAACTGTATGGGGCACTAGTCTCTATTGACTTCGATCATGCATGCGACAGGGTGGATCATATCTTTTTACATACAGTGATGGGCAGATTGGAAATCCCACAGGCCTTCATTCTAGTGATCATGCGACTTACACAGCGTGCGATCAAAGGTCTCAGTGAATGAGTGAGGCACTGACTACATTGTCATTTGACGGTCAGTTCACCAAGGTTGCCAATTTCGATATTTTTGTATGCGATGGCATTGTAACCCTGCCTACATGGTCTCCGAAGACGGCTGGAGGGAGTGCTGTTGCCACAACTGACCTTTCATTGCCGTGCTTATGCTGACGATGTGATGCTGATGGCACGGACAGGCGACGAAGTACGTACGGCATTGGCATGGATACAGCAATATGGGATGGCAGAGGAAGCGAGCTTAACCTACAGAAGTCATACTGCATGAATGTCAGTTGAGGATTACAACTGGGGAAGGAAGGCCCGCTCATGTTAGTTAATACCATAAAATGATTAGGTATTACATTCCACATGGATGTGCAGCAGAAGCAGCAGATAACTACTGACGCATATTGAAGCTGATGCGGATAATGGTGCTGTTACAGAAATTAAGAGCATTGGATATGATTCAGAGGGTGACCTACATTAATGTGTACCTAACATCGAGACTCACGTAGCGCATGTCCTGCCTTTAATGCACACAATGACAACACGGATACAAGCAACTTTTGGAACTTACGTGAGTGTGGGGCACCTGTTCCAGATCCAATACACAACGCTTATGCTACCACCTGGAGAGGGTGGACTTGGCCTGGTAAACGCATATGAAAAGGCACGGGCGTTATTTGTCAGTATGATTTTTCGACAGTGGCGCGACCAATTTCACAGTATCTCGGGTGCGTTGGCCGATGCACTGGTGCCCACTTCAATGGTGCCCCCAGTCAATGTGCACCATATTTCACAGAAGATGTCACATTTCAGGTCTTTGTTTTTGGAGCTTAGCTGTGTCAGAGAAGCCTTCCCAACAACACGACTACTGACTACCAACGACATGAGATGTGTACCAACTCTTACTGCGCTGGTGCCCAAGCAATACCCTGGACAAGAACTGGCGACAGATATGGCACGTTATATGGAACATTTACCTCCCAATGTCGGTATGCTCAACATGGTATGTGGTGGTAAATAGGAAGTTCACAATGAGTCAACGGCAGCATGCGCTTTATTTGGCAGACGCTGCACTATGTTTAAGCTGTGCAGCAGAGGACACTGATTAACATTGTTTAGCATGTAGTGGGACAGCTCCGGTGTGGCACTTAGCATGACAGATATTGACTTCCAATTATGCTCTGCTCCTCGCACATTTTCATCAGACACCCTTTCTTCCCCACAAGAATCTTATTTTCCAGTCCAAAAAACCAGTGCAGTGACATGAGTATGGGGAATGGTTGTGGGCTATGTCTGCAATTAATTGGAAAAGGGCAAAATGGATTTTTAGCATTTTCTGCTGGATGGACATGCGAAACTGTAACAGCATAAGAAATATAGGCGAGACTTCATTAATTACCTGTGACAGACATTTACCAACCCGCCGGCCAGATAGGGTGTGATGGCTGAGAGATGAGGTGGATGAAGTATGCCAAGACAGACATCAATCACACTTAACAGAATCTTAGTTATCTTCGAGAAGATGACCCAGTCTTGTGCCAATGTCTGGAGAACGGGTTGACAGATGGCTCTATTGCTCTATCGAATATCGGATGGTGATCAGGTGTCGCCCATGACATTAATTTCATTTCATTGCTAGAGGAGCATGTTTCTTTTGTATTTGTACTATAAGGGATGTCTTCATGTCTTTTTCATTTGGACATTTTCAATTTTATTCATTTACTTACTTAATTAATTTTCTAATTAGCCACTATTTGTCAACATTTGGACATTGTAGACACTTTTATGCAGTAGTATACAAAATGTATGTCAGCAAAGCTTGTAAGTCTGACCTTGTAAAACAATTATTCTTTGTAATATATATTTATATACATAAAATAATAAAAAAAAAGAGGTCATTTACTAGTCGATAGTTATGAATATTGCATTATTTGTGATAATAAAAATTTGTAGATTGCCAAACAACATTGTAAATTTAATAAAAGTTCATCTGATTACACGTATTTTTCCCATTACATCAACTGTAATATAAATAGTAAAAAAAAAATGACTGTGTTAGAAATAAAAAAAAAAAAAAAAAACTGACGAACAGGACTGGATCCAGTGATTACGGGGCTTGAACGCAAACCACTTGGCTGCCACCATTTCATGGTAAACATGACCATGCACAGGTATATATTTGACGACCAAAACTATCTTGTGATTTTCTCAATAACGCTTGAGAAATATGTGCTAGTGCTTACACATTTTGTTGTCCTTACGGAGTACTACGAGTGTACGAAGTTTGCAGTAAATCCGGGTTCCAAACGTCGTGGCCTCCTCTTGTATGTCTACAAATGCTATAAATATAGGTTTGCCTTTCCCCTTCCTATCTTCTAAGAGAAGTCATAGGGTCAGTAATGACTCACATGTTCCTACATTTCTCTAGAATCGAAACTGATCTTCCCTGAGGTTGGCTTCTACCAGTTGTTCCACTCTTCTGTAAAGAATTGAGTTACTATTATGCAGCCATGACTTATTAAGCTGATTGCTCAGTAATATTCACACCTGTCAGCACCTGCTTTCTTTGGGTTTGGAACTATTATATTCTTCTTAAAGTCTGAGAGTATTTCGCCTGTCTCATACATCTTCTACATTAAATGGAAGAGCCTTGTTATAGCTGGTGCTTCTAAGGCTGTCAGTAGTTCTGACAGGATGTCTTCTACTCCTGGCACTGTGTTTCAAATTAGGTCATTCAGTACTCTTTCAACATCTTTTCACAGAATCCTATCTCTCATAACACCTTGACTTACATCCTCTTCTGTTTCTATAACACTGCCTACAAATTCATCTTCCTTGCACAGACCCCCCCCCCCCCCCCCCTCCCAATATACTCCTGTCACCTTCCAGCTTTCCCTTCTTTGCTTAGGACTAGTTTTCCATTTGAGTTCTTGATGTTCATACAGCTGCTTCTATTTTCTCCAAAGGGCACTTCAATTTTCCTGTAAATGGTATCTATCTTCCCATTAGTCAAAATACTTCAAAACTGTTACATTTGTCCTCTAGCCATTCTCCTGAGTAATTTTGCATTTCCTGTCGGTCAGGTTTCTTAGATGTTTGTATTCCCTTTCACCTTCTTCATTTACTGCATTTTTATATTTTTTTCCATTTGATCAATTAAACTGGGTATATCCTGTTTTATGTAAGGATTTCTACTTGGTCTTGTGTTTTTACCTTTTTGATCCTCTGCCACCTTCACTATTTCATCTTCCAAACCATTTTCAATCATTGCCTATTGTGCCCTCTGAAACACTCAACAACCTCTTGTTTCAACTTATCCAGTTCCTACCTCCTTAATTCCCTACGGTTTTGCATTTTCTTCAGTTTTAATTTACAGTTCATACACAATAAATTGTGGTCAGAGTCCATATGTGCCCCTCAAAATGTCTTACAATTTAAAATCTGGTTCCTAAATCTCTGTCTAACCATCATACAATCAATATGAAACGTTCTGGTGTCTCAGTCTCTTCCATGTGTGCAATGTTCTTTCATGGTTCTTAAACCAGGTATTGGCAATAATTAACTTGTGCTCTGTGCAAATAGTCACCAAGCACTACTAAATTTTTCTCTCCTTTACCTATCTGAATAATTGCTTTTTATGGGATAAGTTGTAGGGTCTGATCTCACCCTTGATCATCTTCTACAAGTTTACCTACCTTTCTGTAAGTAATTTGTATCAGTATTTTACAGCCATGCCATATTAAACTGAAGATTCAATAGCATTCACACCTATCAACACCTGCCATCTTTGGAATTCATATTGGTTACATTCTTCAGGGTGTATATGTGAACAGTGAAAAAAAAATCCCGGATTTCCCGGTTAAAAATATACTTTCTCCCAGATGAAAATACATTTTTCCATGTTAAGTAACAGTATACTTTTCCTCAAAACTGTAAAATTTATCAATCCTTTAAATGGTTGTGGTTTTATACACCGGCGTAGAATTTCCTGGCTCTTTAAAAAACGGCACTCAGAGGAAAAAAAAACACGTTTTAGGAAGATGTTTTGATGTGCAGCAACATGTACACTGCATATTTTTGTATTACGAAAGTATAGATTCGAATTCCACCAAACACTGCATATTACTTCCCGAAGGATTGAAATTGAGGTTGCGATGTGCTTTTGTAAGCCAGGTGTAGCTCATGTCAAGTGATCTCGCCAGCCGATGACAACGGATATTCAGATCATAGGACACTGTGATGTAGTCAGCCAATAGCGACATCACTGTAAAGTAGCGCGAACACACAAATAGGAAAAGGTAATGGTTTAAATTAATATACATATATACATAGTGTTTCTACAAGAAAAGAAAAGCTTTTACATTTAATATTGGTCACTAAGATTAATAAGCTGCAAGAGAAGCTAAGCTTTAACACATAATGACTATTTTTGCACGTGTTACACTTTAAAGATACATCACAAAAATGTGCCAGTAAATTTTTTAACAATGACATAAATGTCTGATATTCTGGGATCAAAAATATTCTAAATGGTCGCCCTCAAAGATTTGATTTTTGAATGAGAGTCAAATGCTCTGAGATTCAAGAAATTCATCAGACATTTGCACGCACAGAGTTCATCTTGCGTAAAAGGAAATTTACTTTGAAATTAACACTTTCCAAACAACCATTCGCAATATTTTCCCGCAACCTGTTAGAAATAGAATCGTTTACGCAGTTGCCAGAGCACGCCAAATAACAGGTGTCGTTCGTAGATGTGAAACATTAAAAGATCATACATTATGTCATAAAAGAAACAAGACATTAGAGGACACTCCAAGAGCATGGGAATTTTGTGAATTATACTAAAATGCACCATTCGGCTTAAAGTGCACATTCGTATATCCAGATTCAGATGTAAATTTTCTTGGAGTACCTGTACTATATTATCTCACGTTTGGTTCTTTATTAAGGCATAATGCCATATGTGCTAGAAGAAGAAAACGTGAACTTTAAATGCAGTGAACAGTTGAAACTAGCCAATAGTGTGGAATTAAACACTTAGTTTCAAATAAATTGACTGCCTCAGCAGATAAAATTAGTACAAGCCAAATTTCTTTAACAAACTGACAATAACTTCATTCTTCTGCAAGGCAATTAATGTTTGATTGTCAGAAAGGTGGAAACAAAATAAAATCTGAAACTAATTACATATTTTAGCCTTCCATAATTATGTGAATGTATTTTAGTTCACTTGATAGCTCCTGGCCACAGAAATCCATTTTGTTTTCATTTGAAGTGAGAGCAATAAACAAAGAGGAAACAGCAAAATCACTTAATGTAAACATGGGTCATGTGGAGTCTACCACCTCCCACTACAACTCAGACTGCTCTGGAAATCAGGTCCAGATCTAGGATATTTCCAAACCGGGGCAATATTAGATAGTGGCGCTCCCCCCTCCCTTGAGTATTGGAGGTACGACACCAAAAATTTAAAAATCGGCTTTTCAAAAATATCTTCATTTTGTAGTACACATCTTTCTGAAGAGTCTGATACATAAAACATATATATTTGAGGGAACATAAGACATGTTATTTGGTCTTAAGTGGGTCAAAGTGCAGTGCCATGCCTCTCCACACAGCATTCTTCCATCGCACGTCTCTTGCATTTCGCTCTGTGGAATTCAAACATGTAATATGTTGTAATGGAATGTGTGCCATCAAACTATATTCACGCCAGTGGAAATTAAAATGTCCTGTGGTGCCTCTCCTGCTCCCAGTTGGCCAGTTGGACATCCTGCCCCTCTTTATTGACATCCTGCTCCTCTTTAAAAAAATCTCAGAATTAATACTGGTCGGGATTATTTGTAACCAGCGGAACAAGAACACTTCAGAAAATTTGCAGTCTTTATTGCCTATTAGCTAATAACTTGCTGATTTGTGTGACATAAAATTAAATATAGCATACATAAATGAGTAAAGATGAGAGACAAGCAAGACAGTACACGTTTCTTCAATCGTTAAGTCCTAGCTTCTTTCCTCTTTAATCTTGACACAGCTTTATATGGCATACTTTCCTTTCTGGAAATGAATCTACTACCTCATCGAAGTTCGTTAACGTTTTGCTACATGAAAAAACGAAATGTCTTTGTCTAATATTAGAAAAGCTGTTAATACAAATTGTACCCAAGACTGGTGTGGTTTCTCGATCTGATTACGTGTATTTTGACACTGCTATATAAAATGAAATAGGCCTGCCCAGTGTTGCAGCAGTTGTTACACACACCAAATAAACAAGACTGTTTTGGCACAAATGGTCATTTTTATAACATAACGGAATATAATTCACGAAGTACCAATATCAAATGCCTATTAGGCCTAATGCAAGCAAAAATTTTGTGTTAGGAAATGGTTTCACCTTTCATTCATACTCTCTAGCTTCTGAAGCACGAGATCGAAATGTAGTAGTACTAAATTTTTAAATAAATTTTGAATAATCATATTCTCCCATAATTTGTGAGAGTCCCCGTTTCTTCTCATTTCTCATTCTAACAAACAATCGTATGACTAATTCTGTAACTATTCCTGCCAGTGTCAAAACTTATCCTCTGGTTAATGTCATCACCAGTTTAGTTATCCGGTTGGGCGTTATTACGTGTTCATACAACGCGTTTTCCATGCTACTCCCAGAATAGAACTTTAGGTGATTATTTCTTGTGGGGGTTTATAAAAGACTTTGTTTATGTGCCTTTGTTACCAACAACATTGAATGAATTGAGGTATTGCAAGCTGTAACTCAAGACATGTTCACTGCAGTGTAGGAACAATCTGAATACCACATTGACATATGCCATGCATCTCAAGGGAGACACACTGAACACCTTTAAAAACGTATAAAAAAGCACTTTTTCAGTTTCCCATTAATCAAAAAAACAAAATTTATTGTATATGTTTATTAGTTTCAGAAATATAGAAGTGCCAAATCAGATGATTCTTTTTGATACACCCCGTATATTCATCCCAACTTTCAAATTTCTCGTCTTATCTTAGTACTTTCTTGCCATCCAAGCTCCTGATTTTTACGCAGCCACTTCTCTTTTCTGCAAAGGTCTCTTTAAATTTACTTTACCGTCAAGAATACTTCTGCAGCTTGCATCTGTCCTTTATCGATTCCTGTATAAGCATTTTGCATTTTCTGTCCGTTTCATGTTTCGATGTTTCACCTGCATCATTTGCTGAATTCCTATATTTTCTTGTTTTTGCAGTTAAATTTAATATTTCCTGTGTTATAAAGGGATTTCTGCCAGCCCATATCATTCATCTATTTGTTCTGCCAATGTGTTCACTATTTTACTCTCAAAGCTACCCACTCATGTTCTGTTGTATTCCTTTCGTTTGTTTCCATCAAATGTTCTCCAATGCTCCATCTGAAACTCTCAACGATCTCCAGGTCTTCCATTTTTGCAGGTCCTATCATTTTTATTTTCTAACACTGGGCAATTTCTTCAGATTTCTTCTGCAGTTCGTAACCAATAAATTATGAGCAGAGACCATATCTGCCCCTGGAAGTGTCTTCCAATTTAAAATCTGGTTAAAAAATCTCTGCCTTACCATTACATAATCATCAAATCCTACAATGTCTCCAGGTCTCTAACATATGTACAACTTTCTTACATAAGTTCTTAAACAAAGTGTTAACGATGAAAAAATTATGTTGTTTGCAAAATTCTGTGAGCAACATTCTCCTTCATTCCTTTCACCCAATCTACGTTCCCCATTCTTTATTCTTCTCTTACTTTTCCTACTATCAGTTTCAGTCACCCATCACAATTAAATTTTCATATACATGAATAATTTCTTTTCTCTCATTGTACATTATTTCAATCACTTCATCATCTGCGGAGCTAGTTGACATATAAACTTGTACTTCTCCGAAAACTGCCTGGAACTAGTTAGTGCAAGATAACGAGGGATAATATGGCCATAAAGCAGCTTTGCTGGCAATGGATATATCAGCTTTGGAAAAATGGATGGGATGTGAAAAGCAGAAAGACAAGTATAGACTCATCTTCCCCTGATAAAAAGAAGGCAGCATTCAGCAGATTCAGATGGTTTAAATTACTTGGTTACATAATTGCATATAACTACTGTACATAACTTTGCACTTAAGTAAATAATGTAGGGTGTGCTTGTAGTGTGAGTCCTTGGATTTGCCAGATACCTAATCATTGAAATAGAAGTCATATGAAAACAAACTCTTCCAAGTAGTTTGTAAATTAAATTTAAAGCACAGTAGCAGAAATAATATGTTGAGCTGGTGTTCTTCAATCAAAATGTTTCATAGTAGAATTAAGTTATAAAGATGTATAGAACAACTGCAAAGTAAGTCATTATTTTATTATGACGACACCATTCAGTTTCGATCTCTGTAATGCCAGACAAGTATTTGTCTGTCTCATATTTCATGCATAGCTGTCATTAAGTGAAGGGAGAGGAGTGAAACTGTGCTAAAACAAGGAGTTATTCCTAATTATGTAAATCTGATAGCATGTCATAAATTAGAACTGATTTTAATTTACCGTGTTTAAGAATAGAATTATGTATTAAATGCAGAGTGAACTTAGTGTAAAGCAAAATGGATATGAAAATACGTTTTTTGTGGTTTGATGAGCGTTCGTAGTTCCGTTGCATAGCATTTTTTTGTTATCACATTGAATTATAAGATTATGTGGTGATAAATGTGTGTATAATTATATAGCGTATTTAGGTTTAAGTATTTAAATTTCATAAAAAATGGTAAACGAATTGCGGCCATGTCTAGGAATTATTTTCATTAAGGTAGTGTCACGTGACCTGACTCAGGACTGGGGATATGAGTGTGAAAATGTGGTCTTTTCATCGTTGTCCGTTGTTGTGTTAAGTGTGGAGTGACAAACTGCCGTGAGTGTAAGCATGAACACCAGTGTCCGTGAATAAACAGTGAAGGAACAACGTGAAAGTGTGTAGGTGCGAGTCAATAAACCATATGTATGAACATCACGGATTATTCCAGGATGAGATTTTCACTCTTCAGTGGAGTGTGCGCTGATATCAAACTTCCTGGCAGATTGAAACTGTGTGCCGGACCGAGACTCGAACTCGCGACTTTTGCCTTTCGCGGGCAAATGCTCTACCGAACGAGCTACCCAAGCATGACTCACACCCCCTCCTCACAGCTTTACTTTTGCCAGTACCTCGTCTCCTACCTTCCACACTTAACAGAAGCTCTCCTGTGAACCTTGCAGAACTAGCACTCCTGAAAGAAAGGATATTGCAGAGACATGGCTTAGCCACAGCCTGGGGGATGTTTCTAGAATGAGATTTTCACTCTGCAGCGGGGTGTGCGCTGATATGAAACTTCCTGGCAGATTAAAATTGTGCTGGACCGAGACTCGAACTCGGGACCTATGCCTTTCGTGGGCAAGTGCTCTACTAACTGAGCTACCCAAGCACGACTCACGCCCCCTCCTCACAGCTTTACTTCTGCCAGTACCGCATCTCCTACCTTCCAAACTTAACAGAAGCTCTCCTGCGAACCTTGCAGAACTAGCACTCCTGAAAGAAAGGATATTGCGGAGACATGGCTTAGCCACAGCCTGGGGGTTGTTTCCAGAATGAGATTTTCACTCTGCAGCGGAGTGTGCGCTGATATGAAACTTCCTGGCAGATTAAAACGTTCTGTGTGTCGGACCGAGATTCGAACCCGAGACCTTTGCCTGTCGCGGGCAAGTGCTCTACCGACTGAGCTACCTGAGCACGACTCACGCCCCCTCCTCACAGCTTTACTTCTGCCAGTACCTCGTCTCCTACCTTCCACACTCAACAGAAGCTCTCCTGCGAACCTTGCAGAACTAGCACTCCTGAAAGGAAGGATATTGCGGAGACATGGCTTATCCACAGCCTGGGGGATGTTTGCAGAATGAGATTTTCACTCTGCAGTAGTCGGTAGAGCACTTGCCCGCGAAAGGCAAAGGTCCCGAGTTCGGGTCTTGGTCCGGCATACAGTTTTAATCTGCCAGGAAGTTTCATATCAGCGCACACTCCGCTGCAGAGTGAAAATCTCATTCTGGAAACATACCCCCGGCTGTGGCTAAGCCATGTCTCCGCAATATTCTTTCTTTCAGGACGCTAGTTCTGAAAGGTTCACAGGAGAGCTTCTGTTAAGTTTGGAAGGTAGGAGACGAGGTACAGGCAGAAGTAAAGCTGTGAGGAGGGGTCGTGAGTCGTGCTTGGGTAGCTCAGTCGGTAGAGCACTTGCCCGCGAAAGGCAAAGTTCGAGTCTCGGTCCGGCACACAGTTTTAATCTGCCAGGAAGTTTCATCACCGATTATTATCTATCGAGATTGGATTTATTTGTGAGAGGGCTAGCCAATATATGACTCAGTATTAGGGGTGCACATGCAACTGTTCAGTATCTACCCCCTCTGCAGATGAGACGTGTGTAAAATAGGTAGTGAATGAGCCCAAGTACAGTTGCAATTGAGGGCTCATCTGGGATATGACTTTTTTTGTTTTCATTCGATTCCATAACATTTTGGGATTAGGTGTCCACCTGATATTAAGCTTTTCAACAGTCAGTGTTGGAACTCTGAGCTATATCGGTGCATTAGCAGTAGCAGCATGTTTGTTTTGTACAATGTACACGCTGCCCCTTGGTTACACCAATATAAGGCCACCACAATTGTGATGCAGTCATTTACACAGCCTGGTGAGTCGACCATGCGCTACCACGGGCACCAAACACACGCAATATTCCGTGCTGCGTACACATGTTGCTGCGAGTAAAACTGTCGTCCATGACATATCCATGTGTTGCTGTGGGTAAAGCAGTCGACAAAGCTGTATCCATGTGCTGCTGAGGATCAATGCCATTGTCCATGCCACCGACCAACAGGTCTATATGCTGCCAGGGGCCCACGCCATGTCTTCTCGCTCCCAATCGAGTTTACTGCATGTCCACAATGCCGACCACGTTTCATTGCATAGCTGTGCTGCCGTCACTGGCTGCATTCGTGTCACATGAGGATATAAAAGATAAGTACAGCCAGCAGCTACATTGTAAAATTGTGCTCTTTCATTAGCTATGACCGCTGAGACGCATGAATCTCAAAGTGAAGGTGAATCAGTGGATGTTAGGAGTAACTGTAGTAGCCCTAGCATGCCAAAAGAAATAGGTTGGATACGAGGAAGTGACCTGAATGCAATTTTTGTAACACTTAGTAGTAAATTAGGAGAAATATATTCAAAAATAGGGAATATAAAAACTGAAATAGTTGGAGAAACATATTCAAAAATAAGGAATATAAAAACGGAAATAGTTGGAGAAATGGATTCAAAAATAGGAGATATGGAATTGAGCTTAATGATAAAATAAAAACAGTGAGTGAAAAATTTCATCAGCTAGATCTCAAATTCACTCAACTTACAGATAAAGCCGAAAACAGAGTTAAATCTGTTGAGGGAATTACTGAGAGAGTTGATGAGGTTGAAAAAGAACTATTAGCCAAGGTGGACACTGAGCAAAAGTAATCTTGTGGGGCAGATTCAGGCACAGGAACAGAAATACACAATATTTCAGAAACAAACAGAGGCTGACATTGAATCCATTAAGATAGGAGTGCTGGATTGCCATAAGGGGATTACTGATAATAAGAAGGAATTAGAAGGGGAAATAAATGTATTGAGGGAAACAGTTAATACCGTAGCAGCAGGGAATGGAAATTTGTTGTTGGGATATCATATGGGGGCGTGGATTTCAATCAAAACCTTTTAGTGGGGAGAATAAATACCATGCAGTTGACTTTTTAGCTGCGTGTAAGGATAACCTTGTGACAGGAATGAGTGAGCAGGCAAAAATTAAATATGTTAAGAGGCAGTTGGAATAAGGAGCTCAAACATGGGCCAACCAAAATGCTAAAAAATTTTGTGATTTTAAAACCTTTGAAAACCTGATCTTGAACAAATACTGGGGCCAGGCAAAACAATTAAGATTGCAAAACGATTTTTGAATGGATCCAGTTACAAGAGGGGAAAGGAAAGTATGAGAGAGTTCTATGTTAGAGAACTGAATAAATTAAATCATCTGTATATGCCACTGGGTATATTAACAGAAATATCAACACTGAAGAGAAGATGAACAGATCATTTGCAATGGGATTTGATTCACAGTGCAACAGATTTGGTGGAAGAATTTCTTAATTTTGTAGAAGTATGGACAGAGCATTATGTTACAGACCTAAAAACATGGAACAGAGGGAGAGTGGAAGGTATCACAAAAGGGTAAACAGTATTAACTAAGAGTACAGTAATAATTATAACAAGTGGAGAGAGGACAGAAGTGATTATTCTAATCACGATTGAGATTAGAGAAGCAGACCACAAAGATATAACAGAAATTTTGGGGGGAGAAGAGATAATTTTGATCAGAGGTGGAGTGATAGAGAAGGTATGAGAATAAAGGGAATGCCATATACAAATGGACAGGGTAGGCAGTCAAAAAAAACTAATTAATGCCTCACTTAAGGTCTGCTGGGGGGGGGGGGGGGGTAATTCTGTGAACAGGGCCAGACAAGGACATGATGGGATGAGTAATGAAGTCAGCAAGGAAAATAGGGAAACTGGAATGTGTCATATGGATGCTGTCTTAGGAAATGAAAATCTGTGGGGAGGTTTCAACAATTACAGAAATAGAGTTAAAAGGTATAACAGGAAAAATGGAACAGCAATGAAGAGTGTGAGTTTAACATTGATGATACATTTAAGAGGGAAGAGAAATTACGAGCAGAGGAGGACAATACTGGTTTGTGTAGCAAAATTCATTGAAAGATCATAGACAGATGTAGTTTCATCAAAAGGGGAAACAAAAGAGGAATGTTCACCATAAGAATGGATGTGATGAACAGGTAGAGATGTCTATCAGAAATAGTATGGGGAATTGTGGAAAAGGTGAGGAGGGGATTATTCAGTGTGATGTAAAGGTTAATATGAGTGGTGTATTTGATACTGTGTAAAATGCTGGTAAATTACCTACTGATATTGTTACTGTGCTTGTGGGTGCCGGTGATAACTGTGTTAGTGACAATGAGTTCAATGTGGACATGGAAATGTGCACTGATGTGGAGAATGTTTCTGTAGGTTGCCCTGAAGATTAAACTGAAACCTATGTTTTCTTAACTGATGAAGATACAAGCCTGAACGATGTCAATTGTAGATGGTTAGGAAAGGATGAGGCTGATTATGATTTGAGTGATTGGGTATCCTATGCAAAATTACATAAAGCTTTGTTGCCTGAAGAATGAGGCAAAATAAAATTTAAAGTTACCGGGAAATTGGAAGAATTAAGTGAAGAAGAGAATGATGAGTTTGCCATTAAGAATCTGTTTGAAGGGGATATTGATGTATGTTTTGGAGAAAGACCTAAGGATATTTGCATTATGCAAGAGGAAAGCAGGAGTGAAGTAGAATGTGATTTATTACAGGAATCAGGGTTGAACAGAGTAGACATAGTGGTGATACAGCCAATAATTGATATCAATGTGGGAGGAATTACAGATATAGCATCATTAGACTCTGGCTCAGGTTTATCTGCAATTTCTGAATCTTTCTGGCAGGAAATTAAATGTTTAGGCTTAATAGAACTACCAGTTACAGGAAGCAAAATTAAGACAACAACTGGGACATGTAGTAAGCTCAGCAGCAGAGAAATATCACTGGAATTTAAAAGTAGTGATTATTGTTTTGATATTACTTGCTTTGTGGTGAAGGGGTTGGCACTGAATGAAGTTTTGGGCATGGACTTCCTGTACAAACATGACTAACATTTTTGTAAAAGACAGAGTGGTAGAATTTGATGCTGGTGGAAACAGATGAAGAATAAAATTTAAAGGGTAATTAAAAGGGTATGAGAAAATGACTCATTTACAAAGGATAGATGAGGTAGGTGATGAAATGTGTACCAAACAGCAGATATATGACAAATCAAATGAAATGGGACATTTAAATGAGAGACAAAAGGTGCAGCTTACAGGTTTATTGTGTAAACATAAGCATGTGTTATCTGACAGACCTGGAAATGTTGTAGATTTCAATTACGTTCTGAGAGTATTGCCACATGAAGTAATAAGGGCGAAACCTTATCCTATAGCAGTAGCTGATAAAGAGGCTGTAAGGGCCAGGATACAGAAGACGTTGAAGTGGGGTGTACAGAAGTGGGGAGGAGTGAGTATTGTAATCCAATAGTACTGGTGAAAAAGAGAGATGGTTCTATAAGAATAGTATTGGATGCAAGAAAGCTAAATAAAACAATAATCAAGGAAAATAATCAGCCAGAGAACATGAATGAGCTGTTGCAGAATTTTTATAATGCTAAAATTCTCTGAAGATAGCAGAAACTACACTGCTTTCTTATCTGAAGGAAGGACTTATATGTTTACAGTTGTGCCATTAAGTCATGTGTTGGGTGATGAACTAATGAGAAAATTGACAGTGTATGTAGATGACATTTTGATCACAAGTAGCAACTGGCAAGAGCACCATCAGTTGTCGGAGGATGTATTCAAGGCTGTACCTAAAGGGGAAATGACACTTAAGTTATATAAATGTGAATTTTTTCAAGCAACATTATTCTTTCTCGGTCATCAGCTAACTCCTGATGGCATTTTGCCCAATAAAGAGAAAATCTAGGCTATTGTTGACGGCAAGGTACCAACAAACACGAAACAACTGAAATCATTTATAGGACTATGTTCATTCTATAGGAAGTATATAAGTGATTATAGCCTGAATTCACCTAACTTATATAGACTATTAAAGAAAAGCATAACCTGGTGCTGGACATCTGAGAGTGACAGGGAATATAAAGCCATAAGGAATAGCTTAAAAAATATCAAATTTTTGTACTACCCACATTTGTCTTTGCCTTTCTGTATTGAGGCAGACAGCTCAGATTATGGGACAGGGACAGTACTATTTCAGGAGAGGGTAGTAGATGGGAAGACAGAGCACAGGGCAATCGCTTTTGCAAGCAGAATGCTGTCCAGACATGAATTAATGTATGGTAGCTCAGAGAAGGAACTTCTAGCCATAGGTTTCGGATTTCAGAAGTTTGGGATATATGTAGAAGGTAGGAAAGTGTTTGTTTACACAGACCATAAAGCTCTGAGCTATTTGCAATAGTGTAAGCTGTTAAATAATGGACTCATGACATGGGCCATATTTCTGGAGCAATTTAACTATAAGATAATTTAAAGGCACAGACAACAATGTGGCTGATGCCTTATCTAGGTTACCTTTCATTGGAGTAGAACATGAAGGGAATGGAGATGAGAAAGAACTACAGATACTATATATGAAAGCAGTGGGTGGAGAGAAGGAAATCAAATCCATGAGGAGACTTCAGAATGGGGACCAAACCTTGAAGTTGATCAAAACAAACTTTGGAAGTAAGGAATATGAAAAAAATGCTAAATATTATACAATTTATAAGTCGATTTTATTTAGGCGAAGAAATTTGGACAAAGAGGAGTGGAAGGTATTTTTTCCAGATGAGCATGTGGAGACATTAATCAATTACATCCACCTTAGCTGTGAGCATTATGGGGCTCAGAAATGTTTGAAAATACTGCAGGACTATGTTAGTTTCAACAACATGGCCAGGAGGGTAAAGAGACAGTTGGCTTCTTGTGACAAATGTCAAGAAGTGAAGTATAATACTACTGCAGTACATGGAGAGATGCAGAATATTGTTCATAAAAGATATGGTGAACTGCTGGCTACTGATCTGTTTGGGAGGCTGCCAACAGGCCGAAGGGGTGTGAAGTACGTTCTTTTAGCTGTTCTATTCTCCAAGTTTGTAAAGCTGTATCCACTGAAAAAGGTCACTATCCAGAATATAATTAACAAGCTAGAGAAAGATTACTTTGTGAATTTTATAAAACCTGAGAATGTTCTGTCTGATAATGGAGTGTAGTTTGTATCTAGTGTGTGGGGAAAGTTTATGCAAAGATCTGTGATCAAGCATATAAGGGTTTCAGTGTAGCACCCTGTGGGAAACTTGGCTGAGAGGTATATGAGGGAGCTGGGTAGGCTATGTAGGACATATCACAGTAAAAAGCAAAGCACTTGGGTGGAGTATATAACTGTGTTCGAGGATCTAATGAACACAGTGAAGGGTTGTACAACAGGATTCTCACCCTATGAGCTCTAGAAAGATATCAAGCCAGACAATCTAATAGCAGAACACATAGATTTTCCTCCATCTCAAGGCTTGACAAGTCAAGAGAATATGCAGCTGGCCAGACAGCGAATGTTAAAGAAAGGACATGAGAGACAGAGGAGGCATGGTGAAAGTTATAAGACAACCAAGTTCAAGGGGGGAAATAAGGTGCTGGTGAGGAACAAGAAAAAATGTGTATGTGTATTTATAATTGGAGAATTATTTGTGTTACTGTGTATGTTGCAATGCCATTGTTTGGTGGTCAACAAACTTCATTATACTGTATGTGCATGCATTAAGCAAATCTGTTGTGCAATGAATTTGCACAACTGGTATGGGTGTGAATAGAAACCTTGTTGGAAAAAGTCATATGGGAACTGAAACCTATTGTTTGTATATATATATATATATATATATATATATATATATATATATATATATATATATATATATATATATATATATATATATATATATATATAGTTATAATAGAGGGAAACATTCCACGTAGGAAATATATATCTAAAAACAAAGATGATGTGACTTACCAAATGAAAGTGCTGGCAGGTCGACAGACACACAAACAAACACAAACATACACACAAAATTCAAGCTTTCGCAACAAACTGTTGCCTCATCAGGAAAGAGGGAAGGAGAGGGAAAGACGAAAGGATGTGGGTTTTAAGGGAGAGGGTAAGGAGTCATTCCAATCCCGGGAGCGGAAAGACTTACCTTAGGGGGAAAAAAGGACGGGTATACACTCGCACAAACACACATATCCATCCACACATATACAGACACAAGCAGACATATTTGTATCTGTTTGTCTTTAAATATGTCTGCTTGTGTCTGTATATGTGTGGATGGATATGTGTGTTTGTGCGAGTGTATACCCGTCCTTTTTTCCCCCTAAGGTAAGTCTTTCCGCTCCCGGGATTGGAATGACTCCTTACCCTCTCCCTTAAAACCCACATCCTTTCGTCTTTCCCTCTCCTTCCCTCTTTCCTGATGAGGCAACAGTTTGTTGCGAAAGCTTGAATTTTGTGTGTATGTTTGTGTTTGTTTGTGTGTCTGTCGATCTGCCAGCACTTTCATTTGGTAAGTCACATCATCTTTGTTTTTATATATATATATATATATATATATATATATATATATATATATATATATATATATATACACACACACCAAATGAAAGTGCTGGCAGGTCGACAGAAACACAAACAAACACAAACATACACACAAAATTCAAGCTTTCGCAACAAACTGTTGCCTCATCAGGAAAGAGGGAAGGAGAGGGAAAGACGAAAGGATGTGGGTTTTAAGGGAGTGGGTAAGGAGTCATTCCAATCCTGGGAGCGGAAAGACTTACCCGTCCTTTTTTCCCCCTAAGGTAAGTCTTTCCGCTCCTGGGATTGGAATGACTCCTTACCCACTCCCTTAAAACCCACATCCTTTCGTCTTTCCCTCTCCTTCCCTCTTTCCTGATGAGGCAACAGTTTGTTGCAAAAACTTGAATTTTGTGTGTATGTTTGTGTTTGTGTTTGTT
Organism: Schistocerca americana; assembly: GCF_021461395.2. NCBI lineage: Eukaryota > Metazoa > Arthropoda > Insecta > Orthoptera > Acrididae > Schistocerca > Schistocerca americana. The sequence continues at coordinate 73,994,863 of NC_060122.1, read as the reverse complement.
TGTGTTTCTGTCGACCTGCCAGCACTTTCATTTGGTAAGTCACATCATCTTTGTTTTTAGATATATTTTTCCTATGTGGAATGTTTCCCTCTATTATATATAAAAACAAAGATGATGTGACTTACCAAATGAAAGTGCTGGCAGGTCGACAGACACACAAACATACACACAAAATTCAAGCTTTCGCAACAAACTGTTGCCTCATCAGGAAAGAGGGAAGGAGAGGGAAAGACGAAAGGATGTGGGTTTTAAGGGAGAGGGTAAGGAGTCATTCCAATCCCGGGAGCGGAAAGACTTATAGTCTCTATTTCTGCATGAGTAAGTGTGGAAAATATAGAAGCAGGGAGGAAATCTGCAAATAGTTTGTTTAAAAGTAGCTGAGATGTTATTAAAATTTCTAATGTATCTGTGGCACCTGCAGTTGATACTGGTGTGTGGGGGTAGGATTGTTGCTGGGATAGTCATGTAGGGCACTTACTAAATATGCCAGTTGTAGAGGTATATGGGAAATAATTAACTTGCTTATTATTAGACATTAATGAGGGAAGAAAGGGAAAGAAGACTAATGACTAAGTGGATGCATGTAAAAGTTTTATGACCTTGGTGAGTTAATTTGCCATTTATGACTGAATCTAGTTATCCATGGAAATGGCAGGATAGAAGGGGTTCATGATATTGCCAAATATTATGTGAAAAAATGATATAGGAATACCATGGAAAAATTTGGAGTTTATTTATGTACAGTGATGCAGCTCTATGGGTGCTTAAAATATAAGAATCTGCATCTGGGAATAAATTCTATTGGTGCGGGGGTATAGAAATATGTTGGAACTCCTGATTTGGGAATATCTGAGGGGTGAAATAGAATATATTTAATTATGCCATGTCTGTGTTTGAAATGTGTGCATGTTTGTCATTTGTATAAACCTCAATAAGAGCTGATCAGTGAACACAGGATGTTCCAGGGAAGGTTTAGATAGCCTGACTCCTGGGAAATGTGGGTCTGCATGTCTAGGCAAGCATTATGAGGATTTGCTTAAATTTTGATAGGATGGCTTGGCTAATGAGAGGAAGCATTGGCTGACAAGTTTGGAAAGCCTTCATTCCAATGCATAAAGCTGTGAACACAAGGATCTAGTTACAACAACCACATGCAACTACAGAAACAACTGTGTAAAAAGTGGAACTGTTGCGTGCAGTAAGTGTGCAACATAATTATAGACTAACATGAGCATTTATATAATATAAGTTTCTTTGCATTTTGCCAGCCCACTCAGACTCAATATGAGACTATCTAATTGTATATTTAGGTTCGATACATTGTTGGATAATGTTTGTATGTTTTCTGATTACAGTACTCACACTGATTAACTCACCACTATAACACTGTTCTACATGTTTTGGTGCCATTATAGTTCTGATTAACATGTTTTGATATATATAAAATAATATGGATTGGCTGTCTGGTGCTACTTCATGTTGCCATTACTAAGGTAATGTCTCCATGAAGTGGGGGATAATATGGCCATACAGCAGCTTTGCTGGCAATGGAAATATCAGCTATGGAAAAATGGATGGGATGTGAAAAGCAGAAAGACAAGTCAACACCTTTAAAGACTCATATTTTCCTGATAAAGAGAAGGCAGTATTCAGCAGCTTCAGATGGTTTAAATTACTTGGTTACATAATTGCATATAATTACTGTACATGACTTTGCACTTAAGTAAATAATGTAGGGTGTGCTTGTAGTGTGAGTCCTTGGATTTGCTGGATACCTAATCGTTGAAATAGAAGTCATGTGTAAATGTGCTCTTCCAAGTAGTTCATAATTTAAATTTAAAGCACAGTAACAGAAATAATATGTTGGGCTGGTGTAGTTCAATCAAAACATTTCATAGTAGAATTAAGTTATACAGATGTATAGAACAATTGCAAAGTAAGTCATTATTTTATTAGGAAGACACCACTCAGTTTCGATCTATGTAGTGCCAGACAAGTATTTATATATCCCATATTTCGTGCAAAGACATCATTACATGAAGGAAGAGGAGTGAAACTGTTCCAAAACATGGAGTTATTCCTAATTATGTAAATCTGATAGCATGTCATAAATTAGGACTGATTTTAATTTTCCGTGTTTAAGAACAGAATTATGTATTAAATGCAGAGTGTAATTAGTGTAATGCAAAATGGATATGAAAATACTTTTTTTTTGTGTACAATTATATAATGTGTGTATAATTGTATATAATCCCCCCATAAACCATAAACCTTGCCGTTGGTGGGGAGGCTTGCGTGCCTCAGCGATACAGATAGCCGTACCGTAGGTGCAACCACAATCGAGGGGTATCTGTTGAGAGGCTAGACAAACGTGTGATTCCTGAAGAGGGGCAGCAGCCTTTTCAGTAGTTGCAGGGGCAACAGTCTGGATGATTGACTGATCTGGCCTTGTAACACTAACCAAAACGGCCTTTCTGTGCTGGTAATGTGAACAGCTGAAATCAAGGGGAAACGAAAGCCATAATTTTTCCCGAGGGCATGCAGCTTTATTGCATGGTAATTTTTTTTTTTTTTTTTTTTTTTTTTTTTTTTTTTTTTTTTTTTTTTTTTTTTTTTTTTTTTTAGGTCGCACAACTACAATAGTCATTAGCGCCCAGATTAAGTTAGGAATGCACTGCAAGGCACAAGGTTAAAACAGCAACTAAAAGGGACAACACTATAAAAGACATTAACAGGCATACAATTAAAAAAACAGCATAATCAAATGTCCTTAGACAGGTTTGTCAAGTGGATAAAACGAAGAACGAGAGCAGCTGCTCCTGGGTCATCCGCTAAAATGGCATCCAGAGTACATGGCAGGCCAAGATCAACGTGCAGTGTATTAAAATTTGGACAGGACGTTAAAATGTGGTGTACTGTCAGCAATTGCCCACACAGGCAGAACGGCACCGGCGTAGCCATCAGCAGATGGCGATGGCTGAACTGGCGGTGACCAATCCGTAACCGGGTCAAAACGACCTCCTCCCACCGAGAATGGCGTAAGGACGACGTCCAAGCCATGAGAAGAGGTTTCAAGGCCCGAAGCTTGTTGTCCGTAAGCGTAGCCCAATCGGCATGCCACAGCGATAAAATGCGCCGACAAATGACCCTGCTACAATCAGATGAAGGCACACAACAAGAAGCTGTCCGAGGCTGGAGGACGGCAGCCTTGGCCGCGGCATCTGCAGCTTCATTCCCAGGGATATCGACATGGCCAGGAACCCACATAAAGGTAACCAGAGAACCGTCGTCCACCAGCTGCTGAAGAGAGCATTGGATCCAGTGTACGAAATGGCGAACCGGATACAGATCACTAAGGCTCTGGATGGCGCTCAGGGAATCAGAGCAGATGACATAAGCAGAATGTCAGTGGCGGCAGATGTAAAGAACAGCCTGTAGAGGGCAAAGAGCTCAGCTGTGAAGACCGAACAATGGCCATGGAGCCGGTATTTGAAACTGTGTGCCCTGACAATAAAAGAACACCCAACACCGTCATTGGTCTTAGAGCTATCTGTATAAATGAAGATCATATTAATGAACTTCGAACGAAGTTCGACAAACTGGGAGCGGTATACCGAAGCTTGGGTAACCTCCTTTGGGAGCAAGCTGAGGTCAAGGTGAACGCGAATCTGAGCCTGGAGCCAAGGTGGCGTTTGGCTCTCGCCCACTCGAAAGGCTGCAGGGAGTGAAAAATCAAAGTGCTGAAGGAGGCGACGAAAGCGAACTCCAAGAGGTAGCAGGGCAGAGACATACAACCTGTATTGACAGTCGAGAGAGTTGTCAAAAAAGGAACGATAAGACGGGTGGTCGGGCAGTGACAATAGCCAACAGGCATATCGACAAAGCAGTATATCGCGCCGGTAGGTTAGTGGCAATTCACCGGCTTCAGCATGAAGACTCTCGAAGGTACTAGTATAGAACGCTCTGATCGCAAGACGTAAACCCTGATGTTGTATAGAGTTGAGGCGGCGTAAGATGGACGGCCGTGCAGAGGAGTGTACGAAGCTCCCATAATCCAGCTTTGAGCGGACGATCGACCGATATAGGCCAAGTAGGACGGTTCAATCCACTCCCCACGACATACTGCTGAGAACACGGAGGACATTTAGAGAACGGGTACATTGGGCAGCCAAATATGACACATGTGGAGACCAGCTAAGTTCCCTGTCAAATGTAAGACCTAAAAATTTTGTTGTCTCCATGAATGGGAGAGCAATGGGACCGAGTCTTAAGGACGGTGGGAGAAACTCTTTGTAGCACCAGAAGTTAATACAGACCGTCTTCTCGGCAGAAAAACGGAAGCCATTGGCGACACTCCAGGGGCAAAGATGGTCAAGACAATGCTGAAGACAGCGCTCTAGGAAACATGTATGCTGTGCGCTGCAATAGATGGTAAAATCATCCACGAAAAGGGAGCCTGATACATCAGCTGGGAGGCAATCCATTATTGGATTGATCGCTATGGCCGAAGAGAGCGATGCTCAGAACTGAGCCCCGTGGCACCCCATTCTCTTGGCGAAAGGCGTCGGACAGGACAGAACCCACACGCACCCTGAACTGTCGATCCATTAAAAAGGCATGAATAAAAAGAGGGAGGCGACTGCGAAGGCCCCATGTATGCATGGTCTGAGAATGCCCACCCTCCAATAGGTGTCGTAAGCCTTCTCCAAATCAAAGAACACTGCCACGGTCAGGCACTTCCGCAAGAAGTTATTCATAATGAAGGTCGATAAGGTAACCAGATGGTCAACAGCAGGGCGGCGCCTACGAAATCCACATTGTACATTGGTAAGTAGGCGTCGAGATTCGAGCAGCCAAACCAAACGAGAATTAACCATTTGTTCCATCACCTTACAGACACAGCTGGTAAGGGAGATCGGTCGATAACTGTAAGGCAAGTGCTTGTCCTTTCCCAGCTTAGGAACCGGGACAACAACAGATTCGCGCCAGCATGTGGGAACATGACCCTCAATCCAGATGCGATTATAAGTACGAAGAAGAAAACCTTTACCCGCAGCAGAAAGGTTCTTCAGCATCTGAATATGAATAGAATCAGGCCGTGGAGCTGAGGACCATGACCGGGCAAGTGCATTTTCGAGTTCTCGCATGGTGAGTGGGGCATTATAACTTTCACAATTCGAGGAGCGGAAGTTAGGTGGCCTTGCCTCCTCTGCCCGTTTTCGGGGGAGGAAGGCAGGGTGGTAATTAGCGGAGCTCGAAACCTCTGCAAAAAAGTGCCCGAAGGCATTGGAGACATCCTCAGGGGCCACAAGGACGTCATTCGTGACCGTCAAGCCAGAAACTGGTGATTGGACTTTAGTGCCAGATAGCCAGCGCAGGCCACCCCAGACAACAGAAGAAGGAGTAAAACTGTTGAAGGTGCTTGTGAAAGCAGCCCACCTGGCTTTCTTGCTTTCTTTAATAACACGACGACATTGCGCACGTAATCGTTTATAAGTGATACAAGTCGCCATCGTAGGGTGGCGTTTAAAGGTGCGTAAAGCATGTGGACCAGCACGTAAAGCGTCTCTACATGCTGCGGTCCACCAGGGGAGCGGTACGCGACGTGGAGAAGACGTAGTGTGAGGGATGGAATATTCAGCAGCAGTGAGAATGACTGCCATGAGGTGTGCGACCTGACTATCGCAGCTTGTGAGAGTTTGATCCGGAAATGTCGCCCTGGAAGAGAAGAGCCCCCAGTCTGCTTTGGAGATGTTCCAACTAGTTGAGCACGGAGAGGGGGTATGATGCAGGAGATGGATAACATAAGGGAAGTGGTCGCTCGAATACATATCAGAAAGTGCGTACCACTCAAACTGGCATGGAAGTTGGTTAGTACATATAGAGAGGTCTAAATGGGAATAGGTGTGAGTTGTGTCCGAAAGAAAAGTACTATGGCAGTACTGAGGCAGACAAGATTGAGGTGGTTGAAAAGGTCTGCTAACAGGGCATCGAAGTCTCCAGTCAACGAAAATGGTGCAGGTAGCTGAGCAATAATTTGCATCATGTCTGCCCTGGTAACGGCAGACGACGATGGACTGCAAACGGTACAAATGGAGAATGTAAAAGTGGGGAGAATAATTTGGACAGCAAGTGCTTGCAGGTCGGTGTGCAATGAGATGGGATCGTAGTAAATATAATCCTGGACCAGCAACATAACCCCTCCATGAGACGGAATACCTGCCACAGGGGGTAGGTCAAAACGCACAGAGGCATAGTGTGCCAAGTCAATTTCATCGCATGGGCGTAGCTTTGTTTCCTGGAGAGCTACGATGAGTGGACAGTGCAAGCGTAGCAGCAACTTTAAGCCCTCTCGGTTGGAGCGAATGCCGCAAATATTCCAATGAAGAAGTGCCATCGTGAGAAGAAAAAGGAAAAGGAGAAGCAAGAAGGGGTCACCTCGAAGGCCGCTGAGGGCCTGGCTTCGCGGGAGCACTGCTGCCGCTATCAATAGGCGGAGAGTCATCGTCCATTTGTTCAATAGGTTCGTCGGCCATTTTGTTAAGATGGCCGGGAGGGGGCGTTTCCTCCGCCGGTGAACGGCCAGATGTTCGGCTACCAGCGGTGCAGCCAGGCGAAAGCGGCAACTGCTGGATGGCGCAGGAGAAGAAACGCGCCATGGCGGAGAAGGAGAGCTTTGCTTCCTATGAGCCTTCTTGGAAGGTAGTTTAGTGGATGTACTGGTCGATGGCTGGGAGTTCGAGGTACGTAGGGAGTATGTACAGGATGGTTCCTTCTTGAAGGCCCGTGCATCTGACTTCTGGGTCTTCGTCTTGGCAGAAGCTGATGAAGGTGCTTGTGTGTTAGGGGTGACAGGAGGAAGAGGAGAAATTGACCGGGTGATCCTAGCACTGGCGGAACGGACGACCGTAGTCTAAAGGTCAGATCGCATGTCTGCGTCAACACCTCCCTGGTAGTCCGAGGAGAGGCGAGGACAGTACTGTATTTCCCCGCTGGGAGCAGCGTGGGCTTCCTACTAGCAAAGAGCTTGCGAGCAGCTGGGGTGGACAGTTTCTTTTTGACCCGAATTTCCTGCATACAGCGTTCATCCTTGTAGATGGGACAGTCGCGGGAGGACGCTGCATTGTCACCGTGACAGTTCACGCAACGAGGAGACGGAGGTGGACAGTCACCCTCATAGGTGTCCCTGCCACAAGTCACAAGTGACACATTTAACCGCATTAGAACAAGACTGGCGAGTGTGATTAAAATGCTGACACTGGTAGCAGCGAGTAGGTGTTGGGACAGGGGCGAACAGAAATAACATCATAGCCCGCTTTGATGCGTGACGGCAGGTGAACACTATCAAAGGTCAAGAAAAGTGGCTGGGTCGGTACAAGGTAATTGTTGATCTTTTTCATGACCCTATGGCCAGCTGTCATGCCCTGCTCAGCGAGGAAAGACTGAATCTCCTCGTCAGTCAATCCGTCGAGTGGCCTAGTATATATCACACCACGCTATGAATTCAAAGTGCGGTGAGCCTCCACCAGGATAGGGAACATGTACAGGAGTGTGGCCCGAAGCAGTTTTTGTGCCTGAAAGGCACTCTCAGTTTCTAACAACAAGGTACCATTACTCATCCTGGTACAAGATTGGACAGATCCGGCTATGGCATCTACGCTCTTCTGGATAACAAAAGGGTTGACAGATGAAAATTCCTTTCTGTCCTCAGATCTAGAAACTACGAGGAACTTGGGGGCAGGCGGTAGTACTTTTGTCACTGGTGGCTGGTCAAGTTTCCGTTTTTGGGCAGAAGTCGAGAGAGAAGAAGAAGAGAAATCCATTGCGGAGGAATCCCCCATGACTGCCAGCGTCTCTGATGGCGCACTCATCCCTTGTGGGGACCCTCTCAGAGGGCACTCCCGCCTTAGGTGAATGTTTACACCTCAGGTCACACCTCTTGAGAAACGGACAGACGGACCAATCGGCATGGTCAGAAGGTGTCAGCTCAGGCAATCACCCCTCCCTGGGCCTGGCCTTTACCAGGGGGTACGTGTGTGCCTTACTTGTCTACCCAGGGTGGGTACTTACGCGTTACCATGTCACTGGCTATGCGTATGAAGGCGTGGATCAGCCTTCAGGCATGCACAGGGAGAAAAGAAGAAGAGGGAAAAAAAGGGAGAGAGGGAGAGAAAGGACAGACTGTCTCAAATGCCGAGGCGGAGACCAGAGGGTGGACGAGAAGGCAAGGAGGAGGAGGTAAGGAGGAGGAGGCAAGGAGAAGGAGGCATGTATTGTGAATACGTAGAAAGAAGGATCCTTTATTGTATGATTATACGATAGCGGAACAAACTCTGGTAGCAGATACTTCTGTAAACTATCTGGGAGTACGCGTGCGGAACGATTTGAAGTGGAATGATCATATAAAATTAATTGTTGGTAAGGCGGGTACCAGGTTGAGATTAATTGGGAGAGTCCTTAGAAAATGTAGTCCATCAACAAAGGGAGTGGCTTACAAAACACTCGTTCGACCTATACTTAAGTATTGCTCATCAGTGTGGGATCCGTACCAGATCGGGTTGACGGAGGAGATAGAGAAGATCCAAAGAAGAGCAGCGCATTTCATCACAGGGTTATTTGGTAACCGTGATAGCATTACGGAGATGTTTAGCAAACTCAAGTGGCAGACTCTGCAAGAGAGGCGCCCTGCATCACGATGTACCTTGCTCGCCAGGTTTCGAGAGGGTGCATTTCTGGATGAGGTATCGAATATATTGCTTCCCCCTACTTATACCTCCCGAGGAGATCACGAATGTAAAATTAGAGAGATTCGAGCGCGCACGGAGGCTTTCAGACGGTTGTTCTTCCCACGAACCATACGCGACTGGAACAGAAAAGGGAGGTAATGACAGTGGCACGTAAAGTGCCCTCCGCCACACACCGTTGGGTGGCTTGCAGAGTATAAATGTAGATGTAGATGTAGAAGGAGGCAAGGAGAAGAAGGCAAGGAGAAGAAGGCAAGGTAAAAAGTAAGGAAGACAGTGAGAGGGAGAAGGACAAAGAAAGGAACCAAACAAAGGAAGGAAGAAACCAGAATAAGTGAAAAACCAAAATGACCACAAATATAAGTCATGGAACCGTCCGTCTCCAGACGCAGGTGCAAACTACCCCCTTGAGGGGGAGGGACTCCCTTTAGTCGCCTCTTACGACAGGCAGGAATACCGCGGGCCTATTCTTATCCCCGAACCCGCAGGGGGAACTGTATGGTTAAATGATGATGGCGTCCCCTTGGATAAAATATTCCGGAGGTAAAATAGTCCCCCATTTGGATCTCCGGGCGGGGACTACTCAAGAGGACGTTGTTATCAGGAGAAAGAAAACTGGTACTCTACGGATAGGAGCGTGGAATGTCAGATCCCTTAAACGGGCAGGTGGGTTAGAAAATTTAAAATGGGAAATGGATAGGTTAAAGTTACATATAGTGGGAAATAGTGAAGTTCGATGGCAGGAGGAACAAGACTTCTGGTCAGGTGGATACAGGGTTATAAATACAAAATCAAATAGGGATAATGCAGGAGTTGGTATAATAATGATTAAAAAAATAGGAGTTCGGGTAAGCTACTACAAACAGCTTAGTGAATGCATTATTGTGGCCAAGATAGATACAAAGCTCATGCCTACCACAGTAGTAAAAGTTTATATGCCAACTAGCTCTGCAGATGATGAAGAGACTGATGAACTGTATGATGAGATAAAAGAAATTATTCAGATAGGGAAGGGAGACGAGTTTCAGGGAGAGCATAAGGGAACAATTCACAAGAATGTGGGAAAGAAATACAGTAGAAGAAGAATGGGTAGCTTTGAGGGATAAAGTAGTGAAGGCAGCAGAGGATCAAGTGTGAAAAAAGATAAGGGCTAGTATAAATCCTTGTGTAACAGAGGAAATATTGAATTTAATTGATGAAAGGAGAAAATATTAAAAATGGAGTAAATGAAGCAGGCAAAAAGGAATACAAATGTCTCAAAAATGAGATCGACAGGAAATGCAAAATGGCTAAGAAGGGATGGCTAGTGGACACATTCAAGGATGTAGAGGCTTATCTTACTAGAGGTAAGATAGATACTGCCAACGGGAAAATTAAAGAGACCTTTGGAGAAAAGAGAACCTCTTGTATGAATATCAAGAGCTCAGATGGAAACCCAATTCAAAGCAAAGAAGGGAAAGTAGAAAGGTGGAAGGAGTATATAGAGGGACTATACAAGAGCGATGTACTTGAGGGCAATATTATGAAAATGGAAGAGGATGTAGATGAAGATGAAATGGGAGATATGATACTGTGTGAAGAGTTTGACGGGGCACTGAAGACCTAAGTCGAAACAAGGCCCTGGGAGTAGGCAGCATTGCATTAGAACTACTGACAGCCTTGGGAAAGCCAGTCCTGACAAATCTCTACCATCTGGTGAGCAAAATGTATGAGACAGGCGAAATACCCTCAGACTTCAAGAAGAATATAATAATTCCAATCTCAAAGAAAGCAGATGTTGACAGATGTGAAAATTACTGTACTATCAGTTTAATAAGTCACAGATGCAAAATACCAACGTGAATTCATTACATATTAATGGAAAAACTGGTAGAAGCCGACCTCGGGGAAGATCAGTTTGGATTCCATAGAATTGTTGGAACATGTGAGGCAATACTGACCCTACAGCTTATCTTAGACTCTAGATTAAGAAAAGGCAAATCTACATTTCTACCTTTTGTAGACTAAGAGAAAGCTTTTCAGAATGTTGATTGGAATAATCTCTTTCAAATTCTGGCGGTAGCAGGGGTAAAATACAGGGAGCTAAAGGCTATTTACAATTTATACAGAAACCAGATGGCAGTTATAAGAGTCCAGGGGCATGAAAGAGAAGCAGTGGTTGGGAAGGGAGTGAGACAAGGCTGGCTCTGAGCACTATGGGACTTAACATCTGAGGTCATCAGTCCCCTAGAACTTAGAACTACTTAAACCTAACTAACCTAAGGACATCACACACATCCATGCCCGAGGCAGAATTCGAACCTGCGACCGTAGCGGCTGCGCGGTTCCGGACTGAAGCACCTGAAATTGCTCGGCCACTTTGGCTGGCGAGACAGACAAGTGTGTAGCCTCTCCCCAATCTTATTCAATCTTTATATTGAGCAAGCAGTAAAGGAAACAAAAGAAAAATTCGGAATAGGTATTAAAATCCATGTAGAAGAAACATAAACTTTAAGGTTCACCGATGACATTGTAATTCTGTCAGAGACAGCAAAGTACTTGGAAGAGTAGTTGAACAGAATGGATAGTGTCTTGAAAGGAGGATATAAGATGAACAACAACAAAAGCAAAACAAGGATAATGGAATGTAGTCAAGTTAACTCGGGTGATGCTGAGGGAATTAGATCAGGAAATGAGACACTTAAAGTAGTAAAGGAATTTTGCTATTTGGGGAGCAAAATAACTGATGATGGTCAAAGTAGAGGGGATATAATATGTAGACTGGCGTTTCTGAAGAAGAGGAATTTGTTAACATTAAGTATAGATTTAAGTGTCAGAAAGTCGTTTCTGAAAGTATTTGTATGGAGTGTAGCCATGTATGGAAGTGAAACGTGGACGATAAATAGTTTAGACAAGAAGAGAATAGAAGCTTTTGAAATGTGGAGCTACAGAAGAATGCTGAAGATTAGATGGGTGGATCACATAACTAATGAGGAGGCATTGAATAGAATTGAGGAGAAGAGGAGTTTGTGGCACAACTTGATTAGAAGAAGGGCTCGGTTGGTAGGACATGTTCTGAGGCATCAAGGGATCACCAATTTACTATTGGAGGGCAGCGTGGAGGGTAAAAATCATAGAGGAGGGAGACCAAGAGATGAATACACTAAGCATATTCAGAAGGTTGTAGGCTGCAGTACGTACTGGGAGATGAAGCAGCTTACACAGAATAGGGTAGCATGGAGAGCTGCATCAAACCAGTCTCAGGACAGAAGACCAGAACAACAACAACAACAACAACAACAACAACAATTATATAATGTATTTAGGTTTTAAGTATTTAAATTTTATAAAAAATTGTAAACAAATTGCGGCCATGTTTAGGAATTATTTTGATTAAGGTAGTGTCACATGACCTGGAGTGCAAATGCAACTCTTCACTACCAACCCCCTCTGCAGATAAGCCGCATGTAAAATTGGTAGTGAATGAGCCCAAGTACAGTTGCATTAGGAACCCTGCTCATGATGGAAATATACTCCTGGAAATTGAAATAAGAACACCGTGAATTCATTGTCCCAGGAAGGGGAAACTTTATTGACACATTCCTGGGGTCAGATACATCACATGATCACACTGACAGAACCACAGGCACATAGACACAGGCAACAGAGCATGCACAATGTCGGCACTAGTACAGTGTATATCCACCTTTCGCAGCAATGCAGGCTGCTATTCTCCCATGGAGACGATCGTAGAGATGCTGGATGTAGTCCTGTGGAACGGCTTGCCATGCCATTTCCACCTGGCGCCTCAGTTGGACCAGCGTTCGTGCTGGACGTGCAGACCGCGTGAGACGACGCTTCATCCAGTCCCAAACATGCGCAATGGGGGACAGATCCGGATATCTTGCTGGCCAGGGTAGTTGACTTACACCTTCTAGAGCACGTTGGGTGGCACGGGATACATGCGGATGTGCATTGTCCTGTTGGAACAGCAAGTTCCCTTGCCGGTCTAGGAATGGTAGAACGATGGGTTCGATGACGGTTTGGATGTACCGTGCACTATTCAGTGTCCCCTCGACGATCACCAGTGGTGTACGGCCAGTGTAGGAGATCGCTCCCCACACCATGATGCCGGGTGTTGGCCCTGTGTGCCTCGGTCGTATGCAGTCCTGATTGTGGCGCTCACCTGCACGGCGCCAAACACGCATACGACCATCATTGGCACCAAGGCAGAAGCGACTCTCATCGCTGAAGACGACACGTCTCCATTCGTCCCTCCATTCACGCCTGTCGCGACACCACTGGAGGCGGGCTGCACGATGTTGGGGCGTGAGCGGAAGACGGCCTAACGGTGTGCGGGACCGTAGCCCAGCTTCATGGAGATGGTTGCGAATGGTCCTCGCCGATACCCCAGGAGCAACAGTGTCCCTAATTTGCTGGGAAGTGGCGGTGCGGTCTCCTACGGCACTGTGTAGGATCCTACGGTCTTGGCGTGCATCCGTGCGTCGCTGCGGTCCGGTCCCAGGTCGACGGGCACGTGCACCTTCCGCCGACCACTGGCGACAACATCGATGTACTGTGGAGACCTCACACCCCACGTGTTGAGCAATTCGGCGGTACGTCCACCCGGCCTCCCGCATGCCCACTATACGCCCTCGCTCAAAGTCCGTCAACTGCACATACGGTTCACGTCCATGCTGTCGCGGCATGCTACCAGTGTTAAAGACTGCGATGGAGTTCCGTATGCCACGGCAAACTGGCTGACACTGACGGCGGCGGTGCACAAATGCTGCGCAGCTAGCGCCATTCGACGGCCAACACCACGGTTCCTGGTGTGTCCGCTGTGCCGTGCGTGTGATCATTGCTTGTACAGCCCTCTCGCAGTGTCCGGAGCAAGTATGGTGGGTCTGACACACCGGTGTCAATGTGTTCTTTTCTCCATTTCCAGGAGTGTATAATGGATCTAATGACAAACCTCTTTGATGATGTCCACATCAAAAGTGATATCAGTCATCATGACATGAGTGTAGCAACAATGATTATCAAAGTACAAAGGACAACTAAACCAAGCATGTGTGTGTGTGTGTGTGTGTGTGTGTGTGTGTGTGTGTGTGTGTGTGTGTGTGTGTGTGTGCGCGCGCGCTAGCTCAAGTTCAACAGAATAATTGACCATGCACTGGATAGATATGCACCCAGTAGAACAGTTCATACTAGGAGGGAATCTCCATGGTATACAGTCACTATAAAGAAACTTCTAAAGAAACAGAGGTTATTACACAATAGGTGTAAAACAAAGCATAGGGCTACAGATAGAGAGACACTGAATGAAATGTGTTTGGCTGTCAAGGAAGCAATGCATGAACCCTTCAATGACTACTGTAGCAGAATATTGTCAAATGACATTTCACAAAATACAAAGAATTTCTGGTTGCATGTAAAGGCTGTTAGTGGCACCACAGTTAGTGTCCAGTCCCTGACAAAAGAGACAGGAACTGTAATTGAGGGTAGCAATCCTGTTTTCAAATATTGTTCAACAAATGAAAACCCAGAAGAATTGCCCCAATTTAATCCTCATAAAACTGAAAATATGAATGACATAAGTATTAGTGTCAGTGGTGTCGAGAAATAACTGAAATTGTTATAACTGAGCACAGCTCCAGGGCCCAATGGCATCCCTGTCAGATTTTATAGAGAATTTGCGTCTGAGTTATCTTCTAGCTATAATTTCCTGTAGATTCCTTGCAAAAAAAACTGAGCCCAGTTCTTGGGAAAAAGGCACAGGTCACACCTGTATACAAGAAGGGTAGAAGAAGTGATCCACTAAACTACCATCCAGTATCCTTGACATCGATTTGTTTTAGAATGTATTCAGAGCTCAAACATAATGAGGTATCTTGAAAAGAAGGACTTCCTCAATGACAAGCAGTATGGATTTCCAAAACATCAATCATGTGAAACCCAACTTTCAGTTTTCTCACATGACATACTGAAAGCTGTGGATCAAGGCAATGAGGTAGGTGCAGTGTTTCTTGATTTCTGAAAAGAATCTGACCCAGTATCAGACAATTACTTATTGTCAAAAGTACAATCATGTGGGTTATGAAGTGAAATTTGTGACTGGACTGAGGATTTGATGGTAGGGAGGACACAGCATGTTATCTTGGATGGAAAGTCATTGTCAGATGTTGAAGTATCTTTGTGTGTGCCCCAGGGAAATGAGATGTATACCAATGACCTTTCAGACAATAGTAATAGTAAAATCAGTCTTTTTGCAGTTATCTATAATCAAGTACTATCTGAGAGAAGCTGCAAAAATATTCAGTCCGATCTTTATAAGATTTCAGCATGGTATAGAGATTGAAAACTTACCCTAAATGTTCAGAAATTTAAACTTTTGCACTTCATAAAACAAAAAAAGTTGTGTCCTATTACTATAATATCAGCAGGTCACTGTTGAAAGAGAGCAACTCATACAAATACCTGCATGTAACAATTTGTAAGGATATGAAATGCAATGATCACATTGGTTCAGTCATGGATAAAGCTGGTGTAGACTTTGGAGTATGTAGAATACTGGGAAAGTGCAATCGGTTAACAAAAGAGGTTGCTCAAAAATCAGCTGCTGAGAATTTTTTTGGGTTGTATGGCCATTGTTGACTGATGAGTCGGATGTCAAAGAGCGGCCTAAATACTGTGGAATGTGGGCATGGTCTGTATTTCATGTGATAGCAGAGATAAACCTCGTCTAAGATAAAAAAATTTTAACTGCCGATTTTAGTACGTCAAAGATAAAAACTTCTCATCGATTCTGTAGCATCACAGTCCATATATATCACTGAGTATCATATCTTATTCTTTTCTGTTAAAATTATCCCCATGTTTATATATTTTGATGGCTTCTCTATATAGCTGTGGATAACAGTTCTTCATAGTACATAAAACTTCAGTTTCCGAAAATTTCACTGCGTGATCACCTGATTGAAGAGCATGTTCTGCCTGTTTTCACTAGTCGGCAAAGACTTTTATGTTCCTTCAACTGTGTATTCACACTTCTCTTTGTAGTTCCAATGTAGACCTTGCCACATGTACACAGAATCTTATATACACCACTTGCAGACAGAGGGGGACGAATACCCTTAATGGAATGAAGTTCTTGGTCTATTTTCTTAGTTGGTCTGAAAATCAGTCGAACGCCATGTTTCCTTAGAATCTTGCCAAATTGATCCGTTATTTTTTTGATGAAGGGATGCTTAAAAATCACTTTTGCAACTCATTCTAGAAAACTGCTTTAGTGTGTGGGACCCACAAAACATAGGTCTAACAGGGGATATTGAACATATACTGAGAAGGACAATACAAATAGTCACAGGTTTCTTTTCTTTTTTTAAAAAAAAAAATCTATGTGAGAGTGTCACACAGACACTGAAGGAACTGAACTGGCAGACTCTAGAAGATGGCTGTTATCTATCCTGAGAAAGTCTTCCAATAAAGTTTCGAGAACCAGCCTTACATGACTACTCTAGGGATATACTATGCTCACATAGGAATCGTGAAGATAAGATTAGGATGACACCGCACACAAAAAGGTATTCAACCAATCATTCTTCCCAAGCTCCACAGGTGAATGAAACAGGAAGAAACCCTAATAACTGGTAAAAAGGGATGAACCCTCTGCCATGCATCTCACAGAGGTTTAGAGAGTATAGATGTAGCTGTAGATGTATATGCACTACTGTGGTGGGTTTTGGCATGTCTGTCTTGGCTAAAATAACACATTCACTATGCTATTCATAGTAAATTTCCCACATTCCTACATCCTTATCATTAAACCTGTGCTACTCTTATCTGGTGTCATATTTATAGCCCTGTACTCACCCGGCCAGAAGTTCTGTTCTTCCTGAAAGTGCAATTCATTAATCTCCACTATATCTAAATTTCACCTACCCATTTCTATTTCTAAATTCTCTAATCTTCCTACGCGATTAAGGGATCTAACACTCAAATGGTCTCAGCCCTAGAATGCTAAATTTGTCTTGATGACAATATCCTCCTGAGTATGTCTCACCCAGAGATGCAATAGGATGCTGCCATCTTCAAGCCATACAGTAGAGCTGGAAGCCTCTGGTGAAAAATAATGGCTGTTGTTTCCCCTTGCTTTCAGCTGTTCACAGTACCATAGCAAGATCATGTTGACTAATATTACAAGGCTAGGTCAGTCAATCATGAGGAGTATTATTCTTGCAGATACTGAAAAGGCTGCCGCCCCTTTTCAGGAAACATGGGTTAATCTGGCCTCTCCATAGGCATACCTTTGAAATGGCAACCTGTATCATTGAGGCACGCAAGCCACCCTTCCTCAGCAATGTCCATGGTTCACAGGGGTCAGAGTATTTGCATGGTTAAAGATGTTTATCATTTTATATTACTGTAAACTTGTGACAGGGACTTCCAGTAACTAGCAGTGTCCAGAAAGTCTCATAACTTACCAAGCATTCAATAACATTTTTTAATGAAGGAGAGTACCCTTACCAAATGGACAAGGATAAACAATCAAACAAAAAGTATCATTTAAAAAACTTATAACTAATTTAAATAACAATTTTTAGGTGGAGTCACTTACAGAGAACTTCAAGCTGAGAGAGCCAGAAAAGAATATAAGATAACAGAAATTAGTATGAGAATGTGGTATATGTGATAGAAAATTGAGAAATTAGATGTGAGCTAGACATCTGTCAGTAACTGTATCAAAAGGGGAAATTCACTTGTGAGAACTACAAAATTATGAGGCGACAGAATTGTTGGCCAGTATTTACATCCAGAAGACAAAATTTTAAGCACTGCCAATAAAAACACATGAATGTATCAAAAGCCACCTTGTCTACTGGACTTGTTACTTCCTTCCTCAAGAAGGAAACAGCGATGGGTTGGATAAGGTTTGAAAAGAAGGGAAGATCATTCAGTCCCTAGGATGAGAGGGATCCACCTGTTGTGGGGGCAGGATGAGTCTTTGTCTACACAGGATACTTCTGGAGTTGAGATGGAATAAAGATTTGACAACCTCAGATGTTTAAGGACTATTATATGTATCGATTAGCAATAATTAGAATTTTGCCTCTTGAAGGTACATTCTGCCCATCCAAACATATAGTAAAAGACATCATGATGAAAAACTGCCTCAGCTGTAAGAGAAATATTTATTTATGACCAAACTAGTTGCATTGCTTTAGAACTGCATCTTCAAGAGCACATACTTATTGCATACCTTTGTTCAAGCAATAACTAGTAGATGACCCACCAATCTCTGTCCAGTTGTAATAGAAATGTTGAAAAGTTTGGTAGTAAAGTTAAAGTATGGCAGAATGTGGGGAACATCTTTCTGACACAGGAAGCCAACAGTGTAATATGAGGACATGAGGCAAGCAGTGACAGTCAAGATATTCTGCCATTGCCTTCTTTTATTGGAATGATATTCCCTTCATTCTGGCATATTTTATCTTGACTACTCTCAATGGTTTTAACACTTTTACTACAATTGGGCAGAGAATGTTGACCTGTCTACTGCTTATCACTTTGAACTAAGATATGAAATAAATATGTATCCATGAGGATGTGCCTCTAAATTCATGGACCTAGCTGGGTCATAAATAAATATCACACAGCAAAAGCTGTGGGAGTGTGTCACATAGATGGTCAGGAAACTGAACTGGCAGACACTTGAAGATAGATGCAGAGTACATTGAGGAAGCCTGCTTATAAAGTTACAAGTAAGGGCTTTAAATGATGACTGTAGAAATACACTACAACCTCTACATATTGCTGCCATGGGATCGTGAGTACAAGAAGATGAAGGGTATCAGACGGATGCCATATTCCTTGACTTCTGGAAAGCATTTGACTCAGTGCCCCACTGCAGACTCCTAACTAAGGTATGAGCATGTGGGATTGGTTCCCAAATATGTGAGTGGCTCGAAGACTTCTTAAGTAATAGAACCCAGTACATTGTCCTCGATGGTGAGTGTTCATCAGAGGTGAGGGTATCATCTGGAGTGCCCCAGGGAAGTGTGGTAGGTCCACTGTTATTTTCTATCTACATAAATGATCTTCTGGGTAGGGTGGATAGCAATGTGCAGCTGTTTGCCGATGATGCTGTGGTGTACGGGAAGGTGTCGTCGTTGAGTGACTGTAGGAAGATACAAGATGACTTGGACAGGATTTGTGATTGGTGTAAAGAATGGCAGCTAACTGTAAATATAGATAAATGTAAATTAATGCAGATGAATAGGAAAAATAATCCCGTAATGTTTGAATTCTCCATTAGTGGTGTAGCGCTTGACACAGTCACGTCGATTAAATATTTGGGCGTAACATTGCAGAGCAATACGAAGTGGGACAAGCATGTAATGGCAGTTGTGGAGAAGGCGGATAGTCGTCTTCGGTTCATTGGTAGAATTTTGGGAAGATGTGGTTCTTCTGTAAAGGAGACCACTTATAAAACACTAATATGACCTATTCTTGAGTATTGCTCGAGCGTTTGGGATCCCTATCAGGTCGGATTGAGGGAGGACATAGAAGCAATTCAGAGGCGGGCTGCCAGATTTGTTACTGGTAGGTTTGATCATCAAGCGAGTGTTACGGAAAAACTCGGGTGGGAGTCTGTGGAGGAAATGAGGTGATCTTTTCTTGAACCGCTACTGAGTACCAGCATTTGAGGCTGACAGCAGTACAATTTTACTGCCGCCAACTTATATTTCACAGAAAGTCCACAAAGATAAGATAAGAGAGATTAGGGCTCGTACAGAGGCCTATAGGCAGTCATTTTTCCCATGTTCTGTTTGGGAGTGGAACAGGAAGAGATGATGCTAGTTGTGGTACGAGGTACCTTCCGCCACGCACCGTATGGTGGACTGCGGAGTATTTATGTAGATGTAGATGTAGATATAATTAACTGCAGAACATAGGCATTTAATCAGTCATTCTTCTTGCACTCCATATGTGACTGGAGCAGGAAGAAGCTTAATAATTGATACAATGGGAAATATCCCTTGCTATGCATTCACAGTTGTTTGCAGAGTATGGATGTAGATGTAGATGAAACAGGCACTGGATAAGATTGCAGCAGTAATCACAATTTTGCCAACTGTACATTTGGTACACTTTGTAGGATGTTTAAGCTACTGTTTAACAGGTATTGATCTCTCTATTTTATTTTGCAACATGGTATTAGTAATTTCAGTTTGTCACTTTTGAAGTAGAGGTTGCATAAATAATAATTATACATGTGATCCTGTGGCCAACTATCAGGAGTTTGTTATTTAGCATTTATAATTACAACATAAAATTAAAATGTTGCAAAATAATTACTTTGTTTTACAAACTTAATTTCTGTAAAGTTAAATTGCTTTAATGAATACACAAAATATTGAAAATGAGAATTATTATTATTATTTGTCATCATGCAGACAACATATTCCACTATCTTCGTATGCAAGACTATCTTTGATTCACTTTGTAACAAAACTTTTGGTAGGAGATGTTGGTACGATAAGATTGTTTAAAGAGCAAACAGAGTGGAAAGATACACCAGTATGTATTAAAACAGTTTTTACATGTTATGTGTTCAGGCAAATTTGAACAAATGGAAGAATTACTAAATTAAAATCTTGAAATTAATTCTAAAATCACCAGTTCCATATGCTGAGTGCAAAATGGAAAGAAAAAAAAGTCAGGCAATTAATGGAACCCCCACAGTTAACAGTCATCGAGGGCATTGATCAAAAAAGATAAGTACAATATATATTCGTTCTTGTTCTTGAATAATTTTAAAAACAAAGTTGTTATTCTCGAGTAAACTATAATTACAGTAAAAAATCTCAACAAATTCAATCATCAGGAACAATAAGAGCAGGAGTGTTACAACTTCAGCTGTAAAATTTTATTGAAAAACATTCACATTTTTCAGACCACTCATTTCCCAGAAACATATTGTAACTGTCTAATCAGCTGTTTGTTTTGTCATACATGATCCATGTTCCACTGATACTATTGCAAAAGAAGACCTTCATGGATAAGGAAAAGATATAAATTGCAAGCAGAGGTCAGAAATAAATAAAATATACTCTATTAACAAGTAACAATCACTGCCCTGCTGTATTCTATTGGTTTTTGTATTACTTATGGCAAAAATTGTGAAATTGGTGGGAAAGCTACTATTTTTTAAAAAGTTGCTCCTCCCTAAGTTATACTAAGTAACTGGCTTTTATACACTTACACTTCATATTTGCAAGACTGCTAATTTGTTATTGGAAATCATGTTAACTACTTGCTATTTGCATTGAACATTATTTACTCTGAACAGAAATCTTCAGTTCTTGAAGATACATAATACAACAATTTATATGAGTCACTCATTATGGCTTTATTGCAGGACTGAGTATTTTGTGTTGGTACAGTGGTAAGTCATTATTTTCTTTGACCCAATTTGTTTCATGACTTAGAAGATATCATTAGTGAGGTCTCATTTTATTGTATTTCTAAAAATAAAAAATTGTTCTATAATAATTGTGGTTTAAAGATATGGGCCCATATATTTTGCTGTGTTTACTATGATTTTTTGCCTTAATAACAATAAGTCTTTTTGTACCTGTTGGCAGTTTTTGAACACCTTTGCATTAAAATTCAGCATTCAATTCTGAACTCCACATAATAAAATAAATATTTATGGGAATCATTTTCACGATTTATATTGTTGTTGTGTAAACTGCTGCTCACCAGAAACTGTCTTTCATTATCAGTTACAAAATTATTAATGGATAAATGTGTTGGATGAGAGCATAAGAGTTTCAAGATTCTTAAGCAAGCCTCTATATTCTTGTTGTATCATTAGGATATTGAAATGGAACCACCTTCCCATTTCTATCCTACCCATTACTATGTGCAGATCTTAGTGTCTACCTTTGTTTTCATGCAAATTATGAGCAGATCTTTATTACACATTTTACTATGTGCAGGTCTTAGTGTCTACTTTCAGTTTTGTGCCAATTGTTAATCAAATCTTATTATGCATTTTCTAGTGTGACATAATTATTGATATTAATTTTATTGGAATTATCGATATTAATTTTAGTGGTTACATTATTAATCTTCCATTTCAAAAGATGTTAATGTTTTGTCAATTGTTTGTTCTTTGGAGGAGATGTGTTTTGGAGGGAATTTGGAACGGCAGCTGAATGCAAATGGCGGGTGTGGATGGAACAATTGGACAATGAAAAAGTTTTGTATTTTTCATGAATAAACATCGATGACTCAATAATTCTGCAGTTTATTATTGCAACATACACATATAGGAAGGCCAGCTGCAGTAATACCAAGGATTCTCTTTCCTAGCGGAGAAACTACATCCAAAACAATTTAGGTTAAGTATTCCTTAACCAGCAACAAAGAACCGTGTGCTTAATTCGGTAAGTATCGATATTACTATTCAATGCAGTCTTTAACATCGATAGTAATTGGAATGCTTCCCAAGGTAGCCGGAACATTTCAATATGCAGTCATACCTTCTGCCAGACAAATTATCACAACTTCACACAATGTACCCTCCAACATGGTAAACACCAATATGCACTATGTCTCATGAAAAGGATAGCACCACTGTGAGACATGATTTATTTATCTCAGAATGTAACACTTTTAAATAATTTTCTTTGTTGACCATGAAATATTTTTAAGAGTAATACAGAAGTTTTAGATTCCCCACATTAAAAAAAGTTTTCCATCAGCTCTGTTCTGAGAGTTCCAGATCATGTACAGAAAGTTGGAAGAGAGATAACCATAATCATCATTTACGGCCTTTTTACAGCTCAAGAAGATCACACATTGCATGTTGTACCACCATACAGTGAGACCTTCAGAGGTGGTGGTCCAGATTGCTGTACACATTGGTACCTCTAATACCTGGTAGCACATCCTCTTGCATTGATGCATGCCTATATTTGTTGTGGCGTACTATCCATATGTTCATCAAGACACTCTTGGTCCAGATTGTCCCATTCCTCAATGGCAATTCGGCTTAGATCGCTCAGAGTGGTTGGTGGGTCACATCATCCATAAACAGACCTCTTCCATCTATCCCAGGCATCATCAACAGGGTTCATGTCTGGAGGACACGCCGCCCACTCTAGTCAAGCGATGTTATCCTGAAGGAAGTCATTCACAAGATGTGTACGATGGGAGCGTGAACTGTCATCCATGAAGGTGAATGCCTCGCCAATATGCTGCCGATATGGTTGCACTATTGGTCAGAGAATGGCATTCACGCATTGTACAGCCTTTATGGCGCCTTCCATGACCACCACCAGCATACGTCAGCCCCAAATAATGCCACCGAAAAACAGCAGGGAACCTCTACTTCACTGCACACGTTGGACAGTGCGCCTAAGGCGTTCAGCCTGACTGGGTTGCCTCCAAACACGTCCCCGACAGTTGTCTGGTTGACAACATATGCGACGTTCATCGGTGAAGAGAATGTGATGCCAATCCGGAGCGGTCCATTCGGCATGTTTTTGGGCCCATCTGTACCACATTGCATGGTATGGTTGCAAAGATGGTCCTCGTCCATGGACGTCAGGAGGGAAGTTGAGATCATGCAGCCTATTGCATTATTCAACACGGTGGTGTTGCTGTGAGGGTTCCTCCCAGCCATAATCCGTAGGTAGTGGCCATCCACTGCAGTAGTAGGCCTTGGGCGGCCAGAGCGAGGTATGTCATTGACAATTCTTGTCTCTTTGTATCTCCTCCATGTCCGAACAACATCACTTTGGTACCCTCCATGACGCCTGGACACTTTTCTTGCTGAGAGCCCTTCCTGGCACAAATTAACAATGCAGACACGATTGAAGATCAAACTGTGGTATAGACCGTCTAGGCATGGTTGAACATGAGCCATATACCTCCTTTCTGGTGAAATGACATCTTATAGGTGCTGCTCATGCATGATTGCTTATGTCTTTGGGCAGGTATAGTGACATCTCTGAACAATCAAAGGGCCTGTGTCTGTGATACAATATCCACATCAACATCTATCTTCAGGAGTTCTGGGAATTGGGGTGATGCATATACACACACACACACACACACACACACACACACACACACACAAATCTGCTTACCAAGTGACGACAGGAAAATATAAATATATGACACACTTTGGTAATACAAGCTTTTGGAGCCACTGGTTCCATCTTCTGGTAGGTGGCTTGAAGGGGAAGGAAGAGCAGAGAAGAAAAGGAAATGGACTGGAGAAGCTTAGGAAAAGGATTAGAGTTCAGAACAGTCACCCAATCGTCAGGGGCGAATTACTACATGGGATGAGAATGAAAAACTGATTGTTGGGGCTGCACCAGATGAGATCTGGTAATCTGAGAGCTTAAAGGTGGAAAACAGGGTGATATGTAAGACAGAGATTACTAGTAAAACATCATGCATGAGTTAATAGGAGTGAAAAGCTAAGTGCATTGCATGTAAAAGAGGGAGGGGGGTGAAAAGTAGACAGGTCACAAAATGAAAGGTGTACAAAACTAAAATGGAGTGAATAAAGGAGTCCTTGCCATTGGTGGGGAGGCTTGCGTGCCTCAGTGATACAGATAGCTGTACCGTAGGTGCAACCACAATGGAGGGGTATCTGTTGAGAGGCCAGACAAACGCGTGGTTCCTGAAGAGGGGTGCAGCCTTTTCAGTAGTTGCAAGGCAACAATCTGGATGATTGACTGATCTGGCCTTGTAACACTAACCAAAATGGCCTTGCTGTGCTGGTACTGTGACCGGCTGAGAGCAAGGGGAAACTACAGCCGTAATTTTTCCTGAGGGAATGCAGCTTTATGTATGGTTAAATGATGATAACGTCCTCTTGGGTACAATATTCCGGAGGTAAAATAGTCCCCCATTTGGATCTGCGGGTGGGGACTACTCAAGAGGACGTCATTATCAGGAGAACGAAAACTGGCATTCTACGGATCGGAGCGTGGAATGTCAGATCCCTTAATTGGACAGGTAAGTTAGAAAATTTAAAAAGGGAAATGGATAAATTAAAGTTAGATATAGTGGGCATTAGTGAAGTTCGGTGGCAGGAGGAACAAGACTTTTGGTCAGGTAAATACAGGGTTATAAATACAAAATCAAATAGGGATAATGCAAGAGTAGGTTTAATAATGAATAAAAAAATAGGAGTGCGGGTAAGCTATTACAAACAGCATAGTGAATGCACTATTGTGGCCGAGATAAACATGAAGCCCATGCCTACTACAGTAATGCAAGTTTATATGCCAACTAGCTCTGCTGATGACAAAGAAATTGATGAAATTTATGATAAGAGAAATTACTCAGATACTAAAGGGAGATGATAATTTAATAGTCATAGGTGACTGGAATTCGATGGGGGAAGCCGCCCGGTAGAATTTTGTACAGAGCATTATTTAATCATAGCTACCACTTGGTTCAAGAATCATGAAAGTAGGTTGTATACATGGAAGAAGCCTGGAGATACTAGAAGGTATCAGATAGATTATATAATGGTAAGACAGAGATTTAGGAACCAGGTTTTAAATTGTAAGATATTTCCAGGGGCAGATGTGGACTCTGATCACAATCTATTGGTTATGAACTGTAGATTAAAACTGAAGAAACTGCAAAAAGGTGGGAATTTAAGGAGATGGGACCTGGATAAACTGACTAAACCAGAGGTTGTACAGAGTTTCAGGGAGAGCGTAAGGAAACAAATGCCAGGAATGGGGGAAAGAAATACAGTAAAAGAAGAATGGGTAGCTTTGAGGGATGAAGTAGTGAAGGCAGCAAAGGATCAAGTACGTAAAAAGACAAGGGCTAGTAGAAATCCTTGGGTAACTGGACCTGACGGGATACCAATTCGATTCTACACAGAGTACACGAAAGAACTTGCCCCCCTTCTAACAGCCGTGTACCGCAAGTCTCTAGAGGAACGGAGGGTTCCAAATGATTGGAAAAGAGCACAGATAGTCCCAGTCTTCAAGAAGGGTCGTCGAGCAGATGCGCAAAACTATAGACCTATATCTCTTACGTCGATCTCTTGTAGAATTTTAGAACAAGTTTTTTGCTCGCGTATCATGTCATTTCTGGAAACCCAGAATCTACTATGTAGGAATCAACATGGATTCCGGAAACAGCGATCGTGTGAGACCCAACTCGCCTTATTTGTTCATGAGACCCAGAAAATATTAGATACAGGCTCCCAGGTAGATGCTATTTTTCTTGACTTCCGGAAGGCATTCGATACAGTTCCGCACTGTCGCCTGATAAACAAAGTAAGAGCCTACGGAATATCAGACCAGCTGTGTGGCTGGATTGAAGAGTTTTTAGCAAACAGAACACAGCATGTTGTTATCAATGGAGAGACATCTACAGACGTTAAAGTAACCTCTGGCGTGCCACAGGGGAGTGTTATGGGACCATTGCTTTTCACAATATATATAAATGACTTAGTAGATAGTGTCGGAAGTTCCATGCGGCTTTTCGCGGATGATGCTGTAGTATACAGAGAAGTTGCTGCATTAGAAAATTGTAGCGAAATACAGGAAGATCTGCAGCGGATAGGCACTTGGTGCAGGGAGTGGCAACTGACCCTTAACATAGACAAATGTAATGTATTGCGAATACATAGAAAGAAGGATCCTTTATTGTATGATTATATGATAGCGGATCAAACACTGGTAGCAGTTACTTCTGTAAAATATCTGGGAGTATGCGTACGAAACGATTTGAAGTGGAATGATCATATAAAATTAATTGTTGGTAAGGCGGGTACCAGGTTGAGATTCATTGGGAGAGTGCTTAGAAAATGTAGTCCATCAACAAAGGGAGTGGCTTACAAAACACTCGTTCGACCTATACTTGAGTATTGCTCATCAGTGTGGGATCCGTACCAGGTCGGGTCGACGGAGGAGATAGAGAAGATCCAAAGAAGAGCGGCGCGTTTCGTCACTGGGTTATTTGGTAACCGTGATAGCGTTACGGAGATGTTTAATAAACTCAAGTGGCAGACTCTGCAAGAGAGGCGCTCTGCATCGCGGTGTAGCTTGCTCGCCAGGTTTCGAGAGGGTGCGTTTCTGGATGAGGTATCGAATATATTGCTTCCCCCTACTTATACTTCCCGAGGAGATCACGAATGTAAAATTAGAGAGATTAGAGAGCGCACGGAGGCTTTCAGACAGTCGTTCTTCCCGCGAACCATACGCGACTGGAACAGGAAAGGGAGGTAATGACAGTGGCACGTAAAGTGCCCTCCGCCACACACCGTTGGGTGGCTTGCGGAGTATCAATGTAGATGTAGATGTAGAAGAGATATTGAATTTAATTGATGAAAGGAGAAAATACAAAAATGCAGCAAATGAAGCAGGCAAAAACGAATACAAATGTCTCAAAAATGAGAGACCTAAGTCGAAACAAGGCCCCAGGAGTAGACAACATTCCATTAGAACTACTGATAGCCTTGGGAGAGCCAGCCCTGACAAAACTCTACCATCCGGTGAGCAAGATGTATGAGACAGGCGAAATACCCTCAGACTTCAAGAAGAATATAATAATTCCATTCCCAAAGAAAGCAGGTGTTGACAGATGTGAAAATTACCGAACTATCAGTTTAATAAGTCACGGCTGCAAAATATTAACGCGAATACTTCATAGACAAATGGAAAAACTGGTAGAAGCCAACCTCAGGGAAGATCAGTTTGGATTCCATAGAAATGTTGGAACACGTGAGGCAATACTGACCCTTCGACTTATCTTAGAAAATAGATTAAGGAAATGCAAACCTAAGTTTCTAGCATTCGTAGACTTAGAGAAAGCTTTTGACAATGTTGACTAGAATACTCTCTTTCAAATTCTGAAGGTGGCAGGGGTAAAATACAGAGAGCAAAAGGTTATTTACAATTTGTACAGAAACCAGATGGCAGCTATAAGAGTCGAGGGACATGAAAGGGAAGCAGTTGTTGGCAAGGGAGTGAGACAGGGTTGTAGCCTATCCCCGATGTTATTCAATCTGTATATTGAGCAAGCAGTAAAGGAAACAATGAGGTTTGCCGATGACACTGTAATTCTGTCAGAGACAGAAAAGGACTTTGAAGAGCAGTTGAACGGAATGGACAGTGTCTTGAAAGGAGGATATAAGATTAACATCAACAAAAGCAAAACAAGAATAGTGAAATGTAGTCGAATTAAGTCTGGGGATGCTGAGGGAATTAGATTAGGAAATGAGACACTTAAAGTAGTAAAAGAGTTTTGCTATTTGGGAAGCCAAATAACTGATGATTGTCAAAGTAGAGAGTATATAAAATGTAGACTGGCAATGGCAAGGAAAACGTTTCTAAAGAAGAGAATTTTGTTAACATTGAGTATAGATTTAAGTGTCAGGAAGTAGTTTCTGAAAGTATTTGTATGGAGCTAGCCATGTATGGAAGTGAAACATGGATGATAAATGGTTTAGACAAGAAGAGAATAGGAGCGTTCAAAATGTGGTGCTACAGAAGAATGCTGAAGATTAGATGGGTAGATCACATAACTAATGAGGAGGTATTGAATAGAATTGGGGAGAAGAGGAGTTTGTGACACAACTTGACTAGAAGAAGGGATTGGTTGGTAGGACATGTTCCGAGGCATCAAGGGATCACCAATTTACTATTGGAGGGCACTGTGGAGGGTAAAAATTACAGAGGAGGGAAACCAAGAGATGAATACACTAACCAGCTTCAGAAGAATGTAGGCTGCAGTACGTACTGGGAGATGAAGCAGCTTGTACAGGATAGAGTAGTATGGAGAGCTGCATCAAACCAGTCTCAGGACTGAAGACCACCACCACCACAACAACAACAACAACAACAACAACGACGACAAATGTAAAGAAATGTTGAGATGGTAGAAACTGATGTAAATTAAGGCCAGGTGGGTGGTGAGAAACAAGGCATGTTGTAGCACTAGTTCTCACTTGTGGAGTTCTGAGAAACTGGTGACTGAGGTAAGAATGTAAATGGCACTTGTGGTGAAACAGGCACTGAGATCCACCACCTATAGCAGCTCTGTAACTAGCAAAAGATCCTTGTAACTGGCAAAACATATACTATCAAAGGGAAAGCCATCTTTGAAATGACACATATCATATGCCAGCTGTTCCATAAACACTGTTCCTCATTTTATGTTGGCATGACTAATAGCAAGTTATCAGTTAGGATGACCAATATCCTATAGCAGAGAATGCTCTAGAATATGACAGTTGTGACCTCGGGGCCTGTTTCACCCCCACACACCATATGGATTAGATTAGATTAGATTAGTTTTTCGTTCCATAGATCTGTGCTGAAATAACAATACTAATAGTATGAATATATACAATACATCATTTGTTTTTATTAAAAAATTCATCAATGGAGTAGAAGGAATTGGCCACTAGTTAAGTCTTTCAGGCTCCTTTTAAACTGATCTTTATTTGTAACTAAATTTTTAATGTTTGCTGGCAAATTATTGAAGATGAGTGTTCCTGAGTAGTGGACCCCTTTTTGAACTGAAGTAAGTGGTTTTAAGTCCTTGTGCAGATCATTTTTGTTCCTGGTATTGTATGTATGAACTGAGCTGTTTGTTGGAAAAAGAGATATATTATTTAGGACAAATTTCATTAAGGAGTAAATATACTGAGAGGTAGCAGTTAGTACACCCAGTTCTTTGAAGAGGTTTCTACATGACGTCCATGAATTTACTCCACAAATAATACGTATATTATACCATATGACATTATGGAATGAAAGTAGGCAAAGTATGCAAGCTTTCTCATTTTTTTGTCACCTATGTCAGCTAACACTCGAATTGCAAATACAGATTTGTTATGGTGTTTCTGCAGTTCTGTGGTGTGCTCCTCCCAACTGAATTTATTATCAAGTTGTAATCCCAGGAATTGAAGACTGTCAACCTCTTCTATCTGGTCTTCTTCATACTTTATGCATATGCTGGGTGGACACCTCTTACAGGTTCTGAATTGCATATAGTGAGTCTTTTCGAAGTTTAATGTCAGTGAGTTGGCTTTAAACCATTCATTAACCCTAGAAACACCAAGGTATTTTAGGTTACACGGAGCACCAACCAAAGGCAAATTTTGCCCGTGTTACAATAAGTTGTAAATCTTGTAATTTGTTGTAATATGTATTTATTTTATGTAATTCTGTTTGCATTGAGATATTAGTTTAACAGGAAATAGTGACAACATAATTGAAAGCTTAATTTTTTAACACTCATGGGGTGAATATAACAACCAAGAAAGGTCAAAACTTGGTCAATGAAAGTTTGTGTAAAAAAGATAAGAAGGTTTGTAATTGAATACAAAGGCTGTCTAAAGTTTCTATGCACTCTTTGATCTATTAACTGAATAATACAGCTTTGTCATTGAGAGAAAGTTTAAAAAACAGAAATGAAAACACTTGCTAAAATTCATGTTATTGTACATTGAAAACTCTCGGGAAACGCTTTCCACTTGGAGAGAATATTTTCATTTACAGATGACATTTACCTCCTGCACACAAAATGGTTGATTCTGAATGAGTCTTACACAGATGGCGCCTACAGCTTCCACATGTTAACTTGGTTTTTGTAATGTTGTCTCTTGCTCTCTGGTTACTTGCATTCTTCAAGCATAAGTAGCACCTTGTTTTCCTAGTTGGTTCTCCATTTGCAGCAATTTTGTTTACCTCTAGTTTCTTTCCTAGGATCTCTCCCATCATGCAAATAATAGGCAACTAGAGTCCTTTCAAATCCATGGATTGCTCTTCTACGTATGGTTTCAAAAGTTCGTGGCCTAATTCATGGATACAGTTTTCTGGCGTTTGATTTCCCTTCATTCCATTTAGGTGCATTCTTCACCGGAATCCTTTTCTACTTCTGTATGATATGACTCAAAATCACTTAAATTTGATAATTTGTTGTCGAGTAACAGTTCTGCAAGAACTTCTGTGCCGTTCAAGCCTCTATAACTCATCTTACAAAATGTACTTTACAATAAAGGCATCGCTCTACTGTGAGAAACTGCTAATAGTAATAACGGCAAGTCTAAAATCAACAATGAAAATGAATCTCAACAATTAGACACTCAACAAACCACTGTAAAACTCATGTTCGAGGTAGGCAACTCAATACAAGAAAGAAAAATGTACGGGCAAATTTTGCCCATGCTTGGTGGTTGTAGGGAAGGTAATATGAATTATGGTCACGTGGAGTACCAACCCCGGGCAAAATGTGCCCTTGGGCGTAAAATTCCTATTGTGTACTTGCAATTATAAAAATTTAACCATAGAAACGTACACCATAGTGTGTTATAAGGTAACAGACAAATAGAAAAAGACCCAAAAACATAGGACATTTGCCATGACATTTTTAAAAAATAAAAATGCTTGGTGTTCCTAGGGTTAATATCCATGAAAATATGATTAGCAGATCTTTCTACAACTACACTCGATATACTATTTATTGCAATACTTGTGTCATCTGCAAACAAAACGAACTCTGCTTCTGGCAGTGTAACTGATGAGAAATCATTAATGTACACAAGAAAAAGCAATGGCCCGAAGATGGATCCTTGTGGGACACCACATGTAATTCCTCGCCATTCTGATGATGACTGATGACTTAATTCACTAGTCCCTTGCACTGACACCCTTTGTTTCCTGTTAGCGAGGTATGACTTGAACCATTTTGCAGCACTGCCCGTGTCACCACTGAATTCAAATTTATTTAAAAGGATGTTGTGGTTCCCACAATCAAATGCCTTTGACAAATCACAGAAAATACCTGCTGCTTGTAATTTGTTAGTTAATGAATTAAGTACATTTTCACTGTAGGTGTAAACAGCCTTCTCGATATCAGAACCCGTCAGAAATCCAAACTGTGTTCTTGTAATATGTTATTTGTGGTCAGATGGTTGAGAAGCTGCCTGTACATTACTTTTTCTTCCCCCAGACTCTAGTTTCTCAGAACTCGACAGGTGGGAACTAGTGCTACAGTACATCCTTGGTTCTTGCCACCCATCTGGCCTC
Organism: Schistocerca americana; assembly: GCF_021461395.2. Classification (NCBI taxonomy): domain Eukaryota; kingdom Metazoa; phylum Arthropoda; class Insecta; order Orthoptera; family Acrididae; genus Schistocerca; species Schistocerca americana. The sequence continues at coordinate 73,963,047 of NC_060122.1, read as the reverse complement.
AAATTATGTTTATTTCTTCTGGCCCAGCATTTCCTCACAGTAACTACTCCTTTCTTCACTCCATTTCAATTTTCTACATCTTTCATTTTCTCATCTGTGTATTTTTTGCAGTCTCTCTCACACCTCAATTACATATAATGAACTCAGCTTTTCACTTTTATTAACTTGTGCATGATGTTTTAGCAGTAATCTCTGGCTTACATATTACCCTGTCTTCCACCTTTAAGCTCTCAGGTTTTCAAATATCATCAGGTGCAGTCCCCAACAATCAGTCTTTCCTTCTCATCCTATCTAGTAAGTCTTCCTTGATCTTGGATTCTGGGTGACTTTCCTGAATTCTACCCCATTTCTAATGTCTTTCCAGCCCTTTTCCTTCACCCCTCTTCCTTCTCCTTCAACAGTTCTGCCACTGGCTTCAAAAGCTTGCATAAGCAAAACCTTTTTTATATGTTTGTTCTCCTGCCACCACTTGATGACTAGATTTTTTGTCTATCCAGTAACATTATATTGTCAAAAATGATTATTTTCGTTGTTATATTTATGACAATATGTGCTTTAGGCTTTACCTAGGATCAGTTGGCATATAACATATTGCAATTTCGAGGCAAACATATTTAAAAACACCAACAGCCGCTCATATGGTGAGATGTTTATTTGACCTTTAAGTCTACATCACAGAGGAGCTGAAAATCCTGAACTAGCAGATCCTTGAAAATAGACTCGTACTACATCACAAGGGCCTAATTTTCATGCCTCAGAAACCAGCTTTAAGTTAAGAATCTAGGAACATACTACAATCCCTACATATTGCTCCTATTAGGACTGGAAACACAGGATTATGCTACTTACAGAACAATGTTGGTAAACATTTTCCCCATACTCCACATGCAAATGGAATGGGAAAAAGCCCCAATAACAGATACTATAAGAAGCACCCACTGCCATGCAGTTTATAGTGACTTGCAGACTATAGATATGGACAGATGTGTACAAGGGTAGACTTTCGAGTTTTTATGAATGAACATGGTGCTGCTGAGATGCAACATCATTATTGTTTTAAAATTCATCATTTGCTATTGTTACAACAATGGCAACCAAAACAGGCCCAGTAGTTCATTTACAATTTATCCTGAAAGAAGCAAAGTGGTGAAAAAATTAAAATTTCAACATGAAGCTTTCATTGGATGATTTTCTACAATTTTTATAAAGGTCTAACTCAGTAACAGCACCTAAAACTCACTTTGTTTAATTTCTGGTAACCAGTTGACTTGAGCACTCACTGTTTACAACTGGTCTGAAAACTTCTGTTGCAGTTGTGGTTTTGTCTGATACAAATATCACAAGGTTGGCCAAAATTGTATGTTCCAAATAGGATTCACACAGTGTGTAACATGACTGAGAAGGATCAGCATGTGATTTCCTGTGAAATAGAGGCATTCTTACATATGTACAAGACTTCAGCACAGAGGATTCTGCATGAACATTTAACTCTGATAGTGTTGTCTCCAATGTAATCTGCACAATTTGACTTATGCTCAAAAACAGTCTCATGTCGATTGGTACAAGGAAATTTTTAAAAAATGACTAGGGAATTCAAATACATAACTTCATAATGGATATAATGGAGGGAAACATTCCACATGAGAAAAATATATCTAAAAACAAAGATGATGTAACTTACCAAACGAAAGTGTTGGTATGTTGATACAAACAATAACAAACACAAACACACACACAAAATTCAAGCTTTTGCAACCCACAGTTGCTTCATCAGGAAAGAGGAAAGGAGAGGGAAAGACGAAAGGATATGGGATTTAAGGGAGAGGGTAAGGAGTCATTTCAATCCCGGGAGCTGAAAGACTTACCTTAGGGGGAAAAAAGGACAGGTATACACTCGCACACACACACACACACACACACATACACACATACCCATGTGCGGATGTGTGTGTGTGTGTGTGTGTGTGTGTGTGTGTGTGTGTGTGTGTGTGTGTGTGTGTGTGCGCGCGCACGCATGCGCACTAGTGTATACCTGTCCTTTTCGAGAAGCCCTGGGAGTGTATTCATGCTGACTTCGCGGGACCTTTTCTAGGTACTTATTGGCTTCTCGTTATTGACGCCTACTCTAACTTTCCTTTCGTAGTCCGTTGCACGTTGCCTACCACCGCGGCAACCACCAATGCTCTAGCTTGCATTTTATCTTTGGAAGGCCTTCCCTCTACTCTTGTTACTGATAATGGTCCGCAATTTGCCTCTTCCAATTTTGCGGATTTTTGTGCCCGTCACGGCGTCACGCATGTCACAGCCCCTCCGTTCCATCCACAGTCAAACGGTGAGGCTGAACGACTGGTCCGCACATTTAAGGCTCAGATGAGTAAACTCCTGACTTCTTCTGCTGATGATGCGCTTCTCCAATTTCTGGCTTCTTACCGTTTCACCCCTATGGGCGACCACAGCCTGGCTGAGCTCTTACACGGCCAACAGCCCCGCACGCTACTTCATCTTCTGCGGCCTTCCACCTCATGACTGCGAGTGCCTTTGCTTGGCCAGTTCACTGCAGACGACCTTGTATGGGTACCGGGATAAGGCAGGCGGCCAAAATGGAGTCCTGACCGCATCTTACGACACCGTAGCCAACACCTGTATGAAATCCAGAAGGACACGGGTGTTGCAGTGCGTCATTCGGATCAGCTTCAGCCTCGTGTGCCGGCAACGCCTGTTCCGGATGCTGCTACAGCATCTTCGGCTCTACCTGACGCTCTGGATACTGGAATCTCTCATTACTCACAACGCAGTCCTCTCACCATCATATTGGCGCCAGCACAAGAACTGACACCACCAGGAGACGTACCCATGCAGGAACCAGAAGGCCATCATCTGTCGGAGCAACTTCACTTGCCTCCTCCTCCTATGGATGCGGACACATCGCCCATGTCTCCTGTTATAACAACCGGACTTGCAGCAACGGGCAGATTGGTGCACAGGGTCCCAGCAGATTCGACCCCCACGTCTCCTGTCATCTCGACCTGTTATCATAGGGGACACTTCCGTCCGTACAGAAAGCCTCCTTCTCGAGACTTTACGGCCAGTCAAATAACACCTATGGGTGTTACCAATCTACAAGCCACCTCCATCCAGACCTGTGCAAAAAATTCAAAGGGAGGAAAATTGTTGTGACTCACCGATCTTTCAAAGTGCCGCGCAGTTAAGCGCGTCCTCTACATGCAGCGCTGTCTGCCAGCCATGCAGCAACAGCGCCAACCAAGCGGCCAGCCAGCCAGCGGCCACTAGACTTGGACTCAGTTATGATTTGACTGTTAAAGTGTACACACGCCTTACTCTGTTTTTTACGTTCCCACATTTTATGTTCTCCCACTTTTTACATACATTTTTGTCAGTCCCAAGAGAAGTCCTGTTCACTTAGTACAATGCTTTCCCGTCAGTAACGAATCCCATGTTACAACAATTCCCCTATTTTAAGTTTCTCTGACACTCTCATGACCTTTAACATTGAAATGATAATTAAATCAAAACCATAAGCTATCGACAGGTGTTGATATACATCAATGGGGACAGTTGAAAATTTGTGCCCTGACCAGACTTGAATTCGAGATCGCCTGCTTACATAGCAGATGCTCTATCCATCTGAGCCACCGAGGGCACTGTAGGGATTTATCCCTTGCACACTCCCTGTGAGACCCAAATTCCCAACTTAATGACCACACACTACATTCATAGTGCCCCTGCCCATTACACTCGTTACTCGTGGCCGACAATCTTACTGAGCCCCGTAAGAGTTCAGGCAATGCATGTGCATCCAGCGCAGAAGGAGGTCAATGGCCAGTCAGCCTTAACTATATGAAGATGGTATCTGTTCTTTCTGACATGTCTGAAAGAACAGATACCATCTTCATATATTTAACATTGATTCTTATACAGATTTCTGCAAAACGTGCATATATTCCTGCTCAAAGTCAGCCTTGGAACAAAGCAGAAAACAAAGGCAATATGCCATGTTATTGATTATGTAACAAGCATTAGGAAAGTAAGCAAACTTTTCACATTAGCATGTTGGGTCACAGCTGCCTGTGTTATAGGTTCACATTGTTTGGAATGGTGAGAAAGTATGCTGAGTCACTGCCTAATGATAATCATGATCTGACTACAGTGACTCTAGAAGCAACATTCCTTCTGCTCACTGCATTATAGTACAACAGCTTTAATTTAATTTCACAGGCACTTTTTTATGTTTTTCTTGAGTACATTGAAAACTGTAGGTTTAAGCAAAAATGTTTCGCAGTACAAAATTAAACTACATTAAATTTCCTATAAAAAAAGATCCTATTCAGCTCTTCTCTATGACTAATAGTTTCTGCATTTTAAGACATGGAAAGATCGCAGTTTATTAAAAATAGTGTTCTAATGGCATAACATTAACTTTTATTGTTAAATGAAGTGGGTTAAGAACAAATATTAAATGTGAGGATCACATATAAGTGAAGGAGAGCTGTATTGTGGGATAAATTGTGTTCTGGAAACAAACAGCTAGAGGTTCAGGAGGGAAGTTATGTCAGCGGATTGCGGTCATACACTTCCCTCCTTCATAGGTCTGTAAACTGAAGAGCAAGTAGGTAATTCCTATTTCTCTCCAACCCAGTACATCACAAAAAGCAATTACAGGGTATTTCACAAAGTTATAACAGTCCTTTCACAGTGCCTTATGCTTCACTGGTGACACAGCATACAGATGTGCCCAGGGGAGTTTACTTTCCATAAACTGCATGAACACTACATGGAATACAGATATGAATGACTAACAATACTAACACAAGAAACACATCAACACAGAATTAAATCACTGTAGCTGTTGCATTCTTCTAAGAATAGCAACTTCCCCAAACACAAGTGCTATTTGCTTTCCACTTTACAGGCAGACTACATCTTCCCAGCATTTCCTGTCCAGTTCTCACATGTCAGTTTTGCTTTAAATACATGCTGTCATGTCATGACAATTATCTACCTTTAAGACTGTATGTTGTGAGCTGATGCTAGTCAAGAACGCCTTTAAGGTGACAGTGAAAAATGTGTGGTCACAAGAAGACCAGGCTCAGGATAGCCACACAGTGCTGCTGAGGGGGAAGATGATCATGTTCGGTGTATGGCTCTAATGCATCATACTGCATCTGTAGAAGCAAACTGAGTGGAAGTTGGCACCACAGTGACACAACAAATTGTTAGAAATTGTTTACTTTAAGGACAGCTCTGAGCCAGATGCCCTGTAGCATACATTCCACTGACCCCAAACCACCACCATTCGCGACTTCAGTGGTGTCAGGCGAGAGCTCATTGGAGTGCAGGTTGGAGGCCTGTTATGTTTTCTTATGAAAGCTGCTTCTGCCTCAGTGCCAGTGATGGTTGTGTGTTTTAACACAAAATTCAGTCTCTCCTTTTCCACTCTATATACTAACATTTGATAATAAACAAGTAACAACAATGAAGGCTCTTGATCAATTTGTTGCCAAAGGAAACTATTCCACAAATGACAAAGCCAGATATATATGAGTTTGTATATACACTGAAGAACCAAGAAACAGGTATAGGCATGCATTTTCAAATTCATGAGATATGTAAACAGGCAGAATATGGCACAGAAGACAGAAGTGCCTTTATAAGACAACAAGTGTCTGGTGCAGATGTCAGATAGGTTACTGCTGCTACAATGGCAGGTTGTCAAGATTTACGTGAGATTGAATGTGGCATTATAGTCAGCGCACAAGCGATGGGACACAGCATCCCTGAGGTAGAAATGAAGTTTGGATTGTCCATTAGAACTATATCATGAGTGTACCATGTATATCAGGAATCTGGTAAAACAGCAAATCTCTGACATTGCTGAAGCCAGAAAAAGATTTTGCAAGAATGGGACCAATGATGACCGAGGAGAATCATTCAACTTGACAGAACTACAACCCTTCTGAAAATTGCTATAGATTTCAACGCTGGGCCATCAACAAATGTCAGCATGTGAACCATTCAATGAAACATCATCAATATGGGCTTTCAGAGCTGAAGGCCCAATTGTGTACCCTTGATGACCACATACACAAAGCTTTACACCTTGCCTGGGCCTGTTAACATCAAAATTGGACTGTTGATGACAGGAAACATGTTGCCTGATTGTATGAGTCTCATTCAAATTGTATCAAGTGGAAGGACGTGTTCAGGTATGGAGACAACCTCACGAATCCATGGACCCTGCACGTCAGCAGGGATTGTTCATGCCGGTGGAGGCTGAGTAATGATGTGGGGCAAGTTGGAGTGATATGGGACCCCTGATACATCTAGATACAACTCTGACAGGTGATATGTACAGAAGCATCCTGTCTGATCACCTACATCCGTTCATGTCCATTGTGCATTCTGACGGATGTGGGCAATTCCAGCAGGACAATGTGACACCCCACACGTCCAGAATTGCTACAGAGTGGCTCCAGGAACACTCTTCTGAGTTTAAACACTTCCCCTGGCCACCAAATTCCCCAGACATGAACATTGTTGAGCGTATCTGGGATGCATTGCAATGTGCTGTTCCGAAGAGATCTCTGTCCCCTTGTACTCTTACTGATCTATGGACAGCCCTGCAGGATTTATGGTGTCAATTCCCTCCAGCACTACTTTAGACAATAGTTGAGTCCATTCATACTGTGTTGTGGAACTTCCGCATGCTCGCAGGGCCCCTACATGATATTAGGCAAGTGTACCAGTTTCTTTGGCTCTTCAGTGTATTTACTGGATAAAGAAGACAGTTGTATACCCCTTTTTATTAGAAGTTGTTTTTAATCAAATAAAGAACAAGGCATGAGCTGCTTATCTAAAAAAAATTACCATTTTGACAATGTGTGTTGAACAGCTCCCTCTGTAACTGAACTGAATTTTTGAAATTCTCAGGAAAACCATGCTCATGTAACTTTAACTTGCTTTTTCTCCAGTCTTTAAAAAATGAGTTACAGCAGTGTAACCCTGACACCTCCCCCTTTGTAACACGCTGGCAAAATTTATTCGACAATCTTGATTTCATTGTCCCCACTATCAATGGCTTTACAATATGCTGTCAATGACACACAGCAGCAAGATGCCACATTTACTGATCCAGTCCTCTCCCACCAACACTACATAGGTCACTGACAACATCACACTTACAAATTAAGCAATTATTGCCCAGCTTACTTAACAACTGCCAGTAGGTACTCATCTAACACATTGAAAATAAGTCCACTAGACAAACACAAGCTCAGTGAAGTTATTTCATCTATTGATATGTGAGGGCTGGACAGGAAATGTTGGGGAGGTAGTCCGTAAATTGAAAAGTGAGCAGCACTCATGGTGGGGCAAGTTATCCTTCCTGGAAAAATGCTACAGCTGCCTTATAGGATGACTAAGAATCTATTTCCCCTCTAGCAGTGAAGAACAGTGTGCAGAGATTTTTGGAAAATCTCTTCCATGCTTTTCTCACATTATTATTACAACTTCACTTAGCGATTCACATCCAATGCTGTGTTAACACACTTTGTGAAAACTTAAAACATACTATTTTTTTTCTGGAATATTAGATTGTGTGGGCCATTAAGTCTACATGGGAATGGACGGTGTTATGTGAATGATAAAATTCTTATTCGGTGGATGAGGTACTACAGCCCAATCAACAAAGCACAGACTATGTCAACAGAGAGAGAAAAAACTGTGTAGTCAGAAATTTTGGTACAAAGGTAAGGAGTGTGTCATGAACAACATACCACAAATTCATGGAGGTGTGTTCCATCTATGCAACTAATTGAAGGCAGTCTCTTTATTGTGATATGCGTTTCACTTCTTTTATTTGTGAAGCATCTTCAGCAGCAATTTCCAGCACTGTTATCCCACATGTATGGTTCTGGAGAGGTGTTTGTTAGTCTCCATACTTCAGTTGGCCAATTTCTGGCATTCTTTCACTCACATTTGTTTCAACAAATTGCTTACATCACTTGCACTTTACATTTTGTGTTCAACATTTGTGTGCAGCATAGAGACCAACGAACATGTCTCCAGGACCATACACATGGACTATCAGAGCTATAAATTGCCACTGATACTTCATGAATAAAAAAAGCAAAAGACATATGCCTTCAATTAGTTGGACAGACAGAACATACCTCCATGAATTTTAAGTACCTAACGAATGACGAAAAACAGAAAAAATGATGATACTAAAAATCTTTATCAGTGGGGGTCTGAGCATGAGGGCAGAGGAGTGCCAGAGTGGGTGGAAGGGTGAGGGGGTTCAGTAGCAGTCACTGTCTAAAGTTTTTCTTAAATATTTCAGAAACTCCACCTTCTAGTAAAAATGTTTTCTTGTTCATATTTAAACTCAATTAAATGTCTTAAAAAAGGTCCTATTCAATTTTTCTCCAGTCAAATGTATGCTGCATTGTAAGAGATGGAAATATAGTGTTTTAAGGACCGTCTTGTGACTGTCGCGGCCCTTCTTATTTCAGTGGTTGCTAAGATTTTAATGGTACAAAACTAACATTTATTGTTCAGTAAACTGTGTTAAGAAAAAATGTTAAATGTGTGTATCACATCTAAGCGCAGAAGAACCATATTATGGGGAAAACTCTGCTCTGGGGATGTAACAGGGTGGAAAGGGAGAGCTGGAGGTTAGAAGCATGAGGGAAGTTGGGTCACCAGATTGTGGTAATGCATTTCCCTCATTCACAGGACTGTAAAACGAAGACCAGAAAGGCAGTTGTCCATTATACCACCCCCACACTGCATCACTGCAGGGTATTTCACAAAGTTACAGCAAACCTTCCACAGCTTGCCTTATGAATCATTGGCAATGCAGTGTAAGGGAAGGCCAGGGGGTGTTTATTTTGCACAAAGTGTGTTAACATTACACTGAAGATAGATATGAGTTCCTAATAATACAAATGCTAGAGAGGCATATGGACAGACACTCTGTAAATCTCTGCACACTATTCTACAGTGGTTCAAGGGAAATTTATTCTTAGTCACCCTGTACAGCAGTTGGGTTGTTCTTCTGGTAAAGTAACTTCCTTCACTATAAGCACTGCTTGCTTTTCAGTTTACAGAGAGACTGTATCTCCACAGAATTTCCTGTCCAGTTCCCTTATCTACATAAACAAAATAACTTCACTGAGCTCCTGTTCATATAATGGAGTTATTGTAATTTTATAAAGTGAAAACTTATTCGTATTTTTCAAGTGAGTTTTATGTGAAATAGGTCTCTGAGAATTGCTTAATTTGTAATTATGATGTTGCAGGTAGTCTACATAGTGTTGAAGGGGAAAGGAAAGGACTGAATTAGTAAATGTCTGACATTGGAAGCATACTTAAAAGCCATGTAACCATGCTGTAGTCACTTGGTGGTGAATTAATGAATGACCAGAAAGTTATTGCACTCCTCACCAATTAATTATGTTGCTCATAGACTGCATAAATCTCTTCAGTTTAGGAACTGCCAAAACTTCTATTGAGGAGTCACTTAAACACACCTCTACAGTAAATCTTGCAAGATGGATGCGAATATGTCTGATGGAGTAGGACTGATCTTGTATAAATGTAGAAAAATAATCTGCTGTAATGAACTGCTTCACTTGTTTCAAAATAGGTGAAGTTCCATAACACCTGGATGACCTACTTCTATTACAGAGGGAGCCAGTTTAAGCCTCGGGCTTCAGATGTTGGGAAAGCTGAAGCTGGGATGATGCATTTGGTACACTCAATCTAGTAAAGTATCTGAGCCATTGATAGTGGAGACAACAAAATCGACATTCTCAAATATGTTGACAGCATCTTACTCTTGGGCAGACTTTTCAATGCAGTAGATGGTTGACAGCTCCAGCTGTGGAACTTTTTTACGTAAGTGTTATTTAACAACTGTAAATAAATACATAATCACTTAATACACTGAAAATAAGTCCACTATATAAACACTAGCCCAGTAAAGTTATTCTGTCTATTCACATGAAAGATTTGGACAGGAGATACTGGGGGGGGGGGGGGGGGGGGGGGGGGGCACGTCTGCTGGCAAAGTGAAAAATGAACAGCTCTAGTGGTGGGAAAAGTTGCTGTTCCTGGAAGGATGCAACAGCTGCCATGCAGGATGACTTGCCAAAGATGGTCTACATCTGAACAGATTGGGCTAAAAAATATTCAGTAAGATGTTCTTAGATACTTGCCAGGTTATAAAAAATACACGAAACTGATAAGAAGTGATGGGGACTGTAGTAGCCACCAGAAAGATCGCGGGAGGCGCACATTGGCACGGCGCGTCACGGACGGTAGTTGCCGCAAGTAGAGTCCCATCCACCAGAGGGCACGCAAGAATTCGGACGCGACCTCTGCCAGCATGATGACAACAACAACAACAACAACAACTCCGGCAGCACGGGCCGTGCCCAGTCAGTTAACATCGGGCATGCCTAGGACACAGTCCCGGTCTACGCTAAGTGAAGTGCGACGTAAACGTGAACAGTGTTACAACAGGGACAATAAACTTGTGTAGCATTAAGAAAGACAAAACCAAACCATTATCTGGCAAGAAATATGCTAAGGCCCATAACTAATAGTCAAAGTAGGTATGTTATTCACTGGAATATAAATGGTTTAAACACTGATGCTTCTAACAATAAAAGCTCCCAAATAGATGAATTGGAAATCATTCTGTCAGACTGTGCAAATATTAGAGTTGTTTGTTTAAATGAGCACTGGTTTTCTGAGGACACAGTTAAAATTCTAAACAAAATAGGTAACTTCAGATTAGCAAGTAGCTTTTGCAGAAGAAAACAAGTCATGTGGAGGCTCAAGTATACTTCTACATAATGATATAAATTATGATACCAGAAACTGTTTTAATTGTTTAAATGAAGAATGTGTGCTTGAGAGCTGTTGTGTAGAAATAGTGGACTCACTAGCAAATCTTATTATAATCTCAATATACAGAATTCCAGGGACATCAACAACAGAACTATTCTTATCTAAGCTTCAAATTATGTTGGAAGACCATTGTAGAAAAAGAAAAAAAAATTGTAATAACTGCTGATTTTAACATTGATATCACATGTGATAGTAGCCACTGACTTGGTGAAGAAATATGGTTTCAAACTGAATTTCTCTGAATCTACCAGAGACAATGGGCAATCAGCAACATGTATTGACAATGTTCTAATTATGTATTTGATGATTTGTATAAATTTTGTCTTGGTCTAGGTACTTCAGATCATTGTCTATTGTTCATTGAGCTGCCGCAGACAGACAGGAACATTTCATGTATGAGGACGCATATGAGCAGGAACTTTAGCAAAAAATACTTGCTAACATTTAGTGAGAAGCTAAAAGAGAAAACATGGTCTTTTGATCACTGTAATTCAAGTGACGAAAACTTTGAGAAAGTCCTGAGTACTATATTTGGTGTTTTTAATTAAACACTTCCACCTAGACGCTGCAGCAATAAAATAACAAAGTAAAGTGTATTACCCAGGGCGTAAGACTTTCCAGTGCAAGGAAAAGGCAGATGCACAGAGAACTAAAATATAATAAAGACATTGATTTCATTAAATATGTTAGACTCTATAGAACTATATTTAAAAGAGTTGTCAGGTCAGCAAAACAACTGGCAAATAACGGATTAATTTTAAATCATAAAAATAAGACATTAAATCTGAGAGTCAAAACCTGTAACCCAGAAATTTCAAAAATTGATATTGAAAGAAATACTATTGTAAATCCAAATCAAATACCAGAGTACTTTAATGAATTCTTTATGAATGTTGCAAAGTCTGATGCAGATATAACAGATTATCACAACACAGTAAATCCCTTTGGCATAGGTGAAAACTCTGAAAGCTTTACAAAATTCTTAAAAGTTTCTGTGGAGTTTGTAAAAAATGCTATTCTAACATTAAGAAACAAAAGATCTGCAGGTTGGGATGGAATACCCAAGTGGTACACAACAGAATTGCAAACCCATTAGCTCAAATAATAAATCAATGTTTTGAAGAGGGTGTTTCCCAGGGGTACTGAAATATGCTGAAGCCAAACCACTCTTCAAGAAGGGATCGAGAGAGATCATGGGAAATTGTCATCCTATCTTGGTTCATGGTGTGGGTTCCTGTAGTCATGTCCTAGTTCATGAACCACGAGCAACGTATGAGTGGCCAAGTAAGTGGTCCCGACAGTCGGGATACCAGTTACTTTGGAATAAGGCTGGGCATCTCGGACATATTCTGAGTCGTGGTCGCCTTTGTGCTCATACGGCAAAGACTGCCAAATCCACCGGTTAGTCCCTCAGCCGTTATGGGTAAAACCCAATGGGACTCGGGGCAAGTAAGGCTAGCAACCTGCATCCCTGGTACTTTAAATATGATGCTGGCAACAATCAGAGCAAAATGCCTCGGTAGAATGCGATAGGAATGATGATGGAAATAGGATCACATTTGAGGAAGTGGAAAAAATGGTCAATAGATTGCAGTGCAATGAAGCGGCTGGGGTGGATGAAATTAAGTCGGAACTCATCAAATACAGTGGAATGTCAGGTCTTAAATGGCTACACAGGATAACTGAAATGGCCTGGGAGTCGGGACAGGTTCCATCAGACTGGACAAAAGCAGTAATCACACCAATCTTTAAACATGGAAATAGAAAAGATTGTAACAACTACAGAGGTATCTCTTTAATCAGCATTGTGGGTAAAATCTTCTCAGGTATTGTTGAAAGGAAAGTGCGAGTATTAGTTGAGGACCAATTGGATGAAAATCAGTGTGGGTTTAGGCCTCTTAGAGGTTGTCAGGACCAGATCTTTAGCTTACGGCAAATAATGGAGAAGTGTTATGAGTGGAACAGGGAATTGTATCTATGCTTTATAGATCTAGAAAAGGCATATGACCGGGTTCCTAGGAGGAAGTTATTGTCTGTTCTACAAGATTATGGAATAGGAGGCAAACTTTTGCAAGCAATTAAAGGTCTTTACATGGATAGTCAGGCAGCAGTTAGAGTTGACGGTAAATTGAGTTCATGGTTCAGAGTAGTTTCAGGTGTAAGACAAGGCTGCAACCTGTCTCCACTGTTGTTCATATTATTTATGGATCATATGTTGAAAACAATAGACTGGCTGGGTGAGATTAAGATATGTGAACACAAAATAAGCAGTCTTGCATATGCGGATGACTTAGTTGTGATGGCAGATTCGATTGAAAGTTTGCAAAGTAATATTTCAGAGCTAGATCAGAAATGTAAGGACTATGGTATGAAGATTAGCATCTCCAAAACGAAAGTAATGTCAGTGGGAAAGAAATATAAACGGATTGAGTGCCAAATAGGAGGAACAAAGTTAGAACAGGTGGACGGTTTCAAGTACTTAGGATGCATATTCTCACAGGATGGCAACATAGTGAAAGAACTGGAAGCGAGGTGTAGCAAAGCTAATGCAGTGAGCACTCAGCTACGATCTACTCTCTTCTGCAAGAAGGAAGTCAGTACCAAGACTAAGTTATCTGTGCACCGTTCAATCTTTCGACCAACTTTGTTGTACGGGAGCGAAAGCTGGGTGGATTCAGGTTACCTTATCAACAAGGTTGAGGTTATGGATATGAAAGTAGCTAGGATGATTGCAGGTACTAGTAGATGGGAACAATGGCAGGAGGGTGTCCACAATGAGGAAATCAAAGAAAATCTGGGAATGAACGCTATAGATATAGCAGTCAGGGCGAACAGGCTTAGATGGTGGGGTCATGTTACACGCATGGGAGAAGCAAGGTTACCCAAGAGACTCATGGATTCAGCAGTAGAGGGTAGGAGGAGTCGGGGCAGACCGAGGAAAGGTACCTGGATTCGGTTAAGAATGATTTTGAAGTAATAGGTTTAACATCAGAAGAGGCACCAATGTTAGCACTGAATAGGGGATCATGGAGGAACTGTATAAGGGGGGCTATGCTCCAGACTGAACGCTGAAAGGCATAATCAATCTTAAATGATGATGATGATGATGATCTTGATTCTGCAAGTCCTATCTAAAATATCTGAAAAACTTGCTGTTGAACAAATCCAAAACTTCATGCCAAAATATTCCATTATTCTAAACAATCAACTTGGTTTTTAGCTGGGGAAAACCACTAAAGATGCAGTAAACAGTTTCATTGAGGAAATAAGTACATCATTAGACAAGAGAAATAAGGTGGCACGAATTCTCTGCAAACTTCACAAAGGCATATGATTCTGTAAACCGTGCATTACTTGTTTACAAACTTGAAAAGCATGGCATTAGAGGCAGTGCCCCACAATGGCTTAAATCCTACTTATCCAATAGAGAGCAAAGAGTTAGCATTTCTTCAAATGGCGCATATTATTTTTCTGACTGGAAAAAAATATCTCAGGGTGTTCCATAAGACTACATATTAGGCTTAGTTCCCTTTCACTTTTATGTTAATGACTCACCATTAAATATCAGCTCCCCATCGGTTCTGTTCGCAGTTGATATTTCTTTCTTGGTTGAAGATCAGGATTTGGAAAAAATTACCAAATGTGTGATCAGTACTCTCAGTACCTTAGAAACTTGGTTTCAGCTAAATGGGTTGAATCTAAACATACCTAAGGCTCACATGATGCAGTTCAAAACCAAACAATCAAAATGTGAAAAGATTAAGATTGTGCACAACAACCAAGGTTTAGAAGAAGTTGAATCAGTCAAATTCTTAGGTTTAAATGTAGATAAAAATTTGAGCTGGCAGGCACACATTGAATACCTGGCAAACAAACTGAGCAGCTTTGCATTTGCAATGTAAATATTATCAACTGCAGCTGACATGGACACACAAAAAGTAGCATTACAAGATATTTCAAATCCATTATTAGGTATGGTATTGTTTTTTGGGATAACTTGAATAACTTCAAGTAGATACTAAAAATACAGAGAAAAAATCATTCGAAATATGTCCACTGCAAATCACAAAGAACCATGTTGACCATTATTTAGAAAACTTAAAATATTCACTCTTCCATCCTTATACGCATATGAGATTATTATATTTTTATACAACAGATATGAATTATTTGATGAAAACCATTTGCCCATTCACATGATGCTAGAAGCAAAGAAAACTTTATGCTCCCCACCCACTGCCTCAGACTGTATGCCCAGGGACCTCAATACATGGGGACAAAAATCTGTAATAAATTAAAAGGGAACAAGTTGATGCAGATGAATTTAGGTTCACTTAAAAGAAAGCTTATGAGGTTCTGACACTTATGCGTTATTACTCAGTGGATGAATTCATGTAGGACAAACTGGAAATTTGAGCTGGATACAATGTGATTCACATTGCAAGAAATATACTTATAGTGTTATTATTTATTATATTGCTATTATTTATTAATGTAAAAATCATTGCAATTGTTTTATAAATTTTTGATATGTCTCCTGTATGCAAACTAAATGGATTGCAAATGTACATCATGAGATGAATAAAACTTCACAATAGTCAATTTCACTCCATCATTGTAGGACAGTGTGCATAGATTTGCATAGATTCTGTGCATATGAATTTCTTTTGTTAATACTGTTAGTGATTTATATCTGTATTCCACATAATGTTAACACTGTAGGTGGAAAATAAATACCTCTGGTCACACAGCAATTGCTAGTGATTCATAATGTGTGCTGCAGAATGGTTTGTATAACTTTGTGAAACCCATTTAGTTGATTTTTGTGCTGTACTGGAATGGATGAGTGGTACAAAAGCATTCAAATATATCCCTTAAACATAATGGAAGAAATAGGCATCCTCACAAATTCAAAACAAAATTAACATAGATTCTGTGTTAACAGCAGTGCAC
Organism: Schistocerca americana; assembly: GCF_021461395.2. Classification (NCBI taxonomy): domain Eukaryota; kingdom Metazoa; phylum Arthropoda; class Insecta; order Orthoptera; family Acrididae; genus Schistocerca; species Schistocerca americana. The sequence continues at coordinate 73,947,159 of NC_060122.1, read as the reverse complement.
TACCTTATTGGTAGCCTCAAACTACAAGAGAAACCTTTTTACACTGTATAAACTGGACAGAAGCCTCCACAAAACTGCTTCTACTCCATCAGAAAACTTTATCATGTGTGTTGTGATGTCACTCATGTGTTAGGGATTAGTGAATTAGTTTATTTCAACCTACCACTGAAGTATTCAACATCTGTACATCATAAATCTGACTGTGCTTTCTCTGGTTTACTGCGTGAAGCAAAAAAAATAATATTATATCTAAGAACAGGAACTACCAAATAAGTGAAGTTTGTCATTCCAGTTTGGGATGTAAAAACTTATTTTTATACCATATGTTGACAAAAACGGTGTACCAATAATGCATAATCCATTGTTATAAAACACCACATTATCCTATTTTGTCAAAAACAAAGAGCAAATGTATCTACAAAAAACACATTTTAAACAAACACTGTATAAATGTGGACAAACATTGGAGCCTATTGCCAAAGAAAATATGAAGGGGCCAAATCTACAAATTATAGAGTGTTGCACAGAGCCAAACTTAATCATAGCTAACACTTGGTTCAAGAATCATGAAAGAAAGTTGTATACATGGAAGAGAGCTGGTGAACCAGAAGGTTTCTGATTGATCATGTAGTGGTTAAGACAGAGATTTCGGAACCAGGTTTTAAATTTTAAGACATTTCCAGTGGCAGATGTGGACTCTAATCACAATTTATGGATTATGTATTGTAGATTAAAACTGAAGAAACTGCAAAAAGATAGGAATTCAAGGAGATGGAACCTGGATAAACTGAAAGAATCAGAGGTTGTAGAGAGTTTCAGGGGGAGCAATAGGAAATGATTGACAAGAACAGAGACAGGAACACAGTAGAATTAGAACTGGGGGAGGGGGGGGGGGGTAGTATAAATCCTTAGGTAAAACAAGAAATATTGAATTTAACTAATGAAAGGAGAAAATATAAAAATGCAGTAAATGAAGCAGGCGAAAAGTGAGTACAAATGTCTAAAAAATGAGATCAACAGAAGGTGCAAAATGGCTAAGCAGGAATGGCTAGAGGACAAATGCCCTTTTGTTGGCAAATGGGACATTTGGTCCATAGGACTACTTATAAAACATGATATGGGGAGAAGATGCTTTATACTGAAGCCACTGAATATTGAACCATTGCACCCTTTTTGTCAACACTTTATGGTTACGTATTTTTCTCTCTAAAGGTACTGTGGACAAGAAATCATTCCTTGTCTTTGGTATAACGGTGAAGGGTTGTTGTTTTCATGCAGTGATAATGACATTCATCCACACAGAGGGTGTGTATATTGTTCGGGTAAAATTTCCTGTTCTTCGTGATGATACCGAAGTCCTGGTCACATGGTAGGTATGAATGCCCACTGACTAGGAATTTAAGGTGGATTACTTCTGGTGTGAAGTCTGCATGCAGAACCATGAATTGACACAGTAAGGCCATTTTTATATTCTGATTTTGCCCACCACATTGATCCAAGTACATAATCACTCACTTTGTTTGGACATTGTGTTTAATGTAATGCATGAGACATGATCCCATTTCTTGCTGACCTTGGGATGCTTCGCTCTCACTCCATACATACATGGTAGCTTTCTTGGTATATGGGTCATGTATTCCAAGGCAGTATGTCCGCAATTGCTGCTTGTAGTAACAGATACCTGTCATAAGTACCAGTGTCAGTAAATTCCTCATCAAATAAAAGGCAATCATGGGTGTATCACTGTCCTGATGTCTCCCTTCTGCTGCATGGCAATGCATTCCCATCCTCGCACTCTCAGCCTTTCGTTGATGTAACTCTCTTTCACATTCCCCTTTACCCTTCTCTTCTGTGGTGTCAGCTGCAGCATGTTTAATGTTACAGAGGTCATATTTATGACAGGAATCACTTGCAGGGGGGTGAAAGGACAGATTAAATCTTCTATTAAATATCTGACCAAACATGTAGTACAAGACCGGATCATCATGCTCGGCTTTATATAAATGGTATAACTTCCCCATGCTGAGGTCTCACTGTTTCATTCTCCATGCTGAGGTGTCACTGTTTCATTCATTCATGCATAATGGCTACAATATGCTGGAAACTATTTTATGAAGTTCTGTACCACAGCCATCTTTGCTATTGATGTTTTGTTTTTAGCAGGGCATGTGCCTCACTTATCGATGCGTGGCGTCTGGTGTTGCACTTTGCGCAAAAGAACACTTGTAAACCTACCATCTGATATCTGCAAAATGTTCTTAAAGAATGTTTTACACACCTTCACGTCCCTCTCCACTCTGGAAATTGTATAGGTGTGTTGTTACTTGTCGCTACTCTGTAGTGCCACAGAAATACATGCGTGCCACAGTAACTACCTTCACCATAGCAAAAATGTATGCCGACTGCAAGTAAAATTACCTAATGTATAGAACATGTCAAATAGATGTAGCTGGAGTTCAGGTGAAAAATGTTGACCGCATTCCTTCTGACATGCACATGCTCTGAGGTGGGACATCTCTTTGGCACTACATTTCCTTTCACGTTAATGTATTCTTCCCCTTTCGATTGCTTTACTTTTCGAATGTTCCGTGCTCACAGGAGTGCATTCCAGACCCATTTTCTTCCTCGTTGTGAAGCAGTTACAGTACCAGTACTACAATCACCCTTTGATATGTCCATGGTTGACATAGTGGGTATGGTATCCTTTGATGTACCAGGTAGATTGGGCTCTGCTAACATGATATGTAACTCATCCGCTGTACCACTTGCACACTGGCTGAATTGGCCAGGTGCACATTCCACATCACAGGCATCGGTAGTTGTGTCCAATTCAAATAGGTCTGAAATGGAAATATTCCTTATCCATATGAGTCAATGAGACCGTTCAGTGTGTGTCAACCACAATACTGTGAGTCTAAACTGCAGCTGTGTCCTTCGCCAGCCGTCACGTGTTGTATGACGAATGGTACGCTGTGCCACCGGCCTACTCGCTATGCAAACATGACGCAATAGTGGCCTATGTAATATAGGCCACTATTGTGCCCCATTTTGTATGGCACTGCACAGTGTATAAACAAAATCTGATGCTCCCACATTTTCCATGGTTTCCAAATACATGTCTGGCAATTGTAGGACATAATGGTAAGGTGTAAACTTATGTTCTGTGTGAATATCTCATTTTTTCCAAAAAATGTGGGTTAGGCCACTGCTGTGCTGATAGCCTCAAGTGTAAGGCTGTAGTGCATATATCACTAGTGGTAAGATAGATGCTGCCTACAGGAAAATTAAAGAGAGCTTTGCAGAAAAGAGAAACACCTGTATGGATAACAAAAGCCCTGTGGAAAACCAGTCTTAAGCAGAGAACGGAAATCAGAAAGGTGAAAGGAGTATACAGAGGTTCTATACGAGGGAGATTTCCTTGAGGGCAATATTATGGAAATGGAAGAGGATGTAGACGGGAAATATGATATTGTGTGAAGAACTTGACAGAACGCTGAAAGACCTAAGTTGAAACTAAGCCCCGGGAGTAGACAATATTCCGTTAGAACTACAATACACATAGCCTTAGGAGAGACAGCTGTGACGAAACTCTTCTATCTGGTGAGCAAGATGTGTGAGACAGGCAAAATACCCTCAGACTTCAAGAAGAATATAATAATTCCTATTTCAAAGAAAGCTGGTGTGAAAATTACTGAACTATTAGTTTAATAAGTCATAGTTCACAGAAGAATAACTGGTAGAAGCAACTCTCGGGGAAGATCAGTTTGGATTCTGGAGAAATGTAGGAACATGTGAGGAAATACTGACCAACAACTTGTCATAGAAGATAGGTTAAGCAAAGGCAAACCTACGTTCCTGCATTTGTAGACTTAGAGAAAGCTTTTGCCAATGTTGACTGGAATACTCTCTTTCAGATTTTGAAGGTGGCAGGGGTAAAATACAGGGAGGGAGTAAAAGGGTATTTACATTTTGTACTGAAACCAAATGGCAGTTGTAAGAGACAAGTGACATGAAAGGGAAGCAGTGGTTGAGAAGGGAGTGAAGCAGGGTTATAGCCTTATCCCTGATTTTAATCAATCTTTATGTTGAGCAAGCACTAAAGAAAACAAAATGAAAAATTTGAGTATGAATCAAAATCCAGGGAGAAGAAATAAAAACTTTGAGGTTGGCCAATGGCACTGTAATTCTGACAGAGACAGCAAAGGACTTGGAAGAATAGTTGAACAGAAGGGAGAGTATCTTGACAGGAAGATATAAGATCAACATCAAAAACAGAAATTTGTTAACATTGGATATAGATCCAAGAGTCAGGAAGTCTTTTCTCAAAGCATGTGTATGGAGTGTAGCCACATATGGAAGTGAAGCATGGACGATAAATGGTTTAGCCAAGAAGAGAAGAGAAGCTTTTGAAATGTGGTGTTGGTTGGGTAGACCCCGCAACTAATGAGGAAGTAATGAATAGAAATGGAAAGCAAAGAAATTTGTAGGACAATTTGACTAGAAGAAGGGAACAGTTGGTAGGACACATTCTGAATCATCAAGGTATCACAAACTTAGGCCAGGGGGGGGGGGGGGGGGGGATCAAGGTTAAAATCATAGACGGAGACTAAGAGATGAATACAGTCAGCAGATTCAGAAGGATGTAGGCTGCAGTAGCTAGTCAGAGATGAAGAGGCTTGCACGGGATAGAATAGCACGGAAAGCTGCTTCAAACCCAGTCTTTGGACTGAAGACCACAACAAGAACAAGAATGCAGAAAAAATTTTAAAATAATTGCTTATAAATAGTTTGTAATACGAAAAATTCTTTATAGTTACTCTGCTGTATGAAGTTATTGATTTTGGAGTAATGAATCAGAAAATGATTGTTAAAAAACTATAATTTTATATGCAGCAGAGGCCACTGGCTACTGATTTAGTGACTGAATTTTAGAGCAGACTATATGCTACTGTATTTATATTGTACTAGGATTTCATAACTTAACAGTTCTATCTCCATCACTGGCATGTGGTGCTGTTCATTTATTTATACACTGTGTTCCATAAATTCTGTCGTAAAGAAGAGCATTCAGGGATGTGGACTGACTCAAATTATATATTAATGAGCAGAAGCAAACACTTCTTGCTACTTTTTTTATAGTGTACAAACAACAAATTGTGACAAACACTTCTGCAATAAAACTATAATTATGGCTTTTACTTTGTATAAGAATGTTAGAAAAACAGTAACACTGAAAACAGCTACTGCTCCTCCTCTTATACAACTCTGCTACTGTTTTTTATCTAACACTTCAAACAAAGCATTTGTATAGCTTCATAGAGACTACTATCAGCAGTCTGCATAGTGGAAAAATGATCTACCTAACACAAATATTAAGAGTCTTGAAGAATTTACAATCTTGTTGCCAATTATTCAGATAAACTGTAGAAGAAGTGATTGCAGACGTATTCTTTCACTTTCTTTTTAAATATTTGCCAATATTTTCTGCGTGGGGTCCACTGGTAATATGTTAAGGAATTTTGTTCAAAAGTATAAAATTCCATTCTGAATCCTACAGAGGAATGCACAGTCTATATGGAAATTATTTCTTCTACCAGTATTGTGGTTGTGAATTACTGGGTTCATCTCAAATTCAGTCCTGTTTCTAACCAAAAATAAAAACAGTGAGTATATATATCTCCTCTTCTACCCTCCCTCTGACATTGAGCCTTGTTAATTTTTTTGTAAACGGAAACTTGATTGGGAGTTGAGGTCACTTAAAATAAATGGACAAATTTGTTGGTAACATTGGTATGAGGAGTACGAGAGGGACCTCTCTGGCTCCTGATCCTGTGAGGATAGTAGCTTCAATGATACTATTTCAGATACTTATAATCTGTGAATGGGTAGGATTACAGAATTTTGGAAAATTTACAGCATTTTGGAAGATTCAGATTCTGTAGTAGTAGGCTAATCATGAGACAATGAGTCATAAATACTACATTTCTACTTTCTGTTAAAACCAACTGCAAGGAAGAAAACAAAACAGCACATTCTTGTGTACACAATTTTTGTTTGAAATTATACATAAAGAGGAAGAATATATTTGAAAGAAACCATTTGCTTAATGCTTTAAATGCTCTGCTACCATAGTTAAAACTGACAGAAAAAGTTAACAAACTGGCACATTTTCACAGAACAGAACAATACAAAACAGAATTTTATTTATCACAGTCTGCTTAACAGAAAACTTGCAAAATGTTTTTAAACAAATACATATTAGTAGAGTATCATGTGAAAATTTGAAGTAAATTGGCCCAGCACTTTTTGAGATTTTTGCTAACAACGTATCCCTATTACATATATTTATGTATTATAGATATTATAAATATATATCCAATGACCATCCAAACATTTAAGAGTATTGTATAAAAGTTTGAAGTTAATCAATCAAGTACTTTACTAACAATCTGTATATTACCAACTGCGAAACACTGCCAGGTTCACTAATGTGTGTGTGTGTGTGTGTGTGTGTGTGTGTGTGTGTGTGTGTGTGTTTGTTTGTTTGTTTTCATACAAATATATCAGAAAAATATGTAACACATGCTTGTCTTAACATTTATTAGAATACCATGTAAAAATTTTAAGTAAGCTAGTCGAGAACTATTCAACATTTGTTGTAATAACATTAAATGGTGGTTTGTTGTTATATAGTAGTATAGATTTCTGTCATACGTAAACATTACTGTTTTTGAAGAGAACTCTAATTATCCATGTAAATCATTTATGCCAAGGTCGTCAACCATGTTGCACACCATATTTGCATTTAATGTTATTCTTGTCATACCATTTGCTAAATTGTAACCCTGTGTTTTCTACTTTTAAGGTATGGCTCCAATCCTGCGACAGGAAGCCCTTCAGTGCCATACAATGTTAGTTTACCTTGCTAAATTTTATGATCCACACAGCCAAAGGCATAGGTAAAATCACAGAAAATTCCAACAGAGTAAATTTTATTGTTTAGTTCTACTAGAACTGATTATGTGAGATCCATGTATTGCCTTTGTAGTAGTTGTTAAGGGGTATTACTAGAAAGACGATCCAGTATTTTGTTGTGAGCTGTTTTCTTAAACTATTTTTTTTTTTTTAAGTAAAGGATGGATATCAGTCTGCAGCTAGAGTACATTTGTTTACTTTCACTATATATTATTATTACCACCACATACCTCAGTCTTTCAGACAATACACCTTGACCACCAACTAACTGGATCTAGAGATTTTTATGAACTCTCCAACAGATGGATTGGTGAAACTGATGTCTGGCGGCTTAGAATGCATTGCCTGTCTAAGTAAGTTTGCATCTTTTGATGGACCATTTTTGTCTTTGTTTTTTCACCTATTGTTAGAAAGAATTGATTGAATTTGTAGCTGTAGTGTATTGAATTTCATATCGTCTATCTCACTGCTATTGTCATCTGGGATTTAAACATATAACTTGCCAAGTCTATTTGTTTCATATATAATAATCCTCCAAATAATTGTCTTTGTCTTGCATTTGAAATTTTGAATTTTTTTATGGATATTACACTGGTTTTCATTTTTTGGTGACACACTGAAGAATTTTGCAATACTACTTGTAGTGCATTTTTAAACTTCGATTAAAGCTTGTTCTTTGCATTAAATACAATTGTCACTACCTAGTACAGTACTTTGATTCCAGATGCAAGCCAACTTTTTTCAGCTTGCATTTTAAATATACCTGACCAGCTGTTATGGAAAACTGGATTAATAATGGTGTAAAAACCTTTTTTATGGTGTAATTATATTTCTCATCTGCTGTGTGTCTTTCTCATTTTGCATCCTGTAAATTCACTGTGAACAGTGTTACTGAGTCAGCATTTACAATTCTTTGAAATCTCCTTTTTACTCTCTTAGCTAAGCCTGACTGATGGGGATGTTTTGTTGCTGCCATTTGACCATCATGGTCAGATAAAACATTTCTTATGGGTCTCTCATCTATTTCATCAAAGACAGATGAACTCAGAAACAAATTATCAATTGCCTTTGCACTGTGTCCTTTTATTTTTATTGGAACATTACTGTGGGGATTAAACCAAAGTTGGACAACAGCTACTCCAAGTACCATTGATAAGAACCGTCAGAAATGAAATTCACATTGGAATCTCCCTTCATTATCACTTAGCAGTTATTTCCAGTAATCTTTATTAATACCATCTCTAAATGCCCAATGAAGTTTAAACTATTTCCTGATCAGGGTCCACAGACTGTCAGAATTGCTATTTGTATGTTTCCAAGTTACTGCTAAAGTACAGCACTCAAACAGTTGTTCAATGCTGTATTCACTGAGGTCTGTGGTCTGGGACTTCATTCAAATTTTGTGTATATAGCCACTCCCCCTATCCTCACATTACACAAACAGTTATTTGATATTAACACTTTGTCATCTGGTGGTACCACGGTGGTGTCGTGCACGAAACAGTGGTCAACAGCTGGCGACACCACAATGATGTCACGTGCATAGTATCGCTCCGTGGCTGGCGACATCACAGTGGTGTTGTGAGCATAGTATCACGCAGTGGCCGGCGACATTCTGTTGGTGTTTTGTTTAGGTAACAATAAGTTACACACGTCAACAAGTTTTTTGTTTTTATAAGTACTTGTGCTGTTGTATCATGGCAGACAAAAGAGACGATACAATTATTTATGATGAATGCGTGGACATCTTTTCTGACATTCCAGGCGACTTGGCCGAAGACATTGGATATAAAAAAAATGAAAGTGAAACAGAACCATTGGAAGGTAGTAAAATATGCCCAAGAAGAATTATGTGAAATACCAGCTTTTCTGATTGCACAGGTGGGAACTCTCCCTCCAATATATCCTACATTCTCATAACCCTCCTGGCCTCCACCTTTATTAGTCATTGTCCTTATATATCTAGCCCCTTCCCTGTTCCCATTCCAACAGCGCATAGTGCACTATTGCACCAATGCAAACAGCCTTTGTGTTTCTCTCTCTTTCTGTTATCCCCTCTTTCTCCCCTGCTCAACATCTAACCTCCAAGCTGCAACTAGCTGCCCTACAGTCTCCCCACCTTATCCCTACACGCTCCCACTTGTAGCACTTTACCATCCCCACTTCTACCCTGTTATCCCTCTCCCTCCCCAACCTAGCCTCCTCCTTACCTCCATCCAGTAGCCTCTCCCATGATTACTGCTGCTTGTAGTCTGACTTCAGCTGCCAGAGACTGTGGTCATGTGTGTGTGAGTACCATTTGCGTGTGTGTGCGTGTGTGTGTGAGTGTGTGTGTGTGTGTTTTGTCTATTTTCAACAAAGGCCTTGTTGGCCAGAAGCTCATTTTGTGACAGTCTTTTTGTTGTGCCTACCTGTGACTCAGTATCTCTGCTATATGGTGAGTAGCAACTACCCTTCTCATAATATCGTTACATTTGTAGAAATACACTTATGTTTTTCAGTGACCTGTATTGATATGAGAAGCTTATTTTTCTTACTGAGCAATATTCTTATGTTTTGATGGGAAAGTCCAAATGCATTATAATTGCTTACCAAAGCTGTCCAAACTGCCTTTTTTTGTTTCTTCATTTACTGCAGGAACTGTGTGTATCGTTATTTGGCAGCTCTTTCTTTCAGAAACATTTACCCTAAAAGAGGCCTAGTTTCCCGTAATTCCTTCACGAAAGAAGATGAAGTAAATATTCCAGAATTCGAAACCAGAACAGCTGTTAGCATGAGTGGCATAAAAGTAGGTACCTTAGGTGTTGCGAAACAACTCAAATCACTTAAGAAAGACAAGTCTTCCAGTCCAGATGGTATACCAGTCAGGTTCCTTTCAGAGAATGCAGACACAATAGCGCCTTTCTTAGTAATCATATACAACCCCTCACTTGACGAAAGGCCTGTTCCTACAGACTGGAAAGTAGCACAGGTCACACCAATATTCAAGAAAGGAAATAGAAGTAACCCACTGAATTACAGGCCCGTATCACTGACTTCAATTTGCAGTAGGATTTTGGAGCATATACAGTACTCAAACATTGTGAATCACCTTGAAGAAAATGGCTTACTGATACATAACCAACATGGATTCAGAAAATACCATTCTTGTGCAACACAGCTAGCTCTTTATTTCCATGAAGTAATGAGTGCTGTCGACAAGGGATCTCAGATCAATTCCATATTCCTAGATTTCCAGAAGGCTTTTGATACCGTTCCTCACAAGTGACTATTAATCAAGATGAGAACATATGGAGTATTGTCTCAGTTGTGTGACTGGATTCGTGATTTCCTCTCAGAGAGGTCACAGTTCGTAGTGATAGACGGTAAATCATCGAGTAGGACAGAAGTATATCTGGCATTCCGCAAGGTAGTGTCATAGGCCCTCTGCTGTTAATGATTTCCATGAATGATCTAGGTGATAATCTGAGCAGCCCCCTTAGATTGTTTGCTGATTATGCTGTAATTTACTGTCTAGTAAAATCAGATGATCAATTCCAATTACAAAATGATCTAGAGAGAATTTCTGTATGTTGCGAAAAGTGCCAATTGGCACTAAACAGAGAAAAATGTGAGGTCATCCACATGGGTACTAAAATAAATCCAATAAATTTTGGGTATACGACAAATCGCACAAATCTAAGGGCTGTCAGTTTGACTAAATACCTAGGAATTACAATTACGAGCAACTTAAATTGGAAAACCACATATATAATATTGTGGGGAAGGTGAAACAAAGACTTTGCTTTGTTGGCAGAACACTTAGAAGATGCAACAAACCCACTAAAGAGACAGTCTATGTTACACTTGTCCGTCCTCTGCTGGAATATTGCTGCGCGATGTGGGATCCTTACCAGGTAGGATTGACTGAGGACATCGAAAAAGTGCAAAGAAGGGCAGCCCGTTTCGTGTTATCATGCAATAGGGGTGAGAGTGCCACTGATATGACAACGTGAGTTGGGGTGGCAGTCACTGTAACAAAGGCAGTTTTCTTTGCGGCAAGAACTACTTACAAAATTGCAATCACCAACTTTCTCTTCCGAATGCGAAAATATTTTGTTGACCCACCTATGTAGGGAGAAATGATCATCACAATAAAATAAGAAAGTATTCAGAATCCCAGGGATTGGATAGACAGGTTTCTGGCTACACTGAATGCGTCTGGAAATTAGTCATGCAAGTAACTTCTTATCAACATGTTCTGATGTAAACCAAGCCATGAATGGTGAATCTGTCTGAGGGGCAACACAACAATACCATTCACGTGTGATTACCCCAATCTGTTAAGAAACTTATAAAGCTCCACATTTACATGTTCAACAGAATGCTTCAGCCATGGCTTGTCATATTGCTTAAAGAAAGTCACAATCATCATATTTGTGTTAAAGGCATTCTCTGCTATGTGCTTGATGTCACCTCAATCACCCAGTTTAGGTTATGGTCCAAACTGTCCCCCCACCCCCCACCAATAACCATAACAATAACCATAACCTGTGCATTGTGCATGATAATATACTTCACCCAGATCTTTCCCTACAGAGCTTAAATCCCAGGTGATATTGCTGAGCTTTGCACTTGGCTAAAACATTCTGTACTAATCCAGACATTCCCCTCCCATAACCACACCTTAGCTGAAGGACCTTCTCAGTCTTTCTGACCCTATGAATACTACTAACCTTAACTTGCACATTTTCCCCTGTCTTGCCTGCTCACTTTGTCTACACTCTTCAGAGCTGTGTAGCTGTAGCAGACATATAGACGAAAGCTAGCAAGCTTGCAGCATCTCTTAACTCTCTTGCCTGTTCTGGTAGGTTTGACTGCAGTTCAGCCGTGTACCCAATTCCCAACTTTTTGCTCCCAACTGCAGCCCGCAGCTGCTACAATTTTTTCTGTGTTACTGTCAGATAGTCTTTGAGTTCCTAAACTGACTGCTCTTTATACTGGAATTACTCCATGACCTCTTGACACTGTGCATATTATTATTATTATTATTATTATTATTATTATTATTATTACTATTATTATTTCTTACCTTTCTCAGACGTTATGTCTGGTTAAAAATGGGAAGTGATGCGGACCTTGATCAAGCGTGACTTCCTGTTAACTGTACGGTATATGTTACATTGCATTTAGGAACTTTCGGGTAACTGAACATGTATCAATAATTGTTGTTAATAATCCAACCCACTTCAAAAGTAATAGCAGTGTGCATAGCTATAACACCAGGAGAAAGGATGATCTTCACTATGCAGGGTTAAATCTGACTTTGGCACAGAAAGGGGTAAATTATGTTGCCACAAAAGTCTTTGGTCACCTACCAAACAGCATCAAAAGCCTGACAGATAGCCAACTAACATTTATAAATAAATTAAAAGAATTTCTAGATGACAACTACTCCTTCTACACATTGGCTGAATTTTTAGATAAAAAAAAAAAAAAAAAAAAGCTTAAACATTAGTGTCATGCAATATTTTGTGTAATGCAATAACTTGTACAGAAATCTTTTATTAACCTGACACATTCCACATCATTACGAAGTGTCGTATTCATGATCTATGGAGCAAGTATTAATCTAATCTACAGATTTCTGTAGTTGTATATATATGTTTGGGTGTAGCTGTATTGCGTCGATGTACTGGTGGATATTGTGTGGTATGACTCCTGTAGTTGATAGTATAATTGGTATAATGTCAACTTTATCCTGATGCCACATGTCTGACTTCCTCAGCCAGTTGGATGTATTTTTCAATTTTTTTCTCCTGTTATCTTCCATATATTTGTTGTATTGGGTATGGATATTTCGATTAGTTGTGTTAATTTCTTCTTTTTATTGGTGAGTATGATGTCAGGTTTGTTATGTGGTGTTGTTTTATCTGTTATAATGGTTCTGTTCCAGTATAATCTGTATTCATCATTCTCCAGTCCATTTTGTGGTGCATACTTGTTTGTGGGAATGTGTTCTTGTTTTAGTTTATGTTGTATGGCAAGTTGTTGATGTATTATTTTTGCTACATTTTCAGTCTTCTGGTGTAGTCTGTATATGCTAGTATTGTACATCTGCTTGTGATGTTATCTACTGTTTCTATTTGTTGTTTGCAAAGTCTGCATTTATCTGTTATGGTATTGGGATCTTTAATAATTTGCTTGCTGTAATATCTGGTGTTTATTGTTTGATCCTGTATTGCAATCATGAATCCTCCCATCTCACTGTATATATTGCCTTTTCTTAACCATATGTTGGATGTGTCTTGATTGATGTGTGGCTGTGTTAAATGATACGGGTGCTTGCCATGTAGTGTTTTCTTTTTCCAATTTACTTTCTTCGTATCTGTTGATGTTATGTGATCTAAAGGGTTGTAGAAGTGGTTATGAAATTGCAATGGTGTAGCCGATGTATTTATATGAGTGATTGCTTTGTGTATTTTGCTAGTTTCTGCTCGTTCTATAAAGAATTTTCTTAAATTGTCTGCCTGTCCATAATGTAGGTTTCTTATGTCGATAAATCCCCTTCCTTCTTCCTTTCTGCTTAATGTGAATCTTTCTGTTGCTGAATGTATTCTATATTTGTGGCATTGTGATCGTGTAAGTGTATTCAGTGCTTCTAGGTCTGTGTTACTCCATTTTACTACTCCAAATGAGTAGGTCAATATTGGCATAGCATAAGTATTTATAGCTTTGTCTTGTTTCTTGCTGTCAATTCTGTTTTCAGTATTTTTGTTAGTCTTTGTCTATATTTTTTTCTTTTAATTCTTCTTTAATATTTGTATTATCTATTCCTATTTTTTGTCTGTATCCTAGATATTTATAGGCATCTGTGTTTTCCATCACTTCTATGCAGTTGCAGTGGTTATCCAATATGTAATCTTCTTGTTTAGAGTGTTTTCCCTTGACTATGCTATTTTTCTTATATTTGTCTGTTCCAAAAGCCATATTTATATAATTGCTTAATACTTCTGTTATCTTTAGTAATTGGCTGAGTTGTTGATTTGTTGCTACCAGTAGTTTTAGATCATCCATGTGTAGCAAATGTGTGATTTTGTGTTGGTATGTTCCAATAATATTATATCCATAATTTGTATTGTTTAGCATGTTGGATAGTGGGTTCAGAGCAAGGCAGAAACAGAAAGGACTTAATGAGTCTCCTTGGTATATTCCACACTTAATCTGTATTGGCTGTGATGTGATATTATTTGAATTTGTTTGGATATTAAGTGTGGTTTTCCAATTTTTCATTACTATGTTTAGGAACTGTATCAATTTAAGATCTAATTTGTATATTTCCACTATTTGTAGTAACCATGAGTGGGGTACACTATCAAAAGCTTTTTGGTAATCAATGCATGCGTAGTGTAGGGACCTTTGTTTAATTTTAGCTTGATATGTCATCTCTGCACCTGTTATCAGTTGCTCTTTACATCCTCGTGCTCCTTTGCAGCAGCCTTTTTGTTCTTCATTTATAATTTTGTTCTGTGTTGTATGTGTCATTAATTTCTGTGTAATGACTGAAGTTCATATTTTGTATATTGTTGGTAGGCATGTTATGGCGTGATATTTTGCTGGGTTCGCTGTGTCTGCTTGATCTTTAGGTTTCAGATAAGTTATTCCTTGTGTAAGTGTATCAGGGACTGTGTATGGGTCTGCAATGTAACTGTTAAATAATTTTATAGAGGGATACATTCCACGTGGGAAAAATATGTCTGCTTGTGTCTGTGTATGTGCGGATGGTTATGTGTGTGTGTGCGAGTGTATACCTGTCCTTTTTTCCCCCTAAGGTAAGTCTTTCCGCTCCCGGGATTGGAATGACTCCTTACCCTCTCCCTTAAAACCCACAGCCTTTCATCTTTCCCTCTCCTTCCCTCTTTCCTGATGAAGCAACCTTTTGTTGCGAAAGCTTGAATTTTGTGTGTATGTTTGTGTTTGTTTGTGTGTCTATCGACCTACCAGCACTTTTATATGTTAAATAATTTAGTTAGATGTGAATGTGTTGAGATGAACTTCTTTAGCCAGATATTTGCTATTTTATCTTTTCCAGAGGCTTTCCAATTGTGCGTAGAATTAATTGCTCGGGTGACTTCATGTTGCAAAATTATCACTTCAGACTTTGTTGTATCATCTTGTATGTGTCTGTTTCTGCTTGTATCCACCATGCATGTCTGTTATGTTGTACCGGGTTTGACCATATGTTGCTCCAGAAGTGTTCCATGTCTGTTATGTTTGGGGATTGTCTATTTTAATGTGAGTGTTATCTATTGTCTGGTAAAATTTTTCGTTTGTGTTGAATGTTTGGATTTGTTTCCTTCTATTTTCACTTTTTTTTTTTTTTTTGTATCTTCTAAGTCGTTTGGCCAATGCTTGTAATTTCTGCTTCTTTTCATCTAATTGCTCTATTGCTTCTTGTTGTGAGATTTTACCCAACCTTTTTTGTTTTTTGTCTGATATTTAATTTCTTATAAATTGTGTTAGCTGTCCGATGTCTTTTCTCAGTTTTTCTATTCCGATCTGTAGCCTGTGTTGCCATGCTGGTTTTGTGGGTTTCTTCTGTGTGTTGGTTGGTTCTGATCTCTGCCTAGTGTGTATATTTAGTGTAGTGAGTGCTCCTATATAAACCAGTAGTTTTAACTCTTCCATAGTTGTATTTTCATTTATTTTGTTGTGTATGATTGTATAGATAGTTGTTATTGTTGTTTCGACTTGTGAGTTATTTGGTGGTCTATGCAAGAATGGTCTAATGTCCGTATTTGTGTCTTTGTATTATATATATGTCAGCTGAAATTTTTCTTCTATATCTAACATGTGTGTCACTTCCTGTTCTATTTGTGCTTGTTCTGGTGGCCATCTTAAGATTTCAATTTCCTCTGATTGCTTAATTGATGCGTGTCGTCCTTTGTTTGTTTGCTCTGGGATGTTTGAGTCTATTACTGTATTTTCTTCTCCTCCTTCTTCTGATTGCACATTATTTTGTTCCAGTATTTGTTGTACTTGTTGTTTGATGTTTTCTAATTCTGACTGGGGTCCTATTATTTTTTATTACTACACGGATCTGATCAGCTAGTCGTTGTTCTGTTAAAAATTTTAATTCTGGGTATCTGGTAATAAATGTTATGTATATTTGCGATCTGTATCCAGTTGTGTTGGTTCCTAAGTTTGTTGCTTGGTAATAACAGGACATGAGGTGTTGGTTAACTTCATCTGGCCACCTCATCCTCTGTCTTTGATTTCCTTCTAGAGTGGTTGCAGGAAGCATATCCTGCAAAACACATCTATTTGGATTTAAATCATTTTTCATGTGGCTAGCAATGTCGTTACCATTGTGGACGGGCATAGAGTTCAAGCGTCGTCCCCGATCATGATAGCGCTTGTCCGAGGCTTCATTAGTATTACTATTATTATTGTTACTACTACTACTACTACTACTACTACTACTATTATTATTATTATTATTATCTTCTTTCCTTTCTCAGACTTTAGGTCTGGTTAAAAATGGAAAGTGACGCGAACCTTGATCAAGCGTGACTTCCTTTTAACTGTACGGTATATGTTACATTGCATTTAGGAACTTTCAGGTAATTGAACTTGTATCAATAATTACAGATTTCTGTAGTTGTATATATACGTTTGGATGTAGCTGTATTGCGTTGATGTACTGGTGGATATTGTGTGGTATGACTCCTGTAGTTGATAGTATAATTGGTATAATGTCAACTTTATCCTGACGCCACATGTCCTTGACTTCCTCAGCCAGTTGGATGTATTTTTCAATTTTTTCTCCTGTTTTCTTCTGTATATTTGTTGTATTGGGTATGGATATTTCGATTAGTTGTGTTAATTTCTTCTTTTTATTGGTGAGTATGATGTCAGGTTTGTTATGTGGTGTCGTTTTATCAGTTATAATGGTTCTGTTCCAGTATAATTTGTATTCATCATTCTCCAGTACATTTTGTGGTGCAAGTGTGTATGTGGGAATGTGTTGTTTTATTAGTTTATGTTGTATGGCAAGTTGTTGATGTATTATTTTTGCTACATTGTCATGTCTTCTGGGGTACTCTGTGTTTGCTAGTATTGTACATCCACTTGTGATGTTATCTACTGTTTCTATTTGTTGTTTGCAAAGTCTGCATTTATCTGTTGTGGTATTGGGATCTTTAATAATATGCTTGCTGTAACATCTGGTGTTTATTGTTTGACCCTGTATTGCAATCATGAATCCTTCCATCTCACTGTAAATATTGCCTTTTCTTAGCCATGTGTTGGATGCGTCTTGATTGATGTGTGGCTGTGTTAAATGATACGGGTGCTTGCCATGTAGTGTTTTCTTTTTCCAATTTACTTTCTTCATATCTGTTGATGTTATGTGATCTAAAGGGTTGTAGAAGTGGTTATGAAATTACAATGGTGTAGCCGATGTATTTATATGAGTGATTGCTTTGTATATTTTGCTAGTTTCTGCTCGTTCTATAAAGAATTTTCTTAAATTGTCTGCCTGTCCATAATGTAGGTTTCTTATGTCGATAAATCTCCGTCCTTCTTCCTTTCTGCTTAATGTGAATCTTTCTGTTGCTGAATGTATTCTATATTTGTGGCACTGTGATCATGTAAGTGTATTCAGTGCTTCTAGGTCTGTGTTACTTCATTTCACTACTCCAAATGAGTAGGTCAATATTGGTATAGCATAAGTATTTATAGCTTTTGTCTTTTTTCTTGCTGTCAATTTTGTTTTCAGTATTTTTGTTAGTCTTTGTCTATATTTTTCTTTTAGTTCTTCTTTAATATTTGTATTATCTATTCCTTTTTTTTTGTCCGTATCCTAGATATTCATAGGCATCTGTTTTTTCCATCGCTTCTATGGAGCCGCTGTGGTTATCCAATATGTAATCTTATTGTTTAGTGTGTTTTCCCTTGACTATGCTATTTTTCTTACATTTGTCTGTTCCAAAAGCCATATTTATATCATTGCTGAATACTCCTGTCTATTATTATTATTATTATGACTATTGTCTGATTTAGAAGTGACTGAATGGTTAAACTGTCAACTGAATCCTGGGACTGGGTGGATGATGCTACTTGGTTGCTTTCAGACTAGATGTAGTAATAGGATATGGCCATAAAAATTCAGTGTTTCATCATCTTGCAAAATGACCATCGGTACTGCAAGAAGTTGAATCATGCAGGTGATTTGCATTTAATATGATAGATAAACCACTGAGGGTGGCTGAACTGTTAGTGAAGGGACTAAATCTTGTGTCCACTTCTGAGAAACTACCCACCAAGAATTTTGTTAAGTGTCGTAGAGTATGGTGTTTTGGAACTTCACAGTTAAGACTGCAGAGGAAAAAATTGAGGCAAAAGATTCACAAATCTTAACTATGATGCCCACATAGGACACCTGAGGAAAGAAAATCACTTTGATCCTTAAGCAAGGGCTCTGGTGTAATAATTTTATGTACTGACAAGGGCAACACCAATATCTTCTTCTGGTAAAAATATGAATTTATAGCAGAACTGATTACACTGTCATTCTTGAAGGAAACTAAAGACATGAAACAACGGAAAACATGTGCTCATCCTATATCCAACTGCTTTCCTGGCAAACTTAGGAGTAGAATCACTTGCCCCATTAAGACTTTACGGTTTGCCAAATATACATAAAGAAAAGGCTCCACTGTTCCTTACTGTTAGTAAAATTAGAGCTCCAACATAATGTGGTCTTTGGTCGAAATACTGGTTTGATTCAGCTCTCCACACTAGTCTATATCATATAGGCTGCTTCACCTCCACAAAAATACCACAAAATTGTGTGACACATCCTGTAATATTTTGAAAGATTGAGGGACCAACACCAAAAAGTAATAACAGCTAATACTGAATGAATACAATGAAGGGAAGCATTAATGGTTGTATATTCGTTTTATGTGTGGAATAGTATCATATAAATTCCAAAACATCTACACTGGCAGACAACTGAAGATAGATAACAATTATCTCATGAAACGTACAAGCATTTCTGAAAAAACAGACACTGTTAATGATCCATAGCTGCACAAAATAACTTGAAATTAATTTGTGGAATGCAAAATCCTTGACATCAGATTTATTAGGTACAGATCTACTACACAATAAATTGATGTCAAGGAATTAATCTTCAGCAAATTAATTTCAAATTATCTCATGAAAGCCTCCTTACAAAGTTTAAGGAACCAGTATTATCTGAGGAGTCTCAGAACCCTGTGCAGCCCCCTACATATCATTCCCATAAGGAGCACCATGAGAGATTAGATCGATTACTGAGTGCACAGAACCATTTAAGCAGTCATTCATCACACTCTCCACATATGAATGAAATGGGAAGAAATCATAACATGTCATCCAGTGGTAGGTACTCTCAATCAGAGAGCATTGCTGTAAATGAAATCTTGTGAGGTTCCAGGGATGGTGGGACGATGTAGAGTGTAATCATTATATAATAGGGACAGCTCTGATCTCTCTCTCTCTCTCTCTCTCTCTCTCTCTCTCTCTCTCACACACACACACACACACACACACACACACACACACACACACACACACAATACAGTTGGAATGTTTTGGAGCACCAAGAAAAAACAGGATCTGTGTGTGTATGGCGGACGTACTTGCTAGCTACTATTTTTGTATCTTCCATAGTTATATACATGTATTTGTGTTTAACTTCTTTTGTGTTTCCTTTCCTCACAGCTTTCCTTCTCCAGTCTCAGAGCAGAGTGGAGTGGAGTTCAGCGACAGCTCATCATTTGTACACAGATTGTAAATCATTTAGTTTAGTGGTATTCTTGTGCACTGGTGGTGGTTGGTGAATGGTGGCAAGGTTGTGAATCTCCGGGAGAAAGACAAACGTCAATACTGACTGCAGAGCTGTCCCCTTACATTTTATAACCTGGTTTGAGGTATTTCTTAAAGCTGAAAGGAAATCTGAGCCAGCATGAGGCACCTCACCTGTTGGGACTGTGACAATTGTGTTGGAGAGGTCTGGACAAGCACAGAGGAGGGCAAGGGGGGCAGGATATGGGGGGGGGGGGGGGGGGGATTTCTTGTCATTCGGAAATCCAGTGTTATGTTAAGTGGCTTTTCCTGCTTAGTAAGATCAGCAAGAAACAGATTTAAGATTAGCTGAATGATCGGCATGAAAATTTCATCTCCAAGGCTAACAACATTTTGTATCAATGGTCAAAGTTCAAGAGAAATACACAATAATATGCTTTAGACATGTATGTTCTGAACAAAGTTGTGGGGGACAGATGGGGAGGAGGCGTGGGTGGGAAATACCCGATGCGGTTTGACAGCCCTTGTTGCAAAAGCATTGAGCTTCACTGGAAATTTAAACGTAATGAAAGCCTCACAGACAAACAAAAACCAAACAAAGCCAAAATTAGCATAAAAGAGCCATGCACTAAGCTTTCAGCAAATTCAAAAGTAATAATTCTGTATACCAATGTGAAAGAAAATACAAAGAAGTTCTGGTCACAGGTTAAATCAGTAAATCAATGGAAACCATGTTTGTCCAGTGACTAATGGCTTTGAAATGGAGGATGACACAGAAAAGACCAAAATACTAAACGTGTTCCTCTAAAACCATTTCACAGAGGAAGATATGCTCTGCAGTACCTCCTTTAAATCATCCTATGAATGACGAAATTAATTATATCAAAAATAAGTCACCATGGGATAGCATCATAACTGAAATAATGCAACAGAGAGACAGCAAATGGACCTGACAGTACACCAGAACTGTAACACATAGAGTATGAGGGGAAAAAAACATTGCCCTCTTCTAGCAGCAATGTACTGCTGTGGAGTAAAGTATTCCTGATGTTAGAAACAAGCACAGGTCATTCTCATTTTCAAAAAACTATAGGCTTATATCTTAGACATCAGTCAGTTGTAGAATTTTGGAACATGTTTTAGCTCACATCTCATGACATGTCTGGGGGTGGAAAACCACCTCTGTAGGAATCAACATGAATTCCAAAACTGAAGATAGCATGAAAATCAGCTCATTCTGTTCATCCATGAGACCCAAAATGCAGTAGATACTGGCACTCTGATAGACAGCATGTTTCTTGCGTTCTGTAGGTCATTCAATACATTCCACACTGCCACATAATGAACAAAATACAAGCATACAGAATATCAGACCAATGTGTGATTGGATTGAAGAGTTTCTAGCAAATAGAACACAGTATGCCATTCCCAATGGAGAAGAGTCTTCAGACATAAAAGTGAATTCCAAGTGTACTGCGTGTGACTGTTATAGGTTGATTACTTTTCACAATACATATAAATGACATAATAGACAACACTGGAAGTTCCATGAGCTTCCCATGGATGATGCTGTAGTACAAAGAGAAGTTGCAACACTGGAAAATTGTAATGAAATGCAGGAAAACCAGCAGGATAGACACTTGGTGCAGGGGGTGGCAACTGACCTTCAGTCTAAACAAATGTAATCTATTTTGCATACACAGCAAGAGAGACCACTTATTGTATGATTAAACAATCGCAGAAGAGTAATTTGAAGCAGTTACTTCCATAATATACCTATGAGTACGCGTATGAAGTGATTTAAAGGGGAACAATCACATAAAATTAACTGCAGGAAAAGCAGATGCCAGACTGGGATTAACTGAAAAATCCTCAGAAAATGTAGTCTGTCGACAAAGGTGGAAGCTTACAAAATCCTCATTTGACCAATACTTGAATAGTGCTTGTCAGTATGGACTGGACTGATTGAGGAAATAGAGAAGATCCATGGGACAGCAATGCATTTCATTACAGGTTCATTTAGCAAGAAATGATCAACTAACTCCAATTCTGCTGCAAGAGAGGCATTCTGCTTCATGGTGCGGTTTATTACCAAAGTTCCAGGAGTGTAGAAGAAACAACAAATGTAGTATATTGTTTATTCCTAGGTATATCTTACAAAAAGGCTGTGAAGATAAAATTAGAGATATTTATGCCTACACAGAGGCTTACCAGCTTTTGTTCTCCCTGCAGACCATTTGCAACTGGAACAGGAAAGTAGGGAAGTGACAGTGGTACACAAAGTACCCTCTCCCATACACTGTAGGGTGGCTTACAGAATATAGATGTTGATGTAGACATGCTCAGAGTAGTGTTGTCATCAATACTTTCAACAGTTTTGATCTTATGTTGAAAAATAACATTGACCTAGATAATTTTTAATCACTTGGAAATATATTCATACTTAAAGTAATATTACCTTCACAAAAAATGTAATTTTTTTCTCACCTGTTTTATCTCCCATAGTAATTTCTTACTTATGTCCAGCTTCTTCTTGATTGTGAC
This sequence comes from Schistocerca americana, assembly GCF_021461395.2. Classification (NCBI taxonomy): domain Eukaryota; kingdom Metazoa; phylum Arthropoda; class Insecta; order Orthoptera; family Acrididae; genus Schistocerca; species Schistocerca americana. The sequence goes on along the minus strand of NC_060122.1, from coordinate 73,924,806 downwards.
TTTTTTAATTGCAACTCTTGTACCCTGAAAAACAAATATTATAAGAGGATTACTGCCAGGTCGCATACTAAGTTTTTAACATATTTTGAAGAATGAAAATGGAGTGAAGTGGAGGTTTCTTGAATGGAGGGGAATAGGCCTAATTATTTTTGTAGTGGTATTTATAGTCCCATGCCTTTCATCCTCTTGTTTTGTTTCCACATACATAATATGTTCTGTATCACATATTCAAACTTTTCCATTTATTTCTAGCGGATTTTGTCTCTATTAGTGCCAATGTATAAAACAGCTGACCTTACATTAGCACAAGAAATGAAGTCAAATCAAGCTCAACTTAGATATTGTCATGTTAATCTCACATTATTTTGCAGTGAACTAAGATCAACACTGACCAGCAAAATTTTGGGGATCAGTTCAGGTGAAGTCATCAGTTCACAACTTAGTTCCATTACACAAGAATAGAGTTCATAATGTGCAAATACAAATTGTAAATAAGTAAACAATAAAGAAGTTGATTCCTTTAAATACCTAGGAGACTGGATTACATACAATGCAAAAGAAAAGACAGCTATAGAAACTAGGGTGCACAAAATGGAAAGTGTGTTTCATATGACCAAAAATGTTTATAACAAAAAATCATTGGCCTGGAACACAAAATTAAGACACTACCAGACAGTGGCCAGACCTGAATCTCTGTATGTGGTAGAAACACAAACTAACAAGAAATGGAGATCTTGAAAAACTAGAGAAGGCTGAAAGAGGAATTTTTTGGAAAATACTGGGCGCTAAAAGGAACGATAATGCTGAATACAGGTTAAGACCAAACAGAGAGCTATACTTGAAAACTGAAAAACTAACTGACGTAATGAGGAAGAGAAGATTACAGCTTATTGGAGATATATTCAGAATGGATAACAATAGACTAACCAAGTGGATTCACATTACTCAAGAGCTACATGTTCATAAAGACTAAAAAGGACATGGAAAATGCTGGAATTACAATAGACACAATAGAAAACAGAACACATTTCAGAAAGACTGTTCTAAAGGCAGAATTTCAGGAGAGAAAGAAAACATCTACACAAAAGTGGCCTCAAGAAGAAAGGGAACAACACTCTAAAAGGATGAAAGAAATTTGGAAACTAAGGAAACCTAATACAATGAAGAGTAGCCAAAGCAGATTCATCGTACCCTCCACATGGGTTATTCGAAAGAAGAAGCAGAAGAAGAAAGAAGTTGTAGTTGACACTCCCACACTGCTGACGTTAAGAATAGTTCTTTTGATATAAGAAGTTGAATTAAGCTGTCGATGTACATAATGAGGCCCATAATAAATACTCCTGTACATATTCTTGGAAATGGCTCATAATTAACATCAGCATGTCTAAAGGCATTTCATAGACACTTAGCAACAGAGTAAGAAAGGGAAATCTGAGGTATTTGCGATGAGCAGTTAAGTACATGGAGTTTAACAGTTGCCAACAATGCTTGAACATCTCTTACAAAAATGCTCTCCAGGCTTGAACAAAAGTAACTACACAATTTTTATTATATTTTTAACAGCCAAACAAGTGCTTACACTGCTGTAACAACTGCATGTGCATTGGCACAAATACTAGGCACATTTATGACTATTAATAAAGACAAGTTGCCAAAGTGATATCAAACAGTCTTGTGATAGGTAGCTGAAGAATCACAGATGGGGCCTTCCAGACAATAATGCCATATGAACATTCCATTCCAGTGATTATGTTTTGGACTATGGTTCTTCAACTCTGGGGTTCAATCCCATGTGTCTGCTTTACTTATTTTTTTTTTATTTTTTACCATTTCTTCCATCTCTGGCAATGTTTGTTATTGTGTTTTTCTGAGTCGCATCACAGTTCAGACACCATGTCAAGCTGTAGTTTCCCATATGTCTGGATGGGTGATACTCTTCAAAGATTTCAAAAAGTCAAGAGCATAACAACACCAAAAGAACTGTGCCCAGTAAATCACTGTGGTGTCAAACCAACCTTTGGGCTGATGATACCTCTATATCTATAACTACATACATATTTCACAAGTCACTGTATAGTGTATGTCAGAAAGGACCTTGTACTGTTATTAGTCATTTCCTTACTTGTTCCACTCACAAATAGAACAAGGGAAAACAACTATCTAAAAGCCTCCTTATGAGCCTATTTCTTGTATTTTATTTTCATGGTCCTCACACAAAATGTACTTTGGCTGTAGTAGAACCATTCTGCAATTGGCCTCAAATGCTGGTTCCCTAAATTTCTGCAATAATGCACTGCAAATAGAGCATCTTCTTCACTCCAGGGAGTTCCAGTTCACAAAGTATCTTCATAATAACTGTGTGCTGATCGAACCTACCAGTAACAAATGTAGCAGCCGGCCACTCAATTGCTTGAATATTTTCCTTAATCCAACCTGGTGGGATCCCAAATACTCAAACATTACTCAAGAACAGGTTGCCTAGCATTCTGCACACCATTTCCTTTGTGGATGAGCTATAGTTTCCTAATATTCTCCCAATAAAATGAAGTCAAGCATTAGCTTTTTCTTCCAGCAACCTGACATGTTCACTCTATTTCATACACTCTGCAGTGTTACAGCTAGATACTTAATCAATGTGGCTGCATCAAGCTGCACCCTACTAATGCTGTATTCTAATGTTATAGGATTTTTCCCTACTTATCTGCATTAACTTTCATTTCTCTACATTTAGAGAAAGCTGCCATTGGTCACACCAACTAGAAATTCTGTTTAAGACATCTTGTATCCTCCTATGGTCACTCAACAATGAGACCTTACTGCGCACTTCACCATCAACCAATTACAGATTGCTGCTCACCCTATCCATCAGATCATTAATGTAATTTTTCCCACGTGGAATGTTTCCTTCCATTATATTGAGATCATTAATGTATGTAGAGAATAAAATCAGCCCTATCACACTTCCATGGGGCACTCCTGATGATACACATCTCTTTGGTGAACACTTCTCATTGAGGACTGCATATTGAGTTCAATTACTTTCCTATCTACGCAGCCTTCGTTCTGCTATTTACCCACCTAAACAGCCAATGCAAATATATAAATCTGTCATTCTCTGCATCAGTAGTTTTGTTAGTATATAAGATCGAATAAAACTGCTTGATCAGCAACTGCTCAATGTTGAATACCTGAGTGATAAGTGATCAAACCATAAAAACATCAACTCTTGAACTTTCAGAACATGTGATCTCCTTACTCTGTGTAGAAATGAAAAGCAATACAAAAGAAACATATATTTACAAATGGAAGTATTGCAGTGGGCACAGAAAAGCTATTTGGAAGTACAAATGAAAAGGGATGCACATACCGTAAACTTTTTTATTTTACAATCATCTTTTCTTCTCCTTTTTAAATTTATACGGGGTGCCCCACAAATTTTGTGACAAACTTTGAGGAGTTGTAGAGAGTGTCTTGATGAACAAATAAAAGATAGGAACTGCTAGAAAACATCTTGCAATGACACTACAGAGCATCTGATTACTAGATGCTGGCATTTGCCACCAGATTACCCCTTCAGCAGCAAACAAGACACTGTACACTGATGGGTTGTAGGCAGAATATCTCAAATATTGTTCACTATTAAGTGATCACTGCTGACTGCCATGATCATTGGTGGAGAATATAGAGATAGATGCTACATAACGAGGCCTGTCTTCTATGAATGCAATGGTTTATTGCCTTGGTGGGTGACAGTTTCAGACACAGGTTTCCATCTGGAGTTTATTTTCCTCCCATATACCAAGAAACACATGAGGTTTTAGACTTTTATAGGGTTCCAGGAGAATAATAAACTGCAAATGGAAACCCACATCCAAAACAATCATCCACTTTGATGCTCTGTAGCATCGTAGAATAACATTTCGTGACACAAATTCCTATCATCAATTTGTACCCTTAGACACCCTCTACAAACCCATGAAGTTTGTCACATTTCTGGGCCACCCTGTATACTTATTTGCAACCTGTTGACTATTATTTGCTTTACTAGCAGTATATTTGGTGAGTAATTCTAACTCATGGCTCATTTTCAGCATTATATCAGACTCAATCCTTACATTTCTTTCTGAGTTTCTCTCTTCTCATTTTTTGAAAGGTGAAAACTCTTTTGATCAGGAAAGTGTCTCTCAGAAGACATGTATCTTCACTTGCTGTTTCTACTTTAGATGTACACTCTGTTTCCATAGTTCTGTAACATATATGTCAGACCTACTCTTGGACTGCTTATTACTGATACATCTTCTGTGTGAGCAGTCCTACTAATTAACACTCTTTTGAGTTGAATACCATTATGATTTGTGTTCATTAGCTTCATTTTAGTTTTCTACTCGATGGATTTAAATATGAATCTGCACAATGTATTTATATGAGAAGCAGGCATAAAATTTTAATAATCATCTTTGAAGATAAAGTTACATAATTAATGTATTGTTTGTTTGTAGGTACATGTCATCTGTCAGTCCTAGTACACAATGAAATCCCATGCCACAGTACCAGAGCATGCTGCTAGAGGATCCAAAACAAAATGATACAGTCTGCCAATAAAGTACTGTGTGGCAATTAATTTTATGCATTTGAAGAGGAAAATGTTGGTTGCTGGAAGTGTACAGGATCAATGCAGTGACACAGCGGTCATGTGGCACAGATGCAATCAGTATGGTCAAACATGTCAAAGTGATTCAGAACAAATCGGAAGACCATCTCTCTCTGAAGAACCAAGATCTGCAAGAGAATTGGAGGCCCTGATGCTCAAAAGACCACCACATCACATTCAAGGTAATAGTGGAAAAAGTTAAAATCAGGAACAGATCAGTTCTCATCTTCTAATATGATATTTTGAACATCACTGTCATCATCTGCTGGGTTTCATGACTGCTAAGAATCAATCGAAAAGGCCACCAAATTGAGGCAGCAGTGAGATGTTGCAGTTGTGTTACAGCAATCCACATAATTTGCAGAATGTCAAAGAAGTAGTAATAAATTACATTTTGGGACAGTTTGAATTGTATATTTATTATATGAGAACCACCAGTGAAAATACTGACATCTTTTTTAAAATCCCAGGGCATCTCTGGTGTCTGAAAATAAGAGTATAATATAGATGTTTTTCTCAAAAAAAAAAAAAAAAAAAAAAAAAAAAATGCACTGGTAGTCCTCAGCTATCTTTCAAGTTATAGGTTCTACTGGAGGCAAGATGCCACCCAGTAAAGCAATTCCTCTACATATGTCTCAGATTTTGGGACCATTTTTATTCATCATGTCAGCCATGCACACTATAGATATAATTTTATGTTCATCTCTCAGAATTTCTTTCAGGGAGTTTGGTTCTTTTCTAGTTCTCAACTATAGCTCTACTATGAGTAACTCTGATATCTACATATTATGTAATATTTACTATTTCCTAATTATGGTAAGAATTGCTTATTTGAAACTGTATAATACAACCATGTTACATTTAATATGTTCAATTTTTGCTACATATTAGTTATGACCTTGTTCAGCTATCATCTGATAATCGCCTAGTATAACCAACAATACCTGATTGTTAAAACTCTGGACAGTTATTCATGTAGATAAAATTATAAGAAGTTCATTGAATAAACTACAGGAAAGGCTCCCACTGACTTATAGCAAACTGACATGTGGAGCAACAATACTCACTGTAGCTTTCAAGCTCTTACCCTTTTTCCAATAAAAGTACACACAAAACAAAAATTTACCTATAACACACATCAACACATCTTTGTGCCAAAAAGGTACTTTCTACATCAGAGTTAAATTTCATAACAAACTTCCCGAAAACATAAAAGCTATTACTGAGGTGAACACCTTTGGAAAATCTGTAAAGCCATATTTACAGCATCACTGCTTTTACTTCACCGAAGAATATTTAAATTTGTGAGGTGTGCTATATAAATATTTAGTGTATAATAGTTAGTAGATAAATACGTGTATAAAGTGTATTATTGTAACCTTAAATCAGTATGCCTAGAAATGATTTTTTAAGCTGTACTTGTAACTTGACTCATCCAGTGTCTTATGCAAAATATGTTTTTGTAGACAACAGGGCCAATAAATACATCACAATACAATGCAATACATTCTCACACACAACCACACAGACACCCAAATGCACACTCCCTTGGCCTCTTTCAACTCCCCACTGCCAGCTACTCCTTTTGTCTCCTGACCATCCAACCATAAATTTCTGCTCATTCTACCTTTGTTAGTTCCAAAAACTCTCCTTTGCCCTTGTAAAATTCCAATCATGCATTCTCATTCTGAAATTTTGTCTCACACATGATCTACCACTTAATGGGCTTACTGTTAAAATTGGCATCTCAGCCTGTCATCCATCCTACCATCCTTTTCAATTCTATCAGTCCCTCACCCTCACCAACCTGGTCTTTCATAATCTTACAATGCTAACTCAGACCATACTTAGCAGCCTCTACTCTTTTCGCAAAATCCTTTTACTCTGTGACCACAACTTCACGAATACTATCACTACAATAGAAACTCTTTGGTCTTCCACAGTTGGATCAGCATTCCCAGCACCATCTGATGAAGCTATCAGAGCTAATCTTGTCATATGCCCACAAGGGATTCTGAAACTGTCCCAGCTTATCCTGTCTTATGCCTGCATGGGATTCCCTACAACCAAGGAAAAGCCTACCATTCTGATCCAATCACATCTCAACCCCTTACAGCTCCCCGATCATGCCTCGCCGATTTACTCTGCCTTCCACATCACCAATGTCAAAACTCTGATTCCTGCATAAATCTCAGTACTTTCTAAAGGACTCACCTTTAGACCCCATACTGTACTTGTGAAGACATTTATTTCCTTTACTCATTATATGCTCTTTTCAAAAGAACCATCGTGGCATTTGCCTTGTGCAATTGAAGGAAATAATGGGAAACCTAAATCTGGATGGCTGGACAGGGATTTGAAACATCTTCCTCCTAAAGTCATGTCCAGTGTGCTATTTAACTGTTGCCTATACAACTCTTAAAGTTTATATTTTTAATGTAATGATAGTTTCTTTCTCAATGGAAAGCCTTAGAATTTTTATTGTTTTGAAGCACATGTGGCATATCAGACAATCTACACAAGTCACCAAATTATCAGCCTATCTGCATTTATCTTCATTGAAAATTATGTCATACAAGTGAAAAGTACATCATAGAAACTAAATATTTTTGAGGTAATGCATAAAAAGTTACTTACCTTGTAAATGCCAACTGTAGTGTACACATGTGCTGACATCATAGTATTGCAGGAGACAATGGATCCATGGGAACTATTAATTTTGTCTGTCAGCTCATTTGTCTGTGAGAAATAATAGAGAGATGGATACACATAAAAATTATTCATGTTCTGTAGACTTCTTACACTGGAATTGCTTCTAACACCATGTTTTGAAATATACTGCATTAATTTATATGCAACAACAATAAGCAGAATGCAGTCATATGTTTATTTGTCATAACACAACATTCATTGCTTGGTGATATTTAATAATCCACTGAAATTTTGTTTCCATAGAATCAATTCAACTGAAGAGTAAAAACAAATTAATTAAAACTCTACTATGCACAGAAAATTAAAAATATTTATTCACATATATACAGACGACTAATTCATATTTTCTTACCTAACACTTTATATTCCTATGAATATTCATGTTTTGAATTCAACTGTCATTATAAGGAACAAAATATGGATCCCATTGCACAATTCTGTCAGAAAAAAATAAAATTTTTGGAATACTATGAAAACTGTACAAGAATACTATATGTTCAGTTTGTCATTATTGCCGTAATTTTTAACTGAATTCAAACTCTAAGATTAATTTACATTCTTTTAGTCTTCTTTATTATATGGATACACTTGATGCAATTCAAGGAGACATTTATCTTACTAGTTACTGTAACAAAATAAACACATGAAATTGTCCCCTTAGTGGAAATGGGGGAACATTACAAGATGGTAAGGTACCAACCATTCTGAAGGAAAACTACTACATAAGAATACTCTCTATTCCAAATAGCTTCAGAATAAAACTATTTGAAATTCACAATATTTTTCATGTTGGCCAGTTGGATGTGCAGGTATTAGTTATGTATACAGAAATATATGCACTTCTTGTGCAAATGGGATAGAGTTCTGTGCCCTACCTTCCCTGAATTTGCTCTGATTTAATACTTCCTCCTTCTCCTGTAATTAGATACTGACCACCCTGTCAAGTATCTTTGTAAATTCCACAAATTTACAAATGAAATCTTCTTTTGTACAGAATTACAAATACTGGAACAATTTACTACTGTATTTCCTATCCTGTTTTGTAACAACACAAATATTCAAAAAGCAGTGATAGCATATCAAGTACCAGTATATAAACATTCATTGTAACAAAAATGCGTGATATACTTGTATGTTCACTGAGCAAGGTGGCGCAGAGGTTAGCACACTCGACTCACATTCGGAGGCAGTCGGTTCAAACCTGTACTCAGTCATCCTGATGTAGGTTTTCTGTGCTTTCCCTAAATTACTTCAGGTAACTGCCGGGATAGTTCTTTTGAAAGGGCGCAACTGAGTTCCTCCCCCATCCTTCCCTAATCCGATGGGACTGATGACCTTGCTGTTTGGTCCCCTCCCACAAATCAATCAACCAACCAACCAACCAACCAACCAACTTGTATGTTAAAAATAACTATGGTTTATTCAGTGAAGAATACTTTTTTAGAACAGTACTTTTTAAAAAGACTGACATGATCTGTGAATATTTTTCCTGTTCCCATTGTCTATATATGTTGCATCAGGACAAAAGGAAATTAAGTAGAGATAACATTCATTGAGCAGCTGGATGATGTGCAATGAACAAAATTTAGGAGAGAGTAAGCAAATTTAGTTTATAAAAGTTATTTGCTCATTGTTCTGGGAAAGGGGCATGGGGGGGGGGGGGGGGGGGGGGGGTTCTGAGCTGTAATGCAGCCCCATTGTGAGTGCTGTTCCCAGGCATGGGATGAGTTAGCTGACATTTGTAAGCAGCTGGAGATCACCCTGTTAAGCAACTGTAAGCTGCTGCAAATGGGTGTCTTGGCAGGGCTGCTGAGGGACACCAACCACAGATATGAACATTTCCTCTTTTCCATAGATAAAGGAAGTACAGAATCTGTTAACACAGGTCCAGTTGACTGTGAGTGGTATGTCAGTAGTAGGTACAGGGGTGTGTACAGGGGAAGCAGGGACCTGAGAGATCTCAAGAGTATCACATTCATCCCTTAACCAACAAGTATGAGGTGCTGTATCTCACTGAAAATCAGCTACTATGACACACTAGGAATCCTGTTGTCTCTCATGTCATGGGGAAGCAAATGGAAGAGGGTAGAGATCTGTAATCATCAGCAGTTCAAACATACAGA